>NC_064670.1:9636000-10874500 GCF_943734685.1 Anopheles coluzzii | reverse complement strand
TCTCAACCAAAGTAGCGTCAAACCAGAGACAGGCAGCTTGTTGAGATTAGTTTCCAGCCTGTGGCGCTCCGGAGCTGAAAGCAGCGAGACGGCAACGGGGGCCAAAAGTTTCGTTTTGGCATTCTCTATAGATGCCTGCCGGGCATGGGGTGTGCATTCAACGGTATGGCAGAATGGAAGCCAATGTCGAAAAGCGCTCCAAAGGCTCGCCGTGAAGCAGTGTGGGCGCCCTTTCCCAGAAACACTCACACAAAACCACAGAGACCTAACTTTGCCATACCGAATGTGCTTGCTGCTTGCTGGTTCAAAAACGCCGCCCAGTGTACTAGTGTATGGTGCAGGTGGGGGGGGGGGAAGAAATCGTTGTCGAAACCGACATATTTTCTGAAATAACATATCTCGTTTGCCTTTCTACCGTGGGGCTTTTGCACCAAGGCGGGCAAGTGAAATCGTACCGAGGAAGCTAGAAACAATTATTAGCCTGATTACAGTAGCCGACGAGTTGTAATTCTGTTCGATTCGGGCTGTTGAGTTGTAGATAAGCCATTGTGACATCTTGATCCAACGCTTCCGTTTATTGTTTAGCTAAACGGTGTGCTTTGTTGTGAGTTGTCTCATTGTTCCTACTAATAAACTGATTGTTTTAATATTATCCTGTGTAAGTTAGGCTGTATGTTAGTGTCATTGCGTTAGGAGTGGCTAGTGGTTGCACTCCGTTCGAAGAGCACTGTGATAGTAGCACCACACAGTATGCCAAGTGATGATCTGCATGAAGTAGCATCAGGCACGGTGACCACAGGCTGGTCCAGTTCATCAGCCCTGCCCTGAAGCTAAGCGTGAAGCTACAGCCCGAAGTCAGCAAGCTCAGTTGGTTCGGTTGCAATGGTGTGCCGATAGTGCCTGATAACGTTTCACACACACACACACACACACACACACACACACACACACACACACACAAAAGGGTGACCGGTGCAATTATTGGACCCTGACGAAATGGGCAGCATGTTCAACCACAATTTCCTTTGCCATCCAATTGCCGCCCCAAGATTTCTGCCGATAGTGGTTATCCGCAGTGCAGTTGCAGTCGAAGATTTATGAATATTTTAAAACCCTGCCCTACCCGAACCTTCCCCGCGTGCACACTGCCCCCAACGATGGTAAAGTTGTGTATCTTTCCCCAAACACTCGAGGTGACCCGAGCGGGAGCGATAAAGATCTTTGCTTTCGGTTTCGTTCTGAAACCGAGGAAAAATGGAGAGCTGAAGCTGTAGGGCTTGAGGGTTGATGATTAGTCGCATCGATGATACCCATCTGTGGTTGCCTTGCTGCTCACTTTTCTCTCCTACCCGACGACACTAGGAAAAGGTATTGCACGTGTGCAACTACAGCCGACCCAACGTCACGTATACGGTGTTGAAGGTGTTCATTTCACTTTGACAGTCGCTGAGGTTGTGTGTGTGTGTGTGTGTGTTTTTCTATAGTTGCAGTATCTAAAAACAACGACGAGTTCTATGATACAGCTAAGCAAGAAAAGGAGGAAAAACAAACTCGAACTCGTCAAGGGCTGCAGCGCGGAAGGCTACATATAAACGTCGAATTAGTTGTGATAAACTTTTTTGACCTCCTGCTCCTAGGCTACCACGCGGCATAGCTTGAGCACAATTATGTGCAATTTTACACGATGGCCTTCCACTGCCAGTTTGCCTTAGGTTCGACACAAATGTTGCTACAGCTTCTGAGTATTTATTACAAACGAGGCAGCGCGACTAGCATGAGCACTTAGAGCTGCAAATTACATGACGTAGCTACCGTGTGGCTAGTAAGGCAGAAAGAACGGAGATAAACCAGAACCAGAACCAACGGGAAGGGTAATTGTGCTTTCCTGTATCTCTCACAACTCCGCTGGAAAGCCATGCCTCTCCTTTCCACGCACACACACACACACACCGCTCAGTCTGCTCGCGAAACGAGCACATACCAGCGTGTCATTTCCGGAATCTGGACCTTCCCTGTCCCGGACTTTCAGCAATGCTGCGAAAGGCAAGGAGGCAACCCGGTTCGCTGCGTTTGATCTATGAATGATGTGAAAATTATTCACGTTTAAATATTTCCACCGCTGTTGGGAGGGGGGGGGGGCGTTGAGAAATAAAAAAAATCTCCCCGCTTCAACTTTTAACAGCCGCGCATTCTCTGGGTGTCTGTTTTTTCCATTGCATGTTTTCTCTGCTTTCACGGCTAGCGAAGGAAGCGTACCGGAAGGTTTTCAAGCGAGAAAAGGCAAGTATAGCGATCGTACGCCATTTGCTGTTCCTGCTGTGGCAGTGGAAGTGCTGGAAGGGAAATCTTACTCATGGAAGCATATTGTGTCTTTGCATCGTTTGTGAACGCATCTACGCATTTGAGGCAGTGGTAAATGAATACAAGTACAATGTAAGTACATATTTGAAATTTATTATATACTAGTTAAAATGGCCCGGTTACAGGGCTACGCAACGTTTATCGGAGGGCATATAAAAATTGCACTTCAATTAACCATTTTGTTTTTGGATCCTTTGTGAAAGATTTTTTTTTCTGTGTGCTTATATTATTTATAACATATAATGCAGTATATTAATGCATGATTTTTTTAATTTTATTTTACTTAATATTTTTTTTTTTTTTTTATTCAGGAGTAACGGTCCAAAAAGGCCGTATTGCTTAAGAGTAGAAAATACAAATGTAATTCATGGCGCTACAATCCATATTGGCAGGGAGACATTTCCTTCTCTGAGCCATGGAAGGGCACCTTATCCCGGGTGTACTCGGACGGTTTGGTTTTAATTAATCCAGTCCATGATTTTGCGGTCCTATAAGCGTGGCGAAGGTCTACATCATTCGGGTTTCGAGGTTGTCTATTCCAGTTCAGTGTTCCAAATGGCATTGCGGGGGTCTGTATCGTGTGGATTCCAAGCATTTCGTCGGATCCATCCATCAGAAGCGGTCCGAGTATATTTCCATTTAGTGGCTCAAATGACATTGCGAGGGTCTGTATCGTTGTAGTCCTTTCCTTCAGTGGTCCGAGTGACATGGCGGGGGTCTGTATCGTTCCAGTTATCTAGTAAATCCTTGCAAGAACATCGTTCGAGCAAGGATCTTCTGTCTGCCGTCAATGCCGATTACTCAGCCATACGCATTGCACTCATTCATTCTTACATTCATGCATACATTCATCCATCACAAACATACAAGCGATGTACAACATGTAACACATAGACAAACAAGAGGAAATAATATAGGATGCAAGATTGCTGTTGCCAACAATGTTGGTTGGTTCACAGACATTTTGCTTAAGGAAAGTCACACAGTTAAGCCGTTCTCTCTACAGAAATCGAATATTGCCTTCAGGTATTCCCAGTCCGATGCCGCTAATATATCCCGAATCGGAATATCAGTACATTTTCCTAGTCTTTCGACCGCGTCCAGCAAAGCAGGTCGAGCAGACTCGTATTCCACGCAGGACCACAAAAGATGATCCATGTCGTGGAATCCAAGCCCGCAGCCACATACCTTGGAGTCGACCAGTCCTATACGCTGGAGATGTGCGCCTAATGCGAAATGATTAGACCTAAGTCTAGACATCATTCGAATGAACGCACGATCGCCAGGGGTGTTATGGAACCAAGGCTTCAAGCTTACACGAGGAGTGATTGTATACAGAAACCTTCCGAGTTCATCCGAGTCCCACAGATTTTGCCAACGTGCCATGCAAAACGCCTGTGGGGCCTGCAAGAACTCATGAGGAAGTATAGGCCTATCAAAGAAAGACCCTTCTGCAGCTCCCCTTTTGGCCAAATGGTCTGCCTGTTCATTTCCTGGTATACCACAATGAGCAGGTAACCATACTAACGATATGCGAAACGACTTTTCAAACAGTGAGCTTAAAACCTTTACAATTTCTTTCACAAAATGGTCTGGGCTCTTAACAGCCTTTACGGATTTTAATGCTTCAATAGCGCTTAAGCTGTCTGAAAAAATTACATATTGATCCGCTGGGCATGCACTTATCAATAATAAGGCATAAAAGATTGCGGCGAGCTCCGCTACATATACTGAGCATGGTTGGCGTAATTTAAAGAATGCTTCGGAGCACGTGTTGTATACACCAAATCCAATGCCCTGCTCTGATGAGGATCCGTCAGTATAAAAATGGTTACTGTTAGCATGGCCATGTTTCTCCACAAATTTGCTGGGAATTGTCATCCGGCGAAGGTTATCGGGGATACCTTTAATTTCCTCCTTCAATGAGGTATCTACACTTAAAATGGAACTGCAGGACTCTGGTAAGCTGGCACTAGTTATACTTTGAGAAGTACTAGGGTGCACCTGTAAGGAAACAAAATCATGATAGACCTTCATGATTTTGCATTTAGAACCTATCTCTTGCAGTGTTTCAAAGTTCTCGATTATCAAGGGATTTGATACTGTAGAGCGGACGAAAAGGCGAAGCGATAGTAGCTCAAAACGTAGCTTTAGCGGCATCACTCCGGACATCACTTCGAGTGACATGTTATGAGTCGACTTCATGCTACCTAGCGCGATTCTAAGACAGCGATACTGAATCCTCTCAAGTCGGATTAAATGCGACTTGGCTGCCCAGTGGAAGCATATGCAACCATACTCCAAGACGGACAGTATCGTAGTCTTATATAGGTTAAGGACGTCTTTGGGGTGTGCACCCCACCAGAGTCCGGTAATCGTTCTGAGAAAATTGATTCTTCTTGTACATTTCTGTACCAGATAGTCAATATGTGTCCTCCATACATTTTTGCTATCAAACCAAACCCCTAAGTATCGAAAAGATCTGGCAATGGATATCTTTTTACCATATAAAAAGATATCGACCTTTGGGTCAACCAAATTCAAGCGTCTATTACTCTCAGTGTTGTAAAAGAAAGAGAATATCAGCATTTCCGTTTTCTCTGGAGAAAACTCGATACCTAGGTTTGTGGCCCACACTTCTAAATATTTTTTAACACTTAATATTTTATTAACTAATAAATTGTGGATCGTGTACCCCTTGAAATACATAATTTATGTATCAAAATTCACATTGTTTGCGATAAATTTACGTAACCTTTTGGATCAGATGTTCCAGGTAATATAAAGTTCCGTGGTATCTTGGCATATGCCTTACCGAACCCCGGGAATGTCTCATGCCGTATGTCGTATGACTTTCGCCGATGCAGAGCAGAAATTCTACGAACTCTTTCCGCTCTTCAGCATCTCGAATAGTCTAGCTTTCTGCACACGCATGTTTTCCCGCAAATGCAATACCCTAAATTTGCCCCAAATCATGCTCCACCGAATACACTGCTTCAGACCTTTACTGTACACGGATATTATAGGAACTGTGAGCGTCCAGGATGAGCGATAGCTTGAATGTAGAGTGTAGCGTGCTTTCCATGGTCAGCAGCAGAGTAGCAATTCCACTCGAAGCCACTGCGATTGTAATTTTCGATTAAATGCAAGAATAGTTTCGGGCATAAACGGATTTCCGATGCCACCAGGTCAATCAAGGAAAAAACCTGTCCATTGTGTGTCTCCTCTGGATTGTTCTGTCAAATCGTAGCTGTCCACTGCTGCGATAATTTCATCGCACACCGTTCATTGTTCGTTGTTCAATCGGTTCACGTTTACTAATATGTTGTCCAGCTCATCGATAGCATAAGAGTGTTCCGCATCCACCAGGGAAAATATTTCGGCTGCGGATAAGGCGCATTGTAGAAAGTCTGGCAGTATCTGCACAAAGTCGTCTAAATGCAGCATGGTCGGAAATATCGTTAGCGCCTTCCGCGGCGTCATTTCTCACAGATACTAATCAATGATTCCCAGCGCTTTGAGGTTCTCGAAAGCTCGCAGTATCTGATTCTGTTCGGAGTCTTCGACGGTGTACTGATCTTGATTTTGCGAGTGTAAATCTTCACGAAAGTGGTTCACGTTTCACGTTCACAATAAGAGAGGATAATGCGACATTTCCTCCACCAATATGAGGGCAAACAGGTGACGCAGATGATTAAACATTTGAAATGAGATTGATGCCTGTAGAGTCCTGAATATTTTGGTGTCGTCCTGCAGCAATCCAGACATCAACAGTACACTATGCGGCCAATAAGGATCAGCCAATCAGTCTGGCGGTGGCCCGCGATCCACTGGTTATCCGTACCAACATACCACGGAAGCTGCTGCAATTAATTTTAAGCTTAACTGTAATTTTTGAATCTTTATGCTGTTTAGATCACTTCATAAATATTACACAATTTCACATACGTGAGGGCGATATTCTGTCTGTTCGTTTGACGAAAACATCCTTGTCGTCTTTCGTCCAACGCCTACATCGATGAATCGCTATATTGGTGTAAAGTGTCCGAGAAAACCGGTACAAAAATTATCCAAGTTATCCGTACCTAACATCAACTCACTAACCAAAATCGTCTCACTATAGAGTGAAAAAGTAACGCTCTATAGTGAGAGATTGAAAATGAGAACCTTTTTGTAAAATTTGTTATAGGAAAACATAATTTTTAGGATAATTTGTAATTGAAATACACTAACAACGAATCTATGCAGAAGCAGATATTAATGGAATTAATTTCGCAACCCCTTGAACGGTGTCTTTTCGACCTGATCATATAATAAGATCATGTAATAAGAAGTAAACAGGCATTAACATCTCGCCAATGTGTCTCTCTTGTCTGAATTACGAATACCAGACAAGCAACAAAAGGAAGAGGAACATTTTCAGTAATTAATCAATGTAATTATAAATCACACGATATCACTTTTGCTGTGGTAGAAGAGTAACATTGTAATTGAAAAGCTACTTCATTTGTGTCAGTAATTCACAAAGTGCAATATTAATTATGCACATATCATCAACCTTAGTCAGTTTCGCTAAAACCATTTAATTGCAATACTTCTTACCTTCTCACAACCAAGCTAACTAGGTATTATACCAATGAACACTATCATTTGGCTGTTGTGCAAAGGTTTTCTGCTTACGAATTGCTGTAAGTTGAACAAGTGAATAGAAGCAACGCGTTTCGTCGTCTTGAACAGCTTTCACTTGAGCTGCCCTAGCTTGCAAACGAATTTTCCTTCTTCAAAGGCACGCTCAAGCTTAATCGCACTTGTGTGCTATACACACACATACACACACACACACACACACACACACACACACACACACACACACACACACACACACACACACACACACACACACACACACACACACACACACACACACACACACACACACATACACACACACACTCACACGCAAAATTCATTCGAAAATACACAGCGCGCGAGACAATCAAAAGGAAAGGTGTGTGAAGCAAGCTAACTCGCACAGCACACAGGAATGTTTACCGTGTGCGACGGTGGGGTTGAAAAAATAGCAAAATATCCTCAAGGGAAAACACTCAAGCTTGAGACGTGTAAATCTTATCGAACACTCCGCACACGGCACCGCCTGGTTGGTGGTTGGAACGGGCGACACAGCGCTTGCGGAAGCGCTTTGCTGTCGTTTCGGTCGACGGGCGAAATTCCAAGCGCCCAGTGCCGTGCCGCAGTCACCACCGCAGCAGCGCATCTGTACCCTTTTCTTTTGCGTGCCGGCGCGAATTTGAAAACAAGCGATAGAAAAGTGCACTTGCAGGGAAGAAGTTTCACATACATAATAGCACATAGTTCGGTATGTGAGTGGGGGATGCTTCAATTTCGGTTCGGCCACCCTCTCGACTGCTGGCAAGCAGTGCGGAAAATGGGTCGTGAATTGCGTTTTTGTTTGCTTTGATGGGTAGAAAATGGAGCAGGGGGCGCCCGGCGGGACCACTTTCAAATCCTTTCACATCGACTGCATTCGCCAGTGACAATGAGCGGACGAGGGAGGATTAAACCGGGATAGCAAACGGGTGAAGCGAAAAGTGGAACAACTTTAGCAACCGCTGTGCAGTATCCATTCAACCGCCAGCTATCGCCGAAGAAAACGATACGAAATGGGGTACTCGTAACGATGCGTTAGTGCTTGCAAAAATCGAGAAAGCTGATTTCCTACCCACTGCCGGTGTACCCCCTTCCCGGGACGGAAAAGAATGCACTTAAAAGGTGGCATAACATCGCAGTGCGATTGCGATTGTTTGCGATTGTTTGGTGCAATCCGTCTTTGAAATTAAAAAGGTACGGGGAAGCGAAGAAACGTCTTCTGCCACCCTTCCGAAAATGTGTGAAATTTTGTGCAAATACGGGAGTTGAACTGGGGAATTCAATTGCATGCTCAAACAGCATGTAGTGGTCTACCGATTGCAGCTGTTGATGTGCTGTACGGGTGAGAGCTATGGAGGTGTAGCAAACGAAAGCATTTCCAATCCAAACTTTTTGAAGGTGTTCAACGCTGTGGTCGATACCAGCAAAGGTTGGCAAAGAGCTTGTTCATTGAAATGTGGCTGGTTGAATGCGTTATTCTCAGTGCGTCAAACTTCTTTGAAAATTTAGAGTGTTGGAGCGTAGCTGCGTTTGCAGCATGTCAGATGGTATGTATTTTAATGCACAAAGTAAAAGAAATTTTATTTATATAGTGATCAGGAGCCCCCTTTACTGTATGATGCAGTCGTTGAAAGCCATCTTGAAGTACAATTACTCACACAACAACATCATCATTTCAATTTTGCTCAGTACTTCAAACAGGACCAACAAAACACCGTTAAACGATGCTACACTCTTTCACCTAATTGAATCTTGTTCGCTGTTGCTGTTGTTTACTCTATTCCACAAAGCCTCATAATCTGCCTCTTCCCTAAAATCTAAGACCCAATCCCCCCCCCCCCCCCTTTCCATTGCATCAAAGCTTTACAAATGATTGCGCCGTTTTTGCAGCTCAGGATGCCGGGGCCGTAGCGTAGCTTTTGCCGTGTAATCTTTGTCCCAAATTTTGACTCTCCAAAAAAAAAGGTAACGCACCGTTACCATGGAACGTGGAACTTTCCCGTGCAGCACAGAAGCAGTAGCAGCAGCAGCAGAAAGCACCGGCAAATCGAAGTGGGAAATTTTGTGGAATAATATCTCTTGCCACCCTCTTCCGTGCGACGGTTGCTGGGCCCGACCACGCCCCCCCCCCCCCCCCCCCCCCCCCGTTCTCCCGCGCAGCAGCGCCCCGGACAGATGGCGGTGTAAGTTTCGCCTGCGGGCAGGGTCGGAACTATGTGTAAAACTAATTTTCATCCACAATGTTTAAGTTTTAGACAAAAACCATAAAAGTGAAATATCTTAATGAGAAATTGTTCGACAAAAGTTACCCGCCCTTCCACTATACCCCTCCCAAAAAAGGGGGTGAGCGCGCGCGCGTGTGTGTTTGTGTAGGCGAATATGGGCAATGGGATGGGTTTTGGTGCCAAGCGGTGAGCTTGCACCGGGGTTTCCTTCCCTTTCGGGATGTGAAAGCACTCCAAAAGCTCAAAACCTTTTCCCCGCAGGGAGGAAGAAGGCGGTGCAGAAGATTGTGTGCCCGGGATACCAATAATAGTACGGGCACTGTGCCGTTGCCACCAGCATGCTTGGGCTGCCGAAGACCGAAGAAAACGGGGCGTTACCATGTCCCTTTTGCCAAGGATGCGTTGGTGAGCCCGGCTAGCTCGAGCTAGCAGGCAAGTCCCGAGTCGCTGAGAAAAGGGTAGATAGCAAAGTTTAATGGATTCGCTGTAAGTAGTCTTGCCTTTCGTACCGAAAAGTTGGCTTCCCCTTTCTCTCTCTCTCTCTCTCTTCCAGCCCCACCCACGGTGAACCCACAAATGAGGTGGGCGGATGGGAGGGTGTGTGTAGTGGCACGAGAATGTGTGATTGCTAGCATGTGGTTGTGGTTCCGTGGCGCCCTTTCCGGTACCGTCGAGTCAAGCTGGCAAGCAGATCGAACAAAAAAACCCATCTTCATACATTTGTCGTACTTTCAAAGCTGCTCCAACGAATACCCTCTGTGTGTGTGTATAAAAATAAAACGCCAGAAACTAGAAAACGGGAATAATTGTTTCCTTACAGCAGAACTTCCGACATCAGGCTAGTGTGAGGAAGCTAGGTTGGGGGGAGGGGGACTTTTTGATGGAATTATGGTGGCCCATCGAAAAACGGATGGCCGTCCTGGATGGATCCTGGTTCACGGGGATTAATAACAGAAGCGTTTGCCGGTTTCGTCCGTTGCTGAAGCTCGTTTCTTTTTCAGTTTTATGTTTCCCCCCCCCCCCCCCCCCCGCTTACTTAGCTACAGTACCCCGGTGTAAGCGGAACCGGAACGGATTTGGCCCACCGAGTGTACACTGCCGCCTTCCCCTGCCGCAAGCAGTTGCGGGCAGCAGAGTCGGTTGCGCAACTCGTAAATAACGAGACCTAATTAAATAAATTCCCCAGCCGTACAAATAAACAATTAGCGGAAACTCCCTCCGCCCCGTAAAACTTGGACGAATCGATGAAAAATGGAAAACCGGCAGCGAGCGGTTTGGGGTGTTGGGTCGCCGGTGCGGGCGCCCTCCCCGAGAGCTACGATAATGAGCAGCAACCGAACGGGGGCCATATTTTTCATCTTGCGAACATCAAACTAGCTGACACACGGCGTAACGGCGGAGCAGAAAGGGCTTACGGCCCCCGGGTTTCGCTTTTCTTGGAACCTGCAGGCGAAACTGGCCAGAAGTCCACCCAGAAGGACCGCCACTGGGAGGCAGGTGAACGGTGTGGGTTTTTTTAATTGAATTTATTTGTTTGTTCGATTGGGGCCTGGTGCCGTAACGAAAACATCCATTTTGCCCGGCCCCGCTCGCATACCGAAGGAGAAGGACCGTTTTGCAACCCCGTTTTGTACCGTGTGCACAACTCGCTTTACTATTTGTTCGTTCGCTGCTTACCTAGTGGGCGGTTGTGGGCTGAAACGTTGAGTTTGCAAACTTCCTCGCGGGGCAGGTAATTGATATTTACGAACTTTGCATCAATTGTGCGGTGCAGTGGGCACGGCGTGGAACGGAGCGATTGATGTGCTGCCCGGTGCTTTACTGGTGTATTTACATCGCCGGCTCCATCGCCTCTCATGTGCGTTTGTGTGTGTGTGTGTGTGTGTGTGTGTGTGTGTGTGTGTGTGTGTGTGTGTGTGTGTGTGTGTGTGTGTGTAGCTGGATAACAAATAACTGCCATGATTAAATCTGATGTTGGGAACACAACTCAACGAACGAGATAAATGTTTGTTTTTACTTTTCAATTCATATGTTTTCCAGATAAAAATTAAAACAAAAAAATATGCAAATTAAAAAGAATAATTATAAAAAAGAGTTTTTTTTCTATATTCTCATGATAGAAACTGCCAAGAGTCGAAAAGCAATGTGAAGAAGTTTGATTGTAATTATTCACTTTTTCTCATTTTTTTATTCATGTCGATGGAATGGCTAGCAGCATAGTAAAATAGTAATATCACTTAACTTAAGTTGAATCAGCCACGCTCACCGCTGCGCTTCAGCCTCATGCACGAGAGAGAGAAAACGAGCGAAACCATATTGCAAATGCACTTAATGATGCTATACCATCCGTTTCGGTAGCTCTATGGCAGCTTCGTTCATCGTGCTCGGCGGCTGGGCTCGCTCGATCGGGTACGTACGTCCTTCCCGGTTCGACCATTGCATCAAAGCTAATTGAAGCGAACATTTTTCCACCACCGTGTACCGGAAGCGGTCGGCCCTGCGGTCACACGGCAGTACCCGGCGACCCCGAGTGAGCCGCCATTTAAGGGGATTAGATGCTGAAC
This sequence comes from Anopheles coluzzii, assembly GCF_943734685.1. Taxonomy (NCBI): domain Eukaryota; kingdom Metazoa; phylum Arthropoda; class Insecta; order Diptera; family Culicidae; genus Anopheles; species Anopheles coluzzii. The sequence continues at coordinate 10,862,682 of NC_064670.1, read as the reverse complement.
CGTAGCCAAATCGGTGCATCGAAAAAGGGTGCTGCAGAGCGTAGCACGGTAAGGCCGGCGGCTGAAACCACCACATGCACACGCCACTCGCCACTCACTTGCTGTGCTGCGGAAAGTGAATCCAAATTAGATCACCCCGAAACGCAGTGGAAGCCTCGAAACCTCTCCTGAGCGAGCAGTGCTGTGCAGTGGGAGCCTTTTTCCGCTGATTGAATTAATGGGCACCATGACGCGCGGACCGCGTGCAACCGGGGGCGAGTGGACTGGCCCACGGGCGTATCCGGGCGTATTATCGCAACAACACACATCCTGGCGTGCTTCCGATGAGGAAGAAATTGCGTTAAAGTGGCGGTTTGTAATTAATTCAATTTCACTCCGGGCTGGCTGGATGCTGAAAAGATGCATCCAGTACAGTCCAGTTGAAAGATCGTCGCGGCAGCATTGGCCGCACACGGGGACACAGGAGCGGTGTCGTAACGCAGCAACAGGAAGGAAGAAATTAGACACAGGCTAGCCACAAATAAGCATACCTTCCTGGGCGTCTGCAGGAGCGTGGAGTGGTTGGTTCAGGACCTCCTTGTTTTAACCACTTTTTTGAGACCGCTTTTTTGAAACCACTTTTGCAACCTTTTCTCCTGCCGGTCGGTGACGTGGGACAAGATGCACATTGTTTTGTTCTCTGTTGCGATAAAAAATAGAACAATTTAACAGCTTTTTTCGGAAAAAGGGTTTATGAAATGTTTCTTTCACCCTGTGACACGACTATTTTGTTAATTAGAAGTATTTTTCTATGAATAAATTGAATGTTTTTAGTATTATGTATTGCATGTTGCCTTCCCTTGATTGCTAACATAAACTTAATTTATTTAGTTTTTACATTTCGTAATTTTTTGCACTTGTTTTGTTTAGAAAACATTCATTCCCTTCGATGATACTACATCCCCCTGTACTTTGCTCAAGGTAGAACATCGTAAGCACAAAAAGCGATCCATTTTTGCAGTTATTTATGACCTAGGTTACATTATCTCGCTCTTTTCCTGCACCACACTACAGGCAGGTGACCCGAACGAACCCAACTTTCATTTGTTTACGTGTCCAAACCGCTCACAGTGCCGTGTCTCCCGGTCGACCGTTGGACCACCACGCTAGAAGGTGCAGAAACGCTCGCCGGGCGAGCTCCCGTGGCGAACAGGTGTAACACAAACACCCACACCGCCCACCAAAATCCCCATCGTCCCCACCGGGGACCGAGGACGTTGATGGATGGTATTGCTGGTGCTTTTGCTTTTTTGACTCCCCTCTGTAGCCGAAGCTTCAGCCATATTGCATGTCCGTCGGCCTCGGTTGACCACAGGACGGTTCAACTTCATCCTTTTGCATCGATTGCTCTCCGACGCGGTCCGTCGTTGTCGCCATTGCGGAAAGAGCGATTGCCTTACCGCAACCGCACGGTGGCCTCGGAAAGCTTTCGGGCGATGACAACGGTTCGGTTCAGCAAAAGGGCGTGACGCTGCAGGACGGTGGAAACGGACGGGTACGCACGCGGGCCTGGTTAAACCCAAACGATGGTTAAGCGATGGCTTTAGTTGGGCTAGCGAACGGGCCTTATCGGACTTGGGAAATTATTTCACTGAATAATCAGGGACGGACAAGACGATTCTAGTCGAGCTGGGTGTGCACAGATCCGCCGGGAGGCTTCGAATGATAGCGTAAAAGGCAAGCAATTAAAGTAAACATCGGTGTCGGTACAATGCGTTTGCCTGCACGTTTATTTATGTTCGTGTGAGCGTGCGTTCGGGCGAGTACTTGTACCCGGCTTGAAAGCGGGAAAGACAGAACGACGGTTCCCTTGGGTTCTAATTAGTGGCAATGGTTCAGCTACCGGTATGCTAGGGGCACCAGATAGCAGAAATGTTGGAGAGCAGGTTGTATTAATGTTATGTTAAATGCACGCGATTTGAGCACGTCCTTCTTGTGGTCTTCAAAAGTTATTCGTAGACCTTATGCAATTAATGCTAGTTTGCAAAGGCAATTTCTTCCACGGAAGCTACCCACCGCAAAATATAAAACGTCTTTTGTGCCGTCAGTTTTTCGTTTTTATGTGCGACATTCGACCATTGGTTTGATTCCATGTACGTGTATTAATAACGAAAAAACTACCGGACATGTATTTTACATCAAACCCACTCGTACCCGTACTCGTGTAAAACTGACGATCGATTTATGATACATTTTTATTTCCAAACCGACGTTCATATGAGCAAGTAAGTAGAAGCAAGCAAAAAAACAACCTCAATATCCAAAAACCGCTGTCCACTTTCTTGTGAAGAACGGCACTAACGCCACCATGTCGTAACGGCTGGGCGGTGTGACGCTCCTACTGGGGATCGTTATCGAGCGTTGGCCATGTCCACGTACTTCGAGTTTTGGGCACCAAATGTGCACCACTTTTTTTGTGCTTCTTCTATTCCACAGTCTATTGCCACTTCGGCGGAAGGTGGCAGCCGTCAGACAGGCGTATCTTGAAATGAACATGACCATCATGTTCGTAACAGCATGATCCATCTGCAGTACAGCGAGGCAAGAGGCGCCAGGGCAACAAAAACCGAGAAGGAAACTCGCACCGTAGAACCACCGAAGCAGTGGCTCGCAAAGAAAAGCAAAGCGTGGGGAACAAAACCGGCAACAAAAGAAAAACGCAAACCAACAAAAAAGAAACATTAAGCCAACATGCAACGTGTTATTCGTGTCGGCTAAACCATTATCGATGACATTGGATCGAGCGAATGGTGCTGCGGGAAAACGGGGAGCAAAAAAAGAAACAAAAAACAAAAAAGGAACAGACCAAATGTCCCAGTCCGTATTCGTAGGAAGGAAAAACATGTGTACTCTCACACACACACACACACACACACACAAACACACACACACATGAGCCGCGCGAATCCACCGAAACATGAGTGCATGTACATGCGGCAGAAACTATTGGACGGTGGGTGTAAATGGTGTCGGTTATTGGTTTGATTATTATCTGGATTTTCCCATTTAATGTTCCAACTGCATGCGATGTGTTTAATAAAATGGACACATTATCGCCAGGTGCCGGTGGCCCATGGACTCGAAAACGGGAGTACTTCAATTGCTAGTGGAACGTTCGTTCCCGTTTCGGCAAACAAAAAACATGCGGTAGGGCGAGAGGTGATTGCTATTTTTCGGCAGTAAACTCGTTCATAATGGATCGTGTCAGACAAATAGCTGTCACAATGGTTGGGACATTAAAATTGCACAGTTCGTGCACAGGTCACTAAAGTAGTATGATCTTTGCGCTGTTCGAAAACAGTGGCTAATAAAAAGGCGCTATTCAACAATTAAAAATGGCTTCCATTTAGATGTACCTTAGAATTTGATGTAATTGAAACACACTAGCATTAGGATCTTGTTAGGTTTTTGTTTAGATCTAACTATCAGTTTTAAAATACAAATACAATAAATAAAATTGAAAGAAAAAATGGTCGACTTTCATTTCTGCAGTATGATAACGATTGTGAACTGTCACATTTGTTGGTTTGATTTACTTTAATATATTATATCACGCGTCTAACGCAAATCAAATGCAAAAAATCTCGTATAAAGTAAAGCTTTTGATATTGTGAAACAACAACGCACAAATGAGCTTCTTCATAAGGACGCGTGTTTTTGCTGACTCTCCCGGCATCCTCACAATCCGCAGAAAAAAAAGCTGAAATAGAAAACCTCCACTTTCCCTTCACAAATTTGCCCCAGCAGTAAACGATGATACATTTGGTGAAACAATATTACAACACACGGCCATGACCGGGGGCGAACAAAAACAGAAGAAAACGGAACAAAACAACAAAAAAACACACGAAGCGGTAAACATCTACAGAACATTAGCGATAATCTTCCGCTCGGACGCCCGTTTTTCATTGTTTTCGGCGCGTTTCCGATCCTTGCGTCGCAATTCTTACGTCCTCCTTCGCTGACGCGCAAAACGAACGTGTTGAGGGTGGCCCAATATTGGTCCAACTTTTGACGTCGTTTATTGAACGCGCTCATACTACAGTGGGTTGGCAATATTTCGTTCCCTGCATGCAGGCGTAACCGGTAAGCATTCCACCCCCTCAAAAAAGGCGAACCGAGTGATCGAAACTTTGGCACCGATTTTGTTATTGAAAATGTTATTACTTTTTTGTGTGAGCTGATGTGATAGAGAGAGAGAGAGAGAAAGAGAGAGAGAGAGAAAAAGAGAGAGAGAGAGAGAGAGAGAAGGAGAGAAAGAGAGAGAAAGCTGCGAAGCATGAGCTGAAACAGAGAACGACTCCATGAGTAAGCGTTAAACGTGTATCCGTTTCCGTTTGATTAAAGTAAAGTTTTGCCGAATTGTTGTTAAAAGTGTAGACCACAGCTTGTAACAAAATCCAGGCTTGCATTTTTTTTTCATTTCAGCTACAAAATACGCTCTGCTAACAGCTAACGGCAATAGATTGAAAATTGCAATGCAACTAACCTCCAACCGAACCAGATTACTAGAACAATTCTTTCGCTTGCGGTGCATTTGGTCGATACTTCCGGGGAACCACAACCATCAACGAGTAGCAGTGGCTTTTCTTCGTACTGTGGCCCATTTCCATCTTGTTTGGCGTGGCGCAACTCCTCCGTTGCAGACGCAGACAGTGGTTAAAGATTACGCTCTCTGCTAGCCGGTCCATCGGCCAACCTTTACACCGGCCATGACGAGTGATGATGAACGGGCTGAGGCACCCCACGGCAGATTGCTAAATTGGTTCCAGTCGCCAATGTTTTCTGCAGGCGTTTTTCCACCGGCCAACTACTGGCCACCCGTACTAGGTTGATGGTGTTTTGAGGTTTCTTGTGTTTTCGGACGGGCGCAACACTGACGGTGCCGGACGGCAGGCTGCACACTAGACCACGGGTTCACTTTAGGGAAGCGAGCAGGAGTTTTAAGCGGTGCGATGGTGGTGGTGGTGGTGGTCGGATCGTTCGCCAGAAAGCAAGGCGAAGTTTTTCAATTACTCCTCGAACTCTGCCAGTGGTCTGGTTTTCTTGTGCTCGCTTCAGCGGGTGAGATGCATTAATCTAGGGATTGAGCGGAAGAATAACCCGGCCACCTACGGTCGGGCGCAGGGTGGGTGAGGTGTCAGGGTCTTCTCTTCTGGGTTCTTGCAAATGGAGATACAGTGGAAGATTGATAAGTAACTGAAAGAAGAGCGTTATTAATTGGAAAGTTGCTGTGCATCACGTCGTGGATGGAAATGTTGTAATTGTGTTACAGTGGCTGAGCGCTTCTTTGCGGTACCGCGCGCTTGACGCTGGCTGGGTTTTAGAACAAGTTTTAGTCAACATTAAGGATCTACATCAACATCAGGACTATAACTGTCTATTGAATAAAGATTGAATAATAATAATAATTATTATTATTATTATTAGAATAATAATAATAATAATAATAATAATAATAATAATAATAATAATAATAATAATAATAATAATAATAATAATAATAATAATAATAATAATAATAATAATAATAATAATAATAATAATAATAATAATAATAATAATAATAATAATAATAATAATAATAATAATAATAATAATAATAATAATAATAATAATAACAATAATAATAATAATAATAATAATAATAATAATAAAAATAATAATCATAATAAAAAAACGAATAATAATAATAATCATAATAATAATAATAATAATAATAATAATAATAACAATAATAATAATAATAATAATAAAAATAATAATAATAATAATAATAATATAAAATAATAATAATTATAATAACAATAATAATAATAATAATAATAATAATAATAATAATAATAATAATAATAATAATAATAATAATAATAATAATAATAATAATAATAATAATAATAATAATAATAATAATTATAATAATAATAATAATAATAATAATAATAATAATAATAATAATAATAATAATAATAATAATAATAATAATAATAATAATAATAATAACAATAATAATAATAATTAAAACAATAATAATAATAATAATAATAATAATAATAATAATAATAATAATAATAATAATAATAATAATAATAACAATAACAATAATAATAATAATAATAATAATAATAATAATAACCATCATCATCATCATATTATTTGTGACAATTCATACACATCTAACACTGAAGATAAAAACCTAATAAACTACAATTGATGGATCGTTACTGACTGTTTTAAATTCTTGGTTGGTTTATTGGTTGAGTCAAGGAAATGACGTTCGGCAATTTTCTAATGTTAACAGGTTGCTAATTGACTGACGACTACCACGCCAGTCAGCTAACTCGGCACTATCTCGAAGGTAGTCGTGCTTAGTGTTCGAAGCAGAAGTTTTCCCCCTTTTTCGGTAGGTGACATTTTTCATAAGCACCCATTACGATCGCTTTATCGGTCAACTGCTAACATAAAAAAAAAAACGCAGAACAAATAATGCCGGAACCGTGAGACAGGAAAACATGATGGCATGGTGCGATGTGGCAGAGTTTGCACCGAAATCTGGCAGCCCCGTACGGAAGGTGGTGGCAGCAGGTACGGACAGGCAAAAGTTAGTGTCAAAATCAGGTCAGCTCTGCTGGAAACCTGAGGTTCCGTTCATGCCGTGTGGCACCGTCACCTAGAAACGCTGCTGTGCCCGGCAGGCTAGAGCACCCCGTCGTCCTTGGGGCCAGTTTTCACTCTTCCCTGCTCCACTCGGCTCCAGCAATCACCGGTTTGCGCATTTTAATTTGATTTCACTCTGACGGGTGATGCAAATTTCGGGGCCTAGCTGGTGTGTGGTTGTGTGTTTTTTTGTGTGTGGAGTTGGTTCCTCTTTTTTGGCCTTTTTGTTTTCACACAACCCCAAATGCCAAATGTACTCCCGAATCGGATTCGGGTCGGAGTGCGATAGGGATAGAGCGGGAAAGTTTTTTAATTGAAATCTCCCCCTCTTATTGCCTTTGCTGTTAACCCTCTTTCCTCGTTTCAGTTGACTGGCTGTCTGTGTGTATGTGTGTATGCGTCTACCCACAGATTGCTGTCACTGCACATCGCGCTCTATGGGGCTGTCCGATGTGATTTTGGTTTTGTCACTGCGATTCGCTGCGAGCCGGTCGCCGTGCCTACCGAGCCGATGATGGCACATTTGGCCGGGATGATGGATTGTGCAAATTGTGTGACATTGCTGACCAAAAACGCTGCAAACTGGAAGCAAAAACAAAAAGAAAGGGCCAGAAAACGCCCAGCACCCAGTCGGGGAATTCTATCAAAAAAAAAAATAAACCACCGAGATGTAGATGTACAGCGATAACAAATAAACGAGACACTCAAATACGACACGCGAGCAAAAACAGCGCAGCGAATGGTACACGGAGCAGGGCCTGTACGAAACCGGACGAAAAGGGACAAAAAGGAGAAATCAAAACAGCACAAACAAACCTACAAACGAAATGATAACAAAACGGTCGAACAAACATGAACCGTGCTGTGGGCGGGCCCGGCCAGGGGGCGGTCGCGGTGTGGTCGGATGGCAGTGGCGGTGCGTGCATGTTGTTTCGGGTTTATCGTGTTCGGTGCACTTTGCAGCACTGGGCTGTGCGATCTACTTCGCCACTATCTACTAAGCTTGATTGTGATTTGGCTTTTTGCGCTAGTGGTGCTAGTTGAGAAGTGCACATGTTAAGCGGAAAAGTTTATGTTTTTGTGTAAATGATACAACACTTGTGATGTTATGCAGTAAAAAATAACAGATACAACATAAACAGGCACATGCATAAATAAAACATAAAAAAGGAAACAACTTTCTATTTGTGTTATTTTACCCCCAAAACGCTTGCACTACTAAGTTGAGAGCTTTGAAAGCATGAATTTAATGATACCAAGTGACCATTGAAACTATATTTATGTGTTATTCAATGTTTCTATTTATAGATTTCAACTCCCTAAATCAGTATTTTTAGCAAACGACGAAGTGTATGACATATTTAAAACGAAAGAGTTTCGCCGATGCCTAATGTCACACAAGTTTGTGACCTTCGGAACTGCAGCAAAAAAAGGCTTCTATTTGCACATCCACTCCACTCCAAGTAGATCAACTCTAGCCTCTAATGATTTCAATAAATTGAACACCGGAAGAGTGTTTTTGGCAGATGTCTTTCACAATTATCGTAGCGTCATCGTCCGCTGCCAGTGCTAGGAAACGACCAATCTTCCCATTTCGGGTCGGAGCATCACGGCAAATGGTGCAAATCATTGTCCGTCTTTCGGCAGGCTGATGGAAACCGGCGTGCAGGCCGGCGATGACGATCATGCCGGCAAAAGTTCACAAGACGATTAGAGCGCAAATCCGGCCTCAAGGTTGCTGATCGCCACATCCGTCCCGGCAGCAAGTGAGCCCGGGTAAGGATTATTGGTTGAAATTTTTCATCACACTTTTTTCATCACCCCCCCGGATGGTGGCCTCTAGTCAGGCCGGGCTTTAGGCCTACGCATCCATTGTTCGTGCATGCTGCTGCTGCTGCTGCTGTAGATAGTGTTGATGGCGTGGCATCGACGGTACGGGAAGAGTCTCCGGATTAGGGCTCAAACTTTATCCGCACCCATCTATTGCTATTTAGTGCCTGCACAATGGATTTTTATTCTTATCAAACATACCGAGCGCGAGAGAAAGAGAGTAAGACAGAGTTTCTTCTTTTCCCACACCCCGGAGCATTATTCTTCGTGGAAAAATGGACGCAAAATTTGCCCTCCAGCTTTTGCAATTGATCCACTTCCTGTACGAACAGGAGGGGGGGGCTTGGGCGGCTAGGCGGGGTGGTTCGGTTTGCACCGACGAGTCAATGATTGGGAGTTCAAAGGCTAATCATGGCGGGTTGTCCTTAAGTGGGTTCCGATCCGGGTAGCTTAGCCCTCTAGCAACCGCAGAAAGGGCGACCTAATCCTGATTGATGCTTGACTTAATGGCCTTTCGGCAGGCCCCGTTGTCACTTGCTGGGGTTTGTTCTTGTTAATACTGTTGCTGTTGTTGTTGTTTTTCTCTAATTTTTCACCATTCCATCCGTGCATCACAGCAACGATCGAACTTTTTTGCTGCTGTTGTTTTGGGTGCGAATAAAATATGTTCAAAGTTGGTGTACCGTGCGATCGCTATAATTTAATTTCTGTGGGGAACAAAATGTGTCTGCTTTGCTGCACAGAGGTCGTGGTTGATATCGAAGCGCTGTTGAATCGAGTATCGGTAAACGGCGACTAAAAGGGTAACTGTAATAGAATAAATAGTGAGTTAGCGTCAAAAATAGGGAATGTTATAGCATGCGAATGTTCAGCACAGTATGGAGGGATAAAAGCATTCGATCGCCGTGAGACGGGTTTTATTTCAGCATTATTGAAAATGTAAGAAAAAGAGCTATACGAGAACCTAATATCACACATCTACAAATTATAATGTAATTTACTAAACGACTAAACCCAAATGCTTATCAAAAACCTCTGTCAATCGCATTAATTTGAATTTGCTGTTTTCATACTATCCGTTGAGGTTCTATTCCGTTAAACTACCATGGGTCTTGAATCTGCAAAGGCTTTTGATGGATTATTTTTGTTTCCAAAGCATTAGCAATTATTTTTGCTCATTACTTCTACAACCGTAAAACACTTGATTAAAACATTTTTTTGCCAAAAAAAAGGAAGCTATTTGATATTTGATTTCTCTTCACATAGCGCTCGCTGTCCTTGAACGCTGCTTTTTTGCATTTCAAACGTGGCGGTAATTGCTGTGACGTGATAATTTAATTGCAAAAGTACTCTATGCAGCTATGTTTCGGTCATGCTGTGTGCTAGAGTAGGAGGTAAAAAAAGAAAGTAACATCGTGAAACAGTGTTTATACTACAACGTGTACGCTTCCTCCAAAACAACGCTTGGGAACGAGCGCAAAACACGTTTTGATAGAATTAGGGCTTGTTTTTGACCACGAGTTGACGCGCCGTTCGCCGGTCGAACGCCACGTACTCCAACCACGCTGCCTCCCGGTGAACGGTATCGGGCATGCCGATAATATTTTATCTCTGAAAATGAACAACACTGTACACACATGCACTGGTACGGCCAGTACGGTGGTTCCCTTTGGTGGGATTATTAATTTTTAATTTCACAATCAATCTTCGTGCCATTTGTCCTCGCAATTGGTTGGGCGGGTGGCGAGCGCGACGGAAGCTCTGACGGTGCCAGATATTTTAGACTCCGCTGTGCTGCTGTGGGTGTGGTCTCTGAAATTTGATTTCCCGAGAGCGTTTTGTACGAGATGCGAGTGCTGGAAAAACTTTGTCCTTTGTCGCTCTGACAGTATAAGGTTTTGGTTTGCGGCAAACGCGCCCAAAGCTTTGGATGAGCTTTGGGAGGGGGGAGGGTTGGTTTTTTTTTCGTTGCTTTTGCTGAAGCTTTATTATTATTATCAAAAACCTAGCCACTTTGACATGGGCGAAATTAGTTGCTGCTGCAGATGCATGGGAGAAGGTGAAACAAATCCGCCAGCCATGTGTTGGTGTGGGGTAATAACTTTTCTTCTTCATTAGCATACGCGCGCAAAAAAAAACATACTGTACTGGTTTATGCTTTCGTCGAAGCTCCAACATTCAACATCCCCTGGCAAGTAGTCTTTGATGATTTGATGTATGATAGCGCCATGGTTTTTATTACTTTGTTGCTAGAAACTATATCATAAAAATTATAATAATTCATACCCACTATCAAGTTTGAGGCTTTTCTCGCAGTAAAGATGATTGTTTAACAGTGTTAAAGAGCATCGTCACGTCACGCGAGTGTGATGTGCCCTTTTTATATAGATGATTAAAAAATTGATGTCTAGCAATGTAGAAAAGGCTAACAAATCCTTAAAATAATTTCGTTTAATATGAATAACATGAGGGCAATATTTTTCATTTCACACACCTAGCGACACTAGACCGCACACACACATGATAAGGAAAACTACTTGCACAAACGGGGAGAATAATAACGAACAACGAATGCAAAAGAGCTTTGAATGTATGGTCCTTACCGCTCCCGAACCTTTGCTCACGTGGTCAAACTTTTGCGTTCTCGCGTTATTCTATCCCGGCTGCTTTTGGCCTTCGAGCGGCCAATTTCGTCTAGTGGCGCTAGTAGTGTTCCAGCTTCCAGCACCAATGAAATGGTGCGATTTTAGTATTATCACTAAATCCACCATACGTTCGTGCAGTGAGGAAGGTCATTTGGTGGGCTTTTTCGGGCCGAAGCTCAAGGTTTACAGCCACTTCGAAAGCAGTCGAACCGTTAATCCCAACCATAAATAGAACGTTGGGAGTAGCAGCAGTGGAGCTGCCGAGGAGTGCATGCCTTGTTCGGTGCTTTATGCTTGTTTTAGCCGCCACCACTTCGTTGCCTTCCGCGAGTGGGTGGACGACAATGAACAACACATATGAAAAATGGGGCATATAGCCCCGGAACGGTAACGTATGGAGAAACTTGTACCGTACACACTTTCGGTGCATTCGATGCCAATTGGTCGGGCCATTGCAGCGGCAACCGAACGATCGGTAACGAGCGCACTCAAACAAACTCCTGGCTTCCTGGCGCTGGTTTGATAAACGGGAAAGCGGGGTGCCAAAAGTTTTATGCATTGCCGGCTGCACACGCACACACCGAAATCCACACGTGTTAGGGGATGAATGGGGAGAAAGCAACAAAAAAAAAAAAAGAAAGGACAACTACCATCTCTCATCCGCCTAGTCCGACAACCTTTAACAAGAACGCGGTGCGTTGAGGCAAGGGGTTGGTGAATCGATTTGTTTGCGAGCGTTTTTTAGGCCTTTTTTCTGATTTATTCAACGATTCAACGCAACTGCCCAACATAAGCTCGGGAGATTTTCCCAGGGTGAGACGTTTTAGAAGAGGTAAATATCGAGGCTTAGGTGCGTTCGTGTGAGGGTCCACAAGGCGCACGTATTAAAGATCGGTTGATGTGAACTTCTAAATGGGCGTAATTGCCATTGAGCGGGAGAAAATCCTCGTCTGTGCGTTTAGCGCAATTGATCGATTCGAGGAAAGCTTACTTTTTTAAGCATCCACTTATACTATGCAACAGTTCAGTAACTGGCATCAGACGATTGCCAGTTAGAGCGATTGAGCGCAAGTATGAGAATCGAAAGCTGTAGCATGATTGCACGAATCACGTGGAATGGATTAAATGTGGCATTTCCATTTGCTATAAGCCGAGCTTTCCGAGATGCTGCAAGATTTGTCAGACTTTTTCGAAGAATTGTGTTTCGAATCATCTAAGCTGCACGAAAAGTCTTTTTGTGATGATAGTTTTCTTGACAAGTGTAAGAGGTACTCATTTCAAATTGAAACGAGTCTGAAAATAGTTCTAGAAAATTGTGAGTTAACTAACCGCAAAATTTCAATCATTTGTATATAATTATTCTAAGAATCGAGAACTGATGCGAAAAAAACCGATTGACAGATTTTTCAACACATCAAATGAATGGAAACCCAATACGGTAACAAAATGAATATTTAGAGCATCTTATAGAAGCTACAGATCGTTTGGAACTAATATAGCATTCAACTGTACCAAAAAAAGATCCTTACAAAAAAGGAGGAACCTACTGAAGTGATGTGAAGCGGCTTAAAAGCTTAAAGGTTTTTCATTACTTGTTTCTGTACATCTAATCTGCGTACAACAGCACGTCACTTTGGGTAAAACATGCACGATGACGGATCGACAGAAGGGTTGACAATGGGTTCTGATCCTACAATACCTACCATCTGGCCACTGCATGTGGCCCGTACACACACACACACACACATTATAATAGAATAGATGCAGCAGACAGAGAATAAATTTGATGCAGTGCCACGGGCACACACTCAATGCAGCAAAACCGTCCAAACGGCGCGTTAGGTGGGTCATTGTTATACGTGCGTGTGTGTGTGTGTGTGGTTTGTTTTTTTGTCGACAATTCATTCCTTATCCCACACGCTGTGGCACGGTTTGGTGCAAATCAATTAAATAAATTAAATTTTAAATTAATTTTTTTGCTCCTCACCCGATTCAGGCGCACACATTTGCATACAAATAGTAGCGGAAGCGTTGCAGTTTGCGAAGAACACCTGTCTGGGGGGAGGGGAGGGGGGGGGGGTTAACACCTGCCCTGGTGTTCCACCCAGCGGCCCAATCACGTGTCGCTCGACATGATCATTTTGGGTTGTGTTATGGACTCACTTTTATTTTGCCCACTAAACAGGCGTTTGCTTTGTTCGCGACCATGCTGCCACCCCGTGGCTCGTTACAAAGCTTTGGGAGGGGCGGGCGGCCCAACCGGTACATGCTTTAAAATTTATTGCGCACGTGTCCCAGGTGCAGCTTTGTGTCCAGTGGGCCGCAGGACGCAGTTAATTTAGTTAGTAATTGTGTGGCATCACGCAAAAACGGGAGGAACTAGCTGGCACTGGGCGCCATGATACAGCGCAGAGCCCGCCGTGACAAAGCGTGACGGAGCGTGCTAATGCTCTGATGATGAACAAATTTGCCCCAGAGCAGGCAGGGTCGTCGCTTCTTTATCCTCTTTATTTTTCCCCCACTGTTCGTTCCAGTGCATTGATTTGCAAACACTTTAATTTAATGGGCATGTTAATTTTACTTCGATTTATTGTTGATTGTGGATTTGATTTGCTAAAGCTATTGGAATGCAGGCACAGTGTGGAAAGCGTTTGCGTTACAGTTATGGGTATCTCTAATGAGATATGAAGTGTTACATTAGGAAGGGATTTATTAGTAATTTTTCATCCATTGCAACGTTGATTGACAACTTTAGAGCTAGACCAAAGCATTGAAATGGTTTGCTACTTATCATAGTAAAGTACGAAACCAAAATAATGACTTTTATAAACAGAAACAGAAGAAAATTAGATATTTCGTCCACTACAAGATTGATATATGCTAGGATTGTTTGAGTTTTATTTATGTATCATATTTCAGTATGATCACATATGATTTCTGTATGACAGAGTATCATATTTCAGTACGATCACGTGACAGTGTTTTTTTATAAGATGTGAAGTAAAAATAAAGCAGTATCTCTCTCAAATATTTATAAAAAATTACCTGAACGATACTAGCATACTAATTGTTCACTGATACACAAAATAGTTTTTGGTATGTATTTTTGTTTAATTTCTTTGATAACTATCTAGCTAATAGCGTACCATCTATCGTCCAATTAAATCATACACCAGCCACTGGAAAGAATCACTTGGCTGTCCTACCCGCCGTCAATTGCAACGTTGCAGCCTCATCCCCCAATGAACGACCATTTCCATTTGGGCGCTAAGGCAGCAGCAGCAGCAGCAGCACGGAGAAATTAATGTCGGCATATTGGAATAATTTTCGCACCATGTAACCGCAGCCCTTGCTCCCCCAGTCCCGCCAAACCACCAGCGTAGCACCAGCGCGCGTCACCTCTTTCGCGTGCAGCACCAAAATTAACATACTAAAAGAATAAATTGCCGCACGGTTCACTCGGTTGTTTTTTTTTTTTTCGATGCGCAAAAGCGGCCGGTGGCAGGCCGGGGCAAAAGGTGCACAGCGCTTGGTGCCGGCTCCTGTGCGAAGGCTCTTCCCGCAGCGAGTGGAATAATATTTATGGCGAACCGGTTTGCCCGACTCAAGCGTTCATCCTCTGCTGCAGGGGGCGCACTAGTCTCGAGCGTGGAGTAAAACCGGCGAGCATCTCGTTAGACTAAAGATAGCACGTAAAACCAACCCAACCGATGATGATGACGGCTGCTCGCTGATCTCGAAGATCGTTCGCAGACACACGGGCCATATCTGGCACTTCATTTCAATATGGTGGATGGGAATTTTCGGGGCAAAACGAATAATCAAGCCCGCAAAGTCGCAGGGCTGCTTGGCGAGTGGTGCGCTACAACTACTGCTCGTAAATGCAACTGCAGCAGTACTTGAACAGATTCCAAGTGTCTGTGTGTGTGTGTGTGTGTGTGTGTGTGTGTGTGTGTGTGTTTGTGTGTGGGAGAGAGAAAGAGAGAGGAAGGGAGAGAGAGAGGGAGTAAAACGCAAACACGTTTGAAAATGGTCGTAAAAGTGTAGACGTTATGGGGGTTTGGTGTGTCATTTGCTTAAAATTGTCGTTAGCCATTTTTGAGCATCCTTAGAGAAAGCGTCACCGTAGGCGAGCAGGGTGGGCCTGAATGCCTGAACAATGCACAGGCATTGTACCAGGCCGGCGGGGCTCCCAGAGCCACCACTACCTTTCCACCGTCCAAAACCGAAACCCCTCGAGCAGGAAGTGCACGCCCGCAGGAGACGAACTTTCTCGTGTTGTGGTTTTGTCGTTCGAAAGTGTTCCCACTCATTGGAAGACAAGACGACTTTACCCTCTTGAGTTGCGCCACTTATGCGCCGCTGTGAGTTCGTGTTTGTTCTTCTTCTTTTTTTTCATTCCTTTCGAACGAACAACTTTTCGGGGGGGGGGGAGGCGTATATCTAGGGGAAATGGTGCCCGTTCAGCTCGTAGCAAACACGAGACTACCAGCCGCTCGGGGACGATGTTAATGCTAGCTTTTAGTAGTGCTAAACATTAAGAATCGTGGCTGCTTGCAGTGCCAAAGGGAGTCCACGCCCAGCACCAGCAAATGAAGCTTCTTTTGCATCGCTAGGAGAAGGCACTTTGCTTGAACTGGGCACGCTGGTTTTTAATAAGATAGCAGCATCAGCTTCCTTCACGCTCGCTGGACGGGTATTGCGGGGGGAGAGAGTTGGGGGTTGCGGGTAATGGGTGAGAAATTAAATGTTGCAAACATTTTTCAGGCTCATAAATAGTGCTCCTGCAGGGCGGGCAACATCCAGCAGCAGCTGGTCAGCCTCGATATCGGAAGGCCGATTCAATCTACAACCGGGCGTGGACAACGGATTTGTTCGGCAAGTGGGGCAAGAGGTAATTTATATCTCTGTTTGGTTGGGTTGTGTGTGTGTGTGTGTGTGTGTGTGTGTATGAGGGGGGGGGGATGTTGTTTTTACGCTTTTCTCCCTATTCTTCTTATGAAAAGATCAGGAAACCGCTCTTTCGATTGAGATAAGAAACCCACCAGGCAAGGGCACAGTAGTTGTAAGGGAATAAACTTATGTATGTGTGTGGCTTCTGGGTGCGTGTGAGTGTGTGTATGTGTAAAAACCAGCTTTCCATGGTAAAGTGTAGCCCATTTTCTCCACTTTAGTGGTCGCCGGACCCACCCACTGGAATTGTCAAGAAAGGGCGAGGACACGAAGTGTTGAAGAGATTTATGGTGGGTTTTAAAAGCATGATTTGGGACACTTTTCGGTTTCTGCAGCAGCCAATAGATGAGCGGGAGGGAGCAGGGCAAAACCATACGGGCGCTGGTGGGCTAAATTTATTGGCCAGTGTGTCGGTAGATGAATTAAGAATGATTATTATTGCAACCGAATGTGTCGAAAGGGTCGGGATGTATGGTTTAATCATTAGGATTGGCATTAGGCCATTAGGGCGTGTTAAGGAGAGTCAAATGACGTAGTGAAAAAGAAGGGAAGCATATGTTTCATTGTGCTTTAGTTTCGCCTGTTGTGTGGAGCAGAAAATGAGCAAACGGTCATATTTTAAAGTAATTTTTTTCTTGCAGTAAACTCGATCGAACCGGCAAGAGATGCTCGCACAAAGCATTTCTTATACAGCTATCATAGGTGCACGCATCAAAGAGCTTCACTGTAACACTCATTTTAAGATTCTGTATCAAAAATTGCAACAATGATCAAAATACTGTCGCATGATTCAAACAAATGCTTCTTAAACTATAATCTTTTCCACATATCTTAGAGAAAAAAAAACACATTTGATCAAGCCAACGCGTAAACGCGTTCATCTGCTGTCAGCACATACATGATAGGGCGGTATAGTGATGAGTTTTCGCTCCGGTGCAAAAAGCAAGCATGAAAAATAGCGCCACAATTTTCTTCCCTCGCTCTAACACCATCATCATAAACCGCTTGCACCCGCTTGCAGATAGCTGGGCTGTGATCGTTTGAGATGGTGGTGAAAAGTTTTCAGCTTCTAGCGTACGGGGAAGCATTTGCCGCAGCGCGCATTAGAAGCGACCGCAGATTTATCTTTTCTGTTTCGGTCGATGTTTGATAGGCCGTCGATGGAGGCGCCACGGCTCTCACTGCGTCGGTTGCACAGCGACTGATACACCTCGAAGACAATGTGCTGCCGCCCGTGTGTTTGTGTGTGTGTGTGTGTGTCTAATGCATGCGGTGCAAAATACATTGTCTTCTCGATGTGCGAGCCGGAGCTTCTAGCGTAAGGCGCTAGGCAAGCGCCCAAGCAAGTGAAGCCAAACAGCCAGAATGTAATTTTCGGCTAGCGTGCGCCTTGAAGCGCACACGCTGTTGATGATATCGTTTTCGATAATGGGCCAGCGGTTTGTGGGAAGTCATTTTGCAAGCAACTGCCATGCAGCTGTCGGGTGGAGGCGACCACGGGTACGCCGTCATGTTGGTTTCGTCGGGCAACCGTTGTTTCGGCGGTTTGAAGGGCTGATGGCGGTTGTGCCGTGTCCCTAATGCTGAGCTGCCAAATGAGGTGCAGTGCCGGTAAGCATTAATGAAGTTGTTGTCCCCCCCCCCAAAACGATGCAGCAGCAAGCGGCTATTGAATGACTGGTTTAATAAGGTGTGGAAAAGATCATGAGTAGTTTTTAAAATGTCCATAAATACGGAGGGGTGGCAGTGAGATGGTTTGTGCCATTTTAGAGAGCATGGAAAGAGATCCAAAGTCTGTTCGGGTGAGGTTGCACATAATTGTCGCACGGTAATTTCGCATTTATTGCAAAACTAACCGCTCGGTTAAGTGGTGTGTGTGTGTGTATCACGTATCATTAAAATCCACTTTTCGATAACATTTACCACCATTTAGTTTATAATGGTTGTGTAGGATTGTGCTATTTGCTTTTCAGTTAATCAAGGAAATTAAACATTCAATTATTTCTATTACTAGGGCACTTCACGATTCTTGTTAGTTTTTTGTATGGAGTTTAACAGTTGGAGGCTGAAATCATGTAAACACTTCATACAAAACCACACACAAAACTAGCCTGAAATTTTCAGTCTAGATTATTCAAGCCTCAAAGTTAGAATAAGATTCGAGTACCTGCTCGAAAAATTTGTAAAATTTGTGATGTTTGCGTTTATCCCAAGGTGCATTAAAGAGATCAGGTTATGGAATCCAGAATCAAAGTGTAAGTGTTTTTTTTTGAGTAAAATACTATTGATTGCTCGGAGTTTTTTTTTATTTAATTTAGTACTTTTATACACTTTATCATTTATTTGATATGATTCGTACAGAAAATTCTAATATTTCAGGCTTTTAAGCGGTTTCAATTTGTTAGCAAAAAGGCAATTTCTAGCGAACTTGAAGCAAATTGTACTAATTTGACATTTAATCTGTAAAAATTCAAAAACCGCGTATCTCCGAATCCGCGTAAGTCGAGAACCGTGTAACTCGGGAACAGACTGTACAGGTGGTTTCATAGCATTTTTTATAATTAATTTTGAACATCACTTTTGACAGGACCGATGAAAGCTTTTGCTCAAACAAGCTTTCCTGAGGCTTGACGAATACACGAAACACTCTTAAAATCGTCATTCAGAAACAGAGGTGATACAAATTAGCCTTCTAAATACAAACACCTTGGGGTAAGCCCACTTGTATCCTATATCCACTTTGATAGCTGCTCGAAAACTGCTATACAATGCAAACAGCTGACAGGTTGAAATTTCAGCCTACGAACTTAAAACGGAAAAGGCCCCAGTGTTGCAAAAAAAACTGTGGAGAAATACGTTATAATTTGTTATAAAGAATTTATTAAATTTTAAACGATTTGGCGTACCAAACTCTTTAGAAATCGTGACTGTATCAAAATATTAAATAATGTACATCGCTTTGTGCGATAATGAACTGATACATTTTCCATTTTCTAGAACTGTTAAATGATCTGCTTGGGCAAGGAATGCACGTATCGCTTCTATCGAAACTATCATTCACCAGAAAAGGCTCACGAGCTGGCCGGAAAACTGTTTATGCCGAAACTAACATGCGCTTGAATAATTGAGCATAGGATTCCGGCACGTTTCGATAAGCCATTATTGCATTCGGTGCAAATTTATCACGTCAATCGTGTCGAAAAAATAAAATAAAATAAAGTAAACCCAACAACCGAGCTACCTATTCCTGAAGGAGCTCGGTACCCAGAATATCTTCCTCCTCCTCTCCTTTCCGGATGTTTGAGGTGATGCACGGTGATGCCCCAAAACCACGTAACCCAGCCCCGGTCGACCAGTGAACCGTGTGATTGATGCAGCTAGATGCGGGCGCCCGGGACGTACATTCATTCATTCACAATGGCAAGCGGCCAAGCGTGCACGGCATTGTGGTTTTCCTCATTGATGGGGTTATTATTAGAGAATTTGACAGTGTGTGCGTGTGTGTGTGATTATGCCTAGTTTGTGTTTTTTGTTATATTTCGGCTTGTTACTACTATTTCGCATCAAGCTTCGGACGTGATGTGTGGTTTTGTCACGCGTGTACAAAATTGCATGTTCATTATAACGTGCCGGCAGCCAGCAAAGCGATGTCCTGCCTCTCCTTGTCCTCTACGAGACGACCCCGACCAGACCCAGCTCCCCGAACAGCGGGGCAGGATACATCATTTAGCACAAACAGAACGCTCGCTCATTCCTCGAATGTAGCCATTTGTATCCGGCAAGATAAATATCCTTCATCAAACAATTTCATTAGAAAAGGGGCCGGCTATCTTCATTCAAGGCGGGCCATCGCTTCCAGCACAGCATACGGGCGATACGGTGCGATAGTGAGGAATTGGTTGGTGAACGCCGTAAGGCGAGATAAGACCATGCAGAACGTACAGCTCCGTTCAGGAAGACGCGTGAGACGGCACATTAAAAGAAGCGAAACGAGTGCCCCGAACGGTAACGTGTTCTTACGCTTTTTGCCATCCCTTTACACGCCCTTCTACCTGGCCCGGTCGGTGATGTCCCTGATCCACGCACCATCGGTGGTGGCGCGTTATCCATCGCGGACCTTTCGAACGAGATCCATTTTTCACCTTTCACGGAGCTTTTTTTTTTCTTCCTTCTCTTTATTTCCATTTTTACCTCAACCAAACCGAACGATGCGGGCAGTGGGTAGTGAAAGGATGGTGTTTTACCGTTCCTCGCGAGCTTCCAGCATCTATTGCCACCGCTCATTCATCCTTTATTTATGTTTCAATATAAATTTCACCCAGCGAAGGTATGGCACGGAAAGAAGGTGGGAAAACCCCCGATGCTACACCATTCACGTGTTCTCAGAATCGGCAGCGGGCAAGAAGAAGCACTAGTCATCTATTTTGCATGATGCGGCAGGAGACACTACTTCCGGGTGGAAGGTGCGCCGAACCCAAGCTACCTGGCTCGATATCGTTTCCGGTGGCTAAATTGAACCCACGCCATGGGCTGCTGTCGCAAGAGATGCCGCACAGTGCAGCGCAAGGGAGGGCGCAGAGAAAAACCCGTTAAACTAAACACCAAAATTGAGCAAAGACAAATTGTTTCTTATCTCTCGGTGGAGGACGAGCTCCTGACACGGATGGAAAAGTGAAAAAGACGGCCCCCGGTCTGCCGAAGCGAAGCGTGTTATCAAGAATAAAACTGAAGCAATATATCTTAATTTCGCGGAGGGAAAAAAACCGGCACCGACTCGACGGCTGGCCCTCGGAGGCTGTGTGGAGGCAGCCAGGACCGACCGACTGACAGGTTTGATCTTTCGCTATCCGGCCCGTCCTGCCGTTGGCTGCTGACGACAGTTTTGATAAGAAACTGTCCACGAAAACAAGGGAGAAAACATAGTCCGGTAAAAAAACACGTGAATATTTTTTTTTTCGTTGTATATAAATAATGACAGATAAAAGCGCACCGCGCTTCGTCGTTTCAACTCGTCAGCACACATTAATTGGCATGTTTCGCGGAAATTCATCGCCATAAAAACGATCAACGAAACGAAGGCAAACGCCCAAAAAAAAAAAAAAACAAACACACACACCAAAAAACACAGGAAATTAAAGAAGCAAACCATACCACCGCATTCATCCCGCGCTACGTTAAGCATGTTAATTACGCTGTTAACAACGCTGCTCCCACGCTGCGCTGTTGCTGCCAGTTTGTGTCAAAGTGTGCATGAAAATTTTACAATATTACCAGTTTTGGGGTGAGAGGCAACCAGACCGACGGGCATACACACAGCGCACGGTAAGCCAAAGGGCAAAAACATATTAAACCAGCCCGGCGCGGCAGGAACCGGGAACGCAAACATAATAATGTTACAATAGGCGGCAACTGCACTGCGAAACCGGCCGGCGAGCCAGCCGAAAAACCCACCACCGGGTGGAATTATTTAACAACTTGTACACTTTATTGGAAATCGTCAGACGAACGACCGTGGGTGGCAAGGATGCAGGAGCAGCGGTTGTACTGTGCCCACCTGAAAACAGTTTGACGATTGCATTTTTGTTGCCACAGATTTGGGGCAATGGTTTAAATTCGGTTTTTGTGCTACAATGCAACCCGAAGTACGACGCTGTTTAAAATGCTTACAGTTGGTAATGGAAATTTATTTCAAGCTCGCCCTTTTTACCCTGCACTACAGGCGCCACAGTCAAAGTGTCAATTTAATGCAGTTTTACAGTGACGCAAACAAGTGTACACCGGGGAACAGTTGTTTAATTTAGTTCCATTGTCCTACACGGTGGCTGGCACCCACAGCATGTACAGCTGCACCGGTCCGGGAGCCCGTCCCTTGTCGGTGCAATGTGGAGGCAAAGCGGATGGGGTTATTATGCTCCTCCGCCCAGGTTGTCTCATGCATGGTTAATAGTTCGACACCGATGACAAGGCCCAGGCACGACGCGGGCTGAGGAGCGCAATATCGACGTGTAACACGATAACAACATGTTTGTGAGGTACTGCGTTCGCATGTGTGTGTGTGTGTGTCGCGCAAGGTGAATGTCAGCGACCCGAGAGATGCTGCATGTCAAGCGGCATGTCTACCGGTGGCAAACGGGTGCCCAAATCCAAGAACCGTGCCGACTGAGTCTGACTCTGCCCTGGGAGAGGGAAGGCTGATCGTCACTGTCAAACTGCCGAAATGCGTTACGTGTTCTGAATGTCGTTGCTGCCTGCTGCTGCTGCCGTCGCCGCAAACAGTCCCGGGCCGGAATGCATTGCTTGGCAAGCGAATCTGACAGGCGGATGGGGGAGGCGATACAGCGACATATTCCCGCGCGGACGGGAAGTAATTAGCATTTGATCGTCGGATGTGCGGGCGTGCATCGGACAGCTCGAAATTAGTTGACTTTCGAGTGTCCTTCCCGGGGGTTCGGGTGGCTTTTCCCGGTAATGTGTGAATTATCGTGACGAGCGGCACTGCAGCCAAATAAGCAGCTGCAGGTTGGAGCTTGCGTGCGAGAAAAGTGTGCTTCCTAAACCATAGCTCACTGTTCTTCCCGCCAAAGCATGCTAATAATGTGCTTCGATTCGTTTCGTAAAACTGCTACCGAAACACTCGATCGTGAGATAACAGTCGGTCAATATTTCTCTCAAAAGCTGCAAATCATGCCAGGCAATCAACAACAAACTTGGTCACAATTCACCGTCTTCGTAATCGTATTAATTTCATGGCTCGTATCCAACCACGCACTACCTGCCCGGCCCTCGAAGGTCCAATACAACGCAAAAAAGGAACGCGTGCAATTCGCGTGCTGCTTACGGCACATCGGTCGATCGTGCGGTAAAAGTTTCGCACTTTTTCCGTTGAGCGGCTGCCGTTGTGGTTGGTGTTGGTGGTGAAAAAAGTTTTCCATTCCGGACCAGATCCGGCCCGCCCGGAAGGTACAACGGCCCCGGACCAGCAAGCGCGAGAAAGAGAGGAGAAAGCAAACACCAAAGATAGGGAGAAAGTGCTAGCATCGTAAAGCAAACATTAAGCACTGTCGCCATGACCGCTGGCTGGCAGCAGTCACAGCAAAGCCGAAGTTCTTATCAGCGGCCTGTGTGGCTGGCAGGCGTAAAACCTTGCCTTGGAAATTATTGGACATCGCAGCCCCCGAACGCAGGCTCAAAAGAACGGCCAAACGGAAAGAACCGGGAACCGATAAGCGAATTGGGCAAACTACAGGCAACATAAAGTAAAAACCGGACCTGTCGATTTCAGCTTATTTGCTGTTTTTGAAAGCGTTGTTATGTAGGTATTTCGGGATGTTCGGCTTTGGTGCTCCTTCGGCGGTGTGGTTTATGCAATTGTGAACAAACATAACACTGTCGAGGATTTCCACAGTCAAGAGACATCAGATGGGGTTGTTTCGATTTTTTAGTGCTTTTTTGTCCACTAAACTAAAGCAGTCTTTTTGATATAAATTAAAATTGATTGCCTGATAAAAAAATGTTCCGGACACTTATGGAAACACAATTAAGCCTTTAAAATGCTTATTTTTTGTGTAACTTGTTTATTGTTTAGTTTGACTTGTTCTGCTATTATATTCTACGAAACAAAGCCACTGTGCAGGATGGCTACACGAGAAACGCCTCACTTTCATTTCCCCAAGGCAAAACCCTGCTCTGCTAGACGGGACCTTGTCCACCTTGGACCGATGGACATACTTGTCACTTCGTATTGCCGAAAGTTAGAAACCGGCAGTTCGCTAAACCTGAGTAGCACAATACGAACGCACGCATTCGTTGGGATGACTTTGATCCGAAGGGAATGAGTTTAGCAAAAAAAGGAAAGAAGGAAAGAAATAAGGCAACATCAAGCTACAGCACTAAACCAGCACGGAAAACAATGCCATTCCGATTAAACCACACGGCTACAGATCGACACATAGGGGCAGCAGGGCAAACCATAATTACGAACCATCCCGTGTGCGCGCGGGGAATACGGACAACCATTTTCGCTACACCCATTTCCCGGGGGGAATTATCCCGACGATCCCGAAAAGGTTCTCCGTTCGGGGCGCCGTTTGCCGCCCTCGGCCTTTCTTTGCGCACTCCGGTCAAGCTTGGCCGGTTTCATAATTACTGTCAAAGGCGCGCTGGCAGAAAAGTGTCAAGCGTGTGGGTGACGTGCCATTGTTCGGATCGAAAACGAGCCCGAAATCGTGGGTGTACGGTTTTAGTGCCTTAAGCAAGGGGGCCGAGCCTGCCCGAAGGGTGTGTGATGTTGTGTTCCTGTTTGCTTCAGGCGAGCTCCCGGTTACAGCGCGACAAAGACTCGGGGCGGATAGTTACGCGCTTCTCAACGTTAACGAGGTAAACAGGAGGGAGAGGGAGGGGGGGAAGGGAGAGGAAAAGCCTTCGGGGAAATTTCCACCGACACCGGGGTTATTAAAACGGACGACGGAAGCGCCGGGCTGATGAAAATGCCGGAAGGATTCGGGCACAAATTGGTGCTGACTTTCATTGATTGGAAGCATAATTGGAAAACGTCTTGTCGATGCGTTGAAAGCGGCCATTTAAGCGCGAACGGTGGGCTGGGTTTTGGGTAGCGCACGCGGTAGCGGCAAATTAATTTCAACAACCGGCCTCGGTTTATGCCACCCCGGCGGGAGGGGGATGTTGGATGGTGCCACCGTGTCACGCTGCAAAGGCACGACTGATATCGATGGCTCGAAGCGTAAGTGATTGATCCTAAGAAAATGGCACGGCAGCTGAGTCGGCGATGCATTCAGCCAACCGGGCCAGACTAGAGATTAACGTCAAATGCTACCCGCTGTACGCTGTTGGCGTTCCGGGAATGTCTCCCGTGAAAGGGCGGAGTTTCTTTTATGGAAATTAATCTTTTAGAAAACGAGCCTTTCTCAACGATCCGGTTCAGGTACAGGATGCAGAATGGAGACACAGGATCTTGAATAGGAGCACCAGACATTCCAATCTATTTGGTGCTTGCTCGGGTCTCTTCAATTGGCACGCTTCCGTTCGCCCCGGGGCCAACGAAACTTTGATGCGGTGTAGTCAGGTGAAACTATTCTCCATACGGAAGGCTTCTAGTGTTCCACTGGCTGACTCCAGCAAGCCCAACAGTGGCGCAAAGTTTCTCCATTGCTCCCTACCTGGATGGCGTCTTTAATGACAGCTACTAGCAACTTAGACACTATGGCTTTTGTGAGCAACCGGGCTAAGCTGTCGTGGGATTAGTTTATTCTTCGACATAGTACGGGAATCGATCGTCAACTGGTATTTCTCCACTCCTGGGGAGGTGAATGGAACTGATCATGGTCTAAACCCAGCCATCATTTAATCGAACAAAGGTGAGTGTTTCAAGATCTTGTTAGCATACTTCAAACTTAAACACGTACAAGCACACACACACATGCACCTAGATACCCTCCAGGGCCACCCAGTTCAAGATTGACCGTCGTGTTACGTACCCAAACTTTACCGAGGAAGAACCGAGTCGTTGCATAATTGATTAGACTGTCACGAAATTCCAGTACCATCTCGACGATCTGCACATCACGAGATGACCCCGCTAGCGGCGGTGATGGTCGGAGGAGGCCTGCGGGAAGCCTAAATTATGGAAACCATGAAGCCTGTAGTCTAAATAATTGATGTCGGTTGAAAAGTTCATCCGAAAGACAAAGCCATTGCCCATTGCCGAGCCGTTGTAGGACATGCAGCACACGACAATCGTGATGCTCCGTGTGCCCTTCGAGCACCGTTTGGCGCACCGTCGAGTCCTTGGTGGGATCGGTTGGTCGGCTAAAATAATCGCTCCACTTGAGAGGTTGTTTGCCAAATTTGATAATATTTCTTCTTGCTCTTCGGGCGCGTGGGTCTTCCTGGGCGTCCGACGGGTTTCGCGATGGCTTAGCAGCAGCAGCAGCAGCTCAGAAAAAGTTGTAAAAGCCCGCTCCAGACCAGTCACCATAATTATCGCTCGAATGCTTGACCTTAACACTGTTCTTGCCTCTCACTGCTCGCGGCGGGTAGTGTGTGCATGAATTAAAAAGTTTGCCCCGCTATCAGCTGTGGCCGTTTCTGTGTGTGATTCTACCAGCGCCGTCTTTTACTTGCTTGCTTTTGTGTTTGGCCAATCAGAAAGGTACTACACTTACAGAACGGGAGCAGAAGCGTACCAGCTTGATTGATATTGCCGTTTGCGGATTGATATGAGCAGCGGAATAATAGGTTATCGCAGTACGGAGAAAATTGGCTCGGCTATCAGTGCTATCAGCGGAGAAGCTGTCGACGGGGTGCGATGCAAACCGCTAGCAGCATAGGTTTTGTTGACCCAGAGTGCTATATGTTGCTTCTTCTTGTGGCGAGCCGGAAAAGGGAAGAATTCTCTAGTGGTTTAATCAAGCTACATACTTTGTTGAGAAGTGTATGCTGCGCTGTTGGATTTGGAGATTTGCTTCGGTTTGATTGGATGATCAATTCGAGAAAGTGCCTTGTGGAAACAACTTTAGAAATTAACATTCCATTTTTGTTTTATTCAAAAAGCACACTTGAGCAGAATAATCTCAATGGAAGCTCAGCTATTGCTTCTGATTAATGCAATAACGAAATGCTTGAGGTAGTATTAGTGCAAAGGTAAGCAAAGCACTATCAGAAAATTATAAGAAATAGTATAAATGTTGCTCTTATCTACGAAATCAATAACAGTTCATCGACTACCGTAATCATCCGTCTGCCGATCGATTATTCATCAGCCGTCTCCAACAAACTGTTGAGTAGGTGGAAATAAATCTTTTCCGTAAGCAAGGAATACAGGTTCAAATGACGCTAGTGATTGCTCTGTCCCGCCACCCAACGGCACTTCGTACACCGTGTTTCCTAGAATCTGGCACACACGGGGTGAGATGGAACCGAAATTGATGAAAGTGCACCCGCGGAGGTGAAATCGGGGCCGGCTTACTTACATGCTGTGCTGTGCTGGTGTGTTGACCACATAATCAGCATCGCAAAAGTAAACATCCGATAAAAATGTCGTTCGAACGCAGCAGAAACCGAGCCGTCCTGCTTTGAGAGCAATTTCGCTTATCGGTACGACTGATTTGGGCGTTCCGGGCCCGGTACAGCGTTGCTCATCGCTCGGCCGTAGCGTGTGTCAAAAGGCGATGGTCAACGAGCGCATTTCTCTTGGAAGAAAATAGCAACATAACTCAAACGATAGCAGCATGACCTTTCCGTACGATGGTGGATGCTTTCGGGAGATGGAATCAAGAGGGAGCTGTTTGTTCTGCCAAGACCCGCAGCCAAGCATCTGGAACGGATGATTGATGAAATAAGCGAAATTACCGCTCAATATTGTTCAAATCTATTTTTAAGAGCTGATCAGCACACATTAGGAGAAATACTCTATCATTCACAATCGGTCGATTGTGGTGGGAATGACGCTGTTCTGTGACGATTCATCCGAATATTACAATTTTAATGATGTTGTAAAAATAATATTACCTAATATTAAGTGAGAAGATATTGGATTGGATTATCGATTAAATGTGTGTTGGATTCATGATGACCAAGTAAAAAGCTTAGTTCAATTTCTAGCTAGAATCTTGTCAGATATTTTCCTCATTAAAAATTGGGTCAGTTGAAAGTGCTCTCTTTGTGATAAAAATAGATGCAAACGAAGAAACAATTTTAATTATTTTGTACGAACCAGTGCGAGTTCGTAAGGTTTGGCTTCACCATACAGCATAGCAATCACATGCCGACCATATTCCACCGTTCTAAGTATGCTCGAAAGCTTCACAACCCTCCTCACAAAAGAGCAATGACCGCAGGCCAAATGCAAACAAATCAGTACCGCTGTCCGTCTGTCGCTGTGTGATGAAATACAAACTGGACCGTGCTTTCCTCCACCCATTTTCAACTGTCCGAAACTAACAACATAAGCCATCTAGTGGAAATTAAAACTGTCTCGCCCTATAGTTCTGCTCTTATCGCCGAACTCGTCCGAACGATCGGATGCGAACGTACTGAGGATTAGGGGTGAATACAAAATGTTATAGCGGAGAGAGAGAGAGAGATAAAGAAAGAGAGACAGACAGAGAGAGAGAGAGAGAGAGAGCAAGGGGAAGAAACGAAAGATTAAAAGCACGAAGTAACCATTCAATCAGGAAGATTAAAAACTGGCCTTTCAATACCGCTCCGGTACCGGGGACCGTCTTGCACGGAAAGAAATTGCATTCGCTCATTATGGAAATCAAACTTCACCTACAGAGATTTTCCACTCAATCAATCAAGCAAGTGGACAGCCTTCCCAGCCTTCCCTGGTGCTCTAGTGGATCTAGTTGCACCCTCACGCTAGCACTGGCGCTGTTATTTTCTTCCCATCCGCTACGCCCAGATCGGTCAGACTTTTACTTGCGCTAGACGACAAAATAAATGGTTTCTCGATGTGTTTCCCACCCAGCCCCGCACCATAGCGGGATTGATTAATGAATCGGTTGTAATTTAATACGGGATTTAATTTCAATCACTCAATCCTTAGTCAAACCCCTGCGCTTGGCCTGGTAGAGCCCGGCGGGCGGTATATCCCTTCCGTTAATCTGGCTTAAAGCGCTGGGAGTCACCAGCAGCGGGATGTGTGCTGGGCGCTTACCAAACCTAGGCTAGGATAGTAATTAATTTAAATGGATTCTCCTCTTGTGAGCGTAGTAAGGAGGAGCGAAAAGAAGCAAGCAAAGCAATGCTCGGTGTAAAATAATACGATATTAACAAGCTTCGATTGCTTGCGGCCTTACTTCTTCTTTTTTTTTGGTACGTTCTGTCCCAACACAGTATAGTTTACTGCCTGGGAACGTTCCGGGGAAGACACATTCGAGATACGCTAAGTGATTGAGCGATTACGATCTAGCAAAACATACGTTCAGCTGTGAGAATAATCATCCATCTTCCTGCAATGAGCAGTTCATTCCCGATTGAGGGATTTTATTCCCCGGGGGCCTTTTCAAACGGCTTAATATAAGCAATTAATAGTATTTTTTCTTTCAGGTTAGTTTACTGTAATGGTGTAATTGTCATCTTACACCTCCGTCTGATAAGAGATTACGAAGCTCAGTATGATGAAATAAATAAGATAAATTTATTTAAAAAAGAACAATTGCTATGAGAGTGAAATACAACAGTGGCGTTCACAATATTCGAAAAACAATAAAATTAAAAAAAAAACAAGAAAACATTCACAAACATATCAATCTGCTTTCATCGACACCGAACTGCTAGCCTCCCCAGTCTAACCGCGGTGGGGACGTTTAATTGCCTTTGTTCTCGCACCCGGTCAAACATACACTTCGGACCTTGCTCCGAACCCCACTGTAATCCCTAGCTCGTCATCATCATTGCCGGCATCATGCTAAGCGTGCATTATTTTCACAACTTAGCGTAATGCTAGCGTGCGCTAGCAACAAACTCGCCCGCAGACTCGTCACAGCACCGGTACGATCGATCGTTTACCGTTCCCTTTCCCGATCGGGTTGGCTGCGATATCCGTGTCCGGGTAGAAAACTTCCCCTTTTACACACACACACTCACATACACACAGAGCTGAATAGCAACTTACCTTATCTGTTCGTCATCGCTCGGCCGGATCTGGACGAATCTTCGCACCGATAACCATGTGGATCTACGACCTCCGCTTGGCTGTCTCTCTGCTCATGTGTATGTCTGTGTGTGTGTGTATGTGAGCTTCTTCCCTCAAATCCCTCGATCTCGCTGTGCCAACAATCAAACGTGCAAGTGCAAACATTGCACCCCATTGATTATACACCAACACCAACCAATTCCCCTTGCGGAGGCATCTCTGTGCTCGGCAGCATGTTTACCGCAGATCTACAGAGAACTTCAATTGAGGTCCTTTCCACCCCCAGCCCTCAACCGGCAATCCGGCAGCCACTGGATCATCAGCGAAAGAGAGAGAGAGCAGAGCAGAACAGAGGTGACCAACTGTGGTATCGCTTCCCGCGCGCCGGTGTGTTGGTGTCCATTTCGGTGATCGCGATCCCGGCCGCTTCCAGCACCGTCCACCGATCAGTCACAAAAACGCTCTCCAAACCCCTTATCAGCACCGTTCGCTGATGTGAACCCCCGTTCAAACCCCAAATGCAGTGTTTGTATTGCTGTGTGTATGTGTACGTGCGTGTGTGTGGAAATTCTATAAAAGTAGGCACCCGTGGCCGGGATCCGTTATTCCCGTCCTGAGGCCCGCCCGGGATCGCTGGTGACGACAGACGAGCCGCTGTGTGACGTACGTAGTGCCCGATCGGTAAAGAGTGAACCGTCTTCTCTGCAGTGTAGGAGAGAACGGTTTCATCTTTTTCGCCCACACCCCCCCGGTTACATTCCATGTTGAACTGTAAGGTCTAGTGAACATTTCCTGAGTGTGGAAAGTGTGGTTTAGTGCGTGAGAGTGCACGGACACGACACGGAACGATGTGGGTCCTCGGTGGAAGGAGGCTGCTCTGGAGCTTCCTGGTGTCGCTAGTGCTGATTCAAAGTGTGTCTGCAGGTATGTTCCTATACATTACGCGTGAAATATCGTCAGGGATGGAAGAGATGGCGAAGGTTCTCATCCACAAGTTGTTGGTGATGCTAACATTGCTTCCGAGCAATGTATTGCTGCCGAGGGTGTCGATTAGTACAGCAAAGCGCGAGAAACAAGTGGCTGCTGTGGCCGGCGGTACCCATAAACCAGTTGAGATAATTTAGACAATAAATTGTAATAGGCAATTTGATGACGTCCCGCATGTACGGATCGTCAACGCTGCACGCTCGGGAATAGGGTGAGAAGTGCTGCCCGTTTGTTGGACAGCGCAGGTGGTGATCGTGTTGTTTTGGTATCACGAAAACAAGATAGAATCTGAGAAAAAAGAACCTTTTTATCACTTTACCCGCACCGATACTGGTCTTTCTTAGATCATTTCGGGGCGAAGCAAACAAGTCAGCACGGCATACAAATTTTGGGATAATCCCTTAGTCAGTGCCTGTGTCTTTCTAATGAAGATTGACAATGGCGGCGGCGGCGGCGGTGGTAGCAACCAACGCACTGGCCTTTGTTTTCATACTTTTCAATGAATTCAATTAGCTTAACCAACGAGGTTGTTGTTGATGTTCTCACGGAAGTCAGGAGAAGCTCCGACGGGCGTGTAGGGTAAGTCGCAGTTCGGCAGCATTCTGGCAGTGTACACCCAGCACACCGAGCGTTCTAGAACGCTGAATCGTTGAAACAGAGCAAATGACTGAAGGGCTGTGTCTATTGCTGGGCTGTACAGAATGACGCATTTCGTGTGGCAATGTGTTTTCGAAAGATTGAAGCATTCTGATAGAGCCGTGTGTCAGGAATGTAAATATTTAGATACTGCAGCTAACTACAAACTGAGAGAGCTTTCAGCTGGCAGGTGTCCCTACTTGGTGGTCTTTTCTAGAAAGAATGTAGAATTGACATGTTGTGATGATTTACCAAAAACAATTTGAGAAGCTAGAGAGTGAATCGTTCTAGCCACCGGAACCATCTGGAATGTTGAAGATTTTTCTGGAATATTAGTAGACAAAAAGAAGGAGGTCTCAACTCCGAGTAAATTTGCAAAATAGTTTTAACTAAATACAAAAAGGAAAGTTCCAAGATGTCATACTCTACTAATGCTTCATCTCACACATGATCGCACACGATTCTAGAAACTCGTGGATGCATTGAAGCCAATGCCTTTTCACCGGTGAATGACTGATAAGCAGATGCCTAGTTGGCAGTCTTGGTAGGCCACCATTCTCGATCAATGTCAAGTTCAGGAGCAAGGCTTCAAAGCCGACGTACAATGTGTGCAGCGGGCATGGGCGGTTCTAGTGTCCGCGGTGCCGCGTTTAGCATGCGGCTTTGCCACTTCCCTTATCAACAACACTGAGCGTGCACTTTCACGATAATCGAAGCTGTCGCTTGTAGATGCCCTCCCGACACCCCGGGGTTCACGTGGGTCAGTACGAAAAATAAAACTGATAGTAAGCAGCCGCAAGTCCTCCGTCACTCGCTATCAGCCGGAATAGGTCAACAGACTGCCAGCAGATTATGCAACATGTGGACGGTTACGCTCGTACTAATCATTTGCTTCTATGCTTGCTTCTTTTCTACGCCTACCCCCTCGGACAACAGCATCGTGCAAGTCGGGATGCCCAGCACGTAAGTATTTAGCACGCCGCGGATGATACCGATATATGGCTGACTGGGTTACGGAAAATTACTAACAGCAATGTTTCTCCTGCTTCCTGCTCCTGCTCACTACAGCTAACAAATCCAGCAAGTACACGTTCAAGCCCGGTTTCGTATATCAGTATGATGTGGACAGCTATGTGCAGCTACAGCAGTCGGACAAGGAGAACAAGCAGACCACGCTGAAGGTCGACGGCAAGGTGGAGGTGTACGCCGGCGACAACTGCCAGTACACGCTGAAGGTGGTCTCGCTGACCTCGTACGCACCGGACGGCAAGAAGACGGCGTTCGGGGCCGACATCAGCAAGCCGGTCCAGTTCACGCTGTCGAACGATGAGCTGCTGCCCGAGATCTGTACCGAAGCGGACGATACGGACTTTTCGCTGAACGTGAAGCGTGGTTTGATTTCGCTGTTCCAGGTCGCGCAGGAGAAGAGCACCGAGACGGACGTGTTCGGCGTGTGCCAGACGTCCTTCTCGAGCTACCCGTCCGGCGATGCGACCGTCGTGGAGAAGGTGCGCGACCTGGGCAACTGTGCCTACCGCGAATCGCTCTCGAACAGCTTCGTGACCCGCATCGTCAACAGCAAGGCCGGCATCAAGTCGACGCCGCTGCTGCAAAGCTCGTACAATGCCCAGCAAACGATCAAGGGTGGTCTGCTGTCGGCGGTCAAGCTGTCGGAGGAGTACCAGTATCTGCCCTACCTGAAGGACAAGGTTGGCGTGACCGCGAAGGTAACGACGAAGCTGACGCTCACTGGCAACAAGGCGGGTGCTGCGCCGGCCCTCGGCGGTGCGAGCGAGCCGCGCACGATCATCTTCGAAAATCCCGACCAGCAGCCGGCCGGCAATCTGGCCGTCATCAAGCAGGAGCTGAAGTCGACCGTCGAATCGTACACGAACGGCAACGTGGGCAAGAAGACGGCCAACCTGTTCGTGGAGCTGATCCAGCTGATGCGCTACTCGAAGAAGGAGGACCTGCTGACGCTGTACAACCAGGTGAAGGCGGGCAGCGTACACTCGAACAAGTCGCTCGCGCGCAAGGTCTACCTGGACGCGCTGTTCCGCGTGGGCACGGGCGATGCGGTCGAAGCCATCACGCAGCTGTACAAGAACAAGGAGCTGACCGGTGCGCAGGAGCAGAAGCTCGCCTTCGTTTCGCTCACGCTGGTACAGTCGATGACGCAGGATGCGCTGAAGGCGGTCAACAAGCTGCTGGACGGCAATCCGCCCCGCGAGGCGTACCTGAGCGTGGGTTCGCTGGTCAGCAAGTACTGCCAGAAGCACGGCTGCCAGTCGTCGGATGTGAAGGAAATCTCGAACAAGTTCGGCGCCAAGCTGGGCAAATGCCAGTCGACGTCGCGCGCCCAGGAGGACGTGATCGTGGCGGTGCTGAAGGGTGTCCGCAACTCGGACAATCTGGTCGCCCCGCTGCTCGATAAGGTGATCCAATGCGCCGGTCCCGATGCTTCGTCCCGTGTGCGCGTGGCTGCCCTGCAAGCCTACCCGGCCGCTTCCTGCAACAAGAAGATCGTCAACGCGGCGCTCAGCACGCTGAAGGACACGAACGAAGACTCGGAAATTCGCATCCACGCGTACCTGTCGCTGGTCGAGTGCCCGTCGGCGAACGTTGCCAACGAGCTGAAGGCACTGCTGGACGCGGAGAAGGTTTACCAGGTCGGTTCGTTCATCACGTCGCATCTGGCCAGCCTGCGGGCGTCGGTCGATCCGACGCGGGACGCGGCCCGGCAGCACTTTGGCAAGATCCGCACCTCCAACAAGTTCCCGTTCGATGTGCGCCGCTACTCGTTCAACCGGGAGTTCTCGTACGCGGTCGAGTCGCTCGGTGTCGGCGCCAGTGCCGAGACGAGCGTGATCTACTCGCAGAAGAGCTTCCTGCCGAAGTCGGTCGGACTGAACTTTACGGCCGAGCTGTTTGGCAATGGGCTGAACGTGTTCGAGCTCGAGGGACGCCAGGACAATCTGGAACGGCTGGTGGAGCATTACTTCGGACCGAAGGGCTTCTTCTCCGGCATGGATATGCAGGCGGCGTACGATCTCCTGGCCGAACAGTACCAGAAGCTGTCCGGCAAGGCGAAGGAGCGCTTCCGCCGCGGCATCCGCGAGGACATCCGTGCGCTGGCCCGCACCGTCGATCTGCACAATGACGCGCTGAAGGACTTCAACCTGGACGTTACGATGAAGGTGTTCGGCTCGGAGCTGTTCTTCCTGAGCACGGGCGAGAACGTGCCGACCGATCCGGAGCTGTTCCTCGACAAAGCGCTTGAATGCTTCGACAAGATGATCGAAGGGGCCAAGAAGTTCGAGCACACGTTCGAGCACCATGCCCTGTTCCTGGACACGGATCTGGTGTACACTACCGCTCTCGGTCTGCCACTGAAGCTTTCGGCGCAGGGTGCCGGTGTGGCGCGTGTCGATGCCGCTCTCGAGCTGGACGTCAAGAGCCTGGTGAAGGACTACAGCAACGCCAAGTTCAACACGAAGTTCCAGCCAAGCGGTAGCTTCGAGGTGACCGGAACGATGAGCGTGGACGCGTTCAACGTGATGACGGGCATGCAGGTGGCCGTGTCGGGCCACTCTTCGGGCGGTGCGGCCGTCAAGTTTGCGCTGCACGATGCCACCGCCTACGATCTGACGGTCGACGCGCTCCAGGGCAAGCAGGAGCTCGTGTCGGTCAACTTCCGCGAGGTGATCATTACGCGCGAACGGGGCAACCAGCTGATTACGCTGCCCGCCAAACGCCAGGACTTTGGCTCAAAGTTCAGCGAGTGCTTCGACAATCTGTACAGCGTGATCGGTGTGACGGTGTGCGCCGCACACAAGGTCGACCAGGAGGAGCTGTTCGAGGTGTACCTGGAGGTGGAGCCGAAGTTCCACTTCTCGGGCAAGTTCGACAACTCGAACCCGCAGCACCTGCAGCTGTCCCTCAGCTTCGATACCCCCGGGTCGCAGACGAAGCGCCTGACGAACCTGCGACTGGAGGGTGTGACCGCCGGCGAGCTGTACGTGAAGGCGACGCTCGAGTCACCGATCCGCAACGTCGACTTCAAGCTGGGAGTAAACAACAACGACAAGGAGGTGGCCCTGTACGCCGTTGCGCACAATGGCGTGGAGGAGTACCTGGCCAAGATTGGCTTCCAGAAGGGTGCGTCCGGTGGGCGCGATGAGTACGTGCCGATCTTCACCATCCGCTCGCCGAACGGCGACGCCCAGGTGTCCAAGTTTGTGCAGACGACCGGCAAGATCGTGGTGGAGAGCCTGGATGGCGACAAGCGCAAGTACAAACTGGAGAACATCGAGTGGACCAGCCCGTACGCCCCGAAGACGACCATCAACGGGCACGTCGTGTCGAACGGCGAGCGTAGCTTCGATGCCAACGTGGACGTGAACGTCGGTGACGTGAAGAACAACGTGGTGGGCCATCTGGACTTTGATCTGAAGCACGTCAAGCTCGACCTGGAGAAGAAGACGCCGAGCGATGCGAACAAAAACTTCAAGGTCAACCTGGAGGTGGCGTACACGGACAACTCGTTCAAGAACCTGTTCTCGTTTGCCAGCGGCAAGGACTTCAACAATCCCTCGAACAAGTACGAGCTGAGCCAATACGCTGAGTTTGAGCTCAAGCCCGAGGCGCAGGGACTGGAGTCGCTGAAGCTGGAGAACAAGCTGCAGCTGCCGAAGCAGCTGATCCGACTGGACTTTGCCACGAACAAGAACAAGTTCTACCTGGACGGTGAGTACGGGTACGACAAGTACAAGATTGCGGCGAACGTGGATGCGAAGTACAACGAGAAGACGCCCGGGGATTACGATGTGCAGCTGGGCGGTTCGCTCAACAAGCACTTCTTCAAGTTCTTCTCCAAGCGCATCGTGGAGGCCAACAAGAGCCGCTTCAGCAACAAGCTGACGGCCAGCACCGGTACCAAGTTTGAGCTGAACGGTGCCGTCACGAACCGCTTCACCAGCCAGGATGGTGAGCTTAACCTCGAGGGATCTCTCATCGCTGTCGAGAAGGCTTCTCCTTACAAGTGAGTAGGAAACGCAATGATTATTGGCAGGGCAATGATATCACTAATGGGTTGTGTTGTTCAGGCTTTCTTTGACAGTTCAGTTCTCGGCCGCGAACGTCCTCTCCAACGCCAAGGTGCTGGTGGATAAGGAAGAGTTCGCTACGTACGACTTCAAGCTAGAGCGGGGACAGGATCCGAACGGCAAATTCACGGTAAGTCTTCGCAAACAACCTCCAACGTGTTTCAGCTTTTCTTACGTCACACATTTCATTGACTCTCCCAACAGTTTGTGGTGAAGGACTTCTTCAACGGAAATGGTGAACTAAAGTCGACCAAGGGTCAGGGTGAGCTGTTCGCCCTGGTCACGTTCGTCAAGCAGGACCGCAAGGTGAAGCTGGACAGCAAGTTCAAGGTGAACGCACCGGTGTACGATGTGGCTGCCGATTTCTACTACGACTTTGAGAAGGACAACAGCAAGAAGGTACGCTTCGAAACCAAGAACAAGGTCACCCAGACCAGCTTCGACAGCAAGAACAAGGTGGAGGTGTTCTCGGAGAAGTACGAGCTGAACGTACAGAGCCAGGGCAACCCGAAACCGGTCGATGGCAAGTTCAACGTCAAGGTCAGCCTGCTGCTCCCGACCGGACGCCAGTTCGGCGGCGAGTTCCAGCGCGATGCCTCGACCAAGGACGAGAAGCGCTCCGGCAAGATGGCGGCCAGCGTGTACGACAAGCAGCCCGGTGGCAAGAAGCGCTCGGTCGAGTGGGCCGGCGAGCTGAAGGATATGGACGTGAAGACGAAGTTCTTCGACGCGGTGCACAATGTCAAGTACTCCGATCTCGAAGGCAAGGATGTGGTGCTGGACGTGACGCTAAAGCATGCGCCGGCTGGTAGCTACAAGTCGGCCGCCGGTAGCTTGAAGGTTTCGGGCAGCTTGCTTCCCCAGGTGACGGAACTGAGCGTGGTCGTCGATGAGTACTGTGAGCATCACGCCAAGTACCACGTCAACGGCAAGTACGGGGCAGACTTTACGGCTGCACTGGTCGGTGGCTACCACACCGGTGGGCACGGCAAGCCGGCCACCCACGAGCTGAAGGTTGACGTGGGTGCGCCATCGTACAAGGTGGGCGTATCGTCCAGCGGCAAGTACCTGCAGCCAGAGTCGGACGACGGTGTGTACGAGCTCGACTACAGCGGATCGGTCGACTTCAACGGCAAGAGTGCGTCGGTGTCGACGCAGGCCAAGGGCAACTACAACCGTGGCAATGGAAAGCTGAACCTGAACCTCCCGAACGTGGACCCGATCGCGGCCGAAGGTTCGTACACGTACGACGCGAAGGAGGAGGGATCGTTCCAGACGAACGGCGCCCTGAAGGTGTCGTACGGTGCGGGCAAGAACTTTGAGTTCACCGGCACCGCCAAGGCTCCGTCGATGGACGATATTCAGGTGCACGCGACGCTCAAGTCGGAGTTCGAGAACGTGCGCAGCGTCGACCTGACCTTCAAGCACGCCAAGTCGAGCGACAGTGCGTACAACACGAAGCTGCAGCTGACGGCCGACGACAAGAAGTTCAGCGTGGAGAACGCGGTGGTCGTGTCGGAGACGAACCCGTCCGTTGACTTTACGCTCGGCTATCCGGGCAAGACGGTGAAGGTGTCGGGCAGCTACAAGGCGCTCGGCCACAGCGCATTCAAGGCGGACGCCAAGGTGCAGAACCTGGCCAACTTCGACATGGAAGCGAACGTGGAGGCCAACTTTGACAGCTACCAGACGTTCTACGTGAAGCTGTACGGCGATGCGCCGATGCTGAACACGAACAAGTTCTCGGTGGAGGTGAACGCGAAGCCGGGCTCGAACGGCAAGGGCGTTAACTTCCGCGCGTCCGAGGGCGGTAAGGACATACTGAGCGGCTTTGCCGACTACTCGGTGAAGGAGCAGGGCAAGGCGATGGTCATCGAGGGCCAGGGCAATGTGAAGCTGTACGACAAGCAGCAGACCGCCACCTTCAAGCTGATCCGCGAGAAGCTGTCCGAGTCGGGCATGTCGGCCACGCTGACGGCCTCGGTGGGCAAGTTCACCGTGCTGCACGAGTCCCGCGTCCAGCCGAACGATTTCCGCGTCAAGACGAGCGTGTGCGACGAGAAGAAGAAGTGCACCAAGCTGGAGCTGCTCTCGAAGCTGGAGCGCGCGGCCGGTGCGTTCAAGCACGAGGCGCTGGTGTCGGTGGAGGTGCAGCAGATGGGCTACGAGCACGAGTTCGGCCTGTCGGCCAAGACGAGCGCCAACGGGCTGAAGTTCGACCACACCACGGACGTGCAGCTGAAGGAGAAGAACCAGCCGAAGTACCAGTACCTGTTCTACGTGCATCCGACCTCGGCCGGAGCGAGCCTAATACTGCCGACGCGCACGGTCGCCGTGGAGGGTGTGCTGAACCTGCCCAAGGACAAGTTCGGACCGTTCGACGGCAGCGTGTCGTTCTATCTGGACAAGAAGAACGAGCCGGACAACAAGGCCACGTTTGCGGTGCGCGGCGAAACGAAGATGCTCGGCTCGACCGGCGTCAGTGCGAACGGTGCGCTGACGTTCTCGCATCCGACGATCAAGGCGCTGGCCATCCGGGCCAAGGGTACGCTCGATGGGGACAAGCAGACGGCGGACGGATCGGTTGAGTTTGACGTGTTCAAGAAGGCCGGCGACAAGATCGTGGCCAAGGTGCGCTACGCCAACAGCGACCAGTCGTTCAAGGGCTTCAACATCACGACCGAGGCAAGCGTGTCAAGCAAGGGCCTGGGGCTGAAGTGTGGCTTCAGCGGTCACTCGGCTATGTCGCTCGCAACCCGCCAGGCCAGTGCGGCCGGTTCGCTCACGCTGCCGTTCGAGGGCTACACGTTTGGCTCGTACTTCTTCGGCAGTCCGGAATCGTTCGACTTCCTGCTGACCCGCTTCGGGGACGACTTTGTGCGCGCGCACGGCACGTACGATGCGAAGAAGTACCGCGGCGACCTCACCTCCACCTTCAAGTTCCTGCCCAACCGGCCGGTGGTGTTCGAGTCGCAGCTGAACGGTCTGTCGTCGGCCAAGTTTGCCTTCAAGCAGGACCAGTTCTTCAGCGCGGACGGTACGTTCGGCGTGGACAAGGCGATGGTGCTGAAGGTGATGGGCGAGGGTAAGCCACTGCTGAACGCGAAGGTAACGCTGGACGCCAGCCACTTCCTTTCGACCGAGTACAATGTGGACGAGGCGAACGCGAAGGCCTTCCTGGTGTCGCTCAAGAACCAGCTGAACGCCGACTTCGAGGTGACGCGGGCGGACGTCAGCCAACGCTACGCCAAGCTGGCCGAGGAGCTGAACAAGCTGTCGACGAACCTGGTGAGCGCGCTGCCCGAGTTCGGCAAGTTCCAGGAAAGCTACGCCAAGCAGCTGCAGAAGCTGCAGGAGGACATCATGAGCGATCCGGCCCTGGCCGAGTTCGTGAAGGCCGCCACCAAGATCTTCCAGCAGGTGAGCGAAGTGTTCGGCCAGCTGTCGCAGGTGTACGTGGAAAGCTTCCGCAAGATGTCCGCCCTGGTGAACGACGTCGTCGCCCAGCTGATGGAAACGTTCAACACGAAGGTGCTGCCGGCGCTGAAGGAGCTGTCCACCAAGGTGGAGGCGATCTTCTTCAACGTGTACGAGGAGACGGTCAAGCTGGTGGTGGCCGTGTTCGAGCGCACCGTCAAGGCGCTGAAGGTGTTCGAGGAGGACTTCAACAAGATCGCCACGAGCGTGTCGGAGCTGTTCCGCACGTTCGCGCAAACGTTCAGCAAGGCCGTCCAGGTGCTGGAGAAGGAGCTGAAGGAGCTGTACAAGCTGGTGCAGGAGTACTTCGACACGTTCGACGAGTTCAAGGCGGTGAAGGAAACGTTCAAGGAGTACTTCGACGGGTTCGACCGGTACGCGTACCAGCTGCTGAAGGAGCTGCTGTCGCTGGTCGAGGCGGTCTACCCGATGCCGGAGGTGACCGAGCTGACCACCGCAATCAACAAGTACATCACCAGCA
Source organism: Anopheles coluzzii (assembly GCF_943734685.1). Taxonomy (NCBI): domain Eukaryota; kingdom Metazoa; phylum Arthropoda; class Insecta; order Diptera; family Culicidae; genus Anopheles; species Anopheles coluzzii. The sequence goes on along the minus strand of NC_064670.1, from coordinate 10,822,215 downwards.
AGCTGGACAACAAGCCGGTCAACGATGTGGAGGAGCTGAAGACGCTGTTCGTGAGCCTCGTCAAGGTGCTGAACCAGGCGGTGGAGCGCCTCATCGCGGGCGTGAACGTGCAGCTGTCCGAGCCGACGTTCGGCAGCGACAGCTTCACCTCGTTCGTCACCTTCAAGTTCCTGCCGTACGTGTCGAGCATCCAGTTCAGCCCGTGGAACTTTGTGCGCAACGAGAAGTTCTACTCGGTGCGCGACCTGATCCACCAGCTGCGCCTGTACGCGTTCAATCCGTTTGCGCGCGTGCCGATGTTCCACATGCACGCCCAGCTCGGCGACGGTGGCCACTTCTTCACGTTCGACGACAAGCACTTTACGTTCGCGGGCAGCTGCTCGTACCTGCTCGCGTCCGACCTGGTCGACGGTAACTTCAGCATCGTGGCGGACATGGACGGCGGACGCCTGAAGTCGGTGACGCTGGTGGACAAGGACTCGACGGTCGAGCTGACCGCGAAGGCGGTGGTGAAGTACAACGGCAAGGAGACGGATCTGCCCATCCACCAGAAGGATGTGTACGTGTTCCGCAAGTACTACACGGTCACGGTCGGCACCAAGTACGGTGCGCAGGTCATGTGTACGACCGACCTGAAGATCTGTCACTTCTTCGTGTCCGGGTTCTACTTCGGGCGGCTGCGCGGTCTGCTCGGCAACGGCAACTACGAGCCGTACGACGATCTGGCGGTGCCGAACGGCAAGATCACCGAGGTGTCGACGGACTTTGCGAACAGCTACAAGACGAGCCAGGCGTGTGCGGCAGTCGCCGACCACGGTCACGATTCGCACGACCACTCCAGCCCGACCTGTGCCAAGTTCTTCGGCTCGGAGTCGTCCCTGAAGCTGTGCTCGTACCTGCGCGACCAGACCGGCTACAAGGAGGCGTGCAACCATGCGGCGCACGATGCGGGCGAGAAGGCGGACGAGGCCGCTTGCGGCATTGCCCGGCTGTACGTGTCCGCCTGCACGCTGTACGGCATCCCGACCGTGCTGCCCAGCCAGTGCGAGAAGTGCTCCACCGACGAGGGCCGCTCGGTCGACCTGGGCGACTGGTACTCGGTGAAGGCGCCGCAGAAGAAGGCCGACGTGGTGGTGGTGGTCGACACGTCGCTCGGCACGCTGCTCGGCGAGCTGGTGCAGTCCACGATCAACGATCTGCGCAAGGAGCTGAAGGCGACCGGCATCAGCGACGTGAACGTTGCGGTGATCGGCTACAGCAAGACGGACAAGTACACGAGCCTGTTCTCGAACGGCGGCAAGCTGGACTACACGGGCAAGCTCGGCCAGGCCGACGTCAGCAGCGGACCGAAGCAGTGCCGCGGGCTGGTGACGGGCATCGAGTCGGTGGACGCGTTCCTGCAGCTGCTGCAGAAGATGGGCGAACAGTCGCGCGAGAACTTGGGCGCTACGACCGAGGTGTACGCGCTGCGTCGTGCCTTCAGCTATCCGTTCCGTGCCTCCGCCAGCAAGTCGGTGCTGGTCTTCCGTTCCGATTCGTTCGAAATCGCTCAACCGGTAAGTGTGACCTGCTGCGAATCTCCGTTGCGAATCTCCTTACTAATCCAAACTTGTGTGCCACCTGCAGGGAAGCGCAATGAGCGCCGCACTGGGCATGGCGAACGTTAAGGCGCGCGGCATCATGTTCAACATGGTCGCTCCGCTCAAGAGCGTCGGACTCACGAACACCAAGGACCAGTCGAAGGTCAAATCGATTGTTGGTAAGTTTGGGTCACGAGCCACTCAAAATCGCACAACAGCACTCACGCATAACGCCTCATAACGCCATTGTGTTTGCAGGCTTTAACGAGCGCGTCGTGTACCACATGAACGACAAGAAGCGCACCCTGGGTTCGGCCGAGATGAAGAAGTCGCTCAAGTACGACGATGTGGTCGCCGTGTCCGCCGTCGAGCGGTTCGGCGGCAACTTCTTCGTGCTGCAGAACTACGCCCAGCAGAAGACGCCCAAGGACAAGAAGCAGTACATCTCGATCGTGGCGGCCGTGCTGGCCGACCAGCTGTCCCGCACGGAGACGACGAACGATTGCGTCTGCTATCTGCGCGGTGGGCTGCATCCCGAATCGCTCTGCACCGCCTCCGACATGCAGGTGCTGCCGCCAGCGGTACGTATGCGAATGGGCACTAGAGTTCCCCAGAGGGTAGTCGTAACAGTGCTTGATGCTCATTCTTTTCGTTGCTCTTCCATCCACAGAAAAAAGCCGGTGGTGCCAAGGGATAAGACCTAGTCCTCGACCAACATCCGTAGAGGTTATTTATTGCGGTAAGAAAGCGAAACAGTGTGCACTCATCGCACCAACCAACACCAACACAGGGCAGCGAAGGAGTGCAGTCGCAGGCGGACGGTCCATAGAGTCAAAGGTCCTGCTAGCAGCGGAAGCTGGATACGAAATAGACGTACAACAAGGCAATGTATCTTCTACCAACGCACTGTTTCTATTGTTAAGATCGTATTGTGTCTGATTTAATAAAGTAATGTGACTTTACAAACAATAACCGTCATTGGAATGGAAAGTATCATTTGGTTACTGTGGCCAACGGACAGGGAAAGAAATGAGACACGAGCTTCGTAACACAACACGCCATCGAGCACTGTGATTGAATACACCACAAGCTGCAAATCGGATTCAGCGCAGCCACCAAAAAGCCGGATCGGCGAATGCATCACTAATCGTATAATTGAATGATTTTTCTTTTCAGCTAAAAGCTGTTCAGTGGCTGCGATTCTCTTCGTCTCCTGTCCGAAAAATAGGGGAAGATGCATGGCAACTTTATTTATACTGTTAATTTTCCCACTCAATCACTTGTTGAACCAACCACAATCACACACACACACACACACACACACACACACACAGCAGGCATGCAATTGACTTGAAGGGCATTGAAATTGCAAATGATGAATGTTTGTTTGTGGCCGGTGCCACTTTTCAGCCGCAAGGCTCGCTCAATCATCGCACATTAAAGTGAAATGAAAATCGATTTCCACCCCTCGTCGTTAACACACGCCATACACACACACCCACACACACACACACACACACACATACACACACACAAGTCCACATCGCAGGTCAACGTCATTGTTGTTGACGCGTGTAAATTATTGATGCTGAAGCCTGCTAATTTATTTAATACACATTTTAATGATTATTTGTTGTTCGTGTGTGTGTGTGTTAATGATTCACTAGAATGGCAAGTTCACCCGTAACGAATCAAAGGCTATTTCTGTTTCTATGATTGCGATTTGTTTTCCACCAGGGCCCTTTTCTGTTGATGTTAAAGGGAATTACAAATTCGAATTACAATACGAAAACTACAATAGTTTCCATTCCAGTAGTTTACTTTCCTGCCTCAAACCGGAGGTGAATGTTATTATAATTAAATCGTTTATTATTACTTTACTCTCCCCCCGCTGCAAGAAAGTGTGGTATGTGCTTCCGAAAATCGCTCCGAATGCTTTTTCTTCCCTCGCGAGCTGCAGATCACCGCAGCAACACCATCAGCGGCTCCCAGTGCTTTAAAACCTTTTCTGCTAATGAACTTCGCCCGCCCGGCCCGGCACAGCACGCACGTGAAGCCGGCTCACCTTCCCGGAAAGCGGGCGAAAGAAAGTGTACAAACCTGAAGCCGTAGCTATAGCTGCATAATTGATCAGATTGCAAATGGTTTAATGCATTATGGATGGGATTAAATCGATTATATGCATCGCTTCTGCTGGTGCCGGTGGTGCCACTTGGTAGGCGCGTGTGACCCCGGGAACGCAACCAGCTTCCTTTACGGTTCTCCGTACTACACACGCTGGACGGGCTGATCTCACCTTGCTAACCTGGGATGGGTGGCACGGCAATGTTAAATTACCAAAACAAAAAACCCGGTCCACCCAAATCCGAGATAAGTCCCCCAATCCTTCCCGTGAGTGGGTTGCCTTCGATGAATGGGGAAGTACCTAAACAACTTCACGCCGCTAGAGCTCCTTTTTTAGCCGATTGTTTAGGCGATTGTTTAGCCACCTTCCACACACACATACGGTTTGATCAGCATGAAACCTCCCGCTGTACGGCCGGATGCAACGATTTCGACCAACTGCATCTCAGATATCGTTTGCGGAAGGGATTTTGAAAGTATTTCGGACAGTGCGGGGCGATCGGGTAAATACGAGCAGGAGCAAGAGTTGGTTCGTAAAAAGCAATGACCGTAAAGGATCACCGAGCGCTATTGTTAGGTTGGGGGGGAGATTTTCTCCGAACTCTCTATAGCCCAGATAGTGCGGCTCCATCTTGTATCCAAGCACGGTCCGTGTAGTGGAGATGCAGGAGAAATATTTCGGCGTACGCTTCCAGCCGTACCCTCAACCTCATGATGGAATGTAATGCGCATCGGTTACCAGTGCTGCCCAGGCTGCTTGATTCGAATCCGATAGCCGACAAACAGGGTTGCAGCTGTAGCTAGCATCGGAAAGCGATCCGGAAGCGTAGATTGAACAACACTGAAGCAGCTGTCGGTCGGCTGACCGAAACGAGCAGATCGGTGTAATTTAGGAGTACATGCACAATGGGTGACCCCGTTGTGCGTGGGTTTTATCGGGCTCATCGAATCGTGCTGGATTGTACACAATTTTAAATTAATTTTCATAAATCCTTTCCACCCGCTTCCTCACAAACCGCGCAAGCCCCGTCACTGGGACAAGTGCTTGTTTTCTAATTGAAATTCTGAACAACGCTACATTGGTTTGTGTTGCAGCCTGGGTAGCTAGCTAACGGCACGGATGGTTGATTTCCAATTGAATTCGGGATGTCCATTTTTCGTGCAATCCACTGGACAGGCCGGGCCACCGTGTGACGGAGACTGTACGGATAATTCCGTACACCGACTCCGCACGTGGACACTTTGACTCCGGCTCTCCAAAGGATGGCTCCCGGGGGGCAAGAAAGTGGTACGCTCTTTGCGCTAATCAAACCTAATTGGGTATTAGAAGAACCTCCGACCACACGGAGCCCGGTTGTCATACATGCAATTGGGGGCTGAGCAGCGGAACGCTCTTGTCGTTTCTTGTGTCGTGTGCCAGCCTCATTCGACGCGATATCGCGATCTGAAGCCACAGCTTGAGATGAAATGAGTCCCACGGCTCGGGTTACGGTTACGGTTACGATGCACTCTGCCACTCAGTAGTGACTCGTTGCCACCCATCAAACAGCACACACACAAACGCTCACACTTGTGTGACTTTTGCCGGAGGTTGTTGAGCTGATAGTCACATACGAAAATGCATAAAAACTGATTTACCTCCTGAGGGTGGATCGTAAAAGCTAAAATATGCTAGCGTGCGCCTTAATTGAATGGTTGGGCGACACCGTGCCTGTGTAGGATTTGGACTATTTTTCTAGCGTTATTGAGAAACCTGTTTTCTGTATCTGTGTATGTGTGCGTGTTTTTTTTCTCTTTTTGGGCACACAAAGTCATGACAGGTTTAACGACAGACTTCAAACAGTTTACGATCAAGCTCATCAAACGGCCAGAAGCTAATTTAAAGCGTGAACGTTTGCGCTCCCCTTCTCCGATTTGTTGCGAATTGTTGCGCCTTTGCGTGTCGAAGGTACGGAGTGAGTCACGGCACTCAAACGGGCCCGTTTTTTTGTTGACCTAGAGAAGATACTTCGGGTGGGCCGGGTGCATTAACGGACGCATAAGTGACATAAAACTTAAGTGCGCTCGTCCCGCGTGATTGCCGGACTATCGGGAACAATTTCTTGGCATTTGTGTTCGTTTTGTTTGGCTGTTTTATGCTCAACGGACGTATTATAAGAAGCTGCAGCCCGGCTGTTGGTAAAGAGATATCTATAAAATTTAACGCACACACACACACACACACACACACTTGGGCCACGTTCTTGACGGGGTTTGATGAGCCTGTTTGATGGATTAAAAGCGAATAACGAACACGTTGTATTCGCGGGAATTGATAACAAGTTGCTTTAACGAGGTAAGATTGTAGGGAGTTTTTACCGCAAGACTGACTGAATCGTTCCCTTGGTTTTCTAGGAACAACAGCTAAAATGGTTACAAATTTTTCCTGTAACAGTAAATGTTATAGTGAAAAGCCGATACCCATGAATTGTTTCATTGGAGGCTTTTCATCACATCAGGTGCAACGAACAGTTGAGCGATTTCCATGTAAAATTAAACACTTTTAGGGCAAACACAAACCTTTCGCGGAATCACTTGCAACAGTCCCACAGACGCACATAGTTTCAGTGAAGCAGCTGAACGCATTCAACACCATTAAAATACATGTTGCCGACATTTGCAACACGCCTGGCGTTTTGAAAGTTATGTTTCCATTAGCCGGGCACCGTTGCCATCGACGGCGTAACCGTTTTATTCTTCGCACCATTAGTCGTTTAATTTCTGGCGGCCAGTTTTGTAATGGATGTGCTGCCGGATGGGCCGATCCTACGGCCGGACTGGCTATATAATGGCAGGAAGAACCGGTTCACGATACAGACAGACACACACACACGCTCCGGCCGTATGTCTTCCGGTGCGATGTATTGCCATGTAATGATTGCGTTAATGGAGCATAATTAACGTTCTTAATTATCGATTTCCTTCGTGCTGTTTTTATTTATTGCAAAGCTTCCGATGGTGCTGGACTTGGGCAAAGTGGCCCATCGATCGGACTGCGAGGTGAGGGAATCAGCCGTACGCTAGCACGTTTAGTTTGGTCCGGTGTTTTTTTTAAACAAAGCATCGTTATGTTAGTCATACAAGCTACATTTATAAACATCAATTTACCACAAGAAAGGAAAAAGAAATAATTCACTGCTCAGTAGCAATGCTTTCTCTGCTCATTCGTTTGCGACCCTTTTCCACGTTTGCACTCACCCCGAAAACGTCTGGCATTTTTTTGCTTTTCCCATAGCCCTGTAGCACTGGCTCCTCGATCCGTCCCAAGCGAAACGTTCTAAATCCTCACTTTTTCAGTTATGAGTCGCATCAGCATCAACCCTTAACGCTTTGGCGGAGCATCGGTGGGCAAACGAACGGTGACAGTATCGTTTGCTCGGTCGCTTACTCCTGACCCTAAAGGCACGGGAATCCGGTGGCAGCCACCCAGTCAGGCCAAATGACTAATCAAGTCACTTGATTGCAGCAGTGAATGTTATTTTCACAGTCACTTCATTTCCCAAAGCGCTCGCGGACCGGGCGCCCGGCTCCCGGTGGTCCCTTGCCAGCTACCGCGTCCGCACCGCCATGCCCGCGGTCCCACCTCGGGTGGCTCGGGCGATGATGAGAGTGCAAGTTGGATAGTTCACTTCAATTAGTAGCGTACCGACCTCCCCGCAGCTCGCTCGCCGTGAAATGGGTTTTCATTTGTAAAGTAAGTATTCCTTTTTGTGCTGTTCGTTTGCGCTGTACTGTACGTTTTGCTACACTCGATGACTTTGGTAGACGTTGTAGAATGGGTGTGCTGGGTGTGTATGTGTGTGTGTTGGTTTTTTTTAGATCATTTCTATGGAAACTCTTAAGCACATCCTTTAACCCTCTCATCGCGATACACGCACCAGCACTGGACTGTTGACTGTACACTCTCCATCCAGCCGACGGACGGCAAGATAAACGCAAGGAATGGAAGAAAATTCAGGAAACATGAACTGTGGGGAGAAAACAGGAGTCCCCTCCTGGGACTTCGGCTAGAGGGCCAGCTCGAAAGGGTAACGGTGCCCCGGGTGCGCTCATCTCCGACGGTGAATAAGAACGGTGCGAACACATCGGACACGTAGCGAGAATCGATTATAAAATCTCTCGGGCAGTTATGTTCCGATGTTGCTGCCGCGTTTGTGTGTGTGTGTGCGGCCGCAGAGCGAGACGGTTGTCCCAACCACCACACACACGGATTCGCTCGAAACACCATACACCCTCCGGGTGGTTTGTTTGGTGAGATATCCCTTTGCCACATTCACACTAACGTACACACACACTCACAGCCACAACACACAAACATGGAACCCTTCGGAGCTTCCCGGACTGGTCGACCATGGTACTACAGTGCCAATCAAAAATTAAATTTTATAAATATTCATGCAAATGCTAACATGCAATTGTGGCTTTCGGGGCATTACACACTTAATTAATTTTTATGTTGTCTCTTACACACTCTGCCTCTCTTTCTCTCTCTCTCTCTCTCTCTCTCTCTCTCTCTCTCTCTCTCTCGCTCTCTCTCATGCTGGTGCACCTGTTTGTATTTCATTTCCCGTAGGCTGGCAATGGCGACCGAACCGGCTCCCGGAATCTTCCAAAAAGTCCCGATGGGAGTAGCACGTTGTAGTATGTTGCGGAGGTTGTCACACGGTAACAGGACGTGCTGAGGAACGGAGAGGCGGGCAAATGACACAAGCGCAAGCAAGACCAGCATGGCGCCGATGGAAGGGATAGTTTGTAACGCCAATTTGTCCGCACCCGTATGCATACGATGAACTGTACCGTACCGTGTCGTAATGATAATAGGGGATAAGATTGTTCCTATCCGCACAGAGGTTAATAGGAAGACTGTCAAAGAATGTTGAAGAAACCAATGCCGGGGGGGGGGGGGGGGGAAGGACTGTCTTTAATTAGCACGAAGGGTAGCACGAACAACAGATAACGATGTAGGATAATTGTTCAACCCACTGAAACCCTTCACAGTGTGTATGCGAAGCTGTTTTGGGCACAGGAATATCCAATATACCGCTCGGTGCATGGTTTCGAAGCCCGTTTTGTATGTCCAACTGGCAAGATGTAAAACATTTCTACAAGTAAACAAGCTCCACATCATCTGCTAACTAGTTTCATCAACGGATGCACTCGTGTCTTCACCGTTAATTATATTTGCCATGCAATCGAAACCGTTCCATACCAACACACACGGTTACGGCCACGGTTGACTGAATCGTATCATTGACTCCTTCCCGATCACTGGATGCAAATTCTATACCCCCAAAAAAAAAACAAAAAACAAAAAACTGACCCCACGAGTAAATACTCCCGCTCCGGCAGCGCTCGAACTACACGCTGTGCTAATTTAATTAAGCTTCCAAAATGTTTACCAAATGCGGTATCGAACCGTCGTGACCGAGCTCGGTCATTCGCCGCCGCTGCGGCCGGCGAAGCATGGAGCGGGCTGGCCCGCAAAATTGGAATCAAATTTTGTGCCTGCCGTGCTTGTATCCAGCAGGCGACCTGGAGCTTGCAGGGGACTATCGCTCTCGAGCCGGCAACATGTCGCTGGAACGGGGCAGAACGGCGCTTTTCGATCGAGCGTAATGATTGAAATTGATACTCCAGCGCTTCTCAGGCCGCAGCAAAAAAAAAAAAAAGGCATCCAGACTGGGACTCACGGTGGCTGAACTTTCACTCCCCGCATTCCGATGCTACTGCGGTTTTCCCGGTCAAGCATTTTTCCCGGGGTGCATCCGGAGTGCTTGCCGGACACGGCTGACCGCACCACTTTCCCTTTACTTAAGCGCAGATGTGCGCTACTTATACCAATCCATGATGCTCGGAAGCGGTGCCCTTGCTAGTTGAACCGCGTTACCGTGCACGTGGTTTGGCTCTTCCTTCGATCAAGTCCAGTGACCGGGCCGGCCAGGTTTGGTAATTGAATTTTTACCCCGAGACCGCGTCCCGGCGTCACCGAATTTCCGGCACTTTTGGTTTGTGGTATGGGTGGGACACATCTTTCCCTGCGCGTCCTCTCTATCCAAGATCCAAGAATTAGAGAGCAATGGTTAAAATATGGCTACACAACTCACAGCACCAGCGTTGGTAGAATGTGTTGTGTTCGCCGATGTTTGACGATGATTCAACACGAACGCGACCGCTCGTCCGGTTCGGTTGAGCCACGGAAAGGCTGCGTGAAAAATGGCCCGAAGAATTTTCGGCAAAGCGAGCTTTAACCAAAAACAGGTAAAAAAGAAGCATGCCCAAAGTAACCAAGAGCTCAATACAATACAGCTACTACCCCAGCCCCGTGAGTGAATAGAGGAACAGCCCACGAATGGAAGGCATGTACGGAGACCAGTTTGCGAATTTTGCACCAGGTAGCGGTGACTTGTAATCTATCTCTTTATCTACTGAAGCGCGCCCCACCAGCGTGCATCCATTTATCTTCTTTCGTGGCGCAATTCGCTGCCGGTTGTGTATGTTTTTTTCACGCTTCTGGATTGTACTGCTGTTTGGCTCGCTCGGCATGGCTCACGTTTCGCTGCCGAGCACCCAAACAGTGTCTGCCTGGCCATGGACTCAAACAGCAAAACCAAAAATCGGAAGAAGGAATCGAACGGATGGAGGTGCAAAATCTTTCCCCTGGCGGCTGGTTCGGCTGCTTCGCCGGATTGTTTCAACCGCACAGCCACGCCAAAGTTGACGAGCAGAGAAACCGATGACGACTGCGACGTGTTCGGCGTGTGCTTATCGGGTTGTTAAGGGGAAAATAGAAAACGTGCGCACGATGCCGGCGGAAGATTATCCATAATCCATCACCGGTTATTAGAACCTGAGCTTGGTTGGTGGTGGTGGCTCCGTGCTCGGCATGCTTGCTTCGCCGTTTTGCGGTCGACAGCGAGCGAGTGGTAGCCGCGCTTGGAGCGAGTGGTGTGGCGTGTTTGCAACCGTTTCGAATCACACACACCAGCGAGATGGATTGGTGGTTTTTATCGAGTGTCTTTTGGCTGGAACGATCGCATGCGAATCCGATCCGTACTGTTTTGGTCACTCGTTCATCGCGTCCCGGTGGGCTACCCCGTGCGGGGCAGAGTCGAATGGATTGATTTAAAAAGCATTCTTTTCTCTTCGCTTCGAAGTGCGTTTGGGTGGGTGAGCGGGCAGCGAACGGGCGCGGGATGGGGGCTGGACCGAAGAAACCGAATCTACTCGGCACGCTAGAAAATGGATAATGGGGAATAAACCATTCATCAAACTAATCCGGCGCGTCCGTTCTTAAGGTCCACGGCAGTTTAAGTGTTTTGGGTTGTATGTATTTTTTTGGTCCGTTTCGTCTTTCCCTCTTTCCTCGCTACACGCCAACTGCATCGCTCGCTTGGCTGTTCGGTGCGAACGCTCAGTTCAAGGAGATAAGCCCTCGCCCGTACCCGGCATGCCGCATGCAATTGGCATGACCCACATCATCACCCACGGGGGGAAAAGATCGATGCAGTGCGCTGCTGTCGGATTATGGTTTTAAACCCATGATTGAGGAATCATTTCTTTCGACGTACAAAGCAGATTGGTCTAGTTCGTGGGTCGTGATGGATGAACAGCTTCAATGAAGAGTGGAGTTGTTTGGTAATTTTATCCATTGAATAATGCATGTGCTGGGGGAGTTGTGTTGTGTTTAAGATGGTGGCATTTTCCGGTGCTTCTGCTGACCATAGTTGCAGTAAAGCTGATTCAGAAAGGTCACTCTTTTATGCATCCTTTTGTGTAGACATATTATCTAAAACATATCATCGTGTTTATTAATTTAGATTTCGTTATGTCGACGAAGTTGTGTTACTCAAAGGAGTTTCCCCCAACGTTTCAGCATTATCCCGGACTCCCTTAAATGTTTAAACTGCAGTTGTTTGACCGCCGTGAAGGATGGTATCAAATTTTCGGGTGTTTTTTTATGGAGCAGGGATGTGTTCCTGTCTTAAATCTGCTGTTGTTACTTCCTCGGGTTGTTTTGCTGGACATGTACGACCAAATAGCTGAATCTTACTTCGCAATAACTTTGTTCCAGGGAAGGTTTTCTGTCTCAGCTTTTGGAGTGATTTGTATACATACATTTTAAGACGTGAGAACAACATTCAATACCGTGACACTCCAGATCCCCTGTCGAACCCACTGCTGGTACAGGAATGTTAAAAATAAAGGGTAGGGTAAAAATCCTACCAATAATGTAAGGTAAGAATGTAATAAAAGGATCTAAATTTACAGATCTAAACGAAAATCTCTGGCGAATACTTAAATAATCCTCATGTATGCGTGGTCTTTGCTACCTACAGTATCCCTCATGAGCATATCTCTTGGTTTTTCGTAATTTTACACTAGTGATGTGCTCTCTGGAGCGCACTCACGACTCCGATCCGACTCCAACTATTGATAGTCCGATTCCGACTCCGGCAAAATGGAATCACTAGATCCGCCCGGAACCTTCCGGAGTCATTCGGAGTCGTTCGGAGTCGTCTGGAGTCGTCCGGAGTCGCTCGGAGTCGTCCGGAGTTGTTCGGAGTCGGAGTCGTTCGGAGTTGTTCAGAGTCGCAGTCGTCCGGAGTCGTCGGAGTTGTTCAGAGTCGCAGTCGTCCGGAGTCGTCGGAGTCGTCTGGAGTCGTCCGGAGTCGTTCGAAGTTGTCTGGAGTCGTTCGGAGTCGATCGGAGTTGTCCGGAGTCGTCGGAGTCATCGTTCGGAGTCGTTCGGAGTCGGAGTCGTCTGGGGTCGTCGCAGTCGTCCGGAGTCGATCGGAGTCGGAGTCGTCCGTAGTCGACCGGAATCGGAGTTGGTGCACTACTTAAACAGACGCAAACTTACAGCGCGTGCACTTCTTATACAGACCTTTGTTTCGAAGGTCGACCTCGGCTGACTCCAGACAACTCCGGATGACTCCGGCTATAGCAGGTTTCGGATGAATCCAGACGACTCCGAAGGACTCCGAATGACTTCGAACGACTCCAGGCGACACTGAACGACTCCGGACGACTCCGGACGACTCCGACTCCGAACGACTCCGGATGACTCCGAACGACTCCAAACAACTTCGGATGATGCCGGGTGGACCTATCTTCTGGACTCGATATCGAATTTATCGGAGTTGGATCGGAGTCTACTCCGGATTTATGCCAACTTTACCCATCACTCGTTTTCACTGCCACTAAGAGAGTAGGCCTTACTTCTATCTAGATGCCTCAGATGATGTGATCCAAAACATGAAAAGCAACTCCACATCTACACATCTTTGCTGTTGTCAAGTTTATGCGATGTAGATGAGAGTATGTAGAGAAACATAGGTCGATATCAGTATTGACATCATACAAATAAACGCTCTGCACTAAGTGATCAGATTCTAAACGAACAAGTCTTTAAAATATTATTTGCTCTGTAATGCTTGGACGTGTTTTGCGAGCTTCGACTGCGTTATGGCTATCTGAAATAATGTAGAAGTTCGCTTATTTTCCATTCGATCAACATTAATGAAAACGCTTTCCAGTAGCTTGAAGCGGTGCGCTAAAAGTATCATTTGCTATTTCAAACTCATTTCGCAACAGTCAAACACGGTCAGATTTGTTTGAATATTTAACCTACCGCCAACATTGTCATGGACTGCTGCCCTAGCGTCAATAACGTCGACAAAATCATTGACCCTTCTGTTTGTCTCCTTATGCCGAAGTCGTCCTATCTCAACCCTATCTCAATACACCCTCTTTCCTGCTGTCTCGTGCTCGTAGGTTTCCTATTAATTAAGCAATCCTTTTTAAAAATAACCACCAATACTGAGAAACATTCTGCTGGCAAACCCTCTCGGCGAAAAAGGCTACATTTGCAACTCAGCCGCGGTGTAGCACTTGCAGAGGGGTTTAAAGTTTGCGTGCACCAAACTCACCCCCTGTTCTCACCGGGCAATCACAATCGCATTAATAATGACATCAGCGTGAGATGGTGCTATCGTTTTAAATGGCCGCCGGCAAGGTTCGAGCGCTTTTGTGGGCGCGCTGGCGAGTTGCCAGTTTATTAGTTTGAGTTCGGTTTCGTTTGCCGCTGCGAAATGTGCGAAGTGGATTGCGATCTGTGTTCCCTCTTCATTATTCTCTCTCTCTCTCTCTCTCTCTCTCTCTCTGTCAATTCGGTCTCCTTTTCGGTGTCTTCGGGCGTTCATCATCGCGATCGGGCGCATTTTTGGGCTACCCGCGACAACAACCCGGCATGCTACCGAAACCGGAAGGTTTGTAACGGAAGAATAAATAAATCCGGAACGTATTAATTAAACATGATATCATTAATTATCCCTCCCCGACAGTCCGTCGCATGGTGGGTGTATTTCTTTTAAGATGTTTGAGTAACTTCGAGTAAGATGCCACAGCTTTAAACGGACGAATAGTGTCTTTGTTTGGTAGTGAATTGCTCAATGATAGCTGCTCAGAATGATATTTTACATGTTGTGTAAATTCGTTGAATTCTGAATAATGTATCTTTTTAAAGTCAACAAGTTTGATGCAGTAAATAAGAAGCTAGCACCCGATAGGATTGCACCGTCAACTCGAAACCAATAGCTCTGTCACGCGCCTCACTTACTACACTTACCAAACACCATACGCTCTTAATAAGGCTCACAGCTTTCGTCCACTGTACACCAATCCGAACGAAACGGCCCACACATACATACACTCACACACACGCGCGGAAAGCAAAAAACACTTTCCTCGCTTTTCGGTTGAAATCGAAGCTGCGGGCAAAACGGAACAACGGCCCCAGACAGGAAGGAGAAATTTATTGTTCTACGTGCATCGGAGAAGTTTACCAGTTCCGGCAAGGACAGCTGCTTTCGAGCCGCCTGCTCCACTGCCAACAATCGGTGGACATTGTGTCGAGTATGAGCGCTCTCTTTCTCTCTCTATATCTATTCCTCTCTTTTTCTCTCCTTTCCTCACTTCGCTTGATCAGGCAGGTAAGCCAAGACAACGAGGGAAGTATGTTGCCCATTTTTGGCACAGCACAAACCACCAGTTCGTCGAACGGAACGGTTCCGTTATGGTGGTGAGGGGGGGAGGGGGCATGTAGGCGGACCCCACGGGTGGCGACGGAAAACATGAAAAGGGGCCGTAATAAAATTAAATTAAAATAAATTTACCGCCCATTAGCCGCTTCCGTGTGTGCGGCTTGCGGGCGGCTCGCTTGGCTGATACGGTGGTCGCGGGGCCGGGCGACTGTGCACTCGATTTGTTCCTGCCGCGGAGGGAAGGGAAGAAAGTAAAATAAATGACAATTTAAAGACAGCAGCTTTTGGCGGTGGATTGTCGAAAGATTTGTGGCGCCCGGGTCCGATGGATGGTTGCTGGGGCCCGTCGGCATGCCTGGAAAGCTTGGAAAGCAGCTGCCAGCGCAAATGGCACTGGCCTGGCTTGTGGTTTAGGGGAGATGTTTGTGAGGCGGGATGGCGTAGGTGATGTTGAGCGTGCTCCCGTGTGAATTCAATTATGTTTTGCGCGAACCTTTTATGCTACGCCCGGGCCATGCCGAAGAGGTGGGTTGATGTGTGTGTGCTGCACAGGGTAAGGTCAGAACAATTCGAAGGGGTTTTGGAAGTGACGGGTAATTAGTGTTTATCGTTTGATGGGTATTGGATGCAATACATTTTGGGTTGAAATAATCAAACGCTCGTGATGTTTACCCGTTAACCTAAAACATCTATTGCTATGAGTGATAGTAAAAAGATGTGCATGTGCTCAAAAGAAATCTTTAAACCGTTTTTGTTTACTTTAGTTTAACATCAGCATTTCAACAAAATATGTGTAAGATCGTAATACATTAACAATTTCTTTAGAATAAAGAATTCTGAAGTTCGATATGCTTCCTAGAAGAAAGTAATGCCAAGCAAACAAACTTGTCTGTAACATATTTAACATACACTCACACATCTGCCGAACTTCAAGTAAGTTGTTTTCTGTTGCAAATTCTATTTTCGTCCACCAAATCAGCTGCCTTAGCAGCCTTTACCTACGCTGCGATGACGCAAAGGAAGCAACATTTGTGTGCCGCACCGGGCACTGCACGTGACACCGAATCTAAATGATGCATTGACAGGTCGAAGCGCTGGCCGCTGGACTGTGTGAAGCGAAAGGCACCATCCGTGGCACGTGGCCGGTTGTGCAGCGAGCGCTCGCAAACGGCGTGTGCAGCTGGGGAAGAAGCAAAATAAAACAACTGAAAGCACTATCCACACCAAACTGACGGCTGATAAATGCTTCATTATTGCTGTGCACGAAGTTAAGGTGAGAAACGGAGGGTAAAAGCGCGTGAGAGAGAGAGAGCGAAAGGAAGAGGAAGAAACAGAGACGCAAACTAAAACACAAACACTACTAACACCGATACCCGCCAACCTTCTCGTTTGGCAGCTTTCATCGGGCACGACTTTCGGGCAGAAGGGGTAAAACTTTTTCCCCTCCGTTCCCGCGCTCTATCATACGGGAGGCAATGGGGTGGATGGGGCACGCTGCCACCAGCGTAACATAAATTCATTAATAGCGATTTCGATCGGTTTCGATCGACAATAACCCGAAACCGTACACGAGGGAAGCCCGTGAAGCGAGCGTGAGCGGATGAACGGATCCATCAATTGGCCCAGGATGATGGAGCGGTGCATGCTTCCCTGATGGGAGGAAGGGTTGTGTGTGTGTGTGTGCGCAACTTGTCGAGCTAGGTTGGACGGTATCCAGCTACACCAGCTCGGACTCGGGCTAGGTAGTAGTCACCGGAGCAGTCCGCCGGAGCAAAATCAGCATCAGCACACTCCGAAACGTTGCAGGAAGGGTTGAAACGGACCTGTGCTAGTGGGGCTGTGTGCACGGCAGCACCACCGCTCGCACCGCCCGGAAAGTGTACACACCAATAATTGATGATTTATTTACCGTCTCTCTATTGAATGTGTTGAAAAATGTCATAACGTTCAATCAATCATTTAAAATCTATATAAACACACCGGTTACCGAAACGGGGCAATGGGGGAAAAACTTATGCCAGCAAACATCAGACCCCCGTGCCATCCGTGAGAGACATATGCAATGGTGCGGGAGGAGAAAGAGTGTACTTCGAGCCCGTGTGCTTGTGGGTTAATGTTTTATGTGTCTTTCGTTTCTTCCGGCAGCAGCCGGAGTGACTGTGACTTCGTGGTGAAAGTTGACGCTGCGTGTCGATTCGTTACGCCCGTCTAAAGGGGAAAAGTGTTCGATGCCAAGGTTGGCACAATGTGTCACAGTTGATTGACAAAATGGTATAATATAAAACACTTTAACCTGCTGAAGGCTGGCTCGAAAGTGGAAACATTATTTTACCATCTTTTTTAACTGCAAGCATCTGATTGGTCAGCTTTATGATAATGAAACAGAATGCAAGCTATACTACGATTGATAACGATTGACCTCTATAAAACGCATACAGAATGCACAACAACGACACCGACCGTCTCCTCTGCTTTAAAGCTTTTAAGTACCCAATTTGCTTTTGCTTCTTTCTGTGAGCCTTTCCGTAGAAATTTTCTTTCCACTCACTCACTGCTCCGTTCATCCCGTTCTGGATGAATGATGAGCGAATAATAGAATTTCGTCTCACAAACGAATGCCTTCCGTTCGATTGATTCCGATACCGTACCGAAGAGCTGACCCTTCGCTGCCACCCAGACCAGATGTGATGTGCCGGAAATCTATGGCCTGAATGACCGATCCGTGCAAACACTTCCGGATCCGTATCGAGTTCCCGAGCCGAGCTGCTGGGTGCGGGCAGAATGCGAATGAAAAGCTAAACCGAACATAACAGCCTAATAGGGAACGTTCGTTGCTTCCGTTTTTTTGCTTTCTTTAAGACTTGGTAGCTGCAGGAAGTGAAGAAGCCATTTTTACAGAATCAAAAGAATGACACAATCATCTCTTTAAGTGTTTAAAAGATTTAGAAACGCTCTTTCTGATGAAACATATTGCGTAACGTTAGCTGAAGTACTGTTTTAAGGATAATTTCCTTTTTTTTGTTAGAATTCGCCTGGTGCTGCAGGAAAGTCTGTTCTTGAAATGTCATGTTCTATTTCCTGCTTCCTTAATTCTTTCCGGATAGTTGTTGCTCGTCTTTTCCCTTGTTAGTATTGTTTTGTGTTAGGCTGCAATGTTGGAAAGAAAGGAAAACAAGTACACGCAGTCAAAGGAACTGCAATTTGTGGAGGGTGCACGATTTCGCTATGGTAAAAATTCATTACAGAAACGGGTGCTCGTGAACAGGTGAACCGTAGATACAATCTTGGAAATAAATTTACTTGATATGATGTGGGAAGAGATCCATTTGTCCATTTTAATTAGCAGGTTTAGTAGACCGGTTCGTTCCTTAGAGGGAAAAGTATCTACACTATAGTAAATATTGCGTTTCGGCACTGCAGCAAATCCGTTAATTGTCCTCTAAATTTTAAGTTCGAAAGGCAATCTAGTTAAATCCTGAGGTTAATGCAGCTTTATAAACCTTCACTGTATTCTAATGTTTTTATTTGAATATTGAATTTCAATGAAAACTACGTTTAGCTCTGTTTGGAATACAATCGTTACGATACATCACGAACAAAAAGCCCTTTATGAAACACATTACGATTAATTAACACCGGTAACTTTCATATTCAACATAAATTCAACATTATGACATTTTTTTTGTCACGCGAAACACACTACAATAAGGAAAAAGCACTCATTTTCTACGGTAAAAACCGGTCAAACCTCGGCATGTACATGCCCTCCTACAGCTCATCGCCACCTGTACGCGGTCGTTCAAGAGTAGCACAACAAGAAAATCTCGGATTATTTACAAATTACCATCGTTTCCGGGGCGAGAGGCGGGGGCCGACTGTTTGTTAGGGCTGTGGTTGAAACTTTTTAAGACATAATTTCCTGCCCGGCAGGCGAAGGGGAGAAGACAGAAACCCTGAAGGAAGCCTAACAATTCCCAAAACAATTACCTTCCATCAAGACGTACTTGTGCAGTCCCGACACCGGTGACGACTTGGCACGGCCATCTGCACCGGTAGATGAGTGCGTAGGTACAAAACGACACACACACACACACACACACACACACCGCCCACTGACTCTGCCAGTCCGGTGACCCGGTTCCGCATGGACGATATTTGTCACAGATGAGTAAACTGGGCGGACGAACTTTCTCGCTGCGGCACGAATGGAAGCGAAACGAGAAGAAGGAAAGGCAATGGTTGGAAAAACTTTTCCAATCGCTCACCGCACGGCGGTCTGGGCTGCGATCTGCAAACCCGCTTTTCTCACGGCTACGACCACAGCCGCCTGGCAGAGGACGGTGGTCCGAAGACGATTCCGACAACTTCCGCAGATGTCAACCGATGTTCGATGGGCGGAACGGGAACCGGCATGTCGGCGCGGGCAATGATTCAGATGAAAATATTCACTCCCAGCATCCAGCGACCGCTCCTTCTCTTGCCTCCTCTATTCCCCTGTCATCTATCCCCCGCTTTGGTGGCATTTTGTATTTTCCTCTCACATTCGGGCTTTTTTTTTGCTTTTTTGGTCAATGGAACGCGTGTACCGAAAATTTACAAAAAATTTATTGATCAATTATGCAAATTTTATGTGTATCACTTTTATTGATAACAGTCAACTTTCGGAAGACACCCGAAGGAAACGGGCTAAGCTGAGCGCGTTGAAAAGAAGCTGGCGAAAGCAAGGGAGTGTGCAACAGCAGCAACGCAACATTCGCTCGCTGGTTCCTTCCCTCTCTTGCTTTCTCTTTATCTCTATCTTTCTTTCTCATTCTCATTCGATGGCTCTCCCTCAAAGTACACAGATAGAGATGGAGAAAAACGACAATATAAGTGGAAATGGCGCGATGTGCCTCCCCGTTCGTTCACTGCCACAGCATAAGTTCGAGTGGCCATTTGGGGGTTCCGTTTCCGCGAACAAAACGTTTCACGCGCCTTGCATCACGCTTTCTTTTACATTTGTTTTGCTTCCTGCTTCTGATAGCAATACAAGCGGTCTATTTTTTTTATATTATATTTATATGTCAGTGCCTTATGCTGAACATTGAGGTGGTCGGCTCTGGGCCGCGGTCAGTATGAGTGCTACGTTCACAGTCGAAAGCGTGGTTGTGCTTTGTCCTGAAACAGAAGCTGAGGAATATAAAGGGAAAGTTTCATCGTTCAGTTCCCGGTGGAAGCACTGACTAACAGTGGGAATGATAGGGAGCAATATGGTAAAATATTATCGTTTGGTCGGTAAAAAATCAACAAAATTAATACAACATTATTTGAAAAACTAAATTAATAAGGAAAAAAAATCGGTCATTTGCTGATATCTCAACGATTTGAATAATGCACATTTAAAGCAATGAGCATTTTAAGGGAACGAAATTAGTCACTAAAGTATTCGAATAATCTTTCTTAAGAATAATAATAATAATTTCTTTTCAACACTAAGTTCACTTCGTTACAGCTTATCTTAGTACGCATTCGAGCGAAACAAGTAGTCCCAATATTTCACAATACACAAAAAATGCATCCGTATGACCATAACCTTTTCCACTGTGGCTGCATACGGTACGGCACGGAAAAAATATGCATCAAACGTGAGTGCAAATGTACATCGCAAATGTTGGCGCGGTATGTTGGCTACGAACACAACCCACACACTCGCACGCTCACGGTCTGCAATGATGGGACGAGACCGATAAGAGACAACGCAATGCAAGCGACAACTGCACAATCTACCGGGCGCCTCCATTGCATGGCGCAACTAACCAGGCGCCTCCATCCCGTATGCGCTCCGATACAAATAAAGCAAACACAAAAGATACGCTTGCCAGTGTGCGTGTGTGAGCAAGGCCGTGGGTTGGATGTGGGTATATGCAAAGAGGACGTAGAATGGAACGCCGAGCCGCGGCGTTTAGTGCTGCCCGAAAAATCGTTATCATAATTTTATGGCACTTTTTTAAATGTTTAATAGACAGCAGTTTCCGAAGCAAATTTCTGCTGCCATTTGGAAATTTGTTGCCCGAGCTTGGGCCACCGAATGGGTGGGATGCCGTTGTGGTGTGCTTTTGCTGTTACTTGTTTTAGAGCCGAGCCGATTCCACGCAGGGCAGCCTGTATGCATACGATTTCAGCGTAAATGCTGATTTATGCAGGTTCGTGAACTTTATCTTTGGCCATTTTGGAGTTACTTCGGCAAACTTTAAGCTCGCTCAATTGCTTTGCAATGTAGAGCTGTGTATCGTTTGGGAACAGATTTATTTAAATGGGCGATTTGTTAAGAGCTTTGTCAGATAAGAGAATGCTTTGCTTTTTTACATAATAAATATAAATGAACACTATTAATAAGCGAGAACAACGAATAGACTAGATCTAGCAACAATATATGTTTAAGCTAATGCGTTTTTCAGGTATTCATAAAAACCCATCCGTCTGAAATGAAAACACATCCGACACAAACGACACGTGCATTCTCAAGCTGGTTTGCTGGTTCAATGCTTTAGCTGACCTCCAGGCGGGCAATGTCACACACTGGCAGACCATAATCCGTTTCGAAATGTACTCAGACAAATCTGTCCGCTAAACCAGCTGTCGTCTCGCCAGTAAGCTTCTTTAACCAATCCACCCATTGTAAGTGGCTTCACGCCGGAAATGTGGACGATGCGGCTGTGAGTGGTTTCGGAGCTCGACGTCTTATGTTGAGCCTCTTGCATACCTCCCTTTCCCTTTCTCTCTCCCTCTTTCCTTTGCGCTCTGTGCACTTTCACCCAGACCGCCACCATTGCGAGCGTAAACGCGCACAATGGAAGGATGTTTTGCACTACCAGCAGCACTTCAACCCACGAACACGAACGCATGTGTTGTCGTCTGTGCGTGTACACGCTCGCCGCCCGAGCACATGAGCACACGGACGGGTAAAAAGATACCGCCACCAGCGATGCCGGGCGTGCCCTTTTGCCCGAGCCGCCCCGTCCTATGCCAGTCTCGAGGCAAGCCGCTGCAAAGGAAGCGATAAAGTTCCACGGCGTACGAGCGGTTGGACGCTCGCCAGAGCGCCTCGAGGGACCGTCGCTGCATACCGGCCGCCGCTGTAAGCCGTATAAATTAATTACCTCAAATTACACTAAGCACTAAAACTCAAACATTACGTTAATTGCGTGTGTTTGGCTGGAATAATTTATAGGTCTTCCGTCAGCGGGGCGACACGTCACGCAGCGGCAATGCAATGGGGAAGGGCCACCAAGGGCACGCCGCAGATTGCAAAGGCTGCCCAGGTTAAGTTGAATGGCTTCGGTGGTATGGACGGCGTGCTTTGCAACGCCCGCGGAACAGTGCAGTGGCGGTGCACCGGTGCTGGGTGTCGTTGTCTCGCCAGCAGGGCTGGACCGGTGATGATAGCGATACTATTTACTTCCGGCTGTTGTGCTCGGCAGCGTACAGCGACCGAATTGTCACTGACACACTGATAGTGGAGTGCCGGAATGAAGATGAATCAATGCGGTACTATTAGCAGGCTGATGTTTAAGGGATTTGTTTGCAGCAGCACATTATTTGCATTGCCTTACAAAGCCGCACTTGATGGAGTTGCTTTACAGATGTATAAAACGTGTATTTGCTTTATACAAACATACGATCGATCTGTTGATCTTCTAAGATAAGCAGGATGTTTGATATCATTAAATATGAATGGCATTATGTAGCTGTGTATGCATTTCTGTGCCGCCTGAAGACTATGTTAAATATTTGGTTCCGTACACCATTGCATACATGAAAGACAGCACCAATCATTGATGTTCTTCTAGCTCTTCATAGACAATATATTGGTCTAGATTTTATTAGACCGCGTTTCAACGTGTTACTTAAGTATTAAGAGTTAATACGAAAAGTTTAAAAAGTAGTCTTGCCCCTTTCAATTTTCTAACTTTCTCGATGGCGCCTATTCTCGTTTAGCGACCTTTGTCGACCTTTACTCAAACTTTTGCTCTAATTGGCACTAATTTCGTTTTGCTAGCTATCTTACATTGCGAATATATTTTCTCTTTTCTCTATTCTCTCTTTTCTCCCCAAAAAAAGGGCAATCTGGGGTTTCTTTTTCGCGCTCTACTTTACAACTCATTGATGTGTAAATAGACTCCTGCAGAGCTCACGCGTGGTCAGTATCGTACCGTGCCAGCTACTTTGACTGCGATGCTAGTTTAACCATTCAGCTCGAGCGCTTCACAGTAAGCCGTGCGAATCAAAACTTCAATTCACAAACCGTATGGCGCTTCGTCACTTGGATTGGCACCATAACCCACCTTCCCTCAGCCGTACGCGCACAACATTCTGCACCTTTCCGCTAGCGCACAAGAACGGCTTTACAACACGTACTACGTCAACTCGTTCGGTGCAGATTCGCATCACCTTCTTGCTTCCCCCCAAGGGCAGGTGAGCAAACGATGAGGCTAAAGCAGTTAAGAGTTTGACACACATTCTTAACGTTTCTTTCACTCGTTTGCGCTCATACTTCCAGCCAGTGCTTGTAACGAGCTGAGAAATTCGACCCCGCAAACCGTCCGGCTGGTAGTTGGTGCTAAATTAAAGATGAGCTACACCGGCGTGCTGCAATTGGAAGTGGTCTCGCCTTTAAAATTTGATGCCACCTTTAAGGAGTGACTCTCATCCCGGCTTAGCATTCTGATACTGGTAAGATAGAGAGAGAGTCGGAGAGAGATAGTGTGAGAGAGTGAGAATGAATGAACCGGAGGACCCCTTGCTTCCTTCTAAATTGGCTTGATCATCGAGATGAATAATAAATAATGCCTCAAACCCGGGAAGGTTTCCAGGAGCTGCGGGGAAAGGAAAAGCGTCGGTGTGAGTGGGTGATGCGAAGGAGAGCTATTTGGGAATGTTTCCCTACCTCGTCGCCCTTCCCCCGGCCACTACTTAATTCCACTGTCATTTCGTCATGTCGCTGGCTCGTCCCGGGCCGGACGTACCAATCGCTTGTTAGACGAAACACCTTACCACGTTGGCACCCCGAAGCGGAGGGAACGCTGGCAGCCGTCATCGCATTCCAGCAGGTTGGAATGCTCGCTTGTTTGTGCCACCGGTACGACACGATCGACGGCTTGTCGTTGCTGGCCCCCTTGCTTCTCCTTTCCGTCCCGGCGCTGCTCTCGTCCGGTCAGCACCGACGCTACACGGCGAGGGGAATGCTCAATAAACGAGAAATGTAAATACACGTCAAAGTTAGTCGATTCGAAATGCTTCATAATTAATACCTGTCCTCTTTCCCACTCTCTCTCTCTCCCCCTTTCTCTTTTTCAAGCGTTCGTTCGCTCTCTAGCTCTCTTTCTGACGCACACACCACCTACAGACCAGCGCCCCGAGTCAGTCGCCTGTGTGGGTGAAGGTTGAAACATTTCCATCATTTCATCTGTGATAACCACTTCACGGCGAACGATTGAGGCGGGCCGAAACGAACCGGAATCGATTTCGCAATCTCTCGCACTTGCCGACAACGCTGCGGAGAAGTTGTTTGAGTATCGGATTTAACTTTCAATCGAAAACTTTCCAAATCTTCAAGTGGACGTCCGGCTTTTTGTCGTGCACTAGTTGCAAGACAGTGTTGCTTTGGTTGGCGTGTGGCGCTGCTGGGCCCGACTGTTGTGCAAAGTGGATATAATTAACGATGCGTTTGCTGATGAAATTAATCATGACGATTTCCGTGATTCATAAGCACAATTTGCTTTGGATCGGAGCATTGGTTGTGTTGATTTCACTTTGAAAGGGAGGACTTGGGACGGAAAAACGTGTACAGCCTAGTAATAAAAAACATGGCTTACTGTAAAGGAAACTGTTTTGCATAATATTATTATTTATATTATATGCACCTTTCTGTAACATTAATATTTTAGCAAATAACATGAATTCATATTAAATTCCAATAAAGTCAAGCATAACATGAAGACATGTATCATCGCACAAAATCGTCAGTTGCTCATTTAGTTCTATTGATATAATCTTTAAAATGCGCAACATCAGGCTACATCCTACATTATCTAGTCTATTCGGAGTTATCAGTCGCAAAGGATTTACCGAGTAACCTTAAGGGAACAATTTTACGGCATCAACAGCATTCCAGTCTTCCAAGGGAGCATTTTTGCTCCCATTATATCCACTATTTAGCTTTTAGACTTATTATCTCTCCTATAAATCTGCCATCTGTTCCTCTTTGCGGATGACACTGCCATTGCAGTCAAAATTAACTAGAACCATAACAGGCAGATAGAACAGATAGGCTGGGATATAGAGCGCAGAAATGTACAAACAGCAATACGGTTATGAGTGGAAATTAAAACCGAGCGAAAGTAAAACACAAATAATTAAATATAAGATACAGTTAGGGTGAAGATGAGTATAGGTAAATTAAGATAGTTTAGAGCAGTATATTTTGGTGAATTTACTGAACTGTGAACAAAAAAACTTAAATCTTAAAAAGAAAATAAATATAGAAATTTAACATCGACCTAAGCCAGCTCAATTATCTTTCACCAGTTCCAGTTGCTTAAAGAGTTAACACTGCCCTGCCATCGCTATGAGACGCTCTGATCTTCCCTTTCCGTTTTCGCAAAAAGATGTTTTTAATTTATTACGCAAATAATGAGAAGTGCAAATTTCCCGCCCACGCTACATGTATGCTGCCGCAAGGGGGGGTTGGGAATTGGAAACGGAGCTGCAATCTCGTGCCCGTGTATGCTAAAAAGGGCATTAACGCGCGAGCGAAGCATGCGTATGCGTGGAATTAATGAATCTCTCATCGTTAGGCACCAGCAACGGAGGGTGTGATTTTTAACTTCATCTTTTGTCTCTGTCGCTTGCGGTGTGAGTGTTTTGTTTCTTTCCCAGTACGCCCGTTTAAGCTCTGTCCTCCCTCTGCCCCCGGCAAACTGTTCATTTTTCTCACACGTTGGTCGCACGCAAAGGGTGATGTGATGGTGCTGGGACGAGTGATCTTTACCAGACGGTTCGGCTAATAGCGCTCACATCACCGGATCGGCACCAGGGGGACCAACAGCAGCACCCTTTCCATTCCAGCCCGTTGGTGATTGTGGTTCCAATCTGGAATGTTCCATACCATCGCTGTGCAGTACGCAGCGTTGGGGGCTGCTTGTGGGTGGCACAACTTTTCTCGGTACTTTTACCAGCCTTTTGCGCTCTCTTTATTCCCTGGCATGGTGTTTTGCTCGCCCTTCAAAAGCATCACATAATTATTCACACGCACACACACACACACACACGTGCACATTAACGCGCTGTATTTCGATGAATTGAAAACGGGCGGTTTTGCTCGTGGGCGAATTTGGGCGAGCGCGTTGCTTGATTTTTTTTGCGCACTCGTTATGTCGCTAGAAAGCAAACTTTTTAATTTCATTCATTTATCATTGCCCCGCACGGGTCTCGGGTCTCGCAGGGTTAATGAGGATTAACTTCTGGGCGGCTGCAGAGCGGGAACAGAAGGGAGCGTTACGGCGCACCGGCAAAGCGCACAGGCAAACGGGAAGTGGATGCTGTAGGAAAGGGGGAAACCACCTCCCCTGGGTCGGTCTAAAAATTGTCATACATGCATATGTAACGAGGGACGCCCTGATTAAGCCTCTTCAGCACTGCCGGGGACTTGCCTAGCCGGGAAACGAGCAAATAAAAAGCGAAAAGGGAAAAAGGGGGACGGGGTATCCGATTCGCGTTCGTTGGTTTTTTTTTCCGCGCGACAGAACCACCGTGGGTGTGTGTCTGTGCTTGAATGTTAATTTAGAGTGGCTTAGGAGCGAATTAGGCAGGCCGGCGTGCATCACATTATTAGCAAAGGGCAAATAATTCACTTCCCAGATTTGTGCGTGCCCTGGATGGTGGTGGGCTGGTGGAAGGGAGTTCTAAGCTCTTGGGGCTTAATGTTTTCTTTTGTTGTTGTTGTTGTGAACATCTCAACTCGCGGAATAGACTCAAATATGCTAAAAAACGCTTGCAGAAAACTTTGTTTGTTTGGACAAAGAAAAGAGCAGAATAAATGAATCAGCAAAACAGGAACCAAATTTAACGGACACAAGATCAGCCAAAGCATTGTGATGCATCAAGAGTGGTTTTGAAAAGGACAAACATGAAGGTTGCACACGAACCTTACAAAGCATTGGGTTTTTTATCTCATTCGGCAGGGTTTGCAAAAGTAACAAAAATGAGCAAGTATTCGCTTAAAGGTAAATATTTGAGTTCAAAGCATACACAAATGAGCAATCTCATCTCAATCAAGTCAATTAATGGGTAGATAATAACATTTAATTAGCTAAAATGTTGTTTTTTTTTCAATTTATTTCTTCTCAAAAACGTCGCTCACATGTTCGTGAGTTGAATCGTTTTTTTTTTTTTCATTAATTCCACCCACAGCAATAACGTGCCCACCAACCATCGATGTTTGCCGACCCGTCCTGCCGAAAGGCAACAGCTTCAGTACATCATTAAGCATCAAAACTATTACACACCTCTACCACTACGCTAGTGGCATAAAAATAACAACCAGAAGAAAAAAAAACAAAACTAAAAAGAACAACACCGGCAAACGTTCGGCAAATGCGCGCACAGCGTATGCGCACAAACAGCTCCTCCCCACCCCTTTGCCACACCCTGCCGTTCCGCTCAAGTGGCCAACTGCTCGAAACGGCACCCTGCGGAAGCTTTCGAACCGTTTCGAGCAGTTTCCGCTCACAACCGAACCGGTTCTTCCCCTCTGCTGGGGAAGCCTTTCGAAGCAGCCCTGATGTCGGAACGCTCGCGCGCGAATGCGAAACGCCCGAATCCCGAACGGAACAGCCCACCCATTCGGCAAGCACGCACACACACACACACACCCCGTCCCGAAGTGTGCGCGGTTCGCGAATGACAAATTTTTGCCGAACGGGTGGCCGACTTTTCCGACGCAGTAGTGTTTCGATTATCGTCGTGGAAACAATGTGAAGCCCAGGGTACGTTTGTGGGTATCGCCGTGTGTGCCTAGAGGCGGCCTTTTTTTTCCCTTGCTTCCGCTTCTTCCTCTGCAGGCGTGTGTGTGTGTGTGTTGGTGTGTGTGTGTGTGAGAGGTGTATGTGCTCCACTACTCGCTCCAGCGAGGAGGGGGTGGGTCAGAGCTTGCAGGATGTGGTTACTTATTTAATCACTATTGCACCCCATACACTCGCCCGTGCTCCGTGCCATCGATCGTAACGCATGGCAGGGAAACGGTTTCCAATGGATTAAAACATAGTTCAGGATCTGCTGCAGGAGTGGTGGGGTGTTCAATTGGTAGCAAAACAGTAATGCACCCTCGATCGACAATGATCGCAGCATGCGAAACAAGCTACACACGTGCTACAAAAGGGCTCCTTTTAACTGATCCCGAATGATGTGTTCAACCACTTGCCTATCCGCGTGCTTGTGCCTATTTCTAACGTTTCGATTCCAGTGCCTGTTGGTGTGATGTGACTTCCGCTCGTGAATGTGTATGCCGCTAGGCTACGATGAAGCGATGTCCAGAATTTCGCCGCGGGTTGCATTACAAAATGCAAAGTGTAGTTCAGTAGCAAAAAAAAACAACGAAAGCGTCCATTCCAATTACCGACTGGGTGGAGCATCGGCCGCAGTTTGGAATGGGATTCGACTGCACTACCTGGTAGGCTTACCCCGTTATCGAGGGTGGGAGAAGAGTGTATCCATTTCCCTGCGGTCCTGTGTTGCCATTATCGTTACCACACGTGACAGGTGCAGTGTTGCGGGAAACTTCCACGCACGCTGGAGTAGTTTCTGATGAGCCCGATTGATTTAACCAGTGTTGTTTTAACAGTTTCAATTATCTGTTTGTGTGTGTGCATGTGTTTGTGAATGATTAATGTGAGTAATACATATAGTTTGACGCGGTTGAAAAATGGAAATTTCTTCCAGTGTGAATGGATGGAGTTCTCTTGATGGTGATTTTTTGGCCAACGTAACCTGAATGCAGGTGTTTGTGTATGTGTGTGTGTGTGCATTGCCAGAAAACTGCTACAACTGTTCCAGATAGCATCCCTACCAGCGTGAAACAGCAACAACCGTCCCGCAAAAAAAAGTAAACATTTTAATAAATCCATCTAGCTTGAAATGATTTTACAGAACACTATTTCAAAACACAACTTTAAACTGATAAATTTAAACAATTTTCGAAAATGAAATACAATTTCCGCTATGCACCTGCTTCCCTGTTTGCTGAATGAACCCAATTTTAATTAAACTTCATGTTGACCTGGTCCACTTTGCGTTACGTACGTTACTGCATGGATGCATCGCTTTCGCAATCGATTGCCCCACCCCTCATGATTGTGCATGATGTGTGTGAAAATGGAATGGATTGATTTTAAACGCGTCGCGCTTTTGATTTTCGAGTCTATTGTGCTTTTCCTTTTTGGGATCGAAATGTAGGCTTATATCCGCCCACTAACATGCCATCCACTCATGCCGGTTGGATTAATTTTAATAATTCAATACTCTCAAATGTTTACTCTGCTGTTTCATTGGCCTTTTTTTATAAAAAAAATCACTGCATTTCAACAATCGTGTGTTGAAAATTGCATACCGGGCAGGGCGTATAAAATGTTTTACGAAAATCCAGTGGGAGCTACTTTCCAGTTAGAAAATAATTAAACAGGCACAGTGTATTTTGATGCACCTTGCTTACCTTGGTTTGTGGGCATACTTTGTCAAAAAGGTCACTCACCACTGTTACTCAGAGAAACAAAAAAGAAGTACAAAAGAAAAGTATATAAAAAAAGAACAGCTTATGACAGCCGTCAGTGCGTTCAGCAACGACAAAGTTTTGTGGCCATTTCGTGTTGCAAAAAAGACAGCAACAAACACTTACTGCGGGCTCGCATTGTGTATTTTTCGCTTGCGTTATTAACACCCAAACGCCAACTGGTCCTGTAACACGTTGCGCTTCCTTCTTCTTGCTAGTCCGTGACCAAAAACGCCAATGTCAGCAGCAGCAGCAGCAGCGTCAGCAGCAGCAACGGCAAAGACAGACAGGCCGTCTGTTTACCGTGACATTGTTTAATTCATTAGGGAATGAAAACGCACACAGATTTGTATTTATACTGGTTGGCGGGTGCTCGCCGGTGTTTGCTCGCCACCAGCAGCATTAGCAGAGCTAACAGTTGAAATTACCGTTCACCGTCTTGCCGCTGGTCGGGTCGGTGGCGTGCTGGAACGCGTTACGCCTGCTTCGCAACCTGCGCCCTGGTTGGTTCGGGCGACCAGGATACGATAGTACATTTGAATCCATTCGCATGTTTCTACTACGCACATATCTCTTAAAATATACAAATACTACAACAATTTTTGTTTTTCGAGAAAAGGTTGTGAATTGTTTTGCACCACTGGATTTTAACCAAAGCGTATTTAACGATCCTCACTAAATCCCTCAACAGTGCTCAATACAAGCAAACAGAACACATTTTGCTCGGCTCAAAATAAAGGGGGCTTAAATTTTATATTCTCCAACACACTTTTGATGAGAGTTTTTGCGACAATTTTCAAAAGCTTTATTTTTAGCTTTTTTTTCTCTCTCTCTCTCTCAACCCATCCACCGCTTACGGCGCTAAACTGTTGTCGCTCCACGAGGCCGACACATCGACACGTGGGCGATTTTCGGTCCCGTACATTAACAGTATATTAACCGCGGGCTTTAATTGGATTATATCCAAATCATGTTACGGTTCTGCACCCGCCGCCATGATGTTGTTGTTTGATGATTCCGGTTTTTTTTTGTTAAAGTGCTACTGTAACTGTGAGCTTGGGAAAATGTTCCCTCCTTTTCTAACGAAACGCACACATACTTGCCCACCACCGTGAGAGTGATGGGAATGTAAAGTGTATGCTCGTGAATAATTTATGTACGGTTCTCCATTACACTGCGCTACCGAAAACGTTTCGCTCAGAAAAGCGGAAAAACCAGCGGTCCCAAAAAATGCGAGCGAGAGTGAGCGAGCGAAGCAGGCCGGAAAGAGCGGGGCGTGTGTGCATTAATTTTGTTACGCATTTTGATAATTTTGTTATCAACTTCCGCTTCCGTTTCGTGCGGGGTGGGTTCGGAGCGGATGGTGCACAAATTTTCCACACGGAAGCATAAGCTTCCTATTTATTTTATTTTTTTTTATTTCCCCATCTGCACCCGCACGTACTGCTCCGTGAGAACCGATTGCATTAAGCCAGCGATGGGGAGTTTTGCGCTGTTTTGCTTGTACACACGCATTCTCTCACCCCCGACACCCGGATTTTCCGACAGCGGATACTTTCGGGAGAGGTGTCGATGTCGAAGTGAGGCGAAACATTGCTGTTACAGGTTGGCTGAAGTTGAGTGACGTGTGTGAGTGGAATAAATAAAAACCCCCCGTGAACCAAGGGGAGAAGGTTAAGCGAAGTTCCACTTTCCCAGCACCTCGGTAGGCGCCGGGGGTTTTTTTTTTTACATCTCAAACGCCCCATCCATCCGCCGCGTAATGGTTCAGTGCGTACTCGCGCTCGATGCTGGTACATTAAGCTACACTTTACGCTCCGAGTTGCTGTGTATTTTTTTTCAAAGCTCAAAGTGTGGAAAGCTTAAAAATGGCGAGAAGCGTTTTGCCTCCATGGAAACGTTGCGTTACCCCGTGTTACCAAACGTGCACCGCACCCGAGAATGATGGGCACTGTTTATGAAAATTTAAATTTCACTACATGAACATCATCCAACCACGGCCGGAGCAGGGCACGTTTCTGGGCTTATCGAACGCAAGCCTCGGGAAGTCTCCAGAACGCTCCAAAACCCCCCGACATATCACAAACAGCGTGAGTTGGAGTGGCTGGCTGGGAGTGGATGTCTGTGTGTGCGTGTATTTGTGTCCCCATTTTCCCGCTTGTTGACGGAAAATTGCTTGAAAATTGCTTTCCACTAGCCGAGCACTTGAACTTCCTTTCGTCTGCATTGCTGCAGAGGTACGGTAAGGCAGAGAGCAAAGGTGTGCTTTAACGAACCGGAAGAAGTGCCTTGGTAAAGTAGAACGCTCACCTACGGAACTAATTCGAGACACACATACACACCAACACATATCAACACACGTGATAGGAGCATTAAAGTGGAAGTGGTTGCTTATCATTTCAGCGGCTCGGGTGTCTTCTCGTGTAACAAATTTCATTTAAATGATTAAGGCTCATTTAGAGGTCGGCCGAACAGAGTGGTTGATACACGAATTCCAGAAGATGTAGTTCTTCAACTAAATAGAGTTGAATAAGATGTAGTTTAAAGGAAAAAATCAATAAAATAAATTTGAATAGTTAACAAACACCGCTTTGATAATGCTGGAATATTTTATGCTGCGTACGCTTACTGATTCACAAAACTCACTTCCAACAGTCAAGTGTTTATCGGCGCAAAATGCTCAAGTTGTGTTAATTTTTTTTGCTAAACTGCTCAACACATCAACTCAGTTTGCTCAGCGACCGGTCCATATGCATAGTTGTAGGCAAACCCGTACACCACACCAGGCAAACACATCAAAGACAAACGAGAACGGGAAAATCGGTTGACAACTAACCGCACCCCACCTGCCTCAGTCCATCCGCATGCAGGGGCTGAAAATGCTTGCGTACCATTTGCCACCTTTTCTTCGAACGGGTTCACTGCCGATGCGTCTCGTTTGAAACGTATCGAGCGTGAACCGGGCTAAATTGTATTGGGCAAAGCCGAGTGGCAGGGTGTACCCGGGACAAATTCTTCGGCTCGTTCGATGGGGAAGCGGGGTGGGTGAAAACCCCCCTCTTCCAATGAACCCTGAGCCGGCGCTCGGTTTGGCAAGTAGCGAGGTTGGCAAAAAAACGCAACCGACCCTGTTTCTGGAGCAAAGTTTCTATCTTAATTGGTAGTTTGAATTAATTTCAAAGCCCCGGGTCGGGGTTCACCCCTCAGCGGAGGAGGCGAGGATGGAGGTAAAAGGGGTGAGCCGGTGCGGCGGGTACGGCTGTATTGCCGAAAGTTTCCTTATCTACCCACCGCAATCAGCTCTTGCATGTCAATTAATGTCATGCCTCAAGTGCGGCGAAACGAGTACGAAACCACCGACCGATCCTCGTTCTGCAGCCAGGGATCGGCTGGCATTGTGCGTGAGTGAGTGTGTGTGTGTGTGTGTGAGTGTGTTTATTTAAACTGTACCATCCAAACGGGCGGTGGCACTTGGAATGCCAACCATGCGAAGACTGCCGAGTGCCGCAGCACAAAATGCAGTGTCGACGGCAAAGCGCCGCGCACGGATGGTTCGCTGCTGTAAAACAATTCAGCAACATGAGTTATCTCCAGCCAAACGACTAAACTTCACCACTTCACTTCGAATGGTTAACCCCCTGCCCCTTCCGTCCAATGCTGTTTTAGTCGGGCCTGTTGGCGACAACACCGCGTGCCGACAGCAGTAGCGAAGAAGCAGGGAATTAATTTATCGCATCGCAAGTGCCCAATTAAAGAGAGAATTCCAAGTGACATTTGCTAACGGGGGGCCGATTGCCGGGATTGCCCAATCGGGTGTGCGCTAGAGCGGTATGCGGCGGGTTGATGGAGAGATGGTAGCGGAATGGTCTGCTATCGAGACAGGATAATGAGATAAGAGCGCACAGAGTCGGTCTTGCCGCTCCAACGCCTGGACGGCAACGGTGTTGAAAATGTGGGAAAACTTGAACCAATCCTAACCTCGAAAGCCAAAGCTTTCATCGCTTGCCAACGCCTTTGCTAAGAACGACCGAAGAAATGGATGCTGAACACAGGTAAATCATGCTCTGCTTTACTTTGCCAAAGGTTCAACCAGCTACCAACCGCCCCTCCTAACCGGTACAATAATTGCTTCAATTTGTCCACAGTCAACCAGTCCACCTGGTTTCCCTGCTGACGGTACGGGACGGTGCGAAAGTTTTTACTAAGCACCGCTTGCATCGACACCCTTCTTGCAGCAGTTATTTACCTCAACCGAAGCTCCGACTCCGGCGTTTCAAAGTGCATCTTGTTTGAAGTTCGCGTCATCCCGGGGGCGGCGACCAGTCTGCCAGCCACCGAACAGAAATGTTAAGATCCGATTACAAATTCCCGAGAACCGCCGCTGAGTGCAAGCGTTTGAAGTCGGACAACGGTCGTTTACTATCTATCTGTGCCGTTATTTTCCCGAGCCGGATCGGGGCAGATATTTTGCGCTGAACGGACGAGAAGCGCCGAGGGCTGTTTTATTAAGCCGGACCGTGAACCGCTCGTTTCACGCCCGCAAGCACACTGAACGCAGTTCCGATTGTCCAGCGACTCGTTATGAATTGTTCGCTAATGGTTGCAATGGATTATGGAGGTGAGGGAGTGGGTTGGGTAGGAACGGCGTAACAAGGCAAGCGAAAGGTGGAATTAAAAGGTTGTGAAAAACAACATGGGGCACAATGAGATTTAATACATTCTTTTCTCGGAAAGGGAAAAGCTTCAGAGATTGATACGATTCAAGGCAGTAATTGCAGCTAACTGCCTTTCAAGAATATAAGACTTAAGAAGTGAAAGGCAAGACTTTGTGTTTGTAGTTGTAATAGTCTACCGTAAAAGTCATTTATACTGAAATGCATCTTCTTTTAGCTTCAAAGATGCTAAATATAAATATGCAAGACGACAAACATAGGCTTTTGCAAATGCTGTTGTTATCAGTCATATTTATAAACGTAGATTCAATTAAATTCAAAAAAAAAATTGTATAAATACCATATGGCACATTTCCTTTGCTGTAATCTTTATTATTTAACCTGATTGCTAATACCACTGACTAAAGCAATGAGTTTTTGGTGTATTTTATACACCAAGCATCGCAGTAAAAATACCAATAACAAACTCATTTCATTAAGGCGCCTCCGCACTGCAAATCAATTGTATCGTCTTGTTATCCCTCAGTAAAATATCTTTGCTTCTATTTCCACTCTGTTCTTCTCAACTTCAATTACTCAGCATATTTGTTACTGGGTTTTGTCTGCTTTTGAACATATTTGCAAAAATAATGGTACCAAGTCAAGTACAACCAAACGCGTGCAAAAATTGTAAACGAATGAAACAAAAAGCAAAAATTACAAACTCTCCCGAAAGTAATCCATCGTGTGGGAGGGGAATGGTGGGGAGGGGAGTTGGGGAAGGGAGCAAGCATCCTCAACATCCACTGACCGGTCGGATTGGTCCGCCCGCCAGTCGCCGAGCGATAAAAAGCTATTAAGTGCCGTGGATTTGCTTCCGACGGTAGTTTTATTTTTTCGCCTTTGTGCCACTCTTGTCCTCCGCAAGGCACGGGCAGCTTTATTTTACATCGCGCTCGGAGTGAAAGGTCGGCTCCGGTGCGCTGGGAGGAAATCTATTTTGTTTTCTCCACCGCTTCACTGCAGCCACTGGAAGGTAGGAAACGCTCCGGGACCACCGGTGTACATACACTCCCAGGCCGGTGGAAAAGCGTTTACTTTCCTACTCTGCTCTGCCTCTGTCTAGAGTGGCGTCTGGAGTGACGACTGCCTCTTGCCCTCGCCATGTCAGATCACGTCCGGGTCTGCGTATGAGGTCCATCTAGCATTTCGATTCACCAACAGGAACTGTGCGGCTGGGGGAATTGCCCGTTAGCGCACGGTGAGCAACATATTTGAATAAACATGTTGTTTTTCCCCCCTCAGCAACCCTCTGTCCCACCGGCATTCGACGGTCGACGGATGCGCGTGAGCTTGAAAAATAGCACTTTCATCTTGAAATGAAAATTTATTTCACCGCACCCGCATGCCGCCCTCATCCATGGCGTGGCCCGATGCTGCACGGGACGCGCTTTGCAACCATTAATTTTGCCCCTGATTTATGCCGGTTTGTCAGTGTGAGTGTAAATCGTGCCAGCGGAACCGGCTGCTAGCTGCGCGGAGTGAGTCTTCCTACCAGCAGCAGCAGCAGCAGCAGCAGCGGCGAAAGAAGCTCCTCCCGGGTGTTGGAAAATGGTGCGGAAAATGGCGAGCAATCTCCGCGGCGAGCAAATGCAGCGCACTGGGAGCGGAAAATTGAAGTCCCGCCCGTGCTAGGGCCGATGAATAATCGGGTTCGGTGTGCGGGCCGAGCAGAAGGATCAGCGAAGAGGAAAAATCGTGCCTTAGGTCATTATGTGAAACAAACACATTCCTGTACAAAACGAAACCGGGAAAAGAATGTGCGAAAGGTTGTTTTTTTTTCTTGTTTGTGAGCGAACAAAACAAAATTCCACCGGGCAATAGAATGTTTTTTTTTTTTTTGCTGTCGCTCGATAGCTTGAGGGCAAAGGCAGAATTGCAAAAACAGAGCGACCAACATGTTTCTTAGTCAGCCAAAATGCCAAACGCCTCGAAAGCTGCACAGCAGCACCAACAACAAGCAGGTCCAATCTCAACAATCGCCCCAGGAGCCAGAGCGAAACAATGTCGGCTGAACGAGAGAACAATCCAACGCACTTGAGTTGGAAGAAACATTGAAGATTACGCCAAGCTGGCCACCACTTGTACGAACGATGCTGAAGGGTCGATAGAAATTGGCTTTCGCTGAGCGTCAAGCGCGCGCCAAAGCAGCTTCTAAACGCGGATATTAAATAGAAATGAAACGCATTTGATTTGCGCACCAACCGAACGACTGCGGGGACGTCACATACCTACTAGCAGGGGGCTTTTCCCAAACGGGCCCCCCTCAATCGCTGTCGACCATAACCGTGAACTTTTCTCCCAACGGCATGGTCGAGCCCAGCCGCCACCGTGACCATGGTCACGAATAAATTTCTACTAAAATCTAATAAATTATACAAATTAATTCCAAAACCCCCTGCGCGACTCCCAGCCAAGCAAGGGAACCGTCCCGTCCCGGCCGTGGCTCAAAATTCACTCGTGCAAACGCGCTGACGCAATCGGTACACGTGCCGAAACGGACCGTTGTCGCCTCCGGTGGGGTGATGTAGCGAAGCTTTCGAAGAAATTGTAGAATTTACTCCAGCAATGAGCGCTGTTGTTCGTTTTTGCTTCACGCTAGTCATTCCTTCTTTTTCTGTTTTATTTCAGTACGCGTAGCCTTGCTGGCACAATATTGTAACAATAATCTTTCATACACTTTTTGTTCCCCTCTGCGCGCTTGCAAAATCATTACAAGCTCATTTGCCTGTAAATAGGTTGAGCCATTTTTCTTTCCAGCCCCGTCTGCCCGTGCGGTGGGAAGATGATGGATAATTTATTCCAATCACTTCTGGACGGCTGTTTTTTTTTTTGGGGCAACCTTGAACCCTGGAACCTCGAACCCTCTGGCAGCATTTTCGGGCATGTTTTTCGTGCGCTGCATTTGGAGAGTTTTTATTGTCTGCACTCTTCGAATCAACAGTAACTGCAGACTACAGTAATCGGAGTGTTCGTGCTCAAGGGTTGTGGGCTGTAAAACAATATCAAAGTGTTAGAGGGGAAATAAAAAAATAAACAAAAAACTGAAAAAACAATAATACCAAAGCTCTTTTATTTTAAACGCCTAAAGGTATGCAACCATTTTTACATTATCTGCTGCTGCGTTGTAGCAAATATGTGTTTTCCGTTTTTTGTATTAACTTGTCCAGTTATTTGGCTTTGAAAATATTTTTCTATGGTAAAAATACACTTTCAATGGCACAGCACCGTTTGAACGCATGAAATGACAGGAAACAAAAAACACAAATAGAAAAGTCCCACCGAAAACAGCGATTTTACCAGCACTCTTAATTGACTTCGCCAGTGTTGTCCTCGGTTATGTTGCACCAAACACGGCATACCATCCGTGCCAATTGAACATCCGACGAAGCGAAAAAAGAAACATTGAAATAAAAGTAAAGAAACAAACAAAGACTAGCCTAGCAAACTTTTCCCCCACAAGAACGGTCCATTTTCTTGCCGGTTTTAGGAGACATTTTAGCTTTTCCGTTGGAGGGTATTCTTTTCAACCATCCCGCCATTGCGCACAATGTACGTGGTTTCTTTTGCCATACGTTGCGTCTCACTCTCTCTCTCTCTCTCTCTCTCTCTCTCTCTCTCTCTCTCTCTCTCTTCGTTTAGCCAGGGTGGCTGGTGTTGCTACATTTAATAAAGCGTTCATGATTATTTATGAGTGGTCAGATTGTATCCGCCAGTAATTAGGTTTCTGGATGTTTTCTTTGCCGTTGCCAATGTTGCTTGCCCTCATTTTCGCCGCTTTATCAATTGATGTGAAGCTTTGCTCGGTAGCAGCTACACAACAGCCCCGCGTATACACCTTCGCATATAAACACAGAAAGCGTGTACGTGCTTCGTAATGTGATGCCGCTGAGCCGAGAGCGGATCAGCCCCGAACCGGGTACATTATGAGTTCTGCAGGGCTCGAGATATGTCTTTTTTGCTTTGTTTCGCACCCTCTGCGCTTGGTGTGGCAGTGTGTATTCAATTACTACATTCTGCATGGTGTTTTAACCGCTTGCCCTTCCCGCCATTTGCTCAATTTTTTTCTTTCTACCGCTTCGCGCAACTTACACGTGATCCACTGCGGGGCGGATCCGCACACAGTGGCGTTTGCATGCATGTAGCGAGGAAATAAACTACAACAATATCATTCTGATCACTGTGCCACCGACAACTCACACAGCTACACTCGTGGCGCTTTCATCGTGTTGCTCCAGTGTGCGAAGGTTATTTCTTCCAGTTTTTGCTCAGTGTGAGCAGCATTGCAGCGTTGTTTCTCCGCAGCAACTACTACATAAATCTTCGACTTTCCCATTTCGGGGTGAGTTTTTTTGTGCGAGGTGAAACACAAAAATTACAACCGATCACGCCAGACACGTGAGCGGAATGATTATAGCAACGCTGGGTGGACAAAAACGAAACACACTCGTATTTACTGCCCCACGGTTCCGTATGCTTCCAAGCATCACATTCTGCTTCTTTATGAACGTTGTTTTTAATTTTGCTTTCGTCTGCTTGCAAGCAATTAAAACTTTCACTTTCATTCACTGTGCTTGCTTGGACGATGATGATCTAATCAACCTGTTCTTCATTTTCTTTCCCACTCTCTCTTTCCAGCTCGGAGCTTGCCATCGAGGTTTTGCGCTTTCTCAATGAACTGTCTGCAATCAACGCAATAACCCTCAGCTCAGCCTCAGAACGCAATCGAACCCGAAGGACAGCAGCACAAAAAGGACACACACACAAACAAACACACGGGTGCATTTTACAAACGAAGCCCGTTTGTACGGACGGGCCGCTTCGTTAAGTGCCAGCAGAAATAATCCTATTGACAGAGGCGTTAGTGTGAATGTGGCGGCCTCAACACACCCACACACATAGAAAGCAAAGCGTTCGAATCGACAACTTGCTAACGACATGAACGATAGCACTTGTGCCGCTTGATGACAGCAGCTAGGCTGCGTGATGCGATGCATTCGTGAACAGTGCAACGCCATTCGGGAGGAGTGCAACTGTTCTGCTCGCGTGTAGAGTGAAAAAAAGACTACAAACCCTGAAGCGTTCTCCATTTTTTAACGGACCGCACATACACGTTCATTCCCTCTATTCTTTCACTAATTGGGTACCATTGAAAGGCGCAAGGATAGACGCGTACGCATGCACGGGCACAGCACCAGTGGTGTGCAAAACCGGGAAGCGTAATGAACTGGAGTAACGAATGCACTCGTGGCACATCCTGGGCATCGCCCGGACGGCTAGGGTAGGGGATTGAAAAAAGGCTCGATTTTTGTGTTAGGTTTTGTTTTATCGTTTTTTTTCTGGACACAAATCGTTTCGTGAATGATAACTGGCCTTCGCTTAACGATAAATTGACACACTTTCAGGTGCACACTGTTGACGTGTTGCTGAATGGCAAAAATAGTCATAGGCTGCGTTTCGTCTGCTGGAAAGCAAGCCCATTGTTCGTACCCGTAATCATGATTTCTTTTTTGTAAGGAATATTTATGTATTTTAGAACCTTATCTATTTCCTAGCTTGTAGCTTTGCTAGATTGCAAACATTTACTGATCACATTTGTAACGTGAGTTGAGCAAACAGTTTTCAAAGTATTATCTATTAGATTTATCTTTTTACTTATGTTTGCTGAACCTTATTGTCCACAAAATCATCTGTTGTCTAACTTGCCGCTTCCTTCTTTTGGCATAGAAGCATATCATTTCTACGACGACCACCATTCGACTTTCCATTTCAGATCGTGTAGTGCAGATCGTTATTTAGCAGTGTTTCCTAACTCAACGTAAAACGTGCAACAAGCAACAAAGTTCCGATTGGTGCAAGTGGTCGTTTTGTTGAAACGCAGGCGTGAACCGAGCCGCCGACACCTGAGGATTGAATTTCGGCCAGCAATGGTGGCACCATGGCCGATCGTTCAGTGCATTTGGGCGTGCCGCGCGGTGCTCGCGTCAGTTCGCCGTGTGCGTGAAGATCGGTCGGGAGATTTCTGTGCTGCCGGTGCCCGACGACAGCCGGTGTAATATTGTGCGTGTGGCTTCGTTCCGGTGCGTGCTGTGTTTGTGATTGTAACTAGTGTTGGTGCGTGTGTGTGCGCGTGTATGTGTGCGGGTGTGTTTGCATGTGCTCGTAAGGTGAAAAGTTAGTGAGCTCGTAGTGTCGCGCCGGCTGTTACCCATTCCCCGGTGGTGGTGGTGGTGGTGTGTGAGTTCGGTACTCGGGGAGGCCACGGAGGTGTCAGTGCACTGGATGGTGTGATAGAAAGGGGGAATTTCCCAACAATTGCTACGATGGAATTGCGGTACCGGCCCGTGTCGGTTGTTCGGCTGATGCTGCTGCTGCTGATGGTTGGCGGCGGCAAGTGGGCGCACGTCAACTGTGAAGGATTCAAAGCAGGTAGGCTTCCACCGTTTGGGGCTGGGAATTCCGACGCATTGCTTAGTTCCATAGTGGCAAAACCGAAGGGTAGAGGACTATTCTTCCGATGATTTGCATTGTCACGCACTTGGCGAACGTAATGGTGTATTGGTGAAGGTTAAATGACTTTTCAATTGACTGTACAACTCAAATGAATTAAACCGTCGTTTACTAATGCATGTTGTAGTGCAATATTAGAGTGTGCTCAGAATCCCAGCATAAGGGCATCGTTTATTGATGCACTGTCATTGCAATTGCATTCAATTATGAATGCAGCATTTACCTTGCGGTAAGCAGGCGGAAATCCTTATTGAACCTGTTTTGTTTTTCACTTACTGGCATTATCGTAATTCAGGCCTCTCAATCAGCCTCAATTAATGGCAGGAAAAGTGGACCGATTTTTAAACAACTTTCCAATCACTTATGGGGCAGCGGGACATGCCCCACCTGCAGTAAGCCGTACAATTTACTGTAAACATTTTAATGTGCAGTTGCACACCTCCCATCCATATTTTATGCAACGTGCAATGTGTGCAATCGTGGTCCGATAGCCCGCGCGAAAGTAAGTGCAACTCTTTCAGCCCACCCCTCTTGATGCGATTCTTCTTATCCCTTGCCCTGTGTCGGGACTGAGGCACCACGCACCTGTGTAAAACGCTGATTTATACATTTATGTCAATGTTGCATTTTGCACTCAACCCCAGGAATGAATATTTCATCACCACGAGCCAGTTTGTGCGAAATGGAAGCAAATTTGCAACCGGAGCTACAATTTGCCTAATGGGCACCCATTTGTTGGCCATTTTTCTTGCACCCACCCGTGCCGAGCACCTAGTGGGTGGCAGTCCTAGTGGTGGAATCGACGTAATCGTTCAAACGCTCCCTGCTGGCACCCCGGTCGGGCGGCGTAGGAAGGACGCAGAGCTCGAATTGGTATTGATAGATGGACTAACAAAATACACAAGCTGTGCGACTGTTGCCCGAATGGTCAAATTGTTCTTCAAACTCGGTTGAGTTTTTGCTTTTTTGTTTTTTTTGCTCTCTCTATCTCTCTCTCATGTTGATTTTATATCACTATTGGGGGGGGGGGGACATTTTTCAAAGTGTTTTTTTGCTGCCTTTTTGCTTGCCAGCTGGAGTTGAGTCGATCGGGCACGTCATTGCCCGCCGTAATAATGTCGTTATGAATATTAAAACCTTCCGAAATCCAATGAAGCCGCAGACCGATGAGCGCGGAGCTCGTGAGTTCGAAAGGAATGAATGAAAATGACAAATCTTTCATCGCCTCCCCAACCCCCCTTCCCGGAATGTATCCCACTTTGCCTCAGCAGATCGGTTGCCATTCGCAGTCACCGAAAGAATGCGAAAGAAGGTGGCGAAGAAAAACGGACAGCAAAATCAGCATCGATTGCGGCGAGGGCAAACTGCCACTGCCAGTGGATTTATGTTACTTCCCTTCCGTTTTACTCCTACATTCCTCTTCCATTTGCAGCCTCCCCCCCCCCCCCCCCCCCCAGCAGACACGTGTCAGCCGTTATTCACTCTGCCAGCAAATCCAGTGCAAACAACTTTGGAATTCTATAAACAAAACTTTTTTTTTTTCCTACGTCAAACACCCCACGACGTCCGACTCGAGGCGCGCCAGGCAAACGAATGCCAAAAGGCCATCGCCTCATGAATATCGTTATATATTTTCAACGACGTACAAATCCCTTTTCTTGCGCGCTGGATTTTCCATCCCACACCGGGTCGATAATTGATTTCGATAAGCGAAATGGATATTTTTGTTGCACAGCGGCGGCTTGCGGATATTGTGCTGTTTGTTTGTTTGCGCTTCGCGCGCAAAGGTGGTTGAGGGCGAGACGATTGTTGACTAGCCAAAGATGATGGCGATGATGATGATGATGGTATTTATATTTGTTGTATCGAAAGCGACCGGTTTTGACGGGTGGTTTCTTTCGTCGCAGGGCTGATGTGACGCTGTGGAAAGCACCCAACGGTGAAGCCACACAATTGAACGACCTCCGATCGGGCGATGAAGCTGTTTGTGGGCGTACAAATTGAGCGCTGGACTGTCGAATTCGGGAATGGTTTTTTCCTCTCCCACCGACACACTCTTGTTGTTGTTTATGCAAGCTTCAGCACAGTGAAGGATGGGAGCGAAGCATTAAGTGTTCGAAACAAAAAAACAATCCCGCACCGATGGAGGCGCCTGGTCGTTTGGGCAATATTTCTCCCATGACGGCTTGGTTTGCGTCTGTGTGTTTTTGCTTACCTCTAAGCTTTATTGGTTCGTGTTTTTGTAACACCAAGCCCATCGGGCATACCATGCCGGGAACTTTACAGAGCAAACGCACAGCAAGGTAGCATTCGAGCGGTCGGTCGGACTCAAATTCGCGCTGCGAAGCTAATGCATTTTGCACCTCTCGGTCTAGTAGCTGGCAGATTCGCTCGAATAAATAACGCCACATCAAAGCAAATGCTCCCAGAGCGTACTTTACACCCTCACTAACGGTGCATGTGTGTGTGTGTGTGTGTGTGTCTATCTGATTGCCGTTAGCGATCAAAACAAAAAAAACGCAAACCTTCAAAGCTCGTTCGGATAGTGCTTTTACTTCCAGGATTTTAAGCATTTGTTTTTCTGGGGCCGGTAAAAATGGCCATTGGAATGGACAGTGCTTCATGGTTTTCCTGTTTTTCGTTTTGTTGTGTGTGTGTGTGTGTGTGTGTGTGTGTGTGTGTGTGTGTGTGTGTGTGTGTGTGTGTGTGTGTGTGTGTGTTCTACCGCTGTTCGCACTCCTGAGGGGAACGAACTTGTTGTTGTCGAAATGGTTTTATCGGCTTCGCATTAGCGATACGCCTAGGGACGTGTTTGTCTAAACGTCTTGGACTTTGCTTGTGCTTTGTAATTCGCTGCCATTTGTTCTTCGGTACTGTCGTACTGCTCAGTGAGCAAGCGAGCACAAACCATACCTTGTTACTGGGAAATTGGTAACGAGTGCACTTCCCTGAGGGAGGGTTCATTCCAGCAACAGATAAAAAAGCCCCATGGGCGTTGGTTGAGCGCAGCGATTCCGCGGTGAATCAACTGGGGGAAGAATTTCTGATTGATTTGCTTTCTGGTCGTGTGTGTTGTATTGTGAGTGTTTCGAATTGTTGTGTCTCTAGCGGTGGACTGTAACTTGAGGGGGTGGGGTAGTAGGTTTTCTTTCACCATAAATCGGGAGCCCTCACGGACAAGACGATCTTTCTTCGTTGATGTCGCATGCAAGACTAAAGTTCATTTATTATCACTTAAATGTGTGCGTGTCGCACTCCGAATTCTACTGTCACAAAAAAATGCAAACCCAAGCGACAAACCCAATCCCTGTGACATATGTCAGTTTGCCCAAGCAGCAAACGCAATGCGCAACTCGCACAACACGAATGAAGGGGATTATCGAAAGACATTTGCTATTAAGTTGTTGCTCACAGATCTATTGTATTTACTTTTGCTTATTGTGCTAATTTAAAGGCAATTTTCGTAACAGGAATGCTTGCAGCATATACTTCAAATGACAGCTTGAATCGCTGATAAACAGAAAAACTGAAAAATAGAAGAAGAAA
Source organism: Anopheles coluzzii (assembly GCF_943734685.1). Taxonomy (NCBI): domain Eukaryota; kingdom Metazoa; phylum Arthropoda; class Insecta; order Diptera; family Culicidae; genus Anopheles; species Anopheles coluzzii. The sequence continues at coordinate 10,777,859 of NC_064670.1, read as the reverse complement.
AGACAGATTAACAAACAATTTTCTAAACTTGCTAAATGGCGCGTTTGCTAATTATAAAAGCTCTTGCCGTAACATGTCAGTACAAAAGCTCGGAACATTTCTGCAAGATATTATTTCGCATTTGTTTGTCGACACATACTTACTTTAGTTGAATTGTCCCAATTAAATCCTCCAGTATCTACTTTTTTCATAGAATTGCTGCAGCTCCTCGAATCAATGGTGCCCACTGTTTGAACGGGACATTATATCACGTCCATTGCTTGAGCGTCCATACTTAAGCTCACTAGCCGCTCGAAATAATGGTACGTGCAGTGTTCACGACCATATTCATTCACTTATTCCCTCCCCACCCACCCGTTCCCCCGGCTGTGTGGGTGTGAAAATCTGCAAACCCCTACCCTAACCGGGGCGCAATGCAACGTGAGACGAGCAAAACGTTGCCACCAGCTTAGTACCGTGTAACAGGCAGGCAAAGAAAGCGAAACCAGCAAACCGAACAAGTCATGCACTTAGGGTCAATGTCACTTTATTACCATCATAAACACGTCCTCCTCCGAGGGTCGTGGAGGCGTTGGGTCGTGCCCGCACCCTCACTAGTGCCAGCCGCTGCAATGGAAGGGTAAGCTTTCACTTAAGTAAACCCGACAGTAGATGAAGCTTAGTACCGGCAGGTGCAGGTGCGCTGGCACTGGTTCCGCTGCAGAAACAACGGCCAAGAGATGCTTTTTTCCACTGAAGCAAAGTAGCTTTTGTCATTTTTGTTGTCGTACCAAACCAGTGGGGTCGGGTAGTGGCTGACAAGCTGGCGCTAGAAATGTACCGTAAATGCAACACATCGCTGCTTTGTTCACAAATGAATAGACTGTGTGTGTTGTGTGCTTGTGTGTGTGTGTGTGCTTGTGTGTGCGTGTTAAAAAAAGACTGAAAGGCACTCAGCAGGTCCCGAAACTGTTGACTCATCGTGCCGTTCATGCATCACGGAGTACGCTGCCCAAGGAGCTGGAGGACGCCTTTTGAGCTGCGTTATCATATTCCGAGCAATGGTGGCTTGGGTAGTGTTTTGTCGATTTTATGTGCGTCGCACCTTTTTCCTCACTTCACAATCTGTCCCGCCGTACGGGTAAGAGGCTTTCGACGGATGCCACCATTTCAAGATAAACATTTTATAGAGCTCGATGCGAGCTGTTGTCGCAGCTTTTTTCCCGCACATGTCATTGAATGGCCACTTGAGCTGCATAGAAAAAAAACAAGCTGAGCTATCGTGTAGCCATGCATACAGCAACGAAAAAGGATGAAATATCTGTACCTTGGACATGAAGAAAACAAAAAAAACACACACACACACATCTAATGTCTAAGAAAACTAGAAAAAAAAAACGACCGAGCGAGGGTGATGAGAGACAACGACAGCAGCAACACACAAAAAATGACTCCCATAAGCAATGTTTATGTATCACTCGACGCTGCTACCCATCCTTCCCGCTCCCCACAAACTGTTATCCTTTGATGTTGCAGGCAGAGTACGCGCTGGAGGCCTGCGGGCCCATCCACCCCACACCCAGCCCAAACCCAGGTACGGTGGCGGTGGCAACATTTGGTGACGGCTTATCGTGTTGTTGTTTTTACTTTCGGTGACCCTTGTCGAAAGCGGAGGCACCTACCGAGGGTCACCTACCAGTCGGTGGAAGTGTGCTTTGCGTTTCCCCCCTCGGGGGCTTTACACCCGTTACGTCCGCGACGACGTACCCTTCAAAACGTTCCGAGCGCTTTTTATTTATTTATTTGTGCCTCCTTTTTCCCCCCGGCAGGTTAGAGCAGCGGTGGATGGCTTTCGTACATGAATTTTTCACACGTTTTCCTGCACGTGACATTTGATGTTTCGTTGGTTGGTTCGGTTCGGTGGTCTAGCATCTCGGGGGGGGGGGGGGGGGGGGGGGGGGGCGCACACCACATCCACCAACACACACACACTCGCGGAAGACATCCGATGCTTGCCGAGGGCCGGCCGATGGGTGAAAGATTAATATCGAATTTGTTATACATTTATGAGTGCCGGGGCTGACGCGGGCTTATTGGAAAGCAATGATATTCGCATAAACTTTCCACGCGCCAGCTGTGCCGCTACGATAACAAATGTCACTAATGGGGGCTAAGTGGTTGGTGACAGCGGGTGATAGGGGGGAATGGAAATGGAACCAAGGAGAAAAGGGTGTACGAATAGGGAAAGGACTCAGTCTACCAACCGTTGACCGATGGCTAAGTGGTATTCGTGATCGGATAGCTATTAGGCGACATTCGTGTCTTATTATTCAACGTTTCCAAATATTATGCTTGTTTTTATTGGAGTAAATGTAAGCATTAGGGTGGCAGAACATAGCAGCAACGATATTTTACTTTAAAAGATGAAACGAATATGTAATTGATTGTTCATTACTTTAGTATGATTCGTTTTCCCAATTTCCATTACACATTACAAGTATTGAAGAAACCACGGGAAATGCCTGCCATCCTTTGGCCAATATTTTTGTGAACTATCATCCAAAAAATCATCTTAGATATAGCCTAAGGTGAATATTCAACAAGGCCGTGGTATCTAGGCTTTCGAATCTGAACTTAGAGAATATTCGCATTAGGCAGATATTATTCTCAAAGAGACATAAGATGTATGGAAAATGACGGTACCAAGACTTCATTTTAGGGAGATTTCACTGGATGTTTCAATAAAGCTTGCAATTCAAAACTTTTAACGAAAGATTCGGTCTTAAAAATTCATCTCAATAGCATTATTTGCCTTTCATTTAGCACTGTTTATTTGCAACTACGAAGTTGGAAAACATTTGATTTTATGTTATTCGAACAATCGGTTTGCTTTTCTATCGATATGCACTGTTAAATAAACCTACCCCAGTTTGTGGCAGGCTGCAAAACGTGTGCCCAATGTGAGGGCGAGTTTTGGCGGTGTTGTATGTACAACAGGAGCAGAAAGCAAAAAAAAAATATTAAAAACCAAGTATTGATTGAAGTAGCTGCCGGTTTTATCCGTTCGGGCACAAAATTCGAGCCGCAAAGCATCATTTTGCTTATTCTATTTAAATCACTTTTCACCTGCACATCAGTCAACAAACACACACACACACACAAACACTCCCGGCACAGCAAAGAAAGAGCGAAAGAAGGACAAAAAAGGCACGATTTGGGTCGGCGCAGTTGAAACCGGCGGAATAATTTATTCGAGCGCTGTTCGGATCGGCGCGGTAGCTTCCGCTCGCTTCAGCGCTCCCGTGCGCTGCCAAACGCTGATCGATGATTGAACCTTTGCGAACCGTGCATCCTGCCTTTCCTGCCTCTCCGCACGTTCCCGGTGGGGGGGGGGGGGTTCCCGGCGAAGGGACCGGGACAAAAACAGCGCTGTACAAGTGTACGCATATTTTCCTACGCTCTATCCGCACTCAGGTGGAAATTGAAAGCAAACAGCGTTTTTCCACCTGGCCAAAATGCTGCCAGTGTGTGTCTCCCGGGCTAGCTAAATGTTGATCCCGGGTGCAAACTGAACCCCGGGCAGGCAGGAATTGATCAGGTCGAGGTCGAGAGGCAAGGGAAACAAACGAAGACGAGACAAGCGCAACCTTGCTGCCACAGGGGGGGAAGGGAGGGAGAGTAAAGATGCTCTTTATGTCTACGTTTCGCCCGGCATCCCATTTGCACTCACACACGCACACTCACTTCCACCGAGGTCACCGTTTGCCCTGTTCGCCCGCAACCACACAGACGCAGACGCAATTTCCGGCATCAGCCATTTTGACACGCTTTTCCAAAATTAGAACCTACCGGGTGGCCAATTGGGGAATGAATTTTACCAAACGCTACCAAGTACGGGCTAAAAATTGGAGAACTGAAACATTCAATATCCTGCCATTGCTCCGAAGCACCAGAAGACCCGATTCAATCGGAGCTTTATGGTGACGAAAACTGTACGCATCTTTAATGCGAGAAGCTCAAGCAAGACAACTCAAGCAAAATGTGCTGATTTTGCGATTAACTCATCGGCGCTAGCATCCCTGCTCGATTTACGGTTTGTTTGACCAGAACTTCCAAAGATATCGTAAATATCACGCAACCCAACTGTGCTGTACTGTTTTGTGTCGCCTTATATAACTGTTTCATGACTTTTAACACACCTTTACTTGCCTTACCCATAGGCAGCACAAATTCGCATGCATAAATGCAAAGGGAAAATACAACAAAAGCGCTCATTAGTGCTTCCGGAGTTTCCCGCTCCCACAACGATCGTCTGCCGATTTCCTCGTTTAGCGTACCCCGCTTTCCAGGCACATCGGACTCGCTTCCGGATGAAATCACATTAGGGGTTTGCTCACTGCTTCCGCCATAAGCGCAGATTAAACATCCGAGGCGACAGATCAGAATAAATTAAGAGAAACCTGCCGTGCCACCTGCCGGTATCCTGGTACCAAGGAGCATTTTCACACCTCCCGCGAGGGCGCGAGATACGCGTGAAATGTGTTGCGCTCCCCTTTAAATGCATACAAGTGATTCGCAGCTGCAGGTTCGTTATCAACGCCACACGCACGTTAGTGCAACCTCTTGAGTCTTGAAAGAATCTGACACACTATCTCCTGAATAGCCGAACTCGCTTTTTTCCTCTTCTACTTTACGCTCAAACGTCTCGGCAAAGCAGCAGTAGGACTTTGCTTGGCAGCTAAAATCTTTAAAACATCACAATTTCATATCCAGAAAGGTTGCGCGACAGCCCTGTGGCGACCGTTGTGCATGCTGTGTCTGTCGCTGTGGTTGTATAATTATTTAACCGCTGCCTAGCGCCGAATGTGATCCAGCAGCTGCCTTTCTGGAACCCTCCCTCTCTCTCTCTCTCACACACACACACACACACACAAACACATAGACCGAGCATCAAAGTGCGGTTTATCGCCGACAAACAGCGGTTCCGGCTTGGCAGAGCGTGAGTTTACCGGCAGCTGGTGCTAAATTGCAGCTCATTATTTTCATTCACTTCAAGGAGCATTCTAATTTCCACTTCGTGGCGTGCCAGTGCATCCGGTACCTGCGAAAGGGATTTCCACAATCACAGGCAGGTTCACCCGCTCAAGTGCGGCCAAGGACGGTACCAGCGGTGATCAAAGCTTAAGCTCGCCGTACGCGTCGCACATAATGAGAGCTACACCTGACGCCTTTTGCTGATCTCCAGCCTTGCTGTCACCGTCTCGGGCGCCTCTCGTTCGCCAGAATGTATTGTGACGTGTTTTTACCGCGTCTGAAAGCTGACTGGTGGTTCAAAAACAGGGCTGCTGCGTGAAACAAATCGATAATGGTTTGCCCTGACGCAAAGGATCGCGGCTGGCGCGCGGGGATCACATCAAGCGTTGTTGGTTAATATTTAATTTCTAATACATTTAAAATTCCACTTAAACTGCAACGTCACACGGTGAACCGGCACAGCGAAACGCAACACCACAGCCGGGCGATGCGAAACAATCCTCGCAACCTTAACCTCGTCTCGGTTGATAGGAACGAGGGACGATGGGACGGCTCCGCTGAAGCTTTATTCCGGTTGATGTTTGGTGCCGGAACCTCCCCAAATAACAACTACTACGCCCAACAAGGGTCATGATGAAGATGTGCGATGGACTGCGAACGGAATGTTTTAAGGAGTGGTGGATACGAGGGTTTTCCCACGAGAGCCTCAACCGAGAAGTTGGCAAAAGGCTGACGAAACTGCAGGCCTAACTGAAACTAGCGCAAACCTCACAGCAAGCAAACGAACAGTGAACCGTACAAACACACTCACACACAAGCGTGCGCGCGCGCCCAAAGCCCCCGAAGACGAAAGTCTTTAACAATTCAACGAACATCGTATCTTCATTATCAGCCTGTCCCGGGGTTCCAGTCCGCTTCCTTGGCTTCCCCCCTGGGCCCCCGTGGCCGACATTTACCCGACGCAAACGAGAAGATTCCACTAGCTGAAGCCTACACCTTTTTCAGCCACTCACGAGCAGCGGAAAGGACGACGCCGACGACGACGAAAAGCCCGAGGAGTGGAAAATAAATCAAAAACTTTTGATACACTACACTTTTGCGCCAACTAGCACAGCCGTAAGGAATGTACGGGGCATTTGCCTTGGACTGACGAGCCCGCACAGTGGTGATGGATGGGGATGGGTAGGGTTGCACCCATTGTCTGCTGCGAAGTTTGCTGCTTAATCTCATCACAAGATTTTTGGCGCAAAGATTGTTGAGCCGTTTTTGCCACGGCTAGCGCAGGCTACCTGGAGTGTTTGGAGAGTCTTGCAGAATGTGGACTTGCTTGTTATGCGTCGGGCGGTGGAATGTTGCTACGAGAGCGGGCTTGGAGGGTGACAGGGATGAGGAGTTTTTGGTTCCGTCCCTTCATCACGTTAACAAGTTTGGGGAGTAGAAAAGGATGTGGAGCAAACCGGGTTGGCTGCCTTAGGAGAAGGATAGTTTTCCCAAATGAAAACAAAACTCAAAAACTTCTGACATTTAGGGTACGGGAATAGGTACGACCCACCCTGGTACAGCGGCGAGTTAGCTAGATGTTCGGAAGGCTGGAATGTCTGATGAGGTTTAGTAGGCATGCTCGGCATGATTTCGAATCATCCGGCAAATGTGAATCTCATCAAGGGGAATGGTTAATCACGGCACACTCGTACCGAAATTTAAGTCAATCGCACTAGTAGAGAGATAGAGCGTTATTCTCTTTTCCAACGAGTCTCTTGAAGTGTGAGATGACATAGATTCTAGAAATGGAACGAAAGAAATGGAAGCTCAGTTTGTTGAGGTATGTTAACGAGCTTCGGTTAATAATACGTTTGACAGCAGTTCATCTTAATAAATTAATGCAAATTGCTAATCGCTACGGATGATAGAGCAAACGAACGACCTAATGGTTGAAGCATTAACTAATGGTTGGATGAACAGAAGAACTGCCTTGCTCGAAGTGGATCATTTAAATCCTGTAAAAATGAACCATTTCCCAAAATCGAAATTCAAAAACGCAGTCAAAAATTACAGCAGATTTAGCAGCATAGCTTTCCAATGTACTATCGAATGTTTTCACACATTCACACCATATCGATCGCACTGTACCGCTCCTGTTGTTGGCAGTAGCCGGTGAAATCGATTTACAATGCAAAATGTCGCTGGTTGTCGAATAAACGAAATAAAAAAAAACTTTTCCCTATCCTACAACACTCCTTGTTCCGCTAAAGTAAGGCTGTTACCATTTCAAAGTGGTGCCTCTGTGTGTATGTGTCTGTATCGTGGTTTGGGAAAATGTGCGTCCCCATCAAAGTTTAACCCCCCCTGTGTGTCAACCATGCCCCTTACCAACAGGCAGGTGTGCGATCGCTTTTTTTGCACCAAAAAAGCTCCAAAAAGCAGTGTTTTTGTTACCGTTTTAAAGCATCGTTTTTAAAGGGAACGCTTTGCGCAAACTTTGCACTTCACTTTGCCCGCGAATGGACAATTTTTGCTGCCCTTCAAGCAGGCAAGAGGCACCACATTCTTTAGTAAAAAACAAATTCCAAAATGCCGTACTACAGACCGCTGTTTCGTTCGTAGCCTTCGCCGCGAACGCTTCTTCATACAATTCCGCCATGCATTGTTAATGGTGGACGTGGGGGTACTGTTTTCGCTTCCACCGTTACGACGTTCACCCGGCGCGCGTCCGGCTATAGCGGTGGCTTCCGGGCGGTAGGTCACCCGCCCACCGATCGACCCGTACCTGTAGTGTGAAACGAGAAACAAACCACATCATCTCCGCTTTAGTGGATTAGTTTCCCGCTTCCGCTTAGCGCGGTGAGCCGGGGCGGGCAGGAGGTGATCCTTTTAGCTGGCCAAAATCCCTTCCGGAGCTATGCGACCTTATGCTCGGCAATCGGTGGTTGTCCGATATGAAGGACTGTAGCTGCTGACCGGTTACAGTTGCACCACGTGTGTGTGTGTGTGTGTCATTTCCCACTCTCTCCCACATTCCTGTACACAGTGTAGGTCCAAGAGGAGCGAAACCATTCCCACCCAATGTGGAAACTATCCCTGGGAGCTAAAGATAACCCATAACCCTGAACTGACACTGCCCGCCTACTGCCCGCTGCCACACACGGTTGTTACACGGGTGAAAAGTGCATCGGTCGGTAGAAAAAAACGGTCCTTCATGTGAGATAAATTTATCTGCAGGGACTTTTTCTCACCCCATTCGGTCGGACGATACGGTGAAGCACCGCTGCCTCTGGAAATGGGGACACCCATGTGAAGGTCGGGGATGAAAAAAAAGGTTAGGTTCCGATTTTTACAACCTGAACCATGCTTCTGTGTGGGCCCGTTCGAGTAACTACTGTCCACTGACCGACCGGTCAGAGCAAGACAACGGAATGGCCCATTATCTCTTTTGGTCTTTTGGTGTAGACACTGGAGGGAACTATTTTTATCGGCTCAGCCGCACATACGAAACCGTGGCCGTGGCGTAGGATCAATGAATGGGACGTTATTCTAGGAATGGCATGAACCAACAAAAAAAACGAGACTATCTCCCACGAGAACCTTGTGAACGATTAGTTCGTTTCTCGATTTCCTCTGCCTTTAACTACTGCAAAAGCTCCCCTGGTGGGAAGTGTCTCGTTTGTAATTACACCGAAACCGGGTCGACGGTTAGAGATTTAAGGCCTTCGTGACCCGTCGCTGGCACAATGGCAAAAGGGCTGCACCGTATCAACAGGGCTTTGCGCAGCTGAGGTTGCGGAAAGGTCACACAAATTACACTTCCTACCGCGCGCAGGGATCGGATAAGCGCGCCCCCGGACGATAAGAGATACCGGCGGCCCGGAGCCGCCCGGGCGAGAGGAACAGATTTGTCACGTAGCTCATATAAAATAATTAACTTTTTTACGACCGCAACGACCGCCACGAATGCGAGCCCGAAAGGTAGCCAAGGGAGGGCGTGATGCTCGTATTATTAGTCCAATCTCCGGTCGACAGCTGACAGATGGTGAGAAGAAGAATGTCCGCAGCAATAAAGTGCCTCTAGCGTTCCGCCCGTCCCAATCCAATCTGCACACAATCGCTGGGTTGGGTGGGTGTCATCAGCGGGGTTAGAGGCTGAGCATATATGATGAACGCACTGGGTACCGCCAAGCCCAATTAGGGCGGGGTAAATTACTCCACTACGACAGCAGGCGGACGACGGAGTTCTTTTCCACTCCACACACAATCGCCCACCAGCCTTGTCTGTTGTGTGTTTCGAAACACTTTCTTATGCGACTGCCAGCTGTTTTGCATACGTGGCTGCTGTGCATCATCCATGAAACACATGTTGGCAGTACGGTGGCACAGCATGAATATTAAAATCTCGTAATGCGAACATCATGCAGGCCGATTCCTACCAAGCTGACCGTGGGAGTGTAGTCTTACGACAATAACACGTCAATGCTCTCGATTAGTAAGCAATAATAAGTCATGCAATTGCAATCAGGCACACATCGAATGGAAGAAGATCCATAAAAGACACCACCCGCACCATTTCGCATGAAAGGTGCGGCTACCCTTTTCTATGTTGAATAATCTTCCTCGTTTGTGCCTGCTACTGCCTCGGAGCTGGCAACACACTCAACAAGCTTTATGACAGCGCTTAGCACACTTCAGCTCCCTCATTATCTCCCCCTCGCAAACTGTTTAGCAATTGATTCCGAACACGCAAAAACCACTTACAGACGCAATAATTGGTTGCTATCAACATGCGGTTTACGATTGTTGCTTTAGCAATGCGCATCAAAACAGCGCGTTGCGTGTTCCCTTTCGCGTTCCCTGGCGCCCAATCGACGGTCGCGTTTTTATAACCTCTCAAACGTTCCTCCAATCAGCTCACTGTGTTCCACGCGGGCTGGGGTAGAAAATTGCAACAATTATCGCATTAATGAACGACAAGCCTTTACACCCACCGCTCGAACCGACTGTTGGCCCAGAAGCAAAGCACCAAGCACTCATGTGCAGCGGTGCAAAGGCCCAAACACCCGCCACGGACCTTTTCGATGACTTTCGCCAGCAACTCGTGCGTCGTTGGAGAAAGATGGCAAGGAATGGTAGGAAAACCGGAACGTGCCTGTAGAAGTAATGACGTTCGACCTTGCCAGCAGGCCTTGATTAGTTTCCCGCTCGCATGTACGTAGACGGAGAGCACAGCGAAAACTCATTCCGAGTTGAGGGGGCTGGTTGAAGTGGAAAATAGTAAAAATTACTCCCAGCACACGAACACACAGGGAAGCAGGATGGAAATACGGGGGCAGCAGATGGTTCCGATAGAAGGGAAAAGTCAGAAAAAGGCTACAAGCAAGGCCAAATGATGGCACACACAAAAAAGCGCCCATCCCAACGTACGTCGAACGGATCGATCGGAGGCAACAAAAACACTTCTCACCAGCACACACACACACACACACATCCATTACCGAGATATTTCGATCTGATACGTCGGTATTATACGGCCACACCACCCCATCACTCAGCCGGTAGCCGGTTTCGAGTGAGGCTTTTCCACAAATGAGAAAACATGCGCCGAACCTCACAGCCCCATGCATCGTCGATCGTGAATCATTGCCGTTGATGCGTCGAGGATGGTGTTTGAGTTTTTTTTTTTTTTTTTTGTGCTCTTTCTAAATTTCATACACCTTAGCTCCTCAACACACACACACATACGGAAGCGTTTCAGCAAAGCATCCGGTTGCGGGGTTGCACTCAATCTGCTTCCGAAGAATTCCGCACGACTCAATTCCGCTTTCCCGGGACGGGAAAGATGAGCTTTCGGCATTTTTTTTGTGCCCTCCCTGAAGTGTAGATGCGGACGGGATTGAGTTGATTGAGCTCAAAGATCGATCGTTCCGGAGAAAACGGCACAGTGGCACGATAGCTAAAGCGGGAGGTTTGAAACAAAACAAAAAAAAAACTAAACAATCATCACTCAACGGATGAAGTTCCGTTGCACCGATGCGGTTCGATTCCTGCAAGTGGCAACATCGCCTCCAACCAGCCAGCCGCTGTGTGTGTGTGTGTCTGTTGCGCTGGATCTGTTTTTGTAGCCATCCTGTCAGTGAATCCGTTCTCTCCCTCGCCGTACCGTGATGGAATGGTTTGCCGAAAGGATGTGCCCTGAAAGCACTTGGCACACTTGCTACTGAAGCCAGCCGAGCACACAACAAGAAAAACGAAAACAACCAAAACGACTGACAAGAACGCAACACCGCTCGGCTTGCCTGCATCGATGCCATGGGTAAGGTACGGTAGCGTTTTTCTTTTCACACTCGCCGCTCTGTTCGCTGGTGGCAATTAGAAACACTTATTTTCCACTCCGTTACCTTGCCTGTGCCAGCTACCGTACCGTATCGGCTGTGTGGGTCCGGTTCTTGGCCCTGGCCGGAGCACTGGTTGGATCCCAACTTTCCCATCCACACTCCCATCCCATTCCCTTACCGTTTTAGCACTAGCAGCAGCAATTTGCTGCACTTTTACGCCCCAAAACGGGGGGCCTTCTACCGAGCGGGCCGAACAAAGTTCTTGCAGTAAAAGTTGCACCGCTAACCGTTTCTGACATGCAATAAATTATCGCAACCTCGCGCAAGCTGGCTTTGCCTTGGCTGTGTCCCGCGGAAACATTACCTCGCCCTCGCACGGGTGCAGGGGGAGTTTTCTTATGGTTCTGGTTTTTTTTGTTTCTTACTATTACACTTCTTTCCACTTACAGCCAACACTGCCTGTACACTTGGTACAAGTTGGCTGCATTTGCGCGTAAAGCACCTACTCCGACCGACCTTGCAGCGAACCGAACCGAACGGCAGGAGCGGGTGTAAGAGAGTCCGCCAGTCCAGCACTCACTCGGTCGTAGTGGCAACATATTGTCGAATGTGGCTGTGCAGGCTGGTGGAAGGCCAAAAAAGAAGAAGAAACGATTGCAATTATGTTACTACACTTTTCTTTTCCACGCGTCAGGCACCGGCCCGGTAAGCAATTATAGTTTATATTAATAATGGCCCGCAGGGTCCGGGAACCATTTTGTTGTTTCGCTCCTCCTTGCGCCTTCTTCCCCCGGGTGGGGTGCCCCTTACTGCACACGTTGAAAAGCGAAATGTCTTCAAGGAACGGGGTGGATGTGAAGTATTAACTCAAGAAACGGCAGCAAATAAATACACACCACCCATATGTGCGGAACCACCTCGCACGTTGCTCGCACCGTACACGCCGGGTACGTCCGGGCGGTCGTAGCTTTAATGCAGCTACCTGGGCAGGGTTTTAAAGTAATGGCAGGCTACCTTCAGCTGTTGCACAAAGCCCTTTTGGCAATGCAGTGCTTCCTGGGGAAGTTGTTGGTACAGTTTCGGTGGGGAGCGAAAAGTTGCTTCAGTTAAGTTTTAATGCTGTGTGTACGGCCCGGTTGCAAACGATGGGCTGGACCTGGTGATTTGATGCGAGTGTACGGGAATCACAACTGGATCCCGGTCAAACTTTGCCCAACAATATGCTGCAAGAATAATGTTTCTGTTGCACAGTGGCATTGTTTTGGCACCGGTATGACGATGGCAGTCTCTTTACATCGCTTCTATTATGTTAATTGCTGTTTTTTTTATTTTCTTTAATATTTTTCTTTAATAACTTTTCTTTAATGACAATTTAATCCTTTAATAACTTTATGTATTGACATATTGAAATCTTGTTTATGGACAATCCCAAGCAAAGAACTGTTAATATGTACATAGTTAATTTCGCTTCAGTATTTTATGTTTATACCAAAAACTCTTCAGTAATAGATAGCATTGCTTTTTGAAGGCGCTTACATGCATCCCGAAGAAATTTCAGGTGAGATTTCGGCTTGCTGGTTTTGAGTTGAAAGAATTGGCAGCCGTGTTGTTGGTGTGTAAAATCTTTGCTACAATTCACTGTGCTAGCTGAAGTTTTGTAGTGACCGTGTTTGTTTACCGAATCATCAAACTGATTACGGAAAACAAGATGAAACACGAATGAAGATGAGCTGAAGGAACCGTCTTAATTAAAATAATAACCCTAATTTGAATGAACTTTGTCGTCACTTTTTAAATCCGTATTAATTACTGCACAATCGGCCCTTTTCCCTTTTAATATCGTTGGCTAAAATTTCAGCCTACCAGCTGTTTGCATTGTACAGCAGTTTTCGAGCAGCTATCAAAGTGGTTATCAAAAAGCCTGTTTGAGCAAATGTTTTAACCCGACCTGTCAATATTCAAATTCGATGATAAAACACAGGCTATGAGAATACCTAGACTAAATACACTTTGATTCTGGATTCCATAACCTGATCTCTTTGATGCACCTTGGGATAAATAAAAACACGACCTTATTTGGACTTTTTTCGAGCAAGTACTCGAATCTAGCGCTAACTTTGAGGCTGAAATAATTTAGACTGAAAATCGTGGTTTTGTATGAAGTTTTGACATGATTTCAGCCGCCGACTGTAAAACTACATATTTAAAACGCTGGATAGTATCGTGAAAGGCCCCTATATCCGAAAAGTTACACCATAATTTCAGTAATCGAGCTGTCATTTTGGTCAGCATGCAAGATTACTGAATGGTTTAGTAAAAAATACTTTAACTGAAACGATTACTAAACTTCCAGCAATAAGTTATCGTTCGTTTATTCGATAGTTTAACTGACAAACGCATCGGCTCTAACAATCACACCTATTTCGGACAGTCGATTAGCACCCAAAGTGGCCCAACTTTATTGAGAGGATCGGCAAGCATTCGATTAGGGGCACACAAATAAGTCCAATGCACCTGTTTGGGGGTGTGCTATGACCCGTAATGGCAAAGGAGAGTGCTTGTTTATCTGTTAAATATTGCTGTAACTGGAAGTATGTGTATGTGCTTTATGTGTGAATCGTCAAGGGATTACTCTAGCTCAACATACAATAAAAACATTCTTTCTAAAGGTAAACTCAAGTTTCCTTTCTGAAACACTATCGTTTCTCTTGTTGCCTGCTGCATACTTGTAGGCGTTTCAATGCCTATTCTGGCAAAGCCATAGCTCTTTGCTTTTGAATATGATGGGCAGCTTTGATAGACCAACATCATTCATTAATTCAAATGTACCGTGGAGTTCGTAACAGCTGAGAGAAAACGGCAACTTTTTCTACAGTTGAAATTAATGCCCAAATGCATGAGTCGCATCCACTGCTAGGATTCACTGCCCTGAGCTATGTATACCTTTCTTCGGTTGAGATTGCAGTGACGATGTCGCCCTTGTTCGTCTAATAACTAGTGCTAAGCGCTCTCGCCTGGCCACAATGAAGTCATGTAGAACCATTTTCAGCCACGGTAAGTTAAAACTGTCGAGCTAATTACGTTATGGCAGCCCTCTCAGCTCCGGTCTCCAACGCTATCGCTGTGCGGAATAATGAGTGCGGTGCAATGTGTAATGAATAGTTTTGCGCGCCCCTAGCACGCTCTTTCGTGAAGGAGTCAGGTTTCATATGAATTGACGTAAGTGTTGTGTTGAATAAGGCTGGTGCACTTTGGTCGTGTGTTCTCACAGATCATCGTGAAGTGAAGGCTCTTTCCCACCACCAGCCCAGCTTTTAGCGGCATTGCTTCCAATTTGCGCCATTCAAATCCGCTAACAAGCCTGCAATGATGTGCGTAGCGGAGGCATCAAACCGTCCTCCGGACTCAAAAACGAACGATTCTAGCCACTCACGCTTCCCACGTGGCATCGCGTGGTGGATTGTTAGCAGCTTTTAAATCGCCGTCACGAAACAGGACCACCTTTCCGCAGGCGTTCATTCACGGCGCACGGCGTTTTTTGCTAGGCTCAGGATAAAAGCATTAAAAACAAGCGAACGTCTGCCAAACCGTTTGCCAAAGCGTCTATTGATGGGCGCTATGCTACACCCTTTTTCCCGACACTTGGAAGCCCCCCTCCCCTCCCTCCTGGGCTTTGGGGTGTGCAAGCAAACAAAACAATGAGTGCTCCATTGCACGGCCACTTTAGCTACACTTCAGTGGCCCCGCCTCGGTTGATGGGGCACGAGAGTGGAAAATCGTTTTGCTCCTCTTCAAACGCCGGCCCTGGCTGGAGCACCGCGGGCCGGATTGCACTCCCTTTTAGCGGATCACCTTTCCCGCGCGCTGTAGGTAGCGAAGTAGCAAAGTAGTTGCTGCAGCACGCAAAGGAAACAGAAAAAAAAAGAAATCAGCATGCCACCACCGACGCCACACCACCGGCTGCACATCTTCGCATCGCATGACGGTGCTCCACGCCCTGGAAGCGCCCTAGACGGTAAGGACAAAACGTCACTAGGTGGAAATGATGTTGCTGATGCATAAATAAACGACTGCAGCAAAGTCTCTGTCAGCGTGCATGTGAGTCGGTCTATGTGGCTGTGTATGTGTGTGTGTGTGCGTGTGGAAGTGCATCAGAGGCAGTCAACTGAGCGATTTGCCAGACGAAAACCTCACGGCAAACTATAAAGTACATTTCAATTTCGCTTGACGTTCAACACGGCGGTCACGACCGCTATGCCCCGCGTCCCGTGCCCCCCGGGGAAAACTGGCGGAAAAATGGAATCCGGATTTGCCTCCCCGCCCGGCATTCACCTTTCCATTGCTGCTCCCTGCTTTGCGGCTCTTGTCTCAGCACGGAAGGCACGATTAAGGATGGACGAAGTCAGCAATCGTTTCATGCTTCGCTTTGCCCTGAAATACGAGCGAATAAATGCACACCGAGGCAAGGGAGTCGTCTTTCCTTGTTGCTTGCTTTTTGTTGTTTCTGGGCGTTTTGCAAAACTGTGTTACCTTTTTTTTTTGTTTTGTTTTGTTTTTGCTCCCCACGGTGTCGTTCGCCTCGTCAGTGTCTTTTGTATTTTAATTCCCGCTCGAACGAACACCGGAGACTGTGCAGTGCAGCGAGCCGGTGCAGCCGGATGCCGGATAGTAGATTGCTTTTGATTTTGATTCCGCATCCTTGCGAATGGTGGATCGGGGAAGGTCGGTGCACTTCCGCTGCACCAAAGTGGGGGCGAGACCGGGCGGAACACCGGAACTCGTCGGTTAACATTCGCCGCAATCAAGCTGACTGTAAATCAAATTTGGGAAACGAAGAAGAATGATTGCAACTGCAGTTTCAGCATGTCCGTTCGTGTGTGTGTGTGTGTGTGTGTGTGTGTGTGTGTGTGTGGGTATGTGGCTTAGGTTAGATGTGTGGTTGAGGGAGCATCACAGCACACAGTTGGTTGCAATCGGTTGTGTCGTACCGGGTTGTACCGGGTTGATGGACATGCTTTAAAAATGCATTAATCTTTGCCTTTGCACCGGGCTCCAGTTGCATTGCCGATTGGGTGTGTGATGGAGTCTGTAGGTGATTGTGTTTTGTTTGTGTTTTGAAGATGCAAGAAACTTGTGCGACATTGCCGGTGGAATGAAAATGATAAATGAGAAATAAAACTTTCTCCACAATCGTTCCTCTCTAGGCGAGTCTAGAGTAACTAGTGTAATGTCTCTGTGCCATTCATTTGTTCCATGGAGCACATAAATGTTTAACTGTAAAAGTACCGTTGAACTGCAGAAAACATACTCATTATTGTTTTATACCAAAAAAAGGAGAAACTAATGGGTTTTATTACTCACAAAAATACGATTAGTCAGACGCATCTTCATGGCAAACATCAATCGCATAAGCTGGCATTAGTAATTGTTCCGGGAATGGCAGAAAAATGTATTGTACGAAGTTGTGTATCGTTTGAATCACATTTCGATCCCTTAAAACGTTTATGGCGAAAACTATAATACTTATTTCGTAGAAAGTTCAAGCAATCTTTTCATTTCAATCATTTCCGTTTCAAGCCAACGTGACATCATCACGAGCGAACCAGTAACGCAAAACCGGCTCCATGCAATCCTGTGCTTTAAATATACGCTCTACAATACCTATGCCACAGTCGGTAGGGCCATTTCCCCTTTCTCCCTGCGAGTGACTTGCGGTTTTTGCCAGCGCTTTCTGTTCTGCTCGCCCTTTGTCCTGTTTTTTCGGCCGTTTGTCCGTTTGTTTGCTTTGGGGGACATTTTTCTTCTCGCCACCGTTTGGGGTCGCTATCTGTTGTGGACGTGCTGCGAGATAGGGTGTGTGTGTGTGTATGTGTGTGTGAGTGTGGCGCAGCATGCTTCATATTTTTCACCGCTTTGACTCTCCAACCGGGTGAACCGGGTGAAGTGGAGCGGCAGTGGATCAGCACAATCAGCAGCACAATGCGGCCTGACCTGACCAGGCCTGACTCAGGCCATGAGCAACCGCAGAAACTCTCGACCCGAACGGCGCGCGCCCATGGGTTTGTGGCTTGCTGTTGTGTACAATGAGGCGTCTGCTAAGAGCTGCGGGCAAACAAGAAATAAGGACAAAGCCAAACAGTACAATTGCAGCGATTGTTGGTGCCGTTAACCATTTTGCAGACGCACAAACACACACACACACCCACAAACGAGCAACCAGTCAAGGCGTCTGCAAAAGAAATGGAACGATTATTCTTCTCCATTGCTACGAGCGGCACTCTGTCATGGCGCATTGTGCTGAAACGGTCTGGCTTGCCTCGTCTGTATTGTGCTGGTGCTGTGCACAGTGGAAGGGAGTTTTAAAAACGCACCGGCTTCGTGTCGGGTGACCGCAAAAAGTGTCGCTGTGCAACCATCGCTCTGGCTCTGGCTTCGCTCGGCATCGTTCAACACAGAAACGACTGTTAAGGATGCTCGTTCAATGGGTGCATGAAGCGATGCTTTAACATATTTTAAATTTATGACAAATGTAAAACCCGTTGTTACCCTTCATTTTGTTTGTACACATTTGTAAAAGTAGGTCCTGTAAACAGCAGCATTAAAGCTTTTAAAATGTGTTCTTAAACCAGTTCTTTAACTTTCAACTCGATGGAAAATACTGATGGAGTGCACTTTACTCATATTTCCGTGTCGTTTTCTTTTCTCGAACGGAAATAATTTCATTTCAAAACCAACCACCTTCACCCGCGCTGTATTTAAAGCAAATTGCACGCTTCACACAAATGTAGGGTAGTGAGAGATGGATAGAGAGAGAGAGAGAGAGAGAGAGAGAGAGAGAGAGAGAGAGAGAGAGAGAACGAGAAAAACATGTTCCCCCGAAAAGAAACGCTCTTCGGCGGGACGTGGAAACCGTCTCAAGAGGCGGCCCGGAAACGTCACGACATGGATGGTAAAGGAAATTGAAGATAAATTTTGAATCAAGGAAGTTACGCTTGAATTGTGCCGTCTTCGTCCTGCTCTTTCCAGCTCGACCGAGGTCCCGTGGCACGCGAGATCCTGCGTGCTTCGCTCCGATAGATAGCGAACGAATCGCGATTGCTATCTCAAAACGTAGCCCGAGCAGCGGCAGATCAGGGGCTAGAATAGAACGAAGAAGCAAGACAAAACGGGCAAATTTTACGTACCAACAGTGAGAAGGGAGAACAAAAAAAAATAATAGCAAGAGGAATTAGATAATTTCCTCCCACGTATAAGCCCGAGCCATGCTTTTGCAGGATCCACCGTACCGTACTATCGTCGCCTTGGCATCGGCCTTCTAGCCGGGGAGGTTGTAAGCTGACTGAAGCAAAACTGTGGCGCGGAGTGCCTTAACGGACGTCGAGGACGACTTCCCTTTGTGGAATGAAAATATTACCCGCCGCACAAATATTTAATCATATTCTTTGTCAGCAAATTTTATCTTCCGGCCCGTGCAGGTCCGCCACTGACTGCTGTGCCGCTCGTGTTTTGCTTCCCTTTGCTTAACGTGCCGTTTAAAGACGGTCTTAATCGGAACGTTAACGGTTCTGATTTTGACATCGAAAGCATGGCTTCCCGCTTATCTGTTCCCGCTTTGCACAGCTATAATTCTGGGGCAACACAATTGGGGACGCAGATTTGAGCATGGGGGGAAAAGCAATGCTTTAAAGATATTTCAAGCTGCAACATTTTTTCTCATCTTTTTGACGAAAAAGGGAAGCTCTCAGCATTTATTTCTCTGCTTCCTTTTATATCCGGGATTGACGCTTTATGCCAACAAAACATGTAAAAGAAATCTTGTGAATCCATTTGATATTTCAAGGAAAAGCTTCCTTTGAGCAAAACGAAATGATTTACCCTTTGCCTTTTTTGTGTTAAGGCGGAACAAGTATTTCCTGTAAGAGGGTGACCTACTAAGAATTGGTGAAAATAATATTTATAATCAATATTTTTATTCATTCTTATAAATATTCATGCTTTAATCCTTTGTTCATTCATATTTGGAAAACAAATATTGTACTAGCCTAAACAGACTAATACCAATTCCAACAAACAACCAACTTATGTCATGCTCTTTCTAACAGCAACTGAATTTGATCCATTACTGAAATTTGATGGAGTGTTTCCAGCAAATGGAGACAAAAAAAACAGTACCAAACTACCAAAAAAGGATTATTGAAATAAAGTTTTTAAATTCCCGATACCTTTCACAGATAAAATCAATTACCTTGGGCTCGGTCGTTCGCCGTTCGCTTCGGCGCTTGTCGGCCCACACTCCAGCTCGCCAGGAACAGGAAGCTCATCCCGCAGCAAAACCGAGCGGTGCCGAGAACTCATTTCCTTTCTGCTTGTTATCTTTGCCGCTTAATCTCGCCCACCTCGCATGCCCACCAGTGCCAGCACCACCGTCAGCAGTAAAGTTAACGAATCAATGACGCTATTCCGTATCCCTTCCGGGCAGCTTTTCCGATCGAACGCGCGAAATAGGCCATCGGCCCCGGGGCTGGGCTGGATCTACCCAGACCTCGCTCAAGCGAGGCTTCTGCCGCCTGCTGGGAGAGTGTTTTCTCTTGCCTTCCATTACCTTAATCCGTTTGGAAAAAATGCTCTCTTTCCTTCCTTCTGGCTTGTTTTCCGTTTCATTCCCCCCTCCAACGACACATCCCATCGCGTTTTGAAACATCAAAACCGACGAGACCGAGATCCAAGGCCAGATAGAATGCCGCTTCGTCGTGACGTTGCGACCACCGCCCCACCATCGCGATCGCTGGTGGAAATCCTTTTGTTTATAAATCATTTCATTCCCTTTCCAGCGCGAGCGGGCCCAAAAATAAAAGCAGATTTTTGTGTTTTGTTTTGCTCCAACCGGCTCCAGCCACAATCTGGGCCACGATGGAGGAAGTTATCCTTTTTCGGGAGTTTTTTTTTTCATTTTCGTTTTCTCCTTGGATGCCTGGTTTTTTTTTTGGCTGAAATTTGTACTTCGTTGTGTGAAGTAACCACCTCCTCAGCTCCGTCTGATTTGTAGCCCTGCAGAATTGTTCTACCGATGGGTTTTGTTGTTGCTCCACGCTGCACACTGGGAATTGGGTCCTGTGAGGCACAGCGGCTGGTTGAAAATTGAGAGCAAAATCAATCTAAATTTCGCAGCTTTCTGTTGCTCGCTTTTGGTGTACAAACGTAGAACGGGGACTTATTTCCTGACCACTTCCCGGTTTTGGAACGATACCATCCACCACTTGCACTCCACATCGGAACGAGGTTTTGGCCTCAAACACCAGCAACGTGAACCTAAAGTGCAATGCGACCACCACGAGATCCACCCAACGGTTACAGCAAAGCTGTCGGTCTTCCCGCTTCATTTTTAAGCCATTCCAGGCTGGCAGTGAAATCTCATCCCTTTGCCGGCCACCCGTTCCCGAGAAGATTATGGGGAAAAAGTGTATACAAAAAAAAAAAACAACAAGAACGCAGTACAAGAAGCGCTACCACGTTTCGGACTTCATCGAACCGGACACTGACGGATATGGGATGGTGGGCCCCTTTTTTTTGCCCGCACAGTTGTTAGATGGCAGGGAAAAAATAGAAACCGTTTCTCCCAAGCACGGTGCACGCTGTGCCCGCCCGGTTTGCGAGACGAAACCGGGGCCGCTACTGATGGAAGGTACAAGAAAATGGATACCCGTTTACAGCGCCGGCACCGAGCGGTAGCTGATAATGGAGATGAAATATTAATACCCGTAGCCGTACTAAAAGAATGCGGTTTTTTCGTCCACCGCAGCGGATGATGAACATCGTGCGGCGTCATGTTTCACCTTTCATTTACGCTTCCCTCAGTATCCTGCTCGCTGCCCTGCGCCGTTCACTTTTCGCTCCCCAGTTGGTCGGCAAAGCTTCTTCAATGCCAGCGGGGCAGATGAAACGCTCCGGAGCACAAGGGGCTTTACGCGCGCGCGCATGTTGTAACGCGTTCCACATTCCGCCGAAGCGAACCGGAAAGGATGGACCACCTCCGGCATGTCGGCTGCTATAGCCTGCAACCGGGCTCTGGGCATGGTTTTAGCGGCTTATGTCCTTTCGCTGCGGTGGCATCCTTTTTTTTTGCCACCCTTTCACGGGTAGAGCTTCTCGCTTTTTTTTTCTAGCTTCCTTTCGGACGTCCAGCTTAGTTCAGATTGATTGGCGCTGGGATTTCACTGACGCTGCCGGCCAATTGGCCGTCGGTCACACAGCTTCCCACCAGCCATTCGTGTCGCGCTCAAATGGTGGAACAAATTTTCGGTTGCTAAATTTTTAATGCCACGTTGTCCACGATGGGGTTGCGCTCAAAGGAGGGTTTGCAGGGGAGGGGACCGAGTGAAGATTGATTATGATTTCCATCCACCAAGGGACGGCTGGAAGAGCGCAGGTGCATGCTGCTCTTGGCGATCATTTCGCAAAACTGACAGCAGTTTCTCTTTTCCCTCTATTTACAGGTACGACTAGGACTCGGCAGGACGACTACACTGCACGGCCACTGTGGATTTCTGCTCGTTAGTGCGGATCGGCACCGGGTAGTTGGGTCGGAAAAAACAAGCAACCGGAATGTGAAGGCTTATACCCTTGAGGGCTTCAATTTTGCTTTGATTCGACGAATTGTAAAGGTTGAGTTGTGGATAGCGGTTCATACATTCTTTGGATGGGGATTTTATTGCCAAAGGACGAGTTAGTGCTATCATTAGCACTATAAAACATAGTTGGTTTAGGGAAGGTATAGCTGACTATGGGTTTTGAATACCTTTCGGTGCAATAATTTGCTTCAAAAAAGTCTCAATAATTTCTGTAACGGAAATTTGCATACTTTGAGGCTGTTTGTTATATTAAAAATGAAAAATCCGTTTGAAAAACGAATGTTTCATACTTTTGCTTTCTTACTCCTCCTGGTTTGAAATATCCCACACAGCCAATTGATGCATAGGGCAGGAGCCAAGTGGCTCTTCAATTGTTCTTGCACCCATAAACTCAACTCAGCTTGTAGTGAAAATAACCGCACTGATTAGGATAGCAGTTTTAATTACCAACACTTCTTGCCAGCACAATCACACGGCACATCCGCAGCGAAATGGCTTAATTTCATGGCTCGTCTCGTGTGGCAGTATCGCACCATTTGCATCGCACGTTCACCACGCGCACTGTTGCGTCTTAATTTATGTGTGCCCTCTTTTGCGGATCATAACCACCATCATCTGTCGCTCGCACGAACACACAAATCAAGCCACCAGCCAGCATTACTCAAACGGTTTCAGTTGCTCAATGCGAAACGGAAACGGGGGAGCTTCCCAAAGGCCCAAAACTGTTGTCAGTCTCGTGCTATTTCACCTTCTTTCTGTCGCTGTATCTCTTTCTCTTTCTACCTCTCTCCTTTCCCCTTGCGCTAGGTTGGCTTATTTTTGTGGGATTTCCTCCATACGGTCCCGTTCGACAGATTACCCTTCGCAGCCCTTAATCCACCCACGAGCTCCGTAGAGTGGAGTTTCGGCTTTACGATAGCGGCATTACATCGGCATTAAATCTCAGCCCTCACGGTGCGTCATAAGCCTAAGCACATCGTTGGATGATGCCGCGACCTCGCCCGCACGATCCTGTACCTCCTCGGTTTGGCGCATAAAAACCATAATTTATGACTCTTTATTATTTTTATTATCATCTCCGTTTGCACGCGTGCTGGCAGCCTGCCGCCGCGCCTGTCTCTAAACTCCTCCCTTAAAGGAGGCGCCTGGTGTGTTTTTTTCTTCCTCTCATCCTGAATGCTTCGAGTAAAGGTTGCCATTTGAAAGCAACTTGTCAACGTTCGCTTGTACAGCATCATCACAGCCGAGGCCGTTCCTCGGGGGCTAATGATTAAGGGATAATAATACCTCAATTTATATTATAATTAAATTCCGTTCATCTTTATTATTTTCAATTTAGACGCTCACCTGCCAGCGGAAAGGTACTCCGACAGGACTGGATGCTGGTCATAGTGGTGCCTGAGTAAAGGGAGCAAATACAACCCCTGCAGTCGGGCCTTGAGCATGTTACCATTACTTTTTCTTTTCCTTTTTTTTCGCACACTGAACCCTGTCCCACCCAAACTGTGCCCTTCGAGGCAAATAAATAAGCATCATAATCGACGGAGCAAGTTTGTGTAATGAAGTTTTCCCTTCCGGCCAACGCACACCCCGGACACCGTCTTGTGCCTGTACCCTCTACCCCACGGGCTTGGCAAAATGGTTGGTGTCCTTTGTTCTGCATCACGTCTATCGCACCTTGCTTCGAGGCTTCTTCTTCTTCTTTCGTTTCTGCTTTCGGTGTCGCAGCAGCGTGCATCCTCCGACACGTTCACCGTGCGAATGACTCCGGGCTGTCCGTTGTTTCGAGATAGCACGGGCGTGCATTGTCAGCATTAGCCCGCTGCACCCATGCTCTGCATTGTCGCATTCGCAGCTGGCCACTCATCGCGCAGCATCCTGCATCCCGCCTGCCACGGGGCGGGCTTTCGGGACGGACGGTACGGAAATAATGGAAGTAATTTAATTTTTTAATTAATTTTTCACCCTTCACCGTCATGTTGCTGTCTGCGAGGTGACAGTGCGCCGTGGTGCAGCAGCCATTGTTTCGCCGTTGAGTGGCTTCATCGTTGCATAAACGGCACAGTGGGCAGAGGTTAGGAAAGTAGTGTCGCTTGCGGAATGGTGCAATATACGGTATTCTTATTTGCTTAATTTATGCATTTCACAAAAGTTATTTTACTTTAAATGTCGCTTCTTGCTACTATTGCGCAAAGTTATTCGATCAAAAATTGCACAAACAACTTCACCAACCTAGCTTGTGGCGTTGTATTTTGCAGCAACACTTGCTTTTACTTTTAATTAATCCACAGGGCAATGAAACAGCGTTTGAACAAACTATCATGACGCACGCCAAAGGAACGGAAACTTTCTCAACTAACCACCTTTTGTGAACCTGTTACTTTGTCACCTGTTAGAGAAGCAGGTGTCCATCTTTCACTTTTAATTTGTGCTCTTTAGTCCCTTCTCTTGCTCCAACTCTTGCCAAAGAAACTATTTTTTCAAACTAAGCCTTGCACTTTCGTCTTACGTATAGTGTTCTTTCTTTTCGACCATTTGTTTGCCTCCCTCAGCCGTTTACGGAAACCTTCCAATGTTTTTTTTTGCTATTTTTTTTCTCTCGTCCATAATACTCATTTTCTCTCAGCTGCCCAATGAAAGAATAATAATCTTTTCCTTTTCGTCAAAAGGTACTTCATGTCCAAGGGGTTACTTTTTTATTGCTGTCGTCATTTTTTTGAGGTGAAAGCCTTTTTTCCTCTTTCTACCATCGCTCGCCAGTAACCTGATGAGCCTGACCGGCGATAGAGCAACTTCCGTGCTGCAGCTCCTTTCCTGGTATGAGTTATCGAGGATAAGTTTTAATGTGGTTCCATGCGACTTTCACATCGTCAGCCGGCAACAATGAGCATTACCTAGAAAGAAAACAAAAACGGAAAGGGTCAATTTTAAATAGAAAAAAAGAGCTTGTAGAAACTTGTAAGAATGGCCTGGAAGGCCATTGTACGCTTTGCGGGAAACTGGAAATTGTCAGCGTTAGGTAAAAGTGCAAGATAAGCAAACGGTGCCTCCTACGTACTCCAAATGCTGGAAAAAAATCGCTCCACAAGGTCGAGCTGGCACGGTACGGTCACTAGCATTGGTATACGTAATCCTTATTGCAGCAAAGTCGAGTTGCGCTTACCTTTACCAGCTATTAACTGGATAAAAATGAGTTTTTTTTTTGGTTTCTTACTGCCCCATTGCATATTGCGGTTTCAACTTCCTAGTGAACCGCAAGAAACTATGCTCTCCTATAGTTTCAATGCTGCCTTTCTGGCTCTTGCGCCAACCCAAAGTTCAATGCATTATTGCGAGAGTTTGAGGGCAATTTCTCACTTCCACTCACTTCCACAAAAGCCGGAGAAAGTTTTAATCGATCCTTTAGCATAGTACAATCAACAGTTTGCGCTTTCCCACAATCGCATAAGCATGATCGAGTTAATTCACCGTTGCTATGAACAATGGGAGGGCAGTAGGGAGTGCCATTTTAAATTACATTTTCTCCCTTGTTCGATACTGTCACTGTTCGTCAGGTCGTTTTAATTTCCATTCGAATGGAAAAACGTATCACAGACACATCTCGGCTCATCAATCAAACAACCTGCCGCAATGAAATTCAGCAACATGTCCCGCTTAATTGAATTCACGACAATTTACGACCCGCAAAACCCGATCCAAATCAGCACCGAAAGGTATTTCGGTATCCTTGGGAGCCTTTGGAGCTTCGAAACAGGACCGACGGAACTCATCACCTTCACCAAGGGGATGAGCACAAACGGACACAAACACCGGGCACGTTTAATCGAATTGGTTGCAATCAAATCACAACTGACCGACCGAAACCGAACCGACAACGAACGGAATCTTAACTACGTCCTTCCATGCCCGATTGGACAATTCGCAAAGCAGACTCGGTACGAGGGGCGTCCTCGCAGCAGAATTCCCTCCCATGGCTTCTCAAGGGTGCGAAAGGTTTTTGGTGAGTAAATTTCAATATTCATCACAAAAACTGACCCATCCCTCGGTGGGAAGGGACCCAGCGCCTGTGCCAGAGTGCCAAGATCCATCACCTGTACTTCATCGTGACGGAAACCCCAGAAGGGGTTTGGTCGGTCGACGACTGACTTGATTCGGTACCCACAAACGAAATCAAAGAAAGTTCCCTTAAAAGCTCCCCGCTGCCAGCTCGTCATCTCGCCACTATCGTCCGCACCGGCCCTCTCCAAGCTGTTCCAGTGCCGGTGAAACAATATGTAATCAATCCCCAGGCTCATTGCCAGGGCAAGGTGCTACCGGTCCGACGACCAGGGCAGGATTGATTGATTTCGATCCCTTTTTCCCCTGTCCGGTCCGTCGACGGACAATCAATTTGTTTCAATATGAATGAATGCTCAGCTCACCAGACCTGGACGACGGCCATCGGGACGGCACACTTGGGCCGGGCTGGGAAAATGAATCCCTTTTTCCACACCCAATGCTAAGGAAATGGATCCGAGCTTTCGCATGGATGCCTTCACGCATTCTGAACGATGTCTCGGTTTGCGTGGTGGAAAGGTTGCTCCTCTATTGTTCGGTATTCCCGGGCCCGGGAGCAAGTGTGATATCTTCCGGATGGAATCAGTTTTTAAGACAACCACCCAAGCCACTTTGAAGCGATCCGGTGGGGAAAGGACCTCCGGGGAAATGGACCTCATTCTTATTCCCCCAAAATCGAGAGAATCGAAACAAGACACCCGACATCGAAACCTTTGGCATTCGGTTTCATTGATTATTTATGAAGCCGACTGGACATCAATCTCCGGATACGGTCGTGTATCAGCTTCAGCAGGGCAAGCACTGGACGTGGGTGGCATTCGGCGCTGAGTCAAGTTTCAGACGATCGAGTGTTTCCTTTTTATGTTCGGTTTGATTTGAAATTTTCTCTGCAGCCATTGGCACTTGATTTGAAGTTGATTTGCAGTACCGGCATTGAACATTGCAGAGGAAATGAGTTTTGTTACAGACTTTAATTGCACGGCAAGCAACCCATGTCCCAACTAGGCTTGGGCAATTCGGTTCATTTCCATGAACGTGAACGTACTAGTTCTTTCATTCAGATGAACTGAAAGTGAATCGCGATTCATTCGTTCATTTCAGTTGAAGAAAATATGGTAAATTGTTTTATTGTATTGCAAATTGTAAATTGTTTTGCATCTTCAAAATTATTAGGCAGACCAGGAAGATCCTTATTACGATTGGTAGGACGTTCTTTTCATGAACGTACTGGTATTACGGTTCACATTCATATTTGTATGGCGAGAATGAACGACCTCGCGTACTAGGACGATCTTTATTTCGACGGATAGGTCGTTCTTTTCGTGAACGTCCTGGTCATACGGTTCACGTTCATATTTGTATGGGGAAAATGAACGACCTGGCGTACTATAACGTTCGTTATTTTGGCGGCGTTATTTAGGACGTTATTTTGGTGACCAACTCAGTGCATTATGATTTTTAAAGAATCGATGAACGTTGATTAGATGAACGTAGATCGTTCGTTCTTTAGGATGAATTGAATGAATCGTACAGTTCTGGTACTTGAGGCACAACTCTAGTCCCAACCCATCCCATCATGTCCGATCTCTTATGCTGATGTTTGGGTTGTGTGACGCAAGAGTATGTTCGGAACGCTTTTATGTCTCAAGAACATAACATTTTGTGTTCGATAGAAAAGCAAACAATACTATTTTTCCTTTGATTTTATTTGGATATTTGGGATGTAAATAATTTTAACAAAAATTGTGAAGGCTTTTGTTAAAGGCTTAATGTTTTAAACATCAATACGGCCGACGCCATTCCTTCTGAATAATAACAAGTTTCAAACAGATACTATTAAATCTATCCAACTCCTTAAATTAAACAAATTAAAAAAAATACATAATGGCACATACAAATACATACAAATCATAAAAACTGGTGTAAAATAATAAATTTGATTGATAAAGGCGAATGAATGCTGGATCATGTACGAACATGAAACTCTTCAACAACGCTCCATTAAATAAGCATTTCCCACGATAAACAGATGTGAACGGTAATGAGAGTGTGAGAAACATGGAACACAATTTGCAAAATGGGCACGCTAACCACACGAGCACATTGAAACGAAATGGGGAAATAAAATAAAACACTCGTTTGTCCCATTTGGTTCCTTCACTTTCGAACGAACTTTTTTTCTCACCAATCGCACAACACCGTGCGATCCCATCTAACCAGCCATCACCCCCCTGCACAATCATGCTAATGAAGCTGCAAAATTTGTTACCCGCAAATCTCTTGGGATTTACTTTTTCCTTTTGCATCCCATTGACGATTACGGCAAGTCCCTGTACCCCGTTCCCGGACCGAAAAGTTCTTTCGACGGGAGGTGGGAAGGAGAAAACAGGCCAGAGAAAACGCTCCGGTTCCGCACTCTCCTCGATCTTTTCTTTCCGGCGCCGGTCTTCTGTTCGAAAGTGTAACGAAACAACGGAGAGCGAAAAAAACAGGAAAACAATTTGAAGACGCTCGTGAAGCGGGTGTGTGTGTGTGTGTGTGTGAGGAGCGATTTCCCCGAAACCCCGACTCCGGGGCAAAGGAGTAGCTTTTGAAGGGTTCGATTCGAAAGCAGTATGGAAATTCGATCGAACTTTCATCCCTCGGTCCACCTGCAACCGATGCTTCGGGCCAACGCCGTACCATACCTCTCGGGACGCCCAGCACTCCACGCGGCGAAAGCGCCCGTGCTTCCCCGAAACGGTGCCCCAAGGGAACAGAGGACGGTTGCGGAACGCACTTGCCGCTCGAACGAACCGACCAACGAGCTGGAAAAACTGCCGCACCTTTGGCGCGTTCGATGCCGACCGACCGGGGCGTAAGTAATCCTCCCATCGGCCCATCGGCTGCGCTGTCTGGCCTGCCTTTGAGGTCGCTTTGCCAAGCGTTAAGCCGGTTACATTTGGTCAACATTCGGTTTCTTATTTCTTATTCCCAGCGCCCGCCTACCCGGGCTACCCACCATCCCCTTTTGCCGAGCAGCAAATCAGCAGTGCTTTGGGAAAGGGCATTTAACAAGTCAAAGGAATCAATAGGCCTGCACCATTTGGGAGGCAAGTGCCGGGCGCCCGGTTTCGCAGCGCACTGACTGGCGATGACGATTTTCCTTTTCGATAGCCGTCAGGCAACACACACACACACCGTACCGTGTTGACTTAGGCCAGGGTATATTGGTATTGTTTTCGAACGAACGGACCAAAAAGGTCGAACAGATTGAACTCCAACGGCACCGCGTGTGCTTCGCAGGAAACGGTACGGCAC
Organism: Anopheles coluzzii; assembly: GCF_943734685.1. Classification (NCBI taxonomy): domain Eukaryota; kingdom Metazoa; phylum Arthropoda; class Insecta; order Diptera; family Culicidae; genus Anopheles; species Anopheles coluzzii. Next base: position 10,748,539 of record NC_064670.1, on the reverse strand, counting down.
TTACGGCGACGGCGCTTTGATGGCAGAGCGCCGCAGCACTTGAGAACGGTCGTAGCTTGGTGCGTTGCTGCGTTGATGTATGCTGGAGTGCCTGTTTCCTAGGAAAAGTCGGTACAGTTACTTCTCCGCACGACGCGGAACCAGTCGCACCGGCACATGATATTTACATTGTCTTCTCTGCCGCCGGCTACCAGTGTGTCAGGGGGTACGATAAAACGGTGAGCGGTGTTGCGTTACGTACGCCGATTACACACTTGATATCGTGCCTACAAATACTACGCCGCGCAAAGTGTTACAAGGTAGCAATGTATTCGATGATGGTTGAATGTTGCTCGCAGCTAGACGCTTATTGCGATGATATTGAAATGTATTAAACGGTTCGAGAATGTCACTGTAGGCCGTAATGTAAATAGTTGTTTAAATTTCACAAGCTTGTCGATGTGGAATGCACCGTTTGTAATACTGCTTCTAGAATTTGTACACATTAAATATGGTGCACGAGGGGATTAGGTCCACCCAAATGTAGCTTATTCACAGAAATGTATAATTAACGCCACGCCTGCATTCTCGTTATCTCAGTTCGCCGGATCTCACTGTAAAGTCGGTTCGCCGGAATGAAACACAATTAAAATTCACTTGCACCGTATTCAAACACCAATCGCATTGAAACAAAGGGCAAAATTATCAAAACAAATGCTTTGATCGTACCACAAAAGCAAGCGCTGATAAGCGAAATCAAAAGCACGCTATGAAATTCAACACGCTTCTAATCTCATCGGAAATGCATGCCATTGAAATCGGCATCAATTTCGCCAGTATTTGAACGGTTACTTTTTAATTCAACTTGGCTAATGGTTCAACTATTGCTTAGCGCGCGTGTGTGTGTCTGTTTTTTACTAGCACCACGCCCCATTTGCTCGGTGAATTGATTAACTCACTCGTGCAGTGCAGTGTAGCCAATACCGCAAAACCTAACATCCAACCATGCTGTTGATTTGCGCAATTCCGGGTCGTCCGGGCAAAAACGGGCTGTCCACCCAGCTGCCAGTTACAGCTGCGGATAGCTGTCCGAGCTCGAAATATCTGACAACCCCCCCATTTTACAACCGACTGAATCACTTTAATAGTCGAATAAACTTCTTCCCATCCCATCTGGCCCTTTACATACCCAGGCGGTGGCGGTGCTGGAGCTGCCTGCTGCAAAGATGAAAGCAACAAGTTTCCCTGAGCAGTGAAGCCACACACCTTTCCGCCACACAATCGATTCACACCAATGCGGCAGCCAGCGAAATGGAGCCAGTACCGCTGGTGCATTTTGCCAAACCCGAGGGGATGTTGCGGTTTTTGCCCATCCTGCTACCACGCGCAGCTGTACCAAGTCCCACGATCTCTTTCTCTCTCTCAAACACACACACACTCTCTCTCTCTTTCTCTCTCTTTGCCATACACAAGTAAATGTAGAGTTGTATCCCCTCCGCGCGCACACAGACCATTCACTCGTAAAATTCCCAATTGATTTCCATCTAAATTCCTGCATTCCGGTTCACTTTCGGTATCCGTCCAGTTATTTTTTTCGTTTTCTTCATCCCATTTTTTATACGCAGCAACACCTGTGCTGATGATCCGGGAAATGGTCTGGTCCACTTCGGACCTAGATTACGGTGACCCAGTAAAAAGCGTCCCGACCGCATTCCCAACAGTTCCTTCGTCGGTTCAATGTTGGGAAAAAGGAACCACACTTGGAACCACCAAAACCGCTCGGTTGGACGTCACAAAAAAGAGCTTTAAAAAAAGAAACACACACTGCAACCCCAACCCTTCTCTCCCAACTCAAAATTGGGGGTTGAAATTCCGAATGAGAAATGGATAAACTTTTGCACTCACTTTATACGCGCCCGGGGGAATCGACAGTCCGGCACTCGGGACATTTGTGCTGGATTTTCTTGCTGTTGAAGGCGGGAAGAGGTCAGGCGAGTGAAGCGATAAAAAAGTTCGATATATGCTCGGCGCCTTTTACCGTTCCTCCGGCGCTTCCGGCAAGGCTAGCTAATCCTTCGGCTGCGGTGAGATTGTGAGGTCCGGATTTGGGTGAAAAGCGCTTGTGACGATTTCGGCCCGGGTGGGAGGCAACGGGGAAAACACCCTGCGCGGTAAACCCGAACAGAAACCAACCTTCTGTTTTACGTTGCGATGTATTTTCTCCACGTGCTCCAAGTCCTGCGAGAGTAATTCGGGACTATTATTTTTGCTCCCGGCCATTGCCATGCCGGTTGGCAGTATCTTAACCGGGGCAGTTTTTTGTTTTGTTTGTTTTTGTCTTGAAACATATTTTTTGTCGAGATAGCCCCATGGGAGGTAAGAAAACCGTTCACCTTAAATAACAAGAGCGATAAACAAGCAACTGCTGTACGATTGGTGCAGAATAAGTAAGGTATTGGGTATATTGGTAGGTTTGCATCCATTTCTGTGTGTGCTATAGTTTTTCGAGCTGAGTTTAAACGAGTTTTATTTAATGCATTTTGAACATGCAATCATAAATTTCTTGATTAAATGTTAATAAACAAGTATTTTGTGAAATGGTCTATGAGAGGGATGTATGTTTTTGAAATGTATCAGATTATCGATCAAGATAATCTTAATGATACATAAAGATGTATGTATTAACAAGGTTTCGAAATCTAACTGACAATCTTGTCCATTACAGTCGTATTATAAAAACAAAAAAAAACTAACGTAAACTGCAACCAAACTCACAATTTCTCCTAACATACAAACAAACAAACCGCTTAAAAAAACAATAACCCTATGAATACAAACTCCTACACAACAAGCAAATAAATCGTTTAAAGCATACCGGCAAAAAAGCTCCCGAAGGGAAAAGCAGTCAGGCAGTCAGCAGGGAACTGCGCAGAAAATAATCTTTTCCCAGATGAATCTTCGGTAGAAAAAAGGGAACCGTAATAGAAAATCATGCAGCTTTCACATCTTATTGAGTGTTGCATGTTCGTGCTTAAGAAACAGAAAAAAATGCCCTTTCAAGAACGGTTCGCTCCAAGAAACATCAAATGTATAGCTAGGAGAAAGAAACACACATGTTTTTCATTTTGAAAACAAAGTTTGCACCAAATAAAGGAAAAAAACAGTTGCATATTTATCACGGCAGACTGTTGTTGATAGTTTTAAGCGCCAAACCAAAGGCTGCCAGGAAGAAACGAACCATGATTTGCACTCTCGTGCAGCAAACGAAAGCCAAACAATTGTTTCGCAGCTCTGCGCCTCTTTTGTTCTCTCTTTTTCTCTCTCTCGCTCTTCCTGTCTTTCAAATAACAAAACTCACGCTTCCTCCAGACAGCCAAGCGCGCAAAAAGTATGGCTTCAAAGCGCCCAGCACAAAGTCACAACAACAGTTTAGTCATGGCAACTCCAGCAGGAGGTGCCGGCTGAAAGCGAGGGCGAGTAAATGGGCAAACATTTATTAAAGAATTTCATTCCCAACGAGGGTCTCGCTCTTGAGCACAATTTAAAGCATCACCATGAGCGCACCAAAACAAGGTCCTAAAATTACGATTTGCGCCACTGTTTGCGCCGCCGTCGGAAAACCAACTAATGGAAAAGGCGAATTTTCTGCGGGCCCATTAGCAAATTGAAACCGAAACATTAGAGCTCGTTATTTAAAGGATATTGTTGGTGTTGTTGTTGTTGTTGTTAATATAAGGATGGAGGATGGTAGTGGTAAAGCAGCTTCCGGGGTTTTCTGGTCCAGGGAATTCACCCTCCACCCTCTCCTAGACCGGGCGGGAGGAAAACTTTTAGTTTGTTTCACTTTAGCTGGCCATTTTTACCGTCCGGCCGGCCTTTTAGGCGCTGTCGCTCTTTAATTAGATATTACTGCAAAACCGGTAATGGCCCTGGTGGGGGATATTAAGGCTGGGAGCAAACCGTTTAGTAGGCCATGATCGTTCGGTACTTGTCCTTGAAAAGGATGTTTTGCAAAAATACTGCCTAATAACCGGGGTAGGAGGGCATGCAAGGGATAGCTCGTTCGGTGTTTTGTTCATGGGAGCACTTTTGCAAACCCATTATTGAAGGCAGCAAATATTTTTCGACTTTATTTATGCTCGAGGAGGTTTCACTTTTCACATACAACCGAACAATACGAAAAAAGCAAACAAACAAATTGTTTATTTTCCCCCTGGTAAGGAGCCGGCGTTTAGTTTGGGTAAAAATTGTCCGCCCCATTAAAACTGGGACGCCTTTCTAGATCCAGATAGTCATCATGTACCGGCCAAGCGTACCCAGAATTTCGCCCACACGGTACGTGAGTTTCTCAGCGTTCGCTTTGCCTTGGACACATATTTCAAGCTGGATTAGCACCTGTACCGGGCAAAGCCGTGCGGATAGATCGTTGCTGGAGCCCACTTTTTAGGGAGTTTTAATTAGCCCCGGAAGCAAACACCGCCTACGCTTACCTGCAGTACGAGTCGCCACACCGTGATCATCGTGTGCTAGGCGCTGTTTTGCCGAACTCGAAGTCTTTGCTACTAAATTTACTCACACGTACGCACACACTCACACACACACACACACACACACACCAGCACAGGGTAGACGAGCTCGGTGGCTCCTTAGCACTGCTGCCGTGCCCGAAACGAAGCCGCCCTGTGGCCATTGTCGGTGCGCATAATTACTACGGTCGCTGAGGTTTCCCTGCGCCCATTACCGCACCACCACGTACGCACGCCGAAGGAAAACAAATAAGATTCAAATTTAATTATTTCGAATTAGCATATAATCTTATTGCCACAATAATGCGCCCCGTAGCCGGATTATGCTGCGGGATCGTTTCCCGTTGGCAGCACCAACACACAAACCATTGGAGCATCGAACTGTCACACCGGGGTGAGTGAGGGTACACAAAGCGTCGAGTGAGCAGTGGGCAAAATAGTACGGCTTTACCCGTTACACAAATGTCCGCACACGCATCTAGGCATGCTGCCGTACTGCTCGTCAGCAAGCTGTATGCGGAGGACGAAGCTGTCGACGCACTTGCGGACGTGCGGACCGTACATAAGAATGTGGTTGGAATAATTTCCCATCCACCGATGGAGCAATCGACCCATTTGCCAGGCCGGTCGATCCAGCTGTGAGCTCGCTCCATCACGCTGCTCCGGCGCTCTCCAGGGTAAGCAACACACACACACACTATCGAACGACCATGTAACAAACAGGACCGAAACCGAGCGGGAAATATTTAAGACATTTCAATAATAGACCACCAAGCTCCGTCCACCAACGACATGGCAACCAACCGCACCGAAAGCAGCGGCGGAGCAGGGCGAAGAAGGTAACTCGGCGTCGTTAGATTGGAAGCTCGTTGTCCTTTTAGAAAATGGAAACCAAATGAACGAGCTCGGCACGTCCAGGCTCGAGCCGTGCGGCGCGGTGAGGCTGATTGTATAAATAATCCTTACCAAGGTGATTGCTAACGGTTTAGCAGGAACAAGCATCGACCGTAGGGAACGGCAGTGTCTCGACCAAAACGATGGTCTGCTTCGTCGTCCGCAAGACAGCAGCTACGGGTGGGGCTGAAACGGCGACAAGGTGCAAACCCGTACCGAACAAACAGGAATTGGATCTAATGAATGTCTGGAATGTGGCACCCCCGTACACCAACGTGTCGTTGAAAGGCAGACCCCCTCAGTTGCCCGGTTGAACAAGGGAGCAAGGTGCGACGTAAGGTGACACGGATACGTTTCTGCTCAGGTTCAGCAGCAGCAGCACATCGGTCTCCGTTTTGGCCCGAGTGATTACTTACCATTATCTTGTAAGACGCTGTCCGGAATGATTAGCCCTGGCTGCCGAGCGTCCCGACGGGTTGGAAGGAAGTATTTCCGGGACCGTAGTGCTCACCACCGTATGCGTCGCGCCCGGTGGGATTTGTGAGGGGAGAAAACACACACACACACACACACACACACACACACACGCAGGGGCAACATTTTACAGTATTAGATTTATTTTCACTCGCGTGGGAGCGGGCGACCAGGGTGTGTTTGAGTTTCGGGTGGGTGAGGAAATGCACTCTGCCTATAGGGGTGGTGCCGTAAACAGCAGTTAGATAGATTGAAAGACTGTATAAATTCGAATTCATTGCTACACTTAAAACCATTCATGTTTGGATGTAAAATTAAAATGTTCAAGTTAAAGTTTTAATGTTTTACACAATGCTATTGCACAATCTAAAAAGAGAGGTTTTTATCATATATCAGTCCGCAGTTTTAAATGAAGTTTGACACTTGGCGGCTAAAATCATGTAAACAAAGGTGGATAAAAGAAATCAGGTCATATGTGAGACACCTTACATCATTCTAAACCCGTTAACCATTGGTTTCCGCAAACAAAACATAGCAAATAGAACATATTAATTGGTTTATGTTATTGTTGTATGTTTATTCAATTTGTAGGAAAAATGAGTCATATTATCGAGAGAGTTGATTATTTTTGTAGTTAAAATGAAGTAAGCAAGAGTATCAATTTCACTCAAATCGTTCAAATGTCTCACATAAAATGAGTAATAAATATAAAAATATATACAATAAAAAGATCTTAGTTGTATGTATCCTTAAATATGTCGATAACACAATGAATGATATGCTAAATTGATGAAACAGCATTCGAATTACTATTTTTTACTTCATTACCTGTGTTCAATACATATTTTTATAATAAATAAGAGCTCGTAAAGCCCAAAATATGTTTTCACAGATGTTTAATTGAAAAATGTTTCAGATAAAATGTCTGAACAAGTTGAAAAAAACATAATCAACCATTTGAATCCTAGGGACCCTATGTCAAAAGACACATTGTACAAATGTTTTAGATTCCACCACCTGATCTCTTTAATCCAATTTGATGTCAACACTCTTTACAAAAGCATACGCAAAACTTGCCTTCGATTTTCAACTTAAATTATTTCAGCCCAAAAAAATTGATTGAATTACATGGAAGGATTCGTAACTCATTCATAGCATTGATCTGCACCTTTTCCATCTATAATGAAGACAGTTCACAAACATTTGAAAGAATAAAAGCATGGTTGGGTATACGAGACAGCATCACTACTTCATTAGAGGTGCTTAAATTGATTGACCCACCCTCCCACAAATTTAGAAAAGATTAATTGCAGAGTATCGCATTCCATTCGTGTGCAGCAAGTTTTGATAATTTGTGCATATTCTACTTGAACATGCTACCACCATCAGCCGTCAACCATGATGCAGCGCTGAACTGACTCCCAATCAATCCAATGAAGAGTGGCATGGTTATAGAAGGCAGCATACATGAAACCAAACATTAAAAGATGAAAGCAAAACCTCACAAATCAAATCAAACACTGATGATTTTAAAATCTGGATTACGTACTGCTCCACAACGCTCCCTTGCTGGAGCTCAAACACATCTTATATCCCTCTCTATTTTGGCACCGTAATTAGTGCCAGTATTTCAGGATTATATTTTACGATCCCCCATTACAGCGGTGGAGAACATTGAGATGATCTCGTTCATGTGCTACCCTAGACACACACACACACACACAAAGTATGTTGAATAATTGATAAATAATTATTCAAAACATCAAACTAAAATCCATCCAGACAGTTGGTACCATTGGAACGTTGGCTGCAGTCAATGGGTGGAAAACTACCAGCAACAGGAGGGGTGAGAAAACTAATCCCGGGCAACAACTTCCAACTGCCTCTGTGCTGTGTGTTACAGTGCTGTGGTTTGTGCTTTTCCAACGGCACCGATTAGGATAGCGTTAGTACAAGTAAATTGAAGCAATCTTTCTCACGAGTGGCAATAAAAACCATCATCCTTTCATCCACCGGCGCTACACGTTGCTGCACGTTTCATCGTCAAGCTGTTGTGTGCCGCAGAGCACAACAATAAAATATGATGCAATTAAAGACAGCACAGTGTGTGTGTGTGTCTGTGTGCTATGGTAGATGTTGCCATAGTACCTTCTCTGTTAGCTGTTTCACTCTGCTCGAACCGATACTGTTGATGGCCTTCTTTCTGTGTACGTGTTTTGTTACTGTGCTGCTGCTACGGTGCTTGTAATGCGGCAGCCACATGCCAATCGTATGTGCTTTGTGAGTTTTCCATCTTTCGATGAGTGCTGCTTTCCCACCAGACCGAGCATATGCCGTGGCGCTCTCCTTCGTAACGGGCAGATGAGTACGGCTTCCTGCACCACCACAGTGAAGGGGTTTTATTTTCTGCCTGGAAATACATTATTTAACACATCGTTGAGCAAAATTAATTGAATGTAGCAGTGCTTGAGCTGTGTCTGGTGCTAGGGAGTGCTTACTAGCACGATTGGATGCTGTCGATCAGTTCCCTCGCCTTTCGACATAAGATGTGTTACCTTTCGAATCATGTTATAAAATCCACATTTTATGGAGATATAACACAAAGTTTAAAATGCTATCATCGTAGCGAAAGAAGAGCATATTTATACTGATGTTAAAACCGCGGTAATAGTAGGATTATTTAGGATGAAACATTCTCCAGCGCTTCAGGTTCTTTAGTCATCAGAAACCACCCAACAGAAAACTCCCTTTGTAGAGCAAACGAGACCAAGCAACAAAGCTCAAAACACATCCATCCCAATCAGCTTTCGGACGTGGCCGATGAGCCGGAAGAAATAATGACCAGCAAACTGTGCGCGAGCGCCGGTCCCCGCGGGCAGCATAATAATGTGCCAACTTTCCACCTCATCAATCCTGCAGCTCCTTTACAGTCCCTCTCTCTCTCTCTCGTCGTGTTTTGGTCCACCTTTCCGTCCCTCTCGAGTGATCATCGATGGCGTCTCCCGTTCTAAGGCCCCGGAAATGGAATGCCAAAACGTGCGCGTGGAAGAAAATGTGCACAAAATTGAAACTCGCAACGGTGGGAGACCCTCCATTGCTCGGTTCGGAAGTGTGTCTCATAATTTTTCAAATGAGAAAATGAATTCATTACACAATGATGGATGGCTCGCTTTTCCGATCGTGATCGGGCTCGGCAATGTTGGGGAACGCTGTGACATTGCGAGAATTTCAAATTAGCACACCTTCGCGAGCACGCCCGAGGGAAACTTTGCATTATTTTTGTTTAAAGCGAGCAAGGACGCGTTTTTGTGTTTGGGGTGGCATGAATTGTGGTGTGACCAAGAGGAATCAACTTAAAATTCATTCCATGTACTGTGCCGTAAAGTAGATTCTGGCGTTGAGCTCCAAACCAAACAGGAGTTGTGTCGTTCCAAAGTGCTCGTAGTGGCTTTCCACATTCAAATGGTTTATCGCTGGTGTGTGTGGTTTACTGTTTGCCTCAATTTGCAACGGCAGCAATACATTTTAAGCGCTTCAGAAACATCTTTCTCATATCTAATCATTCCTATCGGCAATTTGAAACTATTTTTTGTTTTTCAATACCAAACTCCGGGCTTCTTTGGCGCTTGATTGCTTGATTTCATTTGCCAACCAATCACACCAATCAAGGCGTGAGAGCGTTGGCCACAAATCCGAGTCCGTGCGAACGATGCCTGCAAGCGCAAACAAAGCTGTCCCCAGGCATCCCAGCTTCCCGGATCTGGCGTCTGCGTCGGCGTCCTCCGCCCCGAAAGAAACCTTCCAACGGATTCGTACACCGCACGGCGCAATCAGGCCTGCGTGGCGTTCCGGCGCCGAGGATCGCTTTAAAAGATCAAACATAATTACTTCACTAATTGAAGGCAAACACAGCGGGCCGCGTGTTGATGGCCGCCCCTCCTAGCGGCGCCAAACTGTTGTGCGAAACGTATTCTTTGCACTGTCCTTTCCGTGTTCGATGGAAGCGAAATAAACACACAGGTACACAGGGGAGGTAGGGACAACGAAAAGGGAAGCACCGGGAAATGCTATCAGTGTAATCAGCAGCCCGTTCGCGCTCGTTTGCGGCGATTCCGGTCGTATTTTTTGACAATTTGATGCGCAAAATTAAATTGGGATCAATTTATCACCATCGGTTGGGTTCGGCAAAGAAGGGGCAGGGCGTGCGCTGTGCGCGGTCTGCGTTGTGCGTTGAAATTGACACAGACATCACAGACTGTCAGCAGCGCTGATGGTGGAACGTTCGCCGTTGAGCTACCAATAGTAAGCACAACAACAACGACAGCAGCAAAAAAAAACCAGGTCGACGAATGACGCACATCCATCGATCGGTTGGCAAACAGCAGCGTCGCACTTTCAGCACGATGGCACGACACGACGGTTGCACGGGACTAGCGGAGACAGAAAGAAAAATGGAACCAAGGCCAAAAAAAAAAACCGAACCACACCCGCTGGAGAAAGGATTAAGGATTAAGCAAACGCAACGATTCCATTGCCCGGGAAGCAGCCGATGAGACGCACCGGTTCAAGTCACAAGCCACTTCCGGTTTGCACTGTTGACATTTAATTTATTCAAAGCTATTTATCATAATACGCCCGCGGTGGCCCACGGTGCTGACGGGCGACGAGTTTACCGTGACGGAGCCTCCGCACAGTGTGCGCACGCAGTGTTTCGTGCCCGTGCCCCGCAACGGATGACAGATTCCAACCGACCAAACACTCAACATCAGCGGGACACAACTCACCTTACCGCCCGAAGCAAAATCTGTGCTAACTGTGGGGAGATGTTGGAGTTGGAGCGGGCAGACGAAGGCACTGTTGGGATTGATGACAGAAAACTAACCGAATGACAAATATTAGCAATCTATTTGAATTATGTTTACACGGTAAAATACCTTTACCCCCTGCCACGTGGGCGCTACCATCCCAGCGGGCGATAAACTATTTCGCTTGCCTAAAAACAGGAAGCGCCGCACAGCTAATGAATGGCAATTAGGCATTTAATTTGGTGTTTCAATCTAAACTCCCGTACTCTTAGAGATAGCGTAAAGCTTTCTGTATCGGGGTTTGTTTTCTTTTTGTCTTTTTGTCAACATTGCTTTTGATGCCGTCAGGTGGTTGCGTGTGCCAATGTGGCAATTAATCGTGTGAATCTAACCATTGCTTTTTGGCAAATGCAAACATTCGTATTAATACATGGTTCAGTAGGCAAGGATTTCAAAGATAAGTCGGGGGAGGGGTTTGGGGTATATCAAACGCTTTCTGCATATTTGTGGTAAATGGAAGAAGCCTCTGACAAAGACAAATAATCACGCGAGCATGGGACAAGAGCATTGCAATCCTTTCTTTTGTGCTGAGAAAAACACGGTGAGTGAATACTTTCTTGAATCACTGTTGATTGATGGATGAAAATTAAATATGTTAATTTTATCATACTTTTTCATTATCTTGGAGATCGTGGTTGCACTATTAATCCCAATATAAATTCCAACCAATCAATGAAGCATGCATTATCTTCTTGGAAACGATTGATTCCATACTACTTAAACTGTTTCAACGACAGATTTTATCTTTCCTATACAAGCATTATTTCTCGTAGCCTGAAATAAACAGAAGCCACATACAATTTACCCTGTCAATCGAGGATTTCTATTTCCATCCCTTCCACCATGGCTCGGATGATGAAATTTCTCCCCCGCCCACAAATCGACACCTTCCTAGAATGGGAGGATTATTGGTCCACCGTTTCTGCCGCCAGCACTGGCAATTGTTGCTTTTGCTAATCCAATACAACCAGATGGATGAAACCGATTACCAGCCGTGCTCGGTCGATACCTTCCGTGTCAGATTTAACCTTTTTTTGTTGTTTTGTTTTAGCTACCGATAGCAGCCAACCTCTCCCTTCGAACAAGGTCCACTTCAGCCGATCGCTTACGCTCGCTCGGAGATGGCCTGCAGGAGATGGCTTTATGCTATTGTCCAAGATGACAGGACAAACCTTCCACCCCTTGCCCATCGTTCGCCATTCCAATAGCGCCCGCCCAACCACACCTTACACCTCCACGGGCATGCTCAATCAAGCGACGGCATTCATTGCCTACCGTCCATCGGATTAGGGGCTCATGGGGACACTCGGACACCTTTTGTGCAATAATATTTATTGTGATTAAATATAAGTCACTTCCAGGTGGGCCAGGTGGATCAGGTGACAGCTGGTACCAGCTGCCCGTTGGCTTTACCGTCGTTTATCCATCCCGCCCACGGCACAGTGCGCCAGCGTGTCCATCCTATGCTCATTTTGCTGGCTGGTGGTTTGTAGCTGTTGCCCATTGGCGCTCGAAGAGGGAGGTAAAGCCTCTTGCCTGTACTTTCCTATCTGCTTTGTGCTGTGCTGTGTTATTTTGTAGCTTGTCCCCCGGTGGGTGAACTTGTTTCCGTGTAACTGGCAGGTGGGTGGAGCCTTCGCACACACCCAGCCTCCCTTTTTTTCTCCACCCACCCACCCCATCGATCGGACAAACAGACGGCACGGCACTCATATTTCATCGCCAACATCATACTGCAGCAAGAATTAACAGGCTGACATTGTAATCTACCCATCCACAGCGGGAGGGCGTGTAGCTAGGCCTTCGCAACTGTGGCTTTTCGGAGTTGGTTCGTGTACGGGAGTATGTTTTGCCAAGAGAGAGAGAGAGAGAGGGAGAGAGAGGATGAAAGCGACCCACTCCCTAGCAGAATATTTCCTCCGTATTGTGGATCAAGATTTAGATGCCAGAACCGGCGGCCGGATCAGCCTGGCCTGGAGGGGAGGTTCATTCGTTCGCTGATGATAAATTTGTTACATTTTGCGTCTACACATTTACCGTTCTACCGGCTTTCGGTCTCCTGCCCGCTGTGAATGGTTTACCGCAAAAGCAACTTTTAAAACATCATTTTCACTTAACGAGCCTGTCGTGAAACATACACCCTCCGCGGGGAAAGTTGGACCGTAGTTGAAAGACCGCAGACGTTTTGATCGTTTAGGTTTGCCGATAGGAAATTTGTTGGCCAGTTGGTTCTCCAATTTTACCTTTCAGAAGATGGAAAAGTTGTGGGGGGAGTTGTGGCGCAATGTATTGAAGGAGTAATTGTTGTTGACGTGGACGCTGCTGTAATTGTTTTTGTTTCCCAATTTGAAAACAGCTGCGGAAATTGCAGAGTAGAATACCAGGTGAAAACAGTGTCCGTGTTTTGGTGTTCCTGTTTTGGTTCCTCTTATGACAATTGAAAATTGAAAGATTAACGAAAAGAAACATTAGTTGTGTTAAAACAACATATACACATTTCAATGCGAGGTTTAGATAGGTCTGTAGGTCTTCCAAAAAGCACGGTTTTGTAACCTTTTGAAAATGTTTTGAGGTAGACTGATTGTAAACATCGTAAATGGACAATTGATAAAAAAGGATTGCAATCGAAGGACAAATTATTTTAAATTGAATTTTAGCTACAAATTGGTTTAAAAAGCGTTGCTTTACCATGCTGAGGATGAAACAGAAATGTCATTCGAAATATTACAATTAATAGACCTTCCAACTGCCTCAGCTTTCACACCATATCATCATAACAATCAATAAAATGGCAAATTTGGGGCAAAATTTTGTGTAGCAAAAATAGTACGATAATGGACCCAACCTCAAAAGCCTAATGATAAGTATCGCTATGATTGCTACGAACATCGAGAGAAAACATTATTATCATCATTAGGCACGACAGCCAAATGGACATCCCCGTGCGGTGCCATTCATCAATCGTTGCTCGGAAAAGGGACTTTCGCGGTCAGGCAGTTCGTTTTATCTGCCCCATGTAATGAGCAGTTAGTTTGACCTCGCATTGATACTTCCGTGCCAAAGCGTACGGGCGTATGAAAGACCGAGCAGAGAATGGAAAACCTTTCTCGGTGCTTATCATTCAATCAACCAACCATGGTGACGCAAACACACACCCACACAGCCACACACACATACACAAGGACGGGTAAAAAGTGAAGGGAATTTAGGCTTACGCTGTCCACGTGGCCCACGCTTTGTTTTGCGAGAACAATCACCTTTAATTCGACCTAATTAATAGCGGACCAGTCGTGATGGATGGGTTTCGAGCATGTCAATGGTTATATTTATAAAGCACGTAAATTGAGGTTGGAGTTGTGTTTGTGTATGTGTGTGTGTGTGTGTAAGAGAGAGAAACAGAGGAGCAATAAAATGATGCAGAGACTAGGACGGAGGTGGAAGCTTTCCCTCCCGCAAACGACCATGCTCACTGACCCGGTTATTTAATCATTTCCTTTCGCATTCCCTGTCCATCGTTTCAGATGTGCCGACTCACCTGGAGAAGGTGCTGGTCAACGAGACGGCCCAAATCAAATGCGACGTCTCGTCCAATCTCACGAACGATCGCATCCTGCTAGTGGTGTGGTACAAGGACAATGTGCCGATCTACAGGTAAGCTTACAATGCGATATTAAACGATCTGAACGCACACGCAAGCGGTTCCACATCAAAAGACGAAGCAATTTTGCCAACATTTTCACTGATCGGTATCGGAATGCAGCAGAAACAACATTTCCAACCCGCCACGAAATGGCGCAACCAATTTCGTTGCACACTTCAAGGGTGGTACCTTTGACTTGATTCATCGCAGCGGAAACGTATTGACGATCGTTCTACTCCATGGCTCTCCGTGTATTTTCCCGTGACTTTGCAAACCGTTTCACCGTGAGTAAATATATTCATGCGCTTTTGCCCGCTACCGACGCTATTACGGTGTGGCTGGTTTGTCTTTGGCCAATTCGTGGCCTTGCCGTTGGGTGGCACACACACACACACACACAAAGGCACCGGTGGCAATGTCTTGCTTGAAGCCTTCTTATCACGCTGATCTCTGGCTGCCGTTCATTTTGCGCTTGCCATTTTTTCCCCCTTCCCCGCTGCTTCCGTTGACGATGGTGACGAAATGATCGTAAAATATTCAAACCATCAATCTTCTCGTTTTACACGACCGAACGAGCCAACCCGGTGGCCGTGTCGAATGGAAAGCGTCAGCGTTTGGGGTGCCAGGCAATCGGGCCGATAAACCCGAATCGCCAATTACGTTCCTGCTTGCGTACGGGCGCGCGTATCGCAGGAAACGCCATACTTGAAGTGAGACTGGAACCAGAAAAAGGGAGGTTAAACTCCTACACAAACACACACACACTCACATGCGCGGAGCACCATCGTACACTGCTGGTTGGGATGACAGTCTCGATATTCGGGGCAGGGGGACAAGCATGGGTAAAAATAATTTACATATCGATAACTTTATCCAGCGCATCGTTCCGTTCGTCGTGCTGAGAGAGGAAAATTCCGGATTTTTTTATGTTCCATCACCTACAAAACCATTTACAAAGTCGGTAGCAAACTGGTTCGGCAGCTTGGGACTGATGACAAGATCAACACATTCAAGGGCGCAGCTCATAGCAGCCGAAGAGAAGAGAGAGGGTGAGAGAAAGGAAAAAAAAGCAGAAAGCTATTCACAAAGCTATCACAGCCACTTTACCATCACCCAGCGCCGGGGTGAAAAACAATTTTCAATCTAACTACCATATTTCACCCCGCCGGGCCATCTTTCCTTCGCACCGTTGCCCCGTGCCATGTCTAAGCGTTGTTTTTGTAGGAAAGTGAAGATGAACATGTGTGTGTGTGTGTTTTTTTTTGCATAAAAATCTCACATAAAAATACATCCATGCATCAGCCCACACCGAGAAGCTAACAGTCTGTGAGAACGGGGAAAAACGGTTCCCACAGCGCCACCGGTACACTTACTCACACACGGATCCACGGATGCACATGCTTTGCGTGGGCCATTGCCAGTAGGCAGCTTCCTTAGCATAAACATATCGTCTATTTTCATAATAATATTGAGTAAGAATAGCATCTAACACGTACCCGTAGCTAGGAAACGCTCATGTACGCACCTGGTAAACGAACGTTCCCACCCGGAGCGGAGCGTTCAGATTTTTAGCACAACGCCCAACGGGGTTTCCTTCCCAGTGCGCACAATATGCGCCCTCTCTTTCGCTCTTTCTCTCTCTCTCTCTCTCTCTCTCTCTCTCCTCACTGAAACGCAAATTGGATTGGATATGTGATGAGGATCGCAAACAAGATTCTGCTCTCCGCCATGCGTGGTGAAATACGCACTGGTTGCCTTTGGTTGGTATCGACTTCACGTGTGACATGGTGTACAAGGAGTAGAGGGAAAGGAATGGGAGAGTGGTTGGTGGGCTGAGGGTGTGATACTTGTGTATTCATAAGTGATGGCTTTGCGTAAAATTTGTGTTGCTACCTATATGTTGCCGATCGTTTCCATCGTTCTACTTCGCTTGCCCGTGAGGAACTGACTTGGTTGTTTCGTCAATCTAATGTGTAAGCCTGTTCGTTTTAGGCGGTGAAAATGGAGCTGAAAAGATGCTTCTGGTGTAAGGGTAGATGTATGCATATCTAATATTTAGCATAGCAATATAAAGCATTTTGTTCAACCTGCAACTGGGTGTTATCTAGACAGCTTCTGGAGCAGCTTCTGTAGGCGTAATGTTATTTATATGGATTTACTAAGCTCTCTTGTGATATTTTTTCTTACATTTATAACTACTAATTGAAAATGTAATTGGAGTAGCCATTGAGAACTATTAAACTGCGTTGCATTTGCCTAATTTGAACCATTTTTGTCTATGCATCTAATTATCGAAATAAGATAGAATGGTAATTCGATTAAAGTAATTCCTGCCACGAAAATTAAAGTGTATGCAAGTTTCAAAGTGGAGTTTCCCGGCACCACCAAAATCATTGCTAGTCCGTTCGTCTTTAATCAGCAATGTTTGGTGCCGTGACCAGGATTCCGTGCACCCTTAAAATGACACACATTTCAGAGCTTTAAAGAGTATCTTATAACACGCTCCTTGACGTGAGGGAGAAAAAAAGCGCAAGCACGCAAGCGGTTGGGAGCAACGTCAAAGCCAGCACGAACAAATACATGGCTATGGCGTACATCGTAATCTCCCTGGAACATCCTGGATATAAATTTTCATCCCGTTGCACGCCGCCACCGTCGCGACGGGTGAAGAAAAATAACACAGGTCGTCGTGCGTCGTTTGTTACAATCCATTGAGGGGAAGCAATGGCAGCAAGGAATTTGTTTTTTCGTTCGAGCCTTTCCCCTCTCACTCGCCATCGTCTGCCGTCGTCTGATCGATCGTCTACATGTCGGACTATCTTTGCAAAGCGTCCCGTGCTGCCTCGTTTTCGATGGATTCGTTTTTCGAAGGCTTTTCAAACGCTCCCCCCCCCCCCCCCTGCCCAAAAGTAAAACGCAAAGTAAGTGATAGTGATATTGAGTGGCTTTCACACACACACACACGCACACACTCATACAGAATAGGTTCCCTCCACTCTACCTTGCTGTACCGTTTTCCACATGCAATAAGGGAAATGCTCTTAGCTGCCACGGAAGCTCGGCTGAAAGTGCTTCACTCCACCTTGCTTGTTCCTCGCTCCTTTTTTTTTGTGATCGATGACGAAAACACGACGAGCTTCTAAATAAATGGATTTGTTCGCCCTCGGTTTGTGGGCGTGCGGGAAGATCTTTCGCTACCACATATAAGTCAAACATACACACATACACACATCTTGCACACACACACACACACACACACAGACATACAGATACAAAGGTACACAAACGCATGGCAAAAGGAAGCTCATCGGGCCGGAGTGCGAAGCGGATGGATTTGAATATGTTTATCGTGCGGAAGGCACAGACGGTTTCCGCAAAGACAGCACGGCGACGGGTCCGGGAAGACAAAAAAGTGACGAAGTGGATTTTTTGAGCATGTGTACAGAAGCAAGCACCGTGCCCTGTTGTGGGGTACCGTGGCTGGCGGAAACGGTACGGGTCACACTAATGGAAGTTTGCGGGCTGCCATCTCCAACGTCCCAACGCAGCCAACGACACAACGACGATCTTGATTATAACAATGAACTTCATCCCGGGAACCCACTTTCCCAGAACGTCGCTGACGGGGAACAGATCATCGATTCCGCATAATGTTCCGGAATAATGGTCGAGCACGCTGTCAATCAAGGTGATTAATAGGAAAAGTCGGCGAGCTGCAGGTTAGCAGAGCAATTTTAAGGTTTCCTCACATCTCCGGCTCTCGGAGGGGACACGTTCAAAGCTAACTCTAATGCATTCCCGTGAAATCTATTTGTAGATCAGTAAATAAAATTCTTCCAAGGAAAATATTTCTATTAACAGTTACAGCGCAAAATGAAATTCAACCCACAAACCTTGAAACGCGTTTGTTTCCATGCTCGATGGATTGTAACACACGCTTCCCATCACACTCGATTCGATTACAATTATTTCCTGTTATTACTATTGCGCAGCCACAAACACTCCTTCAGACGTAACAGATTCTGCCGCACCAAACAGAGAGCGAACCATTCCCATCCCCTAATTCGAACCATTTCCCTCCGGTAGCTCGAATTTCTTAATGAACACACAGTTGGCAATGAGCCGATGCCCTCTCGAAATTGATACCTCGTACAGGCGGCAGGCCCGCAAGGCTACCCGACATCCTGCAACAGTGCCACTTCGCACTTGGAGTGCTCATCGACGTACGGTATCGATACATTTTCCAACGGTTCCAAACCCACTTGAGACGCAACATCTTCTCAAGATGATGCTGAGAAGCTGTCAAACCACTCCGTCCTTGTTGGAGGATCTCATGTTCGATTGTTTAAGTGTGCGAGGGAGGTGGCGCGCAAGGTGGACCATGCGGTGGTATGAATTCTTGATTTCGAAAGCCAGCTTGCCATTGCCTAGACACTTCAAACAGGGCAGGGGGCAGGAAATTCAATACGGAGCATGAAGCACGAAACCGTACGCTACACTACTCCACACCGGTCACACACATGGATGGGGCTCGAGACATTCGGCTAGGGTGAAGCGAACGGCGGCCCGATTGGTAGCGACCGGATTCGAAGGCTAGTGCGCTTGATGTACGTGCTACAGGTCCACGGCCGGGTAGTTTGCTAATCCGATATCGACACTGATCCCTCCCGATAGCAAGATTATTCAAATAAGGTCAAGGCCTTCGGAGGGAAAGCTTGGCGCCAAGTCAAGCAGAGCTGGGAATAGGCAAAGGTACACCATACAGGCTGGAAGCCTTTACTGTTCCACATTGAATGCGGCGGCCAACAAACGGTACGTAAATCCTGCAAAACCACTTCAATTTATCGACAAAACTCAATACCACATACCACCGTTGCTTCCAGGCGGGTGGAGTGAAAACAAAGTTTTTCTTCGCTCAAGCAAGGACAAACCGAAACGGGCCGTGCGCTATGCTTAGCCGAGGGGCTTTGAGAAGTTGAAAACGAACTGTCCGGACGAGAAGCTGGTAGACAGCGCAATTGATGGGCCGATGAAACTCAATACAATTTTATTTATTTTTTGCATCGTTCTAATTTGCTACGACCTGTGTGTTGGGGACTCCACCTCAGCCAACTCTCTTCCATGCGTCGTTTTTCATCGAGCACACAATTAGGACAAAATGAGGCATAAAAAAAGAAGCTTGCTGGGGCCTACAGGGACCACTAGCCGGATTGAAAGTCGAGCTATTTGTCAAAAAAACGTCTTCATTTGTCCCACCAGCCTTTCGAGGGGATATTACTTTTGTCCCGTTCGTTTGAATCAGCCCGGAAGAAATCAGATTATTGAATCTTGGTGCCTTTTTTTCGGAGTTGTTTTGCTGCTTTTCCATTGCATGAACCGTGCTTAACGAGTTTCGGTGTTTGGTTGGTAAACCGTAGAACCCACCGGGCGCATTGGCAAGGCACAGGATGACAGCAGGAACTTCATCGTCATCGTACTATTTTCGGTGAAAAGAAAAACCCTGCTCCAGATAGATAGGAAGGTAATAGCTACCTGAGAATGGTACCCGGGCAGCATTGAAACGGTACGGGACTCCAGCTCCTGCTCGATGCAAATCACTATCCACTTTCATGTGACAACTCCCTGGGACGGGACTCCCATCCGATCCCATGGAAGTTGCTACGACATGTCAGCGCAATAGAATGAAATGTCAAAAGTCTCCTGACCCAAAAGACTCGCCCACCCTACAGAAGGAAGGTATTTGCTTTTGGCAAGCGGAAATAAAATGTATGTTGCCAGGTACTGGGCAGCAGCTACTGGGAGGATATTGAATCGATTTCCATGCACACATAGAGCACTGCGCACCAGGGACGTACATAAAGTTATACGACTTTTCCTACACTTCACGGGTGCGGGTATACGGGTCCCGATAGCCGTAAGCATCGATTCGTCCCGGATCATAACGAGTCCCATTTCCGTGCCAAATCCTTGGGAACAGATTTTGGGATGTGCAGTACAGGGAGTTCTTGCTTTCCGGGGCGTTGAATAGGGCTATTTCTTTTTCTCTGTTGCGAGCCCCAGACCGACAGGTTCCCATCCCCAATGGTGTGCCCGTAACTTTTAACGATTTCAATTTGCCGACATGTTATCGGGAAGTTCATCACCTAAGTTGCTTGCAGGGGAAGAAAAAAAAACATGCTCACGTACCTTTACTTTTCTCTCTTCCTGGCAGCTACGATACACGTGGACCGCACGTCAACTCGCCGTCTCATTGGAAGGATGTCGCCATCCTGGAAGATCGTGCCAACTTCAAAACGACACGCGAGCAAAGCCGGGCGGTGCTGGTCATCAGTCCTGTACAGGTACGTTCAGTTTTATCTCGTCGCAAAGCAAAAACTAATAAGCAGAATCAGTTGGAGCGGATCACAACGCCGGACAGATAAAGCCACTCTAATTATTTGACTGTTAATGGAGCTTTCTCAATCACCATTTCAATGGCTAATATCTTAAAATTGCACAAATCTAACCAAAAAATAACAAACTCGTGGAGAAATTTCTCCATCTCAAATTCAATTACGCATCATTACCGCTTTGCTCTGGCCAAAGATCCAATCACAGATGATAACGTTGACGTAAAGAAACAGCGCCCCAATATTTGTCCATCCCATTTGCGATCCTATCCTTCGCGTGCCATTCGGCACCGCTGCCATTTCCAATTACTTCCCAACGAAACCTGCCACTCAATCACTTCAAGCGTCAGTGATTTCCATTCATCTCGGTATTACGCCATCACATGATTCTGTCCCCGCGCCGGACTGTTGAATTGAAATTCCATTTTTACACACCATCACTTCCCACCGACCTTCCACCCGCGGCACACCCACTCTGTAGGGCCATCCATCCCATGCGCCCTGCTAGAAAATGTCTGTACAGCTGAGGGCAAAGAATGGACCACGCGAGAAAAATACATTGAAAAACGATTGGAATTAAATTCGCGAGAAGATGGACAAGACACTGGGAGCACAAATTTGCATTTCGCTTCAATAGTAGCCATTTTTTGCACCCTGCTTTCTGTCGCATTTTTTCCCCCTCAGCTCCGCACAGCAATGCTCCTATTCGGCCGGTTAGCCCATTTCCTTTCGAAGGGTAGCGTTCACTGTAGCAGCAGTTTAAATGCTTTCTCCCTCATTGCATCGTTGGTATTTTTATAGCTCTGGACGCCTTTCTTCTCACCCGAGCATTTGCGTGTCAAAGGAAATAAGTAATATTGCATACGTTTCACAAAAAAAGCACTCCAGTACCAACAATACACCAATCCAAACGAGCGGTCTAAGACTTTGATGGTTCCGTTCCGTGAGTAGGCGGCACGTTCGTGGGAGCATTATTTCGCATTTTAATCGAAATCAATTGCTGCTCATCTCATCGACGATTAATTGGTGCATCCCACGGTTGACTGGCTCGGACCCATTTCGGTCCCTCTTGCTTGCTGCTGCTACTGCGCGAAAGCACACACAGCATCGTGATAAAGCACGACTGCTGTCGATTAGATTCACAAATCGATACGAGCCCCCATTCAACATACACACACACACACAGATACACACGCAAAACAGATTTTAGCTTCCATTCCATTCTGTCTCAGGACCAATCCATTGCAAACGCAGGCAAGTATTGCAACGGGGATGGAAAGATTATTTCTTTGGCAAACCAGCGCCAGCGTTCCGTGTGCCGAGACGTTCGACTCATTGGCGAGAGAGTGTCGACGGGACTAGGGGGAAAGAAAATATATTGCGATCATTAGGGAATTCCACTCAACCATGCAAGAAATGCTGCTGCAGCGAGTTCGATTCAGTGTGGATTAGCTTCGGCGAAACGAGATTTCAATTGCTGCTGTCCGGGGAGATTGGTCATTTATTTCGGTCCAATTTTGCACCCATTTGCACCGCCGTGGGCAAGGCGATGATGAGCTTGAGGATTTGGGTTTCGGCAGCCGAAGGATTGACTAATGCGGAGCTTAAGGACGACGAAGGCAGCCTGTCTGTTGACTAGCCGGGCCCAAATCCTCAAGCTGGAGATGGGTTCAATTTTTTTGGGAACTTGGGTCAATGTCAGTTATTTGAATTAATAAGCAAATTTCAGTAGAACTTCAGCAAATGGACTAGAATCAATGAACTTTACAAACCTCACATTGAACATTGAAACAATCTGCATCATTTAATTTAATCTTACTTTTTCAACAACTCTATTAAGGCATATTTATAATCATTTCCAATACTTTCCAAACCCAACACAAGCATCAGATGTGTTTTTTTATATCGTCACAGCCGGAAGAATAAGTGCACAAGATGCAAAGAAACAGCTTGCCGTGCCGCTAAATCCGTTTCCGACGGACTGCTCACGGAAATACTACCCTCATTCTAATTCTTCCCTTCCCTCTTTTCACCTCGTTACAGAAAAAGGACGCCGGAATCTTTCGTTGCCGTGTCGACTTTTTGCTATCACCTACGAAAAATAGTAACGTAAATCTAGAAATTGTGGGTAAGTAATCGCACCGAAACTACGACACACTCGCCAATCCGGAAATATACATCTTCAACTGCTCCACTTTTTCCGGCTTTTATCCCCTCGCCCTGCCAGAGTGCACAACCTTCCATTGTTAGCCGTCCCGGTCGGTGTGTTTCTTTCTCTTATTATTTTTACCAAACACGTGCGGAACTACAGAAAAGAACGCCTGACAATTGCAATCACCGCTGGGGAGTTATGTTTCTAGCTCTCTATATGCGACGCTCTTCCTTTCTTTCGCAGCTTCGGTGGTTCGGTTTGTACACTGTGCGCATTGTTTGCCGTCAATGGTTCCGGCCGAACGGAGGAACGGGTTTGGCTCAAGTCCGGAAAGCACCAACACTACTCGCCGCTAAGCATCGCACAACAGCACTGGGAAGCACTGGGTGCTAAAATGAATGAAATGGGTGCTTTTCACTCACAGCCGCTCGACGAGCCATTCTGTTTGATACACGAGTCACAGGTTCATTGCACCTTTCACTCGGGTAGGGGGGGAAGAATTTTAATTGGGAAGCCCCCGGTTTCGGAGGAAAACAATTGCACTGGAACAATGCACCACCGCAACCGTAGTTCCGGGCAGGGGGGATATGCAGGGCTGCAATTCAAGCGTGCGCAACAATGCACCCCAGGGTCCGGAAAATGATTATTAGAAGAGGTGACTTCCATTCCCCAAACGAGCGCTGACCACAATGCGTATCCGCTGTGTGGTGCTTAATTGTGTTCCAGGATGCTTTGTGTGCACAGCTGTGGCTTCTCGTGGCGGGTGTTTGCATTGTGTACGTGTGAGTCTGCATGTGTGTGTGTGCATTCTTACGACGAGGAAGCCACAGTCAAACAGGGAAGCAAACACTTTCTTTTCGCCGTGCTGGAAATGAATTATTTTTAATCCACAGTGTGTCTGGGCTTTCATCGCAATGTCCAACGCAATCAGACAAAAAGCGTTTGTAAAATAGTTGCAATGACTCAGCAGAACCGCATCCAAATCCTTCCACCAGCGATGCCAAGCCATTAAACGATATGTTTTAAGCTCATCTGTTGAGCCGCTTTTGCCATGTTCGCATTAAAATGATGCACCACCACCACCATCATCATCATGCCCAGTGCACCACGTGGCAGCAGAACCGCACAAACGTCGCCAATATAATGGCAATGAAAAAGACACCCGGACACACGTTTGCTAGTTAAGCCCGTTTTTTGCATCACATACCGTACCTTGTGTGTGTGTGTCTGTGTGTATGAGGGTGCTAACCAACATCAAACGATGGCTTGGCAATCTCCCGTGTGGAGCTTCCGTGAGTGCGTCGCCGGTTTTTACTGCATATAATCATCAGTGTGTGGCTATCATCAACGAAATTGCTTTTCATGCCACCGTAAGGACTTGCTCGCTCTCTTTCTCTCACACTGTCTATCTCTCTCTCTCTCTCTTTGACTTAGTATATGGGAAATGAATGAGGAAAGAGATGCAGAGCGATGCATATATCAAGATGGAGGCAGCGTTCTTTAATTCCGCGAGATGCGCTGTACACGGGAAAGGAGCATAAAAAGCGTACCACCCATCCATCCCTGTTGCTCACACCGCCACCACCAGGCGCCGATGCGTCGATTCGACAGCTCAACATTTAAATTATGCAAATGCAAAGCATGCAGTACACTTTCGGTGATTGCGAACAATAAACCCCACGCTCGTCCGCGCTACGCGCTCTCCTCCCTTGCCGCATAATCATCATTATTCACCTGTTGGGTTTGCTGAAGCACACGTTGTGTTTTATGGTGGTGCTTTTAAGTGCGCTCCTTAAGCCTTAAATTCCATACTTTTAGTGCCCTTACTTTCGGGCATATTTTCCACCCGCTCCCACTTTTCGGATGAATGTAGGAAGAGGACGATCGTACGGAAGGTCTATTTTATGGCCGCACTTGTTACTACAAGTAAAAATACGATGTTTCAGGAAGATTTATCCGCATTTTCAATTCGCTTGCGCGTTTACAACTCCGCTTACAAGTAAAAGTCGCCACGAATTCTGTGAAAAACAAAACAAAAATAGCATTACACATTAAGCACCCAATCATTTGATCGAACCGTCTAACCGCTCAAGCTCGAGCACTTGCTTACCTTTGCGCATATATACCGAGGCGATCCTTCGTCGGCATTAGGCACACGCGTGCCCCGAAGATCGTCGGACACTTCTTGCCGATGATGGGGTTGTTCGGGTCGAGGCTGCTCACGAACAGACTCACCGCGTACCTGTGACTGCACTGTAGCGCCCCGGCTAGTTCGCTCAAACCGTCACCCTTTGCGGTGCAGGGCTGCTGCGGATGGTAGCCCTTGTTGAGCAGGAAGTTCTGCGCACCGTCAAGCACCTTTCCGAAGCCAGCCGTGTAGCGGGAGGTGTAGATCACCTGCACGTACTGTGCGTCCGACGCATCCAGCCGGCGCTTGGGCCCAATGTCGACCGGGTGCGAGAACAGCGGACCGGCCGGATCGAGCGCATAGATCGTACCGATCCGGCCCGGCAGCAGCTTACCCGTCAGTCCGGCAATGTGTCCGCCCATGCTGAACCCAATCAGGGTCACACTCTCGAGCGGGAAGTACAGCAGGCTGAGGTTCTGCAAAAATCCGAACAAATACTGCGCCACCAGCGGGACGCTCTGGCGGGCCGCGATCTGATACCCAAACTCGGAGTACGCTCTCCAGTCCAGCAGGCAGTAGTTGGTGTTGTTGGCGAAGCGCAGGTACGGCATCGTCAGCGCGCTGTACGTGCTGAGGTTCCTCTCCTGCCAGCCATGGATGGCGATCGTCAGCGGCAGCGAAAAGTTCAGCTTGTTCTGCAGGTTCACATCGCCGTACAATATTTCCTGGAAACGGGGCTCCCTCGTCTTGGTGCAGGTCAATCGGATGCTTCTCTGGGGCAGCAGCGTAGAGAAGCCGGCGGTTCGGGGCGGTGGGTCGATGTTCAAATCCAGCAGCCGTGCCAGCGGACCTTCCGCCAGCTGCTCCAGAACGGATATAAGATCTGCGCTCGCGGCAGCAGCCAGGTTGCCGCACAGCAGCACAGCGAGAAACGCAACGAGCTTAGCCATACTGGCGTGTCTGCGTTACGCAGCGAGCAGACGTGTAATGGTGCCAGCGACTTTGCGACACGTTTTAAGCAGTTAGCGTACGCGCGCTCACTTCGCATTTGAATGGTAAAAATGTGCTGCGATTTTGTTCGCAAACAAGGAAACCGGCGCAATTGGGACGACTACGTGGAGGCGTTTGACTAAGGGGTTTTGCCAGTTGTTTAAACATGTTGAGAGCCGAAAAACAGAGCCGAGGAAAGCCGTCTCAAAGCAGCAAGTAACTTGGTGTGTTTCGTGACATTCTAAATAACCTTGGGCGCAGCACGAGTTGAAGGGTTATTTTGACATTTGGGACATGTGGTACACATGTTCAAAGACCAATCTTTGTAACGTTTTCGGACTTCTATTCGAAGATTTTGCAAACAAACACACTTTTATTACCAAAACCTGAACCGTGTGCTATATCAAAATGAGTGTTTGAATAGGGTGCAGCTGTGCTGACAAATGTGATCAACACAGAGTGCCAAAGTGAGCATATTGCTAGTAAAATGAATCAGCAACCCGATTTTTCTAGAACTGTAAATCTCTGTTTAATACTTTTAGTAGATACTTAGAAGGAAATTGTCTTAAAAGTTCTTCAGCTTTGATTATCAAAATAACTTGTAATCGATCAATCGCTTGGTGTTTAAGGCAGTGCGTTGCGAAATAACCTTTAATCGTGTTTGCAAACCAACCTCCACTGCTTTGTTTGAATTAAATTGATAAAAAAGATGCAAGATAGCTTAACCTTCAGCACTGTATTTAATCATTTATCTCGTAACACAACACAACCTTCGTCAATCATTATGTGGATAATAATAGCACTTGGATACTTGTGTTATACTGCTCACGTGGCCATCTAGCGGCTGAAGGAGCTGAAATACAGACAACATTGTAACTATTTTTACTACCATCATCCTTAATCCGGCCCTTAACAACGTGTCGGATCGAAACGGGATCACACGTGGCGTACGTCGGTGATAAGGGACGATTGACATACGCTTACCGGTCGGCAAAGCCGGGCGGATATATTTACATCGTTCATCCTACCCACTGTCTGGCGTGCGTAAGGCACGGTTCGATCCTATTCATGCCATTCCACTGCCCATTGCCCGACCAACTGACACCGTAGCTTATGTATTCGTCTAGCTTAACAGGCAAAAAAAAAAAAGACGCCGACGCTGACTAACCCTGCAACCAATTACCTAAACGTTTTACTGTCCACTTTTATCTCGTTTACGCTTACTCTAATGATTCTCTCTTTCGGATCTTTTCGTTTCCTTTCCCCCGCCGCAGTACCGCCCGATGTACCGAAAATTCATAATGAGGCTGGAGTCGTGCTTCCATCCCACGCCGGACCCTACGAGGAGGGTGGCGATCTGGTGCTGATATGCGTCGTCACTGGAGGTATGTATCGCCTGTATGTGTGTGTATGTGTGTGTGTGAGTGAGTGTGTAGCGTACGTTTTCGTGTGTATGCGTCTGACTTTATACCTTCTTCCAAACCCAACCGCTTGCTGTAGGAATTTGTACGCTATTGGTGAGAAAAGAAAAACTTTTTTTCGAAGGATTTGCAACCATTTTCCCAGAATGGCAAAAAAAAGGGAAACCTCTATGCTGGGTACAGTGTAAAGAAAAAATCACACAGCTGGCTCTCGCGCAAGGAAATTGCCACTCACTTTGCTGTGAACGTTTCTAAGGCGAAGAGAAAAGAACTGAAAATTGCAATCGTTCCCCTTCTGGGCTTGTTATTTTTCCCTCCCCCGTTTTCCATTTATTTGAGTTTTGTTTGTTTGTTTGAATTTGGTGTCCACCGGGGACCGCCACACGTCGCTGGACTGTGTGTGTATGTAACATAGTTTCCAGCTGTTTGTAGAACGAAATGTAAATAGGTTTCATCTTTCCTCGGCTGCCTGTGCCGAGCTG
Organism: Anopheles coluzzii; assembly: GCF_943734685.1. Lineage (NCBI taxonomy): Eukaryota > Metazoa > Arthropoda > Insecta > Diptera > Culicidae > Anopheles > Anopheles coluzzii. The sequence continues at coordinate 10,720,599 of NC_064670.1, read as the reverse complement.
CTCCGGAACGGTGTTGAGGTGTGCACCGTTGGACGCCGTGTGAAAAGCGTGGACAATGATGGTAGTACAGCAACCTAAGTGTTACGCACGCGATTCTAAATTTCTTTTTTTACCAATCTAATCGTAGTAACCATTGTTTATCCTTCCAAGTCAAAATAAGATGTTTCTGGAAACACGAATTATCCCGTCCGAACGGATGTTCGGGTAAACTTGGGAGGAAAATTTTAGTATAAAAGTAGGCCATATTTTGAATAAAGCAGGATTCAAACGCAGAAGCTCTTGGAGTAAAGAGGTTTAATTCTAAACATCCGAAATAGGACAGAGCCCCTGGATTTCCGAGCCAAACACCCCCTTCCGTCTGCATAGGCTTCCCAACCTTGGATCAGAAGCAACTAGCGGGAAGGACTGGTTAGTAGGCAAAGTATCAAATACTCTGTCCACTCTGCTGCTGTTTGTTTCTCCTCCGTTACAACCCTGCAACTCTTGCTGAGGGCCAAACCTTCGCGTGGCCTGCCGGAGAAGCTCGGTTCGTAACATTTGGTGGCTCCAGAGAGGAAGAAGATTTCGCGGAAAATTACGATTTCGAAACTATCGGTTCTTGAAAGACGGAAGAAGATTTAACAGAAAATTTCTTTTTCGAAGCTATCGGTTCCTGTGAGAATTTTCTCTACGAAGCATTCGATCTAGAAGTCTGTTGTGTCGGAGACATAATTTTTTCTGCTTGTCGAAAGGGATCTGTGTATTCTTTGCTGCACAGATATACTAACTTTCAACAATGGCGAGCAGAAGATTATATTTTGTTGAAAATGAGCAAGGTGCTTGTCGCTTGTGCACCAAGCCAGATGACATTGATGATATGGTACGCTGCGATGAATGCGACCGTTGGTTTCACGCTTCATGCGTAAAGGTGATACGATTGCCCGATGAAGATGAAGAATTTGTTTGCGTGAAATGCAGAAACGATAGGGCGGAGTATATGGAAATTTCGCAATCAACAAATCAGGATACAACCCTAAAGGCACTAATTGAAGCGTTGAAAATGAGTGGTTTGACCTCATCAACTCATATCAAGCGCATGACCCTCAATAGTTTGCCAAATTTTAATGGTACTTCAAAAGATTGGCCGAAGTTCAAACGTGCCTTTGAAGAAACCACTGAGGAAGGAAGTTTCAGCAATGTAGAAAACTTAAATCGTTTACAACATGCTTTGAAAGGAGAAGCAGAAAGATGTGTTCGTCGATTGTTTCTCGAACCAGACAACGTTCCAATCATTATGAAGAAATTAGAAGAACAGTTCGGGAGACCAGAACAAGTGTATCAAGATTTACTTGGAGAAGTATTGAAGGTTAGAGTCGAGAACCAGATGAAGATACCGGATCTGTCAGATGCTTTGGAAGACATGATCATCAACCTCAAAGCCATTAAAAAAGAGGGATACCTTCAAGACCATCGTTTAGTGGATGAATTAATTTTTAAATTTTCGACCGATAAACAATTGAAATGGATCGAATTTAAGTCTAGCCTTGAGAAAAAGAACAAAATACCAACACTTGAACATTTTAGTGAATGGCTTTATCCGATAGCAGAAAATATCAGAAAATTGCCGAAAAGGAATGAAAGATTTCGACAACCTTTAAACTTTCATCGTCCTCAATTTTCGCCAAATCAACAACGTCCAGCGGAAATAAACAACAATCGTCCGATGAATCGTCCACCACAACCTCATAATTCTCGCCCGACGAACACACAAACAAGACCATTCAATACACGTGTGCGGAACGTTCAACGATTTTTCCAGCCATGTCCATGTTGTCAGGGTTCTCACGCACTATATCGATGTGAACGTTTTAAGAATATTCCGGTACATGAAAGGCTAGAAATAGTGGTAAACAGCCAGCAGTGTCAAGCATGTTTGACATCGAATAATCATAGCCAGAACAATTGCAATGCGGCTAGAGAATGCGGTATTCAAGGATGCAGAGAAACCCATCATCAGTTACTGCACACTGGAGACACAGTTCGGATGAATTACCATCAAACAATTCAAAATGTCTACTACCAGATTGTTCCAGTGGTGTTGCGAAACAATAATCACACATTAGAAACGTACGCATTTTTAGATGCCGGGTCATCTTTAACACTCATCGAAGAGAATACGGCAAATAAATTGCACTTAAACGGTGTAACCGATCCATTAACCCTAACATGGACACAAAACCTATCGGTGCAGGAAAACTGTAGCAGAAGAGTGAGCTGCATGATCAAAGGAGTGAACGAGAAAAAAGAACATTTACTTAATGGTATACGGACTGTGAAAAATCTACAACTGCCAAGTCAAACGCTATCTGGCAGCATATTAGCAGCACGTTATCCGCATCTTAAAGGCATCAAGCTATCCGACTACCAGAAAGCTCGTCCAACTGTGCTGATTGGATTAAACCACAGTCATCTTTTAATGCCGCTTGGTCGAAAGATGGGACGACCGGAAGAACCAATGGCGATTAAAACCAAACTTGGATGGTTGATTTTTGGCATCGACAAAATATGTCTATCAGAAACAAATCACTTAATGATTCACAAGAGCGAGGATTTGATGACTGAAATGATGCGACGATATTTTTCCACCGAAGAGTTTGGCGTTAAACCGGTGAAAACAGTAAAATCTCAAGCATTAGAGAGAGCGGAGACCATCATCGAGAAAACACTGAAGAAAACGGATGGTAGATACGAAGTAGGCTTGCTATGGAGAGATGATGACGTCATATTGCCGAACAGCTATAGCAACGCGCTCCGTCGCCTAGCAACGCAAGAGAGACAGCTAGCAAAGGACCCTGGTTTGAAAAATTGGCTGTGCAAAACATTTGAAGAGTACCAGCAGAAAGGATACATACGCAAGCTTACGAAAGAAGAATTTAAACGGCATTCACAAAAAATATTTTACATTCCTCACTTTGTGGTAGTAAACAAAAATAAGCCGATACCAAAGCCGAGGTTAGTATTTGACGCAGCAGCAAAAGTCAACGGCGTTTCACTAAATTCACTATTATTAACTGGTCCAGACGAGATGGCATCTTTATTTGGAGTGCTTCTTCGATTCCGTGAAGGACCCATCTGTGTGTGTGGTGACATCAAGGAGATGTTTCACCAAGTGAAAATTCGGAAGGAAGATCAAGATGCGCAGCGAATTTTATGGCGTGACGGCGATAGTACCAGAACACCAGATACTTACGTCATGCAGGTTATGACATTCGGAGCAACTTGCTCACCGGCATGTGCGCAGGTAGTGAAAAATCGCAATGCGGAAGCGAATAGTGAAATGTACCCGTTAGCACTTGAACCAATTCGAAACCAGCATTACGTGGATGATTACCTCGATAGTTTCTTTTCCATGGAAAAGGCGATTAAAACGGTGACTGAGGTGATTCAGGTTCACGAAAATGGTGGATTCCATATAAGAAACTTCATCTCGAATAAGCGAGAGTTGATGGAAGCTATTCCTCAAGAACGACATCAGGTGAAGGCTATCGTCGATATAAAGGAAAAAGATTCGTGTGTCGAGAAGATCCTGGGTGTCCAGTGGAACACACAATTAGATTGCTTCGGGTACAAGGTAGATGTTGGACGGATAAATCTGGAAAAGAAGCCAACCAAAAGAGAAGCTTTGAGCTTCGTAATGAGTGCATATGATCCACTTGGCCTCATTAGTCACATAACCATCCAGGGACGTATTCTAATGCAATCTATCAACGCCGCAACAAATGATTGGGATACGCAGATTCCTGATAGTTTGCATGGAAAATGGATCGAATGGCTTAAAATGATCACCAGCGTTAAAGATTTAGCCATCCCAAGACCAATTGTTGCTTCAATTATGAATCCAGTTGAAATCCACACATTTGTAGACGCTTCACAGGAAGCATTTGCTGCAGCCGTATATGCAAGAAGCAATTTCAATGGTTGCTTTGTCGTACGACTAGTTGCAGCAAAGTCTAGAGTGGCTCCAACGAAGGCTTTGTCAATACCAAAACTCGAGCTACAAGCAGCAGTTTTAGGAGCCAGATTGACTGCTAGTGTAATTAAAGAGCTTCGATTAAAGATTAGTCGTACAATATTCTGGAGTGATTCGAAAACTGTTCTTGCGTGGATTAACAGCGAACATAGAAAGTATGAAGTTTTCGTATCGCATCGTGTAAGTGAAATATTGGACACAACCAGTGCCAACCAGTGGAGATGGGTATCCACAAAGGATAATCCAGCCGATATTGCCACGAAAATCACCAGCAATTCGTGGACATGGTACAATGGCCCACAGTTTTTACAAGAGCATGAACGTGACTGGCCTGGAGTACATGAAGTAGCTGTGGAACAGCACCTCGTTACCGTGCACAAAGAAACAATTGCTCCAGAATACTATTTTTCATCGTGGGACAAATTGCTGAAGCACCAAACAGTTATGAAAAAATACGTCGATTTCTTGAAGAACCGGAGCAATTTTTCTCGAACCATATCGTACAGGGACATGGAAACGGCTAAACTCTCATTACTGCGAAAAGCTCAGTGGGAAGGTTTTCCTGAAGAGATGGAAGCTCTCGAAAAAGGAAAGGAGATTTCGAACAAAAGCAGCATTCGAACACTAGTACCGTTTCTAGATGAAAAAGGAATATTAAGATCAAGAGGCCGTCTAGAAAATGCATCATGCTTGCCATACAGCGCGCGTTTGCCAATTATCTTACCCCAAAGGTCACGTGTTGTGAAACTTCTCGTTCGAGACTACCACGAGAAATATATGCACCAGGCAGATAATGTTGTAATAGGAGTTTTAAGACAAAATTACTGGATTATCAATCTACGAACAGTCTTAAAAAATGTGAAAAGTTGCTGCCAAAGATGTATTTTGAACACCGCTGCTCCTAAAGCACCTCTCATGGCACCGCTTCCAACATATAGAACGCATCCATACAATCCTCCATTTCTACATACAGGAGTAGATTACTTTGGTCCTCTAGATGTGACCGTTAAGCGCTCTACTGAGAAACGGTGGGGAGCGATATTTACCTGTATGAGCACAAGAGCTGTACACCTGGAATTAGCAGAGAAACTGGACACCGATAGTTTCATGGTGTGTTTGAATAACTTCCTTCATCGCCGCGGAAAGATAACACATCTGTACAGTGACAACGGTACAAATTTTGTTGGCGCAGAAAAAGAATTAAAGAAAATTGTCGAAGATATCGATCTAAGAATGGGACGTGAGGCTGCACTAAAATATAAAATAGAATGGAAGTTCAACCCGCCTGCAGCACCGCACTTCGGAGGTTCCTGGGAACGTCTGATTCAAAACATAAAGAAAGCATTGCGACATATGGTTACTGAATGGAAGACGCGGCACCCAACACCAGAAACTTTAAGAGCGACTTTAATTCAGATCGAATCCATTTTAAATTCGCGACCTTTAACACATTTGCCGCTAACGTCAGAAGAAGAAGAGGTTCTTACACCATTCCATTTCTTAATTGGTAGAGGTGTAGATTCCTTACCAGCACCTACTGAAACATCGCAAGTGGATCGGCAACAATTTAGATTGGCACAGCACAATGCCAAAACATTCTGGGATCGATGGAAAAAGGAATACCTGCCTACTTTGATCAAACGAAATAAGTGGACGTGCAAGGTAGAACCCATCAAGGTTAATGATATAGTGATCATCACGAATGATAACGCTCCACCTGGACAATGGCTTAAAGGAAGAATAGTAGAGACTGCAACAGCACCAGATGGACAAGTTAGATCAGTGTCGGTCAAAACAGTCCAAGGTGTAATAAAACGACCAGCAGTGAAAGTTGCAGTCATAGACGTGAAGCAGAAAGAGCATTTGCTGTTTGTGAAGAAGCCTCCGCATTCACCAACAAAAAGAAAAGTGCTATCCGAAGAAAATTTGCAGAAAGTCCCGCCAAAGAAACGTATGATAGCTCCATGCAATTGGGCTCCGAAACTTGTACAACAGTTGAAAAACGAAGATGATGTATGAATCGCGGCCAATATAGCATAATCCATTGGGATGAATTATGGTGGGGAGAATGTTACGCACGCGATTCTAAATTTCTTTTTTTACCAATCTAATCGTAGTAACCATTGTTTATCCTTCCAAGTCAAAATAAGATGTTTCTGGAAACACGAATTATCCCGTCCGAACGGATGTTCGGGTAAACTTGGGAGGAAAATTTTAGTATAAAAGTAGGCCATATTTTGAATAAAGCAGGATTCAAACGCAGAAGCTCTTGGAGTAAAGAGGTTTAATTCTAAACATCCGAAATAGGACAGAGCCCCTGGATTTCCGAGCCAAACACCCCCTTCCGTCTGCATAGGCTTCCCAACCTTGGATCAGAAGCAACTAGCGGGAAGGACTGGTTAGTAGGCAAAGTATCAAATACTCTGTCCACTCTGCTGCTGTTTGTTTCTCCTCCGTTACAACCCTGCAACTCTTGCTGAGGGCCAAACCTTCGCGTGGCCTGCCGGAGAAGCTCGGTTCGTAACACTAAGCATAACAACCTTAACCCTTATCATTCAACGAATTTTAATTCTTGGTAGCATATTTTATTTTGCTTTTGTGCTTGTCGTCTCTCCGTCAACGGAACGGCACACGGCCACTCGTTGGGGAGGTTTTTGGACCGACGAAAGGAGAAAGAGTGAGAGCGAAACGGCGAACCAACTGGCAGCTAGAGGAGCCGTTGACGTGAGGGTAATGGTGGAATTTGTTGTTATTTTCACTTAAAATATGTACACAATGTTTACTGGAATGTTTGGCTGCTGGAAATGTTTTTGCCTGAGCGTGAACTTTTTTTCCATTCTATTCGCTCCTGGATATGTAGTCCTTCTCTTCCTTGTTTATTTTTTGCATTTGGCTCAAACGGCATAAGCTTTTTGTTGTTGTTTTTTTACTGTGTGCCAGCTCGAGATGGGATGTACTGATTTTTGCGGGCACGAGTTTCCTCTCCAGGGTATGGTTGGAATACATTTACATTTCATTCTGAGCAGTGCATGTCCGAACTTTTTCCGACCTTTGGCACACAGTGGCCTGTGTTTGTCCATTTCTGGGTGGGTGCAAATTTCAGCTGTAGAAGAAAATATGTTACATTCGGTTTGTGTTCATTGGCCCTGTAGTGAGATTCACTTCATGAACATCAAACTATTTGTTGTAGACCTGCTGATGAATTTGCTTCCATTAATTTATAGATTATTTTTCATTTTATTTGGAAAAAAAATTGTAGACGAAATTGAATTGTTAAACATCAGTTTCAACTAAGATTTCAGGGCAATCGAATTATGATTCAAATCACAAGGAACAAGGATAACAGGCAAGAAGTGCCAATCTTCGTTTAAACAGAACTCATAAAACTAAACTACCGCTCGGCTTGCCTGCCCATTCTCACTCATAAACCTGAACGATTTCAAGCTAATTGACGCTACCTTGGTCCCCATTTCTCACGTTCGCGAAAACGATCGTGAGAACCTTTCAAGCACCATTTAAACGGGATTAAATCACCCCGAAAAAGAGGCCAGTACCTGCACCAGCACCTCATTTCCGATAGACGAGCGAGCCAGTGATCCAAAGTCTCCTGTGGACACTTTGGTAACGGTAACCGTCTGTCATGCCCCCGGCGGTCCCCACCGTCCCCAGTGGTGTTGGAGTGTTTGCTCGTCGGTTTAACGCGCAAAGATAGTTAATTAATTTTTGCACCGCCCGCTCGCCATCCAGTTGGAATGCGCCAGTGCGCAAGAATTTCCATGTTTGCTGTCCCAGTTTTCCGCGCGACCTTGATGCCTCGCGACCCGATGGGCTGATGGGAAAGGGACGAAAAAACGAAAAGAAAACGCACTGCAGTGAATGGTCCTCGTGCCGCACGAGCAGGGCCCTCCGTTCGCTAACTCTCAGATGAGCGCTGGGAAAGCACCACTGTAGCACCCTGTTAGGCCTGTCGGTCATTAGCATTATGTCAGTGCCCGTGGGGTGGGTTGGGTTGAGTTGTGCCCCAGTGCTTAAGAACTGCTTTGCAACACTTCGGGGAGTTTTTGCGACACGTTGCTTTCGATCACGTTTGCGCTGTTTGCCGGATGGCGTTTCGCTGGCTGTGGATGGTGGGAAGTGAGAAGAACACATAATTACATCTTCATTTGCGTTCTGTTTCAATTAATTTGCCCATCGAGGTAAGGGGTGCTACTTTGTGTGTGTGTGTTACCGTAACGTAATGAAGGTGAACAGGTTATGAAAAGGTTCCATTCTCGTTATTCTACAACATACAAAACATAACTGCTTTAACGTAACACATTGAAAACATTGGCCAATAATTTGCCCTTTATAATAGCACTCTCTGTTATGACTCCATTGTAAGTAACTTCCATTGATTAAAGCTTATCGCTGGCTCGGTGGACAAATATTCCCATATCTGCATTAGATCGTAATAACTGTCAGCAGCGACAAGAACAACCTGCTGACGCCGTAACAACGCTCAACGCCTCACTTCATTCGCAGCACACGCTTTCTGCTCCAGCAAACACGGCAATGCCGGTGTGCCCGTGAGTTCAATTTTCTGCAGATGTAAAAGAGCGCCAAATAACTTCACACCTTTTGTTATCACACTTACCCACACTCTCACCTTCGTGGCCTAACGGCTGGCAAACAGGATGCTGTTGGCACTTTTCCTTAGCATGCTACTGTTAACCGTGCCAAAGCATCGCGAGCATCACCATTAGCTCCCGACACCGTTGCCACCGTCGCCATCAGTATGCGTTTCGCGCTAAAATGGCGCCATTCTCTGGCATGATGAAGTCAGACCGGTGCTTCGCGTACAAGCGCCTGAACGCATTAAACCCCGTCACATAAAACAAAACGAACACGAAGGCACCGGAAGGCACACGGTTAGGCCGCTTTCGTGGGCCGAAAGAATGTGCCAACCGATGCCGATGCAGGCCCAACAAAAAGTAAGGTGGAAAAACCCAGCAAACCAGCAGCCGCACGAGGAGCTCATGAAAACGAATTCAATTAGTATCTAATGACGGCTTACATCTTTAATGGCTGATTAATTAAGCGATTAGTTCGGGTAAGCGATGCTGCCGCTGCGCCTTCTCGAGGTGTGAGGTGGGCCCCTCGGTGAGGGTTCGCCCGTCGATGTTAAGAATCGCTGCAGCGCACGATTTTAGTGCCACTTTGGCTTTTTGGGCCGGTTAAATCGAATCGATTCTTGCCGTCCGGTACCGTATCGGTTTGTTACCTTCTCTGTGTCGCGTTTCGATTAGGATTTTCGCAACGAGCTACGAGGGTTTTTGGGTGAATGTAAAAATTGAATTGTCTGTCCATGGAGACCCTCCCCTTTTTTTTTGCCGACGGGCCTTTTCATTCGATCGTTGCGCCATCAAGCAAGGGTTACGACGCGAGGGGAGCCGGTAGCCCGTTTGCTAACGGTAGTCACACTGCGGATAAACCCATTACCGAGCAGGGACGCATTGGCAGGAGGAAATCGATTTTTGATTTACCCTTTTGCTGGGGTTGGAACATTTCCTGAAGTGGAAGAAAATTGAACGAATTATTCGGTTCACTTGAATGATGGGGTCGCGACGATGGGGGGGGGGGGGGAAGAAAGTGATCAGTGAGAGGCTAAGGAAGGGTTAGCGTTCGATTAAGAAAATTGCGTAAAAGGGAAAGTTAGGAGATTGCGCTAACAGAAGAAAAAAACGGGACTTTCAACCAATCAAACACTCGGGCTGTAACAGTTTCGTCATTGTGCGAACTTAAAATGCGATCAAATGTCCCAACACCTTCGAAAGGATCGAGGGAGCAAAACTACCGAGCTGCTGAATAGAACAACTGCATGGAGGTAAACACAGCACTACACTTTCCGCACTCCCTCTCTCCATCGTTCGCTTTCGCTTTTCCGTGAATAAAGAATTCCTCCTATTTCACGGTACTTGAATGAGAAACTTTTTTTTTGCGTGTTTCTTACCCACCAACAATCATCTCCACTAACCCAACCCTACGCTCCAGTGCAGTGTAACGGTGTACGTTGCTACTTTGTTGCTACTCTCGGTACTTCTCGCCCCCCGGGGCTCCACCAACACTGACCCTGGCCAGAGGAGTGTATAATATTACACGGCAAGTCCGTTTTAAGCGGTGAGGCAAATATATCCCACCACCCAGAGGGCACCGAAAGGTACGCTAGGTACGGTTAAAACAGGTCAGCCTTCTACCGGTTGCCACAATAAACACACCGAGCTCGCGGGGAGAGAATGCTATCGGAAAGGGGAGCTTGTGTTTTTTTGTGTGTTGCCGTTACTGCTTTTGCCACTGCCGTTGTTGTGTTATAAAATATGAATTTTTATAGCACAGCAGCAGAGCGTAAACATTTGGGGAGCGCAGGAGAAAGGTGACCACCGGGAGCCGGTGGTGCAATGTAAGGTTCCTCCCTGGGGGTGTACCGTGCATGGATGAAACTTTAACCCAATGACCTGTGGAGTGGGCTTGATAAAAGGTTACCATTTTTTTAAAGACCATTCTTTGGCTGCAAACTGCTAATTGGAGCAATGTTTGCAGTGCGTTTAAACATTTAAAGCAAAGCACTAGAGAGCATGAACATTGTTGCAGTTTCGTCTAAAAATCAAACATATGTTTGGTGCTGTTGCTGGTTGCTTAACATAATAATTTTGTTACTATTTGTTTGAGTAAAGGGTTAACCCACGTGTCTTTCACACTTGTGATGGGTCATGCCTTCCAATCAATAGACGGTGTACGATCTGTCAAAGTTGGTTGGCATGCAAGAAGAAGGAGCTTCATTATAGAAGAAAAAAAAACTAACAGCAAAGGAACTACAGTGTCCAAAAATAGCTTATTTTCTAGCGCCAATAGTGCTACTATGCCCTATCGATCTACTAGCAGCGTAGGTTCAATGCGTCAGTATGAGTAGTAACATTCGACAGATCAAGTGAGCAGTTGCCTGCACTGTTAGAATGGTAAATAAACCAACGGAAACCGCTAGCAATCAGTCCTTCCAGTAATCAGCCCTCTCGAAGCCAAACGGTCTAACTATTTCGGTCCGAGTCTGTACACTCCGTTCTGCTTGATTGTGCTAGCATCAATGAGTTCGTTGAAGGGCAGACAAAGTACCTAAATGAAGTACAGGAAGGTCATCACCACGTACCACAACGTCATTGCGATTCGTTTTGTTTAATTTGGTCAATTATACAAGTCTTGGTCAGCTAAAACAGACGTAACACTTTAGGTATATTTATGGAATACGATGATTGTTAAATAACTGTCATTGTTTCGTAATACTGCAATACTCATGCAATGCTATCACAAAGTATGCCATCCTACAACTATCATGTTGCTATCGGGCACTTGTTTTATTGTTTGCTTTCCTCAACATGCACGGTGGCACAAAATCAACAAAAAAAAGAAATTTTCCCTCTAATCTTCTTATACGACCACAGTCATTCCATTTTTTTTTTTGCTTCCAATCCATCCTGTAACCTCACATGCTCGCTACAGAAGCAAGACATTGCTCATACGAACTAAGGGCAAACGGAAACAGAACACACGGTCGTAGCAAATCGTTACTCTTCATCATCAAGACCATTGCCATTCACCGTTTGACCATGTGGATGACACAATCTCCGATCCACATACAAAAAAGCAACTCACACAACTACACGCACACAAAACCGACGGCCATAAGACTGCGAAAAGGTTGAAGCTGCAGCAGGGCAGGAAAATAAAGCACGGCGAATGGAACGGATGCGTACGGGACGGTGTAATGTCACCACGATAATTAAGATTAAATGATGCATGATGAGGTTCGGATGCTGGGAGGTCGATTAGGCAAGACCCGCACGGACGGGCTCACCGGAAACACGCATCCCCGTTCCGCATGAAGATGGCATAAAAAGAAGAGAGGCCGTTGAATGAATGAATGGATCGTGAGTGGAAAAGATTATGCTGAAAGGCGCCGGCACACAAAAGGACGCAGCGGCCGGCCTCTCTGGAAAAAGCGACTGGCAGTCATTTTACGATTTAATTAATTTCGCCTCATTCATTTTCGCTCCGATGCCGAACACCGTTCGTTTGACGATTTGATTCCCTGGTGGGGAGGGAGCGATCCCGTAGATGGTTGGAACAGTGGACATTGGCAAGACAGTGAAGAGCATTCTAGGGAATGGAAATCATTAGAGGATACGATGTGGAAAAGATTTCCTGTCCTGCTGTCACGGTTTCAGGACGTTGTGTGTGTGTTTGTGTTAGGAAAATGTTTCCTGTATGTCGGTGTTTCTTGAGAAATCGGTCCCTTTTTTGTTGTAATGGGGATGGGAATTTTCATTTCAGTCTCCGAGGGGAGAGAAAGATGAACTTTGAAAGTATTTCCGCAAACGTTCCGAATGGACCCGGACCCGTCCTGGCGTCGGTTCACTTGCTCCAACCATCACCTCATCGTAAGCATCAGATTTCACGCCAATAAGAAGATCTTAATTGAAGATTGGAACTGTTTGCGGAAGTTAAGTGCCTGAACGGATGTCTAATGGAAACTTTCCACCCGCTGCGTCTCGACCCTAAATATTGAAAGGAAGTATCTGTTCCTCTGTCCGCATCGTTCTGTTTGCTTGAGCGTTGGAAATCAACCAAGAATTGAGTGATCTTTTTTTTATTAGCAGACAGCCATAGCCATACCAGGATGATAATAATCGAAAATGAAGAGATTAATTTGCTACAGGTTTGCAAGTTTTTCTTAGGGTTTTTTTTATTACACGGTCTACCCTATATTTGTATAGAACTTCCACCGCAGCCCGGGCATCAGCAAACGGGATGGGCTGGAAGTTGATCAGGATATTATTTTCTTATTGTGACATAAATACTTCCGGGCTGTGGAATTTATCGTGCGTCTTACTGCAGCAAGTGTATGCGCTAACCGTATGCGTACGTGCCGACCGAAACCTACCGCTTAACATATTTTTCCGGATTATTTGCATAAGAAAAAAAATCGGAGCACCCCTCTCGCCAATAGCAATCGACATCGATTGAAGTGAATAAAATTCCGCACTCTCGCAAACCATCGCAAACAGGGGTTTTGGGCGCGAAGGCTTTTCGCAACAATTTCTATCGATTTTCCATGCCTTCCCACAAACCAGCCAGCAAATGGTTTGGAGGCCGTAAGGTCACAGCCCGGCACACACACATACCATCTGCCTGTTTATGATGGTGTGGAATATGTGCGCCTAGACCGTACCGTTCCGTACGTTCGACTTTCCTCCGCTCATTCGCTCCGGTCGGCACGGTTGGGTGGATGTTTCACCCTTCGGGTAAGAACCCGCCCTCCCAAGAACCGACCGCATGATGATTGAGCGGGAACTGGAAGGCAAAAGCACCATTGCCATAAAATACTGTAAAGGCAGCAGCTAAAAGAAGTCAAGCCAAAAGCCTTAAGCTGTACTCTTCACCAGTTGGAAAAATAGGAGCTCGAGAACACGCCGCAACCGGGCCGAAGAACGTGTGCCGTGTGAAAGGTCAGCCTGAATGCTCGATACGTCGTGTGCTGCGAATGGCTATGGGCGAATAAACTCGACTTTCCTACCACCTTCCAGTTTGCCAGCAAAATAGCGCCGGGGAAGAGAAAGGTAAATTCCCCAAAGATCCTCACCCGAAGCAAGCGAGAGAGAGAGAGAGAACGGGGCAAACATTCAATACTGTCTATCCATTTTGTGGTGCTACCCTTAGGTGATCAATAAAAATTGGCCTCCTTCCTTTCTTTTTACTTTTGTTATTAAGTTCCTTTACTGGCCGCTGTGGTCGCTCTTCCATGGCCACGGCTCCTCCCAGAGAAAACCTCAAAAAACTTCTTACACTCCTCGGGGAGCATTAAAACGGATGAAATAGAAACCTAACCTCCACAACAACAACCTAGCACCGAAGCCCCGACTGTGTCGGCTTTTCCTGTCCCATTACCCTGCCCGCCCGGTGAGGTAAGATGAGGTCAGCTTTACATTACTTCTCACTTGGCGCGTTTCGTTTTCGCTTTCCCGCTGGAAGCCGCTCTCGCTTCCGACCGGTGGGTTCTTACGGGTACTTTCTTTCCTTTGTTTCCTGCTTTTCACCTCACGGTAGCAATTCCGACCAACACCTGCACGGCCGAGGCTGACCAGCGCCGGTTCGACATGCACAACCGGAAGCACAGCTTTACCGAACCGCACCCTCCCAAAGGAAGCCCGATAACTGTACGGTCCGATACATAAACCCGTGAACTTTAACACGCAATCAATTTTGTTTACAATATTTCTTCATTCAATTACCAACGGTGGCCAGCGGCCGGATTGTTGCCGAGTAGAATGGAAACGTTTGTTTCACAGTTTCTGCCTTTTAACTGGTAACACACACGCACATAGCGCAGAAGAAATCCTATCTACACAGACAAACGTCCAACACAATGAATGATTCTGCAGTGCCCTAGGGAAGTCCGATAGTACATTAACAGATTGATGAATGATTTAATGCAGAGGAACTTCAAAGGTTGAAATTTCTTTTTATTAGAAACATAACAAGAGCTCTGGCAAGAACTTAACTATTTATGTTATAGTTCTGATTTCTGATAAAAAGAAATTTATTAGAACACAAGGATATTATGTATAACTTTCAAAAACTTTACGAACAATGGTTTCTTCAACAAGAATCAATGTTCTAGTATGTATTGTTTTATACCTGCTGAACTTAATGAAAGTCACAAAAACATTGTGAAATTCATCTCCCAACTGTACCCAAAAATGCATGAAATCTCTCCTTCCATTGTCTGATACCGTGAACGTTGCAGCATGGTTTACCCCGTTGCTTGCAGCAAACACCTTGAGCACATCCTTCTTGAGCGTAGTAGCTCTAGCCTGCACATCAGCCTACGGATCGTCTGTAAATTATCCCATTTATCAAACGATACGCCACAAAAGTGCAGAACATGAAAGTCCCCGTGGAATGTTCCGAGCCATGACATGCACCTTTATAGCAATTCGTCGTCGAGAAACACTACACTCACCTCCAGAACCCTCATGCTGGAGCAACCTAGTTCGTTCTAACCTCAACACTGCGACTCGAGCGTGTGTTTGTGTGTGTGTGTTTCCAATTCCCTATTCTCATCAGCCAAAGTTCATCAACGGTGCAAAGCACTGGGCACGGAAGTCTATCTGCCGTTCCCAGTTTAGCTAGGATGTGGTAGCTCCCTCGTGTAAACCTAGACGTTCTACCAAGACTTCGTGACACCTGTTTCACCTATTCCGACCGCCCGCACTCTCGTGACTTTTCGTGGAAATATACATTTCAATAAACATGATCGAATAAATAAGCCTCTCGACCTCTTGAGATTCGTCGCGTGCCACTGCAGACCCACAGAAGGGAAGGCAGAAGAACGGTTGCCTTCATATTCCTAGTTCACCATCCCGCAGCACACGTTTCTATCGGTACGTGCGGGGTTGCCTACCATTCAGGCGCACCGTTGCGCGAACGGTGCGTTGTCTAGAATTTCCGCATTCTATCTCCCATAACAACGGGCGCGATTTTCGTTGTAAGGAACGCCCTGCTTTTTCCGGTGCAAGCTGTGCGCACAACGGTGCGAAGCGTGTCTGCCATTCCCGAGAAAGGTTGGAAAATTTCCGCCCCGGAACTGTGGTTCATACGCGCACTCTAAAAGGTGGAAAATTTGGAGGTTGTGTATGGTTTATTTTGCTTCCGATGATAACCACGTTTACAAAAGAAACCATTGCCAACGGCTTTTAATTTGAGTGACAAGTTTCACAGGGGATCCAGCTAGTATTTTTGGCGAAATTCTTTGATTCTTACAAACATGTTCTCGAAATTCGAACCACATAATAAACGCACAAAAATGTGGTCGGACGTAACGCACCACTCAAGAAGCAGTTCGAAAATGCCGTCCCATAGGGACCAAAGCTCAAGCTAAACCAAAGCTAAATAAATCTAAATTTCGCCAAATTAAACAGTTGTTATGAATTATCTGCCTGATGCTGTTGCGTCGAGCTGGGATAATCTAATTGGTTCCGATTTTACGAGCAACCATTTGTTGTCCACGCCGCCCTGCAGGAGCTGGCCCTAAAGCGCCTCGGCCGTACCATCGTACTGTCCGCTCGACATCTCGTCGCCGAAGTGGAACAAATTGCGGTATCATTAGCGCCGTTACGTCTATCCACCGTACCGACGGGGTCGGTGGGTCGTTCCGGGCGGACGGCTGTAATTGATTTAATGATAACATTTCGGTCAATATTTACACTATTTCGTCACTGCTGAGCGAGCCCTGGTGAGTTTCTTGGTTTTGAGAAGAACAATTTCTAAGAAAAAGTGTACAGAACCGTACAAATCAGTACCGTAATCCAAATTCCACCACACCGTGGTGGTTGCCAGTTTCTGATCCTGTCCGCACACAATTAACGTTACGATTTTCTGCTCCCTTTCGCTCTGTTGCAGGCAATCCTACGCCGAAGATTACCTGGTCCAGCAACGGCAAGACGCTACCGAGTGCGATGATCGATTATGCACACGAATCCACGCTCAGCAGCCGGCTCGTGGTGAGAAATCTGTCCCGCGCCCACCAGCACAACGTGTACAGCTGTCAGGCGAGCAACTTCTACCGGAGAAACGTGACGGCCAACGTGACGATAGAGCTGCGATGTAAGTGTTTGTCACAACCAGTTGCGCAAAGCTGTTTCATTTCACTATTATTTCACTTTTGCTTTTACTTGCAGTACGCCCTCTGGCGGTAGAAATCGTTAACGGCAGCAGCCCACTGTCGGCTGATCGGCGCTACATTGTGCAGTGTCAGTCGGTGGGTTCGCGACCTCCGGCCAAGATTACTTGGTGGATGGGTGGCGTACAGCTGACAGCGACCAACCAAACGGTAAGCGTGGAAAATATGTATTCTATTGGCTGCATAATACACCCAACATGTTCCATCATTCGTTTCACACCTTCAAAAAACAAAACGTTGTTTCATCATAAAATGCACACGCTACCCACACACCGAACGACTCTTCCTCGAGGCCCCGTCATATCGTTTCCATTGCAAAAAAGAAAATCCACGAAACCTTCATCATCGTTGATGCTAAATAGCTTGCTCGTTCGTTTTTTTTTTAAAACGCCTCATCGTCTCAACCCTCGACTCCAATTGCTGCCACCTCCATCACCTTATCACGCTCGGTGCAGCCTGTACACCTTCGTCAAATTTAACTTTTCAACCCAAATCCCTCCCAGCTGGGTGCGCCGTAATGGTACTGTTATTGTTATTCGCACTCACACATGCCAGCTGGTGTGCTAATTTTACCTTGCCTCCAACGATTTCACACTTCCGTACATGTTACAGCAGCAGCGTCGATGCGGGGGGTTTACCCTTTTTTTCTCTCTCTCTAACTGCTCTCCTTTTGGTTCACTCACAACACACGATCCCTTATCCATACCCGAAGCCATAATGGGTTGAAGAGCCCAATTTCGTTGGGCACCGAGCAACAACAGCACATATCCACACACACACAAAAAACGACTGCTAATGGAGCCGTGAGTGAATTGGGCCTCACCATTTAGACACCCGGCTACACCCCCCCCCCCCCCCCTGCCCGATGGTGCGGTGTAAGTGCAGTAGGTACCGCTAGGGAAAACGGTGGTAAATAGGGATTTTCTGCTGCGCTGCCGGGCACAGGAGATAGGCTCCTTACAGTAGCAGCAGCAAACAAAAAAAAAGAAGAACACTGAAGAACACTGCGCCGCATCGGTCCGTTCGAGTGCTTCCCGTGCTTGGTGCGCCGATCCATTAGGGAAGCGATTTGTACCCAATTGATGGCTAACGAGAAGCTAACCGAACGCGATTTCGCCCCAAAAAAAAAACCCTCGATTTGGGCCCGTTGCCTAGCTTAACCTTTAAAAATTGCATCGCCTTATTTTGGCGCCCATTTCTTTAACGATTATTGCGTCCTCCTCGCAACCCGGAACGGCATCCCGACTGGTGCCATATGTTTTGGGTGGGTGGCCGAACACTGAGTGAACACTTTTTCGAATTGTCCGCTGAAAGTAAGCGCCGTAATCGGTTGATTGAGCCGTTTCGTTGGTTTGCTTTTAATTTGGCCAACGGGTTTGGGTACGGCACTTACTGGAAAAGCATCAGCAACGAGTATCTCATTTTGAAATCGAGTTTGTGAACGATCCAAAATGGACACAAAATGTTTTTTTTTTTGCTTTGTTTCGTAAAGTAATGACATGAAAAGAAGACACCGAGTCCAAAAAAAAACAACCTTCATGGAGACCATTTTTTACGCTGCATGGTGTAAAAAGGGGAAAAGCATTCTTTTACCATGAATAAATCACTTGTTACATCATTCATAAGCCTGTGTCAGTCTGTGCTGCCTCTCGACGGGGACAGGACTGTACCTTCCACTCCCTCACACACCCTTTCTAACCACGCAAAAAGGGAAGGAAACCCCTTAGGCATAAATGATAGAAGCAGGAGCCGCAAAAAAAACCCTTACCTCAACATACATCTCATCTCAACGGATAAGCCGTGAAAAATCTTCATTTTTGTTTCACGAAGCATTTTTCGTCCTTCTTCCTTACTGCCGTTTTGTGCTGCTGTCTCGCCCGCCCCAAGCATCCCAACAATGGGAGCCGGATTTGGTCAGCATTGCTATCATTCTTCAGCGCTTCGCCCGAATCCTTTTAGGAGAATTTAATTTATGGCGTCCATTTTTACAACCCGATGATGGGTTGCGCCTGCCGTGGACCACCCCGAGCACGAGCGAGCGAACTGACCGCTCGGGTGCTTTTTTGTTGTTGTTTGTTTCGTTCGTTTTTTTCATAGTTGCAAGCAAAACAGCAAAACGTTGGGTTTCAGCAAGAAAGCACAAGACAAAAAAAATGAACACAGCTACAAAATCAGCTCAACAGCCGTGGCGAACACACCGGACACCGCAGCATAATGTAGGCGATATTCATTACGAGGAAAAATGAAAGGATTATTAAAATTATCCCTACACAAAGTCACTGTCATGTAGATTGTGACGAAATTTGCATCATCTTTCTCCGGGCTCTGGGGTGGTGGTGCTATTATGTAGACAGTCGCTTGGCTTTGCTTTGCTCTGGTTAGGGGTAGCTGTGTCTGAAAAAAGGAACCCCGTAACCATGCCGAATGTTTCCCATGGAGAACAAATGCGGCACGCTTCAAGCACCGCAAGCAGCTGACATGCTGTAGCGGTGTAATATGTTCTCATTTCTAGTTGCTAGTAGAACTGAGTTTTCGCACAAGGAGAGCAGCAGTATGTTTAATTTGTGCTTGTGGAAAAGCTTTATTTTTTTTAAATTTTGAAATAGTAAATCCAGATAAAGAAACGTAAAGCGTAAAAAAAATCTGAAACGTGAGCTTCTCCTATCGACGGTACGATAAAGAGATGTTATTTATCAAACGCTCCCAACCCATCGACAGACAACGACAGAAATGGAATTAAAAAATGAAACTCATGCCATTTTTTTTTGTTTGTTCCGTCTTTGCACTACACCCTTTACACACGAGTCTCAATTTATCTTCTGTTTTCCGTCTTCATCGCGCCCAAGATTCCTGCTTCTTATGATTTCGTCCAGCAAAATAACTCCCACACTGCAGCTTCAGAAATTCATCCCCATTAAGCATGGTCGCCGCGGGTCTTATTTCTTGTTGCCGCAACGCAACCGCTCCCTTATTGTCTGGAAGGGATAATTACTCACCTGTATTGCTTCATCATAACTGGAGTGGAATTTTATGCTATACTGGGAGTGATAAAAAGAAGCGGCTCGTTCGCACTCTTCTTCTTTTTTGCTGTTTTTGGGTCTTCACGGGACACAAATAACGAGCTGCCTTTCTTCTCTTTGCCCTTTTAGGGAATATACACAGAGGTGTTGTTTTGCTTGTTCGTTTTCGGTGAGATTCAATATAAAAGAAGAAGAAGAAGAAGAAGAAAACACCCACACACGAAATACCTTCATTTGCATTTTCATTCACTAATCTTTTCCCATTCGCAGGCAAAATGTGCTTTTTTTTTGCTTCTCCGACACCATTACGATCTATTTGAAAGTAAACCTACCGTTTTGTTTGTACGTTTCTTCTCTCTCTCTCTCTCTCTCTCTCTCTCTCTCTCTCTCTTTCTCTCTCCCTTTTCGTCGCTCAATCGTCCAGACGTCCGAGGATGGTAACAGCACACTGGCATCGCTCAGCTTCACGCCGACCCGGGAGGACCACGGCAAAACGTTAATCTGCCGGGCGACGAACGAGCTGGTGAAGCGGGGGACCAAGGAAACTTCGATGAAATTAAACGTCTTCTGTAAGTAAGCTCCCGCAAAAAGGAGCATTTAATCGCAAACCGTGCCAAAACCATCGTGCGAACCGTTGGGCATCCTTATCACTCACGCGGGCGGACAGCAAACACTGTCAAGATTGTGTCGCGGAACCGGGTTCTGCCCTGACTGCTTTTCATACCGCGGCAAACGTTTGTACGGGCAGGAGCGTAGCCGGCGGGGCAGTTGAGCCTTTGCAAATGCAAATGAGTCATTTAATTTAATGTTTTATCAACGCAAACGCTCACCGTTCACCGCCTGACCTTTGCACTTTTACGGACTTTTCATTTGCGTCTAATTTTCGGGTTTCTTCAGCAAAGGGAAGCGACAACGAACACAAAACACATACACACACACACACACTAGTCGGAACTCGCAGAGCGCTGGGCCATACGGTAAAATGAGATTAAGGGCAAATCTTGTGCCCCCGATCTCGGCTCGGAAACTGGAAAGCCTTTAAACGATAAAGCGATGAGCAAGCAATGTGGCAGCAGAAAATCCCCCCCCCCACCCCAGGCAGTCACTATCATGTCCGGCCGGGGCAAAATGAAATCGGGACGATTGAGAACCAAGGCGAACGAACGCAAATGCGCTAAACGGACAATTTATTCTGGACAATTGTCACCTGCCCGATGGTGCCACCGTGTGGGAAGGATCCATTTACGGGCACGCCAATGTCATCCGCAGGCCGAAAAGGGCTTTTTTCGCATTGATAAAACGGTAGAGCAGAGAAAAGAGGGAAACTCTCCATTACGAACGTCTAGGAGTCGAATTTTCTTTTGAGGAACGCTTCTGGAAGGAACGCTTTTTCTCCCTCCGCGGTGAACATTTCCAGTCAAATCGTTACCGAAACAAGGGAAAAAAGGCTTTCCAGTAGTGGCAGCAAAACGGGGAACCCTGACGCCAGACCGTTTGACATTCGTCCACGGACACCCGTATTGTTCTTTTCGTGCTAGGCAAACATTCGCTCACTTCACTTATTTACATTGGTCACCAGGATCATCAAAAGGAACACCAGAAGGTTCCCAGTTTTTTACCAGCCCATGGTTACCCCAAACGGTTCGTACGCGCACCTTGGAGCACCGGGAAGGCAAGCAAGGGGTTGGAAGGGAGGGCGTGAGAAAATAGAAGGCATGCGCGAGAGAGAAGAAAGGAAAGTGACACAACCGGTAAGGTACGGTTGCTATCGAATAAATTAAAAGGGTTTTCCGAATAGGTAAATAGTCGGGGGACCAGAAACAAAAAGGCAACCAACGGCAGTTGGCTGACACCCACACACACACACTCACACACATACCTACACACACACACACAAACTCCAACCATCAACGGGTTGAACTGACACCGGGAACACTCGGCACCGGGCGGGTCGTAGTGAAAACTGCAACGGTTGACTTGTTTTTAAGGGGCTTGAAATGGCTCGTTTACAGGTTGGGAAAACTCAACCCACTGCTGTTCTGTTTCCCTGCACAACTCATCCAAACAAACCGCTCGTCCCTTGTGTTTGTGGTAAATTACTACCCATCGCTCGCCCGTCCTGATTGCTTCGCAGCGCATCGTTGCCAGCTCTGGCGATAAAAAGACGACCAAAACCACAAACTTAACCAAACTAAACCGACCGAACCCTAGAGCCACCTAGTACGAGGTCGGAGGAGCGGACCAATGCCTTTTCGGAGAAAGTTTTCCACACGAAACCAAACCTAGAACAGATCGAACCGCGCGTTCCTGGAACCCGAACCGACTGGAAAGGGCATTGATTAGGGAGAGCGGTTTGCGATGACAATGAATCCATCACCTTCGGCAGGCGTGAGGCTCGGTTGCCCGGGCCGTGGTAATCGAGTATACTTGAGCGCTGTTTTGGCACAGCGCGACACAGGCCGTATTTTTCTGCCTCGGAGTGTGGAAAGGGAATTGGATATCCCGCACCCTGGTATCGCGCGGTACACAACGCGGTAAAGTGTATCTACAATCTCTGGAAATCGTTTAATCAATCTTACCTTTTTCTCGCAAACACAATCACGGCCTGGTCGTGCTTTTACTTAGCCGCAATGAAGGCGTCGTCGAACGAAAGCGTTCAGCGAAGCAGTCGTTTTTTTTCTGTTCGTAATGCGCTAGATGGGTCGAGAGTTTTGACACAAAGTTTGATCGAAAAAGTCGTCCGGAAATCAACGAACTTCCGGCGAAGTTCTGCCGTGGAGCATCTGGGACTGGATGTTTGTAGCTTGACAGTATTTGTTCCTTAGCTGGATTTTGCTTGGTTTGTTGAATGGACAGTTTTGCTACAGTTTTGTGAATAGAACATATTTTTTTTAACAGTTAATAGAAAATATTTGATATTTACCAAATGACTACCTCATAAGACCCACCGTTCCGAACGCTTTCGCTGGCTGCGAACCACGTACAGATATATACATTCTTCACAATTCCTCGCACCCCTTCACTGAGGTTACCTTATTGTATAATTTACAAAACCACATTAAATTACTTCCGGGAAACATGATAAATTTGTCATTTGCGTTGTTAGAACAAAATTGGAGCGGGCCCCTAATATCCTTTCTCGCAGCACACGCTAGGACAGCGTACGGAATAAATTACGTGCCAACACGATAAGTGTCCGAAAGGTTGCGACCGTGAGGGAATTACAATTATCCCACCAGGGAGGGGAAGCTTTCCTGCGTTCCCGAAATTCAGTCGAACGCTCGACTGCGGTAGCATTTATTTACCAGCGACCAGCGAGATATTCTATACTCCCGTTCGCTTATAAGTGCGGCTCGACGTTCACTCGAAAAGCTACCAATTGACGTTGATCCATCATTTCATCATGCTGCACGTACGCCTACCAAACACACCAGGCGTCGCAAAGGATTGAAAAACAGGGAAGCTTTGCTCCGGTCTTATGCCGTCATCGAGTGTGTGTGACGGTTGGCGCACCTCGCATGCTGACAGTCATTAAAATTAAATCGGATTTCATTAGATTTATACGATCCCGGGCTCATTATGAATGTGTATGAGCGTGGCAGTTTAGCTGGAATCCTACGGAACGAGCTCCCATACCGAATCACATCAACCGGCTGTGATGAAAGGCGAACGCGCCTCATCCCCGTGCCACCACTTTGCACCGAAGCCGCTCCGGTCAACCTGTAACTGTCCACTCGTTCACACCCCGGGGTGGAATGGGGCGACGTGTATTCTGCTCATGGCACTTTTCTCACATCGCCCCAGTTTTTTTCAAACAAGAAAAACGCTACCACGAGTACAACTTCCTCTGGTGAACGTTACGGTGAAGCTTTCTTTTTTCTCTTTGTTCCTCCCATTTGTTATTACGTTTTGTGTATGTGGGACAGCACATACAGCGCTCGCCTTACCTCTTGCCACTCGCGCACACATATTTTACGGGCAAATCATTTGCATCTGGGGAAATTAAGATAGCGTTACAGCTTCTAAATGGTTTATTTAAAAATGATTTGTATCTGGGACCGCGGAACGCGTGGACAACGCAGTGGCCCGTGTACGCGGGGCGACCATAAGGGCGCTGTGAAGCTGTTTGTGTGCGTTTCTGTGCTGGTTTCCACTTTTTTGTTTTTTGTTTTTTGTTTTTTTGCTCCATGCGCCTATGCAAAACTGCCGTAAAATGTTGTTTTCATTCTCGGCGCCCTTTGCAGGGACAGTGCGCCGGTACCGCCACAGGAATGGAGCGAGGAACCTGTTTCGTGCACAAATTGTCGCATCGGGGAATATGCTTCGGCAGTAAAGTTGTTTTCTTTTTTCGCTACACCGAAAATGAGTGTGTTTGTCAGTGCGTGTGTGTGTGTGTGTGTGTGTGTGTGTGTGTAAAATGGGCGAGGCTGAAGGAAAAACATGAAACGTCCGCTCCCAAAACACCATCACCGCGACATGGCTTTATCGTCGACGAGAGTGTCCCATTTACAGTCGGGTAGAGTCTTTAGAGAACACTTTACCGTGGTTGCAATGAGCTGTCTGCATATTTTGTAGAAATAGTTGGGGTTTTTTTTCCCCCACTTGCCAGCATGTTCTTTTGTTTGTGTTTCTTTTTGTTTCACTCGCTCAGCTAAATATGCAAATGAATTTGTCTTAAGTGTGCCAGGAACAGCACTTAGCACGAGACAGGAACTGATAGTCGATAGGCAAATTTTTGTACGAAGGAGCTGCTGTAATAATCGCTCCTAATACGGGACAACAATGTTTAGGGAATGTTTGTTGACCCTTATTATTGGACCCTTAATTAGCAAAACAATTAAAACATCTACGTACCGTACGGTTTGTTTAGAAGTAGGAATTTACAAAATTATTTTGTAGAAATTCAATAATGATAGTTCTAAAATTGTAGAAAATTTCATAGAGACAAAAAGACGCATCCGATTCCAAAGTTAAAGGACTTATGTGTAACGAATTGCATAAGTTTAGGCGTATTTCTTGGAGTTGATTGATTATTCACTCAACACTTAGTGGAAATGATCTGAACATTGTGAGGCGAATTCAAGGATTATCCTCTACACCTAACCTAACCTTGCCCCAGAACACTTGCCCTATTCTATTTCTACTCGTTCGAAAGCCCATTTCACCACGCAGCAGCACGGAACCCTTTCATCCGTGCTGTTTAACCCACTCGACGGTACAAACTCGACCAACATAATTCACTGGTAGCGTTTGCACACCCCTTTTTGGCATGAAGTGGCTTTCTCGAATTGCAGTCCCACTCGTGCCCGGACGGCCAAAAAGGTTTTTGGGACGTGGGTGTGTGTGTATGAGTGGGTTGTCAGTGTTGTCCCAGCTGTCATTAAGCGAGGCTCCGGTGCGGGTGGCCCCTTGGTAGCGATGATGATGTTACTGTTACTAATTTACATTAACTCTTAAAAGCGAAACTTCTGGTTCTGTGTCTGTGGCTCATACGGAAGCTCCCGTTGAATAAGGTGCGGCTCCTGGTGTGTGGAAGGTAGCCTCCACACATCTTGGCCCTCATGCACCGTTCCACCCAGCGACCAACGAGGTGTGAAGAAAGACCAAAAATCATATCATCACTCTCCACATCTACTGCTGTACCGTTTGCTCGTGCAAGCTAATGTGCGAACCACCGCCAGTGTCGTCGTCGTTGTCGTCGTAGTCGTCCCACCCGCACCGGGGATGGAAAAGAGTGGAACAACTCTCGCAACCGTACATACATTTTACATTAATTTATGCGCTGGAAGTGGTTCCCGTCGGCTGCCACATTCGCTTCGTGCTCCCGTGTGTGTGGTGGTAGGAAGATGAAACGAACGCCCTTGATGGACCCGTATCCCCCCGCCCGAAACGATCCCTTTGGGAGGGGGGATGGTCACCACGGGACACTGGAGCATATTTCATAACTCTTCCGCACAGGGGTTCGTCTACGCAGATGGCTTTTGCCGGTTTCATTACGGCACGACACGGTGGCTTTTTTTTATTACTGAAGGGAATGTGTAGCATCATGCGGGGTGGAGGAGCTGGGATTCGCTGTGTCGAATATTGCTGCCGCTGGCGGAGAAAAGGACCAACACGGGATGGAGCGAAAAGCCCAAACCCGACCTTTTCCCGCCACATTCCAGTGGTTTTGCAAATGAAACACGGCGCAATAGATAAGATAGTTTTTGGGGATGGAAGTCAAAAAGCTGCTCTTTACTTTGCATTATTCACGGTGGTGCTTTGCCGACACTGGTGGGCAGGTTTCCGGAGTGCGAAAAATGGGATTTCGGTAAATATTGTAATGTTTTAAGTGCTTGCATTAGACCTACAGCTCTACTCTTGCAACTGGATTTCATCTGAATCATTTAAAAAATGCCAAAAGGGAAATGTGGCATTGCAAAATGCTTAAAAAATTGTCTTAGCTTAATGACAGTTAACATTTAAAAAGCGTCCTTCAAAACTTTAAGCTCAACTGAATAAAAATTTGCATAATATTATGTTCATGCCTTAGCTACTTTTGCTTTTGCTACTTTTGCAGTTTGATCATGAAAGAGATTAAAAAAAAATAATTTCCCATTCTGTTGCACCACACACGATACAGTTACATTTTCCCTTCGGTCAACAGTGTTGCTCCAACTCGGAACGTAACGACGCTATTTAATTAGCTTCGACCTTGTTACCCTCCCGAAAGTTCATCCACCCTCCTGCGCTGAGCGGCGGGTTTCGGATCGACGGGAAAATGCCCCAAAAAGAGTGTATTGTTCCATCGTGCCCGGTTCGCTGTGCATCGAAATACGGCTCGAAGATGAATGTGTGTGTTTGTGTGTGTGTGTGTGTGTGTGTGTATGTGTGTGTGTGTGTGTGTGTGTGTGTGTGTGTGTGTGTGTGCGTCGGTATCCTGTTCATTCGTACCGAGTGGCCGGACCATCAATCCGGCATCAGGAACCGGTAGAGCTAGCTTAATTTTCCGGCATGTCACAATCGATTCCAGCATTTGCTCCCTCCTGCTCCAACCTGGCCAGTATCGAACAAAGCACCGGAAGAGCACGGGCATCGGCTTGCTCGTTCTCTATCTCTCTCTCTCTCCGCACCGAGGTTTGCAACTGCGCCTGATTGCTACCGCATGCCGATGCAACCGCAAACATGAATTTGATTACGGTTTCATCCACCCCTCTTCTATCACAGCCGGGCACCGGCGCCTGGCCACTCGGGCGAGCGACAACATTGGCGACATAATGAGCAATGCAACGGGAAATGGCTTCCACCATCGCCGGACTCATCGTGAGTGAAGCAGGGGGGAGCAGAGTGACCACGACCGACCATTTCTTCTCGCTTCCCCTTTCCCCCCAGAGGTAACCGGATACAGTTTGTTCAATTAGTGGTAAATTTGTGCCACTACGCCAAGGCCACCGGGTAGCCCAAAATTGCCTAAGCATCTCGACTGGCGTCGGATCCACCGCACCAGCAGGTTAATTGATTTTGTCAGCTACAGCGACGTCATCCGATCGTGTCCACTCACGAAAAGCCACCGCACGGAACACGGCTGACCGTGGAACCGCCGGATGATCCTGCCGCGAGCGGGGCCCGGTTGCGGGACGGGATCAAGGTTCGACCAGCGGAGTGAGTGTGTTAATTTTGAACCAAACCGTTCCCCGGTCCCGTGCACGTGCCTACCGTGACGGTATGTGCGTTAAACTTTCAAACACCACCCTCTCTGCTAACGCGACCGAAGCAGAGTCCGGTGTAGTATGGTCGCGTGTTCGGGTTGGATCCCGAGACCACTTGAAATCTGCCACCCCCGGTCCAATATCCGGTTCGGTTGCTGGACCGGGCACTTTGTGCGCCCAGCATGTGCGCCAAGCTTGGGGCCTGAATCACAGAGCACCGGAGACAGATCATTCCCGCACGGAGACGTCTTTTATCGTGCTCATCCGATGACGCCACTCGAATTCGTTCGAAATTCAATCCAATTTTCGACAAAAATATGTTCCACTTCTTTCATCCGTCAAACTTTTCTACCGTCTACCGTTGCTCCAAAAGACCTGTTTTTTTTTTTTAAACGGAAAGACAGCATCCACAATCATTCAGAAGCATTCCATCAGACCCTTTTACGGACGCTTTGGTTGTGCGGTGAAAGTCCCAGCATCGACGTAAACTCCAG
This sequence comes from Anopheles coluzzii, assembly GCF_943734685.1. Taxonomy (NCBI): domain Eukaryota; kingdom Metazoa; phylum Arthropoda; class Insecta; order Diptera; family Culicidae; genus Anopheles; species Anopheles coluzzii. The sequence continues at coordinate 10,692,619 of NC_064670.1, read as the reverse complement.
TCCCCCCAGCACCTGCGTTGAAAGCCACAAGCCCCGATTTTAAATCGAAACATGTCAGAAGATGAAGCTGTCCTCTTGCTAGCCATTTCCGAATTGCCGAATTTCCAGCCGAATGGCATTTAATTTCTATTTGATTACAGCGCACGTCAGACCGTCCGCTAGCGCTAGCTCCTAATGATGATGAAATCCAAACAAAACGCTTTCTCTATGTTCAAAACCAAAGCAAACGGGACACCATGTCCAGAGAGAGAGAGAGAGATACTGTTGACCGCCCTGACAGGCAAGCAGTCATCCACTTATGCAAGATGACAGTGAACCGAGTGTCCAGGAAGGGAGAAAGTTGGAAAAGTCTCCGCGTCCGTTTGCTACTCCGGAGCGTAGAAAAATCCTAATTCCATTTCTTGGGGCTGTTTCCGTCCTCTTTCCGGTCACCGCTGTAGCATTGGGGTCAAGAAGCCGGAAACTTGACTCGTGCAACAGAGAGGATGTTTTTGAGTATGTGTGTGCGATTTTGCTGTTTTTTGCTTAAACCTTTGCGCAGTGGAACAGTAAACTTGAAGGGGAGAAAAAAGAATCACACACCACCATATGTGTAACCTCGTACCGCCACGGTTCGCTCGCTGGTTTGGGAAGGACCCATTTCACTTCTAATCTAATTCCCGTTCCATATCATTCCCGTATCATGGCGAGGTATTTTAGAACTTCGTTTTTTTCGGACACTTTTTGTCTCTTTTACACTGTATGCTTTTTTGTGGTGTGTGTGTGTGTGTGTGTATACTTGGCTGTACATTCTATTCCCGTTTCGCTTTCGAGCCCGCATCAAGCATTCGTTAAAGTATGTTTCTGGTCCGAGTTGTGCCGTGCAGCGAACTGGAAACTAGGCAAACCTACATACTGCCTCATCCGGTGTCATGTTTTTTTTTTGCTGTGTAGAAGAAATAAAAAGGAGCTATTTTTTCTTCTCAGCTTTGTGGCGCTTTGCTTTCCCTTTGCTTGGTGGAGATGATTTTTTGTTTGTTTGTTCGTTGCTGTAGCCTGCTTCGTTCGAGCTATCTACTTACCATTCATGGTTTGCGAAACTGATGCTGCTACCACGGCTGATGTGCGCCGGTACCGAGCGGCCGGCATTGGTTTGAACTTTCTCCTGCTAGCGTAAAGGTTTGCCCAGCGCCACAGCCCAGCCTGGGAGAGTGCTTGTTGATAGCAAATAGTTTGGGACTTTATTCGTCTTCAATTTTTTGCGAACCAATCCGCCCCGGTCTCGTCGCTTGGAGCCGTGCGTCGTTGGACAAAAGTTGACATGTGAACGCTAAGAGCCGGTTCATGTTTTCCCTTCGCAAAAGGTACCGGAAAAATAGCGTAAGGGAAGTCAACCGTACGATTAGAAATCTCAGTCTCACTTCACGGGCGCACCGAAGCGTTCCGCCAAGCACACCCCCTGGTGGGAGCCGAGCGTAACCCGAGGAGCATCCGCTGGCGACGGCACATTGGCAGGAAGATGCCGGGAAAGTTTTTCTCCCCACAAAACTTTTCCTATTTCACACCCACATCCCGCAGAGCTGATGGCACGTGTGTGTGTGTGTGTGTGTCTGTGTGAGTGTTTAGATGAACACGCGAGTTGACAGGAATGGTTTTGGGAGCTTCAACCACATCACAACCGAACCAACCGTGCCAGTGTGGAATAGTTGTTTCCCCCCCCCTTATTGGGAGTCGTACTGAGAAAAGCTGCTGGTACTACCCATACTATGCTGGTGGTCTGATTATAGGTGGAACCTGTTCAAGATGACACTCTTTATAAGGTGTTGATAGGTTCGAACGTCAATTGTGTTGCGAGCGTTGACAGGGATGCTTTGGTGTCGCGCAAGGGCAAATTTAGCAAACTGTTTTCCACAGCACAGAACGAATACTTTTATTATTTTTTGGGGTGCAAAGAGGTCATCGTGTGTCATTAATGATTGAGTTTTTTATATGTGTATAAATGTTCTTTAAAAGAAATAAAATTGTCTCTTCGTTTTGCTTCGATACCTCACCAAAGGATGATAATGAGATGTTTCAATCATTATCAATAATCACATAAAGAATGTTTCAATCACTGCTAGTAGCGCTGCAAAATATTATAGTCAATGCCATTAAAAATCTGACTGAAACAAAATCCACGTCAGCGTCACGTACTCAGCCTTGGCATCACGATGTAAACCTTACAGCAAAAGCAATCGCCACAACTAACCGAATAGCAGCAGGTCACGACCCTTTAAAATGTTGGTTGCATTAAATGAAAATAGGTAGACGACGGTAACTGTAACGTGCCAGACACGGCCAGACTATGATCTTCGAATGCCAAATATACAACCCACCACAAAATATATCAATAGAATATTTCGAACAACATTCGAAAGACGGGGACGAAAAAAACATAAAACAAGTCATGCAATTTTTATAAAAAAATAAGTTGGAATTTTAAGTCCATAGCTAAAGGCAGTCAACCAGCCTAAGGACGAATTCTTTAACCTAAGCACCTATTTAACTACGAGTAGTCGAAAGGGTTTAAAAGAGCCTGGTAAGCCTCTGAATATGAACGCGGCTCGGTGGGTCTATTCATAGGAGGACATATTCCATTGCTCGCATATATATATAGAAGAAGAAGAAGAAGAAGAAGAAGAAGAAGAAGAAGAAGAAGAAGAAGAAGAAGAAGAAGGAGAAGAAGAAGAAGAAGAAGAAGAAGAAGAAGAAGAAGAAGAAGAAGAAGAAGAAGAAGAAGAAGAAGAAGAAGAAGAAGAAGAAGAAGAAGGAGAAGAAGAAGAAGAAGAAGAAGAAGAAGAAGAAGAAGATGAAAGAATAAGACGAAGGAGAAAAAGAAGAAGAAGAAGAAGAAGAAGAAGAAGAAGAAGAAGAAGAAGAAGAAGAAGAAGAAGAAGAAGAAGAAGAAGAAGAAGAAGCATCACATACTCAATATTGATAAACAGAGGTGGTACACAATACGATTGGTGTTACCAATACATGCATCGTGACATTTTTGCGACCAACGCTTGGTCAGTCAGCCTATGTCATGACTTTTTTTCCATTGTGATCAGTTTTGCAAAGTTACACTGACATAGTCATTTCCCGAAGTTTAACACACCCAACATGGTACATCCCTGGCCATGACACAAGCTTGCTATCTAAATAAAATGATTTGGAGGGCATTGACAGTGAACCAAGCTTCCTAAACTATCTGTAAAAATCTAGATCGTACTTAACACGCAACATATTGTTCGGGAGTTTTTTTTATCAACCAAAGCGATATTTCCATGTTGCATCAACATCGGTTGCCATCCAAGCCAAATATTCTCCTGGGCAGCATGTTCTCCACGAGTCCTAACTCGAACTACTCGAGCAAAACTTTGCGCATCAAGTTTCGATCCCTAACGAATACACTTAAATTCGGTCCACGGATTCCCATCCCCTCGGCACTGGTGTTGATTTTGCGTCCCTCAGTTTCACGCCAAAAAACTTTGAACATCACTCATCAAACAAACTGGACGCTGATTTCCGCCTCGTCTTACTACCTCACCAGCCCCCAACCACCATGCGACCGACTAACTTAACTTTAAGGACGTCTCAAATGGATCGTAATCAAATCGCCTAATCGACACCGAATCAAACCATTTTGTGCGGTGCTTGACATTTTGCTTCTGTCGATTTTTTGCTCGCTTGGAGCTGCTCAAACTTGTGCAAAAGTTAAAAGCAGCCATAGTTGAGCGTCACTTCCTAGCACAACACGAAAACATTGTCCACGATTTATGTTGCCTCTTGCCGTACGCTCCTTCTCGCTGTTTTCTGGCTTTGCTTTAGCCGGAAACGAGTAGCTGTTGGTTATTTTTTTTTGTGGCTGTTGTAGTGTTTGTCCCTGAACCATTTCGTTTAAAAAGCATCCTTGCCCCGGTTGCAGCAGAAGAGCTGGGAAAGATAAATAGCGTCACGCAAGACAAAATCCACCACCGAACGAACCTTCCCGCTCGGGCGCAATCTCGGTACGCGGTTCATTTTCCCTCGATCGGACGAGCAGAACCGCACACCGTAGATAATGATGATGACACCGAAAGCGCATCATGTCACGAGTCGTTGAGAATCGTGTTGTGGAAAATTGAAATTAATCTTGCCACTCGTGCACACTGCACTCACAGTTCGCGTACGAGTCGTCCGACAGTGCCGCTCGGTATCGTTATTGGTCCCATAACTCTTGGCCTGTCTGCTTCACTACTGTTCCCGCGTCCCGCACCTTGAAAGGAAGGACAATTTTCCACCCACTTTACAAGCGTGACAGCGTCTTGCGGTGAATGCGTTCGCTGTTACGAAAATCACTCTCCTGCATCCCATGGAAACGATGCCGGCAATCGATCGATCGAGCTGGATTTATTGTTCCCCGCTGCGATGGCAGGGAGGCAGCAACACAAGGCAAACAAGGGGAACTTGCTTCACTAATCCAGTCGCTTATCGCAGGGGGTTTCTTTGGCACATTTTCCACACCTGAGTGTTTGCTGGCATTCGGGAACATTTGTTCCACAACGACGACGTACGAAACAGCTGTGATTGTGGCGCTTTGTGATGCGCAACCTTTCCCTGCTTCCACACTGAGCTGGAGTTTTGTTTCGGCGAAGGGACGACTTCTTCTACGAGAGCAAACCAAAAGCTGTAAAAGGCGACCGGCACGCCTCCGAAATTCTTACTCCGAAAATCCGACAAGCCTCGTCGGGAAAAAAAGTGCGTCCGAAAGTTGCTAATGACAAAGTTGACAGCGCACACGCCGTACCGTAGCAGCGGCAGAAGTTTCCCGCTACTCACCTGTCGCACACATTTGCACCCTGCAGCCCTGGGCGGTGGTGGCTAAAGTGTACCAAAAGCTACCCTCAGATTAAAAAAAAACAAGTAGAACCATTCAAACACACATACGGAAATAGGAAACATGGAAAACGTGTTCCGCTTCACGGCTTTGACGCAGGCAAGTGTTGTGTTTTCCCGAGCCATACCATCCCGAGTTTGTGTCACAGTATTTGACAAGAAAGTGACTTTTTACTGAGTGCCACTCAACCTGAACCAACCTAGCTTAGCTGGGAGGGGTGTGGCAGGGGCGTTAAGAAGAAGGAAAGAAAAGTAGCAACAACAAAGAAAAAATAGCACAGGACCAGAAAACTGTGCAGCGTACCCCGGCTGGCCCAGGAAAAGCTGACACGATCATCCGCAATTTACCGTCAGCCTGTCTGACATCGGCCGTCCTTCTAGTGGGGGTAAGCTACTTCTTCTGCTGGGTAAAATAAAAGAAAACTGCTCAGATCGACACGAGAAAAACACACACACAAACACACGCACGCACCGGTTGTGGTGGTGAAATGCACAAGAAAACTCAAAAGGAGTGGCAAACGAGGGGGGGGGGGAACACGGGCACCCACACGGCACATAATCCCAGCGCCAGCCTGCATCCACGATCGTTAACTTGTGGCCCGTGAGCGGAATGCAGATTGACGGCTTGCCTTTGCGGGGCGGCTTGGTTCTCTTTCGGTTCGATTTACGGTGACGGCAGGAGGCAAAGCGAACGCTAAATCGCCATTGACGTCTGACGATGCCGTCGACGATGGCGACGTTTATGCGGTTTTGATGTGACATGGCGATGTATTTTGTCTGCCGAAGTGGTGAACAGCTGGAAGCGATGATGCTCGCTGATGGAAAGCGGGAGGAGGGTTTTGGGTCCTCCCCACGACTGCAAAGCGTGATGTCATTTCGTGCCGAAGGTGCCGAAGGAAAGCAAAAATAAACCAAACAAAAAAAACCTGCTTGCTCTCGGTCTTTCCACTCAACCGAACATTAGCAACAGATTTTCGCTGTCTTAGAAGCTTTGTGGTTTACGATGTGGAAGTGGTACAAGTAATCAAGGTAATTAGCGAGCGAAAAGATTTATACCACGTGTTGAGCAATGGACACGAGTGACAGGAAAAACGATGCTTTGAGTAAAAATGCCTTTTAATCACACGTGGTAGAGATGTCGTGCAAAGTCTTTGGCCTGAAGCATTTTGTACAGGTTCTTTATTTTTATGTTTTGTGTATTCATTTTTCGAGAAACTGTCAGACCAATATTTCCATTCAACAACCTCGGTTAAAAGAAACAAATCAATGCTACGAACATTTGGAGATTTTATCTACGATTTAAACATCAAATTAAATTGCAACATAAAACAAGCACACACATCAAAGGCGAACAATATTGCACAACAATGTGCGCAACTTGGTCATTTCATATTCCAATCACATTCCATTACTAGCGAGCGTGTGTGCCTTTTTTCTCCTCTCCAACATTGGCAAGGGTCCATCAAAAAAATTTGATTATACGGTTTGTCCCATTTTCTACGCCTAAGCGATCGCTTCGAACGGAGCGCGCTCCATCCGCGCTGACCGTAAAAGTATTTATCATTCTGTCCCATTTGCCCGCCATATCAAAGTGCGATCCCCTTTTCCGAGAAGCTTGGCAGGGGAAATTCCCGAAAAATGTTGCCTTACCGAAATCAAAACCTCAAATTGCTCTGCCCAAATGCCACGGCATTGCGTTACCGCTCTTGACTAAGTCTATGCAAAAGGGGCGTGATGCAGCGAGAGAGAGAGAGAGAGAGAGAGAGAGAGAAAAAAAAAATAGAGAGAGATTTGTATGTGTAAGCCCAAAGGTCCACGGGCACGGGCATGAAAGCAAGATCCCGAGAAATGGATGACGGTTCCGGTCATTCCGGTCGGAAGCACCGAGCAAAGCTCAATAAAAAGGGCTAAAGCACGCGTGAGAAATGGACTGCTGTAATCCTTTTCCTGAGGTTTTTGGCTTGCTGAGGTTTGGGCCGCGTACCGGGCAAGCCTGATGGACGGCACCGGTTTCGGAAGGGAAGTGGGGCAAAATATTTTATCATATTTATGGCGACAACAAAAGCGACAAATATCATGCAAAACAACCATAAATAATGCCGGGCCGGGCTGACGACGCGTGTACGCCAGCGCGGCGGCACGAAGTCATATGCACCGTAAGATTGGTTGCAGGTCGTTTCCTCCCCCAAAAAACCCAGACCACATCTCCAGTCAAATGATCCAGTCCCGACGATCGTCGTACCCGCGTCGGCCTCTAGCAACCCACACCGCATTAGGTGACAACCGTGACAGCGCTTCAGACACTTCTGGGCCAGCTGACACTTTCTGCAGCGCCGCCGCCGCCGCCTGACGGAATAAACATATCTCGCGGGTGAGTTGAACCGCCACTCGGTAGCGAAAGGATATTCGCGCATTAGCCACGCCATACACAGCAGCACAGGCGCGGGACCACGGATCCAGGATGGGGAGGAAAGGAGAGTCACAATTGTTTGAACAACGGATTTGCAAGAATCACACCGCGCTTGCGATTTGTTTTGATAGCCTTCTGGCCATGGTGGCTTGGCCCGTTTCTCGGACGCGATTGGATCAAAATAATCCGAGCGTGAGGAACGGAACAGTGAAGCGATCCCAACGCCCCCCTCCGGGGTCATGCTGGAGTTTGTGTCTGTGTACTGTGATACGAAACAAAGCAAGCAGAAGTCTGGCTTGTTGGATGGATTTTGCACGGACAAATTCTTTTGAAATGAAGCTTCGCAGAGAACCTTGCGTCGAAAACTTTCTTTTCATTTCACGGCGGGCAATGGAGATTCTCACTAAAGTGATTTTGACAGCGTATCTTTGCTTGCGATTTAAAGAGTATTATAAAACAGTGTGTTTACAGTATTTCTAGTGCATTGTAAAATATTTTGACATCGGCTTCTCCTACATAACCATTGAGATATTTCAGCTTTAAGGGGAATTTTGGTCTTAAATAAGCATTTCGTTTGCCCAATTTTGTGTGAAACGTTTACGTCTATGTTAAGTTACGTCCATGTCGCTCAAGAAACCGAATAACGTATGGCTCCGATGTTTGTCCAACAGTGTGACATAAATCTGTTCCATTTATGAAATAAGCAACTGCAATAAAGTTCTACCAACATGACCAGATGAAACTAATACGAACAGTGAACAGCAGTTAGTAGAGCCTCCCAGGGCCACACACCGAAGTTGGTGGCTTCTTCACACACACATAAAATGCAGCTCCCATTTCTCTACCATCTATCGCACACTGATCGTTCCCGTGCTTTAAACATTCCAGATCTACCCACCCTGAAGCTGGAGCTCGGCATCAACATGAACCCGGAGGACATCGAGGAGGGAGACGACGTGTACTTTGAATGTAAAGTGAATGCAAATCCGTCTGCATACAAAGTGGTCTGGAAGCATAATGTGAGTATTCGCTGTGGTATTCTTGTTCTTGTTCCTGTTTTTTCAACATTTTCCTCTCGCTCGCTTCACCGCAGCGCCGTCGCTTTTCATTCGCTCATTTATTTATTCTTCGGTGGCCGTACGATACGATGGATTAAGGATGTGTGCCTCCCTCTGCACCCTCTACTCTGTGTGCACTTAGACCGTGTGGTCTGTTACTGGGAGGGGGGGTAGCTAGAATAACTCAAACAGCCGTTCCGAAAATGCGGAAAAGCGAAAGCGGCGGTGCAATTGCTGGTGCGGTTGAAATTGAGATTGCACCGTGCAGTTGCCGTCCAGCGCTCGGGTTGGAGCTGGTGTGCTCAGAACTTTGCACGCTCGTGGTTAGTGACCACATGTTGGCACTGCAATTGCTTGCGCGCGCTCGCATTGCATCATCGTCATACATATGCATCGAGCCGCAGCTTCAAGATAAAGCGAAAACCCTCCAAAAACGGAAACGCATCGAGCGTAAGGTTACGGAAGGGGACAAGCACAAGAAGAGAGAAGAGAAAAAAAAGATCCCCCGCTAAAACAAAATGTAAAAACCATGCACCAAGATCGGTTCCGGTGACGACGAACAAGCGGGTTCCTTTTTAGCGGGTGCAGGATTTTGCTTTTGTGTGTAAGCGAAGCCGTAACACGATAACGCTGTTGAAGCGGATCCCATCGGCTCAAGTATCCAGATGGGGGAGGATTTCTTGCAAAGACACTGGCGCTGCTGCATATTGCTAGCCTGCAATCTGCATTGAGCAGTCTGCTTTTCGATAGAGAAAAAAAACACATCCCAATGTCTCCTGGCTGTGGCACAGAACACTTTCGCCCACGCCCGGTTCTTTCCAATTTCTCACAACGAAACCCGTCCGTCCATCCGGGGAGCTGCTTAAAATGGCCGGCCATATAGACGGTGGTTTGCCGCGCACCCCAATCCAGTTAAAGGATTGCACTGTCAGGCGGGCTGCATCTGCATCGTCGTGGCAGGTCGCTGGCAATCGCGTACCGGCAGCGCCCTGGCAATGCGGTTTCCATTTCGTGATATCTTATTTACATATGTCTTCTTATACACTTCCACCCCACCGCTTTTCCCGTCGCCCTGCCTCCCGAGCGCTCTTTTGTTTCTACTCTTTTGGATAGATTTTTTCATCCCCTTCACCCACTCCGACCCACTCGCTGCACTGTTGGCAGCCGAAAAGCGTATCCGTTCTTTCTCCGAAACACGTGCCGGAAGGCTCACTTTACCGTTGCAGTTGGTTTGTGACTCAATTTCGACTTACCATTCGCCGCCCGTCTTCCTCTCGGGTTCGATTTGGTTGTTCCTGTTCCAATAAAAGAAAAAAAATCCACCACCGCCTGTCAATCGATAGCGTTTTGCGCACGAGATGCACATTCGCTGCACCACGAGCAGCAGCAGCAGCAGCTGACAGCTTGGGTTATTCGGAGACAAGTGGAGAATGCTCATCGTTAGCAGCATCGTGTCAGGTCGCTGATAATGGCAGTGGCATGGCAACGGAACTGCAGTTGATATTCCAGTCGTCTGCGTGCGCTTGCTTGAAAAATGTCACTTCCGAGCGGTGATTTATTTCCGCTGCATTTTGTTTTTCGTGGCATAATGTTAAATAAAAACGAGCAAGAATAACGCAAACCCCGCTGCAAGTGTGCCTGATCAGCAGGAAATCCGTTCAATGGTGATGCGTTGAGGTGGAAAAAAGTAACCATTCCTGTAGCTCATCTTTATTTCAATTTGCTCTTAACCGACTCACTGCTATCGTGCTCTTTTTCTCAAACACCAGTCCATTCTACGGAGTTTCAGATTATCTGGAATTTCATGCGAAAGTTGTCGGAATGTTTTATTTTGCCAAAAGGTATGCATGGATTGATCTTTTCAAATCCTTTTTTCATGAAACCATCCGATATCAATTTTTAAACTTCAAAAGCACTAACTCCTGCAGCTGATTGTAAAGAGATGTACAAATGATTAGATTTCCTGAACCAAACGTCTAATGAAAGTTTTCAATACATGGTTTGCTCAAATTAAACACAATTTTATACTCATTCTTCGTCTGACTTCATTCGATTTTCCAACGTTCAGAACGTATTTCTCTACTAATACAATCATCGACAGCCTTATTTTTTACACTCTTCAAAGCAATCCCTGTGCTGTTTCGTGTGTGTCAACAAGATTGTGTATCGTTTCAGCAAACCTTTCGTGCTGCTCGTAGCACAACGCTAGTGTAGCAAAGCCTGTACAATTACGGGCTTTGATTGAATTTATTATTTCTTTATGTTTCGATACGAAAGCTCTGGCCAAACTGTGAAGCCTCACAAATATAGCTCTTCATCGCCCGTTCGCACAAAGAACCAAAGAGCACCATTTTGGTTATGTTTCGTGATGTATCTTTCCCTTCACAGTTCCTTCACACTGATCCGCCGATATGCGCTCGTCTCAAGAAACGAACGATTCCAACACATGTTGCCACGAAATCGACACAAAAAAAACCGACCGACCAACCAAGCCATTTTCAGCTTTATTTTCTACCCTCTGCGTCTCCCAACCACACGTTGGACACTGCAGATGATGTTAGAATGTTTTATTTTAGCTGTTCCTTTTGCTTCACTCCGCACCGGCCAAAGCGCTGCGAAAGCACACTCCGGCCATGTATGGCATTTCGGTCACGTCCGAAAAACCCCAGCCCAGCCGCCACAAACCGTCCGCTATCCCCGGTGCCCGGTCCGAGCGAAAGGGATCAAGTCCGGCCCCATGCGATATGCATATTGAAGACGTTAAAATAATAAATTCCACTGCCGGTCGTCTTCGTCGTCGTTGTCGTCATCCGGTCCAAATTCCCGGCCATTCACCATCACACGGTGTGTAGGTATGTGTGTGTTCGGTGCGCGATTGATATACGCGGTGTCGTCTGTGGTTGTGGCATTCTGGTGCACAGCCACATTCTCACACGATCACACTTGGGCCTGGGGCCGGATGAAGTTAGTGGTCTTCTTCTCCATTTTTTCTGTATGGTTGTCGAAAGGGAGTATGTTCTTCGCCTTTATTTTTGTTGTATTCGGTTCCACTGTCTCTTCCCAAAACCCCCAAAAAAGGGATTGACTTTAATGGCCTACCATGTAAGCGTCAGGCCACGTGTGCGAGCCGGAAAATGCAAAGGAAGGGAAAAGAACTGCCAACACACACAAAAAAAAATAAAACTCATAAGAGTGCGAACGAAAATTCCATCCCAAAAATATGTGGCAATGTGAATCGACCAGAAAATATCCAATATTCGATATTCTTTACCGCACTGCGCCATCCCGTACCGCGCGTACCGGCGTTAACCTTATTGCGAAATGCCTGGAAGGATCGGGGAGGTTAAGCATGTGGGCCACAAACTGTTTCCTTCAGCGACAGACAAGCTCTCCGGGCGAGCAGGGAGAGGGGTTGGGATGGTCATAAAGTTATTTCGATGCTGGCCACATCCGCTCCAACTTCACGCTGATCAGCTCCTGCTGCTGTTCCCGCTTCGTTGGGCTGGCTTTTAAAGTTGCTCACTAATTTTTGGGACTACCACTGCCACGGCGGCAGGACCGACCGGTGTCGAAATCTTATCCTGATCCTGATTGCGTCCGATCAGGTCACCCTACATTGGACATCCATGGAACCGTGAAGTGTCCAGTGGAGAGTGTGCCGCGGCGAGCAATGGGACGATGCTGTGGTGCTGGCGAGGATGGTGAAAAATGCTGCCTTTTCACTTTCTGTCCGCAGTGCTGCGGTTGTTCGGCTATCGTCCAACCATTGGCCCGGACACTGGGCGCTACTCCAGACCAGCACACACACACACACGCAAACATTTTCTACTTGCTCGAGGTGATCCAGATTTTATCTAAATGTTTTATACAATCTTCTAAACACCACACACACTGAGGGGTTTCGTGTGCTAGGTGGTCTGTATTTAGTATCGTTTTAGAAACTTTTGTTCAAAGATTTCCATGTCACTATGAGATGGGATATTAGTTATAAGCCCTGCCCTTCGTGCGATGATGTTTAGGATGACTTTGGAGAATTCATTTTTAACAAATTGTCTAGTTCATTTGAAAAAAAGATCATGATGTAGCTGTAAGAGTGAAAAATAGCTTAAAGTTTATACAGAATTGATAGAATTTTACAAAAATCATCTTACTGTTTAAAGCAATCTATAATAAATGACCGGTGTTGTTAATTGTTCCATTTTAATAAAAGTATTCATTATTATTCATTTCACTGCTGTCATCAGAAATTGAAGATAATTTCTTGCTTTTTTAAATCACTCTCTGAAGCTATATAACAAAATACAAATTTCAACAACATCTCAAAAACATTTCCGAATCAAACAAATTGTAAAAAAAAAATGACACCAAGCACGATAATAATAGTAATGATGGTGTCGTTTCGCTCGTTGCGCTTTTGTAGCATGCGGTCACCATATAACACGGCCTGCCCCATGCTGTGTCCACGAAGTTACCTTTTTTTACACTTGAAACATTGCAATAGCAAAAAACACCACGACCGTCAATCGTTTAGCTCTGCAGTGCGGGGGAAGGGGACGCTTCACCATCGGATAGAAAGCATTAAAAAAAAAACATGGTACGGCCCATGTTGCCAGTCCGGGTGCCGGGCGTCACCGTCTCCTTCGTAATGATAATCATCCCGGGGTCGATTGTGCACCATTCACAATATTAACCACAGGCCACCAAACACACACACACCGCGCCGCAGCAAATGTGCCAGAGGGGGGTGATGCACACACACGCGGAAGCGAGAAAGCCAAACAAAAACACACACAAAAAAAGCTGGACCACCCAAAACCTAAACGATAGCACACGACGACACACGAGAAAGAGAGGAAGAACAAAAATCCCACCGTCAAAGCCTGCGACCATGTTTGACTTGATTGCGGTTGTAGGCCGGCTGACATTGTGCCAGTAACGGTGCCCCACGGTGGCAACAGCTGTCCTGTCCGCCTTGATTAAGGTTGGCATTTTTCCCATTTTCCACAATGTGGTATTTTTCAGAGGTTGGCTTTGGTGTAGGTTTATTTTTTGTTTTTGTTTTGCTGCGCTCCTGCTTGTGGCATAATTTCTGGCAATTTTTGGCCTCTTTCCTACGTAAAAGTGTCCCCCCTGTGTCCACTGTAATTTCTTTGTGCTTATGGATCTGGTAGGGATACTTTTTTGCCTTGTTTTTTGCTCCATTTGTTACCTTCAAACTCTGCGCCGTCTCATTTTTTGTTTTCTGTTTTTGGGTTTCTCGAGTAGTCCCTCGACTTTTTTTCCTTTTCCTTGCTTATCTTGTTTTCACTTTATTAACCTTTCCTGTCCACCCGGGCGTACCGCTCGGTACACCTAGCGTGTTTTGCAGCAAAAGAATAAGAACGATTTCACTTACACCAACACACACACACACACAAACACGGACACAAGGACACAGAAAATCGGTTCTACATTTGTGCCCGCTGGCCGACAGGTTGAGCCGCTTTTTGTTTCCTTCTTTTTCTCGTTCTTCTTCTTCTTACTCTTTTTGCGGTTTGCCAGCCCCGCACAATAACAAAAAAAAAACCCCCGCTGTCCATGGGCGGCCTTCGTCAATTTGAGCCTTTGTACAACATTTTACGCATGAACGGGCATAAATTGCATACGGAAAAAAAATGAATCGCTCGAGGGAATGCCAATTTTAAAACGATCAACATCACCCAACACAATCTAAAGGTGCCCGAAGTAGAGGAAGGAGGGTAAAGTTGCTGGTAGAAATAACAAAAGATGGTGTTTCAGAGTTTTTTTTTATTTAGTTTGGTTTGGCTGTCCTTTACCGGTTTTTTTTTTGTGTCGCCCCTTTTGTCAGCCTTGTTCATTACACAGTCATGAGGTAATTTCGGGGAATTATCTGCCCCCCTCCCCAACTCCTTCCCCGTACTGTATTGTGCGGTCAATCAACGGACAAAAGACCGTCCGAGCGCACCATTCATTAAAAATTACTCAGTGCTCAGTGCTCAGTCGGGGCGGCGAACAAAAGGATGAAATGTCACCTTTTGGCATAATAATTTACTTATTTTATATGACGCCCCGAACGGACCAGCGCTGTACGCATTGTGCGGCAAGATGTAAGCTTAATTCTCAGCAAGACTTAATTGTGTCTGTTTCAAGTGGTAAAATGTTGTGGAAAATTGTGTGGCGAGATTTGACGACGCACAAAACATGTTTTGTAAAAATCCTTAAAATGAGAAGATAGTTGTCTGGTTGGATTATTCCTTTTATTTTCTGCCCTGCCTTGTGACTCATCTCGCGAGGTCATAAACCATTTAATCGACCCAGTCAACCCACCGAAAGCCCCCGCGTTCGACGTAAACCATCGTTCGAGCCAGCGGGGATAGTGAAAATCTTTGTCGCGGTTGCTTTTACCCGTCTGCACTAGTAATTATCTGCCCGCTCGGCGTCTGCTTCATTTACTGCTCCCTGTGCTCGTGCTCGAAGCGGTTTGACCACGGTGTACACGTGGCTAACAATTTACTACAGTCCCAGAAAGTTTAAACATGATGAAGGCTATTTCAACGTTCCGTGCTCCCTGCGCAGCACCATTACCAAACCCGTTCCATTCGGATCCGGATTCCCTTCGAAAGAAGTAAAACCAGACCCCGACAAAAAAAAAGGCAAAAACCCCAAACTGCAAAACAAAACAAAAAAGCAAAAAAATATTTCGAAACGAGACGCCTTCACCTAACTTAAAACAAGTTGAGCGTCTGGCCAAGGATTTCGGTCCGAGGGGGAGGGGGGAGGAAAAAAGATAAAGACACTAACGATGAGCAGAATACAAAAGCAGTAGCATCCGCAATGGTGCACCAACAGTAGCAGCAGCAGCACCAGCAGCAGCATGAAAAATGGAAAACTTCATTCCCAAAAGCGAACGAAAATGAGCCACCGTCCCCTTGGCGGAAAAGTTTGTTTCCCTCGCCTTGCTAGCACACCTTCAGCCGGCGCGGCGTGCAGCCGTCTTCCGCGATGTGCCGGACATTTCGTCAGCCAGCCCGGCGGACAGGCAGTTTCAAAGCACAACAGCACAAAAGAACACCATCCAGCGGGGTAGGAAAGGGAGAGGGTGTGGGTGGGTGGGTCCACAAAATATACACACACAAACACACACACACACAGGCAGCCGCCAAAAGAACTGTGCAAAAGTTTTTCCCCTTCGCGCTTTACAAGTTTTGCCTTCGCGTATCGTGTTCTGCTATTACTGACCGAAAACGAGAGAGAGAGAGAGAGAGAGAGAGAGAGAGAGAGAAAGAGAGAGAAAGAGAGAGAAAGAGAGAGAGAGATAAAGAAAGAGCTAAAAAAGCATGGCTGAGTAGGGTTAGAGGGTAAAATTAAATTTTCGACTCAACGGTCGCCGGTCCTTCGGTTTGACGGCGCTGAAAACTCTTTCATGTCCGTCATGCTGTCCCGGACCCGTAGCGCCTCGAGCCCTTCAGTCGCCACGACCGCCAACCGCCGGCAGACCGAGCCAACCGAGGGACGCACTTTTCAACGCTCCATTGAACTGCGAACGGCTGCCAAAGGGAGCAGCAGCAGCAGCAGGAAACGACAGTACCGCTGCAAATGAACTGCATTGCAAATATAAAAAGTCATCGACAGTGATGATCGACATCGTTCAGGCAGTGAGGGCAGCATTTCCCCCCCCCCATTCCGCAATGGAGGTTATGTCTTCCTTTCATACTTCGGAAGCTTTGCGTCAATCGGCAATTAAATTAAATAAACATCTTTATTAGATTTCCCCTATATTTTGTTTCGAGGGATGAGCGCATTCCAGCCTTTGCGCGCTGAAAGAATGTGCTTGTGAAGGACTTATTATTAAAAAACTTTCAGCAATTTGTGCACTCAACAGGGTAAATGGTTCGGTTTGTTGGCTTATGCTGTCTGAAGCAGAAAACAAAGCGGAATTGGATTAAAACAGCACAAATAAAACAAAGCTTAAGAATCCCATAAATGTAATTATTCTAGTGTAAAGCGTTTTGAGACTCTTAATTCCAACTATAACCAGAGCTTCCAGCTGGCTCAACTGCATTCAGTACCTCTTTCATTTAGCAATCTTTCATCTTATCAATTCTGTATTTTTGCTTGATTTGAACACTTTATTAAACATTAAAAACCGAACTTTAACTTGTTCTTGGAACCCTTATTCTGGGACAATCAGACATAATAGTCCGGAACCGAAAACTTCCTACCATTAGTTCACTTTAATAAACGGTGGCTCATCTGCATCGTACTCCACCCTCCGGAAAGGGCTCTTTAAATGTGTTCCCTTTGCTTTTTCCCCCTTTGGTTCACTAAAGCTGGCCGAGAGCTTGAACCGGCGAAACCCTTTTTTTCTCTCTTTCCATGCTCAGCTGTTGCCATCCATCATGTTACTACTGTAACTATGTGGTCATCGCATCGAGCGAACAACAATAATAAAAAAAACGGGAAAAACTTTTTCACACACAACCCAACCCATGCCCACGATTATGTTCTTTTCCGAATGTGAGCCATGCACACACACACGAGCATACACACTCCTCTTACCATTGTGCTGTGGTTCCGTTTGGGGATTTGCTGCCCTACAGCTCGTAAATGTTATGTAAATTTTTTATTTCCTGCCCTACCCCTTACATCACACCCAGCCCGTGCAAAGAAGGGGTCCACAGAAGGGTTCTGGGGGAGGAAGGGCGTTGATGGTGAAGTGGGGAACAATGCATATGTGAGAGAGAGAGAATGTGTGTGTGTTCCTCGTAGCTCATGATGCCGATGCTGCCCGCAATCTCGAATCGGTACGTCAATAACTCAAACACTTTTCCTATGTAAAACCGGGCGTCCATAAAATGGTCGTAAAAAAGGATAATAATAAATGCATAAATTTACACACCGACCGCAGTGACCGTGTTGAAACAGGCAGGCAGAGGGTGCAGGGGGGGGGGGGGGCTAGCAGCAAGAAAAACGATTCTTACGCTCGCTGAGAGTTAAATCCGGTTGTAGAGAGGAAATACGGGAGGACGCACACACACACACACACACACACACACACACACACACAAAGAACGAATTTTCCGTCAGGCAGAGTTGAAACAGTTCTCTAGAAAATCGCCTGCCCCCAGTGGAATGGTACCATTCCAGCTGAATGCGTTAGTATTTGTTCTGGTATTTTTTTTCTACCTACTAAAGAACCTTCTCAAAAGAAGGTAAAGCTTCTAAGTCCATCTCTGATGCAATAAAACGTTTCATTTTCAATAAATTTACGTTGTATACAGTTGCTTGCTTCGTACAAACAGCTTCCTGGCTTAGCGCAAACAAGATTTCTATCCATTTCTTTTGAAACATTCAATCGCATCCATCCGAAAAAGCAGTATCCTGCTGCATTTGATCAGTTGAGTACTGGCGACGACTTAAAATCTTCTTTGCGTACGGCAAACTTCGACCTCAGGTTGGATGTATACGCACTTCCCCTTGATTCTACTCCTACTTGATGAATTATGTACAGGACTGTTTGCTATTTTCTACACTGTAAAAGTTCGTCGAATGGAGCCCATTAGCATAGCTACCCCATGTATGAAGCGTACTTCCAACTCAATGTGCATCCTTTCACCCGAGCCATCTTGCACTTACACAAGCGATAGTTTACGTACAGTGTCAGTTCACCAGAGTGTAATCATACACAAGTAATGAAATGAAACAGTGGATTTATTATCTTCCTCTTGTCTTGAACGGTCAAAATGCTCGTTTCTTACTTACTTACTTACTCTCTTCATTGATATGGACTTTTTTTCATTGATGGTTTGTTCGCTAGTGACCAACTATGGAAGAACTTTAATGAGATAGATCTCTCCACTAACGTCAATTATTGTTTAGCCTTTTATAGTATATATGTCTGAAATAACGTCGAATCGGAGCAGTCAATGTGCAGTGCAACGAGTGTATGCATAACACAAAGAATAAATTAAAATGATATGATATGGCTAAAGCACGTGAAATCTTGAGTTTTCTTCTTATTTTTTGGCTGACAGTATAGACTGTATTCCATCAATGTCAATGCCATGAATTCAATCAAGTTTAATAAGAAAACTTTTATGCGATTTTGAATTCACCTAGCTATGTCGTTTACAGTTTGCTGTCGAGTTATGTTTTGGCCTTTATTTTGACAGCTAATGCAAAGTTTGATATGTACTGTCAATCCTTGTCACATCCAAGATTTCCAAGAATCAAAGCATTTTTTAATAAAAACTGTCAGTATCTGGACTGTTATGCTGAATTGAGTGGGGTATAAATCATCATGACATGTCTTTCTCCGATTTTGTCTAATGATTTGTGTGCTTACTTGACAGAAAACTATGATATCAATATGGAGAGGTTCCGTACAATACCAAAGTATCAAAATGTGCCAAAAACAAAACTATCCACCCAAAACCAATCTTCTGTGTTATTTTGAGACATTTCCGTGCCAACACCCATGACCCGTTTGATTTCTTTGATTCGCAGCTCTTTGGATAAAGATTAGCTGATTCTTTTTCCCCCCCCCCCCCCTCCCACAACTTCCTGCACTGTGTCTCGCTTCCAACTCGCGCTTGGACACGACCGTCCTCCAATGGCTGGCAATTGCTGTCGTTGCGTTTTTATGGATCAATGGCGCTAAGTTTACGAGCTTTTCATCGATGTTTGTGTAACGCAGGCCGCTAGCGATACTAGGGCAAGCGAAGCGCAGTGTCCACGTTGCTCCATTATTCCATTTGACAAACTTTTAATACTTTCCCTTTTGCTACTGGATGCCCATTCGTGCCTTCCAGCCCGTACGCTTCGCCCGTAAAGCACTTCCTCCCATCCCACCAGCAGGCACAGATTGTTTCGGTCTCGGTGCTTTGCTTGCGCGGTTTTATCCCCGCCCGGAAGCTGTCCTTACAAATGCGACAAATGCGATCCAAGCTGCGATCCGATCGGGGAAGCAAGCAGTGGTGACAGTGGAGCTGTTTTGGCAATAAAATTTTACATTGCTTGCAAAACCATTCGAACATCGTGTTTCCGTAGCCCATCCCTTCCTCGCTGCATCTTTTCATCCCGTTTTCGCACACTTCAGCGCACTAGATCACTAGACGGCAAGGGGACCAAATTGAGAAGGCGCAAGGAAATGGTTGATAAAATTCAATCGGTCCGAAGCGCGAAACCGGACGAGCGCTCAGCGCCACGTTTGCACCATTTTCCGACCGGATGGTGCAGTGCATCCGGTGGCCATAATCGTCGCTTTGATTTTTTGAACATTTCTTGCTCGGGGTGGAAACATACGGAAGAAAACAGATACAAAAAGCGCAAAAAAAACCCTCCCAAACCGTTACGGTTCAGCATCAATCGTACTTGCAGCGCACCACACACGGAAAAGAAAGGCCAAACCTTTTTGATAACATTTTATTGCCTACATCGATTTTACTGCTTATTGGAATTCACTTCCGCAAAGAAAACGTTTTGCGCTCGCACACAAAGAAACGGACGGGGACGGAAATTTAAAACCATCAAGCTGTAACGGCCACATGAGCAAACAAATCAACACGAAAGTAAATAGCAGAAAAGTTGGAAACAGGGCAGCCAAAATGCTCTCGCCGCCGGTGGACAGAGGAACTTTCCAGCAGCACGAGCGAAAGGAAACGAACGCTGTGGAGATGTTTGCTTGCGTGGTCAAGTGAGTGGGTGGAAAGTCATCGAAAGAAGCTACTTTTAAATTATTCTTTTTCTTGCAATGATGGCATAGAGAAATCCTATTTTTATATCAGTATGTTTTGCTGGATTTATTACGAGCTTCGGTTAATAATCGCATGGATTATTGTACGTTTTTTCCAATCCGATTCCAAACAGGTTTATCGCTTGAGCTTCCATAAGCTGCTTTTGAAATTAATCACAGCGTTTTTTTTTTGCTTAAATAAATGAGCTATTGGTCGCTTGTCAGCGATAGGACAGTAAAATGTAGCACCCCCCAGTTAGAAAAATAAGCCCGCCACTCATACGCGGTCAAAGACAATTTCGGGCCAGCTAGAAACGAACGCGGGCCACCGAACGGGCTGACGGGAATCAATTAAAAAACTATGAACGAACAATTTGATTGGAAAAGTTCCACACCATCGATTGTCGAGTAGTTTTTCAATTAAATTTAATTCAACCCTCGTTGTCTAACCCCCGCACCCGGCGCATTCATTCCACGGCCACCATATTTCTCGCATCACATAACGCGGTTTTATTGCAAGTTGAGCAGTGCTCTTGAACAGTTGCTTGACTCCGTCCCCGAATGGGTTCGGGACCGTATCTTATCCGGAGCTAACGGGAGCTGCTACTGCTGCTGCTATTGCTCCCAAAACCAGCATTCGAGTTCAGTCGGTAGTCCTCAGGCTAGCCTCTCAGCAGTTTCACTAGGCCAGAACAATGCAGCGTGAGTGTAGGAGAGGTTCAGCTTCAAACCAAACTTTGGCACTGTTTACCAAGAACTCCACAAAATCGCAAAGTAAAGCAAAGAGCGTGCATCTCGGATCTGATGTGATTCAAGCTGAAAGACAAATGGACTATGGACTCTTTGGTAATTTTGTGTCTGTGTGGGTTATTCTTTATGGTAAGGTCTGTTTGTTAATCAACATTATCGAATCGATCGAATTGTTTTCATGGTTGTTTTCAGTGAATAAAGAACTGAAATAGTATCAACATTTGATAGTTGGACTGGACGCTAACGGATACTATGTATACAAATTTAGGATCATTGTAAATTTCATACACAAAGGGAAATATGGAGACGCATGGTTGTTTTCACTGTATCAACAACCATGCGTCTCCTTTTTCGTGTTTTTTTTTTCATCCCCGGTGTGCTTACACTTGCTTGATACAATATCATCTATTAGGAGTAACTTTCCATTAATTGAAAGAAACCCCCTATCACTTGTTTCCTTCGATCGACAACAATTAATTTGCGTACACGTACTATACATTATCGTCAGCAGCAGCAGCAGGACAAGGCGCTTAAAGATGCTAATGGTCATTTTAATGACCGGTAACCTTTCGTTCTTTCCTCTGTTTCAACGCGACGTAAGCTCCGGCCACAATTAACGCCTTCCACACAAAGAGGGACCCTTTCCGCGGACACCACCCCCCCCCTGGCACCCCTCCAATACCTTCCCCGCCACTGGACGGTACCACGATTCGAAACGATTAAAAACTAAAGTGCACTTTCCGTAACCAAGACAGCAGCATCGGCAGAAAAAAAAAATACTATCGCAAAATAAAGGAAAAATCTGCCATTCCGTGTAATGGCCAGCCATTTAAAATGAACGACCGAGCGGAGAAAGTCCCACCAGTCTCACTCACCACCCGTTCCGGACGGGCCGGAAAGGAGTGTAATTTTCATTTTCACTGCACTCTTGATTACTCCATTCCGGTTTGGGTCGCGTTTGCCGTTCCTATCAGCAGCCTCGGTCCTACCGTGTGTGCAAGGAGAGGAAAAGAAACATTTGTTGTAACGTTTTATTTTTTTCTACTTTGGTTTTGCTGCACGAACAGTTTACTTTTGTTCCACCGGAAACGGGAATCAGCGTCGAGCAGGAGCGTCCTTCAACCGAAGCATCATAGCAATGGCTACAGCAAACTGAGCGATTCGGGGGTAGACGGGGGAGAGGGGAGAGGGATGGTCTGTGTAATGTGTAATGACAATCATAATTAAATCTACTGCTCCACCCCAATTTGGTGCATGTTTTAAACGGCATTGTTTAACAGCGTCACAAGGACGTGAACGATACTATCATGTTCGTTATCAGCGCTGCTCCACGCTGACACCGTCGGCAGCAAAAACCACACGCAGCCCCATTTTGATGAGAAGGAAGCAGCCACGCAAAAAAAAAACACATGGCTTCCAGTAACGAGTGATAACGTTTCCTTGCCAGCATTTCAAACTGCTACACACGCAGCCCTCCGTCCTGGTCTAGCGAACACTGTACTGATCCTTCTGCAGTGCCAGCTAGTCCGCTTACCTCTGTTGCCGTTAGCGTAGACGAAGGAAAAACAAGCTCAAACCCGTTCAGGGAAGGAAAAGCGAGCTAAAGAAAAACGACATTTCACCAAAAAAATGTTTCCTTCCAGTCACTTCGCTACTGTGAAAACACTTCTCGAACGACATCGAACGTAGGTAACAGCACAATCGTTCCTGGTATAGGATTTGCACCCGTTCTACCCAGGATGCGACGGCCTTCAAATAGTTGCCGAATTTTCTCCAGGCGTGTTTGTGTGTGTCTGTGGGTGTGAGGATCCACAGCCGCCACAATAGCAGCGAAAGCAACAGAAGAAAAAACAACCAATCCCAACCGGGGAGGGGGTAGATAGCGTTAGACTCGTTCGCACTGTCTTGTTTATGCTGCACCATAAAAGCGCTTTTCCGCGCGTCCAAAATAAACGTTGAATGAACACATTTTCCCGCTAGAATTTAATTTTCTTTTATTACTTTATTGTTTTTGTAATCATTGCGCGTCGCGGGACGGTGTACGACCGGGCGCCCTACCGGCGGTAATAGCTACCGCGAGAATTGAGCGGAAACACCGAGATGGCGAGATGGAAAACACCGGACCGTTTTAGAGCTCTTTGCTGTACTTTTCCCTAAACGACCTGTCTTTGCTATAAAAAAAAACACACGAAAAAACACCTTGAAGAAGTAGGACAACATGAGCCAAAGTATGTGTGTGTGAAAGTGTGCCTGAGAGAGATGCATAAATATACATTGCCACGGGTTTCGAGCGAATGACGTGAAATTGGCACAAAATGTCCGCTTCCGTCACCGTCCTGAGTGGTCCTGAGCTTCGTGTTGTCTTTTCCCCGAAACCCGGGGAGGCCACCGTATGGAAGTCAATGGAGAGTGCCTCGATGGATGTTTTCACTGCGCTCTACACTCTTCCTCGCCTGCTCATGTTCGTGTGTGTTGCTTTCCGAAGCGCCACGAAACATTCGGCCCCAGTTTGGCCCAGTTCTCGGCCAAGCTAACTCAGGCGCTTCACCGCGAGATGAGATGAGAACGTCAATGACATCGGTTTCACTCATCCAGCTGCAATTTATCGGTAGAAACGTAAAAAAAGCGAACAAAATACAGTGCATACCGAATGGAGGGAGCTTGTTTTCGCTTTCTGCTTCCAAACTTTTCAAACCGTTTTTGCTGTTTGCAAAAGGTTTTTTTTTTCGTTTTATTGAAGCATAAAAGTATTTGCCCTTTTTTTCAACTTCGGTTGCAAACTTTGTACGAGCACAACAAAGTTTAGTAGCGTTTTTGTGGCGTTTTTTTTTTGTTTTCCTTATGGAGGACTGCTATAAACTAGTGCTCGGACAAAATTAGCTCAGTTTCACTGCTTTGTGCCGCACAACCAACTGCTAATAAAATGCTTGGCTGGTAACGGAAACAAATTCTGTGTGTTTGAATTTATCCTCCAAGCATCGTTTAATCACAGAAAAATTGTTGAAGTATCAAAAGACATGACATTTTTTGCATAGCATGATGATATGATGTTGCTTAGATCGAAATTAAGACAAATTGGTATATGCTCAACACTGTTACCGCGTGCCGTGACTGCAGATTGTCGAAATTTCGAGCAAATGCTCCAACATCTGAAGGCTAACAGACGCTAAGCCTCGTGTTAAATCATTGCTTAAAACAACTAACCTTGCTAGCTAACGCTTACAACCAGCTCAACACCTGGAAACATGAATATTGTTCCGAGCCTGTAAGCTTTCGCACGCGCACCACGCACACGCATAAATATTCATCGTAACCTCACACGCATCCGACCCACTAGACCCACCCCTTTCAATCGGCATTGCCGTTCGCGGCGCGCATTTGCAATAACGCGCCGGTGGCCGCGCCAATTTTGGCGGCTCAATTTTAATGAAATGCTCACCCAAAGTATTACTACTTTCGCAACGTGGCAAATACTTCACCCCGTGGCAGGGCCGGTTCCGCATCCAAACGTTGAACGAAAATCGATCCCACTGCCCGAGTGAAACATGGCAACGCGGTACCTGCTGCTGCTGCAGTGCCGAAACATACCCTACAATGTTATGAACCCATCGCACAAACACACACATACACACCCATACGCCGCATTATGATGCGTTATTTGTGCGCTTAACGCCGGGCGTTGCTCCGGGCGGCCATGATCACAATGTACGCGTGACGCTGGCTGGAAACATTCATAATCTCACCCGACGCGAACGCACAAAACCGCACCTTCCGCCCAACGTGGTGGGGGAGGGCTCGTTGGGAGTCGCACAGATAGGGGAGGGAAACAATATAAACTAAACCATCACCTGGTGCGGTGTTAGCATGGCAACCGAGGGCGCGAGGGGCGATGTTTGATCCCGAACCCGGGGCCCGGGGCCGTTTTCATTCATGCCCGTTTTACGACACCCGCGCGTCGGTCGCGGACTCTTCGCCATGCGCCCGCGGCACTGCTGCAGCGGAACCACGCAAGGAACCGCCCTGTTGCCCGTTAAAGTGCTCGTGTGTTGTGCCTTCCTTTGCCATTTATTCCACCTTTGCTTCCAAATTACGCTGAGACGCGCGGCTACACTAAACGGTGGATCTTCATGCCGTCCGACCGGAACGGCAGCACCGGGAAGTTGCCGGGAAGCAAACGATAAACCTGCAACGTACGACGCGCCCCTGTAAAACGCAAAGTGGCAGCACTGCCATCACGTGGTGCGGTTTGGCGTAGCATCATGCAGCAAGCGGCCAGGAGGCGACGACGCAGAACTGCCAAAATTCTGCCGACCACCCGCTGCAGACTCTAAATAAATAATCATAATAATAAAGCTCAAATTTACTGCCTACGCACTTGTTTTTCCTTTCCCGCGTTTGACTTTTGCTCATCCGTGCCGTGGGCTGCCTGCCGTCCGGGACGGGCCGAAGAAGAAGACAGGCCGTTACCTTTTTTTTTCACCGAATTTGTTCGCTCCCGGCCGCGCTCGGTCGGAGGCTGAGGCGCCAGGGCGCGAGGGAAGATTGTTTGCTCCTTGCTGAAACGTTCATGAGCGCCCGTGTAAAAGCAACATCGTGTACCGAGAGACATCATCCACTCCGTCGTTCGCTCACCGTAGCATATTTTTATGATCATAACGAAAATTTTATTTCACTTAATGTACCAACCCTCCCCAGAAGCTGGCTGTCATTTGCTGCCACCACCACCACTGCTGCTCGCGGACCATTTCGCGGACTAATAACTTCAAAGTGAATCCCCGCAGTGAGCGAACGGTGGCGGTAAGCGGCGGCGGCGGCGGCTCCTGGGCAAACAACCGGGCGACACCTTCGTGCCAAAGATCACAAGCTTCATTGGTGCTTCCCGTCTAGGGAGTGGAGTGGCCGGGAGGTAGAGATGGTCGCTTTGAAGCGCTGTGACACAGAACGGAAGCGCACGAAACCGCAAACATTTGGCGCTTACCACTTACCAGGCCGGGCTAAACTTGCCTTGGGGGCACTGTCGGGGCGACGGATCACCTTCGCCAAGGGCACAGCGAGGGTTTCTGTTTGAAGTGTGCGCTGCCGCGCAAAGTGATGCAAATCAAATGTCTAATTTCACTCCGTTTGGGTTTTTCGCGCCCCTTTTTTTGTCGTTACAGGATCAAGTCGTACAGCACAATTCCAAGTCGGGCGTGATCATGAGCAGCACCGCGCTGGCACTGCAAACGGTGACGCGTCACCAGGCCGGCAACTACACCTGCATCGCCTCGAACGTGGAGGGTGACGGCGAGAGCAATACGGTGGACCTGAAAGTGATGTGTAAGTATTCTTGCGTATAAAATACTTTCGATTGTAGTCAAAGCTGAAGTGGAAATGGTCACAAAATGGGTTCATTTTTGAAACATAAATCCGTAAATGAATATCGATTTGAGTCGCGTTTTGTGTATTCGTGATCTAGGAGTCATTTTGGATAGTGATATGTTTTAGGATTCACTCTTAGCATCAATCGTTAGAAGGGCCAATCAAATGCACGTTGTCTTAAATCTCTTTATTGTTCTCTAGCACATCCTATATTCAAGTACGTAGCAGAATTATAATGTTCCTTCCAGAATTGGATGGAATAATTGGCTAGAAGCAGTGCAAAAAAGTGTACACGCTGTGTAGGTTTCTTCGGCCTACTCCGTCTCGTGGACTGTATTAAGAAAGGGGAGCAGTACTCCCGAGCAAAAGCTTTGGAAAAGGCTGGCACCCCGATGCAAACTTCCGCCTATCTAACAACGGATTTTGCCAAAGAGGTCTTGCCACTCTTAATAAGAATCGAATTTCTCATTAAGAGCAATGCTCACAAAAAAAACTTGGGGGAAGAATTAAGTTAATTATACTGGAATTCTAACTCGATTTATTTGTGATTTCTGGGGTGTTCTTATCAGGAGCCTAAGTGCTCCGTTAGCGACACATACATTTTCTTGTTTAATTCTTGTTAAGTTGACAATATTCCAAATGGATTCTGTTGGAACTGGTTTAAATGGGATTTCTGTCTAATGGTAAAATATATGTAATGCGTGTTGCCTATGCATGGGCGTTGTTAATTGATTGCCTAACTTGCGGGTGTGTTCTGCCTATCACAAAATCCAACACGCTTCATGTTTTGAATATGTGTGGGCAGGGATATTTCTTTACCGGCAACTCTATTGGTACGTTCCTGCGAGATACTGAAGAAATCGAGGTTTATGTTAAAAGTGTTTTTTTTACGTGATTTATTAGCTCTATATCTGATTAAGTCTAGATGCGATCCCGTAGTATAGACGTTAACATGCACGACCCACATGCCAGTCATGGGTTTAAGCCTCGTATGGACCGTCCCTTCGTAGAAAGGATTGACTATTCGGCTACGTAGTACTAAAAATGTATCGAAAGCTGGTAAAGGCCATCATTCCCACTGATATTTATTAACATATTGTTAATAAATAAATAAAATAAAATGAAATCAATTGAATCGTAAATCAGCATCGTAAAGGGAAAGAATGGGCACCACAAATGTTTTCCTCTGATTTCTAATGAATTGTTTATCTGTTATCTTAGTTATGCTGAATAAACGTCAATATTAGCTGCGGTCTTTAGTAGTGTTGTGCAAAACTAAATCTCCTCTTTGCATGAGTGATGTAAGCCAAGATGCTGGTAAACATCTCAGCGCCATAATGATTGTTCTCTGATTTACTTAACCCATACACACACACTCACACAATTAGCTGAAAAGTTGTGTATAGCTCTCGAATTACCTTCGAGCATTTTTGTCCTCTTGGTGACGCTAAACTTCTTACCCAACAGTGCCTCGCTTCGTACTCAGCTCACTAGATATGGAAGGCTTCATCTGCACTGGCGTGAATATGACGGCAACATTTCCTCCCTCCCTCCCACCTTCTACTGCACCAAGCTGCTGCGTCACATTGTCACCTGCCAGGTCGGGTACGTCGTGCACACGCCAGCCCATAAGCTAAAGGTGACGACGAGCGCAAACTACGCAGACCGAGCAGCGTACAACACAACACACTACCGCTCGCTAACAAACTCAACCCGCAAGACGTCAACCGGAAGAAGCTGTGTACAAAGCTACCACCCAGTGTTATCCACCTGCCCTACCCCTTCCCTTCCCTTGCGCCACACACAAAACTCCATGTACGAACGATGTAAAAGTGCGCACACGCTCATTGGCTGTCACTGCAGCAAGCTGGCACGTGTGGGGGAAAGATTTTTCACGCGTTTCGCCTCTGCGTCACTGACATCGCACCCGGCTCAGGCTGTAGCAGCCGGCGGAATGAATCCTTTTCTCCAACGGTAAGCTACCTACGCCAAGGCAACGCGCTAGAGCCGCGCGCTAGGAGACGTTGCCATCCAATCAAACACGGGCGACGACGACGACGACGACGCTCGCATGATGACGATGGTAACGATGACAGCAAAACGTCATCCCCTCCAGGTCACTGATGCCAGGCGACACTCGGGGAGGACAACCTGGGCAAACCATTATTGATGATTATAGTGGTGGCAATTTATGAAACGGATTACGCTTTATTTGTATTTTGTTTCCCACGTCTGTGTTGTTCTTCTCTCGTTCGTTGTTTTTCCTTCCCCTCAGCCAAGTGAGCAAAACTTCATTTCACACTGTTGTTACGGTGGATGGTGGCCAAAAAAAAACGCGGGATGCTGTACTAGGTTATGGATTTTTATGCGTCAATCTTCCCCTGCCTGTGCAGCTTGTACCCGTACACCCCGGTAAGCTCGAAGCAAAACCCTTGGAAGACACCCTTTTTCTTAACACCTTTTTTCCTGTACACAAGACAGCACAGGTCGTTCGTTCCGGTATTTTATTAAACTTTTTTATTGAAAATATCTCTCGCTCTCGCTCTCACTCTCTCTCTTCTCCCTCCTTGCAGTAGCATCTCATTGTACTACCACTACCTTCAAGCAGCTTGGTAGCAAAACAAAACATAAAACGATTTCACCCACGGCTTTGTTCGTCTCCGCCACTCAGCACAGCTTTTCTACCCTCTTGCTGCCCATTTGCGCCCATAAAATGCTGTCGTTTGTTTTGCAATATTTGGTACCATAATGTTGATAATTTCATTTTCCTGCCACTATAATGTGAGGGGAGGAAAGGCGTCTTTAGGTGCTAGCTAGCGGTACGATCCGGACCCGCGGCCGTGTGCTAAGTTCAATCTTGTTGGCGCCGGTTGCCCTCGGCACATCGCGAAAATGTTCAGCAGATCAATTTATGACCCACAACCGTAGCGGCCATCGTACTGCACAAGTCTTGCTTGGTGTAAATCTTGGTAAGCTTGCAATGTTGATGGGGTTTAATATGTTGCCTGTTGTAATCAGTGTATGAGATCATACGCAGGGAGGGCAGTTTGGCAGGAAATTGATGTTCAAATACCATTGGTTTTTATTTATAGTTTTTAAAAAAATAGACAAAACAACACCAAAATGAAGGAATTTTAGAAAATATTCTATTCTATAAATTAGTTACATTATTGGTCACACAAGTATGAAAAAAGCTTTTCAAACAGGGTCTAAATTGAACATAATTACACATCAAAGACCATCTTATTAAGGTTTACCTATTTGTTCGCATTTGCTTGTAAAATTAGCTAAACGCGGTTTTCTTTGCGAAAATGGAAGCTTAATTGTCACAATTTGCTAACATATTCAATGTTCGAAGTATTTTCTCATTACTATCTTTTTGGGACACAACGGCTTTCATCGCAAAACAAGCGGTCTATGTTTTATCTTATTGGAATTAGAGACGTGCTGGTCTGCCAGAGCAAGTTTCCGTGACTACAAAAGACAATAATCACAAGGATCAATGTCTAGATTACACAGGGGGAGGGGAGGATGGGGTTAAAGTCTCCATTTTCAGAGTTTCTCAGTATTTTTTTCAACGATGCCGCAGGAGTACTTCTCAAAAGTGACCTAACGGGGTTCGTCGCTTGTTGACCATTTCCCATATGTTGACCCAGTGTTCTATCTTTTGAACAATTTTCCTTCCTGCGAAGGGAATTTATGGATAGGACCCATTGATTAGAATTCCGTTGAAAAAGTATTTTTACAAATTTATGTATACATTACACTAGCAAAATGGACTCCAATGAGTTGCTTGCATGTAATGCTTGTGCGGCTCAGCCATACACTCACCTCATCAAGTAATCACCACCCTCAAGTAGTTTACAAAATAACACCTCATCGTGCTCGGTGCAAACTGGTCATTCAAATTGATCCGACATGCAACTTCTAATCACTTACTTTTGAGTCAAATTTACCTTTCTTTGTTTTTACCATAATTTTTGCGACATCACGAACACTCTTCTCGTTCGCTATCGTGTCTGTTTCGTCGCGCCAAATGCTAGCGAGACACAAGTAAAGCCGGCCCTGTTGTCGACAGTGCAAACGAACAAGCAAATGCTCTTCATTATCCTGTTCTGTCTGTCTCACCACCACGACCACCACCACCACCACCAAACCGATCGGGTCGTAATTTCGGAAAAGCGTATTGCCAAATGACGCAAACAACTCGGGCGGTCGTGCAGCAACGAACAAAAAAAAAGCGACTAAAAATTCACCAGAGAAAACTCATTAGTCACAAAACTTTCGCTGCACTTGCAAAATATTTACGTCGCACCCGGGCCCGGGACAGAGTGCGAAACGGCGACCCGGTCGCAACGGGCTCGCTCGCCAAAATTGGGTAAAATTTCACGTACCGTGCACTAACACACACACACACACGCATAGCACTGGTTCGACACAGACAGCAGCATTCCTTCCACGACCGCGTGCGGTTCCAAGCAATGCTATTCAGCCGGGTTGTGTGCGGTTGTGCACTCGATGAGGGTGGAGCACAACTTCACCCCCGCCCACCCTCTCCATCACTCAATATCAAAAAAACGACTCGGGTTGCGAGCACAGTATCACCCGGCAGCACCTAGTTGGTTAAGGAAATCGCGCGCGTCCACACAAACACTCACACACACAGACACAAACACGTACACACAAACACTTTTGCATGTAAATTATTGTGTTTATTTTAAAATTTTCCAAACGTGTCCGACTTTTCTTTTCAACCATACACACTCTCCATCGTTCCCCTGTCTCTACCCGCTGCTCCTCACCCACACCCTCTTCACCCCCGCGAAAGTTGCAGCGTGCATGCGGCGAGCTTCTTGCGCTCTAAAACTTGCTCTTGGTGCTGTGGTGCTTTTGGGGCCGGGGGCTGCATTCGGTACAGCTCTGGCTGTGTGTACTTTGCCGCTAACGTTTCCTTTTTCGGTCGCCCTGTTTCTTGTTTCGTATCGCACAAGCGCTACACACGAGTGGTTACAAATCCGGGGCTCGAGCAGTTCGCAAGCCACCACCGTTTTGTAAACAGTGGCGTTAAGCCGTAAACTTTGTTGCCTCTTTGTGACTGTATATGTGTGACTGTGTGGGTGTGTTTGTGTGACCGTCCCCTAGAAAAGCAGCGGCACCAAACTTACTTACCACCAGCATTTCGGGGTTGGTTTTGGCGCACGTTGCAAGGCTGCCGAATTTGAATTTTGGTCAAACGTTTTGCCTCAAACGGCTGCGGTCGAGGTAATTTTATGCATTCTGCGCTACGGGCAAGAATGCCCCAGGGGGTGGCGCAGTTTCATCATTGTAATAACAGCCCCGGAAGGCAGAAGGTTACCCTTTCGTAAGAAAGGGGTTTAAACTTGTTCTTGTTTAAATTCAGCAAAAGCTAACTGCACAAACTTCATTATGAAGAACAGGGCTGAACAGGTTACTCAGCTCACTCATCATCAATTCGGTGGATCTCATTTACAAATCATATTCAATATAATTTACTCCTTTGAAGTACTTTCAAGCGTAATGCTTTCTAATTTATCAAATAATAAAGCCAAAAAAGAAAACATCTTTCCTTCTACCCCATCATTCCACATCGAGACAACATGGACAAGATCAAACATATTCAAGCAACCGGCATCGAAAGGCAACCGACGCGCCGCATTCCGGTTCACATTCCGTTACCGGTGTAAATGAAGTTACGATCAACTTTATGCCCTTTGAAGCATTCGCACAGGGGGCACCCTTACCCCCATGTTTTCCCCAAATTTCCCATCGGCCCATTACGAACCCAACATCAATAAAAACTCATTTTCCACCGGACTGAATTGTACTTTTTTTTTTGGGGCGACCGGGAGAAGTAAGAATGTGTGCAGTAAGTGTGTGGGTGTGTCTGCTTGGAAAATATTAGCATATTTTAAGGAAACTTTCTTATCGTTGAAACCCCCCCCCCCTCCCCCCCATCTGCCACAAAATCTGGCCCGAAACATGTGCGGCGGTGCTCTGCTCGTAGCGAAACACATTCATCGATGAAACGCATGAAATGTTGTGCAAGACAAATACGATTTTACAGTTTGCTCCCAAACACACTGCCACACACACACACAGACACATTTCTAGCAGAACCGAACTCGAAAGGGAGCAACTTTACCCCCACCCTCAGAGTGAGAGGTGAGAAGCAGCCGAAGCAGCAAAGACACGGGCTGGAGAAAGTTTTCCCTTTCAAATCCGCCCGTCTGTTTGTCGTTCTAAGGGGGGGCGAGAAGGTGCTCTCTTCGAGTAGGGGGGATGGGGTTCATCCACCCCCCTCCCCCTCCCAGAAAAGTTGTTCCAAAGCATACGTACCGCCGAAGTGTTCCAAACGCACCAGCCCACACCCCACTTGCCAGCGGTAAGCCGAAGGAGAGGACGCTCCAGAATGTGGCAGCGCTACTTCAAACGAAATTTTATTTACAATTCAATTGACTTCTCCCCTTGGCCCCCGACCAACCATTGCCGGCACGGGACGGTGCAGGAGTTCGGAAACTTATTTTCCATCTAATATGTTAATATTTCATCCGCTCGATCGAAGCGAACGCCTCAGCCAGCCATAGATTTGGCGAGTACAAAGCTAGAATGTATATGTCTGCCGGTGGCCTGCTGGCCTGTGCGTACCGCACACACACACACATTTCCGCAACCGCAAACGGGATTTGCTGCCGAGCGGGTCCGTGTTGCAGACGCTCGTGGTGGTAGGCAAATTTGACTGGCAAAACTTTTCCATCCACTGCGGTACGTAATACGTGCCCGCTGTGGCTTTCTGTAACGGAACGGGCGGGACGGCAGGAGGCGACAGAACGAACGAGAAAAAGTTACTTACTGACTTGCCTTTGCCATCGCAACTATCACGGTGTGCTTGGACGAAGATTCAGCCAACCAGGGCCCCCCTCCCTCCCCCGGGCCTAAACCACCCAATCAGATAACAGCGAAGCGGAGGAGTTTGTGCATTCATCAAATGAAATTTATGTACAATGTGCATAACATCCTTCCTCCCAGCAGCGAGAAGAGGGAGTTCCATGCACTTACTGATGGAGCGAGGGAGGGGAATGGTTTACTCCAGCTGCAACAGCCCTGCGCCACCCTGTGCTGGACTAAAGGCACAACTCGTTTAAATAAAACATTTCAACTTGCTGTTATAGTTTATTGTGGCGAGCAGAATTGAACGTCAATCCCCGGCTGTCGACCCAGGGGGGGGGGGGCATGCAACAAGCAAAAGCGGCCAATGAAATGCTTTGCTAACAACGCCCATCCATCGAACGGTGGACTGTGAATAAAGCTGACCGATGTTTTACGGCCTGTCATTGATGTGTTTTGCACGAAATGTCAAGCCGGTGCAGTCACCCGTCGGCGTATTAGGGCGAGTTGCGTGTAACCCATGGAGGTGCAGACGCTTCCACACGAGCTGCAGCTACTAGTGGTGGGAGCTCGGAATCGGAACTACTCGATTCCATAACTGGCTCCGGAATTGGCTACGGAATCGGATTCGGCTCTGGAATCCCGCCGAGATCGCTTCGAGCTAGATCGCTACTTGACGTGGAGGAACGCCGCACTTGCTTTGGCTCCTCTGATCCGTTTATGCGTATGTGCCGTGAGTTTAATGTCATTTGTGATCGTCATCAACCTGACATGTCGCGCACCGCATTGCTAAATAGTATCCGTTTCGTGCGACCTTTTACGTGTTAATTATTTTACTTAAGACTAAGATAAATGGATGACCGAAACGTGACCATAATATAATGACTGTAATCGAATTCGCTTCAAGTGGGCCACTTGCGGTCCGTTGAATTTTAATAAATAAATAACAAATAACAAAATCTTCATAAGAATTAATCGGTTTGAAGTACATTTGGATCCTTTGCAGCTTATTAAATAGGGCATCAAAGCATCCAGTGGAATCATTTGGACAGTTAGATGAGAAAGGATTCATCGTTTCATTGCAGCATGCATTGAACGTTTAATTCCTTTAATGTTTAACCCGACTGCGACTTGCTCCAAACGCACTCCAAAACGATCCATTCTCATGGAGATTCCAATTCCAGCGCTGATTCCGATTCCAGAGCCGATTCCATTTCCGAAGCAGATTCCAATTCCAGAGCCGATTCTGATTCCAGCGCTAATTCTAGAACCGATTCCAGAGCGATTAACGTTTTGCCATTAAGGAAGCCATTAAAGACAAAGATTTCACCATTTCAATATGGGAACTGTTCTAAAGCAATCTTTTTTATGTAAAACAGTTCCACTGGAAGTTTTTATTTTCATTTCATTTGAGATGAAATAATAGAACAGTTTGAACTGCATTTCATTATTATTTATAGTAGAGTGAGTGAGTGTCCATTGAAGTTAATTGGATAAAACAAAAAAAGAACATTTTTGTTTCTAAAGACCATTCTCTACAACCCGTCCAACGATCGACAAGTTACCAAATTTCGGCAATCGTCACACAAAAGTTGAAGCTCAAAACCAAGGCTACCACACAAAAGTAGGCAATGGGTCGCCTAGTCGAACTGTCCTACCACACACACACACTGCACCGCACATCAACCCAAACGGGATGGACGGAATGTTACCAGTATGGTACGAATAAACTAAGCGCACGAGAGCGCTCGTCAACGAACGCTAACGAACCATCACACACAACCATCACCTACATCATCACCATTGCCCGTCATCATCGTCATCGTGGGCTAGGGACGATGAGAAAGCTCAAACGAACCTACCGTACCAACGCACCACATCGTGCCATCGGTTGCAAGCCAAACACACACATCTACACACACAGCATCAGCAGCTGCTTAGAGCGATATTGTACCGAGACGAATGGCAAACGGCACCACATGTCGCCCGTTATGCACAAGGGCCAAGCCAAGCAGCAGCAGAAGCAAAGCTACAACAAAAAAAAATCACCCTAGCCACATACACATACGAAAAGCGCCGATTCCGAGGCATCGGGAGAGCGAGCGAGATATTTTATTGCAAATATATTTATGTTATTTGATTTTGATATGAATATGTTAGCACTTTATGCAGATGTAATAAAACATTCGCATGTCGCTCTCGTTCTGCTTCCCCGATGGAAAGCCGATGGAGGCGCCCGGTACGTTTCATGGGCGCAGCGCGTTCCACACGTTCGTTGGCACCATCGCCATCGCACAGCATCATCCACAACACTGCAGCTTCCATCCGTCTATGTGTGCGTGTGTGTGAACAAGGGGCAAATAAATTTTCCACAATCACACCTTCCTTCCTCTCCCCAGTGCTGCAGGTGTGGAGGGTACCGCCGTGCCCGTCTAACTGTGCGGGGCACAGCATATTTATGGGGAACACATGCTTGAAAAGTAAAAGCATCACAACCGTCCGTAAAGCTCGCATTACGTACCACATCTACACACCCCTGCGTTGGCCAACGGGGTTACCGTGGCAGCATTTGCTGGACAGATGACATTTGGTTGAGGTTCTCGCGCAACACCAAACATCATCACAACCCGGGCGCTCGCCCGCTAAACCGACCGAAAGGGGTTTGTTCCCCACACGATAAGGGCTGCAGGATGTTCGTCGGAAATCGAAATTTAGCCACACAGCCAACCCCCCTCGTTGGACGGGCTCCGGTGAGGAAAAGGTGAAACGGTTACATGTGCGAACCGTTTCAACAGCACGATAAACAACAGCTTTTTGCATGAAATGTTAAACAAAACGCGGGCGCACAGGGCATGATGGACAGTGTTTCGATATCGCAACACTGCCACCGCTAAGCTAGTGCAACATTTTCGGCACGGTGATTTACTTTCACACACACACACATACTCACACACACACAACAGTCCGTCCGTAAAAGACCAAGTCCATCTCTGGTTCGGAGCGCTACAAATCAAACGGGTTCGTTTACACTTCGCTTTACAGTTTCAGCAGTTGCTGTAGTGTGAGAAACCGGGTCCGATCCCTAAGGGGGGGAACTTTCTAAATAAGCACACACACACACACACACACACACACACACACACACACACACACACACACACACACACTTAATTTCGATGGACACTGGCGTGGGAAGCGAACGATTGTCCCTAGAGCGGTGGTGCGATGGAATTGGAAGCGAATTTCCATCCACTGGCAAAACAAACTTTCCACCGGACACACTGCTCATAAAACATTCAAACGCAAACGGTTCGTTCGCTGAGAGCCTTCGGGAGCACATTTAGAGTGAGGTGATTAATATTAAATGTGCAGCAAACAATATTTAAAGGTAATCTATGAGAGGGGGCATACGGCTAGAACTTTTACCCTATTACTATGATAAGCTTTGGTAAGCTCATGGGGGGAGCTTTTAAATTGAGATTCAAAAAGGGGATATTTTTGTTTGGAAATTCAATTAGTTGCTAGCGGTTTAAAGGTCATCCAGCTACACGCTTTATCCACTGTGTTGATGTGTGCCACATTTGTCGTTTTGTCTAATTATCGTAACACAATTATTTATACTGCTCTGGGCACAAAGTATCGTTCTGTGCAATCGACAAACATCTATCTAGCTGCAAAACGCATCAACAACAGTTCACCGCAACAACCACAACGTAAACAGCGAACCCCCGAAGTTCGTGGGAAAGTATACAACTTCATCGAACAAAACGGTTCCATCTATCAACAACGTACACACAACAAAACACACCCCATGACGTGACAATGTGCCGACACCGCCACCACGCTGATAATGATGGTGTGTGTGAGAGCGAGAGAGAGAGAGATAGAGAGGGCGCGCGCGCCTACAAAAACATCGGTGATAATTGAAAATAAAACCGTAAACATGCTTTCCTCGCAAGCGAATACAACACTTTCCACACAAACAAACGGCAACAAACAAGCGGAAACAAGAGGGGGGAGGTGGAGAACAAAAAACGCATCCAAAACACAGCCCCATAATTATGTTCCCCACTTTACCGGAAAATCAATCAAAGCACAACCGAAGGCACGACACCGGTTGCGGAAGGGGACAAAATGGGCAAGGACATCAACAAAATAACACAACCGTGGAATGAAAAAAAGGAAGAGAAAACAAAAAGGCACAACTCAAAAACCCGCACCAGGAAAACAAACCACTCGCACGCCAGCAGAAAAGGGGGAGGAAAGAAAGAGACACAGTTATCCCACTGCAATCGACCGGCCGAACCTCCATTTGCATGGCAAAAGCTAATAAAAATGATTTAATGGTTCTAATTTTGTGGGAAAGCTTTTACTTCCACGCTTCATCGCCGCCTCGAGCGCTTCACCGCCTCCCACAGGGGGGCCGCAAATAAAGCTGCCCAGTACACCGGGCACCATCCCAGATAGACCTTCGGCTTTGATGGATTTCCCAACGAACGAAACGTTATCGGACCTGAAGCGGAGTGCTGCGAAACGGGACGTGCACAGGGTTAGGTGTGAAAAATAAAGGAAACGTGCTGACTGGGTGGTGGTGGTCACCCTTTTTTGTCGCTTTTATTCAAGGGAAATGAAATGAAATGAAATGAGAAAAGGATTTCAACGCTCTACCGGCGTGCTGCATCATTATCCGGGTTTGGCGGATTCGGTGATGCATTTAGCACCTATGTTCGATGTTAGGGAAAAGTGTGCTGTTTTTCCCTCTTTATCACCCTCATTTCAACTCGCAAGATCTCTTACCCCATCGAGGGTGAATTACGACATCGTAATAAAAGCATTTCGAGGGTCCGCAAACCTTTCGCCGCGAACGAACGGACTAACACAACAAAACTCACCGCTAGTAGCTCGCGTCAGGTCAAATAAAAACAAACACCCTGTTACAACTGTCCAACTCCCAGCGGAACCACCTATCTCTGTTACTCTTCCGCTCCGTCTCTCTCTTTCTCGCTCCCTAATGGATCGATCGGGCTAAACTGCTCGACGTGGGTGCTGCTGTTGGGACATAATTTGTGGGCTGTTTTATGCGTGTCAGCCGGTCCCGGGGTGGCTGTCGCTGTGCATCTCGCACCTCGCTGTGTGGTAACGATAAACGACCCCCAAGGCGTGTATGTGTGTGTGTGCGGTACAGCATTCGCAGGAGTGTCCCCGCAGGACATTTAGGAGATTGATTAGCCTGCCCTTTCCTCCAGCGCCCGCGCGTTTCTGTCCTTTGCGATGGTTCTCGTGTGTTTGTTGAGGTTGGTCCGTGACTTTGTGCACAGGCACACATACACACATAGTACACACACGTACAACCACACGATACGCTACACGTAGGCTTCCCGTATGGCAGACGTCCCGGTGCGTCCAACGGCCCAGCGTGTGATTTTTATCACTTTTCTACTAGCCCGGACAGAGGACCCAACGTTGTACGCCACGTGTGACGACGGACAACCAGAGAGAAAGAGAGCGAGAGATTGAGGGAGAGAGAGTGTCACAGAGGCACCGCCGATAACAAGGTCATAAATTTCTTAATTTTCATTTATCAAAATAAATTCTAGCCCCGGCAGGTGGTGGTGGTTGGTGATGCCAAATGAATTCACCGTAATGAAGGATTCCAGCTAACTTACACGGTAGATGGACTTGTTGTTTAAATTATGGTCTCTTTGGAAATACATTAGAGCTTTCTGTCGCTCAGTTGTGCAAGAGAATCGATGGTTTTTTTTAATACGGCACGGGGTTAGATTAGAAAATAAATGCTATACCTTATACGTCACGATGGGATTGTTTTTATTATTTTGTTGTTATTAATATTGTTATTATTATTTTTATCATTATTATTTCCCGATTTTTGTCAATTCTCAGCAATTTGCTGGGACATTTTTACCTACCCCAGGCTATTCAAATGCCATGATTATTATATTCCCGATATTATTTTTACTAGAATTATTATTACTATAATAATAATAATAATTATTATTATTATTATTATTATTATTATTATTATTATTATTATTATTATTATTATTATTAAAATAATAATAATAATAATAATAATAATAATTATTATTATTATTATTATTATTATTATTATTATTATTATTGTATTGTATTGTATTATTGTATTGTATTGTTTATTGTATTAAGTGATTGGCCAAACAAGCGGCCTTATCACTGAATTAAAACTAAAACTTAAATAACTAACGCACTGTACAATGACAAAACGGATCAACAAAATCTCGTAGGTAGGTGCCAGTCAAATAAAATGTAACGCTGATTAAACTTACGGGCCATCGCAGTCATTGGGTCGTTCTCGCTGTATGCACGTCTTGTAAGGTCAGTTCTTATTAGTCTGTAGTTACGGAACACTCTAGGAGGGACATTTATGTTGACTCTAGCCAGTAGTTCTGGCGAATCTATCTCACCGACAATAAGTTTGGACAAAAACGTACATTGGGCATTATCACGTCTCCTAGCAAGTGTGTCCAGACCAAACAACAAACAACGAGTATGATACGATGGACGAGGGGTTACATTACGCCACGGAGTGAAGTGTAGGACAATACGAGTAACTCTCTTTTGGACAGCTTCTATTCTATTGGACCAAACACTAGAGAATGGACACCAAACTGTAGAACTAAACTCGAGGATGGAACGAACATAGGACTTATACAGAGTTAACAGGCAGTGTGGGTCATTGAGTTCTCTCGAATGTCGACGAATAAATCCTAGCATTTTGTTAGCTTTGTCTAAAATATCACAGTAATGATGTCGGAAATCTAGTTTGCGATCCAGGGTGACTCCTAAATCCCTGACCGTATTGCACCGCGGTAGTTGTGTCCCTGATATGCTATAGATATACCTTATCGGACTAGCTATTCTAAAGAAAGACATTGACGTACACTTATCAACAGAAATTAGCAGGTCGTTATTGATACACCAGTCAGAGAAAACATCAATCGATCTTTGCAGAGAAAGAGAGTCGGAAGTGTTACGTACGATACGAAACAGCCTAACATCATCCGCATAAAGCAGACAATCTGCTTCCGTAATGGCCAGTGTGACGTCGTTAATAAAAAGCGAGAACAGCAGTGGTCCCAAGTTGCCGCCCTGAGGGACGCCAGATGAACTCTCGAAAACGTTAGAGGAGACACCATCGATTTGTACGTAGTAGCTACGTTCAGAGATATAGGACCTGAACCAATTCACCAGCGGAGTAGAGAGACCGATCCGGGCGAGCTTAGCCAACAGCAAGCGATGGTTCACACGATCAAACGCAGCCTTAAGCCTTAAGTGTATACTGCATCCATCTGAGCTCCGGAAGTAAAGGCTGCGTGGCAGTTGGAGACGAATTCCACCAGGTTTGTGGTAACACTGCGTCGAGGAAAGAAACCATGCTGGCGTGTAGAAATATAAGAACGACAGTGATACATTAGCGAGTTTTGTATGACGATCTCAAACACCTTGGCACAAGAAGGCAAGGTGGTTATACCGCGGTAGTTCTCAGCAGAGTTTTTATCCCCTTTTTTGTACACCGGAAACATCACAGAGGATTTCCAGGCCGTGGGTACAGTACTTTGTGCAAAAGAGAGTTGGTAGATTTGAGATAGAGGCTTTGCTAAAAATTCGCGGCATTTGGCAAGGATTGCCGTAGGAATACCATCGGGTCCAGGGTTGTATGAGGTTTTGACCTGCTGCAGAGCACGTAGTACAGTATCTACCGAGATAATAATATCGCGTACATCAATGTCAACAACATCACAGGGCGCATTATTTAAAGCTATTTAAAGCTATTTATGTTATTTAAAGATATTATTAATTATTATAAATGTTATTTTTATTAACCTTTTTCTTATTATTACATCTTTTTAATGCAGTCGCTTTTGTTTTGGCTATGAAAATGTAACGCTCGTCGCATTGCCGCATTTTGAGAGCATTATTCCTGCCAAATCTCTCAAATGCACCTTACGCTCTATATTGCCGTTTATCTTTTCTCTTTCCACGTTGTTTTTAGCGCAATGATGTATTTGTTGAAATGATCCATGTAACTATGTTTAGGAA
The DNA here is from genome assembly GCF_943734685.1 of Anopheles coluzzii. NCBI lineage: Eukaryota > Metazoa > Arthropoda > Insecta > Diptera > Culicidae > Anopheles > Anopheles coluzzii. Next base: position 10,651,428 of record NC_064670.1, on the reverse strand, counting down.
ACTATGGATCCAAACCATTAACGTCCTATGTTTTTGAAACAGAACAGGTCGATATCGAACCTGTTGCTAGGTTGCCATTTTCAGTTTGCTTTTGGACAGTTTCATGAAAAACTGTTTACAAACAAACATGAAATAGCTAAATCGAAAAAGCAGATGATTTTACTATAAGAAAGATTCTAATGCTTGCATATTTTGCGGCCAATCGCTCTTGAAGACAAAAGGCGAAGTTATTAGAGTCCAAACTGTTTTCAAAAACATTGATAAACGTTTTCATTGATTGTCATTCCATTACCACGAATTACTACCGTTTGAAAGGTTCTACTGGAGGAATCAAAAGCTTACCAGGTATTAAACAGCACAGTATATGTTACAACTGGATATAAGAAACTCTTATTAACTCTCAGTTTAACACTACAATGAAACATCGAATCGGCACACACAGGTACAATATGCAAACCGTCCTTTGCGTATGAATAAATTTCCTTGAAACGGATTTTTTCAACATTGATGTCGATGCGCAGACAGTTTGCATTAAAAGTTTTTCGAATGGGATTTGTCCAATAAAGAGACTTTAACTGTAAGACTTTTTAAACGCAATCGGTATGACAGTTGCCAGGTGCCTTTGGTGACTCATGTTTACTGCAAAAGAGAAATTACTAATCCTGAATCCCAATTTCGAACACCCGACTATTCGACCATTTTCCAATCAAAAGCGGCAACCCTTGCCCAAAATCTAGCACCAAAGCTCAACTGACAGGTACTTACGCCACTGATTTCCACCAGCTTTCGGCTAGGCCTGCGTACAAATCAATCATCACAACGGGCGCCCCTGTCATTGCACGACATTGCATTTGTAATTCTACGACCGCTAGTCCGGACCGTAGTGGTTGCCCCAAAACGAGCATGCAAATATTGTCCCATCCATCTGCCGAATGGGTTTCCAATACATCAAAACCGTACCCGGTTACGCCCGTGCGTACCGCAGGGTTTCGCAAAATGAAACACACTTTTTTTAAGCCACTGTGACTGTGTATGTTTTTGGTGATGTTTCTCGTGCAAAAGAGAAAGTATTGCATAGGCACGCTCCGTGTCGCCTACCTGTGATCCGTAGTGTCGCAAACCTTGGACGGATTGATGTGTGGACTGGCGGGTTTTTTTACTCGTTTTCCTTTTCCCTGTCCTGATATTCCACTCCGGTGCGATCTGTGACTTACATTGGCTGATATTAAAATTTATGCCCTATGCGATGCCCTACGCCGAACGCTCAGCCCACGCGATCACAATTAAGAATCCGGCGCAGCCCGCAAAGCACAGCGCGGGGACGGCCCGTCGTCGTCGTCTCGCGACCGCAATTCGATACTTTAACCCGCCTTTCCCCGGTCACCAAGCGCACGTGTTGCCTCGTCGAACGGAAGGGCCGGAAGGATGGTGCGCAAGCAACATATCACGGAAGTACGGAACAGGTTACCCTACTTCGCCGTCGAGCTAGCAAAGGCGGAGCTGGAGAAACATCCCCCGCGCGCGTTCGGAAAAGTAATAAAGAACAATTGCGTCACATTCGGTTGATTTATAGATTCGATCCGTCCGCCCGATGGCTACGCTACGGCAAGGGCCGGGATTGTTGCACAGCCCGATTTCTTAACCGGTAGGTAAAGGATTGCAAAAGACGCGCCCCACTGGGCTGTGTAGCGCTGAGGGGTACTGCGACGATACTGCTAACAGGGCATGACCATAAAGCATAGTTTTGGAACGCCGAGGCCACCGGGTGGATGAGCGGTTTCGGCTCGTAATTCTTTTGCACCGCATACACACACACGGAGATAGAGAGTAGGTAAGACGGGGAAGGAGTAGACAGAGCAGAGGAGGACGGTGATTGGAAACTGTCCTGTATGGGATTGTGCTTGCGCATTGCGCATTCCAATAAACCGTCAAAGCAAGCAAAGCGTCGGCTCTGTGGCCTGCTTTGATGAATGGGTTGTACGGCTCTGTTTAAAAGCTTTATTTCACTGATTTTCCTGCTCTTCCAGCACCTTTTGACTGTTCGCTTCAGTCAATGATGTATTGGAAATTGTGCTACCGAAAGAGAAAGAGAGAGAGCCTGGACAATTTATGAAACAAAATGTACTTATATTTTATCCATGTTGTGGAATGTAACGATCATCCCCTCATAGCGTTTGGTACAAACAAATGTAGCTGAACTTCATGTTTGCTCCCACAACAATCTTACAGGTTTTTCCAGGGGTCCTCATAGTTGTAGGACACTTCGTTGACTCTTTCTGATTGGAAATGAACTTTATATGATGGTAATTGGACTCTTGGCACCCTTTTTGCACAGGCTCTTAGGAAATTCCTGTTGGATTTGTCCAGCAAGGGTGCTATAGAGTCCAATTCCTATTACATTAAGTTCATTTTACGTAAGAAGCAGTCAACAAAGTGCCCACTGCTATGAGAACTCCTGAAAACCCCTGTATCACAACAGCACTCTTCGACAGGGGTGAGGGTATAATTCTCGCGAAACGATTGTACAAGTTGTAGAAAATAAAACCCATTTATTATCTTTATCGATACAGCCGGAGTGAGTTAGAAATGGAACATACGTTTTTGATTTATTTTCTCCCCGTTTACATGCGCTTTTCCGATTGTACTTCCTTTATTAATGAACCCTTCTACAGTTCCCTCTCTTCCACCCGCATGGTATATCGCTATTTAGAAGGATTAAAAGCGCCCATAAAACAAAACTGAAATCCCGCACCTTCTGCCCTTTGCTCAGCAAAGGCAACTAAAATGGGCTTTCACACAATTCAAAAGTACACTTATGGTATATTGCTCCCCGCTAGTTCCCGTTGCGCTCCCTTCTTTGCGGAATTCATTCATTCGCGGATCACTACGTACGTGCGACCATCGGATCGGTAGATAGGCCGACAGCTAAAAAAGAAATGGATGGAATTGGTCGTCAGTTCTTGTTGCTTTGTTACTGCGTTCCCTTCTGCACGCGGTTGGGCGAGTCCGCGTCGTATCGGGGAAGCTGTAATTTATCCACAATGCACCACCATCATATGCCCGGGCACACGTACCGCCGGGGGGGATTTAGAATGCTCGAGCTTTTGTTGCAGTAATGTGTTGGATTGTGTTTTGCAAGAGTGCGTAATGGAAACAAAAAGTATTATTTTGCACCACAGCCGCTGATTGAAATTGTGATCGAAGGATTGATTGCTTTTTTTTATTTTATCCGTCAACTAAATCAAACACAATTTTACATGTAAATGGATTCCACTTAGTGCAGAAAACGTCATGAATAAGTAAAAAAAAACTTCCATTTTAAAGACATAAACTTTCCATCTATATTTGAGGTAAATGAGTGCATGATTTGGTTTAGAATTAAGGATTTTTGACGCTGTAAATTTAATTTCGCATTGCAAATATAGAAGACGACCCATTTTTCATGACTTGATGCTCAATATAGTAAACGAGCAGTCAATAGTTTAAAGCATGATTAAGTGATAGATTCAGATCGATTTTATTTAAATTCATTACATTGGAAATTTTTAAACTGATTCCAACTGTCCAACTTAATTTGATTAGGTTAATTTTGTATTTGGTTTAAAGGAATTTCTTCAGCTCCTCGCGTCTTCCCTTTTGTATACAATAATTCATGCAGTTTGTAATTCATGATTCGTTTTCGAGCAGTTCTTCACTCCAAGCAGATTATACCCTAATCTAAGTTTCCTGATGTTTAGTTCATGCAAATTCAAATTGATCTTCGCAAATAATTCACCTATTTCTAACGTGCACTAATCATCGCCCTTCCCTGCCCTTGGAATCATTACAGACAAGCCCATCTGCCGGCCGGATCAGAAGAAAATCTACGGCGTCGCCCGGAACGAGGCGGCCGAGATCCTGTGCCAGGTCGATGCCTATCCACCGCCGGAATCGTTCAAGTGGTCCTTCAACAACACCGCCGAAACGATCGATATGCCGCAGAGCGGATACCGCGTGCACGCCGAGCAGGCCTCGTCACTGACCTACACCCCAGTAAAGGTAAACGCTTCAAACAGGCCCTTGAAGGGACCATCACACATACACGCGCGCACACACAGCTCTCACCTGCAACCACAAACATTCGACTATCTAGAGTTTCATTTCCTACGCGAACCCTCCATGCCACTCGAACGCCAAATCGGCATGAGCGAATGTGTTTGTGTATGTCCTAACGACGGTCGGAAAAACTCCCCCCAAAAATCACACACACACATGGGCAAGCTCTGGCTGACAGATGTGGTTTTTTAAGGGTGCGCAGCTGCTAGAAGGCACAAACTCCAGTGCACAAAACCACACAAACACACACACACACACCGACACAGGACAAGGTTTGGGAAGGTAGGGGGCTCAGGGGTGGGAAATTGTTGATGTGCATAAATAATCAACCGAAGCCGAACTGAGCGGGACGAGCGGGTACAGCGGGCTAGCCGTTGTCGCTTTCCATCTGGCTAACGCCACTAACGGACGAGGCTCGATGCTTGGTAACACTACCGCAATGGGAGGATTTGGGAGGTTTACCTTTGCAGGCTCATCTGCCGCTCGGGTCTGCTTGATCGCCTCCTCCCACTTGGTTCGCCTATGCTTGCAGTTGTCACCGGGCGAAGCAGCCCCAGCTCCGGCACCAGAACCACATGTGCAAACGGTTGTCCACATTTAATTAAATATTTAAATCACCTGACCTATAAAAAAGCCCCCCTCCGATCGCACAGCAAGGTGCGACAAAAGGGCCACCTTTTCCGACACGAGCACACCACCAAAGCGTCCAACGTCACATTAAAACATTTCCTTCGGAGCAAAAATTTCACCGAGTTTTTGGGGTTGTGTTTTCTGGTCAATATTACAGTACGGGGGCACGCGAGGGCACGAAGGAAGGGGCCAGTGCAAATCCCCTTCTCTGCAACCGAAGTCAGGTGAGCTGAATAGGAGCAAGACTCGGTACGGCCCTGGGTCGGGATTTTATGTCACCACGGAAGCAAAGGAAATAAAAACAAAACCCTAAGCGAACGTGTGAGCGGCAACCAGCAGAGGAAAGTAAGCGAAGAAGAAAAACTAGTGTGATAGTCGTAACGTGCCTGTTTGCATGCCTCCATTGCCCGCGCACACCCAGTGTTCAGCGTCCGCTAAGCACTGTCGTTCGTTTATTTGTTTGCAATCGCTCCACACACACACACACACACACACACACACACACACACACACACACACACACACACAACCACACCGTTTTCGCACCAAGCCTCCAAAGGGCTGAACCAAACCAAACACCCGACGCCGAATCGCGTGAGCACCATGCCCTGCCCTTTTGCACACGGCGCGGGAAACCATGGTGGAAACGTGGCGGAAAATATACTTTATTTTTCATCACTTTTAAAAGCATTTTACCATTAAAGGCAAATTTGTTGCATGTTGCCATGGCGAAGCGTCCGAAGTTGTTTTCCATCCGTGTGCCAGGGAAATGTGTGTTCGTGTTTGTATGTGTGTTTTTCGCTTTCTCTCTTTATTGCTCCGTTGCTGGAGTTAAAAGAGAAGCGTAGAGTGCAGGAACGCTTTCGATCGGCGAAAGTGCTGCCCGATGGGCGCAGAAAACCCCTTTTCACTTGGCCACATTGGCAGGCAGGCTATAATTTTTCATAAACACTGGGCCATTATTAACATACTATTAGCATAATCCATACGATCCGACCGAACGTGTACGGCCAAAAAAAGGGTACACGTACGAGAGGCGCCGCCAAGCGGCACGCCAAGCTCGCCCAGGGGTCGTCGTTCATTCATGGAAAATGAAAACGGTCCTCAGCGGGCAGCCAGAAACGCGATTCGCGACCGGATGCACACCAATGCACTTTTCGCTGGGGCAGTTGAGCCCCGTTTCTGTGGTCTGATGCTTGGCAGCTATTCTACCCCTCACTCTACCATTGCTCTTACCGTAAACGGGACCAAATGGGAAATGATGAAAGTGTATCATTACGCTCACTTACCCGAAAGACGGTATGAGGGCAAGCCGGTGACGGTGATGGCATGACGTATTGATGGCCCAATTTCAGCACTTTGCCGCCGCATGCCGTAAACCGTACCCAGGAGCTGCTAGGAGCAGCAGCAGCTGCAATGAGCAAGAACATTACGTGAAATATGGAAAAGGATTAAATTATTACCATTCGCGGGCCCCCGCGAATGGTACGAAATGTTAACCTTCACGCAGATTGCATACGTTGCGGGCGCAGCACGGGTCGTTGCAGCCTTTTTTTTTGCACCGGGCTGTGTTGGCTACTTTGTGTTCCAATTTCGAGCGTAATAACTTTTGGAAAAAGCCGTGAGGCTAAAGTGTGTTAAAATAACACTGCACCAACACCACTGCCCCCATCATCATCATCATCGACATCATGCTCATCATCGTTGGCGTTGCGATCGTTGCCTGCGGGAAGTCTGGACCAGCGGGCATGTAATTTAAAACGAATTAAGTGTGGTTCGGTGCTTATGGACGAGCTGAAACATTGTGTAAAAAAACGGTTGCTAAGCTGCACGTACGAGTCACTGGCTACAGTTTGCAATGCAAACATAGTTGAAACGGAATTCAACTCAAACATAGTTAAATGAATTAAACCAGGGCTCTGCTAACTAGGGGTCTCCGCGGGCCCCATGCGCTCCTCCATAGCCGTTAGTGTGGCCCGTGAAGACTTGGTAATGTTTAAAACAATAAGATTATAATAAGATTAAGATATAATAAGATTAAAATTATTTTTTGCTTTTTAAAGACAAAACTCAGATTTTTTTAAAGCAAAATTTTAACGTTCCATTAGCTAAAAGAAACGGCGAAATAGTCCTCTACAAAGTTATTTGCGAAGCAATGCAGCCCGCGAACTGAAAAGTTTAAAGACCCCTGAGTTAAACAATCAAATGTTATTGCTTTTTACGTTTGGTTCTTTCACACTCAACTGTGTGCACAAGGATCCTTGTAGGAGAGGGAAGGTAAAGACGGACACATTCAGAAAAATGGTAAAAATCTTTTAAACAAATATAAATACAGCCACCATGTCGAATTTAAGCTTTGGAAATAACTCACGTACGCAACTCCAGCCAGTTAGGTGGAGTTGCTAATAGATGCTTAAGGCCATTATTTAAAAAAAATCAATCTTTGATGAGCTATAGGCTCACTTATCTATTTCCGAAAGAGGTCGTATCAGTTCCACTTCTTTAATTTGATTGAACACAGAAATGGTCCAAGACTTGGCAAGACTTTTACGTTTTGTGAGGTGCATCTTAAGCATGTCGTAAGAATAACAGAATAAAGCTTTCTCCATTCTAATGGCTGGTTTATCCATCTGGCTTCCTGTTACTCTTATGTACTCTTAAGGTTATTTGTTGCCATCTGCAAATCAACAATTGGTAACTCAAATATCTCAAAACATCTCAAGATTGTCGATTTTCATCCTGCGCCATGACAGAGAGTCCGTCCGTTTTAAAGCTTTATATCCGTTGTAGTCAAACTAGATCCACACGCGATGATTTGTTTTGCTCTCAAACTTGTCCATTTTGACCGTAATTATTCCAAAAATGGTTCTCAAATGTCTTGTCACAACTTCAGATTTCATGCTACATTGCTGAAATTATTTTAATATTACTTTGTCCCAGTATTTAAAGCAACTGTTCATCTTTCAGAGAAGAAAGTTGTTGTGGTGTAGTGGCCTGAAGTGTTTTCGTGTTATTATATTTTCACTAGCTTGGTAGCTTGAGCTACAAAAGGATGCTTTTGAACTTGCTTTAATCTCCTACGATGCTTTACAGCTCATTATGAGTTGACACAGCGTGCGTACTGCGGTTCTCGTCAAAGCTTTTAACGCACACTAATCATCCAGGTCCAGGCTCAAACAGACCCCGTCAACTGCTGAAGCCACCAACGGTAGCATTCATTCCTGCTCACTCGAATCTCCACACCAGCCTCCAACGTGCCGTTCCGTCCGCAGGGAACCCTCGTGATGTGATCAGCAGCAAGACCGACCGCCAAACACGCAAATAGAACGACTTTTGACGAATGGAGCAAACAAGGTCACAGTGCGACGTTACTTCGTCATTTTCTTCCTGTGCCAGTGGCGTTATCGATATTAATTGCTCTTTAGAAAATTTCTCCCGAAACCGGCTGCGGCCACCACAGCACATCGGGCACGCAACAAGCTCGTAAGGGGATTGTAAGCCAACCCTGCGCCCGCGCGCACAGAGTGGCGCCCACTCAAGCACCTTTGCTCGATCAATCATAATTTGGCCACCATTATGGCTGGCTTTGGCCGCTCTCTCTCTCTCCTGCGCCCAGTCACGAGTTGGCGCCCAGGTGTGCCGTCCGTTTCGTGCTGTGATTGAAGAGCGGTTGCTGGATGGATCGCGTTCTGCTGCGGTTCATCGCTCTGCCATCTGCCCACTGCTGTGCTACTTCTCCCCGTTGGGTCAAAGGTCGAATCGTTTTGTGGTTCTATCATTTGTCTCCTGTAAGCCCTCAAGAAGGGCTTACATCATCCGGAGCTACACGGGACGACAGAGACTGCTTGACGTTCTGAGTAACGTTGGCAAATTGCAAAAAAAAAACTCTAAACCCTTCCATCCTTCGAACGGAAAGCAATCGCAATCGGTTGCTGAACATAATGCTGCTGTTTGCCTGTCAGATTAAACACGGGGCGCCAGCCGGCCCACTCTGCCCGTCTCTTGTTCGCGCGGTACACCGCCCCGTGTCCTGTCAGCGCAGTGTCGGGTGCATCGCGTTCCTGCCGTTCGCTTGCCATCACGACGCTGTTTGACCGTTTAGCAAAACAAATCGCTCACCGCTCATTTCACTGTCAGACGGGTGACCCCGAGCAGCCAACAAACGCTCCGGCTCCCATCAGCACTGACATGCCGGCAGTCAAATGTGAGTTTATAATTTCTCACCACCGACGCTTGATTAATTATTGTGTTTGCAAACAAAACACCCGCACACGGCCAGCAACGATCAGTTCGTGCCAACAGTTCCCAGTTCGGCACGTGAAGAATTTATTAATCAACGGCAACACGTTCGACGGCGGCGGGGAAAAAAAAGATAATTTGCCCGCTTCAGCTGGGTGCTGTAATTGAAAAATAATTTCCACTTTTGCCAACCTGCCTTTGGAGCGGTGTCTTAACGGTTCCTTCTTATTTTTTTTTTCCTCTGTATTTTGCCCATTATTGTGCTCTTTAGAGGGGGCTTTTATTGTTGTCCATGTTATTCCGTACCGCGCAACACATAATACATTGACCCGGTCGAAGCGTTCCCGCAATCCGAGTGCCGTTTGCGAGATTGGTTTGCGTTTGTTTGATTTACGCCACGGCCCCGGCGCGCGCCCCTGTAACACCTTCACAAACCCCTTCTGTATGTACACACACACACACGAGCGCGCGCCGATAAGTGGCCCGGTCAGACCCGTCGGTCGGTTTCGTGTTGGGTTGGGTCGGAGGAAACAAACAAAAAAAAACTGTGTGCTGAATTCAATTATCGTGCTCATAAATCACGTGTACAACACTTTGGCACTGTTCAGTCGATTGCTCCCTTTTTTTTTGTCCTCTCGCCCTTTTGATGAATCGCCGGGGGAAAGGGGGGTTGTGGAGGGATTGGAAAATTAAAATGAGATCAAGCTTGGCGCAGGGTCCATACTTTTGGGGCTGCAAGAAGCGTGGGAACGAAAGAGAGGGGGAGGGGGGAGCAAAAGAGCAATGCGGAGGGCTGCGGTGGCATTTGCAGCGATTAATAGTCCGTTCGATTCGATGGTTTACGTTGCCTCACAACCACTTAATGCAATTAAGCTCGTTATTTATTATCATGCTGATCGAAACGGCATCCATCCATCCGGGTGTGGGTTCGATGTAGAGTTTTTGTGTGTTTTTTTGTTTTGTTTTTGGAGGCTATGCTGTCCGTGTTTTACCCATTTGTTTGCAAACCTTCGTCAAAGTAGTGTCCGCGGCTCGATCGAGCGGTACCGATTGCCAATGCGGTTATTTTGAATTATTCCAATTAAATCTATTATGTGTGGTTCGTGTCGAAATTGGATTACGTTACAGGCATAATTCAGTTACGAACTGGGTCCCGCGTGGCTTTCGCACGTGTGGCGTGGAGGGCATTAAAACTGTCAAATGAACAAGCGCGTAAAATAAGTCTGTTTATTGGACGTGGTAATGACTCACACTGTGGCACACTGAGGTGAAACAGTGAGCTCAATGTTTTTTTGGTTTTGTTTTTAATAACAGGTTGATCATAATATTACCGTTCTGCCGTTACTTCTTTCGCATAAATACAGTTTAATCCATGCTGATGGGAAGGTTCCAAACTGAACATCGCACGGCTACGCTACGGATACAGGCAGGTCAAGTAAACAGTAACATTAATCGGTTTAATTGATCGCTGCTGTCTGTAACTCAGCCCTACCCTATTCGGTACACTAAAACACTTATTCTAACTCGTGCAAAGCATGGCCAACTTACTCAAAAGCCCACACACCAAACCTTCAAACTAATAGATTTACCAGGCTCAATTCTCCCCATGCATACGTTGGCCCCTTTTCCAAGTATGCCCGCGCCTACTGATGCACTGATGGTTGTGCCGGCGATGAGTGTCCTTCCAGTGGGAGCAGTACTCCAACTGTTTGGGTGGTTTCGCGTTTTTGTTTGTCTACAGGCAATGTTTTCTAAACGCATACCAAAACAAAGCACACACACACACCTCGTAGTAGCGTTGCGTGTAGAGCGCGCTGAATAAACTTCGCTCGGTGCCCTGGATGCCCCACGGGCGCTACATTAACTGCCGACGCTGGACACTGTGCATTGTTTGATCAGCTTGTTGCCGATGAGTTGCTGTTTGTGCTGCGCGTGTATGTGATTCACCTGAAAGTAAACCCTCCCGCCGACTGGGTGCTGTTTGCAAAAAGCGAGCTGAACCCATCGACCGTAAACCGTACGACACAGCGCACAGGCACAAAACACAAATATTTTGTCTGGCCAGTCGTAACGGAACGCGTCGGCTGGCTGCTGGTGCAGCATTACTTTACGTGCGGCACCGTGTGCATCCGGTGCGAGCAGGCGAACGCAAACACACACGCTCCCGGAGCGATCGAAAGCGAGCTACGCCTAAGATAGGCCAGCGCCACTCCCGCCTAGCTCTGCGCGCACAGTTCTGTCATGTAAACATGACCTCGCGGCAGCAAATCATAACCACACTAGCCAGCTCGCAGCCCGCACACGCTTTGCCGGATTTGGGGCAGGATAGTAATTACGGGGGGGAGGCGCTTGCCGGCCTCGGTGGCCAAACAAACCAGCAAGCGATTATTGTTCACGCTCGTTCGCCAGCAACAAGCCACATGGCTGGCACCGGCACTGCGAAACTGCGTCCGACATTTTAGTTCCATCCCTCTTCCCACCCCCCACCCCCCCTCCCCAGTCACTCGATAATGCCACTCGCCAAAAACAATGGCAGCAATAGCGACAGTCCTTATTAAGCAGTCAGCATAATGAAACGCCCATAAATCACGCATTTATTATTTCATCTCCCACAGTCTCGCATCGAACTCATCGTCCCACTAATGTGCCCACACACCCGCGTTCTCTCTAACTCTCTCTCTCTCTCTCGCTTTCTCTCCCCCACCGACACTCTAGGAGCTCGACTACGGTACGATCATGTGCTGGGCGGACAATGTGGTCGGCCAGCAGAAGGAACCGTGCGTGTTTCATCTGATTGCGGCCGGCAAGCCCGAGATGCCGTACAACTGTTCGCTCGTCAACCAGACGTCCGAGTCGCTGGAGGTCGACTGTGCCGAAGGTAATTATTTCACCATCATTTGTTTATCTCATCAGCTTCAGTTTATTGCACACACACACACACACACACATTATCGGAGCCACTCCCGCTTCCGAATCGAGTTATGTGTGGACAATGGATTAACTGAACCTTTACCATCATCATCCGAACACGCGCGCACCCCTGGTCTGTGTGAGGTCCTTGCGAGGAAGTGGTTTAGGTTGGTGAAATGGACCGGTCCGGAATGACTATACATCGATTCGGAATGGTGCTGGCCACTGGACACACCTCACAGCCCAGCTCGGTCGCCATGTCTTGAATGGTGTGGTCAAGCCCTGAGGCGAACTGCTCCATTCGTCCCCATCAGGCGGTACCATCAGGAATGCATCAATCAGAAAACGATGATGTCGTTGTTGTTGATGATGACGGTGCCGGTGGTTGATGGCTCGATGTTTTACATTGATTCATTTATTTTGCACCACCCAGATGGGCAGTATGGGCGGAAGCCATTCAATTAAGTTGCAATGGATATGTATGACTGGACATGGCAGAGCGGACACGTCCATTGGCCTGCAGAGCTACACACACTGAAAAGTACATCCCGGTTTTGCATGTTCACTTGTTTCCATCAATCGTGTGTATGATGAGTGCGACTGCAAATAAAAATTGTTGTCCTTTTCATTACTAACGAGCTCTGCGGGTTTTTATTTTCTTTTCGCTCCAACGTAGCTTGTTGTAAAAGAAATAGAACACGACATTAAGCCGGAATGGCACGCTCGAATCATGTAGCTCCCTACCCACAATCAAACAAGCCATCCTGTCGACGTTCTTCCCAAATTCCTACCATTTTCCCGATTAACACGTCCCGTTAACACATGTTTTGCCCTTCGCGGTGAGAGCAAAGGTCAAACACATGCTTTCTTTGCCGCGGAGCGTTAATCTTGAACGGGCTCAGCCGAAGCGTTCTGCGAGCACGGGAATGGCTGAAGGGTTGCCCCGTACCTATCGCACAGTGGCTTCCACTGTGGGACACTAAGGTTTTTGCCGCACCAACCGATAACCCGGCTTCTGTTGGTGGGCATTACATCGAAATGAAGAAAAAAAATCCTCGTGCTATGCTGTCAAGGTCACAGGAGAAATTAACTTTAATCAATACGACTCTCCCCTCCATTCGTACCACACACACACACACACACGCTCACGCACGCACATAATTAACCCGGCTTAGGTCACCACCGACTGGAGCAACCTTAAACCGAGGTCGCGCGCAAAAAAAAAGCAAGGCAAACCACCTCTGCCTCGTCTCTACCTTCAACCAATAAAGGTACGACACGCACACACACACACACGCTATCCATGGATCCAGAAGGACTTTTATTACTTCCATCGCAAACCATGACCGTGGACCGTGGCATGATGGTGCCGTCGCTTGAACCATTGGAAGTGGGAGCTGGGGGATCCAGCAGCAAATGACTTTGGTGAAGTGGCCGAGGTGTTGAAGTGCCACCGAACCTACGAATTGTGTCCCGCTGGCCGAGTACATTCGAATCCTTGTTGGCAGTGCGGTAGGCAGAACCCGGGGAGCGCCCCGACGAAACGCGGCAGACGATACGTTGAGCGCACGCAACCAAAACGAAACTCCCGAAGGCGTCGCCCGATCCACGAACGAGCGATAACGAACTACGGTGTGGGATGGTGCGACACTCGTCCTTAACATGTGGCCGCTTCTCTTTCTCTCTTTCTCTCTCTCTCTCTGTCTCTCTTGCTCTTTCACTTTTGGATGGCTGTGTTGGATGTTGGATCCTGCGATTAGATTTTTAGAACCTCCAGTCCAATGTTTCCCCCGACTGTCGGGAAGGAACGGACCAGAAAGCACACCAGTACAATTCCTACAGTCACCAATGAAACTCACCAAGGAGGGAAGGGAAGCAAACGTGTTGAGCTTCGGTGCGTACCATTAGCGACCGAAGCCATCCATCACGACGAATGTCGATGGCGAGGAATTAACACCCGTTACTCCCAAGGGTGGCAACTCTTTCTCTTTATGGTTCAACCTTTCGGATGGCGCACGCGTCCACCATTACGGGCAGTGTGGCCTTCTCCCTTCTCGATAGCTGACCGAGCCTGCTTCTTCACCTCCTGCCCGCGCTGGCAAAGGGCAGCAATGAACGCCGTACACAATTTCTCCGCACGGGGTGCAGGTGCCTAATGGTGCAATAAAACCGATTCCCTCGATTGATTGCCATGGTCTCCGTGGGTTTGGCGGAAAATTTCTTCGTATACACTTTTACATACCCCTTCGGCGAAGGGGGAGGGTAGGCTGGTCGGGGCACACATTAGCTTCCTGGTAATTGTTGTTGCCCGGGTGTAAACATGTGCAGGGGAATAAATGCCCAAACGCTCCACTTGATATTGGAAACACGCAGACCACCGCCCGAGCGGTGATTCAGTTCGCCGAAGCAATGTGGCACCCATTAGAGCGTTGTTTTCTACTGAGCAGGTTATGGCTCAGTATTTTATAAATGCACACCGAAAGCAATGAAGTATTCAATATAACAGGAAAAAATCAATGCGACGTTCAATGCAATTTTCCATTAAAAATTGCTCTTTTGCGGCGTAAACGATTTCTACTCATCGGTCGTTAAGCGTAACTTTCAACTAACGTTTAAAGTATTTGTCTCGTTACATCCGTCCTCCTGCACCGGCAGCCAAATATGCTCTCACATACATACACACTCATTGCTTGGTAAATTAAATTTTCACATTCCTTATCAGCCACCGGCATGGAAATGGGCGGCGTCCATTGCAGGGCAAGCAACACTCGAAAACCCGAACCCTTCACGGGCAAACGGGTGCACGTAAACGGGAAACACTCGCTGTTCACTGCTCCTGCTACACTAGCTCTTGCTCCTGCTCCTGCTGCTCCTGCACAGCAACCCACATAAACTTCGCTCCAAACGTTCCTCAAATACCATTACCGACTTGTTACCCCGTACCCAGGCGACGCCCAGCCAAGTTGTCCACACACACACACACGCAAGAACCACCGTAAACTGTCATCCCCGCATCCATGGAAAAGATGAAGATGTGATCAGGAGGAAGGTAAAGAAGAAACCCCAACCCACCCAAAAGCAAAAAGCAAACCAACACCGAAAAGCAGCGCCAGAAACCTCAACCAGCTAAATGATGGCGGCACATCATTAAAGTGGTTCAAAGTTCTTGGCTGCTGCTGCTGGTCTTGACGTTGCCATACCTGTGAACTACCTGAACTTTTCATCCACCTCGAAATACGTTCCGAGGAAGTGAACGAATCCTTAAGCGATCCCAGACACGATGTTTGTCTTCCACCGGTGCTTCTTCGCTTCGCCTCAGTCCCCAAACCAATGCCTAGTCGCGCGGATTCACAAGTGCGGCACACAGCACAAGAAAGGAGCCCAGGGATAGTGCCCCGGAGCTGCTGTATGGAAAAAAACTATGGCTCGCCCCACAAGTGCCCGGGGCCGCACACTGCACTGTGCGAATATCTCATTCAAACGTCGCATCTCATGACAGTTTTAATTTACTGTAAAGTCATCGAATTACCACAAACTCTTTAGAGCGCTCTCATCCACCCACTGGCGGATGGCTGAAGGATGCAACGGTGCCCCCTACTTCGTTCCCTTGTTTGCGGGGTGGGTTTGTTGTGCGCTGGAATTCAACAAATAAAATTAACGTCTAGAATGCCACCAAGTCGAACCTTCACCCTTCCTCGCTGCACAGCAGCCATTTTGTTACGAGTTTAGAGTAACGATACCCAATGCAGCCAAGCACGATGCTCAGCTGACTCAGTGGTAAGCCGTGCGCTTGCTGGACGGTTTAGTTAATGTCGTACCAAGAGAAAGGAAACGAGAAAAGGGAAACAAAACAAGCAATGAGCAGGGTGAGAAAAACGGAATATTTTCTTTTTTTAATTAAGGGGACAGTACTGTGTTGAGTATACGTGTGTGTGTGTTTTACGTGTGTATGAAATGAGAGACATTTCTTCTTCTTCTTTGGCACAACAACCGCTGTCGGTCAAGGCCTGCCTCTGTACCCACTAGTGAAACGAGCTTGGCTTTCAGTGAGTTATTGTTACCATAGCAGGATAGTCAGCCCTACGTATGGGAGCACGGTCTATTCAGACATTTACCCCAACATAAATACCATTTTCGTAGCCCAAGAGTCAAAACAACTATATTTAATAAACATAAACATCATAAACATTATTTTGGTAATAAGAACCGCATTGAACAAATGGACTTTTTTCAGGCATGTTTTAATGTTCTATCTTCGATTGTTATCAATTCCTCCTCAGTTTTGGATTGATGGAAAATTGTTGGAGTACATCTTTTGCAGACACTGTTGCACTGTTTGTCCGGTTGCATCGAATTCCCAGCCAAGCGCACGCGGCGATGTAGCCGCATTTTTCCTTAGTCTTCATCTTCAGCGTCCTTTGGAGCTTGTTATCGCACAGGGTCGTAGGCCATTCGGAACCGAGCTTGCTGTCGATGCTCCGATTGTTTTCTAAAAGTGACAAGATGTTATAGCTGCAAGGAACAGGCTTACAAAACGTCCACAAACTGCCGCACAAAGTCCGTTTTAGACTCTACGGAGTGTCGTTCTTTGATCGCTTTGACGCTTCTGAACGAAGTTGCTTCAATGTTTTGGCTATCGCGGTGTTCAACTGATCGAGCACAAATATTTTAGCTGCTAATTTATGGATTACTAATATTTGAAGCGCAGTTTCACCATTTCAGTGCGGGTGAAGGTACACCCATGACAACAAAATTGTTCATTTTTGTTTTAATTAATTGTTCATTTGTGTTATATTCTTTATCCTGCAAAGACTTATCAGTTGGTTGCGTACCTTTAACAACCAATCAGCAACTGATGGTGATCGGTGTAGTAACTCAATTTTAGAATTGACTGTAACTTATTTACATAATCCTCTGAATATGATGATCAATATCATTGCTTTTTGTGCCCTTTTTGTATGCTAAAACCAAATTAAAGACACTTTAACTTTCAAATCACACCAGTGAACAAAATCCAGTACAGCTGATCCACTGTAAATTCCATACAGATTGAATCAGCTCCCTAGCTGTACACGCAATTGGGACGTGGAAACGGATTCGAAATGGAACAAAAACTTAAAACAGCACGGTAACATTGTATCACATGGTTGAGTGGAAAAACAAAAGCAAACAAAAAACGCTCAAAAACACTCCCGCATCTAAATGCATTTGCATTGCACTTTTTGTATGATTCAAAGGAAAAAACAGTTAGCTCCGGTTCATTGTTGCAAAACCCCGTACTCAATCGCGAGCCATTATGCGGGCTACAACAACATTGTTACAGATACCGTCACAATAATCCGTCCGCCCGAAGCAGCTGGCTGTTTGCATGCGGCCATGGGCGTACATGGGAGTGCAGCAAGGGGAAAGCAAAATAACATTGCTCTCACGAGTCAACCGTTTGCCCCTTTTTTGGTTCACTTGCGTGGGCGAGCAAATTGATACGTTACAAAACAGAACCTCAAAATGACAGCTCATCACAAAAACACACGCGTAGTGCGGTTGTTCATGCGGCAGGCGGTGTGCCAGAAGCAACGGATTTATTGAATGGCCGGCACGGCCTTGGGGCGACAAACAACTAGGAAAAATAGCTTTTTGCAGCCGAGTGAAACGAACCATTTCATTTGGTCATTAAATTCATTTCCAACCAGCAGCTTGTGCGTGTGTGTGTGTTTTTTTTTTTTCTTTCGGTACGCACAATCTCCTATTCCAGGGATTACGTACAAGCCTGACGTACCATCTCTCGGCCAGAATGCATCTGGTTCTATTGCAATGAAGGCAAGCTTTGTTTTAGAGGTGCGAAACACATTTTGCGAGCTTATTTTGTAGCTTAACCGAACCAGATAATTGTTCAAGAGGCTTTCATCCTTCCGGACCAATGCTTCATATAGCTTCTTTTTGTATTCTCACCTTTTTGTATTTCTCCATTTCTCACTTCCCCCCCAGGCTTCGACGGTGGCCAACGGCAGTGGTTCGTGATGGAAATCTACGACCTGCAGTCGCACGCCCTGCTCGCCAACGTGTCCTCCAAGCTGCCAATCTTCACCGTGAACGGGCTGGACGCCGGGCTGCTGCTCAAGATCGTCATCTACGCCACGAACATGCGCGGCCGCAGCGAACCTATCCTGCTGCAGGCGTACACCCTCAAGGCGGCAGAAAAGCAGACAGGTAAGAGCGACTGCTCTGATGGTTGATTCAAGGCGTCATACATTGCAGCACAGGCACTTGAGCGGTTTACAGCCGTTGACAGCAAAGAAAGTACCTCACTAGCTGAGTAAAAGCGCATCAGAACGTAGCAATGCGGTTAGTTAGCTAGAACAAAACAAGACACAAACACTACATCTTGCTTGTGTAACATGCAGCGGCATATATTTGTATATTTATTGAATGATCGACGGACCTCAAAAGCCCTCTCGATATATGTAAGGGTACAATAAGAATATAACATAAATAGTCACACGCTTTACAATAACACAATAATAACAACAATAACAATTACAAGCACGCTAAAGATTCTGGCAAGAGGCGCGAAGTAAATTAATGCGACTCAACACATTTGCCATCGTCATGCCGGGCTCATACGCATCAGATTCCGCATTCAGAGCAAGACATATACGCAAAAACGGGTCTCGGGAGGCGAAGGCGGTCCTTGTCTCTGCGATGGCCAGCATCGCCCGAGGGCGGAGAGTTCTTGCGGGCACGTACAGCTGTATCGACGAGAGCTGTGGACAATCGATGCTACCATTGAGAAGCCCAACGATAAAAGCCAGCCCAGCATTTCGTATTCGGTCGTCGAGTTGGAACAAACACCTTGTTGTGTAGTCGTTGTTGCTGCCCCACGAACGGAGCGCGAAACGGGTAGCCCTACGCTGGATGGACTGCAAGCGCGCAAGCCCCCGAGCAGAGGAGGGCCACCACACAACGCTGCCATACTCCAGCACTGATCGAATAAGAGCACAATAAAGAGTTTTGGTGCAGATTGGATCAGAGAGCTCGCGAGTCATGTTAACGACTAAACCTAACAATTGACTGCATCTTGTCACAACGTGATCAAGGTGTTGCTCAAACGTGAGTCTCGCGTCGACGAAAACACCCAAGTCCTTGACACAATCGACTCTCTGGAAAGTTTGCCCGTTTAGCGTGTATTTTGGTATTTTGGATTTTGGTGTCGTCCGCATAGAGCAGGTGATTATCCGCAGGAAAGATCGTGGAGACATCATTTATATAAAGAACAAATAGTAAAGGTCCCAGATTGCTGCCTTGAGGGACGCCAGAAGAAGCACGGAGGGATCTAGATAAATGGAGCCCCATCCTAACGGAATTAGTGCGGCCCATTAGGTATGATCTCAGCCAAGCAACTAGGGGATCTGGGAGGCCAAGTCTGTCGAATTTTGCTAGTAATATGACGTGAGATATCCTATCGAAGGCGGCTTTTAAATCGGTGTAAATGACATCTACTTGAAGGCAAGCATCAATGGATTTATGGCAGCTACTGACGAATTGCATAAGGTTTGTGGTTGTTGATCTGTTAGGGACAAATCCGTGCTGATTCGGGCTGATGTAATTGCGGGCAGAGGCCAGTAACGGTTCATAAACAAGCAGCTCAAGCACTTTTGCAATGGCCCCTAGCGATGTAATGCCGCGATAGTTAGATAGTTAACGATGGCGCTCACCGGGCCAACATATCTACTCTACATCATCATCGCGCTATTTTACCTACCCCTTTCACACCACAAAAGCTTTGGCACGTTCATGCCGCATGCTTTTCAATGCAATAAAAATAATAAATCGCACCTCAGGTGAGTTCCATTCAGACTGATGGTTGCAGTCGTCGAGTTCAACTGAAACGCTGTGGATTTTTGTTCACTCGGTTTGTGTGGCATACCATATGCCCACAATAGCATTGTATCGGACAGCAGATATGATTTTTTCTTCTGTTAAATGTGGAGTAGTGCACGTTGTTCACGACCTGGTTTCATAGCTTGAGAACATTCGCGGCATAGGAATCTCTTACCTCGGCTGTTCAACTACAATTTCAAATTTTCCCAACAAGATCTCTGATGCCACTTCGCGCGGGGAGGCTTATTTTGTCTTTCTGCATCGCCAGCAGTGGAAACAAACCCACTAGCATTCAAGGGCCAAGATGCATTGCACGAACCGGTGTAGCTGTAATGAAATTTTACAAAAGTTTCCCCTCGCAATCTCTCTTCCTCGCGCCGTCATAGAGAAAAAAGAGAGCTCCATCTAGCACTGGAGCACAAAACGGGCCAGCGTAAGTGGATGGTATCGGCTCGGACAGGCAGCTCGTTAACACTTCCGCCAACAGGCGTAGTTGCTGCCGGGTATTGTGATTGAGCAGCGAAGAAATTATACACTGGGAAAACTGGAGTTTTTTTTTCCTGGATGAAGCTGAGAGCGCGAGAAAGTAAGAGGATTGATAGCACAGGCACACACACACACACACACACACACACACACACACACACATCCGCGCGCGACAATGCAGATGGTTTGCACTTGCTCTAGACAACAACGCTCGGCTGGCCAACTACCCAGCGACGGGGTAGTTGTAAAGAGTGGTTTAATCTTAATTAATACCATTATATTGTATTAGATTTAATCCCTAGAGGGAAGCTTTGGAAAGGTTTTAATGGTGAGCCGTTGGGAGGATTTTGCGTCCATGCGTCCAGGTGCTGGTCGGAAAACTCCATAGAGAATATTTTGCCGCGGACCCGGGTTTTCTAGTTTGTACAGCTTCAAAGCGCCTCCTGCGGGGTGTTCGCTTAGCCGTGGACAATGGTGCTGAGAAGTAGATTATACCTTAAGCTGGCATGGTAAATAAGCTGCCCCTATTGTTTCTAGGCCACACCCAGCAAAGGCTGCTTCTGGTGGGTGTGTAAACTGGCAGCGTTTGTGGCGAGCTTTGGCGAAATATAGTTGAATGAATAGTACAGTATAGGATACGGTAAAGTCCTAATGAATTAAGCTCTGGAGGGAAAGTGATGCATCACTATTCCGTGAATGAGTTATATTGGCCAATGCAATTGCGCAGTTTTCTATTGATTGAACACAAATCGATAACAGTGTTCTTGCAATTTCCAAACAAATTAAAATGCTTTCACTACCATGGAAAATATTGAGCCCATATTAATCGCATAATAACGGGCACCTTCAACTGGCAATACTTTCGGGCACACAATGTCTGCCCTTGAAAACAATTCTCTTCTAAGCGGCTCGTCACTATCGTCCTGCTTAAACACTTTATCCTACAGGAGTTACAAAAACCGCAGGCGTAAAAACTCCGTCCAAACAAAGGGCAATCGCAGCTCCAACGCTTTAGTGTACCAAAGGGCCGCAACAAACACTCGGGCAACAAAGTGACCCATTCCCCAAACACTGCCCTTTCTCTCTCTTTCTCTCTCTCTCTCTCTCTCTCTCTCTCTCTCTCTCGCTCTCTGCCACAATCATTGTCTCAACTCAACTCATCAGCGCTAGAGTTGTTTTGCTTGTACACCCTTTATTGCATTGCAGTGCAAAACACTGTCGCTGATGGTGCAGCAAACGAAAGGGAGGAAGCCCGTCTCACCAACTCCTAACCCTAAAAACCCTCATCTCCGCTACCCCATCCCGAAATCAATGTTTGCAATAACATTGAACCCGTGTTGATCAAACGAACGCATGCGGAGAGTGTGTATGTGTGCCATTGCGAAAGCAAAGAAAACCAAACAAAAACACTACACATTTGACAGAGTAGCTCATTAAACACGTACACGGCTGTACCCTAGCCACATTCAGCATATCTAGAACATCATTAAATGTATCCTCACTCACACACACGCACCGACTAACCCGTCTGCCAGCTGGGTGCCCACTTCAAACGCACTGCAGCTAGCGATATACTCTGCCAAACCAAACAACCAACCTGAGGTTTCACACACGCACACGCCCGTGTCACGACCGCACACACACACACACACACACACACACACACACACACACACACACACTGCTTGCAGATAAATAAACAAAAAATCACATTATCTCACCCGGTACGCTCGCAAGCGCGGTGAATCGATTGCTAATCAAATAAACGGATAATTATAATTCGCCAAATATGTATGTACGCTTTGAACCAACCCTCCCGCCCTGCCACCACCCACCAAAGCGCGATTCAATAGCCGATTCCGTTTCCATGCTTACCCGTTTGACTAAGAGCGTAAATGTGTGCGCAAATCTGCCCGTGCGCTGGATTGTGGGTTCAAACGCGACCTCCGCAGGCCCCATTGCGTGGGGTGGTAGGCGCCATAAGCCGCCAGTTTGTTGGCTGGCACCTACCATCGCACCCAAATTCTCCCAGTTCTCTCTTTCTCTCGCTTCCCACCGGTGCCAACTTGGCCGAACTGAAATAGTTGAATAATCCAAATTATTTATTATTAGCAGCGTGATTAATTATTCAATAATTCGGTAAAATAAAATGTCTCGGGTGCGGCACCGCTTGCGTCATGCCACCAGCCCCGCCAGCGTGCGGTAGGAGCACGGACGTGTTTCGAGCGGGTTAAATTATTTAACTTCGTTACTAAAGTACATTCGCAGGTAAAGTGTGTTTTTTTTATATTTCTTTCCTTTGTTTTTGTTCCGTCCGTTTAATTACGCCATGTCGATTTTTTGGTTTATGTTATGTTTTCTTTTTTATGGCGTAAGGGCATACTGTAGGAAGGTGTGTGCGTGTGTGTGCTGGATCAATTTTTTTGCGCAACCTATAGTACACCTTTTCTGTTCGCGCTCCATGTCGAAACTACAAACCCTACAAAGATTTTATTTTTCTTTCTCAATTTTTCATCCCACCCGTTGGCCGAAGCTTAAGCACTAACCGGAGCGGGGGAAAGTGGTACCGTTCGGTCATAAATAATACACAACTCACCCTACCCCACACACACACACACACACATACAGACATATTTACAATATTGCGATCCGTTCGACCGCGTACTGCGGAATATGATTTCCCAACCAGCCCGACCCTTAACGTACTATTGACACGAATCCGCGCGTCTAGGTACCGGGCAGCAGCAGCAGCAGCGCGATTTCCATCTCCCATTAGTGGCCACCGAAAACAGAACAAAACACAAACCAAAAAAAATAATAATAACAAGAACGAACAATGGCACCGGCACAGTGCTGGGTAAATTATGATCCCGGAGCGATTGCGAAGGCATCCTCACAGGGCAGGACAGTGGAGTGGAAAGGCAACATGGCTCCCAATCACGGATTGTAGGTACTCGCTTATGTACGGTATCGAAACGGTTCTTAAGCTTTCGATCGGGTTAAATGATGATCGAAGCGAACCGTCGACGAGAGTGGCGCGTACAAACGGGACGCTTTTAATAGTACTAATAATAGTACGATAGCGCATGACAACCTCCTCCTCCTCCTCCTCCTCCTCCTTCCCCTCCCCCTGTACACGCTAAGCCCTGTAAATTTATTGAAACTTAATCAGATTACGCCTCCATCGCCGCAATCGGAGTAATGCGCCAATATTGCGTTTCGCTGTTTATCGATTTGTTTTTTCCCCCTCCCATTCCCCATGACGGCGTCACGCAAAGTCGCTGTCAGTTTAATGAGCCACTAAAAATAACTCAACGCCGTACGCGAACAACAAGAAAGAGCAAAAGAGAGGAAGCTTCGGTGTGCAAATCCCTTATCACAATGGCCCCACACAAACGCACTCATAACGGTGGGTCAATTGGTTGCCGGGGAAAACCCTGGGACTGCACGCGTCCCGATTTTAACAGCACAAACGTACAGCTTAATAAATTTATGCATGCGTCGTCCTGTGCCTTGGTCCCGGGGCCCCGTGGGTAACCGGGGTTTTTATCAACCGATCAGCAACCGATACCGCTGCTTACGGCCATTTGACGTGGGGTTCATTATTGGCACACGCATGGGCTCTAGCTCCACCGGGATGACGGGTGGACCGCAAAGCCCACACACCGGAGCACATGGGGCATCAGAAATAGATATAATTTTGAAAAAAAAAAAATATTTCATTATACCGCGCTCGGAAAATGTGGCTTTGATAAGCGTCGATGTTGCGACATTTCAAACCTCAAAGCACCGATAAATGTCGCCCTTGCTGGTGGAAAGAGATTTTAGCCTATGGTTGGCAAATTATCAACCTCGCAACAGTTCGATAACGCGCGCAATTGAAGGCCCTTGTGTTCCGTTGGCTCTATATATCGCGCGAAGGTGTGGCAAATTTTGTGTTTTTTTTTTCAAAAAAAGATGACACAAAAAAGTGTATAAACAATTTGCTAAAGCAACTTGTAACTCTTTTGTGTAGCAAAAGGTAGAAAGTTTCTTTGAATTGCCGTACACGCTCGTGAGTGTATCGTTGCTAAGCATGGATTCTTCCTTCCATGAAAATACGATTCGGGGAACAAGTTCCCTGCAGACAGGCACAATGAAATGAAATACACGCGCTTTTGGAGCGCCATCCTTTTTGGTGCTTGAGAGACCTATCCTCTGGCCTTCCAGCGACGTTTGATTCCGTTCCCGGAAATCGGTTGTTTGAAAGGTGAAATGTTGCTCGTTCCTTAATAGAAAATTAAGCTGATGCGTCTTTTTCTTATAAGAATCCTACAACGTTTTCACGTTGCACCGAGCTTCGTTCAAGCTGATGTGGCTTTTTTACTATTTAACATTAACTAATCATCTACTGAATCCATTTTCTCTCTATATCACACACTCTCTCTCTCCTTCTCCATCGCTTCATAGTTTACTTTCGATAACCTCTTCATTAAACCGAAACCACTCACGATCGGTTACATCGTCGCCAAAGGGCGACGCTATCCAAAAAACTTGTTAAACCAATTGAACTCGGGCTCGTTTCGAGATGCAAATTATTCTCTCTTTTTATTCAACTGTTTTGCATTTAGTTTTTTTTTCTCTCCCTTTTTGAACAAAACACTCCCACCACATCCACCATCGCAGCCATTCCCACCCCACACGGACATCGCACTTCAGTTTCGCGGCAATCGAATTTGGGTGCCATAAATGCGCCCGGCAGTTGTTAGCAAAGGGCAGGCAGGCAACAACCCACAAAAAAAGCACACACTCTACCATAAGCTCCTGCCATAAAATTTATATTCACTCTCGCGCTGAATTAGGTGCAAATTTAGTGGACTATTTTTTTAATGACCGCCCGCTTTTCCGATCGTTTGAGCATCGGCGAACGGTACAAAAAAAACGCGCGCGCGCGTTCACACACAGCGCTTCTCAAGTACACCTTCACCCGCAGCGCATTGAACGACCTACAAGTTTGCTGGGAATGGGTGGGTTGTGTTTTTTTTACTTTTTTTTTGTTCTCTGGCCCAACTGAATTTGGACTTTTATTCTCCATTTTATACGTTTCGTCTGCCATTTCTCGATGAACCGAATAAAACCATTCACCAGCGCCGTTTGAAACCATTGAGCGTAAGCGAGGAAATGAACACACAAAAAAAAGGTGAAACGCAAAAGATAAAGCTTTTCCGTTGGCAATATAGAGCAGCAAAAAAAAACCCCCCGCGCCACAAACGCTTCGGATGACACGGTTCCGATAACGAACCAAGCACGAAACGAAGCCAAATGGTGGCGCACCCTGGAGAGGCGGCAGGGCGAAAACAAACGATAAAACGACAAACGGATAACGATCCGTTATTGGGGAAGTTAAAATTTTATTTCATTTATCGTTCTCACTTCTACGCGGGCCGCGAAATATGGATCAATTTTAAAAACGACCGCACGCCCTGCGAAGGAGCCCAAGCGCAGGCAAACAACGACACCAACAAAAATGACGACAACAATACCCTCAAACAACAAAAATAGACACCCGAACAGACACGTGAAAATAATGGCTTCCCACAGGAAAGACAGCCAAAGCAAATGGAACGGCAATCAATTTTTCTCCCCCTTTGCGCCTCGAATTCGGAAAAGAGACTTTCGCACGCGGCACGAGATTTTCCCTATTCACGGTCAATGTTTCGATGGTTCCGTGGTTCGAGATGGTTCGTAAGCTATGGTACGTAAATGATGATACATTAAGGTGGCAAACACACACACACACACACACACACACACACACACACACACACCGGGAGAAGGTTGTCGCTGCTGGGTACGCGTAAAATATTGGCGCCAACTTCCTTCCGATCGTGCGGTGGGATCGCTCGCTTCCCAATCCGACGGCGGGACGTGAGTAAGTCAGATCGCCCGATTGGTAATACCCCACGGCGTTGCCTTGCCGAACCACCGCCCTCAACACCACCACCAGCAGCATTATTAGCTTTTATAGTCTTACAAATGTGCAAATGTGTGTTTTTATGTTTACGAGTGGAGTAATTTATTTTTACGATTTTCCTCGCCACCGCAGCTCGCTCGAGGGGCCGCACTGATGAGCCATCCCGTGCCCGAAAGTGTGTTTTTGTTTAGCCGCACATTGGATCATTCCATCTGGTTTCTTTTTTTCTTCTGGCCTATCCGTTCTATGAATTTTCCTACCCATTTCCCAGCACGAAATGGAAATCAGACAGTGTCAGTGGCCGACCAGACGAACGAAATTGAGCGTAGCGCCAACGGGGTGCCAAGGCCACTGACGCCCGGCCACCGGACAAGATCGGTGCAATCGCAAAAGGGTCGTCTAGGGGAATGTTGAGCATAAAAATCTGGCCACCAGGGCCGTCGAAACGGATTGCAAAACAAAAATCCTCCCACCCGGCAAAGGCAAATGAATGTTGCTTTATGTCTCGTCATTTGCCCGATGATAATACTAATGGCATAATTGGTCGGTGTGAAGCGCCAGTAACGGCAGCACCAAAGCGGGGCAGTGAAATGGAAACCTCCGCTCCCCCGCCCCGTAAAAAGCTTCAGGCCATTTTCACGCCTCTACCAACTTCATTTGTACTCGTTGTTTTTCCTGCGCCACTTTTGCAGAAGATTTGGTTTTGTTCGGTCCTTCGGCCATCATTTTTACGACACGAGACTGCCGAGCCCAAAACCAATTCCTCTCCAGAATGGAGTGTACTCGAGTGAGGGGGGGGGGGGGTGAGGTGGAGAACACAAGCAAAAGGTGTTAAAAAAATAGCTGCATATTAAACCTGACCACCCGGGCTACCCGTCTCCCTTACTCGGCCCCAGGGCCGGGATGAACCGTTCGGCAATTGCTGGGATTAAAAGCTAATTGGTCGGATCGAGATTGAGCGTGCTTATTATTTAATGCAGTTGAGCGGAAAATTTAATCCCATCGCACGCAGGCTCCGACCCATCAAGCCGTCGTAAAGTAATTTAGCTCATAATAACGATGCGTGCGCATTAAACCGTGATCATGAGCGCAGAGGTTCGGCCCGGCTAACCGGTGCCGCCGCCCGTACGAGCCCACCCGGTCGGTCATGTACTGCTCGTAATTGATTAGCAGGCTTTCATTGGTGAGCTGAAAGTTTCTAATGGGTCCGTTTGAATAAATCGGTGGTTGTGAAAGTGATTCGATGGGAAGCCTTCCTCAAAGCTTCTACGTGAGGTACTAGGCGCCTCCATCGGTCACTGAACGTTTGGTCATTTGGTACAAGAACAAAAATAAAGCAAAACAGATTGAAAGAACAAGAACGCTATATCGTACCAAATTGCTACACCAAGCGAATCTCGTCCCAACATCACCGGGCCAATACAATCAAGCTAAATAAATACATACACTTCACTGGTTGACAAACAGCCCGCCCGGCATGATTCCCCATACCCAGTGGCGCTATTTTAGACAGTTGGCCAATCACCCCAATTACCCGACCCGGCCAATCTGTCACATGAGTCGTCACGGTGCACACTTTAATGAAAATCACATCAGGCCGTTATTATTATGTTTTTTTTTTTTCCTTGGCAAAATGTCAACAAGCAAACGATCTCGTCAACTCCCGCAAATTACGTGCCTGTGTAGAGTGGTCCTGAAGAGTGAACCAAACCGAACAAACAAACAAAAAAAAACTCCCCCGAATCTTAAACCCACACCCAGCCCGGGCCCGGTCGCCCTCTTGAAAAGGTAATCGAATAAAAATCTAATTTATCGTCCAGCCCATCCAAACCGTACCCGGTGGCCCGGGAAACCCCGAGCCCGTGCCGGCTCAATCATCTGAATATCCTAGCCGCAGGATATGCGCGCCTCGGTTCATCATCATCGTCGGTCCATTTCCGGCGGTTCATCGTTCCAGCAAACGGTCACAGACACACTCATACATACACACACACACACAGAGACACAGACCGGAGAAACAGTTCGCGCCCGTTGACCGATGATGAATATTCATTTCACGACTAGCAGAAAAATTACGACTATCGATGATTACGTGCCACGCATCCACTCCAAGTGGAGAGGGTAGGGATGAGAAGGGGAAACGATGGACAGGAAATGACCACCAATTCGGTGATGGGTGCCAACGAGTAAATTGACCGCGAGCTCGTGAATCACGCCCGGCGAGGGTGGTTCCGTGTGGTTTTTTTTCATCATGTTTTGCCTTTCATTTCTCTTCTTTTATGTTTTTACCCCCGCTGGTACACTGTACACTGTACAGGGTAATTTATTCGAATAGAGCCTATCAATGAGCCATTGACATACACACACACACACACATCAACATCAGCACGCACAGTTTATTCACACAATATAGTGTCGCTACGATCGAGCTTCGATTATAATGAACTCGATGGGCGGCTCGACCATGCGGCACAGTCAAGTGTCCGAGCTGCTAAGGGTTGGGGAAAGATAATCAAACGTCATTTAAATCACCGGCACACTTTACCCGTATTTAATAAGCTTTTTTCACCTGCTATAATAACCCACCATCGC
Source organism: Anopheles coluzzii (assembly GCF_943734685.1). Classification (NCBI taxonomy): domain Eukaryota; kingdom Metazoa; phylum Arthropoda; class Insecta; order Diptera; family Culicidae; genus Anopheles; species Anopheles coluzzii. The sequence goes on along the minus strand of NC_064670.1, from coordinate 10,622,645 downwards.
TTCACATTAATTTAGCATGATCCTTCTTTTTTTTTGTACAAGCAAGACTGTTCCTCGCAGGCCAATTTTGACACCTTAAATTAGCTTTTCCCAAAAGAAAAAAAATATTACCTGATAACAGGTTTAATTTCTCCGTAAAACCTTCCCATCCAAACGCTTTGCCTCGGGGCCAATCAACGCTGCTAGCTGCAAGTTGGAAATTAAATTTAGCCTTACTACATTCGCAGGCTCTTGGCGTGCTGTCCAGCGGCAGTGGCGGAGCGTCTGTGGGTCAAACAAAGTTATAAATAATTCCGCACCATTTTAACCGGCTCACACATGGTACCGGCACCTGCGATCCATGCGAAGGTTTGCTACCAGCCACCCGGTGGGTGCCATCGCTCGATTCAAAGAACGTTGCCTGAAAATTGCTCCTCCGAAAGCGGTTTCGGGCTGCGCACTCATACACACAGACACACGGACACTCAGTGTAAACAAGAACCAATTATATGCCGGGGGGGGAAACAGCAGCTTTGGTCTGCGATCAAACACACCAGCTATGAACAGGTGGTGTTACGCCAGCGTGTATGTTGAATGTTGGAAAACTTTCTCATTCGTTGCAAAATATTTACAGTAATTTATCTACTATCACTTCTGGGCCGGTGCTACTGCTTCGGGCCACTCATGAGTTGTGCACGAGTTGCTTTCCTTCGACCGGTTCCACGCACACCTGCGTCCACACTCTCACCCACAGACACACATTCTTCTGTTGCACCGAAGCATGAACGATGCAACAGAAAACGAGCCCCGCTGCACATCTCGATGTGCAAACACCGGGGCCCTAACGCACCCGCCCAGCCATCCGAAGCATAGGTCAACAGTGGTGCATTATAATTACTTTATACCTAAGCAGCGATAACTCATGCATCCAGTGTTCATTACAGTTTCATTCGCACAATCACAATCGGCCCCAAATGCGGGCGTTTGCTGCCGGGACGAGACGAGACGAGCGAATTTGTTTGCTAGTTTGGGGCACGTATCAGACGCATCTGTCTTTGTCTCTCCGTCTCTCTCTCTCCTTCCCTCGCTCCTGCTTACTGCGGGAAACTTTCTCATCCTCAATAACGCCCAACGCAAACGGGGCGAAAGCAACGTTCGGTAAACAAGCAAGCTTAATAGAAGCTTAATCGCTTTTAAGACTGTTTGTGTAAGCTTCTGGTGGATTCTGAAGTGTTGATGTTTCGGCTGCTGTTCGTACACTGGAAGCTAGCAAATTCTGTTGGATGATTTTAATAGGGCTGTAGCTTCAATCACCGAGTTACTTAAAAGCTTGTACAAATGCTTTACTGCAATGCGGTGTATGCAAATGCGCCGTGAAGTATGCAAATTGCTGCACAAACTAAGCGTTTTAAGAGATTTTAATGGTTTAACTTTTCTTTTTTTGGTAATTGCCTGGGAGTGGCAATAAACCTTAGTTTATGATTAATGTTTCGTGGAAAATTGAAATCAAGAGAAACATTAAAATTAAGTAATACCAAATATTCAATAAACTCTCAAATACGTTACCAAATTCTAACATCCGACTTTGCCCAAAAACCTTGCAATGCAATAAGGCACCCAACCATCACCGAAGCACTGACAGTGTGCATGCTACCACCGTAGCTAGTCCCAGAGCTGCGGGCGTACCGTTCGTAGCGTGAGCTACAACCAGTACATGAGCTTTCTAAATTTATCCAGCAAATATTTGAATTTATGACTGAATCCGACACGACACGGCTCCACGCCCGTTCCGATCCTCATCCTCAAACTCCCAGCCGCAGCGGCAACCCTGGAAAGCACTCATCGAACGGATATTACGTGGCAGTACGGTTGAGACCCCCGAAGTACCGATGTGTAAAGCAGTGTAAGGATATGAAAATTTCCATCCACTTCATCCACCAAGGGTACAGGTGAACCCGGCAACGCAAAAACAACATCCCAACCAATGTCGTCGCTGCTGCTGCTGCTGCGATGCGCCACACAGGACGATCGTTAAAACACTCCCCGGTCAGGGCTGTGTGGTATGCTGCTGGCAGTGTTGATTTCTGGCAGGATGGTAAACATATCGTATCGGCTAGCAGCTGCAGCTTCTGAAACGACAGAGCGCACAAACCCTCCCAATGCTTGCTTGTTGCAAAGAAAAGCCAGAGCAAAGCTGCCTCCCACTTGCACCCGGCGGCAGTGGGAGCATCTTCTGTTGCGAAGCTATTCACTAAAAACAATGGCTCAATTGTTGATCGAAATGGATTTACCGGTGGTATTACCTGCTCGGCCCGATGCAAGTGTATCATATCGTATAGATTAAGTGTATATCGTCCGGAGACGGCGGAGTGGCTGGTCGTGTGTGTTTCATTGCCGCTCCGCACTGCACCCAAAACCCCACAAACATACCGCTCATGAATTATGTGCTATCTGAAATTTTAATTCGATTTGAACGAACTACCCACACCCACACACATCCCTGCACATTCATACACATCTATTGCTCAGCTCGCACTCGCCTCTATCCCTCTAATCTCTAATAAACCGAAACAGGTGTTATATGGACTGGGAAACTTCATCTACAAAGCGTTCGCCAGAAGTGTGCAGCGTTGCAGTTTACGAACTTTGTTTCCAACTCTCCGCCGCCAGCCGGCTACGTGCAGCGAGCGTGTGTGTGTGTGTGTGGAGCCTCCCCCCCCCCTTTATTTCATCCGAGCGTTAGAGAACTTACTCCCTCCTTTTTTACCGCTCGCTGCAGAAACCCGTTCTCCGCACGGAACGGGAACGTTAATCGGAAACGGGCTGGGTGGTAAGAAGCGATTGCAAAATGCAATCGATGATCCATCACCGCCGTGCTTCGGTTCGGTTTATTTGATCTAACTTTCGATAGTGCAACCGAACAAAAGCGTAATCCTCCTACTGCTCAAAACTAGCTTCAAAAGAGAAGTTGGAGCGCCGTCAACCAGGAGCGTGAAGCTTGCTGAAGCTTCCTTCAAGCTGCTCTGCACTGGTTCAACCTCAGCGCCGATGGGGTTGAGATTTAAATCGAAAATCGTGCAAATTTATAGCACCCTCGGTGTTGGTGACCACCCGAGCACAAGATGACGGTCCGTGTTGGGTTGGAAGGAAGGGTGAGTGTGAGGATGGTACCTATAAAGTAAAATAAAGCGCTAAATGAAATCAACGCGCAGTGCTTACCGCGCTACGCCCCAAGCTATGCAATACGTGCAGCACCAGCTTCATTGTCGGGCGAAAAGGGGGGTTTTGAAAGATACATTTAACCCTGTCCGGAATTGTCTGGTAAAACTGATTCACCCGCTGTAAACGTTGGATGCAACATAATCCATTGTTGGGTCATGGTTGGGCGCTCGCATAACCTTTTTCATAACAGCAAACCAGCCCGGTTGCACTGCTCCCGGGTGCCATTCATAGCCTCGTACCGCCATGCTGGAACCGACATCACCCACCTCCCCCCCCCCCTCCCCTCATCATCATTCGGTAAGCGTCCCTGCCAACGGCAGTACATCAATCGAGCATTCATTTCGGCGTGCTCTCGAAAAGCTCATCATCGCAGCAAGACTGTCACCGCCCGCCTTTGCGCGAAAGGCGGCAAACGATCGGCACCCGTACTCGCTCCGCCCCCCAGGTACACCCCAGCCCATGGTTCCAGCGCATGGGATGCACAGTGTACACCATATAATGTCGATAAATTTTGCCCCAGTTGATTGATTTATTGACGATTTTCCTACATGATGCTACCCCCCCGGCGCAGCGATGGCCGAGCGCAAGCGTTTGTGGTCGTCGACAACCCGTCGATCCCTTCGCCGGCTTTTTGGTCCTTTTTTTTTGGGTAGAAATATATTTATATCATTCTTTCATCAACAACAATACTGCCTGTGCGTCTAGGAGCTCCGGTCCGGGCCGGGGGACGCGATTGGTTCGCTTGCAATAATCGCCAAACCAATCCTATTTACCAATGTCGGCTCAGCGGCAGCTTACGTTTACTGATCCGGCCCGTAACAATGGCTCGAGCAGGATGGAGTGCAGCCGTTGACCGCGGGAGAAGCTCGAAGCGCTGCTTTCTCTCACATGTCAACGATTGCATTTTCGAGCTCGTTGCAGAAAATATTGCTTTTACCAAACGCTCTTCGCCGAAAAGATGCATTCAATCCAAGCGCCAATGTGTGTTTTGGTACCAATGTATGCTTTTGGATGTCTGTTTCCTCATTAATTTCAACCAATGCTGATGGGGGAAAAAACTGCACCATATAATTATTCCACTCAATTGAGCACACGCACAAACGCATCCGAAACAAGCGTGCTGTTGGCAGGGTAATGAATGCATTTGCGCGAAAGGAATGGAGATTTCGTTTGCTTGAAAACAGAAAAAAACATCCACTCTGGGGGGCTTCAAAAATAAATTTTGGAACCATAATACACGCCAAAACCGAACCTGGAAGAGGATAATAGGAAATCAACCGTGTTAAGGAGGGAAGCAACAACAACAACAACGACAAAAAATCCCCCACTCACTTCCACATCGAACCCCGGCATTCGGACGGGATCTGCATTGGACGCTCGCGGCCTTATCGTCGTAATTTAATTTAACAGATTTATTTAATAAATAAATACACATAAACAATTAAGCGCACAAAGGACTGACCGCTCAGCAGCAGCAACACACACACGATACGCAATATATCGATGCAGCAATGTTCCCCTCATTGGCGCTGATCGAACAACAACAACAAAAAAGTAAAAGCTCATCGCACCGTGCAAAACGGGAGGAGTAGGGGGTAGGGCTTGATGCAGCAAAGCCCAAAATAAATTTCCACGTAAATGCAATTACTCCATTTACTCCAATTTCCACACCGGAATCGGCCAAACGGGCAGCAAACACTGCTCGTGAAAAATGCGATTGCATACCCGGCAGGCGCGAATGTTCGATGCACCGATCGTTCATAGCCGACGAGCAGAAAGCGGCAAAGGTGGAAAAAGGGATGGAAAAGGGGGTGGAAAAAGGGGTGGAAAATGTTGACATTGAATCTACTCAGCCCATTTATCGTGGTGGTGGTGCGTTTCGGTTTTTTTGTACATACTTTTTATTGACTTCTTGGAAGCTCGGTTTGGCGTGGATCCGCTTCTTTGCCCGCTAGTGGCTTCATCGAACGCTGGGAGAGCGTAACAACCTTTTTTTTCATGTTTTTCACTAAAAGGGAAAAGGATTGTTTGTGCTATTATTGTACTAAATCGATGACCGGACGAAGATCTCGTTTAACGAGGGATTAGTGTAATACACCTTTGCACCTCTACAATGCTGCATCTCTCTCACTCTGTTGATCCTTTACATCCAAGAGTACAATCAGCTCCAGAACAAAAGCTAAACTGTAACTGAAAATCCCACACCCAATGTACGTGAGAGATCGTCCACCCTCTAGCCGCCTCGAATCTCGAATCACATTTCTATCGCAGCTCATTACTTCCTAGACACCGAGTGCGTTCATCCGATTCTCATATATGTGTGCGTTTTCTTTCTTTCTCTTCCTCTCCCTCTCTCTCTCTCTCTCTCCTTTCTGCACAGGACCGCATGCCGAGTTCGAGCTGACGCCGATCGTATCGATCGGGATATTTATTGGCATTTTAACGGTGCTTATCTGCATTATAATCGCGGTCGCGGCCGCCTTCAAGCTGCGGGCAACGCAGGCGAAACAGCACACCACCGCGACCACCACCACGGCCGGCGGCAAGCGGCCCGGTAATCTGCCAATTAAGGAGAAAATCTCATTACCGCTCAGCCAGTCGGAAGACATGTACGACGAGAAGAACCCGGACGTTGTCCCATCGAACGAGGGTAAGCGTTTGCATCCCCACCCGGTTCCGAATCCGAATCGCCCGCCCACAAACCAATCCGTAACACACAGGCACACACAGACACACACAGACATAGTCGCGACGTGCATAAGCCCTCGTGCAATCCCTGTATCGATAACATTCCCTCTCGGAATGTACCGTACAGCTTTTTAGTTCTTTCGTTGCTGTTCGCTTGCTTGAGCGCCACTGGTTCGATTTATATGTTTTTGTTTTACTCGCACTACATGCTGCTTCGAATGTAGCAAAACAGGATCCCTCGCAAGAAGAGGTCCTTCATGATCCTGTCTGTCTGCATTTATATATATTTTTTTCGCTTTTTCTTACGCTTTCAGTTTCAGGTTTTGTTTGTTGTTCTTTTTATTCCGCGCTCTCATTCAGCCGCGTACGATGTGTGTCGCTTGTGCACCGGTATGCATAGCTCATTGGTTTCCGTCCCTCTCCCATTTCCCCTCGCACATGGAAGCATTAATGAAGCAGACTTTCTTTTACGCCCGAAGCGGAGGAGCAATACAGTGCGGCTTTCGTTCGGTTCATCTTTCAGTCGAGTTAGCTTCATTATTTCCTTCCATCCATCCATCTCGAACGCCGTACGCGCTGTCGCTCTATCGTTCAAACACACACACACACACACCAACACACAATCACACTATCTATCTCGCTATCTTCTCTCTGTCTATCTCTCTCTCTATCTCTATTTCACTCTTTCTCCATTTAACATTTTCCAGATCCCGATTACAAATTAATATCAGCAAATCAGACACCCACAGCGCTGCATAATTCATTATGCAACAGCAAACATGACATTATCGGCAGGACGATACTAGACGATAGCCGGAAAACGTACCTAACCGGGGTAGGTGCCTCATGTCACTAGCTTTTTTTTGCATGCGCATATAGAACGACCGCAACGCCTCACGCATGCACGAAAGGGGGCGCGAGCTTTGGAAGGGGGGTTCCCTTTTTTGCTGCTCTCATCTGCAACGCACACAGGCCGTTTTGTAGTTACACAAAACACACACAAACACACATTAATACACTTAATATGATAAGTTTCTGATCCGCTCGATGTTCACCATATGCTACTTTTGTTTGTTTAAGTTCAATTAAAATGTTTAAAATACTACCTTCGAAGCCTAAGCATTGCATGTTGCATCTTAGTATTGGTTGGATGAGCAAGCCAAGTGGGACGGGTTTCAATTAATTACCTCGACTTTTGAGCGCTGAAACACGCCGACTCACCAATCGTACCGAGTTCCAGCTGCAAATCGGAAGCAAACATCGGTCCCAGATTGAAGCGCATCATATTTACTTTCAAATCAACGACCTCTGCTCTACAGCCTAACGAGATGCTGTCGGTTCATCCCCCGGCTGGGCCAACGAATGAATGCGCTCGGGCTGCTGAAATACATACTGCTAGCGGTGCGTGCGTGTGTCGAGCGATCCTTTCTGCCCGGTTTCTTCCATTGCGGCAAAGTAGTACGGGAGTAGAGCAAACACTCCGGATGACACAAAGTCATCTCCCGGTCGCCGTTCCGACCAGGCCATTTCACCGCGGCTTTTGGCTCCACTCCGTGCCACCGAACAAAGGTGAAATCACAAGCTGCGTGCGTGCGTGTGTTGCCGACCCCTGTTGCTGTGCGGTACCGGTTTCGCCTTCAGACCTCAGACCTCCACCATCCACTCACCGGTGCACATTCAATCTCGTTTGTCACAGGCCTCACCTGTTTATCTGCCCGCAGGGAACCCGGGGATGACATTGCTGCCATGAACCTGACGATAACTCTCTCTCGTCAAGTCAGCTAGGAATGTGGTATTCTGGGGGTTTGATAGGGCAGCCCACCTTTCAATTCATGCGTTTCCCATATGTTGGCCATCATATTCCCTTCGTGCAGAAATGGCAGCTTCCGTGTTGCATGTGTGAGCAGAATTGTGCGTACAACAGCATACCGCTGATGAACGTTCGTTAGCAGCACCGTGCCGTGGAATGTTGCGGCGCACCGGGTGTGCATTGCTAACCGATCGGCTCTCCCGGAGGGGGCACGCAGGCGCGAATTACAAACTCTATCGCCCGTACTAGTGATGGGTAAAGTTGCCAAAAATCCGAAATCTATACCAATTCTGACTCCGAAAGGTAGGTTTGACATCGCCTGGAGTCGTCCGGAGTCGTTCGGAGCCGGAGCCATCTGGAGTCGTTCGGAGTCGTCCAGAGTCGTCCGGACGCGGAGTCCGGGCGGAGTCGCCAGGTGCAATGTTTTTGCTTGTCTGTCATTTAATATCCGACTCCGACTCTTGCTGACTCCGGTCGACTCAAACCGCTACTCTTCGAAAGTAAGGTCTGTTTAAGAGGTGCAGGCGCAAAGCGAAAGAAAGGAAAACACCAATAAATGAAATACCTCCGACCGACTTCGAGTTCGCCCGACTCTGGACGACAACGGACGACTCATATTTCACACTTCTTCTTCTTCTTCTTCTTCTTTGGCACAACAATCGTTGTCGGTCAAGGCCTGCCTCTATACCCGCTAGTGAAGTGAGCTTGGCTCTCAGTGACTTATTGTTAACATTGCAGGATAGTCAGTCCTACGTATGGGGGCGTGGTATATTCGGGGCTAGAACTCATGACGGACATGTTGTTAAGTCGTACGAGTTGACGACTGTACCACCAGATAAGTCATCAGCCATTGTTTCACACCAGTGATGGGTAAATTTGGCAAAAATTCGAAGAATACTTCGATCCAACTCCGAAAATTTCGGAACGAACTATGGAAATTAGGCCCGCAAAGCACTAACCGGAGACGTTCAGAATCATCCCGATTTGAGCGGTGTTGGAGCCGTCCAGAGTCGCCCGGAGTCATCCGGAGTCGTCCGGAATCGTCCAGAATTGCCCAAAGTTGTTCGGAATTGCAGTCGTCTAGAGTCGTCTGGAGTCATCCGGAGTCGTCCGGAATCGTTTGGAGTCAGAGTCATCCGGAGCTCAGACCATCCGCACTCGACCGGAGACTTGATCGCAAACACATGGCATAGCACCGGACTCCGACCGACCGACGTAACCGTATGCGTCGGCTAATCCGGCCTTAACGTCCACTTAATAGCGGCCACCTGAATGTGAGTCAAGTAGAAACCCCATGCCCATTCGAGCAGATATTAATCATGGTAGCACGCTTCCACCCCTTTGCACGCCTGTCCCTTGGGGAGGGATGCGTGAATGTTCATTTGTACGCAACCGCAGATCCGTTCTTCTCGTTTCTTTATGATACTATATACTACTTCGTATCTATTTTGTATGGCTTTTGAATGGCTTTAGGGAAGCACAACTGAGCTATCGGAGCATGAAGTAGTTTTTTCCGCGGGCTGCAGTAACGGAAAATATTGATAAATTTGTTCGCGTTACAACGAGCGCAACACTGGAGCGGAATAACACGACATTGCAAGGGTATGCTGGTTGATCGTAAGAAGTCATGTAGATATAGCATGCAAATGGCAATTAATGTTGCCTTAGAAAGGCGCCTTCCTCTCAAATAGCGGCGTGGAATCAAATAAAGTAGTGCACGATACAAACGCCGCTCATCTGCATGCTGTTCAATGATCCTCGTAGGCTCCAGCGTGCAGCCTACAGCAGAATTGCAGTCATGGCAGTGTACTATACCCTTTTCGAAGCCATCCCTCCGGAATGGAGAGCAAACGGCACAGCAACAGCAAAGGCAGCAAACAATTCGCATAATGACGACAATTGCAAACACGGGGTCGACCAGCACGGACCGGGCGCACCGTATCGCGCTTTATGGAGCCCGTTTTATGAACGCGACGGTGGGCACGACCCTATTCAACGTACCCATTACATCGGTCGCCCTCGAACAGGACAAAAAAACACGATCCCATCCTGTCGCCTCCCGGGGTCAAGTCTTCTGATTATATTGCCCTGTTTTTTTCAAAATGGGACCCATCGGGCGAGCGGGCACCATTGGCGTATGGAGCGTGTTGAGCATTGGATTTCTCGCGAACTCTCTAACGCGATACACGACTTTGGGCAATAATCGTTAGCCCCACATGTATGTGTGTGTGTGTGTGTATGTGCCATTGCGGCTGTATCTGATGTGGCCGGCGGCAGCACTCTTGCCCAAGTTCACTTCATGCTGGGGCGCACTCACTCACGCCCTTTTTTCTTATTCAACTTTCTGTATTATTGATATGTTTCACCCGGGAACCATTCACGACCGCGTAACGCATGTACTGATACGCACCAAAGCACACGAACAGAGTGCAAAGGGCGGGCACTATGGTCCGTTCAAAAGCGCAGTGCGATCTGTGCCAGCTCACATCATCGAAGCGCACCTTCGCTGCCACACAGACCTGACCCTCTGCCCCAACCGGTCCAGTGCGATGCGGGCACCCAATTATGGGCATCCGAGCCTGCGTATCGAACCGGAAAGATAGCTCGGTCGGCCGAACACTGGCGAAGGTTTGGAGTAGATACTGGTAACATCCGAAACGTCAATCGATGGAGCAAGAAAAAAAAACGTCATGCACAAAAACCGAACCAACATGAGTACCATCAAATTCTCCTGGGTACTTGAGTGCACATATTTATCTCCGCTTAGGGGTACGCGTAGCGTTCCGGTAGAAGCCAATCTCATTGCCCTCTGGAGAGTAATGTGCCGCGATACGAGCAAATACGAGGGGCGCCACGTTATGGTTGCCAATTGAACATGCGAATCATCTACCTGTGCACTAATACTGGCCAATAGCCCAGTGCAGACAAGCGTCAGGAAATCGTTAGTGAGTTACGTTACGTTTTAATGAGCTATTTACGGGACCCAATCATTTCCCCAAAACCCAATTATGCGCTGTTGCGGGACCGTTGCGCACCACGCATTAGCCAAAAGCTCAACTGCAACGAGTTGATTGCAATTTGAAGCAAATGTCACCGTTTGCAGCATAAAAAAACACAATCCTACCACAACAAACTACCACGGCGTAAGCAATTTAAGCTGTGTTTTGCTCCATCATCTACCGGCCAATCAAGCTAGCCGGCGGTTGCCAGTGGTCGGTACTATCAGGAGTGGAAGATAAAACAAAAAGCCCTGTTGCCCTGTTTTTTGTTGTTTGCGCAAAAAACCCCATTCCCCTATTTCTTAAGCCCGAGAGCAGCTCAGCTTTGTGACATGATTTCTACTGCTCTGTGCTCTACGGCTCCAGCAAGAAATGACCACTTCAGATTGCCACTAGATGACAGTGGCACAACTACAACGTACGCAGCAAAAAAAACCCTCCCAACGACACCAACTCAACCTAATCTGCTGGCGCGCTTCGGTCAGTTGATTTGGTTCAGTTAAGTTTTTCCGTCCGTTTTTTTTTTCGTTTCACACAAACACTAACCGTGCTGGGTTGCCGCAGTACGCCGGCAGGCAATTGTCAGGGAACGATGGCGACTACGTCGATTACCCCGCAGGCCGCCGCGTGTCAAACCGGGTCAAGCGCACTGCAAATTCGTCAGCGTGCTTGGCAAAAATGCAAACATTTCTGCATTTGTTGGCCCGTAGTGCCAGTACGTTCTGCTGCAGTTTGCTTTCTCAGCTTGACCGAAAGGGAGAGGTGTGTTTTAGTGTCCATTTTTTTGCTTCTTCTGCTTACTTTTTTTTGTTGTTGAGGCTGTTTTTACTGTCCAAAGGACCCCGTTGCGCTGGAAAGAGGAATCCGTGTGACTCACGGATGTGCAATGTATATAAAACAGATAAAGAAACGAATGGTTGGTTCGGTAAGGACACGGGAGCAGGACAGTTTTACCACCTGAAGGCAGACAGACGACACTCAACAGGATGTGTCCACATCCGGGTAGCCCGCATCCACGTTAGGGAGCATATAAGAGAGAGAAGGAAAGCGAGAGGATGAAAAGGCGAAGCTCAAGGATCACGAAGATCACGGTACCGTATGCGAGTCATTCTCAGGGCGAATTATCCCTCCGTCCTCCTCTCTCAGCTGCTTCATTGCAACATTGTATCGTGAAGGCAGGACTGCCGGTGGAAAAGACCCCGCTGGCAGTTTTTCAAACATCTCTCCCCTCTCCCCCCACAATCAGAAAGGAAGGTCACTCGGAGCGGATACAAGAGCAAGAAAGCAGAGCTTCCAATCCAGTACCCGCCAGAAGCGAGCACGAACATAACAAGATGACCTAGTTGGATAACGTTATATATATTTTTTAATGAAATCGCTCGAATGTGTCACCCAGAACTCCTGGACTTTTTTCCCACCCGGACGGGTCCAAAAAAATCCACCACCGGCAATAGTTCTCCGTGTGATGGGGAAGGTTAGTGGTGCCAAAACAAGATTTGTACTGGAAGAATTATGCTGACTTGGGTTAGACCTTGGAGAGGTTGTATTATTTTCCTTTTCGGGCGCTTTTGGCTTCAATATAATAATAATACATGATTTACAGAAGAAAGGAGATGTTCAGGCTATTTAAAAAAAATCCTTAAATTTTATTGATCCCACTGTGCTTGGCGTTATCGGTAAGATCCTTTTCCACCTATACTGTTTCCGTGTATCGCCCATCACGCATGGACACGTTGGTGGGTTGGCAGGACCCTGTCGTATCTCTGGGCTGCGTACCGGGACCGAAGACGACCGCGATGAATGCTCGCAAGCTGCAGCTTTAGCAGCGTTCCCGTATCGCAAGACAATTTCCTCCATTCTGTGCTTGGACGAATCTTCCGCGTAACGAGCAGACAGAACCAGTGGCTGACACTATTAATAGACTGTCTCCCGGAGCGCATCCCAAAGACACACACACACAACGATATGGGTTTGTGTGTGCAGCTGACAGCGGAGATCAGTGTATGTGTACTGTATGTGTCCCGGTTTCGTTTATTGCTTGTTGCCGTGTCTCTCCTTCGCTCGCATCATCCGCTAAGAAAAGCTCCTTCACGGACGGCACGACATGTCCTGTTGGACTTCATTCCTGCCCAGATCCATTTACGAGATCTCAAACCCATCCAGCCATGGCAAGAGCGCCCGGGGAAGCTAACAGAACGACTTTGCCGGAAGTCGACACAATGGGACAATGGCGCAAGGTGACCAGCAGAACTGGCCAGCTCGATCCACGTGGTGCAATCAGTGTAAATGGTGACGGGTTTTCTCCATTACCTGTGCTCATCTGCGCAGGTGAAATCTTGCCTCAGGTCAGTTGTGCGATAGAATTAAGGCGTGCCGTAGCGAAAGAAAATCGCTCCTGGTACTACCCTTTCACTATCGTCGGGTGTTGCAGCAACTATCGCAGAGGATGGAAGAGCTATTATGATAGAAAAAAGGTCTCTCCCTAAAGACAGCAAGAAGAGCGTTGTTTAGATTTGGGTATAGTAAATCGGAACCGTAAAGAGGCAATCTATTTGTTCTCCGTACCTGCAAATGTATGTAATATGGTATAGAGCACTCTTTAAAAAGCCACCGTCTTTAAGATTCAACGAATGTAGATATTTTTAAGTTAAACGCCCAAAAGTATGCAGTTTGCAGTATTAAATTCAACTTTCAATGCTTCCGCTAATCGTTTACTGTGCTAATTTGCTCAATATGGCCCATGTTATGCTCTCAGGAGCTGCATATTAAATCCATGGCCTCCTTTCGCACTTCATAATTCTTTATTCAATTCCTGTGCTACGGTGCGTAACCATTTTATCTCTGAAAACCATCTCGACATGAAATGACGAATACACAAAGACTTAAGCGCACACCTGTAATTTGATTCGGGAGCAGACAAAAACGACAGCAAACGGAGGGGTTTTAACCGCGACACAAAAGTTAATGCGCATCCAAATATTTACTTAAAGCAAAACGTCTCTGGATAGAATCGTTATCGCCGTGCATCATACAGCACATCTCATCCCCTCTGCCTCCCCCGGTAGCCTGCTGACAGCTCCAACCACAGACACCCGAACCGTGGCCCAAAATGGCAAAGTTCACTCGGGAAATCCATTCCATCCGAATTCCAACGGATGTGTGCGGCTCGACGGGACGGGACCACACTTCAAAAGTTTTCAAATTCCACCCCTGCCCCATCTGCTCTATCGCTAGCAATGCCCCCCCCCCCCCCCTTTTGGGTACGCCGTTGCATTCGAAAACATTTTGCTTTCCATCGTAGTAGCGGAGAGGGGGGGGTATAGAGGGCACACAAAGACCCACACTGAAACAGTCCGCTTTGCTCGGCGGGCATATCTACCGAGTTAACGAGTTAACAAGCACAGCGCGTGCACAGGCGTACACGCTTTGCCTACTTTTAGGCGCGCTCGTACCACCGGGACGAGCGCCATCTTGCTTACAGTTGATCGTGCCGCACACACACACACACACACACAGAGGCCACGTTCGGTGGATGGATCACAAATCATGATGCACATCTGCACCCGCACATGGGGTGAGGGGTTGTTCACTAGATAAAGCGCACGTTTGATGGCGACTTGCCGACTTTCCCGAGTCGCAATTCACCCAAAGGACATCAGCACGCACACGGACACACACACACACACACAAAAGGCACATACCATCGCATGCGATACGACTGTAAACGACACCATTTCGTATGCAGCTGTCGCGCAACGCCGACAGCGTCCGCTTAAGGGCGTGGAATGTGACTCTGGCTGCGATTGCCGATGTCGGGCTGGGGCCCGGGTCGGCGACAGCACGCACGAACGCACCGGCCACCGGCCCTTAATGCATGGCGAAAACAAAGCCGCACCCGCCCGTCCGCGACGGAATGCGGCAAATCAAAAGCAACGGCACGCTAGACAGCAGAAGGTTTTGGCGAACAACAACATTCCAACCGGGGGCCCCAGTTGGAAAGCAATGCACGGTAATGCACTTCTGCAATGAAGTTTCGGCTCGGCGAAGGAGCGCGGTCGGTAGTGACGGATGCCCTCCCCCCCCCCCCCCTCGGGACGGGTGGGCAACCCCTGCTTTTACAGTGCAAGGGGACGCTGCCGGCCAGTCGTTCATTCTGGCCTTATCGTCGCTGTTTGGGGGCTGGGTTTCCCGGGATTTGCGGGCAGAAAGTTTGTTGCGCTGGTGATATTTTGTAAGCAAGCAGCCCAGCAACCAGCAGACAAAAACGGTACCGTACTTCACGTTCATTTTGACTCACTTTGTCGCCTGGCTGGTGGCTGCCCCCGTGTGTCCCAATCGGTACGGCCACTGCAGAAAAGCAGCCGACTCATGGTGGTTCGATCAAAGCGAATGACACTCGCAACTTGTTCCAAAACGTTCCCTTCCGCGCCATGCCGAACGTGTAACGCATCGCACCCCGGGGGAAGGTTATCCACTTCCTCGGTTGGCGAGCATTTGAAACCAGGTGAAGCGCCAAGATGACCGAGTAGGTTGCAATAAATGTCCGCCGCCCGCACAAACGGGCAAGTCATCAATCCAATCAAAAGTTGTTATAAACGAGCACTGACGGGTTTCGGGCCAGGGCGAGCCGATGGCACTGACGGGTTGAGCTTCATTGCGCAGATGCGCGGCCGGCAGAACATAAATTAATCTCCAAATTAAAAGCATCCAGCACCCGCAAGCTACTGAACATATGCTAGTAAATATCGTGCCTGAAGGCGTCCCAAACCAGAAAAAAACAAACTCCCCAACCAGTGTTTACGGGAAACTTTTAATAAGCTCGCAATTTCATTGGAAGCGAATTCGATAGGCGAGAGCAGTGCAAACATGGCGCTGTTTGTTGCGGAAAGTTTCCATCATCCACATGAGCCGCCCTGTTGCAATTTCTGGGGCATGGAGTTTCATTTTCATTTGAAAAAAAAACCTTTCACGTGCGTAAATAGCTTCCAAACCCGCTAGCAAAATTACCCATTATGCTTTTACAGTCAACATACACACACCCAAACACACTTTATATCACTCATGTCGCTGGCACAGCGGTCGTTTGCTTTCACTGTGTTGTGCTTTACTTTCTGCAAACCGGCCGGATAGAAGATACACGTGTTGATGTTTGCATGCGGCCATGTAATAGCAAAGCACCTAAAAATAATCTAATTTTCCGCTCTCTCTCTCTCTTTTATCTCCTCGCATCTCCCCCCCCCCCCCCCCCCCCCCCTTCCCCTCTATCGCCGCAAGCAGTCAGCTAGTGAAGTGCATTACGCGGAGCTGGCCCTGGCAATACCGCACGACGACACCGGCGGCAAAACGCACCTCAACAACCATCTGAATAAGCTGCCGCCGCCGCCGGCCTACAACTACTTCGACGAGCCGACGATCTACGCCCAGATCGACCACGGCGGCAGCTTCGGGAAGGGGGTGCCGCCACCGCCCACCCAATCCCATCCCGGGTCCACGATAGGCGGGGTGGGGTCGACCGGCAGCTCCTCCTTCCCGCTAATATCACCGGTGTCGCAGCAGCAGCAGCACCACCACCATCACCATCCGCTCACGCTGCAGCTGCAGCAGGACGCAACGCAGCCGGCGCCCCCGCACAACCAGCACCACGCGCCTCACACGCCCCACACGCCGACGACTGCCTCGCTGCTGCAGCTATCGCAGCCGCTCGGGCAGCATCCCGGTGCCGTCCTGGCGCACTCGCCACTGCAGCTGTCCCACGCGCTGCCCCAGTCACCCTCCGCCAGCCTGCCGAGCGCCAACGGCGGTGGTGGCGGCAGCAAGCAATACCTGAGGGAGATCGTCACCGTGCGGACGCCGCTCGCCTTTTCCCAGCAGGAAAGCTGCGTCTAAAGCTGCGTCACACGGGGAAAGGGGAAAAGGGGGGTTAGGGAATGAATGGTAATGAAGGGAGAACGTGTGTGTGGTGGAAAAAATGAGAAGAAAAACAAGAGTGAAGTATAGAAAGAAGGGGCGAGAATGGAATGGCTCGAAAGGGCGCTCCACCGACGCTCAACTGCTCAAATTACACGGTAAACAAGATGTCCGATGTTGCAAACTTTTCCAATGTGTTCGTTTCTCAAATACTTATCGTTGGGTGTTGTTTCAGAAATCTCCCTCCTCCCCCCCCTGCCCAGATCGGCACGGCGAAATGAGCCTTAAAAGCCCGATGATCAAATGCGACTTTGCATACCTTTAGGCGTAGTGTTACTGAACGAGTAGAGACGGTATGCAATCGGCACGACGTATGGTTGCTGCAAACAGATTTCAATTTTGCCAAAGATTTCATTTATGGAAAATTCTATAAAAAGGAAAAAACAATAATTTGCAAAACCCGTATGCATTATACAGTAATTTAGCATTTTGTTGATCTTGCTGCATAATTTCACACTAATACGCCTTATCTGTTACAAGATATTTGGATTTAAAGTCACTAATCCCTGGCTAGCATTGTATTCTAACCATGGTCCCCTAGGAAACATAACTGAACGTCAGGGCTTTCAAGGTGTTAAAGCATTTGTTTTCGATTTCCCCACGTACACCGTCTCATAGTTAGGAGTTCCCAATATTCCACCCAGTGTCCGCCATCATTTCCTGTACATCCATCCTGCCATCAGCTCCAAAGTTGCTTTAATTTAATTAACCAATCTCCACGCTACTGATCGATTGTTATCAAACCAAAACCGGGGTAGAACGTCTTCCTCCCCCGAATCGCACACCGCCCGGTCCCGGATGTGTGTGTGTGTGAGTGTGTACTCCTGCTCGATTATTTCCGGCATGGTCAGCGAGCATTCCGCAGTACGGATGCGGTCGCTTCATAATTAATTGACAGCGATTCATCAAATCAAGCGCAGCGAAACCGCAAAACCAAACACTCCAATGCACCGATTGGTATTTGATGCCGCCAGTGAACCACAAACGTCTTGAGTTTTTTTTCTCTCGTTTAACAGGAACAGTAACCAGGCTACGGGAGAGACGATGACTTACGTTCCGACACTCCCACCTTACCTCAATTGTTGGGTGCGAGGGGATGCGCGCGTTGTGCGGGACGCCCTTATTTGTATTGGAAAAGCGCAATCGACATGCAATCAGTTGTGCCATTTGTAGTTCGCTTTCGGCCGGCGCGATAATTCCCGGCCAATAATAGTACTGATTGTCTTGTCTCGATTGTAACCAGCCGCGGGAAAGGGGAGAGGTGCCATGGTGGTCAGAGACCATTTCCAGCGTTTAACTACAATGGTGTGTGTGTGTTTTCGTGCCGTGTATGGGTTCGCATGATGGCAGCAAACCTAAGATTATCATGTTTCTGCTTAATGGAAAATTTATGTAGATTTTCCCCCTAGTCGGGCGACCGGTGACACCACCTGCTCCACGCGCCACGGTGTCACTCGGTACCGGTTGGAACCAGTGCGGCTTTGCCAGAGTGGTGAAGTCCCCGGGCTGATACTGGTTTGGTGCTCGCGTGATTCTAGTTTCTGCCACCTCATGCCCTTTATCCGTTGGTTGTATTTCGACCGATAGGGAAGGACTGAAGGTAGGTGAATGGAAAGTTTCACTTTCTGCTTGCATGATTAACGGGTGCAGCGCGCATTTGGTTCCTCGCAATGAAAACGCTTCAGACCAATTGATTGCGGTGGTATAAGTTATCGCAACGCGTAAGATTTACGTACCGGTCGTCCATTGGAGAAAAGCTGTTGAAAGGCTCGAGATTTTAGTTTACGAACCTACAGACATTTTTAGGATTCAGAAAGCAAAAGGAATCAATTGTTGCCCAAGGCGACTATTTCGCATCACATCTTGCTCCAGCCAGCAAGTGACAGCACAATGCTCGGCAGCACAGTTCTTCGCGGGTTGTTAGCACAAAGTGTAACATGACTTACCTGCTTCGGAAACGATTTCCCAATTGCAGATCTAAACTGTTTTGCACACAAAACGAACCACACAAGCAAAAACTGCCCACTCACCAACGCCCCGTACCGCAAAGTCATCCCAGTCACTGGCAGAGCAGTCGAACTAGCTCCACGATTGCTATCGATATGGTCGTGTGGTCGTAATTTATCATTTCGCTTTCTTACGCCGACAGCGCAAACCACGTCCCACGGGAGGCCATATCAATGCCTTGAGGCAAGTTTTGTATTCTGATAGCCACTGTTCTCTTTCTTTTGAATAACCGATGGAGCCCGATAGAACCCGATACAGCTTTCGTGGGCTGAAGGTTCAAGCAACACTTCACAACATGCAAAAGAACACCGCTGATCAGTTTCAAAAGCTACAGAGTCTATTCAGAGAAGGCAAAACCTTGCCTTTTCTATGAGTTTTTTTTAATTGCCAAAAAACATACCACCAATTTGCGAGCAACCGGTGAAACCGGTGAGTCCTTCACTAACTTCGAATTAATTGAAAGCAACGCAGCAGCGCTCCGAAACTCGTACCGACACTACACCACTGAGCCGGCCTTTTTTACGGGGCCAACTCGCATCCCGAAAAACACACAAATGCACTCTCGTTAGCTGCTTTTGAGTGAGAGTGTTTTTTTTGTTTTGGTTTTTGTTTTTATTTGGGTTTCAAACCCTTTTATCCCCACGTCCAAACTCAACAACGCCCATAATATCATCTTCATCATCGCCTACCATCATCGCGAGTGGGCTCAATTCGCGGAATAATAAAGGCCCTTCGCTTGCTCACACTGTGCTATGGATACAGATGAAGAAAAAAACTCCTTTAATGATGCTTGAACGATGCAATAAAATGGGCAGCATAACTCGGTTACCCGGCACACGGGAAAATACGGTCAGGAAATTAAAAAAAAATAGACATATACACACCCTGGTACGTTACCGCAAAGTTTCGTGAAAAGTACACTATTTGTTGCTATTTTCTCGCTGCATGCAGAAGGCAAAGGTTTTCGCAATCCGCTGCAATAACAGCACGAAAAACTTCTCGCAGCATCATCCAACTATTCAGCATCGTCTAACACACACACGATACGCACCGAATTCCCCCTCCGGTGGGACACTCATATTTTGCTTCACTTTATCGACTTCCGCAGAGCTTTCGGGCGAGTATTAAAATTAATAATTAATTTAAATAGCGCGTCCGAAACCGGCACCGGCTACTGGCAGCGGGCACCGGCACCTCTCCGACACCCTGGTGCGTTTGCGTCCACTGTTTTCCCATTGTGTCGGAAGTGCTCTCTTCATCAACCTAAAATGTTATGCGCTTTTGCTTTTAGCGAGCCCGTGCCACACGTGCCCAATATGCGTGATGTTTAATGTTGGTGCCGGTGCTGTTTTGTTTTGTTTTACGTTTTTTTTTTTTTGCTTTTAATTCCCTCCCTTTTGCCGGGTCTCGTTCTCTGCTTGGTAGGGAACATGTTTTTCGCCTTCTTTTTGCTGCTTCGTGACCGGAGCACCCCTTTTTTCGGGGGCCATGCAATTCGTGTTTATTTATGCGACACATCGCATTATTCATTTAATGCACACACCTTTCGTTTGTTCTTTTTTTGTTTTTGTTTGGGTTTTTTTTGGAACTGTTTGCAAGCGAAACACAAAGCGAGATATTTTCTTTTCCGTACTTCCAATAAAATCAAATTAAATAAACACACCCACACAAATAAAAGGATGTGCTGCGCTGGTACTTACCCCGTGGGGGTTATTTCCCATTTTCTTTTGTCATTTATTACGCTGTATCGATCTGGTGGCAGAGAGCGCAACGCAACATGAAATCTAAAGCTATACAATAAAGCTGGGGAAAGGCAAAGTGATGCATCATACAAACAAACAAAACAACGGGAAGTGAATGAAGCAAAACCGCATGGAAAGTATTTCAAAATCAAACGAATTGTAATGGGAAACGAACAACAAGTATTAGTCGTGGAGAAAATTAGCGCAAATATCGGGGGAGGGGTAGGGAAAAGAAACGAAGCATTAGCGTAAGCGTACGTTAAGTATCACCTCGCTCCAAAAACCTACTGAGTGAGCAAAGAACTGACCTTTAATTTCTTTAAATAATCTAACAAACAAACAAACAAACCACACCAACACAAAGGTGCACAAACTCTCCTCCGGGCAGTGGGTGGAAACCCGATATGATCCGCAAAAGTGTAAACAGTGGAAGTAACCAAATCAATTTATGGAATAAAAAAGGGAAACCCAAAACGAGCGAAAGCAAAAAAAAAAGAACGAGATAAAAACATTTTCACACAAATCTAATACTTCAAAAAACAAAAGAGGCAAAATCAACCTTCGTCAACACGTTGTTAGGATTAGGGTAATTGTGTACATACGAGCAAACGTAACAATAATTATTCTTACCAGAACCGTGCACTAGAAAATGGGATATGGGATTTACTTTTGCTTTTCCGTTTGTTTTTTGGTTTCGTTTTCGGTTTTTCTACGTGTAGCATAAGAAATGGAAAAATAAAAAAACGAGGGAATTATGAATCGATCGTACACATCAATGTCATCCATTTGCTAGGCATCACTTTAAGCAAACAAACAAAAAACAACAGAGCACATACACACGATCGGATGGCAGCGCAGCTAAGACGGGCGGGCCATCTGTTTTAGGTTAACAAAACACTCCAACTCACACTAGGGTAGCATTTAATCCAATTATCTATACTGTAAATACGGTGGCAAACGATCGAACGATCGAGTTGGCGCGTTCGCACTCCTTAAGATCCTTAAGGGCTCCTTAAGGGCTGCGCCCTCTGCGGTCGGGTTCCTGGTTTGCAATCATTCTTACACCACACACTGTCCGGCAAACGGTAAACGTAAATGTAACACACAATCTCAACACAACACTATCTCGATCTCGAAACCTGCGTCGGCACGATACTGTACATAGTTATACATACTAGCGTGTAAGTGCAACCACTCAACAAAGGAAACACTCAACAGCAAACTGTGCAAGAAGGGAATGTAAAAGTCCTACAAACAGATGAAGCACAGCTCGGTTGCTGCAATCTCCGCCAGCCGTATTACTTGTTTTACTATTTGAAATTCTATAAAACTAACGCACCAGTACTCCAGGGACAGGGGCGCATTACCTGAGCGAGCAGCTGCCACCTGCTGCAGCGGACGGGTGCGCTGCATCTAGGGGAAAAAAAACCAATCGGCGATAATGATAAGTGGTGAAGGATTCCAGTTTCTTTGAAACTTTTTAATAAGGAAGTAAAACAAAACAAAAACAACACTAGTTTAATTTGTACAGAAGAGACGAACGGTCGGGAAGGAGCGTGCGAAAGGAAATGGGGAATTATTATAGCAGCGGGTGAAGCGACGCTCACACAGCACGCAACGCCTACAGAAACGATACAGCAAATTCGTTTTTGGTTTTTTGAAAAATGGAAAGTCGTACAGCCGTACAGGTGAATTGTTGACGCTATGGATATTGAGGGAGAAGAAAATAACAGCAACAACAGAGAAAAACGGTCGGTTTAAATAAAAACATTTTTTCTAAATTGTGAACCCATTGCTTCGCTTTGGATGGTAGAATGTAATGGAATTGAAAGAAATGTTGGTTTCACAAAAATACAGCAGAACTTCGACATTCGACTGCATATGGGACTGAACACAAAGGTCTTACTGCAAGGTGTAAACATCTGTCTGATACTGGTTCGAAGCAGGCAATGGATCGGTTCCAAACCCGCAAACAGGTTCACGAGCCGTTATAGGTTTATGAGCGATTCCAGGACTGTCATGGGTTCAGTATTAATTCCTTGACCGGTTTGGGTACGTAATCGGTTTTAGCAACGGTACGGGTTCAATCTCAGTTCTAGGACTGGTATATAATGATTCGTGATCAGTTCTAGAGGTATGCCGCAAGAAGCAGAATCGTAGGATTCATTCAGTTCACTATAAAGAACGAACAACCTACGTTCATCTAATCAACGGTCATCGGATCTTTATCAATCGTAATGTACAGAATTGTTCATACAAAGAATGTCCTTGCTGTAGAACTAAAGATCGTCCTGGTATGCCAAATAAGGTACAAGAGGTAATAAACCATTTACCATTTCCCATGTACAGTTCATCTAAATCCCATTTATCCCATTCATGTACAGTTCATCAAAATGAAAGAACTAGTATGTTCACAGTTCATAAAAATGAACCGCTCAACTCTGATCAGTTCCAATGGCCGGACTTAACAACATGTCCGTCATGGGTTCAAGCCCCACATGTACCGAGGCTTCATACGTAGTACTGACTATCCTGCTATGGGTAAATCAATAAGTCACCGAAAGCCAAGCCCACTAGTAGCGGTACAGGCAGGCCTTGACCGACCACGGTTGTTGTGCTATAGTATAAGAAGAAGAATCAGTTCCAACATCGGTAAGAGGTTTGGATTAGTTCCGGAGCCGGTATGGGTTCATGATCCGTTACAGGAATGATGTAGGTTTTTGATTGAATCCCGGTTTGAGAACGGTTCCATGAGTGGTATGGATTCGTGATCGGTTCGAGGACCGGTATGAGTAGCCCTGTAACCTATCCAAATTAACTAGGGGATTGATGCAGACGACAACGGTCAACTGTCGACATCAGAATCGTGGTATCGCACATCAGGGCATCCACAATTAAATGTTTGTTTAATGTTCTGGATTTTGTATGTACCGACCCCACGTGTTTTGTAACGTCAAAAGCTTTTCAGCATTGCAGTTGCATGCAGCAAAGAAGCTTTTTACAAAGCTTTCTACCGCCCAGCTTGCAAGCGAACTTGCATACTAAAGCGCTATTGCTCGTACGCAGGCACGACGAATGTGACGATGACATTACATAAATTGTTGCTTACATTTTGTGTAATGTTAATTTCGTTCATGTATCAATTGACTATTGGTGTACTAGATATCATTCGCTATTCTTTTACCATCATTGGACTCACGCACGCATTCCTTTCCCCCCTGTGCGCAGCATTGTCATGTAATGGCACCTTCATAAACTACGCCACCAACCATAACTCGACGCCCTTAAACCCACGAGTACAAACGCTAACCCTCCCTCCCGGTTCGACCCCATATCGTGCTCTCGCTCTGGCACGTGCGATGCTATAGGCCCGCGCACTTGCAATCACGTGAACCACCGTGGGGCGAGAGGAACGGCTGTGCCAAACCCGGGGGTTGTCATATGATCAGCGAAGAAAAAAGGCAGACAGACCAAATCAACTTGTGACTTCGACACGGACGGAACTGCGCGCGACTCGTTTTCCCTTCAGTTCGTCGGTACGTTTCGGTTCGCTTCGCGACTAGAGAGAAAGATCCCGTGCCCGTGGACTTTTGACGATGGCCAGCAACACCCAGGGTATCCAGCAGCTGCTGGCCGCGGAAAAGAAGGCCGCCGATAAGGTTGGCGAGGCGCGCAAACGTAAGTGTGTGGGAAAGCAGGAAGCCCAACTTCGAGTGACAACCAACGCAAACGCAACAACGTAACACACACCACTCCGGTCACATGACCCACCTGTTTGCGTGCTGTTGCGTTTTGTGCACCGAAAATTGGAAGAAACGAACGCACAAGTGATGGGTTTTTAACATTTGGATCGGTTTTTTTGTTGCTATTTGTTCTGGTTTTCAGGCAAGGCACGTCGTCTGAAGCAGGCCAAGGATGAGGCCACGGAGGAGATCGAAAAGTACCGTGCCGAGCGGGAGCGTACCTTCAAGGAATTCGAGGCCAAAGTAAGGGAAACACGACAAAAAAAACCAGTGTCTCGAGAACGTTTGCTACAACTATCTCTCTGTTGCTTCTCTTCCTCCCAGCACGTCGGTTCCCGCGAGGGTGTTTCGAACAAGATCGACGCCGACACGCGCGTCCGCATCGACGAGATGAACCGTGCGCTGGCCACCCAGAAGGAGCCGGTCATCCAGGACGTGCTGTCGTTCGTGTACGCCATCAAGACGGAGGTGCACAAAAACCAGCGCGAATAGAGCAGCCGACACGACTGTCATCCGCATCGCCCGCACTGTCATCTTGCATGGGTTGATTTTCACACACGAACATTCCGAACGTACAAACGACAACCCCTTCATGGCCGGTTCCTTCTTTCCGAGCTAATGGCCGGGGCCACGGCAACTGGCAACGCGGCATACGTTTGGCTCGCTAATTAGGAACAGTCGGCTTTGGACCTTTGGATCACCTGGTTTCCGCGCCAAACGGACGAACCATCTTTTCATTTTTTTTTTCTCTTGTGCATGTTCTCCTGGCGGATATCTATTCGCAAATTATTTTGTTTTTTGTTTTGTACCATTTGTCGTCTGCCTTAGAATGGCGACGGGGTGCAAGCAAAGTACTGTACTGTAATTCACTAACTGTAAGAATATGTAAAAAGGAAACGCTTTAGGTTATGCTTAAATAAAGTAAGTGTTAGGAAAACAAATGGCACCAGAGCGCTTGTTTCTCTTATCAGTCACGGTTGTTATCTTTTACCTGTTGTTGAGATAGTGCTCGCAGGTAGCTAAATGATTGCTGTATTGCAGCGAAGCGGCACTAGAGGGAGCCACCGCTAGAAATCGTTAAAGCGTTGCCATGACGACGCACGTGAGCGCACACGTTGCAGGACGTAACGGTTTAATTTTAAAAATTGAAACGAATCTGCTTTGATTTCATACGATTTACAGTGTATTGTCCTTTTATTACACACAAGCACACAGTTTAGTCCAGATGTATAGGGGGAAAAAACGCTCACAAAACGTAACACAGTTCCCCCGGCCATCTGATAACACTAATCTTTACCAATTTCTTATCGGTAATCGGTTTTTCGTTCGGCTGGCTCCTACATATATCTGAACCATATCATATTCGGCTTGCTTATCGGCGTCCCCGGGGTGCTGGCAAGAAGCATCAGCAAATGCCTTATAACCCTTCGGTTTCGGCTGTTCTTACTCATCAGTTCGTTCGCCGAGCCTGGTGGAGCAAAGTCGAGCATCGGATTGTGTGGCACTGTAGGGCGTAGAGCGGGCATTTGCGTTGAAACGGTGGATCCTCCGGTGCGGTAGGATATGGGCAAGGACAAGAAGAGTAAGGCGTCCAAGCACATCCGGTGCGACGTCCAGTTCGACGGCAATCCGCAGGGTGTGTTCCGGGCGGGCGATACCGTCAGCGGGACGGTAGAGATACAGCTGGACAAGCCCAAGAAATTTCGAGGTAAATAGGCGAACTTCTAGAAGATGTGCCGGGGCAGTGGGTAAATGAAAGGCTGGATCGTGAAACATTTCAAACCGCTGTGTTGAATGAAATGTTTCGCGGAGTGTTTTTGGTGTACCGGTTGAGATTAGTTTGTGGTGGAGTTACAACAAAACGGCAAATTCCAGCACACCTTCACAATCTGGTCCTCTTATCTTGTGCATGACACATCGATATGGTGGTTATTAATACAATCAAGGGGAGCGTAATTGGCCGTATCTCGCTACATCTCGTCAAAAGATCCGAATGATTCACATCGCTAACAACATCTTCCCCCCCGTTCCTCGCAGGAATCGCCCTACGCATCAACGGTTTCGCGGCCACGTCCTGGAGCGCGAAACTGACAGGAACGGATGCCAAAAATGTAGCCAGCAAGAAAAAGGCACACTTCAACGGGCGGGAGGACTACTTCGGCAGCATCACGTACTTCGTCGGCTCGGACGTGGGCAACCCGCTCGAGGTGCTGGCCGGCGTGTACCGGTACCCGTTCACGTGCGAAATCCCCCCGAACGCACCCTCGTCGAAGGAGGGTAAGTACGGCCACATCCGGTACGTCGTGAAGCTTTCGCTCGAGCGTCCCTGGAAGTACGATCACGTCTTCCAGGTGCCGTTCATCGTGCAGAGCCATGCCGATCTTGCCCTCGCCCCGGACCGGATGCTGCAGCCGGCCCGGGCCGAAATTGTGCAGACGTTCTACTTCGGCCTGACCGATCCGCTGATCGTGACCGCGACGACCCCGCGCACCGGCTACGCCCCCGGCGAGGTGATCGAGGTAACGGTGCACGTGAACAACCAGAGCAGCGTGGACGTGCGCAGCATCACGGTCAAGTTCCAGCGCGTCGACACCTTCCTGAGCCAGGTGCCGGTCGTGCAGCAGCACCTGGAGCACACGGTGCTGGAGGAGCGAACGATTGGCCGGGTGGCCGGCCGGAACGATGCCGTCTTCGAGGAGAACATACTGATCGGCTCGACCGTACCGTCCGACGAGGAGCGCTGCCGGATCATCATGACCCGGTACGAGGTGGAGGTGATGATCCGGCCGGTACGGTCGCGCAAGAAGCTGCTGCTCGCGCTACCGATCGTGGTCGGCACGGTCGGGCTGCCGAAGACGCTCTACCCGATGCAGCTGCTCGAGAAGGAGCGGGAAGCGCTGGGGCTGGATCGGCCACCGCTTACGCCGATACCGCTGGAATCACCCCCGCCCTACCCGGACGATGCGCAACCGTCCACCTCGCGGGCGTTTGCGGCGGACGGACCGACCGCACCGACCTCGACCGAGGAGCACGAGTTTGAGAAGGGTTCCGAACCGTACACGCCGCGCGATTTCGACGAGAATGACTAACCTTAAGATCTTAAGCAGCTAAGATGTGTGATATGTATAAAGAAATTGTTGTTTCGAAGGGAATTGTTGGAGTTTTTTTTCTTTTTCTCACGAAGCCCCGGTACTGGGATAATGCTCTGGATAGGGAAAGAGAACGAGAGAGCGCAAAGGAACGAAAACCACTTGCCCTTGATAACTGACCTGACACAAAACCCGCCCCACGGAAGCAGCGAAGGGGAACGACGCGAAGGGTTGCCAGGTTGCTCTCACCGCGCATAGGCACGCTCGATCGTGTACTCAGCGCCGCCACGAGAGACTGTTGCCCAATGCGCATAGTAAGCATGGCGGCACGGCCCCGAAAAGAAACGGCCAAGAAACGGTGGGAAACTGTACCGTTCGACGGCATTCGACAGCACGCAAATAAACCTGGCAGCCGCAGGGTGTTGCTGTGTGTGTGCGTAGAAGACGGACCAAAAACCTTCGTCCAGCTCCCTGCAGAGCGCTCAATCTCAGCGGCCCTCTCTCAGCAACGCTGCGTGGCGGTGAGTATTTTTAGTCGGGTCGGGTACCGTGCCGTGCGCTGCGTCAACTCCCACCAGCGCGAGGTTCGCTGCTTGCTCATCTGTTGCTGCGCGTACTGAGGGGCCATCGGGAAGAACTGGATGTCTTTGTTTGCCTGCCCCAGGCCTTTGCTATACATTGCAATTTGTTTCATTAACTCCGTCTGACCGCAGTGTGTTTAATGATCTCGCGCGTGTGTGACTGATCGCACTAGAGGACCTAAACATTCCTGAAGTCTTGTTGCTGGTGCCGCGCAAGTGCTGCTTCTACACGCGCAGCAAACGTGCCCGCAAAGTGTCGTCATCATCGCCGCCTGTGTGTTCATCTCCGTTGCCGTTCCGTCCCGATGCGTAATGTCATCCGGGGAGTTAGTTATCTCCGTCCGTAAACGAGCATACCGAGCGTGAGTGAGTAATGCGTGCTGGCAATGGGTTCGTAGTTTTATCGATCCACACCGATTGATTGGTGCCCCTGCGGTGACCCCTTCCATCTTCCGGCCGCGCTTTCTACCGTCCCCGACCCCGTTTATCTTGAACCCGTTAAGCTATCTTTATCCCCCTCCTCCGGGCATAGATAAATGCCGAAAGCCCGCCGAGCTGCCACCCGAAGCGTTATCACTTCACGGTATCGAGCGCAATTTTCGGCGGGCAACGGTGTAGTGCATTGGTTCCACCGTCCGGACCCACAATCACGCACCTGAACGTTTACGGGCGAAAGTTCAAGCTTGCGGGCAGGGCCAAGGCACCGAAAATGCCCAAAGAAAAGACGTCGAAGCATGTGAAGTGCGACATACTGTTTGATGACAATTCGAGCGGCATATTTACGGCCGGCGATCGTGTCACGGGCGTGATTGAGCTGCACCTCACCAAGATCAAGAAAGTGCGAGGTTAGTGCGTAATTCGATGTGTTTTTGGCGAGCTCGTGTGTGAAAATCCTTATCGTTACCCACTAATCCGACCGAATGAATCTGACCCTCCTTTCAGGTGTCTGTCTGCTTATCTCCGGCTATTCGGCCGTGCTCTGGGAGGCCAAGGTACCGGATGGGCCGAAAAACAAGAAAGTGAAGGCACAGTTCAAGGGCCGGGAGGACTTCATCAAGCAGAAGCAGTATCTGGCCGGGTCGGAGAATGGGGCCGGCATGCAGCTGCCGCCGAACCTCGTCCGGTACAAGTTCGACTTCAGCATACCGCCCTCGGCGCCCACCTCGATGGAGGGCAAGTACGGGCACGTGCGCTATCTGCTGCAGGTGACGCTCGAGCGGCCCTGGAAGTTTGACCACAACTTCCAGCAACCGTTCACCGTCGTCTGTCGGGCGGATCTGAACCAAAGCAACGAGGTGCTGTGCATACCGACGCGGGCAGAGAACATGATGACGTTCTACTGTGGGCTGTGCCGGTCCCGGCCCCTGATGGTGTCGGCCACCACGCCCAAGTCCGGCTATGCGCCGGGCGAAACGATCGAGCTGGAGGTGTTCGTGCAGAACTCGAGCAAGGTGACGGTGAGCGTGATCGAGATCAGGTGGCAGAAGATACTGAAGTTTACGAGCCAGACGCGCGTCATCGGCCAGACGCAGATACCGAAGGAGGAGTCGAACGTCCAGTACGAGGTGCTGGAGGTCCGCAAGATACCGTCGATCGAGGGCGAGAACGATGCACGGTTTGTGGAGTCGTTCGTCGTCGGGCCCGTCCCATCGACGGAAACCACGCACAGCCGGATCGTGGCGGTCGAGTACGAGCTGGCACTGGTCGTGAAACCGCAGGCCTCTACCAAGCGCATGAAGCTGAACATCCCGATCACGATCGGGCAGATTCCGCTGGCGGGATCCGCCATGCCGTACGCGATGTCCGGCGGGCTGCAGAAGCTGAATGACACACTGAACGAGCACAGCAGTGCCCCGCCGGCATATGAAGCTTAGGGCAATGTGGGAGGACAGTTGCAGAGGGCTGGCGAAAAAGTGAGAGGACATTTGCGGAGGGCCACCCCTGGCGGCAACCTTGTGATAGTGATTTAGGGAACGAAAAAAGCGCAGCAATCGAGCGGGCAACATGTGACGTACTAGTGATTATATCCTACCTATTTAAGCAGCAGTGAGCATTTTATGAAAACTTCTTCAATAAATACACAAAAACTGATTTTATTTACATGAAACAAGTACCAAAATAAATCGCATTGCTTTACTTTTACTTGATTCTGTCGAAGTAGTAGTGTTTCTTTGTGGTAAATATTATTATTCATTAATTATTGATATAAAATGCCATTATCAATACGTAAAATTGATAAACTGCTATATCGGTTGCATACATTTAGGCGAATAAGCACGTAACTGTCTAGAACAACGATCGGCGAAGTACGGCTCACGAGGCACTTGCGGCTCTTTGATTTTGATATGTCGGCTCTTAAACGTTCAAATACTTCATAGACATTTCACACTATTTATACTGTTGATTTATCTATTTGACTCTTGACATGGAGCTACACGAACCGTTTTGTAGAAATTGACTCATTCGGTCGCAAAGTTTGCCGGCCGCTGGCCTAGAATCGGCCATCGGCAAGGAAGATAAGAATACTGCTGGAGTTTGAGGAACAGTCAATGGTTTTTAGTTTGGAGTAGTTTGAGGCGTTTTGATGGTTTATAGTTGATAGATAGCAAATTGTTCAATTTTCAAGGCCAATTTGGTTTATAGTAGACTGTCAGTTTAGTCACAAGGAAACGTGAATTCAGGTTTCATTTTATTTCATTTTATTTTTCATCCATTTTTTTTTATCCAAATCGATAAAACTATGTTCACCTTCTACACGTGGTGTGGCCTTAGCTATTAATTACTGATTTTTGTTCAAATTATGTTACGATCTAGATTATTTTTTTGTTTGTATAATTACGTTCTCACAAATTCCGCACTTGTCCAAATTGAATGCTCCGTGACAGATATGTCAAAGTTAGCTAGCTTTAGCACATGTGTACAAGAGGTGATGGCATAGGAATTGAGCGATGTAAACATATCCTAATTTTAGCATCAAAAACAATAGAAAGAAAAGAAACATCTACCGTTTCACAAACTGCTCATAAAACATAAAAAAACGACGGTTCTCCGATTCGAAACTCATCAAATTGTTCTCCTTTTTAACAACGCAACACACCTTTCAAAACGCACCGCCATTTGTTTTCCCACTGTCAGACGGCAGCGCGATGACACAACCGGTACCGACCCGACAGCCGTACGCGGGATCGCACGCACACCATCAAGCGAAACGCAAGAAAAGTCAGTTGACGTTGTGGAATGGCGAACAGTATAAATTTGATCTCCGAACAATGCACAAATTCTCTGAAAATTCAATTGGCCCCCGGGCTCGTGAATCGGTCGTGAAAGTGTTCCCTCGCTGGTGGTGTGGTGTTGGTGTTGTTCCGGTCAAGCAGCTGCAGCAGCCGTCCGCCGCTACCGCTCCGTCCGCCCGGGGTGCTGCCGTCGTGGTGCCCTTGTCGCCGTCGTCGTCGCTGCCACCGTGGCCACCGGATCCGCGGTCGGCAGTATCGCTCTCATCCCGCCACTATCTCTGCCGTCCACCGGACGATGGCGGCTGAGCGGAGGTGAGGACTTGTTCTCGCGCTGTGTGCGTGCCGGAGTGAAAGAGAAAGAGTGTGCGCACCAACGATCACCATCTGCAGTGAGCGCATGTGTGTGAACGAAAGAAAGAGAGCGGTGAAGTAGCAGCTGGTAACCGTGTTAGGTGGAACCACCACCACCACCAACGGTGTCCGCGGGCTAGGTGTGGAAGGGGAGCGGTACTAGTGAATTTGCCCCCTTTTTTCGGCACTCGAGAACCGATAATGGAGCCAATGGGAGGAGGCAGCTGACGACACTGCCGCCGTGTTGCACCCAGCAAATAATTCTTACCACAACCATTCACACAGCCAATGTGTGCGACAGCTAATTTTCAGAACCGTGCGACACCATCGCGAGAAAATCAGTCCCTTTCGGTGGTGTGAGGGCAAGCGAAACGGCAACCAAGAAGACACACGCGCTACGTTGTGTGTTTTTTCTCATCTTACGCTTACCTGTGTGCGTGAGTGTGTGTGTGTGAGCTTGCACCTGGGACAACCGTGTTCAGCGAGTGCGTGATTAGTGTGCGTGAAAATCGGATCAAGTGCGCATTGAGCAGGGAAAACAAACGTGTGTGTGTGTGTGTGGTTTTGGAATGGCTGGCTGCGGTGCTGTTGTTGTTGGTGCCGCGGTGCCGCACGATGCGGTGTATTGGTGTGTGGTGGAAAATCGGCACGTACCGTGAAAAGTGCAGCCGCAGCAACACCACCACCACAGCGCGCTTCGGTTAGAATTAGAACGCATAGTAGTGCCGCGTACCTGTATGGGTGTGTACGGGTAGTGTTTGTACGGTGGGAAAATTTGTGAAAGAAGAAGAGGTGCAAAAGAGAGAGAAAAAGACTTGCTTTCCTCATTAAATCCCCATCATCTCCGCTGTGTGGCTTTTTGGGGAGGACGAAGAATGCTGCGCCAGAAAGCGAAAGGTAAGCCTGTTTTTCCCTAACCTTCATCTCTCTCTCTTTCTCTCTCTTTGGTGTTCCTTTCTTTTGTTGGGTGCGTATGTGGCAGCCTCTCTTCCCCTCCCCCTCGCCCAGCGCTTCATACTCGTGCAGTGAACCGTTTTTGATTGTGTGCCCACACCCGTTCGATGATGAAGTGTGAAAATAATGTATGAGCGAGACAGCTAGAACGGAAACACGCGCACACACACACATGTACATAGAGAGACACGTACAGTTGTGTACTCGTGTACAATCAAAAAGGGTTCTAAAACCGCGCCACAGCCATGGGGGATTCGTAGCCTACTGCTGCGGCGAGGGAAAGGAAAATTGCTTGCCTTTCGGGCATCGTTTCATGTGTGTTTGTGTGTTTGTGTGTGTTTGTGTGTGTTTGTAGCTGTGATGTCCTTCTTTCCAACGTATCGGTTTGTCCATCGCCTGCTCCTCAAAGTCGCCCGAAAATCATTTGTTTGTTTTGTGCTTCCAATGCTCGTACTTCCCCCGTCCCCCTCCGCCCCTCGAGCGTTGTCTCTTGTGGGTTGTGGTGCCCGATAGGCCGCCGGCAAGATGACGGCTAGCTATAATTAGAACCAGTGAGCGAGAGATGATCCAAGGGGAGAGCGAAGAAGGGTCGCGCGCGCAATACACTGCCACACACCGGGAATAACCGACCGTCCAAGGCCCGGGCGATGGTTTCAATTACTATGCCGTAGTAATGCGGATGAAAGGGACGATTTCAAAGAAAAGAGTAATTCTGTTCGAACGGTAGAAAGGAGGGTTTTGAAGGAAGGGTGTAATTGTGTGGGGCGACTGGAGGCAAAACTATCGATTAAACGCGCGCAGCGCTATTTTTTGCCTGCCCAACGTCGACCCCCTTTTTTGAATGTGTATTGTGTGTGTAGGGCATCGGATTTCTGTTGCTGAGTGTTAGTGTTCCACCATAGGATGTATATTCTTGCTTGTTTCGTTTGCAAATGTTCTATTGTTTTCGCATCGAGAGAGAGAGAGAGAGTGAGTGAGAGAGCACAACGGTCTCGATTGGGTCAATAAGGGGAAGGTCGGTGGTGCTGCTGTTGCCGATGGGGAAGCCTCACCAACACTCACTCACCAGCGGCAAACGGTCTGCTGTGGCAAAGCCTGCCTCGATTGTAAAAACCTGACCCCAACATGCACTCCAACCCCCAGCTTCCACACCTCTCGTTGGCACACGTTTCGCTTGCTGCTACTATCGCAACATGTGCTCTCCGTGCCTGTCTGTCTCTGTGTATGCGTGTTGCTGTGTTGGTGTGCGCAATCAAAGGCGGCTAAGAACGCGGCCGTCTGTCATGGGGGGAGGGTTAGAGCTCGGTGCCGATTTCGCGTGTACAGCGCGGTTTAGAACAAACCTATTTTAAATTGTGCTCCTTTTGCTGCAAAAACAGTTTTGCACCACCACCCCCTTCTCCAGTTGTAGAAGAAGTTGTTTTGAAAACCATTTCCATGGCACCCTAACAACATTTTAAATGGTTCGCTAGAAGGTAATTGGTAAATATTTTTAGAACGCTTTTGCGACAACTGGAGTGGAAAAAAACTATTAAAATCGTATTAATGATTCGCGTTCTTTGTCTGGATTTGTCAATTGCACATATGAAATTGTTCTAAATGCATGCTTTTTTTTATTAACTCAAAACAACTCCTATTAACGCATTCTAGCACCAAATCGAACCCCGTTTTGTTGTCTTTCGCAACGATTTTCTGGTGTGTTGCGCGATGGATGGGTGCAGATTGTCGACGGAAATTCCTTCCCTATGTTGTTTCACTCTCACTGCTTCCCTGTCCCTGCTCCAAAGCTATATTACGCCACCGGATACATCACCAGCAGCAGGAGCGCATTGACCAGTTGCGACACAATAACAATAAACAAACAAACACACTATTGTGCTGGGATGGTGGATCTATTGCAGAATGGGGTTAGAAACATATTCTCTCTCTCTCTCTCTCTCTCTCTCTCTCTCTCTTTCTCTCTCTCTCTCTCTCTCTCTCTCTCTCTCTCTCTCTCTGCATGTCTGCCTCTCTCACTGTCTGATCTACTGGCCTTTTACAAACGAGATCTGGTGTTGATGCACGCGAATTGCCCACCATCATCATCATCATCATATTGGTTGCGAACGCCGTTCGTGTGCCGGCTGTCGTTGCTGCCGGATGATTCTATCGCCGTTTTTTTTGCGTAACAGAACGATCAACACCAACGAAGCTGTGCCGTTTTTGTATGGCCAGCAGTAGATTACATTCTATGCTGATGCTGATGCTGTGCGTACCTACGATCTGTCTGGATCAGATTGGGAAGCATGTGAAGTATGATCGTTCTCCGCCCGTGCCGGATTGAAACAATTGCCTCCATCTCCTTCCCCGCCCTCGTGAACCCGCAGCAGGGAGAGTCTAATCAATTGGTAACGATTTATTTATTCAGCCGGTCTCTTTGCTGGTCCGATTTGTCCCGGAGGCCTAAGCCTTACAATTCGCTCGTGGCTGTATTGAAGCTCTATTTGCAACGTAGTACTGCGATTGTTGGGAGTATAGACAGCATGAGATTGCTAAAATAATCAAAATAATCGTACTATAAAACGTTCATGAGATAATAAAACTGGGCACGAGGCAATGGATGGTAACTAGTGATGGGTGAAAGTTGGCAAAAATCCGAAGTCGACTCCGATTCGACTGCGGAAAGTAGGTGCGTTCCCGGATTACCCGGGGAGCCGTTCGGTATCGTTGGGAGTTGTTTTGAATATCCTTGATTGGGGGTCGACCGGCGTCGGAGTCGTTCGGAATCGCCTGGAATCAGCTGGAGACGGCCGGTGCAATGTATGTGTGGTCAGGCATTTCATTTCGTGGTGTTTTTTTCCTCTTTCGCTTAGTTCGCGCATTTCTAAAATTCCAACCAACTCCGAACGACTCCGGCGGACTTCGGACGACTCCGGAAGGCTCCGGACGACTCTCAATGATTCCGGCCGACTACAGCCGACTCCTCAAAACTCCGACACTGAACGACTAAAGCCAACTCCCGCCAACTTCGCATGACTCCGACTCCGCTCGGTAAGAGTGGTTTCGATTCTATCAGAGGCGGAGTCGGATCGGAGTCGGATCGGAGTCGGATAGGTGCGCTCTTTACAGTGTCTCGACTAGTGGTGTGGAACCCACGAAACCTACTCCGGATGACTCCTACTCTGGCTAACTAAAGATTACTCCGACTCCTGGCGACTCTAGATAACTCCGACTCTGGGCAACTCCGAGTGACTCCGACTCAGGACAACTCCGGATGACTCCGACTCAGGACAACTCCGGATGACTCCGACTCAGAACATCTACGGATGACACCGACTCAGGACAACTCCGGATGACTCCGACTCCCGGCAATTCCGAACGGCTCCACACGGCGACTCTAGATAACTCCGACTCTGGGCAACTCCGAGTGACTCCGACTCAGGACAACTCCGGATGACTCCGACTCAGGACAACTCTGGATGACTCCGATTCTGGGCAACTCCGAGTGACTCCGACTCAGGACAACTCCGGATGACTCCGACTCAGGACAACTCCGGATGACTCCGATTCTGGGCAACTCCGAGTGACTCCGACTCAGGACAACTCCGGATGACTCCGACTCAGGACAACTCCGGATGACTCCGACTCAGAACAACTACGGATGACATCTACTAGGACAACTCCGGATGACTCCGACTCCTGGTGACTCAGGACAACTCCGGATGACTCCGACTCCCGGCAATTCCGAACGGCTCCACACGGCGACTCTAGATAACTCCGACTCTGGGCAACTCCGAGTGACTCCGACTCAGGACAACTCCGGATGACTCCGACTCAGGACTGGATGACTCCGAATCAGGACAACACCAGATGACTCCGACTCAGAACAACTACGGATGACATCTACTAGGACAACTCCGGATGACTCCGACTCCTGGTGACTCAGGAACTCCGGATGACTCCGACTCCCGGCAATTCCGAACGGCTCCAGACGATTCCAAACGTTTCCGCATAATGATGGGCGGAATCGGTTCCGAAATGTTCGAACTCAGATCGGAGTCGACTCCGGATTTTTTATGGGATCTTTACCCATCACTAGTCTCCACAGTGAACGATTGCAATTCTTCACCCTTTAATTGGGGGCCAGTCATCATCCCCGGAAACCGATGTCACTTCCAATGTGTTGCCTCCACAATTGTATATAACGCGATAAATGTTCAGTGCTGCCGCAGGATCCTTCTCATTTCTACCCGGTTTCTATGTATTTCGATCGTTATGGAGATTTTACGGGCCAGAAAAAGGAAGCCATCATCCATCTATGCATCACAGTAGCACCGAGAATGGCCGTTCTGGCAATGATAGCATATGTGATACGGAATGGTTTCAATCCGCTTCCCCAAAACACCCCTTTCGAGCATGATATATCCTCCTTGTCCGCGCACACTGTGGCAAGAAACGGTGAGGCATCTCTCTAATGCAGTGCTCTCCAACCAGCTGTTTAAGGATCGTGGACCACTTGGCTTTCAAAATACATTTGTCGCGGGGCCCACATCTATTGAGGGCATACATTGTATTGACTTAGTTC
Source organism: Anopheles coluzzii (assembly GCF_943734685.1). Lineage (NCBI taxonomy): Eukaryota > Metazoa > Arthropoda > Insecta > Diptera > Culicidae > Anopheles > Anopheles coluzzii. The sequence goes on along the minus strand of NC_064670.1, from coordinate 10,585,716 downwards.
AAAGTGTTTCATCAAAAATATGTGTAAATCTTATGCTACACATTCCTCTTGAAAATTTAATCTTGATTGTGGGGGAAATATATATCCTACAATTTATGTTGTAATAAGTTTTTTTTTTTAATCAATTTTTGCGTGGACCACTGCTGCTACCACCACGGACCACACGTTGGAGACCACTGCTCTAAATGGTATCACCGACACCGCTCTGTGGTGGTGCCGCTCCCTCCCGCCCCGGTGGACCCCAGATGTGGATCACTTCCGGTTGTTGTCGTCGCAAAGGGGAGGAGGGATGAATATGGGCGCGTCACGAGCCAACGCACATGTGGCCGGAAGTGATTAGTTGCCTCTCTTTCCCTCTCTCTCTCGCTGTCTGTATAACAATGGCAAAAAATTTAAATAATGTACAAAATCGGTGTGGCTTCTATATTGTCTATGATACTGTTATTTTATATTGTTTTGCAACGAGCGGGTTTTTTCCGAGATGATAGATAGCCCGTACTACCTACTCCCCCTCCAAACCGCGTGCCGAAGATCAGTGTTGTGACCTCCGGTGCCAAGATTATTTTGAATTTTGAATAAGAGATTAATGTGGACGTTTTGCGGTGTGTCACATCTTTCCTCCGTCTTTCTCTTCCGTCAACCCGGCGAGTGCTGAACTTGTCTTTCCTTCACCAAATCAACGCTAATTGAATCGATTTTTATTAAATTATCTCTCTCTCTCTCTCTCGCTCGCCGTCGCGATGACTGCACGAAAGCGAAAAACTGCAGCAGAAGGGCATCGGACTGGGAAACGGGGTAAATTGATCAAATTGTTGAAGCGAGCGGAGGAAGAAACGATGATGATGACGTGTCCGAGATAATCTCAAACCACCACACACACACACGCCCCCATCCCCTTCTCTCTGGATTGGGGGGGGGGAGTTAATTGATTTACAAGCACGTTCCATTGGTTTCGGCAGCAAAACGCCATCGTGGCTGGTGGAAGGAAGTTTTCTCAGCGTTTTATTGCACTTGTTTTGTTTGCCTGGAAAATAGGTTAAAAAGCAATAAAAAAACACAAACGTGCCTTACCACACAACAGATCCATCATTTCGATCCTCCCATATAAGTTATGCTCTTGTCCCCACACACACACACACCAGCTCGCCCGAGGTCAATGGATCGGTGCCTCGCGATAGTGTGTGATATATGTTTGTCACTATTGCTGTCGTCGTGGCTTGTTGGTCGTAGTGCACCATGGTAACCATGCATGGTCGGCAGCCAGCGCCGCTTCTTCCTGTGCAGGGCCAGAGGAGGTGGGGCACGTTCGCGTTCTGCGCAGAATAAATGTTTTATTCCCCTCCCCCCCCCCCCCATCCCTCCCCAGTATCGTCTCCTCGTGTAAGCATAGTAAGCTCTGAAGTGTTCTGAACCCGGAGCAGGGTTAGAACACACTATTAAGCGCGACGGCATCTTGAAGATCCCGAGAATTGCGCTTTCGGTTCGGTATGTAGTCATCCGTTCTCTATTTCTCTCTCTCTCTCTCTCTCTCTATCTCTCTCTCTCTATCTCTCTCTCTCTCTCTCTCTCTCTCTCTCTCTCCTTCTCTCTTTCTCTATCAAACACACATTCGTACGCATTGGAACTCCCTTGGCAAAGATCCGTGTTAGAATCCGAGCTCCAATCCGAGGCTGCTCTGGTGTGCCTCGTTCTCGTTGGCAGGGAGGAACATTCCGGGACAGTAGTAGCAGCAGCAGCAGTAGCGAGAACGCCAGACGCCAGCCAGACTGCACTTGCGCTTTTCAGCACACATACACTCACGCACAGCAAGGTTTGGAGTTCTGTGTGTGTTCTCGTCGCCAGTGGAAATGGTTAAATTATGGGGCATTTTTTTATTGTTTTGTTATTTCACTCCCATACGTGTGAGATGTGCCATACAACGATGAGCGTGTGTGTGTGTGTTGGTGGTCGTTGGGGATAGATTTTCTGCTCGCCAGTGTGCATCTGCACTTGGAGTTGTTTGGACGCTTTTTCCCGGTAGAACCCGCGCCATTGGAACGACCGTACACCCTCCAAGGTTCGAGGTTGTTTTTGCAGAAGCTCCAAAGCCAAAGTGTAGTGGTTAGGAGATAAAGTTTTCCGTTTTTTTTCTGTCTTCGTTTAAATCGATTTTATTTCAATGGAAAAACGTCACATAAAAAAACCGATAATTTTATGTTTATTCTTTCTTTTTTTTTTGCAGGTTACACTCTGTATTTGATTAGTACGTTTGCAGTGAAGGAGAACAATTGATGAGACGACTCCTCGCCAGCTAACAAACGCTAGAAAACATATATTTAAAAAATGACTTCGAGGTAAGTTTGATCGCGTTTCTCTCTCTCTCTCTCTCCAAACGCTCTTATTAGAATCGATAGCCACTAACTTGCTTTCCTCCCCCACTCATTTGATTTGCAGATTAGATCGGCTGTTTATACTGCTCGAGTCGGGCTCGGCCGCGGTGACGCGCAAGGCGGCGGCCAAGCAGATCGGCGAGGTGCAGAAGCTCCACCCGCACGAGCTGCACAACCTGCTCAGCCGGCTGCTCACCTACCTGCACAGCAACAGCTGGGACACGCGCATCGCCGCGTCCCAGGCCGTGCAGGCGATACTGGAAAATGTGCCACAGTGGGAGCCGAAACCGCTGCCCAACCTGCTGAAGATGGAAACCAAAGAGGAAGCGGCGGCGGCGGCCGATGACGAGGAAGAGGACAAATCGTGCGACTCGTCCAGCAGCGCGCACGCGAGCGGCAGCCGGAACGGTCACCACCACCACCGGTTGTCGTTCGATAGTTTCGACCTGAACGCGGTCCTGTTCAAGGGCGCCCGGCTGATGGGCTCGGAAGGGTCCGAGTTTGATCCGCTGGACGAGGGCGAGGTGGTCGATCTGCGGGAAAAGTTGGCCCGCCAGCGAGCGCTGCTGAATGAAAAGCTGGGCCTGAGCAGCGGGCTCAACCTGGAGGAGCTGGTCACTCTGGACGATGTGCGTAACAATGGGGGTGGTGGTAGTGGAGGAAGCAACCGAGATCACCACCAGACCGGTGCGACCGGGGAGCGGCTGGTGCCGGTGCAGGAGATACTGAAGCTGAGCCGGGCCGATTCGGTCGAGGGGCTGAGCTGCCGGGAGAAGAATCGCGCCCGCCGGAAGGCCCGCCAGCAGCAGCAAGCGTTCCAGAACCCGATCGCTGCGGTAATAGGAGCTGGGGGCGGGGGCACAACGACGGTGGGTGGTGGACCTGCTGCGGGCAACGGTTCGAACGGTGCGACCGCGCCGGGCACGGCGACGATCGGGGCGAACGAGCCGCTCGAACCGGACCGCAAGCGCATCAAGACGGAAAAGGGCGGCGAGCCCGGTACGCCCGGGGGCGCGGCAAACAGCGTGCCGGCGGCCGGCACGTGGACCGGCGAGGCCGTGCCCGATCTGACCGGCGCCTGGGTCGATGCCGTCGACTGGCCGCTCGACTCGTTCTGCTCGAAGCTGTTCCTCGACCTGTTCAGCCCGCGGTGGGAGACGCGCCACGGCTCGGCGACGGCACTGCGCGAGCTGCTGAAGTCGCACGCGGACGGCGGCGGCAAGAGCGTGTACATGACGCGGGCGGAGATGGAGCGGCAGCATCAGCTGTGGCTGGAGGACGCCACGCTCCGGCTGCTGTGCGTGCTCGCCCTCGACCGCTTCGGCGACTTCGTGTCGGACCAGGTGGTGGCGCCGGTGCGCGAAACGTGCGCCCAGGTGCTGGGGACGGTGCTGCGCCAGCTGCCGCTCGCCAAGGTGCACCAAACCGTCGCCATCCTGCTGACGTTCGTGAAGCAGAAGGAGTGGGAGGTGCGGCACGGCGGCCTGCTCGGCATCAAGTACATGCTGGTGGTGCGCGAGGACCTGATCCAAACGTTTCTGCCGGTGATCATCAACGACGTGCTGACGGGGCTGTTCGACGCGGTGGACGATGTCGGGGCGGTCGCCGCCTCCACCCTCATCCCGATCGCGACCTGGCTGCCGAAGCTGCTGAGCCGGGCGCAGGTGTCGCACATCGTGAAGCTGCTGTGGGATCTGCTGCTCGACCAGGACGAGCTGGCGTCCGCCTGCAACAGCTTCATGGGGCTGCTCGCCTCCATCCTGAGCCTGCCGTCCGCCTCGAGCTGGATCCAGATGGAGCCGATGTCCATGCTGGTGCCCCGGCTGTGGCCCTTCCTCAGCCACTGCAGCTCCTCCGTCCGGCGCTCGACGCTGCAGACGCTGAAAACGCTTACCACCGCCATCCGCACCGAGGAGCAGGAGGAGAAACAGGAGGAGGAGGAGGGACGGGGCACGAATGGTGGTAGTCCGGCGACCCCGGCGACCCCGACCCCGCCCTCGAACGGCAAATCGGAACCGACCGACAGCGGAGTCGCCGTACTGACCGTGCCGGACACGGAAGAGTCCCGGCTCGGGCTGAACTTCGGCGTGAAGGATTGGCCGCCGCCGCTGCTGCAGGAAGCTCTGCGGCACATCTTCCAGCGCGTGCTGGTCGAGCATGTGGAGGACATACAGGCGCTCGCGGAAGACGTGTGGAACAATCTGGTGGTGAACGCGGAGCTGTCCGCCCTGCTGCACGCCTCCTGCCCGTACGTGTCCAGCTGGCTGTGTCTCGCGATGCAGCCGGTCCGGCTGGCGTTCGATCCGGGCTCGCTGATCTACGCCAAGCCGAACCAGCCGGGCGGCGGGCCGAACCGCGAGCGCCGACCGCGTCAGTTCGATTCGTTCGACACGGGTGGTGGGACGGCAGCGTGCGGTGGTGGCCATCTCTCGTCCTCCGCCGGTGCGCTGCACCAGAAGCTGTTCCTCGGCGGCGCCGAAACCGTGCCGCTCGACGTGCGGGAGAAGAACGTGGTGCGGGCGCGCTGCAAAGCAGCGCGCATGATTGGGCTGCTGTCGCGGTACCTGGTGCTGCCGGCACCGGGCGTCACCTACACCCCCGAGACGGAGAGCCCGATCGATTGCTACACCAAGGTGCTGGTTGGCTACCTGCAGTCCCGGTCGGCGCTGCAGCGCCTGATCAGCAGCCTGGTCATTGCGTACTGGTGCTCGTTCGACGGCACCATCCAGCCGGGGCCGCCGGTGCTGCAGGAGCGCCTGCGCGCCTGCCTGACCGAGTACGTGTACTACGACGAGGTGGGCATACTGTTCACGCGCCTGCTGCAGGAGTGCCGCGACTATCTGGCCACGCTCAAGCAGCACCGGGTGCAGCTGGCCGAGTACGAGCAGCTGAAGGTGCTGACGCTGGACCAGATCTACCAGATAGCGACCGCCGTGGGCGGCTGGTCGGCCGACGAGATGCGCACCCGGTACAATCTGAAGGCGAAGGTCGCGGAGCTGCTGGAGGAGCGCCGGCGCAGCCTGCTCGGGTCGCATTCGGCCACCGCGCTCGAGCAGACGACGCTGCACGTCAGCACGCAGTCGTCCGTGTCCGGGGCGGTCGTCAGCCTGCGCTGCCTGCCCGACCGGTTGAATCCCGTGGTGAAGCCGCTGATGGAGTCGATCAAGCGCGAGGAGTGCGAGCTGCTGCAGCGCCTGTCCGCGAAGTATCTGAGCGATCTGCTCGACCAGGTCACCGTCCGCACGCCCTGCCCGAACAGCAAGATCGTGACGAACCTGTGCACGCTGCTGAAAAGCGACGCCGAGTTTACGCCGCGCGTCCTCTGCCCGGACCAGGAGCTGCAGCACTTCGATCCGGCCAACACGGACGACTCGAACCCGTACCACGGCATACTGACGCTGGCGAAGCAGCACCAGCGCTGCAAGGAGAGCGGCGGTGGTGGTGGTGGTGGTACGTCGTCCAACAGTGGCACGAGTGGTGGCGGAAGCTCGTCTCGCGGACCGGGCAGACCCGCCGCTAGCAGTACCGTAGCGGCCGCGCTGGACCTTTCCGCATCGTCGTCGTCAGCGGCGTCCTCTAGCAGCGCCGCCACGGCCACGACGAATGCAGCGCTGGACGAGCTGCTGGGCGGACCGTCGGAAAGCGAGGAAACGCAGCGGAAGCACGCACGGACGCAGCGGCTCGGTGCGACGGCCGCCATCACCACGATCTGTGCCCAGTTCGGGGCGCAGCTGCCCGCAAAGCTGCCCATCCTGTGGCAGCTGCTGCTGGACAAGCTGCAGTCGCGCGTCGACGAGCCGTACGTCGAGCGGCTCGCGCAGGACGTGATCGCGCAGGACGAGACGAACGATTTCATGACCGCGCTGCAGCTGCTGGAGGTGGCCGCACCGTACCTGCACGCTGCCCTGCACCGGGAGCTGTTCGAGCTGCTGCCCAAGCTGTGCCTGCTGCTGCGTCACCCGCTCAAGGGCGTCCGGCACATGGTGGGCCGGTGTCTGGCGACGCTGGCCGCGGTCGACGCGGCCAGCGTGATGACGATGGTGATCAACGAGGTCGTGCCGCTGCTGTCCTGCATCGAGAGCGTGATCAAGCGGCAGGGCGCCGCGGAAGCGATCACCTGCATCGTCAACCGGCTGCAGTTCGAGATAGTGCCGTACGTGGTACTGCTGGTCGTGCCGCTGCTCGGGCGCATGAGCGACCCGGACCAGTCGGTGCGGCTCGTGTCGACGCACTGCTTCGCGACGCTCATCCAGCTGATGCCGCTGGACGGCCTCGGGACGTCCGGGGACGGCGGGGCCAGCGGGCGCCACCTGTCCGACGATCTGCGCCAGCGCAAGATGAAGGACCGCCGCTTCCTGGAGTATCTGTTCTCGCCCAAAACGATACCGGACGTTGAGCTGCCGGTCAAGATCAATGCGGATCTGCGCAGCTACCAGCAGTCGGGCGTGAACTGGCTCTGGTTCCTCAACCGCTACAAGCTGCACGGCATCCTGTGCGACGACATGGGGCTCGGGAAGACGCTGCAAGCGATCTGCATACTGGCGGCCGACCATCACCAGCGCAGCCTCGATCGCGGCTGCGCCCAGCTGCCGAGCATCGTCATCTGCCCGCCGACCCTCACCGGCCACTGGGTGTACGAGGTGGAGAAGTTCCTGCCGAGCCGGTTCCTCCGGCCACTGCACTACGTCGGGCTGCCGGGCAACCGGGAGCAGCTGCGCCAGAAGCTCGGCACCTACAACCTGATCGTCGCGTCGTACGACATCGTGCGCAAGGATATCGAGTTCTTCAGCTCGGTCAACTGGAACTACTGCATACTGGACGAGGGTCACATCATCAAGAACGGGCGGACGAAAAGCTCGAAAGCGATCAAGCAGCTGGTGGCCAACCATCGGCTCATTCTCTCCGGCACGCCGATCCAGAACAACGTGCTCGAGCTGTGGTCACTCTTCGACTTCCTGATGCCCGGCTTTCTCGGCACGGAGAAGCAGTTCAGTACGCGGTTCAGCCGCCCGATCCTGGCCAGCCGGGATCCGAAAAGCTCCCCCAAGGAGCAGGAGGCCGGTGCGCTCGCGATGGAAGCGCTGCACCGGCAGGTGCTGCCGTTCCTGTTGCGCCGCGTCAAGGAGGACGTGCTGACCGATCTGCCGCCCAAAATCACGCAGGACCTGCTGTGCGAGCTGAGCCCGCTGCAGGAGCGGCTGTACGAGGACTTTAGTCGGATGCATCTGCACTCGTCCGACATACGGGAGTGCCTGGAGAACATCGACGGGCAGATGGCCGGACCGGCCAACAAGAAGACGCACGTGTTCCAGGCACTCAGGTGGGTGTGGGAAGGAAGGAAGCTGTTGTTTCCACCCACTATTGGTAATACTCATTCGATACTGGGTTCTCTATCGTTACAGATATCTGCAAAATGTATGCAACCATCCAAAGCTGGTACTGTCGCCGTCCCATCCGGAGTATCAGATGATTGTGGGCGAGTTTACGCGCAACGGCTCGTCCATGGACGACATTGAGCATTCAGCAAAGCTTCCGGTTTTGAAGTAAGTAGTGATGGGAAAAATGAAGTTTTCGTCGTAATCGATTCCGGATAGCTCTGAACTTGTCTGGATTCGATTCCGGATAGTAGGTTCGGAATCAGTTTCCGGAATCGGTTCCAGAATCAGCTCCGGAATCGAAATCGACTCCGTAATCGAAATCGGGATCGGAATCGGAATCGGAATCGGAATCGGAATCGAAATCGGAATCGGAACCGGAACCGGAATATGAACCGGAATCAGAACCTGAACTGGCTCCGGATACGGAATCAATTCAGCTTCCGTAATCGGAATTGACTCCGGAATAGGAATCGGCTCCGGAATCAGAATCGGCTCCGAGATCGGAATCGGTTTCGGCATCCTTATAAGAATAGACGTTTGGGTCCAATACGAATACTGCTTGTAAACTTGTAAACTATCTATTCTCAAGGAGATTCCCGGGCTGATTGCGCTTTTGAAACTTCTTATTTCAATTCAATAACTGATTCTCATTCCGGAGCTAATTTCAATTCTTGAGTCAATTCTGATTCCGTTACCAGAGCCAATTGCGATTTCCAGGTCGATTTTGCTTCCCAGCCGATTCTGATTCCGAAACCAATTCCGATTCCGGAATCGGCTCAGAAATCGGTATCAGCTCCGGAATCAGAATCGGCTCGGCAATCAGCTCCGGAATCGGAATCGACTCCGGAATTGTTTCCGAACACGGAATCTGAATCGGGTAGGATCGATTCGGAGCTCCCACCACTAGAAGTAAGCTTATTGGTTTTCCTTTTAGTACCTTTTTGCTCACCCTGAATCTTCGTTTTTTTCTCCCTCTCTCTCACAACCAACAGGCAACTACTGCTCGACTGCGGCATCGGCACCAACGAGGATGTGTCGGTGAACCAGCACCGTGCGCTGATCTTTTGCCAGCTGAAGGCGATGCTCGACATCGTCGAAAACGATCTCCTGAAGAAGCATCTGCCGGCCGTATCGTATCTGCGGCTGGATGGCAGTGTACCGCCCAGCACGCGGCACCACATCGTCACCAAGTTCAACGGCGATCCTAGCATCGATGTGCTGCTCCTAACGACACAGGTAAGCCCCGCACAAACCGCGACAGCGTTACAAGCACAGTGCTCCCGAGCCCCACTAACCAATCAATATCTCTCTCTCTCTCTCTCTCTCTCTCTCTCTCTCTCTCTCTCTCTCTCTCTCTCTCTCTCGCACTCTCTCGCTCTCGCTTGGACCAAAGGTCGGCGGGCTGGGGTTAAATCTAACCGGGGCCGATACGGTCATCTTCGTCGAGCACGACTGGAACCCGATGAAGGACCTGCAGGCGATGGACCGGGCGCACCGCATCGGCCAGAAGAAGGTCGTGAACGTGTACCGGCTGATAACGCGCAAATCGCTCGAGGAGAAAATCATGGGCCTGCAAAAGTTCAAACTGCTGACCGCCAACACGGTGGTGAGCGACGAGAACGCCTCGATGGACACGATGGGCACGGACCAGCTGCTCGATCTGTTCACGCTGGCGGATGACAGCGGTAAGCAACAGCGTACTGGTGGTGGTGGTGGTGGTGCTACCACAGCCGTCTCCGATCGGCGCGGCTCGTTACGGTCGGCGGCCGCCGCCAGCAATGCCGCGGCCCAGCTCGAAGCGAACGGTAGCAACGGCGGAGCGGCCATTAAGACCGTGCTCGAGAACCTGCCGGAGCTGTGGGACGACAGCCAGTACCACGAAGAGTACGATCTGTCCCAGTTTCTCGAGGGGCTGAAGAAAAACCGCCAACCGTAACCGTTGCATTGGAATACCAAGTCTAGAAACGGACAGGCGCCGAGATTGAGTCCCCCGCGCCTCCTAGGATGATGGAATGTGTGTATCTGGTCATAGCAAAGCAGGCGATAATGTAGTCATTAGCGAGAGAGAGAGAGAGAGAGAAAGCGGTAAGAGCTGTTTAGCTGGTGAAGAATAACTTACTGTAAGTAGAGAAAAATCCGAGAGTCGAGTGCTTCTTATCTCATTTTCATCTATTACGTTACATTTCTATGTGCCTAGCGAGGTACGTTTCGTCTTTAAACCGTTTTTGTTTCCACTATCGATAATTTGCTATCTTTCTATTCAATTTTTTCCTCTTCTATTTAGTGTTTTTGAATTCCATCCTTTTATAAGCCTTTTCTTTAGTCTCGTGAAAAGAAGCAACTCTTATTTTTGTAGCGTACAATGTACAATCTGTCCCCTGTCCTTTACCTAATGCTAAAACATACAACAACACAAACACACACACACTAGTTGCCACTACATGTCGTACATTTGTAAGTTTCCCCGCGCAATGGGAAGAACTGGAAAGTATGTATTTAAATGCCTAGAATATATAAAGAGTGAGTTTCGTGAGCTAAAATCAAACTTTGTTTTTCCCAAAAATCCAGAGAGTAGAGCAATCGATAATATCACAGTGCAACTATCAGCTACGTTCCTTTATTCCTTTATACTTGTTTATAATTGCTGTACAGAGTTTAAGCTCGCGTTAGATCCCGTTTTAAACCGCTTTCGTGCAGTATGCAAAGCTGGGATTGATATCGTTCGAAGCGACTATCCGCACGTCCGAGCACGTCTTGAACGTTTCCTGCGGTCCGCAGCCAAGCCGGCCACTTCCATCCTCACAGTAGCCCCAGTTGTTACCTGCAAGTGATAAGCACAACACAAACACACCCCGATTATTCCTGTGTCTCCGTGCACATGGCTGCTGGAAAAGCACACTTACCCGCGACATACGTCCAGCGGAAGATGCAATGGCTGCAGGTGAGCGAATCGGGCAGCTTCAGATTGATCCGATACTCGCCCACCGCCGTGGAGGGCAGAACCCAGTTCCTGCTGCCATCAGCCAACGACAGCGGGTACTGGCTGAAGCACGCCTCATCCTCTGCCCCACCAACATCCAAATTGCACAGGTCGAAGTAAAAGTAGCCACGGTGGTTTGCCGTCAGCCGAATGCGCGCCTCGATCACGCTTCCCCGCACGTACTGCCGCACGATGTCACCCGGGCCGAACGGTCCGCCCAGCTCGTGCAGACGGGGCCGTGCATCCCCGTAGTTGTCCCCGCACACGCCGCACTTGCCGTTGTGCGTGCCCCACTGCACCTGGAAGCCACCGCAGAACAGCTCGTTGTCGGTGTAGTTGGGCAGGGCGGATGGGTTGCAGCGCCACCGTGATCCTCGTGCGATCGGATCCAGCGCCATACCGTGCCCATGGACGCTGGCAAGAAGCGCACAGCTGATCCAGAGTAGTGCAGCCGAAACCGCTAATCGGTCTGCCATGGTGTTTTTTTGTTTTGTTTGTGTGTACACAATGTCTCGGCAAGTGTTCAATGTTTGACTGAGAGGAATTCGCGCGCTGTGACACGTTTTTAAAGCGCGCCTTGCAAGCGTGTTATCTTTGCAACTGTAGGAGAAAGGCAAACTCGGCTAGCTTAATATGTGCGTCTGGAGAGATAACGATCGATTTTATGGCGATGGTTGTTCACAACTAAACAGCACTTCAGAATTGAGCCTCAGATTGGAGACTGTGTGTGCTCTACTACCTCCCTTGCATTACTCCGAGACACTGCGAGCACAGGGCCGGAAGGAAGAAAGTGTGAATTCACGAAATTCGTTGCTTGATGATAACCGGAATTTGCTTTGCAGATTAAGTGGGAAATACGGGGCAATGGCGTAATGTTAATAAGGCCCGAAAATTGGGTTTATTACCCGTTGTTTGCACATCATCGTTATCAGTATTGCGGAAACTGTGCACGTTGGCGCGCTGCCCTTGCAAAACGAAAGGAACCGTTTGGCCAACGGTGCTGCACCGCGTGAGCATGATTTTTAGTTTTATTGTTAGGAGGTGGTGTTTGGCTAGAGGACAGAGAGAATTGCTCCATATACTTGAGAGCGATAGGGGCCGTGGATGATGCATCCACTCGATCCGAGGGGAAGACCAGTGAATTCATTCATATTTTTTTGCCTAAGAGTGTTTGTGATAATCTGCAGAAAACATCGAGAAGAAACGTAGTCCATAAAACAGTAAAACGAAGCAGGATTAGGGCTAGTTCCTAGAAATGAACCATTTTTGCAACGGTCAAATACAAAATAAACGGTCATTTAGTTAGTGACGCGTATTTAGACATAACTTATCTTCCAAAAGAGCATATATTTTGCTTTTAATTTTGAATCATGTTCAGTAAATCATAACACTGAAATTATGCCGCGCTTTACATTTAGAATTGTGAATGAAATTTGAATTTGAAATTGTAGTTATCTCGTGCAGAAACCTTTGCACATACAAACCTTGACTCACAAAAAGTTGTTTACAAAAGGTGAACTGTCAAAACAAGCGAGGACGCCAATCTCCACCATACCATCAGGAAATAGAAAAAAGGACAAACATCAATCGCTCCCCAGTGATATGTTCGAACGTTATCTCACAGCCCTGCAGTATCCTCGCGTAGGACAGCTAAATATCGATGGTAAGATGGTCCACAGTCCTCGCCCTGGACATTTTCACATTCATTCCCCTTCTCACAACCATCACATGCCCACAGATCCCAAGGATTTCCGCTGCTTCATGATGTGGCTGGAGGATCAGAAGATTCGCTTCCTGCCGATCGAAGAGCGGGAACCGCTGCGGAAGGTAAACGCACCGGACGAATGGAACCGGGCGTACGAAAAGTACAAGAAAGACATCAAGGTGCCGGAGCACCTGAAGTCGAAGCAGGAGCAGGTAACGTGGCTGCTGCTGTACGCGATCCGACTCGAGTACACGGACAACGCGGACCAGTACCGCGCGCTGACCGGTGCACGCAAGCTGCAGCAAGAGTCGCAGAAAACGACCGTCCCGGAGGTACAGTCGGCGAACCCGTTCGACAGCTTTGACTTTACCAGCGCGGACTTTGAGGAGGGCTCGTGGAAGCTGGCCGAGCGGCTGGGAATCGCCTACCATCCGGATCATCTCGTGTCGCTGCGGGCGGCCGCCAAAGTTATCAGCGGTGCGTACAACAGGGAAGCGCTGAAGGAGCGTCCCATCACCGGGCAGCCGTTCCCGATCGAGCAGGGCAGCGGGATGGGCCTGGAGGCCGACGAGGAGCTGGAGCAGTGCGCAAGGATAATGCGCCTGCTGCAGATACAAAACATTCGCACGCTGCAGACGACGATCAACGAAACGATCGTGGCGGTGCAGAATGTGACAGCCGATCCGCGCACCGACACGAAGCTGGGGAAGGTGGGGATGAAGTAACTGGTAGGCAATTTTCTTTATTTTTTTATTGTGACACAACGGGGCTCGGGGTGGAAGGAGGATCTTTTATTTTAATACTAAACTCAACTCAACTTAAACTGAAAAAGCTATTTGTGCACTCTTTCGCCAAAGGGGTACACATCGGCTAGGCGTGCAATGCCTATACTGCCGGCGACTGAAAGGAAAGAAATGTTCGTTTATTATAATCGTTGCTGGAAAGCGTACGCGTTTGCGTTCAGTACACATACCGGCGGCAATGCCCAGCATGGTGAAGCGGCCAAGAGGTTTCGTTCTTTTCTGTGCTTGCACTGCTATGTAGACGCCCATGCCGATTACACCGAACCCGCTAACTAGGCGACAGGGTAAACAGTCCTTGTGTCGGTTGGAAACAACGGAATCGGTCATTTTTAGTCCTTCTGCGAGATGGTTGCTGGCCGGTTTTAGAAGATGTTGCTCTGCAGGAGTTTGTTTTCCTTCGTGTTGTCACCGAGCCACAAGTCACGTTCTGTCAAGTCCGGCTTCGCGATTGCTTTTTTTTAGGGTGATATATTGTCCTCATCACAAGCCAAAACGTTGTTTAGAAACAATTATTGAATTGGCACATCAAAAAACGATTATTCGATTTGATTTTGATCAATTTTCTCTTGTTTTGCTTTTTCAACTGTGGCATTGTTCTTCTCTATTCATCTTGGCAAGAAGGTGCGCCCTTGAACTCCCTCTTCTAAACGCAACTCCCAACTGTCATTCATCCATTTGACGTATCGCAGACAATACAAAACAAGACCCGCGACGAAGAAAGACACACACAGCAACTCCCCTCAACGGTGTTTTATTTGTTTCGCAATTGTTCGTGGCGAATGAAAATGTTCGAACGGTATCTAGCTGCCCTGCAGTACACCGGCACCCAGCCCGTCAATATCGATGGTAGGTGAAACGCGTTGCTTGGCCTCCACAACCCCACACGCACACATCGACATGCCCGTTAACCGCTCCGTTCCTCCGGAAAACTTCCTTCCATTGCTTCTTTGCAGATCCGAAGGAATTTCGCTCGCTGATCTCGTGGCTGGAGGACCAGAAGATACGCCACTACACGATCGAAAACCGGGAGCAGCTGAAGCAGCTCGGCTCGGTTGACGTGTGGGACGCGGCGTACGACAAGTACAAGACCGATGTCGGTCTGCCGTACGAGCTGGCCACGCGCCAGGAGCAGCTGACCTGGCTGCTGCTGCACGCCGTTCGGCTCGAGTACTCGGACAACGTGGACACGTACCGGCCGCTGAGCGGGGCGCGCAAGGCGGAGGCCGAGCAGCAGAAAGCGACCGCGCCGGAGGTGAAGTCGACCAACCCGTTCGACAGTCTCGACTTCACCAACGCCCAGTTCGAGGAGGGTGCGCGCAAACTGGCCGACCGGCTCGGCATAGCCTACCATCCGGACCATCTGGTGTCGCTGCGGGCGGCCGGCCGCGTCATTCACGACTGTCTGAACCGGGAAGCGCTGAAGGAGCCGCTCATCACCGGGCAACCGTACGTTGGGGTTGGGGCCGCCGCAGTCGGTAGCAATGGAACGCCGGCTGGCAAACCGCCGACACCCGCGCCCACCGAACGGGAGGTGGAAAAGGCCGCCCAGATACTGCGGTTGCTGCAGATACGGAACATGCGCTCGCTGCAGACGACGATAAACGAGACGATCGTGGCGGTGCAGAACGTGACCGCCGATCCGAAGACGGACTCGGCGCTGGGGAAGGTGGGCGTGTAGTGGGCAGCGGGAAGCAATACTTGTGATACGTACAACTGCGTACATACTTAAACTATGTTATTAATTAATAAAACTCCGGTCAATCATTGTTTCTATTTAATGGAATGGTTGTTCGTTTCCAGCTCCTTGGGTGTTGGTAGAGTTGTCGAGTTGCGTCAGCACACACATTGTTGAAGTGTGTGTGCATGTAAACAGCCATCTCCTGTCAAATGGAACAAAGTTTTTTTTGCAATCCCTTCGGACCGACATTGCGAAATGAGCCAAGAAGACCCGGCCTGCTGTGGCTCCGGCTGTACCAACTGTGTGCTGGACGTGAAACCATCCAAACACACGCTCCCACCCGATGTGGTCAACGTGTTCGATCGAACGTACAAACAATTCCGGTGCGAGTGCGTTACCCCGGCAGCGGACAATGTGTTCCGGTTTCGCTTTCGCTACGTTCCGGCCATCGGTGACGAGCGCGAGCAGCTGATCGTACCTCCCGGATGTCATCTAATGCTGCGAGCGCTTCGATCCGCCCTCCACCAGCCCGACCGGAAACCGGTCAGGAGTGCGGAAGATAACCCCTTGCTACGTTGGTGGGAAGCGAATCCCGTCCAGCCCGGGGGAGAGGAGCATGCAAAACAAACGCATCAAAAGTACGACAAAAGTGAAGACGACCTGTACCTCAGCCGGCCCTACACACCGATTGCGTTCGACCAGGAGCACGGCACCTTCGATGTGCTGATAAAGCTGGAACCGGGCGGTCAAATGACGAACCACCTCGTAACGCTGTCGGCCGGATCGCGCACCGAGTGGAAGGGTGTGTATGGAGATTTCCTGTGGACGCGCAATCGGTATCGCCATGTGGTCGCTTTCGTGCAGGGCGTTGCCATAGCGCCGGTGTACAGCACACTGCGATCGATTCTCGACGACGAAGGGGACGAGACCCGGCTGACGCTTTGCGCATGCTTTCGCAACCTTGCCGGTGTGCTGCTCCGGGACGAACTGCGCTCACTGGCCGGCTACTGGAACTTCGCGTATGCCATCTACCTGTCCCGGCGTACCTGCGCGTGTGCTGCTGCGGGGGTGGAGCGATGCAATTGTCTCGCCGCCCGCCTGCGCTACAACGAACCCATCCACGACCGGCGGCTAGCAGCGGCGGAAATCGAACGATTGCTCCAGCGACCCCTAGCTGATGGCAAACCTTCGCTGCTGGTGCTACTCTGCGGTACCGAATCGTTCACTAGCTTTATTAAGTCTACCGTGGAGAAGTTGGAAATAGAAAATTGCTACACGTTTTAGCACCGAGGTCTAGGCCTTGCGCGAGGACGATTTGACCGTGTGCCGGCGGATCTTTTCCTTCTCCCGCTCGAGCGTCTTGCCGGCCGTGGCCTCCTCCAGGCCACCGCGCGTCAGCTGGTTAAAGTCGATGATCGTGAGGTGCGGTTTCGGCGGCACGCTCAGCATCTCGATCGGTGGCATCTTCGGATCCGTCGCGGTCGACCCCGCCTGGCCCTTGCCCCTGCTGCCCACCTTCAGCCGGAAGTCGCTGGAAAAGTCGAGATTGCTGAACCGGGCCGCCTGTATGTTGGACAGCGAAAACTGGTCCTGGTGGATGTGGGGCCGCATCCGCAGTCCACCACCACCGCCGCCGTGCCCCGGATGGCCGTACATGTACCGCACCGGCGACCCATCCTCCGAGGTGGCACTGTCGTAGCAGATGGACAGGTCTGTGTAGCTGATCGGGGCGTACGCGCGGGTCGTCTTGGGGCGCACCCGCACCTCGCTGCGCGTTTTCGACCGTGCCCGCGGGCGGTGCGTCCGTGGACGGCCCTTGCGCGGCCGCAGCTCGTCGACGGGCGGGATGGGCAGAATGTTGGTAAACCGGTAATACTCCAGAAACGTGCGGGCGAGGTTTCTTCCGATTCGCATGTCTGTAAGCAGAAAAGATGGAATGGAGATAATCAGCGCGTCAGTAAAAGAAAAAAGTGTGTTGCTCGCGACACCTACACCCATCCTCCGTGTACTGGGTGAGAATGTTGGTCCCGTTCAGGAAGTAGCCGCACATCGACACCTCCAGCGTGTACGTGTTGACGTTGTCGCTGAGCGCCTCGACAAAGTAGCGCCGCGCCGTGCCCGACTTGCGGTCGTCCGCGTTGAACATCATGTGCTCCTGGCAGAAGTCCTCGCACTTGGTCGCAAACAGCTTCGGGAAGACGAGATGCCGCTCGTACCGGTACACGTTGTCGTACGTGCTGCCGTAGATGAACGTCCCGGTCAGGCTGGAGTGGGCGTGCAGATCGATCACAAAGTCCACCTGATAGCACTGCCCGGAAGGGGAAACGCAACAATATCAAACCCACTGGTCTGCCCAACCCCCTCGTCCTAACCTCCCCCCCCATCGGACTTACACTGGAATTGTCGTACTCCTTCAACATCTTCATCACAGCCGATAGGGTTGGGTGCGTGTACTGGGACAGCCGGTTCCACGAGCGGTTCAGATCGTGCCCGATCACGTTGCACCGGTTGTTGCCGAGGAACACGCCGTCCGGGTTGAGCATCGGCAAGATCTTGAACACCACGTGCTCGCGCAGCGCCTTCGAGATGGGCTGGTTGGCGGCGGCCAGAAACTCGATCAGCCCCTGCACCACGTACGAGGCGGGCGACTCGCCCGGATGTATGCGCGCCAGTATGACGACCATGTGGATCACGTTCTTCGGGTCCATCTTGTCCGGTTTCTTCACGTCGTCGAACGTGATCAGCTCGAGTTTGCGATTTTGCTAGAAACAACACACGAACGCCCTGTTTAAGTAGAAATGTTCCCCAAACAAAGTCCCAAACCACACTTACGATGCTCATGCCGAGCGAGGACCGCTCGAACGCTTCCGGAAACTTCAGCTCGACCGCGTTCAGGTACGCCTGCATCTTGGAGTAGGAGTAGGGAAAGGTAAGCGCGAACTGGTACACCTCGTCCTCCTTGTCGAACCCGAACGCGAAGCTCAGCACGTAGTGGTTCTGGTGCACCGGCGACTTGTAGTAGAACACCTCGCACCGGGGCAGCCGCTGCCACTTGGGCCGGCTGGTCGACTTTACCAGCGGCGTCATGCCGTCCTTGAACAGGTTGCGGCTCTTGTTCATGTTGACGATGTTGAAGATGACGCGCTGGTCCTGCTTCACGTTGTCCACGGTGAAGTTGAACCAGAAGCGGTACCGCGGATTGCACGTGTCCGGCCGCAGGAACAGATCGTACTCGAACTCGCCTACTAGGTCGACCCGCCCGAGGTTGCCCGTTTCGAACGCCGCATCGAAGCACAGGTGGCCCCGTTTCGCTTTGCCACTGTGTCCTGGTTTGGGGGCGAAGAGAGATAGAGAGGGCAAAAGGAGCGAAATGGCATTATTTTTTAAAATTTACTTGAAATAGAAATCACGTAAAATAGAAATTTTAACATTTTCCTGTTTTTTTGAATTTCAAAAACACGCCGAAAACTATGCAAAGACACACGGGCTGAGAACACAGCTGCACCTGCTAAACGCATGCGTGTTTTAGCGCGGGAGAGTGCGAGCGAGCACGATAGCGCTCCCACTCGCCGGCAGTGCCGCGTGCGCGCAAGCGAAACAGCACCATCTACCCACCCCGCACGTTGGTGTGTTGGTGTGCGCACTTGCAGGTCGGGAAAAGCCACACCACACACAGAGACGTCATTACTTCTTGGATCTTCTTGACGAGCGGAAGCTACTTTTGCCCGTGTGAGCTACGATTGTTGTGCGTTAAACAAAGCAAGTAGAGCAAGAGAGAGGTAAGCAGTGTTCCCCCCATCCCACTCACTCCCGAAGGGTAGTGGTGGGCCAGTCCGCTTCCCCCTTCGAGCGGTAGCGCTAGCGCTCCACAAGGGTCAACCAAAGGCGCGTTATTCCCGGGAAGAAAAGAACGCGCTTCGTGTCCCCCCGAGTGAAGCGAAAAGTGAAAACTCTATTGGCAATCGTTCACCCTTTCATTAGTGTGTGTGTGTGTGTGTGTATGTGTGTGGCTGCAGAAGGGACACTAGCGAGGTGTGTGTGCTGGTAATATGCTTCGCAATGTGTTGTGAAGGCTCGCGCGCTTGAACATTGACACGGTGGGGCGATGAATGAACATGATGTTGGGCAGCAATTTTTGAATGTGCCTCGATCGCGCGCGCGATGTTCCACCGCCAGCGACGCCATTTTGTTGTGAGAGCAGCGATACTAAGCTGGAAGTAGTTGATGGATGGGGAGGGGGTTGGGGAGGCGCTGGTGCTGATGCGTTTCAATTGTGGACTGCTTTGTCGAACTCCTCTCCCCCAACCCACCAAGTGGAGTTGAGTTTTTCTCACAATTTGAAGCACAAAATTATGTTGTGTTCGTGTGATTGAATTTCGCGTCATTTTAACTGCATTTGCTTGACGGGAAAGCGGTTCAAGGTATTGTGCGCAATCGTTGTTTTGAGAGAATGTTCGAGTGTGTGTGTGTGCGTGTGAAGTTTGATGAAATGAAATTTAAACAACACACGCAACGTGCAGAATTATGGAAAAAGAATGATTGTTTAATAAATTTGCTATCTTTTCGCATTGTTTTGATAATTTTGTTGAAACAACGTTAATTAATTTTTAATGTTTGTTTTGTTTAGTTTATCAAATTTAAATCGAATTGAAAACGGCGATTTTCGCACTTTTGCGTGTTAACATCATTTAAAACATTTTCCCATTTTCTATTGTTAATTTCTACACCCCACCGCGTTATATTGAAATTATGTTTTTGTTTTGATTGAATGTTATGGCCTACTGGGATAAAGGGCAGCCGACATCTTGGATTTAGGGGTTTCATCACCGTGCAAGAATAGGGCTGGAATTAATTCCACCGCTTGTGGTTTAAGGAGGAAAAGTATGTGTTTGGTTGGCTTGGGTTATTGATTTTCTCGAGCTTTTTGGCGGGGAGCGTCAGTGCGCATGTCGCCCCGTTTCACAAGCGGCTGGCTGACTTTCGAAGAAGCAGAAACCGGTTTTTCACCTTCTTTTTCATGCCAAGCGAGAGGGAGGCAGAATTTCAGCGCGTGTTTGAGAAAGAAAAAGAGAGCGATTAGGTTGTATCGAGTCCACCACCACTCGTTTCTACTACTGCATTTTGGTGTTTTGTTCTAATGAAACTTTTCTTTTTTTCTTTTCATCGAATCCCCCGGTAAATAATATGATGTAGATGGCACGTACCAAGCAGACCGCCCGTAAGTCGACCGGAGGAAAGGCTCCGCGCAAGCAGCTGGCCACCAAGGCCGCCCGTAAGAGCGCCCCGTCCACCGGTGGCGTGAAGAAGCCGCATCGCTACCGTCCCGGTACGGTCGCGCTGCGTGAAATCCGTCGGTACCAGAAGTCGACGGAGCTGCTGATCCGCAAGCTGCCGTTCCAGCGGCTGGTGCGTGAGATTGCGCAAGATTTCAAGACCGATCTGCGCTTCCAGTCGGCCGCCATCGGCGCCCTTCAGGTAAAAAACGTTTCTTTTGCCAGTCGGGGGGGAGGAAAAACTCTTTCTTCCGTAGTGTAATACCTTTCTTTAATACCCTTTTTTCCCAACCAACAACACACACACACACACATCCGCAGGAGGCCAGCGAAGCTTACTTGGTCGGTCTGTTCGAGGACACCAACTTGTGCGCGATCCACGCCAAGCGTGTCACCATCATGCCGAAGGACATTCAGCTGGCACGCCGCATCCGCGGCGAACGTGCTTAAGAAGCATATTGGATTAGTAATAAAATTTTCTTAAAACACTATATTATAATTTTAAACAAAATGATGCAACTACCATATGCGTACAATGCGCGATGGAGGAAAGGATGGAGGAGCAGGAGAAGGAGGAGAGCAAAGCAAGAACTTTGATAAACATTGAACACAAACTTTGATGAACCAGAACTTTGATAAAAACACATAACATTGAAAAATAAAACATGAAAAAAAAAAATGAAATCAGCAAAACGAAAACCGATCGTTCGATCGATTTGGCGCTGCATATTTTCCAACAAGATTCGATCTCCCAAATCAGCTTGAAATGGGCAGCAAACGAAAGAGTTGCGATGGGTAGTAGATGCGATTGCACGTATATGTGGCGCACAGGCTCTGTCTGTCGCCAATTGATTGATTGGATTGATTGAACCGTACATTCATAAGTATTTGGAAAAATAAATAGGTCAACGTTCGATGTTGCAAATTACAATAACATACGATTATCGATAATATTAATGCAAACAGCAAAAAAAAAAAAAAAGAATACAACAATTATCTAGACATATTCTGCATTTCTCTTCATCTTACAACACAAACACTATTACTCTACATTCTCGGAAACCCCGGTATTTCATCCCTGGGAGCACAGTCATCCTTTCTCGCTGTGTCCAACAGACCACTAAACCTGACAGAGCAAGCAAGCTTTTGATTTGTCGTTGCCTGGGATGGCGAGATGCGTTTCCGAAGCAAATTAACCGTAACCAATGCGTGTCCAGTAAATAGTACCGGCAAACAATGGCTTAATTATAACACACAATTATTAGCAGTTCGTCAACCGTATATAATTGAGGCCCCCCTATTTTCACAGTAATTCGTAATAAAATCTTAATGGAAAAATACATTTTCTAGATGGTTAATTTCGGTGGCACTTTCTTTTCTCCGAAGTACGGTCAGCTAATTCCAATCCGAAAAATGATGGTGCAAAGAGATGAAGGTGTAATAGTAATTAGTAATTCACTGCAGCCTGAGTGCAAAGCGTTTCCTTCGAGTGAGTGCTGCTACTACTACTACTACTGCTACAGCATTGCACCACTTACCTGGAGGTCGAACGATAACACGGCTCACATTTCCAAGTCCTCCCTCACCGTCGCTGTCGTCACTGTCTGAAAAAGGATGAAAAACAGACCACAAACACAAAACGTATTAGCGCGTTTGCCAGCGAAGGGAAAACACTACATTTAGAACTTTTCGGATTTAGCGCAGTGGCAACACCTTCTTCCGCCCGCTGATACATGCTCGTATGGGCGAGCGGATCACACGCATCCGGATTCATGCTGGGCGGGGTGGGCAGGTGTGCCTGTCCGTGGAGCCACCCAAAAACAACGATTCCCCTGTTCGCGAGACGACGATCCTTCACTCTCCAATGTTTGCACCGGAGGTCCGTCGGGATCGAATGGGTGCAACTTACTGAAGCCCTCCAACAGATCGAAATCACACCAAAGACGACCGACCGTGTGTGTGTATGTGTCTTGCCGAGCCCGGGGGTATCTCAAAGCCGCACACCCCCACCCCCAACGGCCAAAGCCCCCATTTTTCTTGGTGAAGTTGAAGAAGGCAGGACCTTCTCTTCTAACCCGTGTGGAGCCCCACAGATGGGAATGATGGAGATGTTGGTGCAAAAGGTGTGCCGCACAGCACACACACACACCCGCACATACGCACTCCTCCTTTATGGGGCCATTACAGGGAGATGGAGCCCATACGTTGGGTGCAAAACGCGACTCAGCCACACTCAGTGTGTGTGAAGTGTGGCAGGCCCATAATGCATGCACACACCACCATTACCACCATCATTGGGGTGGTAATGGCTGCGTACATTGGCCACGTGGTCTCGTGCGAGTTTCTATGCTTGGAACCACACTTGGGTGGGCTTGGGTGTGGTGAACCAGGCCCACTTGGGGACGTTATGGGTTACGGGAATTCCCTCGTTTGCGTTCGCCTGTCTATCAAACATAATGTGCAATATTCTATTGCGCCTATCGAAGAGGAGAAAGAGAGCGAGGGTGCGTGATGTCACGGTGTGAACGGGCAGTAACGGTGGAAATGCATGAACCTTTCTGGGGGGGCCCGAGCGGCGACCGCCCAGATGCACACAACCAAGCCTCGACGCGTCAAAGCTAATGAGGCTCCACCAAGGTACGTCGTCCTTCGTGCAAAATTTCCCGCGTGGCAACGGATGCAACGGTTTTCAAACGGCACCTTTACACCGTGTGGCCGATAAACGAACCGATGCCTCGGCACGATTACCATCAAACAGTAAAGGTAGAATGTGGCAGTTACCACCGATCCGTCGCTGCAGCCGGGCTGAGTAGAGCAAGTGTTGGTTGGAAATCAATTTTGAGAAAGTTTCACCTTCTTTTTCTCGGAGGAAGTAGCGAAATAAACGGCAGCGTTGAAGACTAGTTCTCGTGTATTTGCGTTTAACATGCAACGTGTTGTTTGTAGCCCAACGGGCTTGTTCGGGGTAGTCAACGATTAAGTGGTTTTGATAAAGAAGTAGTGCTGTGTGCGGTAGTTTCTAAGGATAACACATGTGCTGACGAGTTCATAGTGTTGTGATTACCCGCAGGAGTTTGTTAAATATGGTGCTGGAATGTATGCCAGTTTCTTTCCGTTTTGAGATGGGTGGATAGTTGCATGTTGAGCCAAACATCCCATATCGAAGGGGCACCTGGAAGCCGCCCCTCTACGCCCATCGTCATTGTGCCTGTTTAATTAAGCCAACGGAACCCCGCCGGAATGGCTCGTATCTGCCGCTCGTGCCACCAGGTACGAAGGCGCAAGAACAAAAGCTCCGATGCGAGTAATGCTGCGCTGGCGGCCATACCAGCGGCCAGCAGTACAAACGCGAACCTCACATCCGCCAGATGGATCTGCTCGGTGTGCGTACTGCTCTGTTTGTTGCACTTGGGCCGGGGCGTATAGTATCGCGCGTGATGGTACGCCAGCAGGCCGCTTTCCTTGATCAGCTGCAGGTTAATCTTGAACAGCTCCCGCAACGGGCTGCCCTTGATCAGGGGCAGATGGACGGGACGCTGGGGATAGAGCTGGACCTGCTGCAGATCACAGATTTCCCGTTCGGTGAACGTTTCTGTAAAGGCGTTTTGGGCCGTATAAGGTTAGTCAAGCTCTGTAGGTGGACGGATCCCCTAAGGTCCGGACACGCACCTATGATGAGTGCATTGCCGTACGAAGTTTCACAGTGAAACGCATACCCGCCCTGCCGGACCAGCTGCATACCGAACGACAGGTTCACGAATCCTCCATACCTGTTGGGCAGAACCTTCGTTTCGTACAGCTTCAAAGCGGCCGGATTGTTGGTACGCTGCAAAAAAGGCAGGCAAACAGTCGTATAAGAAAACAACCCTTCACACTCTCGCTCCCCTCAGCGTTACGAGAAAAAAGTCACGGTGGTAGCTCAGATTCTCGACCGTCATCTTTATCTCGCTGTCCACCAGCTTCTGCAGCGTGTTGATCGTCTTTGGCGGTGTGATCAGCTGATAGCCCACGATGAAGGAGCAGTAAAACTGGAACAGGATCATCGAGGAGCACATCGCGACCAGTACCAGCACTTGGTTCGAGCTCCACCAAATGATGCGATGATGGATGCCCTGCTGGCACACCATTCCCAGCGTACCGAGCAGCGACTGTTCCACCAGCCAGTCGAGAGTTGATCTACTGCGACCTGTCCGGTGAATGCAGACGATCAGCAGCGCGATCAGTAGTGCTACCGCGCCAAAGATCAGGCTAATAGCAAGCCAAACAATATTCGTGAACGGAAGCATGAAGATGTTGCTATTGTTCAAACTTTTCGGATGCCGGAACACGGTGTAGAAGCTGCGGGAAAGACAGAAAGAGAGAGTGAGAGATGGAGATAACAGTGTGCAGTGTAGTGTCCCCATAAGACTCGTACGTTCCGTGCGCTATTTCGATGGTTGTTTCGAAGATTGCAATACGCTCCGTCGTGAGTCCAAAGGGAGTGGTCACAAAATCGACCTGTTTGGATTGTAGCTGGCCCACTACACCTCGTGATGAGTTTTTGCCGATCAGATCAAATCGCCAATCTTCGGTTAATATCACTATGAGCCTGTTGGAGAGAGATGGACCATGGACAAATATTTCTATTAGGACAAATGTATGCCTTTCAGGAAGTGAGGTGAGCTACTTGAAATTCAGCTTCATCTCAAGCAACTTCACCAGCTGATAGCTGTGTATGGTTGCGGTGTACGATGTCTGTCTCTTTACAGGGTTGAGGTACTCGATGAATGATTGCGACTGTAGTTTGTCAATGGTCTACAAAGAGGAGGAAGCAGCATTTAGATCCTCCAAACAATTTCCAACCAAGAACACTCCATCTCACCGCTAGCGCTGTCCACAGCTCAATGCCCTCCAGGTCGTGGCTGCGAGCCCGACTTTTGGGCAGCTGGTTCAACGAAGAAACTGTTCCCAACAGCTCGAAACTAACTCGACCCCCACGGCGCTTAACGGTCCCCCGTACATCATACACTTCGAAAATCCTGGGAACATCTGCACGATCGCCACGATCGAACACTAGCATGATGGAGGCATCGTAGTTAATGTTCTGAGCCGACAGCAAACAGGTCACCTGCTCAAAGTTGCGTCCACCAAACATAAGCCAATGAAAGGTATCATTGAAGTAGGCATTATCGGACAGGTGACTCAGAACTGATTCCATTCCGGAGCATTCCAGGTTGAGAGTGATGGCCGTTTTGTAGCGCTCATAAAACATGTGCCATTGGAAATGCCGTCGAAAGTGGGCGCCGGTCACGTCGAGGTAGTACACGCTGCCATGGAATGACTGGCGAAGGGCTGATGCGATGCGGATCACATCCTGATCAACCGGCTCCTGGACACAGTGGAGTAACATCAGGCTGGTAATGGAACGCTTCTCCAGAAACTCTTCGATCAGTTGAGTTCGGGACGAACATCGAGTTGGAGTTAAAAGTCCTAGCAGGAACAGGGCACAAACAAACACCTTCATGTTGCAGAGTCACTGAGACACATGTTCGGACTGAAGCACTTTAAATATTCGCTGTGATGAATCCTTTGCTGATACAATTATCATGTCAGAGGAGAGGTAACACATGTGCTTTGGTATGGTGAGCGCAAGAACTAACAAATTGCAATAATAATTCACATTAAAGAGGAATAATCCCCACTTAAGAGGAATTCAATTACTGATAGCAACATTGTATCAAAAGGTTATTTTTAGGATATGAAACGCTTGTTTAATTTGGTTCAAACGACGATGGGCATAATAATGCGATAATTATCTTCCAGGGACTATGGTTATCCTTGACGATGGTACCACAATTCGCGTATTGTAACTGAGGCCCTTTTTTATATGTCAACTTAAAGTGGATAATGTAGATAATGAAGGTCAATTTATATCTTACAAGACTGTGCGAGGTAAATAGCACGCGGTGTCCTTGGTATTATAGATGAGTAGGGTATTTAATTGAATTACGTAGAAATGAGCTTATATGCTATTAAAATAGTTAAAATGAACTTAATTCCAACGAAAATGCTAATGCATAATTAACCTTATGTAATATTTACTTTACACATGGATATAACAGAACACTGCTAATATGTTGAATTTGTAATACTTTTTGCATGCTTTTCATAGAATTCGTTTATTTGACCCGGTTACAGAGCTACGCATCATGATGCATAATAATTCCAGCGTGCGTGTCACTCAAGGTTTTTTAAAGGCAATTTCTTCGAGGCTTTTAATTCTAAAGAGTATATCAACAGAAACTGATTTAGAACAGGTCCTGGAACTGATCTCAAACTCATTTCATACTCTGAAACTTTTAAACAAACCATACCGCTCCAGGACCTTATATGAACCTCATACAGGTCTGAGAATTGGTTTTGGAACGGATGAACAGAATCGAAAAGATCCTAAATCCATACAGATGCTGGAATTTATCCTGATCTCATACCGGTATCCAAAAGATACCGAACCAAGATACCCGATACCGTGTAAAGAACCTGTAGGTCCTGTTGTCCTGGGTTTGGAGTAGCTCCGAGTAGTAGCATCAAACGTTCTCGGCTTGGCAGGGGCCGTCCTGAGGAACGTGTCGATGGTGTTGGGCTGATGTTGATTCAAGTTGATTGGGCAATTAGAAAGAGGGAAAAATGATTCTTGCTCACTTGGTCATTCGATTATTTGCCTCAAATTCCCTCAGCAAAGCGGTGAACCGGATCTTTCAAAAAGTGATCCATGTTTCACTCGCTCATTTTAAAGACCCGGGCCATCCGAGCGGATCCGGATCTGATCACACATTTCTAGTACAGTAGCAACGGTGGAAATGCATGAACCATCCTGGGGGTGCCCGAGCGGCGACCGCCCAGATGCACACAACCAAGCCTCGACGCGTCAAGTTAATGAAGCTCCTCCAAGGTACGTCGTCCTTCGTGCAACATATCCCGCGTGGCAACGGATGTAAAGGCCGGGCTACATTGATCGTACTCTCTGGTGTAATTTTGATTTTCACTAGCGCATCTGGCGGCGGCTGACCGAAGCATTTTTCCAAACAATTTGGAGCCGCTTCAGAAAATATGTTATTTTTCCATGTTTTTTACCTTAACTGGATTGGAAAAGCTTTGTAATTGATAGATGAATATGTTTTGCAAGTATTTCAGCCGTTTTCGCATCAAAAAACGGTGAAAAAACTAATTAACTTTGAGATCCAACACGACCATTCCCCCGACGACCAAACAAAGCTTCCACCAGCCGCCGCCAGATGCGCTAGTGAAAATCGAAATTACACTTGCGAGTACGATCAATGTAGCCCGGCCTTAACGTTTTCCAAACGTTCCAGCCTTTACACCGTGTGACGACAAACGAAACCAATCCCTCGGCATGATTACTATCAACAGAAAAGGTACAATGTGACAATTACCACCGGTCCGTCGTTGCAGCCGGGCTAAGTACAGCAAGTGTTGTAGGAAATAAATTTTGAGAAAGTTTCACCTTCTGTTTCTCGGGGGAAATAGCGAAATAAGCGGCAGCGTTGACGACTAGTTCTCGTGTATTTGCGTTTAATATGCAACGTGTTCCGACGGGCTAGTTTGGGATAGTCAACGATTAAGTGGTTTTGATAAAGAAGTAGTGCTGTGTGCCGTAGTTTCTAAGGATAACACATGTGCTGACGAGTTCATAGTGTTGTGATTACCCGCTGGAGTTTGTTAAATATGGTGCTGGAATCTACGCTAGTTTTACACCATTTTGAAATTCGCGAACAATTGCATGTTGTGTTAAGCATCGCATATCGAAGGGGCACTCCGCCCATCGTCATTGTGCCTGTTTAATTAAGCCAACGGAACCCCGCCGGAATGGCTCGTATCTGCCGCTCGTGCCACCAGGTACGTAGGTGCAAGAATACAAGCTCCGACCCGAGTAATGCTGCGCTGGCGGCCATACCAGCGGCCAGCAGTACAAACGCGAACCTCACATCCGCCAGATAGATCTGCTCGGTGTGCGTACTGCTCTGTTTGTTACACTTGGGCCGGGGCGTGTAGTATCGAGCGTGATGGTACGCCAGCAGACCTCTTTCCTTGATCAGCTGCAGGTTCACCTTGAACAGTTCCCGCAATGGGCTGCCCTTGATCAGGGGCAGATGGACGGGACGCTGGGGATAGAGCTGGACCTGCTGCAGATCACAGATTTCCCGCTCGGTGAACGTTTCTATGATGAGTGCATTGCCGTACGAAGTTTCACAGTGAAACGCATACCCGCCCTGCCGGACCAGCTGCATACCGAACGACAGGTTCACGAATCCTCCATACCTGTTGGGCAGAATCTTCGTTTCGTACAGCTTCAAGGCGGCCGGATTGTTGGTACGCTGCAAAAAAGGTAGGTAAACAGTCGTATAAACCATAACAGCCCTTCACACTCCCGCTCCCCCAAGGCGTTACGCGAAAAAAGTCATGCTGGTAGCTCAGATTCTCGACCGTCATCTGTATCTCGCTGTCCACCAGCTTCTGCAGCGTGTTGATCGTCTTTGGCGGTGTGATCAGCTGATAGCCCACGATGAAGGAGCAGTAAAACTGGAACAGGATCATCGAGGAGCACATCGCGACCAGTACCAGCACTTGGTTCGAGCTCCACCAAATGATGCGATGGTGGATGCCCTGCTGGCACACCATCCCCAGCGTACCGAGCAGCGACTGTTCTACCAGCCATTCGAAGGTTGACTGCGACCTACTGCGACCTGTCCGGTTGAAGCAGACGATCAGCAGGGCGATCAGTAGTGCTACCGCGCCAAAGATCAGGGTAATAGCAAGCCAAACATTGGTCGTGAACGGAAGCATAAAGATGTTGCTATTGTTTAAACTTTTCGGATGCCGGAACACGGTGTAGAAGCTGCGGGAAAGACAGAGAGATTGAAAGATGGAGATAACAGTGCGCAGTTTAGTGCCCCGTAAGACTCATACGTTCCGTGCGCTATTTCGATGGTGGTTTCGAAGATCGCGATACGCTCCGGCGTGATTGCGAAGGGAGTGGTCGCAAAATCGACCTGTTTGGTTTGTATCTGGCCCACTACACCTCGTGATGAGTTTTTGCCGATCAGATCAAATCGCCAATCTTCGGTTAATATCACTATGAGCCTGTTGGAGAGAGATGGACCATGGACAAATATTTCTATTAGGACAAATGTATGCCTTTCAGGAAGTGAGGTGAGCTACTTGAAATTCAGCTTCATCTCAAGCAACTTCACCAGCTGATAGCTGTGTATGGTTGCAGTGTACGATGTCTGTCGCTTTACAGTGTTGAGGTACTCGATTAATGGTCGCGGCTGATGTTTTGGGCACTTTTGGGCAGCTGGTTCAACGAAGAAACTGTTCCCAACAGCTCGAAACTAACCCGGCCTCCACGGCGCTTAACGGTCCCCCGTACATCATACACTTCGAAAATCTTGGGAACATCTGCACGATCGCCACGATCGAACACAAGCATGATGGAGGCATCGTAGTTAATGTTCTGAGCCGACAGCAAACAGGTCACCTGCTCAAAGTTGCGTCCACCAAACATAAGCCAATGAAAGGTATCATTGAAGTAAGCATTATCGGACAGGTGACTCAGAACTGATTCTATTCCGGAGCATTCCAGGTTGAGAGTGATGGCCGTTTTGTAGCGCTCGTAAAACATGTGCCATTGGAAGTGCCGTCGAAAGTGGGTGCCGGTCACGTCGAGGTAGTACACGCTGCCATGGAATGACTGGCGAAGGGCTGAGGCGATGCGGATCACATCCTGATCAACCGGCTCCTGGACACAGTGGAGTAACATCAGGCTGGTAATGGAACGCTTCTCCAGAAACTCTTCGATCAGTTGAGTTCGGGACGAACATCGAGTTGGAGTTAAAAGTCCTAGCAGGAACAGGGCACAAACAAACACCTTCATGTTGCAGAGTCACTGAGACACATGTTCGGACTGAAGCACTTTAAATATTCGCTGTGATGAATCCTTTGCTGATACAATTATCATGTCAGAGGAGAGGTAACACATGTGCTTTGGTATGTTGAGCGCAAGAACTAACAAATTGAAATAATAATTCACATTACAGGGAAATAATCCTCACTTAAGAGGAATTCAATTACTGGTACAGAAAATACATAAAATGGTTATTTTTAGGATAAGAAATGCTTGTTTGATTTGGTTTAAATGACGATGGGCATAATAATGCGATAATTAGCTTCCAGGGACTATGGTTATCCTTGATGATGGTACCACAATACCAGTATTTTAACTTAGGTCCTTTTTTCTAGGCCAACTTACAGGGTTTCCCACGATTTATTGGTCAGTTCCCATGATTTTTTGGTGAATTCCCACGAATTTTTGGTCGTATCCCATGGATTTTTAGTTCGTTCCCATAATTTATTGGTATTTTCCGAATGGATATCAATACAATTGGACCAAAAAAATCTGGGAAACGGCCAAAAAATCGTGGGAACGCACTAAAAAAATATGGGAACCAACCAAAAATTGATGAGATCCAACCAATAAATCGTGGGAAACCCTGTAAAGTGGATAATGTAGATAATGAACCTCAATTTATATCTTACAAGACTGTGAGAGGTAAATAGCACGCAGTGTCCTTGGTATTATAGATGAGTAGGGTATTCAATAAAATTACGTAATAACGAGCTAATATGCTATTAAAACACTTAACTGACCATACTAAATCAACTTAATTCCAACGAAAATGTTTAGATATTATCAGCGTTATATAATAATTACTTTACATATGTCTACAAAAGAACGCTGCTCATATGGTGAATTTATTAGCCTTTTTGCATATTTTTCATTTTGGATATTTTGCCTGGTTACGGAGCTACGCAAATAAATTTTGAATACTACTTTTGAATATACTATGTAGTAACTCTAGCGTGCGTGTCACTCAAGGTTTTTTAAGCCAATTCCCTGGTGACTCTTAATTCCAAAGGGTGTGTCAACAAAAACTGATTCAGAGCTCATACAGATCCTAGAACTGATCCTAAACCCATTTCATACTCTGAAACTTTTACACAACCCATACCGCTCCAGGAACTAATATCAACCCCATACAGAGCTGATCCCACACCGCTTGTGGAACTGATACTAATCTCATACATGTCCTGGAATTGATCTCTATCAAAGAACCCGACATTCGACGAAATTCCCGGCACAAGTTGGTTGAAAACATGGTGCTCATGAGTTCAAATACAATCATGATCTACGTGTACGTATCTCTCGCTAAAAGATACCAATAAATTCTTCTTCTTCTTTGGCTCAGCAACCGTTGTCGGTGAAGTTGTTTGTTCGAATAGTTTGGCAAGGCTTTGGCTCCAACGGAGTTCTTTCGCCTGTTGTTGGTAAAGGCCTGCCTGTACCACTTGTGGGCATAGCTTTCAGTGACTTATGGATTACCACCCATAGGAGGATAGTCAGTCCTACGTATGGCGGCACGGTCCATATGGGGCTTGAACCCATGAAGGGCATGTTGTTAAGTCGTACGATTTGACGAATGTACCACGAGACCGGCAACCAAGAAATTAAACCAGTAAAGGTGAAATACAAAGTAATACTATTTAATTTCATTTTAACTTTCTACTTCCAAAACCCGTCTCCACGTAACAGAACTCAATCCATTTAGACAAACCCTACCGGTACAATTCTGCTCCCCGGTACAGATGCCGGATTCTCGCATGATCTGTAGCTGCAACTTGAACAGGTCCTTCAGCGGGCATCCCTTGATCAAGCTGGGAGACGCGGTGTGGGTTGCGCATGACATTATGCAGCTCGCAAATTTGTCTCTCGGTAAACGTTTCTAGAAATAACAAGAAGGGGAAGGATTGCGTTTTGTTGGTGCTCTACACAATTGCTACTGTTACCCCGTACCCAGCACGTCTGCGTTTCCGTAAGACGTGTCACAGTTGGAAGGCATGCCTACCCTGTCGGACAAAGGCGAGCCCGATCGCTACTGGGTTCTTCGTTCGCTGGAAAATGGTTCGGAGAGTGGAGAAGGCCGAAATGTAATATACCACACTGTGTCGGGAAGTTTCACCAGCGACCAGTTACCAGACAAAAAGTCATCATTCTATTGTACTGTACATCAATCGAAACGTTCGTCCCGGTAGCAATCAGTTTCTCCAGAGTGCGAATCGTACGACCAGCTAATAGCTAAAGATGAAGAATGCATAAGTGCTCCTCGCTGGCCATAAGTGATCAACGGTGTGCCGTTACGTCCAGCATGCTGAGCGTAAAAAGGACAGCGATCGTCAGTCCACTAGTATGTGATCGCCCTACAGTAGGCCAGTTGCGATCCAGCTCATCGTATCAAACAGATGGAGGAAAATGTGCCTGTCCCACGCATACCTTGGATGGTGAAAGAATGTAAAGGTCGTGTCCGGTCCTGTTGTCCGGGGTTTGGAGTGCATTAAATAGTCCTGGCAGGGATCGTCGTGAGGAACGTGTCGATACTGTTGGGTTGATGTTGAAGCAAGATTTCGAAGGAAATTCGAACTGGAGCACATCTCAACACGGACAAACGATCCCGTTTAATATCAATTACCGATTCAACAGCACGTAGCCCCACTTGCTGAAGATTTTCACCATCCACCAGTCGGTCGGAGGGGCCAAGGAGGTCAACGTTGCTCATGCCACCGCGTATCTTTACGCTACCGTACACAACGTACATTTCGTAGGAGCAATCGATCACGCTAAAGCAGTTGATAGATGATTATTTTCAATGATGATTGTTGTCAATGACAATGACGAAAGAGACCAGAAAACAAACACGAATTATTTTGCACAAAGTTAGAAACGGAGAATACGAACACAAGAGGGCGTACGCAACCTCCAACCATTCGCTTTTGTCTCGATTAGTCTAATTATCCTTGGGCGGACAGGATAATTGTGTGCCATACTTGCATGGGAAATAGTTTGCTGTTGATTGCACTTTTAGATAGCACTACTCTGTGCTCACCCTGTGCAATACGATCAGTTGTTAAAGAAGCTTTGAGACATGAGGTGCTTGCTCCTTTCCTTCACTTGCCTTGCGCTTACCAGCGCGGTACAAAAAGACCTTGTGTTGTTCGATTTAATGAAATGGCAACAGCTGAAGGTGGTGTACGTTTTCCACTGCTTCCACCTGCAGGATGGTTCGTGAGGAACGGAACGGAAAGTTGCGACTGGCGATGCAATCGAAAACTTTCTCTTCGTGTTTTGTGCAATTTCAGAGCTCATCCACCAGCTGCACAGTGCGAGGAAAAATCACCCAGCAAGTATGTCCTTCCTGAATGTGGCCAGCTTCAGCGGGTCGAAATTCGAGGCCTCACTTCAGTCGGTGCATGTTGGCGTTGGTTTGATGGCCGATTTAAACTGTGACGGGCTGGCAGGTGTACTGAAGGCGCTATCCGTAAGGGGCTTCTTTAATGGTGCACGATTTAGGTGGTTGTTGGGCGGTTTGGAGACGCTGCAGCAGAGTAGGATGATTTTGGAGAAGCTCAATATTACCGCGTCCTCTATGGTGCTTCTCACGCTGCCTATGAGGACTAGCAATAATGACACAAACTTTGCAATTCTTGACGTGTGTGGACATCGTGTGGGTACTCGGTGGGAGTTAAGCTTTCTTCAGATCGGAGCCTGGAGTACGTCCGCCGGTTTGACGATGTGGGATAAGCGGAGCGTGTACGAGAGGCGACAAAATCTGCTCGGAATGCAACTGACTGGAATAGCGAAGGCAAGTGTTTGGACAAGTGCTAGAATTAGTTAGAATGTACTAACTCCGCTTTTTAGGCAACAGCAATAGGTGCTAGCACGGTGACTGGTGAGCTGCAGAGTGGTCGAGCTTATGGATTGCGTCTGTGGAATGTATTGTCTACGATGCACAACTTAAGGTATTCAACTTATAGCGAAAAAAGTGAATGCGAGTATTAAACCTAAACTAACCTTTCCTACAGCATCACTGAGAATCTTGTTAATGAAGGGAATCAACAACCGTTTGACTTAATTATCAACCCTGTCGAAATTAAACAGCAAGACATCTCCAAACTCCACTATACTGCTGCTGTTCACGATACCCAGTATGTTACAATGTGAAGGGTTGAATTAACATTCAAGCTATATTTAAGTGTTCTCCTTTCTCATATTTGCACAGGACAATTCTTCTTTTCCTGCATCCTAATGTGGACTGGACGAGAAATTTTTTTCTGCGCCCCTTTACTGTTCTCTCGTGGCTGGGAATCACTGCGCTATTTCTTGCGTTTCTACTACTAATGTGCTGCATACTACACCTCGATCGGCTGGAGGGTCAGGATAGAGAAAATGGTATTTTGGTGTTAGTGTTGGGAATACTGTGCCAGCAAGGTTTGTTAAGAAATTGGCATAGAAGAAATGCTTCATTTTTTAAAACATATTTACGCGAATGTCTTGCAGGCTTCATCGAAACGTTCCACTCGTACGCAAGCAGAATCACGGTCTTCGCCATGATACTCTTTAGCATGCTGGTTTATCAATTTTATCTGACGTACATTGTAAGCTTTCTGCTGGTCGTACCACCGAAAAGCATCCACACGCTTCACCAGCTAGTAGAAAATGGATTTGCCGTAGCGCTGGAAAACGTGCCCAAAAACGTGGAATATTTAAATGTAGCGTACTCGGGAGCATCGCTTGCTATTAGCTGTCGCCACACAAGACAACACATTGAAGCGCGTTCTTCTCCTCTTTTCTTGTCTGATCCAGTAGGCCACGGATGATGAGCATTTGCTAGCGCTGGTACAAAAGCAACTCACACAGGCGGACACTCTGTACTACGACATGGCGGAAGGACTTGAACTCATTCTTCGCGGAAGGGTTGCGTTTCTGTGCGATGCACACCATGCTTATCAAATGATGCAGAGTGAGTAGAAGCTTTAAAACGTGTCGATTATCTCGTGAACCGACTTTTCTCCCTCTCTAGCCCATTTCACGGACGAGCAGCGGTGCGCACTACAGGAAGTGGTACTGATCAGCAAAAAATCTACCCATCTGGCCCTGGCGAAGGATAATCCGTTGCGGGAGCTGTTTCGCGTCACGGTGCACCGAATCGCCGGAAACGGTGTGATGCAGTACGAGCGGAGCCGTTGCTACGCCGACAAGCCAAGGTGTGCCGAAAATGAGGTTAAAATGCCGGAGGTTAACCTAGATCAGGTGTCCTCGGTGATGGTGCTGTTGCTGGGCGCGATTGTCGGAAGTATCGCCGTGCTGCTGCTGGAGCTCACTGTCAGCCGGGTTTGGCCAGGGCGACACAGAGTCGTGCCGAGCAGCGGCATGAACCGGAAACTTTAACACCTGCTCCTCATAGCAAACATCAATCATTCTTCGGCTGGCAAAAATGGCTGCACAGTTTGTGCTACTTAACATGCACACAGAAAAAGGCAGCAGACCGTTTTTAATAGTAGACAGACAAAACCAAAAAAAAAAAATCTTGCCTGGCGTGTGTAATCCAGGAAAGGCTAAAAAAGGCAATACGACACGATGGCTCACGCTTCACCCCACCTCCGTTTAGTCGATGAAAGCTGTAAAAGCACACCGCGTGCAGACGTCATAAAAAGGCGGCCAAAGCGCTACTCACCTGATCCGAAGTCACCCATCCTGTGGCAGTGCTTGCTGGCTTGTGGGTTTCTCTTTTTGTGCGCAAAAGCTTACGATGCCGATTTACACGCAATCGATACACCGGGCACGGTTAGAACAGGAAGTGGGAACAACGACCGACACCATAGTGATTTTTTGCGTTTTGTTAGTCGCGTTCCCAGGGGTGCCGGATACTCCAATTTGACCGCAGTTGTAACACGGAACAGACGTTTACATCGTTTTCCGTCAATCGTTACTCATCATTCCATAAATCAATGCCACGTTCCACCACCGCACTACTGTCGAATGTCACACACTTGCTCGCAACGGAAGTTGACACTAGGAAAGCACTCCCGGGGTAGTAGACCGTCTTCGCGAGATTATCTGAGGCCGCGAATTGCCCGCACTTTATAGCTTAACTGATAATTTAAAGAAAATTGTATGATTTATGAGCTTTGAGCACGGAGCACTCGCAGGATTTGTACACGTTGCTAGGTGTTTCACTTTCGCGCTAAGGTTAGTGTACTGGGATACTACAAACTGTACGAGAGAATGGCCTTTAACGGGGTTGCACAGAAAGCTTGGAAGAGAATCAACGAAAGGTAATATCCTTGCCGTCCTGTTGTTTGCTTGAACCTTAAGATTCTATTTGAAGATTCTAATTTTGCATAAATAATTCAGCCCAACTTCTAATACGGCCCACCAACATCCGATCAGTGGTATCACGGTACTGATGGCGTTAGCTACGCCCGTCTGCTGGCTTAGCTCGCATCGGACGAACGAAATCGGTGATAAAAAAGTTCCACCCAGCCCCCGTGGAGCCAAAGTTTTGGGCATGCCGTTTTTTGTGTGTTTGCGTCTGATGATGCCGGCAACACGGGTATGACAAATTGCCTTTTCTGGGCGGGGGGGAGGGGGGAGTTGCACGCTCAGTCGTCAGGCGCAAGACAGGGCACAAAACCTCGAAAAAAAAGGGGAAGTGTGCCAGAAGCTGGCCCCGAAATCAGGCACGCCATCGAAAAGGGGTGCTTCAGGTCACTATCAGCCAGGGGGTGTTCGAGCAACTTCATTCATTGCGACCGGCACCGAACCGGTCCGTCCGTCCGTCCGTGTTTGATCGATAGCGGGCACTCCCGTGTTGCACCGACCGGGACAGCACGGAACTGTCGCGATGCCTCCGGAAGTAATGCGTGTATCGAAACGTGTGTAGGCTGTGCATATGGGGGAGCCCTAAGGTGCTTTAGCCTTTCGTGAGCATTGACATCATTTTCTGCTGTTTCTCGGGTGCCGGCGCATGGGATATGTGCGCTGTGGAGTACGTGTTGCAACAAGGGGATCGTAATAGAAAATGGCATTTGCCCTTCGTGCTTATAGTGAGATGGATAGAAAATTAGTGTTGTAAAATTTTAATTTCCATAATAATAGACAATCATAAGCGGATAGTGACCATGGCGATCATAGCGGCTGTTCTCTGGCTTTTACCAAGGAGTGTTTGTATTCTTCAAGCAGGAACACTTCACACTGAACGAAGCATATGAAAGATAACAAAAGATTATGTTCGATTAAAACACAAGTTTCTTGTTGATTCCACAACTATTTCGAGCGAATCGCTTTACTTTCCATTTACAGCAAATGTACAATTGTTGAGATTTAAGACGAAATGTAAATGTACCCTTTGGCGCTGTTTATCTTTGCACGCGCGTGTGTCCATTCGCAATGGGAAAGTACTCAACCAGCCGCACTAAACACGTCGCTTGACGTTTTCAACAACAACGAACAGTGCGAGACAGTGACGCCACGACATAAACACAGCCGACCGAACCCTATAGGAGCAAACGAGAAAGGTAGTGCAATCCATGGATTATCAGCAGCAACTAGGATACACGGTGGAAGGCCCTCGAATTTGCCTGCCAAAAAAGAAGAACAAGAAAAAGACAACAGTGGCAAGATAATGACACGGTTTGTGAACTGTGTCCATTAGATTTGAGCTGATTTCCACCTTTTTTCTCCGCCACCGCCGTCGCCGTCGTGTGTATTGCCGCTTCGTTGCGTAGACACCTCCTTCGCCGTTCCCCGTCTGCAGCCGTCGTGTCGTCGTAACAGGGCATCTTTTCTGTGCGGGGTACGTATCAAAACCCGAGGTTGGTCCCCGTTGGTCGGCGCTCGGGGCCAGCAATTTGTTGGCGTATTAGAACCGTGCGTGCTGCGTAGTGCGTGTGCTGACAGGGCCATTCTTTACTAACCAGACTGTGGTGGTGGTGTGTGTGCGCTTTTTTCTTTCCCTCTTCACCCCCTCCCAATCACCCAATTAAAGGTGGTTCGGGATAGCACCCGGATTGTGGATAAAAATAAACCATGAACAAGGAAGCAGCCGAGGACTGTGTGGAGCGAGCGGTGAAGTACCTGGCCGAGGGGAAAATCGAGAAAGCGGAAAAACTACTAAACAAATCGATTACTCTGCATCGGACGGAACGGGCCGAAGGTGAGTATTGGGTTTTGGTTTTGCGTGCATGGTTCAACCCTGACCCGTACCTACCCACCCACTCACCCACACACCCAAACACAGACAGACACGTTGAATGGGCAGTGCTGATCCGATTTGTACTCTTGCAGAGCTGCTAAATAAAATCAAATGTGGAGCGTACGCGGAAAGTGCCACCTCCGGCAACACGTCGGACGACGGCGTGCGGCAGCGGACCACGGCCAAGGGAGCAGCACCGAAAGCGGAAAGTGGCAACGAGGCGGAATACACACCGGAACAGCTGGAGGCGGTGAAGCGGATTAAGAAGTAGGTGGTGCCGGCGAGCATGTAATTGATCATACGCTGATCGTTCTCCTTTTTTTGTGTGTCCTCTTTGGTGCAGGTGCAAAGATTACTACGAGGTGCTGGGCGTAGCGAAGGATGCGACCGATTCGGACATCAAGAAAGCGTACAAGAAGCTGGCGCTGCAGCTCCACCCGGACAAAAACCATGCGCCCGGCGCGGTGGAAGCATTTAAAGCGATCGGCAATGCGGTCGCCATCCTGACCGACGCGGAGAAGCGGCGCTCGTACGATCTGTACGGCTCGGAGGAGCACCATCAGCCGGCGACGGCGCGCAAAGCGCGCTACCACCACGACTACGCGTACTCGCGTGGATTCGAGACGGAATTTACGGCGGAGGAGCTGTTCAACATGTTCTTCGGGGCCGAAATTAACACCCAGCACGTGTACACGCGCCAGAGACGGTTTCATCGGGCGGAACAGCAGCAGTACAGGGAGGTACGGCGGTGCGGGCTGTCCACAAGTACACGTTGGAAAGTGCTCGCTTTTCATTGCGGTTCTGCTTTTGCTCCCTCTTTTCAGCCCCAGTCAGGGATTGCCGCCTTTATTAACCTGCTGCCAATCATACTGCTTATCGCGTTGTCGATGATGTCGTCGTTCTTCATTTCGGATCCCATCTACAGCCTTACGCCGAGCCAGTAAGTAGCGGGACGCTTTGCGAGCTGCCAAATTTGCCATGTGCAGTCCGTTTACCTCTGTTTGTTTTTTCTTTTCTCTTGCTTCTTCGAACTCGTGCAGAAAATTCTCCGTCGCACGCAAAACGAACCAGCTGAAGATACCGTACTACGTGAAGGATAACTTTCACTCCGAGTACCAGGGGTCGGTCGGCCGGCTGGAAGCATCGGTGGAGGAGGAATATTTGAACAATCTAAAGCATTCCTGCTACCGAGAGCGGAACTACAGTAAGAGCCTTTTTCCACGTTTTGGGATGTTCCGTTTGTTAATTAACGTATGCCTTTTTCTTCCTGTACGCTTCCCACATCGCAGAAGACACGATGCTAATGAAGGCACGGAACTTTGGCGACCGAGAGCTTTACCATAAGGCGCAAAGCATCAACACACCGTCTTGTGATAAATTACAAAGTTTACACAACTAGTCAAATGCAGCCAAATCGTGGTTTTTCGACCACGACAGCTGAGCAATGTACGTGTGCAATGTACGTGTGTGTGTGTGTGAGTGTGTGCATACGGGCGGACCACCATCCCTTTTTCTAATTCTGCAGCACGTGGAAAGAGCGGCGGTGCGTGTGTGTGTGTGTGTGTGTGTTCGTGCAGTGGCGGCGTTTTTCTACGGTGATGCAGTAGTTTGTTCTATGTTTCCCCCCTCCCCCCTTTTTTATCGATGATTGCATTGGTTCAGCAGGAAAGACATACACAGACACACACACACACACACACGCACGCACGTGCCTGACCGTGCTTAGATTGTGCTTAAAGACTCCTCTCCTCGTCCCAGTTTTTAGGTACGGCATTTCTTCATCACGACGATAACGCCGGCTACAACCGGCAGCTTAGATAATTCATTGTAGAAAGGCGCGTGGCGCAAGTGGGGCTTTTAGGATGAAAATGGTGAGTGATAGGCAAATTTGTTGTTTTCATTTTTGTAGTAGGAAATTCAGAAGCAATTCTCAAATAAAAAAAAACGAAGGGTACTCTTTAACAACACAAGCCGGTCGCACGGTGGCAAAGACATAGAAATACTTCACGCGTAAAAGGGCGTAAACTATCAGCAAAAACCGCCGCATACCAGCCCCGTCTTACGAATGCACGGGTGCGGTCTAATTTATGCAAAAACCAAAACCTTCCTTCTTTGAAATAAATACAAAACAAAAAAACCAATCCTACATATCTTACGTTTATTTGTCGTTTTACCTTATTGATTTTGGCAAACGCAAAAGAGAAAGAGAAGAGGAAAAACGACCATCCACTGCTGTGAAATACATCCCCCTATTGCCCCTTGCGGGATTGTCGTAAAGCACAATTTGTACCGTAATTAACCGAACGGACTAATTGTCCTGTCCGGGGCGTGGAAGAAAGGAAGCAAATGTGTCTATAACCGTTTGGCGCCGCCCTAATTTCTTGTTAACCTTCTGAAGGGCTGTGGAAGACTATTAGAAGAAAAACGAGAACGTTTTAGGTTACGCGATCTGCCTAATGGAATGTGTCTGCGATTGTGTTTGTCAAGCAATTGCAATGACAGTGAGCAGTGGCCAAATGTAGTGCTGAGTGTTTTTTTGATTTATTTACTTTAAATATTTACGCTTTTGCCAGTTTGCTGCATTGCTGCACAACACCTGTGAAATGCATGATTTATATGAAACAATTTGAAAAATTATTGCTTCAGTGCATGAAATTGGTGTACCCTTTACCCGAGTGTTTGCACCAGTTTCTATTGAATTTTGCTAAACATTACACCGTAAATTACATCTACAAGTTGGCCTGCACCGATGTGCTCCTCTCGAGCATGTTTTCTTCCGCCTCGTAAACCTTCACAAAACCATGCCATGCAGCGACCACGTGCCGGTTCGCTTTTCGAAAAGTTCGCCCCCCCATTTCACAGTGCTCACCGGGTCGTTTCGGTGGTTTTATTTGCTTTCTTTGTTATGCACAACTCGATGCACTGTACCCGGTTGCATCTTACTTAGCTCCTTTATGCTCTGTCCACCTCCCCTTTCCTTTGGCCGATATGGTTGTGTGGGGCAAAAGTTTACTCTCCATTCATCGTCTAGCGGTGGCAGATGGGTTTTGTCGTGTGAGTGTTTTTTCTCCTGCTCCTGGTTAAAGAGCTTTCTGGTTCTGGTTCTTTACAAATTGTTGAGCTTTGGCTTCCTTCCTGCCAATGTGTGTGCGTGTGTATAGAGAAAAGTGTTCCTTTCGTTTTGTGCGGAATTGTGAAGTAACTGGCAAACCGGTGCCGGAAGTAGATGTCACCACCATTTAAGGTATCGTCTCACCTCATCGTGACATTAACAAACGCGATCGAGTAAATTGTTTTCAAGTTCAGGTAATTAAACAAATTATGACACAAACTGGACAAAAGCAATAAATTTAATGCAGTATCGCTTTAGAATCAGCAAAGCAACGCACAAAAAAAATGTGAGTAGGGGAGAGTTTTCCCAAAAGTGTTTGTAGAAATGATAAAATGTCGCAGATAAACTCTTTGCCCACAACATCCCTGAAAGCGGAATCGTAAAATATTCTCTTGCCTTACAACCGAACCTAATTAGGTAAAAGTTTTAATTAATTTTGCGCAACAAATGCTAATTTTTTCCTTCTTTTTTGTTGTTGCGTCAAATGCAAAGGCTTCCACGATAAGAAGCAACAAATCCCTTTCGCTCATAGTGGTCAGACCCGCTTGGGAGATGGTAGATACACTTGACAATAAATCGACCGCGAAAAATGTGATAAAATTTGAGCAGGGCCAAACGGACACGGGGTTTTTTGAATGGATGGTCGCAATCGATTGCATCCCTGCCGGGTGAAAAATGGTTGCTGCACTGGCTGTGCAAGATTTGAGCCAGTTCATTGAGCCCCGAGCGGTCGTTAAAAACGTGCTGTAATGCTTTACGCGTTTTCGACCGAACGAAGCGATAAAAGATGAGTTTAAAATCCATATTCGAGTCGGAAGAGCTATTGCTACACTGTGGTTTGGGGAGTTAAATGCACACACAATATACACCTTCCGATTCAGCGTGCCATTTTATTTGCATATAAATCGATCGAGCGCTGTATGCTGCACACACTCCACAGCAATGGTGTGTGTTAAGCCAAAGAAAACATTATTTTGTTTGCATGCTGCTCTCCCAATATCAAGGTAAAATCAACACGAAAAAACGCCCCTTCCTACTTGATGCTGCTGGCGAACCGTCGAACAACGCGCAGCATCCCCTCCGCCTGCGCATTGGTGGAGTCCCGCAGCAGCGAAATAATCTCCGACACGCCGCCCGGCGGTGCGCCACTGCCACGCTTCGCCAGAATGGCCTGCACTGCGCCCGCACACGCGCCCCGCTTGCCCTCCCAGTACTCCGGATTGGGGTCCAGCTTTTCCAGCGTGTCGAACGCTTTGGCCGCTATCCAAAACTCGCCCACCCGGTAGCTATCGTTCGCAATCAGCTGCAGCAGCGCGAACGCGTCCGGCGTGGAATCCTTCGTCAGGAAGATGTTCCACGCCTGGTCCGCATGGCCGGCATGGATGTGACACTTGGCCAGCACCATCGAGAACGTGCTGTCCGTTTTGATCGTAATGTCGTGGATCTGCAGCAGCAGCTCCTCCGCCTCCTTGTAGTACCCGGTGGCCGCCTTCGCCTGGGCGTAGTTGTAGTTGAACGTGTCGTCGTTCACGAAGTAGCTGCGGATCGAGTTGAGGTAGACGAGCACCTCCTCGAACTGGCCGTACAGGAAGAAGGCGGACGCCATGCTCTGCCGGCCCGGGATCGTATCGCACTCGGACGCCGAACCGCCGACCAGATGCAGACACTGTTGCGCATTCTTCAGGTGCTCCTTCGAGCCCGTCTCCTGGCCGAGCGCCGCGTGCACCACACCCTTCAGGATGTACTCCTGCGGTACGGTCGGCTGCACCTCCTTCATCAGATGGTGCGCTTCCTGGATTTCGCCCCGCCGCAGATGGTGGATGGCCAGGTTGAGGCGCGCCTCCGGCACGATGTCGATCAGCTGCGGCAGGACCTGCAGCGCCCCTTCCCCGTTGCGAAACACGACCAGATTGTGGCGGATCAGGTCCGCCCCGAACGTGCCGCTCTCGACGAGATGCTTTATCTCCTGCTCGGCCGCGCGACCATTGAACAGCCGGAAGCGATTGCACGCCTTCAGGTTGATCGCGATCGTGCTGTCGGGGAACTGGTTCAGGTACAGATCGAGCACCTCCTGGGAGATGTCGTAGTAGTCCAGCTTGTAGTAGCAGATCGCGACGTACACGTTCAGCGCGAGCAGATCCTTGTTGTCGAGCAGGACGCGCTTGTAGATGTCGATCGCTTCCTGGTAGTGCGAGCGCAGGTAGTGCATCCCGGCCAGGCTGAGCTGGTCTTCCACCACGTCCCGCAGCGAACCGTGCAGCTCCATCAGCCGGTCCTCGTCGCTTAGCTTGTGGGCCAGGTGGAAGAGTAGCCGTATCTTGAGCGGACTTTGCGGCAGCTCTTCCACCAGCTTCTGGGCCTCGTCGTACATGCCGAGGTAGAACATGCACACGCAGATGTTGAGCGCAAC
Source organism: Anopheles coluzzii (assembly GCF_943734685.1). Classification (NCBI taxonomy): domain Eukaryota; kingdom Metazoa; phylum Arthropoda; class Insecta; order Diptera; family Culicidae; genus Anopheles; species Anopheles coluzzii. The sequence continues at coordinate 10,541,862 of NC_064670.1, read as the reverse complement.
GTCCTTGAGCGACCCGTCCGCTGCGTAGATCTTCTCGTACAGCTGCAGCGCTCGCTTGTACTCGCCGACGTGAAAGTCACAAAATCCCGTCCACAGTTGCTTCAGCTGCTCCGGCACTTCATCGTAATCTTTGGAGCACTACAAGAGAGGGAACGGGGTTTAGCTAGACGAAGTCAATTTTAACCTCGAGCTTTTCGTACCTGCAGGACTGTTTTCGCACCGATGTAGTCTCGCTTCAGCAGGAACTCCTCGAACGAAGGGATGGTGACGGTGCGCACGGTTCCGGAGCCGGCAGAATTGCGGTTACCCTTGGCCGACTCGGACTTTGTGCGGGAAAGTATCTGCAAGGGTATGCATTTTTAGATACAATTGAAGGAAATATAATAGTTGTGAGCAGTTTGAATCTTACCATGTTTGCGTTACGGGTAACGTTACTGTAATGACCAAGAGCAGCGAAACTGGTTTGTTTGCTTTATTGGTTATTACCATGGTTACGGAACCGAATGCTGGCGCAAGCGTGCTTGGTGTGAGGGTTGACATTTAACGGTTGCATTGGCTTTTATTATAACTAGTGAATTTAAGGGAAAACGCAAAAAAATGGAAAAATACATTAAATCCAGGGTAATAACCAAACGCGTAGCTGTTCCCAAACCTATAACGGTCCTATATTTGATCCTGAACCCATATCAGTTCTTGAATTCATCCTGGATTCATACCATTTCTGGAACTCATCTCCAAATCATACCGGTCCTAGATTTGATCCTGAACTAGCGTTGTGTTTCATGAATCTTTTGACAAGATTCATTCATATGAATCTTTCATGAAGATTCATTCGTATCACTAGTACAATTTTGAATCTGAATATTAATATTCATGATTCTTTCAAGATTCTTAAATCTTTCAATGTTCATGAATCAATTAAGATTCAAGAATCATAAGAGATTCATCAATCCTATGTTATTCTTGAATCTTTTGAGATTCACGAATCTTTTGGATTCTTGAATCTTTTCAACTGTGATACAGTTTCATTGAATCATCAATTAAGATTCATGAATCTGAATCAGATTCACTTCATACTAGTTAGGACTGACTATCCGACTGCGTGGTACGATAATAGGAAGAAATTACTTCTTTGATATTCAGGTATGTTTTGAGATTCATGAATCGTTGAAGATTCATTAATCTTTGAAGATTCATGAATCTTTGTTTCGTGGACCTAAACCCATACCGGCTCTGGAACTGGTCATGAATCCATACCGGTATTGGAATTATTCCTGCTCCCTTATCAGTTCTGTAACAGATACTAATCTAATACCTAACCCAGAGCTGATCCTGGACCTACACCGTACTTAGAAGTTATACAGAACTGATACCGGCCCTGATACTGCTTTTGGACCTTTATCCATTGTTGAACTGATTCAAATCTCCTACCAGTGGGATAGATACTGTACCCAAAGCTACCCTGGGGCTAATCCTGAACCCATACCGGTCCTGGAAATAAAATTCTACAATCCATACTGATTCTGGAGCTTATTCTGACTTATCGCTCCTGATCGCACTGATATCGTACATTACACAATTCCTGGATTCGTCCTTGAACTTATCTCGGTCCTGAAATTACACCCCAATGTAAACCCGATCTAGGAATAAATCATGAACCAGTCCCGGTCCACGCCCGACAGTTGTTCTTTAATAATCTAGGCGTGAATTCAATACAATTTATCAATTATAATAATCAAAAATAATAATTGATATATAATTAATGGCAATTTAATGAACGTAATTGCAAGAAACTCAACTCAAATAGTTACCACGTTCGGATTGATTAATTTCCTTCGTGACGATATTCATACTACTCTCGTATTGTTTTTAAGCGATTCCAAATACGTGACTGTTGAACGAAAAAAAAACGCATAGAAAAATAAATCATTTTGCCAATTGAATCAACTTTACCCCAAGCTGACACCTGATCCCGTGTCAGGCGTGCTTTTTAATGCCCCCCAAAATCCGGTACAACAGCAACTTGTTAGGGATTATAGAAGCAGGATTAACATGCCAGCCTGAAAGCCATCACCCGGTTTTTTCCCCGGTGGATGGAGACACTATTTCACCAAATATTGTCCACGCTACAGTGCCCACGTTCTGATAATAGGTAGAACGGAAAAAACAAAGTCATGACTTTACGATATGTGCATTATAAACAACTCAATCCCCTGTTCATTTCGTGCGACCAGCTTTAAACGATGGGGCTATAATCATTAAACGTTGTTTGCAGCAGGGCAACCCACCGTGGTCATTATGTTCCCGTGGGGGTAGGTGATAAAGGCTACCGGAACAGGGGGAAACAGCATGTTGGGTCGGCAAGGGTTGAGCTTGATTTTTACCTCCATCGAAACCGGCCGATGGTTGCAGCTCCGGTCGGTGAAATGCATCCGGTGGAATAATTTTCACACGCTCATGTCCGGTGACCGACCAGCAGGAACCGATTGTTCTCCCGTGGAACATTGGCTTCTAGTGCGAACTTCCTGCGGAAAAGGGGTTTTGTGGAGGATTAGTTTAGGTGCGTGCTGTACGCTCATGAACGATTCTACCTTAATTTGGCACCGAAAGTCTCGCACCATTCGGCAACAAAATTTGTACGGGTTGAAAGAAAATGTTGGACCATCCAAGGGGGCCGCACACACACACACACACAAACACTGTTGATTCACATTGATCCGGCAACCATGCTCGAGATTCATCGGCATGTCGCCAATGAAACAAGCTCGGCTTTCAGTCTCCTCACACAGATAGAGTGACTGTCGCCCACAGCATGGCCAGCCCTTAGGAAACAAAGGACACAGCACACAAAAAAGCAGGGAGGAACTATTTTGGAAACTTTGAAGCAAACCTCCCCCCCCCCCCCCATTACATCGGTGTTCTCGGTGCCCGGCAGCATAAATGATAGTGAGTGTAATTCAACCGAACACTTCCGGAGCCAGCTGCTAGATAGGTACCGTTTTCGGGTTCGGGTTTTGTGTCGTCGGCACTAACACGGGAGCTTAGCTGGAGTTCATGTTTTGGGTGGCCCTAATGTGAGCCACAAACAGAGAACAAAGAGATGGGAGAACAAGCAAGCCGACTAAGAGGGGGGTTTAGTGCACGACGCGTCAAGCTGCTTTCCACTGCTAATAGGTGATGTAAATACGACGCCCATGCCATAAGCCGAGGGACCCATATTGCCATGTTGAGTTTTAGTTTTGATTGTGTGTGCCATTGCCTGGCTATCTCGCCCCTTTCATCCCTCAAACCCCGTACCCCAATCGTCTATCGAACCGTTGCAAATTAAATGTTTACTTTCGCACATGCACATGCACCCTTTGCACAGCATCAATTAGTCACCGTGACGGGGTTCGTTGTTTTTTGTTCTTCTGCTTTGCTTCTGCTTTGTTTCGGTGTCTGTCCAGAAGTATTTTGTGTATCCGTTTTGCATGTTTTCCGGCCCATCTGCCAGCTGCAGGTGACCGGTTTTGATGCGGATCGTATTTTTCATGCGCGGAACGAGAATGCAAATAGAAAACGGGTTTTGTGCGAGGGATGCATAATCCAGGTCAACGCATCACCAGCGTGTTCCAGCGGAGATTGATGGAAAATGGCTGCTGTTACGGCGGATTATTTGTGGGGGGTTGAAATCAATTGTAAAAAAAGCTGTGTGGAATGGATAGAGTGATTTTAGGGAAATAATATTATTTTATTTGTTTGTGATGTTTAGTTTTGGGAGAAATGTTTGCTATATTTATTCCCTTATATTCTGTAGTTTTGTTCAAGTAGTTGAAATATTGTACAAGTAGCTACAATGTGTTCGTTAAAACAATACCACAAAATCCTTATATCAAGTATGGGGTTGTGAGCACAACTAAAACCAAACTCTAGTTATTTTACACCAATTGCACCCACAGCATTATTTTCACAATTGATACCTCTTTTGCACCGGAAAATACATTTCCGGGGACCATCGCTTACCCTTCCGTCGAAATGCACTGCCACAAGAGATGAATTAGCAACATGTAATGCTTTCCAGCAACGTTGTCCACCCAACCATTAAGCTACCGTGTATGTATGCTAACCTTAAACGATAAAACTTTTACGCCTTTGAGTGCTGGTGACCGTTTTCGACAGCTTGCAAGAGCAGGTCAACAGGCCGAACTTTGCATTTCCGCAATTGGGCAATCGGTTGAGTAGGACGGAAGGGTAAAAGTTTTGGACACATTTTTCAACACCACCAACAGGAAGCCCCCATAAATGTGTGTTGTGAAATATGATTTTTTTGTATGTGCGGTACACGAGCAAAAGGCAAGTTCATTGGTTCCCATTGGTCTCAAAAACTGAAGCTTTTTAAACCCAAATTTTAAAACAGGACGAAAGAGTGCTGCGAGAGTGAAACACTGCTGGCAGGGAAATTTTCAATGATTCCTGCACGCTGATGGAAAGCAATGATTTCTTATGAAGGTTCAAAGGGTTCATGTTTCATCGAATGATTCGATTGGATGCAGAAAGTAGTTTTCTAGTTGCGAAAGGCAAAGGCAAAGCAAGAGAATGAACTTTGTGCGTGTGGGTAAACAACACTATCGCAAGTGGTGGCTTCCTTTTTTTACATGTAAAAGTAAGCAAAGAACACATCTCCGCATTCGAACGAGGTCAAAAACTGGCAAAGAGTGTGATGAGTGACTATGAAACTTTGCGAACGCTTTACGGCCACGTTCAACCGTTCGTCGGGCGAGAACGCGCAATAACACAGGGGCGGTGAGGTGCAAAATTATGGCCAACGTTTGCAATTTATGATCTGTTATCGTTTTTAAACTTTGCCACCATACCGCACACCGGCCTTTGACGTAATGGACGCGTGCGTTCGTTCACGTGTGCCGCCTACCATCGTTGCTTGTGTGCAAAACATTTCAAAAGTAACGCTCGAAACCAGTTGATAGACGGTTTCATTCATCAGCAGACAATTCGTGTGAAATATTTGTGATTTTCTACGCTGAACGTAAGTCAGGGAGGCATTTTTTACAAGCCATTTTAAGACCGTGACGTGCCGTGTAGTACATTTGTCCGAACTTTGTGCATTCATAAACATGCGTGTGCGTTTTCGCCTGTTTTTTGATGAGTCAGGTGTTGTTTTTGAACGTTGTTTCTGTTGCAAAACGCGGGAAAACGTGAGTGGGCCACGCGTATGTGAACGGCATACATTTGTGGCACTCACTTTCCAGGCACTCAATCAGAGAGAGAGAGAGAGAGAGAGAGAGCACGCGCTGCTCTGAAACACTCAGAGATGGAGCAGCGACTCCTACGTCCTGCGATGACGACAACACAGCTGTTTGTTCCCCTTTCGGTCGTGCTTAAAAGGCTTACAATAAATAAATACATAAATACAGTTTAAAAAAGCACACTTACATAACGGTAGCAACGGTGGGCAACAAATTAGTTGCCGATTACGCGTTGCTATCGACCATGTTTAACGGTTTTCCGAAATCCGATAAACATCTCATAAAAACGAGAGGCATAGTTTAACCGTTAAATGTGAAATAAACACTAGGCTTTGGAGTAAATAGCGCACCTTCGCTTTAGTTTCCACGCATTTGTTTATTGTGGTTCGGGGTTGCATGATTGATGTTTGAAATTAGTTTGATTGTTGGTATTGGTAAAATATTTACTCCGCCACAACGAATTTTCATCCAGCCGCACCGTGATCTCGGCCTACCTCCATGGCAACAGACTTTAAAAGGTTTTCTTTAGGACTTCAGTAAGGTCGGTTTAACTGGCGTCGAATTGGAAGAATGATTTATTCACACTGTACACAAACACATTCACTTCGGCTCCGCATTGAGATTGAGAGGCGTATGGGGCCGTAAGATTTATCGTACAGTACCGAGGGCTTTGACAACGCATTTGCATTACAAAGCAGCAGCGCCGCAAGGCGTGCATGAGATGCATTTCTGTGCATGAACTATTGAATTCTGTTATATTTTGTACCTATTTTTGAATCGTTTTTTCCCATCCTGCTGCATTGCAATAAGTTTGTATTATTTATATAATAAATTGTTACGCAGAATAGCAAAAACCAATCCCCATTCACAAAAGAATCCTCGACGGTAACGGTCAGTGAAGTTAATTTGAATGTAATTAATTCAAGGGTGAGACAAGATCAATTAAAATTGAATGAAATGCCCGAATGAAATATTCCAGTGACCCCCTTACCCTGAAGTTTCACTTGATGGTGAGAAATTAATCATTGGCATCATTTGAAGTGCTGGCAAATTGCATGATTGTATAATACGCCGTGATATGATGTACGTCGCTCCACCAGTACGGTGGCATTTTCGTCCGTTCCAGGGCTGCTGTGTAGTTCGGTTTGAACGGGTTTTGTAATAATACTTAACAATGAAAGTCTCCCTGTGCCGGTGTAGCGTGCTTCGTCGATGCAGGCACGACTGTTGATTTATGTAATGGCATCGGAAGCAAGAAGTCTTTTGTAGATTTCTTGTCATCGCACTCGTTGAAGGACATTGTTATGGGGTAGTGTAAACGAGATCTCATAACCAGTGCGGTTTCTGCGGTTCGGTCTGCTTAGACATGACTGGTTTTGCTGTTGCAGCACACAGTGTGGTTGGGGTCGTTGTGCTGACCTTGCCGGAAGAGTCTCAGGCAATAGCGCGATAGTCTCCGAGATAAGGTGAAAAGAAAATGTTTCTCTTTTGCTATTAGGCCGTTGAGGTTCATGTTTCAATTCTCATGCTTAAACAGTAATGCTTTTCCTAAATCGGCATAGGTTGTTTGAAAGGAACTAATTTTCCCATTTCATTTCCTCATGCATAATGGTAGCTTTCAATAAATAGTGTTCGAAGTGCTTATGCTACTAATCAACTACTAATCAATCATTCACATTTTCTTTTGCCACCTATTGAATTTCTAGTTCAACAGTTTCCAATCGGACCCATTCGGTTCTTCCTTGCCGCTCTGAAGCTCCTCCCAGCTCCTGGCAATGGTAATGGTAAGGTACGCTTACAAGGTCAACAGTTTGTAATGGAATCGGACGGGATTCCAGCAACGGCAATGTGTGTGTGTGAATGGGAGTCAATAAAAGTTCGTTCGGGTCGTTGAAATCCTTTGCTCCGGGCGCGACGTGCACATGAGGAAAATGCACAGCAGCACCGAGCAGCGATTGCAATTGCAGTTGCATTGCCACTCGACGGGTGTATGATGTAGCATATAAAGTAGGACCATCGACTGGAACAAATCAAAACTGCTGCACAAACACACCGTCAAGATGCCTGGCGGGGTACATTGTGGTGGCACTGGTGGTGAATTATTGTTTCACCCTGAATGTGTGATTGCGTCAGGTTTGGTTATTAGTTTTTCGTACAATGTAGATGCTCTTCCGGAAGAGCTTTCTGAAACGTTCACAGAGCAGAGAGCAACATGGGCAGTATGAAGCTATTAAAGCATCTGAACATTTCAAATAACCACATCGAAATGATTGTGCATTAAACATCTCCGAAAATGGTTTACATAATTAAGCTTCATAAGATGTGATTTATTTTGTATACCTATCTTCCTGAGTAAGTTACAAGTGGCTAAGCAATGCTCCAGAGTCTACAATGATTGTTCACTTTGTGGATTGCTTTAGATATAAGGGAATTCGTGACGTGAAGGATTCAGATAGGATTATTGGACTGGAAAGTCAATCGATACGAAAGAAAAAGAAATTACACACACTGAGGACACGTTAAGCCGGACACGGTGAAATTCAATTAAAAGTTCCATTATCTCCGTTACGCTAGTTCACCTTTGAATTGAGTCTTGGCGATTGCCTCAAGGGATAGCATTTTTTACCACTTAAAATTCAATGAGAATCCTGTAAACTGCTGACTCTGTTCAAAAGTCACTCATGACCAGAGAGCATAGTTTTGGCATGCAGTGGGTTGTATTGTCCACATTGTAGTGGTTTGAAAATTCTCGTAGGCTAACCATTATAACTAAGGGACACCGTAACGATCCAACTCCTTAATATTCTTAGTAAGTTTCTTTCCCATTGGACCTTCCGTGACCATACCAATTCCCAGTCCTTCAAGATAAGAAAATAACGCAATTCTTGTGACCAAATGAAACCAATCGAAGGCTCCGAATCATAACTGGCTCGTTAGCTTTATCGTTAAGAGTTTTCATCAAAACAAACGCATATTAGTGAAGAAAATTGCTCTCCCGGGAGAATTGCGTGCGATAAAGCGCTTTGGACGGACCCGTTTGCTTGCCCAACTCGATGGCCCATCCTGTGTGCCCGGTGTGCATATGGAGAAGTCAAAAGGCGCTAACCGACAGATTAATCTGATGAACCAATGAACGTCTCCGGCAAGGTTTCGGGTAGAGGCAAGCTTTCCATGGAGACGCCCGGTGGCTCATGATTTACAGCTACATTCTTGTGTGGAATCACAGATGAATTATACTGTGCGCAGCTATATCTCATTAGGCCGATATTTATTACACGCTGGCTTAGGCGCACGGGTTTGCTTTATGCCAGCCGTTTCTCGCTGCTTTGGTCAGAATGTCCTGCTGATTCATCGAGAAATTGGAATTTAATGTACGGGGGGTTCGAGGTTAAAGATGGTTTTTGCCGCGTTTCCGGAACGCTTTCCCGTTTACAAAGCTAAGTGGGGCGATGATAATAAGATGAAATTATTGTTTCCTTTAATGAAGCGCAATGATGCTGCGTTCTGTGATGGATTGAGCCTATTTATGGGACTTTGGCGGGTTGATCAAACATGAAAACGAGCGTTAATGAGTGTGTAGTTGTTTTGTTGAATCAGTAAACATGAAACCATAAACAGTAACTGTATTCTGCAATTGCTTCTGAAGCGAGAAATTCAACGAAACGCTTCACCGCCAGCGGCGTGACGCAACTTGTTGACTATTATTAAGGCATTCGAAATTCTTTTCGAAATTGAGCTCCAACACGGTGAACACAGGTCAAAGGACAATGCTTTAAAGTGCAACATAAAGTAGTAGCTGGTGTTGTGGATCAACGCGACCGTTTGGATGGTTGAATGTATTACGTCTTAAGCAAACAACGAAACTTTCTGCTTCTTTACGTCGGTCCTGGGCCTCATCTTGCTAAGATTGTGAACGATTTGTTTTGTTGTAGCTGAATACCTTCTGCCACGAATTACCTGGAAGTATAGAAAAATTCCACGTAAATTGATGAATGATGCGCAAGCATTACGACTCCTAATGGCGGTGATAACTTTGATTGCGATACCTCCAACGCTGATGGCTACGATGATAGAGTAGATGATGAGTGGCAGAGAGAAGTTTTGTTTGCCAAGTTTGTGCTATTCTTGTCAATGTTACTGAAATAAAGTTGATCTTTGCGGTGGATTTTGCTAGTAACCGCCACATTTCAAGGACAGGCTTCAGTCATGTTTATTTGTGCCATGAAAAATGGTACCCATTTATCGTACATTTTTTGGTCCCGAATTGCATACCACAAAAGGAAGCGCAAAATTCACTGTAATTATTCCTATTTGCGTCACATTAATTTAAAATTGCACGAACGCGTTGTAATGTTGATTACAGCGTGCTGTCGCTCGCTTGCTCGGTGTAATGTAAAGCAAGAATGCTCTCCCCCAGTGATTGATTAAAGGCACGACATGGTCCCGACATCAACGGACGCGCGGTCACAGTGTGGGCAGAGTGATGATGGCCCAGTAGTGAACGATATATTTACATAAAATGACCACCAGTACGACCTCCACCCGGGGTAAGCCCCTAAAGAAGTGGTTCCGTTCACACCAGAGTGAATCATCTTTCGTCTTCTTCTCTCCCATTTGTCGAGACAGTGCTGATGAGGTTTGAAGTTTGGAAGACGATCGTGTGAGTGAGACTCGTTTCATTCGACCTGTTCGCTCCAGCACGTGAGAGGAGAAGATTTACCGTGGATTGTTTATTATTTTGTAGAGCGTGGTAAAACATGCCAGCGGGAATATGAGCAGTTTTGGTTGAATGTTTGGATTATACCAATATTCATGAAGAAAGCAAAGCTGCAAGTACTTGCCTGAGGAGTCAATCGTCTAGGTGTGTCTCGGTAAAGGTGAAGCATTCAAGGGAAACCACTTAAGAACGACGATGAACGCCAGGTGTAGCAGTCGGTGGGGTAGCTAAGGATAGAATCAACAAGAGATCTATAGCAAGTAGAAAAGGGCTAAATTTAGAAATATTTAACATTTATATCGCCTATTTTGCTGTTGTACAATGTCTCCTATAAAGCAGAGCGGTATGGTATTACAACTTTGTTCCGCTAATTCGTCCGTGTTCCAGCAGCTTTAAACAAATACGTCAGCACTGCACCGCATTCTTGGAACGGTTCCGTTTCCCTCACTTCACTTGTGTTTCTAAATGTAGCTACCGTTGGCAAGGCGCTCCCACCGAACCTGGTTACAGAGTGTGTAGCGAGTCAGCAGAGCGGGTGGAACATGCCAAGCTATATCTTCCAAACACACCCGATGCGGTCCGGCCACGAACAACTGCACAAGTAGCTGTCCGTTTCGATTGCTGTTTCTCGCCCACAATTACGCGCGTCTATTGGCAATCGTCCCACGAAACCAGTCCGGAACGTTTGTATCGCACGTGCATATCGCTTCAATGTGTATCAAGCTTACCGGACGCCGGACGCGAAGCAAACAGTTGGAAAATCCAGCACACTACATCGTTTCAGACTGCGTTTCAAATTGAATAGACATCTCCAGCCGGGCCAACAGGAGCGTCTAAGAATGGGGATAGTTTTACCACTTCATTGAACAGTTTGCAACCAGCAAACTCTAGAGCGTACCAGGGTGGCCAAGGGTTGGAAAAGTTATGTCGCGGAAAAATAAAAACCAACCCCCGGCTCTCGGCTGTCGCCTCACACGTCGTGATGAAATTCCTGCGCCTGTCACAAAATCAAAAAAAGTTTGCTCATAAACAAACGACCGTGCATGGGCATATTTTGCTAAACTGTTTCAAGGCTTCAGAAGCTGTCACGATGTTCTTGTCTTGTTTCTACTTAGCATGCAAAATAGAATCAAGGGCAAAAGGATTAGATTCCAGTTCCAGACGGCTGGTTCGCTTCACGGCACACGACACACACCATGATGCTGGAGCGGGCATTAGGGAGAAAGTTTTGCTCGACGGTTTGCCGTTGCCTGGGCAAAGTTTCGAATGGGAATATTCTGAGTGGATGAAATGGAATGAATGATAAATTTTGTCCCAGCATTAGGTGAACCGGAGCATTTGGCATTTCGTCTCGGAGCGGAAAGATGACTGCGAGGATGTCTTCCTGTGCCTGTTCCTGAAGCTACAAACTGTGGTGCATTGTTTCGAAAAGCTTGCGCATTTCTGCTCAGAAATGCAATTAAAATGTAAAATAGAAAAGGAACGCTCAACTCAAACCATTGCAATATGCATTCAATCGATATGAGGAATATTGTATGTTGGGTGTTTCACAGTTTCACAGAGTGTCTCCAAAAATAGAACTGAACTACAAGCTCCATCTCATAATGCCTTTCTTTTAGATTGTCAAAACGTTTGGTTTGTTCCATTTCCCCTAAGCCAAACATGGTAACATTGACACACATTTAATGTACCATTCTGCACCCACAAATTTACGCTCTCACGTTTCGGCACATCGAAACACTACAGCTACCAGATTCGCTTGTGGAACGGCTCCGGTCCGAGGCCCTTTCGAGCCAGATGTCAATTATCGGACAGTTTGCAAAAGTTGACTGTTCGTTATCGGTGCCAGTCAGGTAACAGTCGTGCTGCGGAACGCCTTTACAACCCCTTAATGTCCGAGCGGAAAGGGAAGCTTACGGGGAAGCACGAACAGAACGCAAGCGGCGTGCGTTACGCTGGTGCCCGCCAGTGATAATGTAATTAAACGGATCCATACTGCTTGACAGATTATTGACCGTAGGGCCGGCTGGATCCGATCGTCATAGCTGAAAATGGGCTTTTCTGTCTCTCTCATTCAGACACACACACACATGCACAATCACAAGCAGGCGAACTTTCTGCGGGAAGAGCCCTACCAAAGCCATAAAAGGGACCGAGTAGGCAAGGGATATGTGACTTGCAATTGCAATCTGGAATTAAAATCAAATTAAGTTTCGTCCCTTCCGTCCCCGGGGTGCACGCGAGATAGGGCAAAGGATGCAGAAGGACGTCGTGCGAAAAGGACATCCAGCCTTGGAACTCCTCCGCGTGACAGATGTAATAATTTTACTACGCGCGGTGGGTGTGATGTTATAATAAATCACGGACGGGTTGTACGATCAGCAAAACCGGGGGCGAAGATAATTGTATTACTGCGGCATTACAGGCGCGTTGAAAGCGATTGCTACACTTTATTGTCATTGTTGATTAAACCCATGTACAGAGTGTGCCCAGTATTCTAGGCGAATTCACAGCACCGCTCAATCCATTACGATAAAGCTATGAAAATCGGTTTTTAAACTCAATTATTGAATGGGTTTCATGGCAGCAGCGAAAAGAAATGATGCTGCTCTAAAGAATGACGGCGTGGAGCATACACTAGCCGGCAGGAATGAATGTAAAAGAATCAATTTTACGCTTCGTTTGCATTTTCCTTCCCATCGCGCATCGTGTGTGCTACGGTCTCACTATCGCTAACAGATCGGAGGGATGAGTTTTTGCTCCATCCGCTGGAATGGGCAAACATACCGTACAAAAAGTCAAAAAAATCCTGGCACACTGGCACAATGCTCTGCATTTTAAAGCTCATTCACTGCACCGTGTCAGCTAATGGAGAAATTGGCTTTAAAAGGGACATTGAGGGTAAGTGATTTTTACGCTTGCTAGCTGCGGATGTAGCGCTTGAAGATTTAAATTTTTACGACGAAAACGATCACATTTTTGCTGCAATTCGGAACAAGCATGGAGAAGCCAAATAGGGAGAGAGAGAGAGAGAGAGAGTGCACTCATTCCATTGACTTACCTTTCCATTAAGCTGGAGCAGGCAAACGGGGTGCCAACATGGTTTCAAACTGCTCCGTTCGGCCATTTACCGGTACCGGTAAAAGGTTCATTACGGTAAGCTTTACGGGATGACGTTTGAGGCAGAAAGTTTTGCCGAAGCTCGGTGGTTACTTACAGTTTTGGTCATTTTTTTTTTTGCACAAAAATAGTTTTAAAAATCAGTACAAGGCAGCTTTTGCAAAATTTTAATTGAAATTCTTTCAACAGAAATGAACAGCAGCGATGGACGGTTGAGCGTCAGTGTGGCTTTTTTTCAATGAAAAGTACTTTTCCAGTGAAAGATGTGATAAAAATGTTTGCTCATTAAATGGCATGATCTTGTAACTGGAAACATCTTGTAAGCTTTATAATTGGAAGCATTTTGTTCTTTTGACATCAAAAGCTCGGCATAGTTATTAAAACCGTACACGGAAGGAGTTGATTTCTGAAAAAAAACTCATGATTTTCTACGCTATGCTGATTAAGCTGGCCCTTGAAACAAGAAGAACGTTGACTTGCGATGCTGCTTTATAAACAATTTCATTGATAAATTCTACGAAAACTGTACAATCTACGATTTGTCGTTGCTTGTTGCCGTGGTACTCCCGTGTTCCAATAGGTACTAAATTCACCACATTTTCCAGGAACATCTTCCGCCTCTGACGTGATTGTCGTACTTGCCACATCTGCTACCACATGGTTAATCTTCCTGTGAGCTTTAAAAAAAAAAAGCTCTCTCCCTATTTTTTGCCAACGCGAGGTCCTCTTTCTTCCGGGGGTGCGTGGCAAGCAGTGGCAGCATCCTCACTCAGACGATCGTAAACCAAAATAAACCACACCCTTTCGTGCAGCCAGCAGCCAAGCAGCTAGTCGTCTGTAGCTTTACTTACACTTCCGGACCACATGCAGGCTGGGCGGTGTGCTAGTCGTACAGCTTTAAATTACGATATAATACCGGCTCGAGCTGCTTACGGTCACTGGCAACTAGAATGAAGCACTTTGTTTTCCGGATCGCACCAGTGAAGCGAAGGAAAGCAAGGAAAAAAAAACCCGAAACGAAAGCAACGAAATCATCGTATCCCTTTTTTTTCGCCCCTTTGAATGTGCTAGCTAGCGAGCTGTAGCTGTAGCGTATAAGTATTCTGTCTGGATCGTCAGGAGATCTGCAGACGCTGGACGCCATAAGCCGACGACCGCACGCTGGAACTGCCTTTTTGTTGCTGCTGATGCCACCGACACCGGCAGGTCGGTTAGATTTTTATGTATCGGAAGAAACAAACGATGCTTGGTGCGGTTCGTATGCAATGGCGCAAAATGCGGAGGTAGTAGATCAAGTTTAAAGTGACTCCCTGCTTGCCGGCATGTTAAAGCCGGCACGTACGGCACATCGATTTTCGTGCGTAACGTGTTTGACTGGTTACGCCAAAAACGTAAGAAGCAAGCGAACATTGGTTCGATTGATTTCGCTGTCAATGTGCGTGTTACTTCCTGTATTTTCTTCCGCCAAGTGCACGGGCCAAGTACCATGTGCTGTCGCTGGCGCCACCGGGACCGACGGCCCGAACCATTTGCACCGCGGCGAGACAAGCTGTTTTTGTACGCGTTTGGTGCGGTACGGGTGGGAAGGTTGGTTTTTTTTTGGGAAGCAGTTCGTTTTTATATGCGACCATATTTCATATCGCTCCACCCGCGCAACGCTAGTCGCTCGTAAAACCCGCGGAGAAGCGTAAGTGGAAATAGATTAGAAGTGGGCGTACGATTTGCCCCACTCTCCACGACGGTGCGAATATCCCTGCCGGTATATTGCGAGACGGTGTTACCATATGAAGCGTGTTCTAGCTTAGTAGTTGGTGCCAAAAGTCACCAATCTGCCTCTTAGTAAGACAGTACACCAGTGTCGGGCTGCTTATTGGGGCAGTATGTGAAGCTTCCGGTTCATGCATATGTATGGAGTGTAATGGCACTGGTGTTGGGGGAAAAAACAGGAAGAATCTGCCCGATACGGAACTATGCCGCAAACAGAGAGAACCACTTTCATCGTAGTAATTGAACAGGAGAAAAGTGCGATAAAAGTTTCTGCAGTCATTTAATAAATACAAAGTGCAATTGTGGCCAGCTGTTTTGAAAGTGGTGGTTTAACTTGGAAAATTAAAATTGAAGCTATTTTGTGCAGCAAATTGCATACTTTTGGGCGCACTTTGATGAGAAACTGCGGGCGGTTCTTCAAGCTTCCTAAACAAATGTTGCCTTTACTCTAAACAACCCTTCGTCATGATGGATGCTGCAGCAAAAACAATTCAAAATATTAAAAAGCCATTTTGTAACGCACTAATCGGGACACTAAACAACTCTGCCTTTATTCCACGCGGCACAAACCAATGCAACCCATCGTTTAAGTGCCGAACCGTATTTGTTACGCTAGAGCTCGTTCACCGCAACCATTTGTCACCGCATCACGACCATTGGCGTGATGCGAGTAATCAGCACAGCACAATTAATTAAATCCACGCAAGCGACACAAAATCCACTCTGCCCCAAACAAAAAAAACCAAAACGCTACCATCAAATTATGTTCCAATTGGATGACAAAACGGTTAAAGGGTCGGCAAAAAACGGCTCGGCTCGCTCGTCGATTATCGTTTATAATCGTTTATTTAAATACCGCTGGGAGAACGGCGTCCACCGGATGGCTCGCGCCATCGCTGGAAAATGGTTTTATTATCAGCGCAAACGGCACAGCCAGCGTCCCAGTGAGCAGCTGGCATTTGGTTTGGCCCACATCGAGGTTTGGCGAAGGGAGTGAGGTGGTTTTTTTCTCTCTTTATTTCCATGATTAAATGCGACAAATTAGATGAGTCCCGGAAGGCACACGGTCCGTTTGTTCGTAGCCATTAATCACGATGCGATGGCGCTGGCGGAGGATGCCATGCCAAATGATACTCCGCTCGGCTGGATGCATTCCGGAGCGGGCAGCATGCACACGTGCTTGATTTTTGCCATGACCCAGTTGACGGGTGATGCAAACAAATGCACCTAACCGTACCCGTTTAGATCTCCAGCCAAAAGGTCCAATCCCGGTAGGCGCACAGATTTCGGCCGCTCAACACCCGACTGACTACCACCTGTTAAAAGTCGGCAGGATTAGGCAGTACCAGCCCGGAACCGGGTGCTGAAAGTTGGCCAAACTGAGGGGGCGAGGAGGGGAGGGGAGAAGAAAATTTATCTCCCAGCAGAAGTCTTTTACTGCCGGAGCGAAATTTATTACTACCGTCATCATCATTATCACGGGCATCATCGTCTGGTTTATGTCGAGTGCATTAAGCGGGGGCCATCGCACCTGGGGGGTGTCATTGGGGGGAAAACCTTTCCACAGCTTGGTTCCGCAAAACTAATCGTACACGGTGCTGATTTTAGTGCGCAGATTAGTAGCGAAAATTATGGTTAATACTTTACGCCATAATTCAGCGCTGGTTGATTATGGCGAAGGTACGGCTCAGTAGAGTGTAAGTGCAGGAGGTGAGGTCTTTTTGCTAAGCGGCTTAATTATTGTGTGTTATTTTAATGGGGTCTCATTTGCGAGGTGTGTGGTAAATGATTCCGGCCGCAATGATAATTTGCTAATATGAGCTTCCTCTTTATCGTGTTGTTGTTTTAAAATCTACAGTTACCTTTTGATATATGAGCGGCGGAAAGCATAGGAAATTGATTTCGTTGTTGAGCGTAAAAAAGACTGCTTTTCAAACACAAAAAACTTAGCTAGTTTTGGGTAAAGCTGAAGTGGTCCTCACGATTGATCCAAAATCTAATATAATCCTAAAAAATGGTAAATTTTTGAGTAAAAATAATTAAACATGATGATAAGATATGGTATGTTGAAAGTAAATAAAAACAAACATGAAAAACATGTTGAAGGTGCGTATATAGTTAGGTTTGAGGTTGGTTTGACTATCCTTCAAATTTGTTAACATTGAATTTGTGTTATACTTGATAGCTTACAATATTATATGCTTTTATTACATCATCATAGCAGAGTTTTGTGTGAAGAATAAAATCTACAAAAAGCTTTGAATTTTAAGGTTTTAATAATTAAGCAAATGGACAGCATCACTATCACTTTTTGGAATTCCTTATGTTTTGATGCAAGAGAGGAAACATGTTAATATTTTTAGAATTTCTCATTCTTTGTAATATTTTTTGTTAATTTTTGTAAAGATTCAATCTTCAAATTCTACTAAATTAAATCCAATTGGCCAAAATGAAGCAATTATTTGTAAACATTCCTGCACTCACTTGGAAGCAAAACCACTCCCCACCCGATTACGCTCACTCGCACGCATTGGAAAGGAACTCACGAAACTCACCCACGACATGAGTGCTGATGCTGTTGCTGCTGGTGCTGCCGGCACACACTCAATGCACGGTGGCCAAAAACACGAGCGCCAAACCAACCAGCGCGGTCCAACCGTGGCGTCTTCAAGCGGTGCGGCTATCGTTTCAGTGCGTTCGTGACCGTGGTTTAGCATTCACGGCTTTTCGCCCTCATCTACTGGGCCGTGGCGCAGTTTCCTTGCTTGCTGTACACACTACCCGTACACTACACACAAAGCGTGACTCACCGTTTCCATGGATACGTTCGGGAGGGTACCGAGCGGTTCCAACAGTCACAAACCAGTGCAACACCACCGATCCGGATGGCAGTGTAGAAAGTGCATCGCTGCACATTTGTCGTTACTTCACTCGCTGCGTGTCCTTCGCTAGTGTGTGTGTGAGTGTGCGTGTGTGTTTTATACATGCCATTTTCTGGCACTATTATCCAACTTCAACATCGTGTTTTCTGTAGTGAATGTAGCCGTAGTTTTTACCTAGTAGTACAAATGGCCTGTAAATATTCTGCTACAAGTTTTAACACCTCTACCAACGCCCAAAACGCGACCTGTGCTTGTCAAAAGTTTCGTGCAAACAGTGCCGTGTTGCGTGTAAATATGAATGTGCTGTATTTTTTATCGTAACCTACAGACGATCGTAAGATTTTAAAACCTATGTAGTCCCTAGAGCGGTTCCAATGTTTCTCCGTCTCTCCAACCTTCTTCGCCATTTCCCTCTCGTGTGTGTGTGTGTGTGCGTGTGTTTTCTCCTTTTGTCCTACCACGACCGTCCACGCAGTGCCGCGTGGTCACCGTGCAAGCCGCAAATCTTAATGTCAATTTCATCCCACTAACCGCAAACTTTCGCTGTCGAGAGTTTTTCGGCGACCATTCTCCTCACGGCTCATCGTACCATTTTATTCCATCCTGCATCTCGTATCGATACGACCTGTGCGTGTGTGTGTGTATATGCGATTCTTGTTCAGTGTGATCAGTGGATGTGTGTGCGTGTGTGGGTCCTGGTGTGAATTTATCGCTACATGCAGGAGCAATAACTCGTGAGCATAATTTAACGGCGCACGCATAAAAGATGGTCAAAATTGGTGCTGTAAAATTGCCATTTTACTGTCTGGCATGGGTGCAACTGGTGAGCGTGCGGTATTGAAGTTGATCGTTACCGTGCCCGTGGTAATGCGTGTTACATCCTGCGAGGAGCTATAATGTGATACAGCAGCCTTTTTTGTAAAGTGCGAAAGCGTGTTTTAATGTACAAAATGGAGTGTGAATTGTTTGTAATCGTAAAACGAATTGTAGTGTGTAATAAAAGCATATTGAGTACGATCGATAAGCTGCGCGTGTGTGTGTTTATTGTTGATGCTGATTGAACAAAAATTGAGAGTATCAAATCCGGCTGTGGCAGACAGGAGGATAAAGCATTTGCATAGATTTATGACCCGTTGTCTCGTTGTAACATAAACACGCACTGTGTGCACTGTAGCGAAAGCTCTTCCATTCCATTAAAATAAATCCACCAACGGAATCGATTTTGTGTGATGAAAATACAAAAATATATACAAAAGAAACGATCTGATGCTAAAAGCACTAGTGTGAAGCTTCATCCCCGTTTTGGAGTCAAAAATTAAGCCGTGGCCGTTACCGTGCCGAGTGGGTCATAAATTAATTACCCAGAGTGTGCCATTCTAATCCGATTGTTTGTAAATTTATGAGCTAATCGGTCTCGGTTGCATCGAGCTGCACCTGCTGTTGATTGTTTGGCGCTAAGCGTAAAACAAACGTCGCCAGCCATACGAGAAAAAAGGTAGGTAAAATGGTCTGCGTCTAGCGTTTGCTACATTCACTTCGATTGTGTGCACTACAGATACCTTTTATCTCCGTTAAAATGTTTCAACCTGGACCCACCTGGCTGTTAGATAACGGCAACTCGATCATGTTCGGGACCGAAGCAAAGTGATAGCAAAACTGCCATGTAAAGCAAAAAAAAAAAAACAAACAAACAAACGTCCTCCATCATGCAGTGCTCTGAGACATTTAACTTATCAGTAAACACCTGTTAGTGGCACTTTCGGTCAATGTTTCCTTACCGCACGAGACAGCGGGGCGATGTGTTCTGGAGCTTAAAGCCGTAACTAAACAACACTGCCTGTTCGGTGACCCCGGGGCTGCCAGGAAGCCTCCACGCTGTGTGGTTGTGGAAGTTGGGCTGAAAACTTCCAACAACGGTTGCGGTTATGTAAAGCTTTTCCAATGAATTTACTACCCATCCCCCTTGGGCACGGTCTCGATGTTCAGCGATGAATGCAGTAAAAGCGACTCGTGCTGATGCTGGACTTGCTGTTGCTAGCTGGCTGCTTGTGTCTTTTCGTGGCTTTTAAGATGCAGACAAAAGCAAACCAAACCAACCAAAAAAAAAAAAAAAGAATAAGAAAACCCACAAGTCACTGGCAAACTTATTTCACACCAGCTGTAAAGCATCACTTCGTCGGATGACCAGTGGAAAGGAGGGCTGGTGAGAGAGCTCTCGCGGTTATGAATCTTTGCAAATTTCTTCCCCACACTTGAACCTTTCAAACTCACGGACCTAGTGCGATAGAGATGGTTCTAGAACAGGACCGTTTGGTGGGGCTGTGCTCCGGAAAGGCTTTCCTGCTTTGAGAAGTTTTGTTGAGAAGATTATAGCGGCAATTGATTTACAATCCACAGTCCAATTTTTCCCGATTGCAATTGCATTCGTATATGTCTGCACTTGACTGTTGCTTCGAGTTGGAAGGGAAAAAAACTTTTCGTGGAAAAGCTTAATAAACTGTACTTTTTGTGTAGTTTATTAACGTTATATTCATTCAATGCACTACGCATTGGAGGAAATGAATTGATTGAATTTTAAATTAGCGTTAAAGGTGACTAAAATAGTTGTGTAGCCATGTTTAATCAGTTGAATTTCAGTTTGAAGAGGTCTTTACCAATATGAAATGATCCTAGAATATTATAAAGCTCATGCAATTTATAAACGTTAACATACTGTTCATATAGCTTTGCTTCTAATTGGAATTGAAATCACCAGAGCTGTAATTAATTTCAATGGATTATGTTTACGCATCCAATTCTCATTTGAACCAGATAACTTTCCAATCCGAATTTGGTTCAGATTCAATCTATCTGTAAGCGTAAGTGAGATTTTTTATTAATGCTTTCTTTATCACTCGATTAAGATTGATTTACAGCTCATTCAAGAGGTTGTTTGAATTAACAGTTCTGCAACAATACTTACCAACTTGCTTGCACGCCTCCTATCGGCACCTTAACAGTGACCCCTGTCGGAACATCTGCCACATCGTTAAGCAAGTACAACGATCCATAATTTCAGCCGTATATTCAATAATATACGCCCAACACAGCCCCCGCGTGCCGCATACTATCCAATAAACAACCGATTACGATTATTCGATTTTGCTACGCGAAAAATTGAACACCTGCCAAAAACGCTCGCAAGTGCACATTCCTTTCCCCAGCACTGATCTGGGTGTTTTGGGAGCTAAAGGCGGGAGGTGATGCGACTCTTCCAGCTTTACCAGTGTAATTCGTGATCGTACATTTGCACATAATGCCTGGTTACAACCGCACCGTTTCAGCGGATCGCAAATGACGCGCCAGTGTAATGTGTTAGCGATACACAGCGAACCGAAAGCGGGCGAACGTTATCAAATTAATCCAATCGGTTTGGCCCGGCGGTGGCCATTTGTTTTCCTTTGCCGCCCGACCGTTACCAATAAGAACGCGCTGAAAACTAATTGGATGAAAAATGTGATTTTAGCGGTTTGAAAAATGAGAGCGAGGAGTGCGTGTGTGTGTGTGCCGGTGATTCGAGCGATGTATGTTTCACCTCCTTGGGCGCTGGAGGTAGCCAGTCCGCGCTAGTACGCGGCCGTCTAGACGAGCATGATAAATATTTATACGATCGTAACGCACCACTACGCGCATCGCTTCGTCAGCGTCATCGGACACAGTGAAAGCAATGTGTTTAGATAAGAAGTTCAATGGTTGTTGAGCGAACAAGTTGCGTTCTTGTGTGTGTATGTGGTTTGCAGCTCGGCGATATCTCACGCGCGGGAAAGGCTGGCCCGGGTATGTACGGGCACGGGGTTTGCGCGAGCACTGTAAACACGCTTGTTACAGCATAAGTTCCCGGGGCACATGTACGCAGCAAGAGGTTACTAAACTGCACTAATAATCGTAAAGAAAGCCAATCTTACTTTGGTGGAGTTTTTGTTGATGATGGTGGTTAAACGCACAAACACACAGGATGGGGCAGGATGTGGATGGGGAAATATTTGAAGAGCGTATGATTTAACCTTCCCCCTATTGTTGGAACTACGAAGCGATGGTACGATAACGTACACAACAGTTCACTGCGCTGTGTTGCGGTTGATGTTGTTGGGCAGTCGACTACAACGGGAGCATATCTTGCATCTTTATGTTTAAATGGTGGAAAAGTACTCGCTCCCACCGAAGCGAAAAGCGTATTTTGGTGAATGCAAAAATCGATTTTTCGAATAGAAAAAAAATACGATTATGCCAACCGATAACGAAACACTGATAAGGGACGCGATCACCAAAAACTTTTACCCGCATCGCGCGGTCCCCATCAGCAAGGCAACAACACGACTCATTGTCCCTACCGCTAAACCAATCCGACGGACGGAAAAGCAATCAAAGTAAGCGCAAATGCATTTTCCCCCTTTCCAGAGATGGGCGAAAGAGTTTTGGCTGCCGCTCAAGAAACAAGAAATCGTTTTCCACTTCCAGTCGCGCTTGTTCCACATTGTTTTGTTGCGCTGATTCATTCATTCATTCATTACTGTTTATGGGGAATGGAGGCTCCCTCGGTTTCCGGCTGGTGGCAGTAAAATGGTGCCTTTTCTTCCACCTCATTGAGGTGGCGCGCATCAAATCAGTGCTGAAAAGCTGCCCTGTTTCTCTAATGGTTAAAAACTCATTCACTTTTATGTCTCTTCTTTCTTTCTCTCCCTCTATCTCTTTGCAGCGGACTCGATACGACCGTGTTTGTGTTCACGCTAAACAACGAACTTCCAAGGCCAGCGCTCTACGTCACTGTTTTGTGCCTCACTGGGAAGGATTAAGCTCACCGGGGGAAGGGAAAGCGAATTGGTGTGAAAGTGGACCGGACGACTAATCCCGTTGACGCCCTACTGGAAGGTCGGTCAGTGATCGGAAAAAAGAAAATTAATCCTTCCACGCTTCGCTCCGCCCGGCCAGCAGTAACGCAATTAAGTGTTTAGAGGCGCGTGTGTTCTTCGTGCGGGGTTCTTAGCGTAACAGACGGGGCTCAGCGTAAGTCAGCGTGTTTGCTGGTTATAATCGTAACTCCAGCCATGAAGCTACTGGTGGGACTTTTGTTCCTTTCTGCAGTCAACTTTGGTAAGTTCCCCGTTCCACCACATCCAGTAGCAGGAGAACAAAAGATTCAATCTGTGGAAAATATTGATCATTCGCCCGCTTTGAGGCTTTACTTACTCCGGCGCTACACTGCGCGTAAGCTCAATAAGTCGGTGAAAGTAAAACACAAGCTTACCCGCCGTTAAAGGCAAATCCTGCCCTTTCTCTCTCTCTCTCTCTCTCTCTCTCTCTCTCTCTCTCTCTCTCTCTTCACCATCTACATCTGTACAATACTGGGGAAATTGGGGTTCGAAAAGCGACGGTATATATCGGTGGCAATTCATTTCCGGCGTACGCGCGGTTTGCGGGTCGTGCCAACGCGCCTACGGAAGGCAAGACGCTCATAAACAGATGCAGCTTTATGAGGTTTTTTGAAAATCGAGGGAAACTGTTTGCACTGATATGGATCTGTTCGGGTAGTTCGGTTAGGTTAAAACAATAGCGAAAGGTTCGGCTCGGGTGTGTCGTGAAGCGAAGGAAGCAGTGCGCGGAGGTTGAATAATGCTTTCGCGGGGAAAAGGCAAAATCTGTGGCATTGTTTTGCAACTGCAGCCAAGTACGGCCGGTGGAGTTATTACGGCTTTCTGTGCTTTGTTTTAAATTGCCTTCCAATGATAGTACTGGTTAAGTCTTTTGCTGAGGGAGAGTAATAGATAAACTTTTCTTTTTTTCATTTTTAGTGAACTGTTTCATTCTCCTTGAAGTATTATAGTACATTGAACTATTTGGAGATAGATAGTGGCGGCATAGTGCACGCTGAATGTTTTATAAAGAAATGATTGGGTTTGTGGGAAACTGTTCCAAAAGTACGAATGTCATTACACACGCTGCTGTTTATTCTTCACGACTAGTGCGCGTAATAATTTTAACCCATGCTGACCATGAACTTGCTGGCCCTAGGCAGTGTAACGGATGATACGATGAGGTCATTACCGGCTATGCAATTTATTCCCGAACATGAACTCCATTTGGTTGAACGCACATACAAACACATCCACACACACACACAAAAGCAGAAGCCAAACAGCGTTTGGTCAGCGTCAGACAGCATCGCGTCATATTCCATTAAAACGACGAACGATACCTTTGTTTGACATTCAATCATGTCGCAGCCGCACTGGACAGGACGGGAAGCAGGGGTAGCAGCTTCACCCAGCCGTAGGGGTGTGAAAAAAAAAACGAGCGTAGGCCTTGAATTTCATGTTCCATGCACTCCCCCTGGCTGGCTGTGAAGATCGATTTATTTCTTCACCAACGCAGAGTTAGCTGCTGCTGCTGCCGGTTCCATTGTCGTTAACAGGACGGTGTTTGCAGCAAGCAAACATAATTTGCGTTCCGTTACTCCGGTACGGGTGTGTGTGTATGTGTGTGTGAGAGAGAGAGAGAGCTACACAGAAAGTGTAAGCTTTTAGCTGTAGATGATTGACGGATGTGGGTGGCTCAACGGCGATACCGAGCCGAATGTATAATTTTGTTTTATCTAAAGAAGGAGGAGAAACAACACACAACGCCCTGTGTAATTATTTTCCAACATTTCTCACAACGACTTCTCCTGCCCATGTTTAGCCCCGATCAACAAGTTCTGCTGGCAGAACTTGTTTGTTTCATCGTCCTCAATTATTCATCTGCACGGAACGTCACGTGTTCAGCGATGGGACTGGATCATACAAATTTGATCCGCATTTTTCTCTCTTTCTTGGATATGGATTTGGAATTTGGAGTTAATTCTACCCTTCCCGTCCCATCGGTGGTTTGATTGCACTGTCACTTTCATTGCAATCGTCTGCCATGCTACGTGACAAGGGTTTTTTGCGGTACCTGGTTTGGGCTCACCTACTTGGCAGGGTATGTAATAGCGCACCGATCGCATGATTATTGCACGAGCGAATGTGGAAAGTGTGGTGGAGTGGCGGTGGAGGCACCACTTGCTAAAATGACAGACGGAAATGGCATAATGAGAAAGGTTTACCTTCGAAAAAAAGGGAATTTCCTTCTCGGATATCATTGTATGGAAAACAAATAGCACAACGGTTGAAGAATTACGCTAGGGTGTAGCGTAAAAAGCTAAAAACAGACATTACGTTTGCAGTGAACCTTTTCAAACAATTAAAAAGGGTTATATTTATACTCTTGGGAATGCTGATGACTAAATAATTAACCACTTTTGTTGATTTTGATTAATTAGCGAAAGAATATCAATGCAAACATCACGAAAGTATTCCCGATTTTTGTTTAGAACTTTAAACGACGCAATATTTACCTTTCCTATCAATTATCGTTCAAACCAATCAATGCGTCTTTTGTACAACATTGTGATTGTAATATTTTACTCTCCAAATTGTCTGTTTTGATCTCATTCCACCTTAAGAACTTCTCAAGATTTTCAGCAGAAAATACACAACAACGTCTGATTACTAAGCCAACACGAGCTCGAAAAAATCAAAGAAAACACACATCGTGAGCCATTTCCGTGGAGACATAAAATACCCGCGCAAATGGAAAGGGTTTTTCCCGTTGCCAAGTGGCGCAGCATGGCGTGGCGCAGATAAGCGGCTGGTGGTGCCTCCCTAACCACGCCAAATTTATCGTTTGAGTATTTGTTCAATGATGAAACGTTGGCATGATCATGACGTGGGGGGATGAGGGGGTGAGATAACCGGAACGAAATACCGCACCGAAATAATAAACAGTTCGGTGGATCCGCACGCGGTTTACTTCACAACGATATATACAACGCGCCACCGATCGGAGCCAATCACGTGGCCTCGAAATTCCAACACGATAGAATCCAGTGGGATCTTCCGTTTTCTGAGTTGGAAATCCGTTTTACACCTGGCAAAAGAGCGACGATGGATTGCATCCCCCCTGCTTTTTTACTCTTCATTGGCCGACCTTTGGTTGTGCCCGTCTGGTAGAAGAAGAAGAAGAAGAAGAAGAAGAAGAAGAAGAAAAAAAAAGGGAGTTTTCCTTCGACCGTCATTTGCACAGCAATTTATCATTCATTTCCTCATTTCGGGGGGGCAGCGCCAAATGGGAAGGGCGAATGAAATGGATGCGGAACCCCCTTTGATGGTTTTTTTGTGTGTTGGGAGTGAGAGGGACGGCCTTCCGACTAATGGATGTAAATATTTATCCACGTAATCGAACGGTGGGATTATCATTTATTGGCTTATCCGGCGTTGGGTGGGGATTCACCTCCCCCGAATCGATGATAGTGCGATGGGGGTTAAAATACGACCCATTTGCATGACCCCCCTCCCCTCCTCCGTTCCCTGGAGGTCGTTCGGATAAATGGTCGGAAAGGAAAACCGTGTAGTGAGGAAACCTCGCCACAAGGGTAAACCTCGCCAAATTATCATCCTTCAACAGCAGGGTGGCCGACGACGGGTGGATTGAAACGGATCGGTTTGATCTTATCGCCATCGCCGGAATGGTGGTGCTTTTCTTTGTCAGGGAAATTCAGGTCACACCAACAGGTTGCCACAACAGGTTGCAGTAATGGATGGGTTTTGTTTTCATCCGCACAGAGGTACTGCGTGCTGTTGCGTATTTTGAGCGCTGTTTGATAAACCCCATAATGATTGTTGCGTGGCGATAGGAGGTGGTGGTTGAAGCAGGTTGGGTGGCAACGTCGTTGTCAAAAAAAGCAACATTCCAATTATCTTGATTGCCAATCATTACGACAGTTGGTTGCTATTTGCATTTCCGGTGATGATAATGATATGAAAAGAGGGAAATACTGTACTTGGAAAGGAAATGGTGTAAGCTTTAGAAAGAGCTTTACTCGAATAAGGCACATCATGCATTCTGTTTTTGTCGTAAGATTTATTGGCACGAGTGTTAGTCATTTAAAAAAACGGTTAAAACGAAGCAAAGCATTGCGAAACAGATTCAACTAACACTTTATCCTTGCTGGAAGAAACTCAGAAGGCAGAATGGGTGTTGCGCGTCTCTTGAGCGCCTGGTCATTATCCCACCCATCAACACGGGTACCGCCTTGTCAACGAGAAAGTTAAGCGGCCAGCATGATCTGACCTAATCCTGATCAGCCGAGACTTGCAAATTACCACTACAGTACAGACAGTACGCGGTGAAGCGGTGTGTTTGTGCCGTGCGGTCGGCGGTGTCTCATTTTGCATATTCAGACGCAATGGCGGATGAGATGATAATCCCTGCAGCCGTCGGTCGCCAAGCATTGTTTACCACCACCAGCTACAGTGATGAGGGTGTAAAACAAGTGTAAGTAATATATTCCATCTTTGCGATTCCGTTTCCCGCGGATCTCCGTTCGCTTGGTGCGTAATCTGAAACACGCGTCAAACGCGGAGAATAGCATCAGCAGGCCGACGCACTTGAAACTTGTTGAACACATCGGGGTAACCCGAAGGAAGGTAAACACCGGGATCCGGGAATGAACGCGTTCATCACCATTCCGGGTACGCGTGTGACGCACAGCGGCGGCGAGCATCGTTTTCAGGCCGGTTTTTGGACGACACGTGGACGTGGACAGCTCGCCCGACGGTGGCACGGCGGAGTTCAAGTTACGCCCGTGACCATGACCACGGTCACTGTAACGACCTGTTGGGGTAGTGTTCGTGCCAGCGATAACTTTTCTTAGCCTGGGCGCCTGCGGTCCCTTGACCGGGTAGCCGGGCCGCACTAGTAATGGATGCATTATTAAGCATTACCGTTTGCCGCACACGTTCCTTTGGATTGTCCGTGGTGGGAGTCTTACTGCCCTTTTTATTTGTGTGCACGCGGTAGCCGACCGATTTGCCTTTATATTTCAATTATCTTCGTACCGTAGCTGACAGGCGGTGCTGTGTTGCCGATCGGAAATATGGGTGGCGGGCATATTTATGATTTTTAATACCAAACGACGGTGCACCTTTTTCGCAGGTGCGCTGGGAGTGGAAACAGTATTTAAAAGATGAAGTTTATTGGATGGGTTGTTGGATGGGGATGGGCGCTTACTTGTTCTTAAGCTCGGTGTGGGTTGATAGTGCCTAACGGAATAAAGCATGAAAACGATTTGTAAATAAGGAGCCATGGTTCCATGTTAGATCGTTGCTAAGTGTTAATAAGAAGCTTTTTGAACAGGTTGCCTTCCCATTTATCGGATCAGATTAGATTTATTATATATTATTGTTAATAAAGCCACTGTCCGTAAAGTAACTTCACGTAATTCATAAAACATAACGTGTTAATTAATTGCAACCAATCTAAATACATAAAACCAGCTTATTAGAAGTAACAGTACAGCTTCCCGCTTTCGCAGTTATCTTTCAAACAAAAATGCAAAACTGTCCTCGAAAGAAAGATCATAACAATAAATTAGCCCATTATCTGCCACGCTCGTACATCACACGGCGCAGGAGGGAGGGAGGCTGCTGCCCACGCTACAATATCACAAACCGCAAACAAACAACCATAATACCGTACGCCGACCGTGTGTACCAGTTTGTCACACTTTGCCCCCCCAAGAAGTCGGAAATTGGTCCCAGGTTGCGTTTTTACGAGCATAATTACGCTGACCGCACCGAACGAGGAGCCCAATTCGAGCCCTTTTCTTCGTTTATCGTGCCCGGCCCCCGGGGGTGGTTCCAGCGCCGTAGGCCAGCGTCCAGCAAAACAGCAATTAAAGCACGCAAAACCTAGACTCTTAGAGCAAGCAAAGCAAAGGAGCGTGTGTGGTGTGCGTGGGGTCGTAAATTTTCCCCCCAGATAGTGTGCGAGACTTTTAGTCGTTAATTGTTGTTTTGTGCCTTGCAGCTTGCCCGCTCAAAACAAAAAAGAACAACTCCCAAATCGGTAGATGAAATCCACTACGGAAGTGGTAAATTCGGACGGGTTTTTCCCAGTTCAGGAGTCAATTGTTGGGTGTATTGTATTGTAAGGTGGGGGGGGGGGGGGGGTGCAAAGTATTATGAAAAATAAAACGTACTGCCCGGAAGCAATTTTTCAACGTAGGAGTATTAGCCAATTCGCTAGTGCTGGTGTATTATTTACCGTCCGCTTTGTGCTTGCCGGTGGAGGACGATCGGAAGCAAATGCTCATGCATAAAATGGATATTCTGATTTATCACTCACATTAGACGTTTTCACTGTGCGGCAGACTCCACAGCAGCCGGATGCCGGACGTTAAGCAGCAACTGATTGTGGTTGTCACTTTGTCGCCTTTTGGGCCTGAGAAATGGAGACGCAGTCGACGATGCAACTTTCCCGGAGCGCAATAAAACAGAGCCCTGGAGCTTTTGGTGCACGGCACGGCCGGACGACAGGGACACCCCAAACCCAAACCTTGACCGCAAATGGATGACCCACCGATAAGATGTTGGCAGCTGCCTAATAAGCACAGGGCGGTGCATAGTTTTCGCTTCCGTTTCGTTTCCAGCATGGACGTGGCACGTAGCTCTCCTTCCGTCGTGCAGTCAGCGACGAACTTCTTTCGTTCATTAGATAGGTCTGCCCAGTGTTTCCACGTTGGTGGGTCACAGGAGTTTGATTATCTAGGTATGGCAATACCGGAATGCAGTGTTGCACCCATAGCCAGGCGGATGGGTCTTTCTGTTTGCGAGTTGACTTTCCTTCATTGGAATGTTGTTGTGTAGGGCCGCGGTGACCGCCCGGTAATACGCATGGGTCATGATTAAAAGCACTCCCGAGCAACGCAACGTATGTTGCCTCCGTTTTGCAAGGAGGAAGGCCACTCCGTGAGGCTAAAAAGTTAATCTCACGTTGCTCTTTTCGGTGTCAATTCTCCTGAGAAATAAACAGCATTACGATACAGCGATTGTGAAGCCTGCGAGCTAATGTAGCGCATGTGAATAAATGAGATTTTAAAGGGATGCGTTCGAAACACGGGCCTCGGAAGTCATTAAGTGTCGTGGGGTGCTTTGTTGTCATCAGCGAAGTAAAGTGGGTCAACCAGGATGAGTGTGTCTCTGGGTTAAGTAGTTTAGGGGGGCGCCCTCTCTGGTTCTTCTCGGCACAGCCACCAAAAGCGATGGATTACAAACACGCAAACGAGTGTTTAGAAAGCAGCGTTACGGTTCGTTTGGATCGTTGATTAGATTAAGCAGTGGAAGAGAATGTTTAAGTTGATTAAGAAATGAGCATCAACTACCAACAACAACAAAAAAAGCGGCAGTAGATTTAACTAATTGACTCTTTGGGATGATTTGATTGAACCTTAAGGGGCTCTAAGCGCTTACGGCAAGAGACGACAAGTTTTGCAAAGAAAAAAAAACAAACATCTCGCTTCGTTTAGCTTTACCCCAACCGGAACGTAATATTTTACATCCCCTCCGTGTGTGAGGCTGAACAAACATTCCGACTTGAAACGCAGCTTAACTGCCAAAACCAGTCATGTGACTTTTCCGGCTGTTTGCGTGCTGTTCTTTGGTGCTGTTTTTCTCTTCCATTTTTTACTCGCTTCGATTCGATTTTCGATTTACCATACTCGTGCTCGTAAAGTTTACTGATGGATCGTACTGTTTGGATCGGTTTGGTTTTATCAAACCTGTGTGTGTGTGTTTGTCTTTGGCAAGCATCGCGGTGTTTCGGTTCCGTTTTTTCGTGTTTCATGTTTGCTGTCTGCTGCGAAGATATCAAGTGCAGCGTACGTTCGTTCGCAAATCCGTGCACCAGCTGTTGACCTGAATTTGGGTATGAAACACACACACACACACGTGTGTGGCAACCAAGGATCATATTTTGATAACATTGTACAGCGGGACGGTGCGTGAGTCGTAAAAAAATAAGCTTTTTATTATATCAGAACAAGGCAGGTGTGTTCTGCAGGTGCTTCAAGTGTCTGCAGTCGCTATAAAGCGGTATAGTAATGTGAAGGACGCGAATGGAAATAACTATTTTGATTGACGTTGTAGTAACAATTGGTATAAATCACTCAAGGTGTAAACATTCGGGAAAATTGAGCAGAATAACTTTTCGATTATTTATAATTTTCTTTTTTTTTTTGAAGAATTCTTCTAAGAACGATGTTTTCGGCAAAGCGTTCACCGTTCAAGTTTGCTTCGTTTGTCGTACAGATGTCGTACAAATTGTCCCAGTCGTATTGATTTTCCTCCATTGTTACTAAGAAACATAGTTTTGTTTCTGCACTTTTCGCTTTTTTTTTTTCTTCATTGTAACTTCATCTACTATAGTGACACACCCAACAAAGCACGACAAAATGTCATTCTTTTGAAGAACAGAAAAGAAAACAGAGCGCGCAGTCCTCGAGCTCGTGCTGAATGAGCTTACTCGGGAGCGTAGTCGCAGCATCCGCGGCTCACCGTGGCCAATACATAACGAGAATCGCATAAATATACATCCATCGCGTCGCGTGACAGCCGTGCCATGGGTTTTGTACTGATTGAATTTTGTTTCCCACTCTTCAAGCCACACCGGCGCAAGCATCCGGCACGTTGCGCCGCGCACTGGTGCTGCCCGAGACGGAGTACGAAAGAATTCTCGAGCAGCAGCAGCAGCTGGGCGGCCCGTTCAACCGGAACACCGTAACCGTGGACGGGGCGGAACCGTACCCACCCGGCACGGTGGCGTTCCGCTGCGAGGATGGATTTTTCCGGTGCAACAACACGCTCCAGTGCATCGAGCAGAGCAAAAACTGCAACGGATTTCCCGACTGTGACGACGGCTCGGACGAGCTGGAGTGTGGTAAGGAATCTTCGCCACCGAGAAAACCACCGCCTGTTTACAATCAGCCCAATTTTGATTTGTTTGTTTGCTTTTTTTCCTCCCCTTCTTTCGCCACAAAACACGATCAGATGACGACGTGGGACGGAATTATTATGACCATTACTTCCGCAAGCGACCGGCGGCCATCAACGACCAGCTGCCTTACACACCGTGCAGTAAGTAGCCCAGTGGAGCGTTGTTGCAAGCAGGAAGGAAAAAAAACACACACACACACACTAATCCTTCAACACCTTTTTGGGCCCTCCGGGGTGTAGACTGGAACGACGCCAACAACACGTGCAAATGTCGCGGAACGGACGTGCTGTGCGAGTACAAGGGCCTTACCGGGCTGCCATCGGTACTGACCTCGGAGAACGTCACGCTGCTGTAAGTGGGTGTTGAACTGTACAGCGGGAGCGTGGGGTCGTGAATCAAAGCTCTGCTGCAATCAGTTTTTTTGTGGTTGTTTTCGAATGTGATAATATCATCATTCGAGCTCCGCAGAGTGTGGGCAGCAGCAAGAACTGACAGCACGCGGTGGCTTGATCACGGGTCCACGTACGGGTGTAATAGTCCTAGCTCGTGCGCCACCGAGTGCATTTGCTAGCACGGGGGTTAGGAATGCATTGTGATTAGCAACAAAAAAGAAATGACAAATCACCACTCCACGCTACGCTTCGTTTCATGCTTTTCTCGTGTTTGTCGTTGCAGCGATCTCACTGGGAATGTGTTTATCGAGCTGAATATGAATGTGTTCCAGCGCTTCCCGAAGCTCAGCACATTGTAAGTATGAACCGGATCTACGTGCCACGGCACATTCCTGCTTGCCCATTCCCCGTCCCAATATGTGTCATGTGTCATCCATAGTAACATTGCTCCACTTGTGTCCAGCTTGTGTCGGAATCAAATTGAAGCACTGACCCAAAGCGCGTGTGTGCAAGAGTGGCGGAAGTATGGGAAATGGCACCGCAAAAGCCCGTCAATCCGAAATCAATTTCATCCATTGCTTTCCACATTATCAGTGAAGCCGGAAATGCACACATGGATGCATTTCGATCCTTATGCCGAAGCTCTGCAGCTCATCCCGAACGGCTAACAATTACGTTAAAAATTACATCACGTACAATTATTGTCGCTTGGACGTGTCTCTAAGCGTTCCGTTTCTTTTTTGGTTTGTTTGTTGCTTCCCAGAGAGACACTACGGACACAAATAGAACGTATCCAGCCCCATTCACCCTATCCACTTTTCCACGTTCATTATCGTTAGCAGCACGAGAAAGAGCTTAATTAAATCTGCAGCAAACCCAGAACGCGCGCGCGTTTGCTTCCGTTCCGCCGCTTCCGTCCGATAAATTACTTTTTCCCGTTAAGTGTGCTTGATTGTTTCCACTGTTTGACTTACTTCTGATGTCTGTTTGCTTCCTTTGCTATGCCCCCCACCCCATCAACACCGGATACAGAGTCCTGCGGCACTGCTCGATCGAGCGTATCGAACCGGTCAAGCTGGCCAGCAACATCGACGCACTGTAAGTATGGGTGTGCAGGGGGCCTCGAATGTGCATACAAGTTGAGCAGAGTCTGCCCTAGAGTCGTCGTCAAGTATGAGGCTCCGCCACGCTGAGTTTATGAACGTTTTGTTGGGGTGGGGTTAATTGATAGGATTGCTGCCTACAAATAGAACGCTCGTATGTGTGTAGGGGCGGGATGAAATACCGCCAGGATAGGGAACGCTGTTCCATTAGCTGGTAGTGGGAGGCTAAGTAGAGCGCGTGAAGTTCTCCGGAGAGCTGGGTAGCGTTACTGGCAGCAAGAAATGCTGATAATGTCCGTCTGAGAGTGTGGAGTTGGTTGTTTTGTCTGGATGTGTCCATCAAACCCAGAATAAAGAGCTTACGAAACCCAACAAAAACAAACACACACAAGAGCTTAAGCGAATTATCTGCAGTGCGCAAGATAACGACCGTTCGAACCGTTCGTAGGAATGGTCTGACAGTATGTTCATTTCATTTACATGTGTTTTTCGGGGAAAAGGAAACGAAGAAACTAAGCGCCTAAAGCGCTAGTAATAGTTTCCGTGTTACCCTTGCTCCCTTGCAAAAATAAGGAAAGGAAGAAGGAAGTCTTCCGGCTGTCTAGTACCGTTTTATCGCTGCTGCCGTTTGTTGCCATTACCGTTGGCTTCACTCATTACGGCGCGCTAATACGCTCGATCTTTACCTTCGCGCGTTCGCTCACCACAAATGCTCCACACCATTAGTTGGGGTGTCTTATTGAACAGCACAATAAAAAGCCGACTTGCGCAAGGGCGCAGTGGCAAGTGTCTAATAAATTGTGCTACTTTATTGGCCAGCCAAACCAGCCCCTCTGCCAGTGATGCAGATGGTCTAAGGCTGAGGCGGGGTGTGTTGGTGCCATATTTCTTCACCAGCTTACTCGTTGCAAAGGTACTGTTTGCAATGGGGTCGTAGTGATCGTTACTGCCCGTTGATTCGATTGCAACCCACTCCAGCCGGTGCGATTATTTGTTTCTCGATGGGTTGTTTTAAGACGGCCACGGGTGGAATGGAAATGTGGGGATTGTTGCAGTTTGTTGGTGCAATTTTTATTGCCGGTAAATGGGGAAAGGTAGCTTCAGCTGCACTTACTCCGGACGTTTGGTTAGCTGATGCAACCGCACACATGTTCTCCAGTGGTAATTTGTGGTTCGCTCAGTACTGAGGAATGCGGGAGCACGGTCACAGCTTAGGTCGTTTTTGGTCTTTTGAATATTGCCTTGTGAGTCATTGAATACAAAAGCTAACGTGTGAGATACATGATTGCTGTTAGTAGTAGTGATGGTTACTTATCCAGCGCTACGTGATGGTTAAAGTGGTCAAAAATCTAGAGTCGACACCGATCCGACTCTTACAATTTCTGAACCGACTCCAGAAGTTAGGTCCACCCAACATTATTCGGAGTCGTTCGGAATCGTCTGGAGCCGTCGGGAATTTGCCTGAAGTTATCCGGAATCTCCTGTAGTCGGAGACGTCCGGAGACGTCCAGAGTTGTTGGGAGTCGTCCGGAATCGCCCGGAGTCGTTCGAATTAGGAGCTGACCGGAGACGTCCAGAGTCCTCCAGTGTCTGAATCGTCTGGAGTCAACCGAAAGCGGAGTCGGTCGGAGTCAACTGTAGCCAGACGACTCCGGTCGACTCCGGACGACTGCGTACGACTTCAAACGACTCTGATTCCGGGTGGAACTAGTGGTTCCCATTTTGTCGGAGTCGGATTCGGACTAACAATAGTCTGAGTCGGATCGTAGTCGTGAGTGCGCTGTAGAGAGCACATCACTAGTTAGTAGGTACCAATTGATTCGTAGATTGCATAGATTTAGGCGTTTTTTCATACGACATCACACGTAATTTCCTCAATGTATGTCTTCTTTAAATGCCACGATTCATGCAATAGCATACATGATTATGAGAATAATTTCAAGAGCGCATAATAAAACCAAACTGTAAATGGGAGTCAGTTGTATTGCAGATTGAATAGATTTAGGCGTTTTTTTATTTGACTATACGGGTAACACTAATGTATAAAAGCATTGCATACATTCAGGTGTTTTAAAAATGTATTTAACGTCTAAATGTGTGCAATCGTTTACAAAAATGCACATTTTTAAGAAAAATCCCAAAAATACAATACAAAATGAGCTTTCTTTGTAAATACTTCCTTCCCTCTTCCAAGACATTTGGACCAGAACGGGCTGACGACGCTGCCGGACGATTTTTTTCCACCCGGGACGGTGCTGCGTATACTGTAAGTGATTTCTATAAATTAAAAAACCCAACAACCATTTGTTCCAATGATCGATGAGACACTGTTTTGCTTACCCCCTCCTGCAGTGTACTGAGTGGCAACCGAATTAACCAGCTGGGAAGGACGAACTTTGTCAATCTGGAGTTTCTCGAGGAGCTGTAAGTATACGCCCCAAACAAACCATGATGGATGAGGAGCCACCGGTGCGATCTGTCACTGTTGATTTATTTCCACCTCGTTTCCCCCCTCATCGCAGTGACTTGAAAGACAACCAGATCGATGCACTCACCGAGGATGTGCTGATGCCGCTGACGAATCTTCGCATACTGTACGTAAGCCCCACTTCTAATCGCTGCGAGTAGTTAAGATGCTAAAGTTTATGCTTTCACATTCGCTGTATGCGTTTGTGTGTGTGTGTGTGTGTGTGTGTGTGTGTGTGTGTGTGTGTGTGTGTGTGTGTGTGTGTGTGTGTGTGTGTGTCACTGCAGCTACTTAAACAACAACCGACTGCGGAAGCTCGTCCCGGGCATGATACCGGCGCTGGTAACGCTGCAAACACTCTCGCTCGCGCGGAACCAAATCGAAACGATCGAGGTGTGTGCGCTGGATCTGCCGTCGCTGGAGCATCTGTAAGCATTTGGGTTGGGCGCGGACGCGCCCACGTACCGTTTGCAAAAGGATACAAAGTTTTCCTACCGCTCGTTTCAGCTACCTGTCGGAGAATCTGCTAACAGTGATCCGAAACGACACGTTCGGCAACTTAACGAATTTAGTAGGATTGTACGTAATAGTTCCACTGTGCGCGCCCGGAAACGGCATCAACACTTTTGCTAACCAATCGTACACTTTGCTTCCTTCTCTGCTCCCTGTGAACAGATTTTTAAATAGCAACAAAATAACCCATTTCGAGCTGGATGCATTTAGCGGCCTAGCCAAGCTGGCAACACTGTAAGTATGGTTGATAGAAGGGGAGAGAGAGCGGAAATAGGTTTCCATTATCATTGCCACACTGCTGTCACATTGTCGCCTCCTTTTTTGCGCAAACCACAGCAACCTGCAGGGGAACAAATTTGACCGGATCGATCGGCGCGTGCTGGATAACCTTACCAACCTGCACCACATGTACGTATGTCGTTAACGGGACGTGTGCTGCTAAAATGCTCATCCCTCATTTCTAACCCCCTTTTTGGCAGCCATTTCACCGAGTTCCATCACTGCAAGGCGGCCCTGCACGTGCGTGTCTGCGAGCCAAAGGGTGACGGCATCAGCAGCAACCGGCATCTGCTCGATAATCCTGTGCTGCGTGCAAGGTACGAACGGCCGCCGAAAGCTCTGTTCGGTCGCGACACATCGCGACACCGATGAGTGTTTTCCAATTGGCGTTAAGCTTGTGAATGAAGAAGCGCGGCTAGAGAAGCTGTTGGCAATGTACTTATTAGAATCTTATACGAATTACTCATAGATTTGGGGGATAGAGTGGGACGAAAATTGCTTTCAAACGTGGAACGTTCTTTAATTAAAATTTTAATTATCTTCTCGCGCTAAGGTTGCCTAGTTGATTGGGGGGCACGGTTCAGTACATTTTCGTGCGCCGACACGTACCCCGAAGCGTGATGTGTTCGCGAATGCGAGCTGCGGTGGCTTTCTTAACGAGATATTAATATCGTTCTTTCCATTCGTTGCACATCTCTCATTTTCGACTGCACTGTGCATCACGTGCATTTATTTTTTTCTTGTTTATTTTTGCTCCACCACCCGCGCGCGCCTCACAGTGTGTGGATAATGGCGGCCATTGGTATCGTGGGCAATCTGCTAGTCCTGTTCGGGCGCTATGTGGTCGGGTCGCGCAGCAGCCAAGCGCACGCGGAACATTCGCTCTACCTGCGGCATCTAGCGGCTAGCGATCTGCTGATGGGCGTGTACCTCGGCATCATAGCAACCGCTGACATTATCTTCAGGTAGGTCGGGGCCCTGTAAGCACCAAACTTTGGTGCTCCATTGCGGTGGCTAACGGTGGTTTTTCGCATGGTTTTTTCTCCCCAGAGGTGAATATCTTACCCACGACGAAGAGTGGCGCATGAGCTCGATCTGTGCGTTTAGTGGCTTTCTCAGCACGCTCAGCTGCCAGTCGTCCACGCTGCTGCTGACGCTCGTCACCTGGGACCGGCTGGTGTCGGTGACGCGACCGCTCTACCAACGGTCCAGCAGCAAAACGCGCGTCATCCTGCGGCTGGCCCTGCTGTGGGGCGTGGCGACGGCCGCCGCCATCGCCCCACTGTCCGCGACCGAGTACTTTGGGCCACACTTTTACGGCAGCAACGGGGTGTGCCTGTCGGTGCACATACACGACCCGTACGCGATGGGCTGGGAGTATTCGGCCGGGCTGTTCATCCTGGTGAACACGGTGTCGCTGCTGTTCATCGGCATCTCGTACCTGCGGATGCTGCAGGCCATTCGCGTCTCCCGGAACGAAACGCGCAACACGCTGAACTGCCGGGAGAAGGTGGTCGCGAGAAGGTAGGTGGTACGAGCCCCTGCACCTCGACAGTCGGTGGATGGTCAATCTCCTGTGTACAGTGTTACCGATACTCCGCAACGCAGCACTCGTTCGGAGTATGCAAAGCATCGTGCTGTGGAGTTTTGCTCTCTCTCTCTCTCTCTCTCTCTCTCTCTCTCTCTCTCTAACCAGTACACTCTTCACTGCTTGGTTCTCTTTTATTACCCCGTCCTACAGGTTCGCCATCATCGTTGCAACGGATTGTGTCTGCTGGATGCCGGTGATTGTAGTGAAATTAGTTGCGCTAGCAGGTAAGAGACTCACAGCCGGACGCTGCTTCGGTGTAGCGTAGGGAGGGTGAATGTTATTTGTTGGTTTCTAGGGGAATAGATAACATCTCCAGCATGGGCAGACCACTTTGCATATGTTGATAGTGTAGCCGGGATGCCGCAAAGGGAGAGCTGCTTTATGCATACGATAATTGGAGTTGATGTAATCAAAGAATGTACCTGCGTCGCTATTTTGAAGCTCTTTTGTAACGAAAAGCCCTTTATAGCGAGTTGTTGGAAAAGGGTGATGAATGAATCAACTAGTTGCGCTAAGAGCTTGTAGCTTTAAGTTTAAAAAAACCCGTTAAGCCGAAAGCCACCATTTTCGTCTCGGTGTTGCTAATTTCGCCGTTCGCCCTAAATCGGGTCAACTTCACTTTACAGCACCTGTAATTTAATTCAATTTTCCAATCGACAAGATTTGGCTTTCCCGAGGCCTGCTGCCTTATCCACTGCGTCCACAGCGCACCCTCATCCGGAAGCAATTAGCCTACGGCTGACCGCTGGAAATAAGCCGATGGAAGAATCGTGTCAAGGGGTGGGTGAAAGAATTAGCCACAGTTAAACGAAGCAGGACGCCCCTTGGAAGGCAACTTGAAGCTAATTTCTGTCATGGAAAATCTCATTTTCGTCTCACCCACATTAGCAAAAAGTAGCTTAGCGGAAAACACACACACACAGCACCAAAGAAGCTGCTATTTCTCTGCTCTAAGCAGATTGGAAGAATAAGTGTACATTAAAAAATGCAAACAAAAACCGCACAAGAAATGTGGCTCTTTTATTCGATCGCTTGCCTCGGCTGTCTGGTGCCAAGACGATGCCAAGTTAGTCGCTGGGGGTGTAGAAATACAGTTTTTTTTTTCTTTACAATTTCGAAATTTGGCGCTGGGCGTGAAACAATTTAATCATCATCAAGCCAGACAAAACGGACATTGGACCAGCCTGTATCAAACTGAAGCACTGGTCGCTGCCTGCTAATTGAAGGGTCCAAGGGAAACAACAAGCTTGGGCGCAGACTGTTTTTCAATTTATTTACCATGACAAGAACAACGTGCCACCGGGGCGCGGCTTTTTGTTCGATTGACGAGAAAAACATTTCCTCTCGCTCTCGTACTGTTGTTTGTGTGAGGTGTTGTGGTTTTGGGTCGTTTGGATTGTGCATCGCAGTACGAACGGTATTCCAATTTATTTCCACGCGGAAAGTCATCGAAAAGTTGGGCTGAACGTACGCTTAGAAACAGCCACTCAACCTTTTCGGCACATGGGACGCGAACAATCGTGCCCTGTTTGTGCCAGTGGTGGTCTGCTCGAGGCTATGATTTGTTACAACACACAAACGCAAGCTCCAGTGCTGGAGTTTCCATATGCAAACAGTCTCATTAAAACGGTGGAGAAAAGCTTTTCGGTGGTAAGGCGCCGTGTTTAGCTGCGAACTAGCTGTGTGTAGTTTGATTTATCGGATCGATCGGGGGCTTACACGGGCGTTCACTTTTCCGATTCGTTGCGTCGAAATAATTAAAGCATTTGCGCTGCCTCTACCGTTCCGCTGGGTGGCTTGCCGCAACCGCCGGTTCACTGATGAGGTTACAATTAATTGAATTTCGTCGTTACGCGTTTGGTATGAGGAAAATTGGAGGAAAAACCACTACCAATCCCGTCGCACACAGTTGCAGCTGAAGCTGAAGATGGTCACACACTGTCACAATGATACAATGGCAGGGAAACAGGCGGGCCAACTCCATTCCGGAGTAGCGCGAACGTTTCGATCGCAATGGTTGGCGGTCATGTACTCGCTGTGTGGTGTGGTTCGTTGGAGGATGAGCTTTGGTTTCTGGAACACGGCAGTAGGACAGAATGCATTTCAAATGGCTACAAATGTGCATCATCGAGGCAAACTGGGGACCGACCTAGTTCGTGGTTTGTTCGCGGTTCAATGGAGCCGAAATTGGGAGTGAC
Organism: Anopheles coluzzii; assembly: GCF_943734685.1. Classification (NCBI taxonomy): domain Eukaryota; kingdom Metazoa; phylum Arthropoda; class Insecta; order Diptera; family Culicidae; genus Anopheles; species Anopheles coluzzii. Next base: position 10,501,706 of record NC_064670.1, on the reverse strand, counting down.
GTTGATGCGATTGTTGGTTTTTGTTCAAATGTTTAAATTTAACCATTACACATTATAGTTCAAGAAGCTTTCTGCAGTCGTTTATAATCGGTGTTATTCCATTTAATCTGTTCATAGCACAATATGTTACAAGGTTTACCGAGTCAGCTTGCGATGTGAGCTGCAATGCTAGCATATGCTAGCATTTTCATCATTTCATTGAAAGTGAGGAGTGTGACATCAACAACCATGCGTCTCCATTCATTGCTAATCTAGCTCGAGCTACAACGAGATACGACGATTCGCATTTTTTTTCTCATTTTGACAGCTGTCATCTAGCTACAATTGATTGATTTTCTTAAATTTCTTTCCGATAGCCGTTCCATAAACATTCATGAAGATTTCCGAACTACCCAAATCGTACATCGGGGACCTACTGTAATCCATTCTGAGCTCAATATTTGTTATGTTACTTACATACTTATCCGGCACTAAAAATGTTTCGTGGCCTTGGCCTGTCTCAGGAATGTCCGAAACCGCTCACGGTCTCGCATCTACGTCTGCCAGTCCGTTATCCCGGCCTTAGGGGTGAACGCCTACACGCCATCTTGTCACCTCAGAATGGGCCTACCACATTTCAAACTTCTAACTTTACGGGCTGGATCATCCGTTTCCATGCTCACCGGAGCCTGAAAGCTAGATGAACGACAGTGAGTTCGCCGTACATCTCGTATAACTCGTCATTACAGGGTTTCCCACGATCTTTTGATTGGTTCCCATCAATTTTTGGTAGGTTCCCATATTTGTTTAGTGCGTTCCCACGATTTTTTGGCTGTTTCGCAGAATTTTTTGGTCCAATAGTATTGATATCCAATCGGAAAATACCAATAAATTGTGGGAACGAACCAAAAATCTATGGGAGCTGACCAATAAATCGTGGGAAACCCTGTATATCACCTCCATCACTGTCCTTCCATACACACGGGGCCACGAATCATTGTGAGCATCGTTATCTCGAACGAGCCCAAGAGGGTTCCGTCAAATTTTAACAGTGTCCATGTCTCAGAGGTGTATGTGAGTACCGGTACTATATAGGTACTATATAGTCTCAGCTTCGTCCGTCGCGACATGTTCTTTGAGGTGACCTGATTTTTCAGGCTGTAGAATGACCCGTTGGCAGCCAGCAACCTTGGGCGCAACTCAACCACCATACTATTGTCGCTGCTGACCTTTGACCTTTGAGATAGGTAAATTCTATGACGACTTCAAAAGCGCGTTCCCCTATCAGTACGTCACGCCTGCGTAAGTTTGGATTAGTTGGATTGAAAGGGCAGCTGATGTTGCCACCATCAGTTTGGTTTATCTGAAGTCCGAGGCTTTCTGCCGCCTGCTCGATCCCTTGGTAGGCTGACGTATGCCAGGATCTGGGTTGACTTATAGAAGAGGGTTCCCGTAGTCTCCACCCTCGAGTCTCTGATGGCCCTTTCTAGTGCCAAGTTGAATAGGAGACAGGCAAGCCCCATGGTTCAAACCGTTAGTAGTTGCAAAAGGCCCTGAGAGTTTTCCATCCTCCTTCACCTGGCTAGTGTGCATCTCCATTTTTTATCAGTTCAGCTGCGATTCCGTCGGTTACAGGTGCCTTGTTATGCTTCAGCCCACGGAGAGCTTTTCGGCTGATTTGTTATATACCTTATTAAAATTAGAAATAAAATTAAGCCGCCAACCAATTCCATTCCACCCATTTCCACCTCCATTTGTAACAGGCACACTCGCAGTACAAGTGCACACCATCCATGCTCAATGGCGCAACGCTGGCAAACCACTTCCCATATTAAACGCCATTTGTGAAATGTTGATGAAACATTTTGTCATACTTACGGTCGCTTTAGCGCTTTGGCTGCACTTACACTTTCACGCCCCGCACCGTGTGGCAAAGTACAAATCAGACCATTATTACTATAAAGCATTTTGAAATATTTCCCAGCAGTGGAGCAGCAAAAACAAAAAAAGATACAAGGAAATAACCACCAACGACGACGATGGTCCCATTACCTCTGCATGCACGTTACTGTTCAAATGGGACGATAGTGAGAGGGATTGGAAGTGATAGGAAGCGAGCGTGAGAGAAAATGGGCTGGAACCGGAAGCTGGAACAGATCCTTCCTTCCTTCCGTGTCTTTCTAACACATTCATTTCCTTTCACAGCCTCTCTCTCACACACACACACACAATCCCTCTCTTCACTTCTCACTTGCTCATCAAACTTGTCCTCCTTTCGGGCAGTCGCCACGCAAAGCCATGTCATGGATAGCCGGGACGACGAAACCCCGAACCATAAATAAAATGGCATTACTCCTATTATCGTGTTACGACGGGTTTGTGCCCCAAGGCCCACGGCTTCTGTGGTTTTTCCCCCGTTTACCCCGTTTGGCATCGTTTTGGAACATTTTTTTTGTTGTTGTTCTTCCTACACCACCAGCCACGGGCACGATCAATCCGCCGTAGCTGCCCGCCGTCCCGCCTATCCCGCCGTAGAAGGTGTATGGGAAAGGTTGAATGGAGGCGCCTGGTGTCGTGTAATGTGAGGTTTTGCTCCGAGCTGCTCGAAACTCGACCGGTCCACGGAACTCGCTTGGTCTGCCGGTCGAGTGTGTAGTTGACTTTTTGATGCTTGCCGCATACCCCCAGCCCCTGGCTCTAGGATCGTCTTCACGTTCTGCCCTTTGATCATCAACCACCGATCGGTTTGTTGGTTGTTTTTCATGCTTATTTGAGAGTTTGGGCAGTGTGTATGTGTGTTTTTTTTTAAGTTATTTTAACCTTCTTGTTCCATTCAACCGGCAATGGCTACCGTGAGGAGGGGGTGACCGGCATCTCGTTAGGCAAAACAAGATATGTCACGTATCCGGTGGCATATTTTTTGGCGGTTCGCCAAAGTGGAACCTCACGGTCTCGGTCTCTTTTTTTGGGTAGAGTTTTTTATCCATTTTTTATTATTTTTAGTTGCTCTACAAGACCACCTACACATTAGCTCGTTTGATCGGATAGTTTACGTGTTTTTGAGCTTTGCCTTTTTAATGCGAATTTTCCGTTCACCGTGCACATTTTGATGGTATTTTATGGGTTTTGTTTGTTTTGTTTTTTGCGTATTATTTATGAACTCATTTCCGTGCGATATTACAGTGCATTCTATAACATTAAAGCTTTGGTTGCATAATTATGACACATAGTTGCCTTATTCTAGTAAACATTGTGAGACAGTAGCACTCAATAAAGAACGCAATTGTTCGCACCCGAAACCTCCGCAAACTCCGCACGCGAGCATTCATCACAATTACGCACCGAAATTGCGCCAGTTATCTACACCGGCCAGTCGCTCGGAAACATTTCGAATGATTAATGATGAACGCAACGCAATGGTTGCCAATGCGAGTGTGTCGCGTTTATCCTTGTTCACACTTCTTAATCTCATCGCACTCTCTCTCTCTCTTTCATTGAGCGGGGGGAATAGTTTCCGTGGGAAGGGATAAGGTTTATTGCGGAGCTTTTAACACACCACCGCCCAGTGGTAGACAGTGTCCCTGGAGAGGTTTGCATGACAGCATCGTCTTGCATTGCAATAAGCTTAACCATGGTTTTTGACGGCTGCTGTGCGCGGGCGGTCTCACAGTAATAGACCGCAGTTCTGTTCCATCGATAAGTTTTGAGTGACAGTTGAAAGGATCACAGCAGGATGTGTGTGTGTGTGTGTGTGTGAAAAAAGCAGGAATATGTGTGAAACGAGTGACATTTGAGGGCGCCACTGGGAAAAACTGACGGAACCATTTATCATGCTCACGGCAGTCGGTAAGGATTGGTATGGTTTTATTCGATTTTAATTAAATTCATTGCGGTTCACGAAACCGATTGTTGATGAGCAGTGTTGAGCAAATTCATCGCGAAGTAGTGTTCCATATGAATTGCAAAATTGAATTAATTGCATTAGGAACCTTCTTCATCAGCTGCAAACTTTTCCTTTACACCATTGACAGTCGCGTCGTATCGCCTTCTCCTACTGGAAATGTGTTGCTGTACCAGCTGTGCGGATACATCAAATAAGAAATGCAAATAAGCGAACCGTTCAGTCACGCTCGCTTTTGCGTTCGCTGAGCTTCGCTCCATACGTGATCCTGTACACTGTTTCCTTTCTTTTTTTTTGTTGCCTTTTTAGGGTATGAAATTTCTCCGTCCCTGTACGCGTGGCTAGCGGTGCTGGTACTGCCGATCAATTCCGCCCTCAACCCGGTACTGTACACACTGACGACGGCACAGTTCAAGCAACAGGTAAGTTTTGTTGCCGTTGGAGTAACGTTAGTATTATTTCTGTGCAATGTATTGCCTGAGAGATTTAAACATTTAAAATTATTTAGGGTAGCTTTTATCAGGGATAAAAAAATATTGTGTTTAATGCGTAATTAGAAAGATATGTGATTCAGCTAATTCGGCATCCCGCAAAGAATGGCAATTTTTCGATTTAGTTGCTTATACAGGCTTTTCCACGATTAATTGGTCAGTTCCCATGATTTTTTGGTGGGTTCCCATCGATTTTTGATTCGTTCCCATAATTTATTGGTATTTTCCAATTGGATATCAATACAATTGCATTAAAAAAAATTTGGCAAACGGTCAAAAAATCGTGGGAACGCACCAAGAAAAATATGAGAACCCGCCAAAATTTATTGGATCCAACCAATAAATCGTGGGAAACCCTGTAAAACGTTTAATAACTGTAAACGTTTCAATATTTAGTTAATAATTTTATCACAAAAACAAACAAAATCTCCAAACTAATACCACAGTGCTCAGAAAACTGTTCGAACTGTGCTACAGCTGTCATACACTGGCTTAAACTATTCACCGCTAGATGGCGCTACTATATCGTTTCCCATTTCATTTCACAGCTAGCGCGCTTCTGCTACTCGCTACCATGTGGCGCTCATCCTGAATATGATTCAGCAATCGACTCGCGGTAAGTTGAGGATTAAATGAATTTGAAATGTTCTTCCTTTGCTGCTATTTAGTTCATCCGGCCAGCTTTCCCGAAACGTCTGCTTTCACTCACCATAGTTAGTTTACAAATTTCGCGTGACCAATTCTTCGCTTTCCTGTTCCGTAGCGTGCGAAGCGCTCGGTATCGTTCTGCCACTCCTCTCCCCACCCCTCCCTCCATCCCCTTAAAAGACCACCACGCGGGGGAAGGATATCGGGCTAATGATGTTTTAATGACTGGTGGGACGACGCAAACATTGTAAACGCACGGCATGGGAGCGTAACCGAAACGCGAATAAAATGATTTAGTGAGCCTCAATTTGCAAGGGTCCGGATGAAGATCAGAACTCGTACACGGGCCCGGGATGGGAAGCGCGCGAAAGCAGCACCTTTTCTTCAAGGCGAAGGATAATTAACGTTTGATAGCGGCAAAAAAAATCCTTACCTTCGTTGCAGGTGTAAAGGATACCAGGGGTTGTTCCGTTTTCGCCTTTTACCGCTCAGCTGCATCCAGCAGGTGAACAATGAGTTCGTTTTTTTACGGACGGTTCATTATCCCAAGAGCAGCCGGGAAAGATTGGGTACGGCGTTCGGATGTATTTAATCCTTTTTTATGTCCACCAACCAGTGTTTCGCTTTCAATTTCCTACCTGCGGAAGTAATAATGGATCAGAGCAGCGTAATGGCATATATCCGGTGAGATCGACTCTCGGCAGTGAAGAGTTCTTACCTCTGGGAACAAGATAGAGCAACATATTGTATTTCATTAGAAGGAGAGTCCTTCCCACAATGGTTGACTGGAGACCAGCCTGTTCTTGAAATTGTATTTTCGATTTATCTTGTTCAAGGGATATATTTCTGTGAAACTCTTCAAGCTGCTACACCGAGGCCAGCTTGAATTTATTCCCACAATAACACGGGTGCTATATTTTCGGAGAAATTTATTCCATCCAAACGCACTCAAGCACGAAAGGACTGAAAGCTGGTTAGCATTGCATAAAAAGTTACAAACCGGCTTTATATGACGTGCGGATTGCATACTTTACAGCCACACTGAACTAAAGCGCCTGAAAGTATGCAGCTCGCTTGCTAAGGTTGCCGTTTTGAGCACTTGCTTTCAGCCTTTACTTACCGTACAATGTCAACTGAGTTGAAAACGCTGCCAAAGTAGGTTAAATTGTTCCTCAAATTTCGTAGAATTCCGTCCAGCCCCTAGCTACACGATACCCGCTTCGATTAATACATTTAATATGTTTGTCCTTTCCTTTTGGCACACTCCCCGTTGAACTCGGTCCGGTTTGCTCCTTCTAGGAACTCGATGGCACAGTTTTCGCACAACGGAAGCAAACGTATGATGAACCGAAGGGTAAGTAGCGTTCCTTACAGTTTTGCTATAACAAAAAAGAACCCATTAAGATTAAAGTGATTTGTTTTGTCCCTAATTGTTTCACACACAAACACACACTCACACACACCACCAAATAGGAACGCATGTCATCCAACACGAAGGTGTACGAGTTTAAATAGCAGTTGTCGATCGGGGGTGCACCAGACCGGCGCAGTATCCGCAGCGTTCGGCACCGGCCCTCCGACGCGTCCGATACCTCCGACCACCGGAACCATCGGCACTGCTTCCTGCCCAACAGTGTGCACCACCCATCGAAGCAGGGCCATCCGGGGTCAGCGGCGGGCTGCGGGACCGGTATGCTGCGTGTGCCTTCCTCGTTGCCCTCCTCCCCCTCGACGATCATCACCAACATCGAGCAGGATCGGGCGGAACGCGACATACCGATGGAGATGGCCGCACTGGTTGTGTTTGATGGGCAGCATGGACCGCAACACCAGAACCGGTTTGTGTGTGCCGGACCGCCCGCTGGCTACGAGCGCCCGCAGCAGGGACAGGGAGGATCCGGCGGCTGTGGCCACCGGAAGCATCGATCGGCCACCGCGGTGCTGATGCTGATGGAACGTTGCTCGAACTCGAGCACGGAAACGTTTGACTTTTGAGCCGCGGGGGGGGGGGGGGGGGAGCGAAGTGAAGCCTAGAAATGACTGTGATAAAAGAAACTAGCCGCTTTGGTTGGTCGATGGTTGAAACTGAGCGGGAGGGAGGAAGAGGAGGAGCGGTGAAAAACAACCCAACAAGGAGAAGCTTATTTGCCTACCGAAACACGTCGTTACGTCGATCATTCGGGTCGAATGCTATTTCCATATTTTCTCAAACGCTTCCAAGGAGCTTACATTTTAACGATAGATGGCGCCATACGAAGGTTGCGGATAGAATTGCACTCCCGCAACACTTTGTACGTGCTGTACGTTTTACAGATGAAATGAACTACAACAAAATGAGCATAGTTGAATAGAAAGAAAAGTTAATTTTATACAAAAAAAAAGTTAAACTGTTGTGTACACCAAACTGTGAAGTAAAGCTCGAAGTGGAACTTCGGATGTGATCGAGCATGAAATGTTCATGTGTTTTGATTGTTTTTTTTTTTAATTCGCTAAACATACATAAACATGTTATGGTAAGGAAGGTCCAGGATTGAAACTTATCTTCACTGTTAGAATTACAAGTAAAATACGCGTCGAACAGATTCGATTTTTGTTCGATTTAGTCTACTCTATACGCTAGCGCTCTCTAGCGGAAACGAGTGGAACGAACAGGTGTTGTTAATACTAAAACAAGTTCAAGGGCAAAGTTTGTTAGTTTGTTTGATTTCTTTTCGGAAAAGAGGTGATATCTGTCACATAATAATGCAACACAAAAACACATAAACAAACGGGTTAAGTTTTCGACACATTTCTTCGTTTCATAATTTATTCCGTTCTATGCCCGGCCCATCTGTTCCCCCCGCGTCTTCTTCTTCTTCTTCTTCTATTGATTCAGATCACTCACAATACACTTGGTGGATTTGCCGGCCACTCAACTCCGGTGATGATTCGGTCCCAATTGCCTAGATTACTGTTTACGTTAGCTTTTACAAGTAAATGACTGCTTTCGCGCCTAAGGATATGCTTCACAAACGTACCTCACACCCCGGGTATACCCCGCTACCATCATACTCCTGTCCCGGAGACTTCCGTGCGAGGAACTTTTAGACCCGCAACGAACTCCAGTCCGAACCGTAGGGCAGTTTCTGCTGCTCTGTCTCTGTCTCTTCTCTTCCCAACGCGTTGTCACACTATATATGTCGCATTCGATGCGCCCTTCAACCGTGTGTTTAGTAACACCTTCCACTAACAATAAGCTCACCCATTACTGGCGCCAATCGGGAGGTCTACTGGTGTGCGCCCGGGCGGTACCACTCCGCAAACAATGCTTAACAATCTTCTCTAGGTAGGAAATCTTTTTAAAGTTCGCTTTATTCCTTAGCTGCATTTCCCCCTTCCCTCTTTCCAACTATGCACAGCTCATTGTGGGGGAAATCGTAAAAGAAAACAAAGGAAAGGACTGGTAAGGACAGACTGACTGACTGGCTGGTAACGGAAGCGACGAGATTCACGTTACGCCGCATTTAGTGCCCATTTAGTGATGTCAGATCGGGATCGGTGTGTGGGCGACTAACGGCTTAATCCTTGATCTTCTATTACACATGCAAACGACACCACCACCACGACGGTAGTAAATGAGACAGCTACACGTACTTAAATGAAAGAAATAAACAGCTAAGTTGGAAGAATGTACATTCCCACATACACATAATAAATAACAAACTCCATCTACAGCGTCCATCAGCGTCGTGCCTTGAACGTGATTCGTTTTTTTTAAATACGTATCTGTCTTTTTTCTTTTTCGTGTGCCTTCTCCTTTTCTTGCTGTTTTATCGGAAATCATTGCCACTTTCCTGGTTTAACAATTATTTAACAGCACGCTAAATCAAAATGAACTGCCCCGTATTGGGAGCCTAATGTGCTGCGGATTGCATACAACCAGGGGGATATTTGCCCGTTCCTTGATTTCGCACCCATTTCTCCGCGTGCCGATTAACCTCTCGAATTCAGTCTTTCATATGTACAAAGGTATTCGATCAGAGCCATTAGTGTGCTGCTTTGTTTTTCAATAGCATCAATAGTAGTACCTAATTAACAAAATTCCTAGCTAATATGTGCGTGCGTAACATTGTCACATTTTGCGCCTCGAATCCACTATTGGGCGGTTTTTTTTCACCCCATTTTTACCGTATTACCTAGTATGCAGTTTTTTATTTATACAACAATCTCAACGGTTCGGTAGCGCTTATTCACACCCCAATAAACCCGGAAAACAGCACCGACACCGTACACACCGTGTATTACTCTAGCCGGCGTGGTGTAGTAGACAGCAGCCGGTATCTCCAACTTTGCCTTTCATCCCGTTTCGGGTGATCGCTGAACCACGTTCCCCTGCGTCCCTGTACCTTGTTCTTACTTACTTACTTACTTCGTATGTGTATATTTATTTATGTATCGCTTTATAAATAGAACAACGAGGCAAAAGGAGTTAACGAAGCGCGAGCGAAAGTGCGCTCCTGTGTGTGTATGCTTTAACGTGCACCGCGCTCTAGTGCGGGTGAGTGAATCGATTCAGTGAACTGGGTGATGCTGTGGATGGGGTTTACTGCCTGCCCAAATCGTATCTCCGGCAATAGGCGCGTTTAACGAAGCTACTGGGTAGAGCAAAGCAGGCTTCGACGGTGCCATAGTACGGGGAAGAAGGAAATCTCCTTCGTCACAACCAGCACCAGCCTACTGTGAATAATCGGGGAAAGTTTGATTTTTTAAGGGAGCCGCATCGAAATGAACTAGGAGAGCTTCTTCCTCTAGTGGTGAGGAACCTGAAATGAGACTCCAGTCCGTTTGCTAACTCGTAGTCCTCTGGTACTGTGCTACACTCATCCACACTGATATTACTTTGTACAGTTCGCAACCACGCAATACTCATCCATACAAGCTCGTTCATTCCCCCGGACGATCGAACAGACGATGACAGTGTGACTATCACAAACCTACTTAGCTACGTGATCACACAGGTTATACACACACACACGCGCGAACGCACACAACAAACATACACTCATACAGTCCGAGCCAGGCAGGTTTAGCGGGAAGGCCTCATAGGTTCAACCCGTTTCGAACAGTCTCTGGCTACTGTTTAGTTTCTGAACAGGTTCGAACTGTCAGAACACGCCCCGACGATTCTTCTAGAGCACTTACAATAGTTACTATCTCTCTCACTACGAACCCACCGTTCCCTCGAATGGAGTATTCACTTTATACATTTGCGCCTGCTTCTCCGCACCAACTCGATCTCGTTCCTACCTAACCTAAAAGCCTTACGTTCGTACTGGTAGTAGTCGAAGTAGTAGTAGTAGTAATTGTAATAGTAGTGACACTAGGAAAGTAGTAGTAACAGTGGTGTGTATGCGCCACAAAACCGCTCACAGTTCGCGCTGCTACTAGAGACTGAACAGACTGCGGACCCGTGCCAACAGTCACCGCTTGTAGAGCGAGTCCTTGCCACCGCGCAACAGCGACCCACCCCCGCCACCGCCCCCCGCCGTGGACGGCTTGAAGAACCCGAGCACATCGAGCGTGCGGCGCGTGCGCTGTATCAGCTCGTCCTTGTACTTCCAGATCGTGGTATCCCGGACCTGGTTCTCCTTGAACTCCTCGCAGCTCTTCTTGAGCGTGCGCACACAGTCGGCCCGGTAGTGCTGCAGCTGGGCGTCATCCGTCGACACCGGGTAGGAGTGGCAGGTGCCGCCGAGACAGGCGATCGGGAAGTGATTGTGCAGCGTCAGCACGCGCTCCGGATTGTGGAAACACTTGACGTACTGGTTCGGCTTGGTGTAGTTCTTGGCGCGCGTCACGTGCTGCAGCATGTGCATGTAGCGCGGCGTATCCTTCGCCCAGTCGTGCTCGTGCTGGTCGCCCCGGTCGAAGAAGTACACGTTCCGCACGTTGTAGCTCGGGTAGGTGTCGTTCTTCAGCTTCATGCCCTTCGCGACGACCCGCTCCATCAGGTCGTGCCAGGTGCGATCCTCCGGCCGGCGGGGCATGATCACCTCGTCAATGTCGAGCAGCGCGATAAAGTTGTACTTGTACATGTTCTTGTACAGACAGTCGTTGTACGGGATCAGCTCGTTCTGCCGCTTGTGGGTCGTTTTCTTCGACAGAAACAGATGCTGGAAGCCGGGCACGTTCGGCTGCCCGCCCGGCAGCGTCAGCGGCGTGACGTGCACCCGGTCCTGCTCCTCGTAGTACCGCAGCACCTTGGAAATGTTGGGATGCACCTGCAGCTCGTAGAAGAACACCTTGTCCGCACCGAGCATGCCGAGCAGCTCGATCCACTCGACCAACCGCACGGACAGATCGTCGTACAGGAAGTCCAGCCCTTTGACGCACACGGCAAAGCCGCGCTTCTCGTCGTCCAGCGGCCGATTGTACAGCACGCGCAGATTGTTGGTCGCCGTGTCGCACTGCTTCTCCACCAGCGAAACCGACGCCGGCACCAGCCCGCGGAACGGTTTCGGGATCTGGCAGGCGATCAGGTACGGCTGGTAGATGCCCTGCTTGTAGTTGCCCCACTTGTTGAACCAGATGTACTTGTACTCGAACGTTTTCACGATGAACGGTTCCTTCTGGCCGTCGAACCACAGCTGGCAGAACGTTTTGACCCGCGGCTCGATCCGGTCGATCATGCCGAGGATGCGGACCGCCGGCCCGATGCGCGACCGCTTCCGGATGTCGTAGTACGCACCGAACAGCTGGAACGTGCCGTTCGAGCTGCGCAGCGTCTGCCAGTAGATGTTGTTGAACTCGAGCTCGAAGATGGACGGGTAGCGGGCACAGGATGCCTTCTTCTGCACCACGTTCTTGTGCTTGCTCCAGTACGCAATCGGCAGGGAGGGTAGCCGTGATTCCACGTCCCGCACCAGCTGCTCATCATCGATCACTGTTGTAACGGTAGGAGAATGGGAGAGAGAGAGAGAGAGAGATGGAGAAGTCAAGAAAAGCAAATTAATTTTACCATCAAACGATATGAATATTAATTGCCTTTTGCGCGGAAAGGCGACATACGCAAGAACATGGATTAAGCGCAACATATGCAACATTGTAAAGATTGGAGTGCCGTCACGTACGCGACACTGTCCGTAGCCCGCGATGCGTGACGTCAAGTTGAAAGGAGAATGTGAGGAATTTGAGCAATGTGATGTGATTGCCAAGAAACGGCATTGAGCTACTCGTGAATGTTTGGGGATTGAAAATATATTTAGTTGCACCATCAACTTCCTTCCTTTACAAACAAACAATGCACATAATCCTTACTTTAATTGTACTTTACAACTCAAATGTTCAAGTGTGTACATACATAGTTCGTGCTGATGCAAGTAAATAAAGCTTGGCAAATAAACGCCTCCGTCTAGGCCGCACGCACGGAAAGCAAACTCAAACGCCGTGACCATGACCAAACGTGCCCATCTACGTATTACGCGATAAGCCGGTCAGTACGCCGTAGGATGGCACGGGGAAGCGGCGTACTTGTGAACTATTTTCCGTCTCGGTTGGAAGTTTAGGTTTAAATTTAGGGAGAGGTCATGAAACGCATGTAAAGAATTTGAGTGCAATTTGGTATATTCTTACTGGTGTTATCAGTGATCGGCATGGAAAAGAATTGCTTATTTCGAGTATTAAACGTTCGTGTTCGTAACAGCTTCTTGAAACATGAGCTGCGTTAAAAATTTCCACATTCCATACAAAAAAAGTTACTTTCAAAAAAGAGAATGCTTTCACCTGTTCAACAAGAGAATGGTTCTGGGTTTCTCTTCCAACAAAATAAGAAATGCGCATAATATACGCTTATCAAGTATTTCCTTTCATTTCTACCAAAATGAACAGTTAGCTAAATTAAATAAATGTCACAATGTACATTTAATTTTAAATAAACATTCCCTTTTAATAACACCCTTGTCAACACTGCGTGCTTGATACGGCGTTCCAGCAAGCAAAGCACATGAGAAGCATACGACGACGCTAAAAAGTTGATTGCTAAGGACCTAATTGAGCTTGTCAAGTCGCATCAGAACGTACGAAAACGTAGTTCGCTCGAATGTGCCGAGTCACCTGGGCAGCATCCAATTCTGAACTGCGTGTAAATGATACGCCGCGGAACGCCGTGCACTTTGCGCGAAAGCAACAAACCTTGCAAAAGCACACGACCGGATACCGATGCTTTTCGGACACTGGAATTATCATTTTTCATTGTACCGTTAGCCGTTCTGGTGTATGTGTGTGTGTGTGTGTGTGTGTTGTCCCTTTCGAAGATCATATGGCGCATCCGATACGGTCAACCGTTCTACTTCTGCTGCCGCTAGCCCATCCCCGACCGACCAACACGTTTGAACCAACGCAAAACAACCGTCGCCGGCTAATTAGCCATTCGCTTCACCGTCGCTGAACGCTGACCGACATGGAACAGATTATAAAGAGCAAATCGAAGAACGGGACTTTTTATTTACCAAAGACGCTTGGAATTGGCAAACGAGATCTAGATGCAGATCGCTCTGTTCCTTCTTCAAAAAACTGCGTCGGTCAAGGTATGGCTTCTGCGTATGAATATCTGCAAGAGTTGTGTGCGTGTGAGTGTGTGTCTGTGATTTGAATGAATGTGGAACGTGTTGAATTTCAGCTACGTGTTGTAGGTGTTCAAGTATCCACAAAGGCACGACGACCCCGACCGCGATCTCTAGCCTCAATTCCGTCCGAATGCAACACACTTTGCCGTCCTCTTTACACAGGTCAGCAGCAGAAGCACGTTCGTCTCAACGTAAGAGAATCGGGAATCGAAAACGAAATCGAAGACCCGGGACTCTGCCTCGCCTAATAGCAGCTAGGCGCCGAACATTCCCATGCCCAAGGGCATCCAGGGGGCCGAACGCCTTCAGAATGCCATCAGAATCGATAGCAAGGGGGTGGAGACTCGCGGTCCTCGGTCCGCACTACGTCCACGGCAGTCAATGTACAGTTACTTGATCTAAATCCCAAACCCATTCCGAGCCTGGCTTCTTCTCGTGGCCGCGGGCCGCCCGGGGCCAGCGTGCGATCGCCCGTTGCCTTTGCCTCCGACAGAGGCAAACCGGGCAATAAATCAATAGACGAAACGCACACGACGAAAGCACTCACACGGCGGCCAGCTCACCGATGACGATGACGATGCCGGTGTTGGACCCGGGTGGACAAAAATAGGCGAAAATCGGGAACGAATCGTATCGTTTGATGGACCATGGGTACACGATCACTATCCTCCAGCCTGATCGCTTCGGCCTCAAAAGATGATGGCCTCTATTCAAAGGTTCCAGGGCTCCAGGGGGTCGAAGCGGGGGGGGGGGGGGGGAGTTAGGAACGCATTCCACTGGTAGTGGAGTCGAATGCTTTGGCATCGACGTGCCGAATGTCACAGTTTGGTATGTGGTCGGCCGACGTGGGAGAGATCGGTTCGGTAGTTTATCTTCGTATTTTGAGTTCCCCAATCCCCGAGTTGCCGATTAGTTTCCTGATGTTTTGTGTGGTCTTTCGCTTCAGAAACTACTCTGCCACAGGTGTACGAGAGACATCTTACGAGCAAAGATCAAAAGGTAGGTTCTTCGCTGCAGTGGTTGAGGTCAAGCCATCGTGTTCACCCGTTGGTTTCGCGTCATTTTTAACCAAAAGCGTTCCATGTAAGGTAGTATTTATGTTCTTTATGTTTTGTTTTTGTTTATGCAAATTTTGTATGCTAATTTCCTGCGAGTATTCATTGCCTTACTTCCCATGCAAGGGATATATTAAAAAAAGCTTATAAATCTTGTATTTATGGAAAACAAGGTACACCTGACCAAACAAAAATCAGGAGAGGGATTTTGTCCCCATTGCAGAAATAGGTCAAGCCGTCAATATCTCAAGACCTCCATGAGACGTACAGGAAATGTTTTAAACATGTTCTTGTGTGATAATAATAAAAAAAAGAAATTTCACCGTTAGTAGAAAATATAGAGAAATTCTTCCAACTGCAATCGTGCCTCAGCTCAAACTGGTCTTCCTTTCCATCGATTCTCCAACGTAGACCGTAAATAGGCTTCGCCAGTGTCATTAAACATTTACGATCGATCGGTTGTTAAACTTTTCAAGCTTAAGTATTGCGCTCAGATATTGCTCGGATGGACTCATCGGAGTGGGGAGTTTAGGTTTTACTCCGGGGGATTTCCAAACACGAACGAACGTCCTGTTGCTGGTACTTGCTAGAAGACATAAGTTTTCGGTGATTGGAAGAAGCGTGTGTATGTAAATAATGTTTTTGTCGGCATAGTTTACGACTGTTGTCGAGATGTTGTTCCGCTGGGTCCGTTTGCCCGAAAATCCAAAACGGCTGGGTGACATCTTCGATAATCGGTGGTTTAGGTGGCAAAGAGAGCACGGCTACACCATGTTGCTGTGTGGTGGGTACACAGCGACAACCGCGTCGCGAGACGAAGTAGGCGTTAAATTGCTCCGAGATGACAGACGCAATAAATTTCGATGCTCAAAGGCAGACGCGGAGATAGAGATGAGAGCAACACGTATCCCCCCACACCAGGGGATCGGGATTTGTTTTCACACCAGCAAACAAAACTGCTACAATCACAGCGCGTGTGAGAGTACGGCTACGTTCTTTTCTTTATGACACAGGCTCAAGATACAGTTCCAAAAGTGGCCGAAAGTTTACCAACGCTGTAGGATTGAACGATTCGATTTAAATCCCTTTTTTTATTTATTGTTTGCTAAGCGCTTGAAATCTGTACAACCACACCTCCGGTAAGGAAAACGGTAAGATAGGACACTTCTTTTGCCGTCTCTTTTTCGCGACGCTTCCCAGAACTGCTGAAGAAATAACACACTGGATTGAAGTCACGGGAAGTTGATGTTTACCGTGGGTAAACAAACTTTGCAGCGAATTCAATGGTTAGGCCTTTTAAGAACGGAAACCACACTACCATCCCACCGTCAACCAGATCGAGTGGATAAATGTGCCAATGTGCGGTGAGGTTCTTTGAACTTGCAACTCTTCTGCGAACGTTTACAGCGTCGTGTGATAGCATCAATAAGGAAACAGATGTGTGATCAGTTGATCAATTAACACACGACAGACGTTACGATTCGCTGGTTTGAAGTAGCGCGAGCTAGGCCAGTCGATAGAGCATGTGTGTGATCAAACTTGGTTTTTGCTGGGAATTCCTAGTGCAGTGTTCTCCGAGCAAAACCTGAAGCACCATAACGCAATGCAAGAAGTTATTAGCCTCGCAGTTAAACGTTTTCCCAGGTTTGCCATTCGAGCAAGTGTACTCCACACTCCTCCAGTGGAGGAGGCAACACTGTTCTGCAGATGGTTTAAACTCTCAATTATTAACACAACAAAACTCAGAATAGCTGATTGGTCTAAGAGCTCCCCGGCAATGCAAACTTTAAAGGCAGTAAAAAAAGCCCCAGCCAGACCATTTGCATACCGACGATCACGAATCAAACATCCGGGCACAACATCCCCCGGGAGTGGAGGGAAGAAGAAGCGCTACACTTGCCACAGGAAGCTCTGCGGTACTGTAGAAGACTACTCCAGCACATCAAGAGGTTGAGGGGTTCTTGACGAGCGCTAGCTACCGTCTTCTGATTCGTCTCACTCTTCGTCACTGTGTGGACAGTTCGGCCGGACCGTGCAGCGCCATAATGGGCCGGACAGGTTTCGCATTTTATTACCTCGCCCGATGTGGCTAAAGAATGCTAATCATGCATGCAATTCCACGATGCGACGGAGATTGGATAGGGGAAAGAGAGAGATAGACAGAGGGAAAGAGGGAGACACAAACACGGCGTGTAGAAGAAGCAGCGACTTACCAGCACGATTATCGACGAGCACCTCGTCCACGCCGGCCATTGCGCCCGCGAGCCCGGCCGGCGACAGGTAGCGGTCGGTGGTGGTCGAGGTGGCCTCATTTCCGGTCCATCGGTTGTCCTTGTTCAGCAGCAGCCGGCCGTTGATGGGCGACTGCTGGAACTGGTGCGGCATCACCGGGTCGCCGTTCAGCTTGAAGAAGCCCAGCACCAGAAACGACCAGATGCCGAGGCCGAAGATGAACTTGAACACGACCCGCGTCTTGGGTGACATTCGGTGCGACATGCTGGTGCCTGCTTGCGTGCCTGTATGGCTGACCGGTGTATATAAGTGTGTGTGTGATTATCACACAATTAGAGGGGGGGAGGGAGGCTTGAACGCCAAATTGATACACCTAATCGGCAAAAGGGGGAAATGCTGCTGCTGCACTGCAGCGAATTCCGCGGCGTATGTGCGTGTGCGGCCTTATGGTTGTGGTTGAAGCAATCCTTCAGACGTGAGGCTGCGGTCGTTGCTGCTGCTGTTTCTCGAACGAAGCATCGGAAGGCGGCAGCTGGCTCATCGCACCGGCTCGGTTGTTGGCGGGTTGATGCTCTTCGCTAGCAGCAACATCGACGACAAATAGCGGCAGAATTCTGCAACGAGAAATGAACACAGCACGTTAATAGGCAATCTCTAGCGGCATTGTTTGGCGACTAATAGCCATATCGGCGTAGCCCGTAGTCGGCGGACATAATTAGACACTAAAATGCAACGTGTTTGCGACGCTACGCGTTTCGCGGGAAGGGCTGTAGCATTTGGCTTCCGTTTATGTGACGGGCACGTAAATGAAACCGATTGATGGACAGGTGAAGGTAGTTGCTGGTCACTAAAACTCAACCCATTCCCGCGGCCCGCTGCCTGTACACGTCGTCCACGCCAAAGCCACCGTATCTTACCATTTCGCGAGTGCGCTTCACATTTGGCGTTGACGTTTCTAGGCAGAAGGTCTGGGGCAGAAGGTCCGCCTTCTAAGGCGAGTTTGATGCCAGTCACCTTTACGGTAAATTCCACCTTATCGCCCGCCAAACACCTGTCCTTTCATGGAGAGTGCATCTCGTGCCGAACCCAAGGCCGGCTTAGATGACATGTGCTGCTGACAACAGCGCTTCAAGGATCGGGGTTGAAACGACGGACCACCGCCGAAACCGCCTACTTTGATTGCAATCATTCCGTAAGCCATTTGCATAACGCAAACGTCCATGTGAAGGGCAGAATAAGTGCGTTGCATCACACCGGTGCCGGTGCGTTGCCACATGTCGCCCGGACGGTTATCGCTCGTAACGATGTCAATGTCAAGAACGGACCCGAACCATTTGTTTGACGTCGATCGGACGCGATTGATAGTAATTAGCCTTCGGGGGGCGGATAGGTGGAATTGAAGGCGGAAGGTGCAATACAATATTATCGTTGGCACGGCGTCAATCGGTGCATGCGTAATGAACCCCCTAAGGTGGTAGTGGAAAAACGTGTCCGGCTGTACACGTGGTACGTGCTTGGTAGTCCCCAAATTGTCCGAATCGGACAAGTTCAGGGTAACGATTGATTTACGGAACAGGTGAGTTAGTGCGTAACGCTGGAAACGCATTGCACATCGAATGCCATATGGTTTCACCTCGCCCGGAGGTCACTCTGGGGGACGGTCTGGGGAAGCTTCTTGGGACATATTTCTTAGCACTTACAGGGACCCATTGATCGGTGTAAAGTCTGAACGATGCTGTGCAACGATAAGCCTACTTACTTATGATTAATTGCACGCTGATTGTTAACAAATTGATTGCAGTTAATGTCAGCTTACAAATAAAAATAAATCAATGGCTTATAGGGGACCTTAAATTGCACGCCACTAATACATCCGATTTTGAAGGATTACGCTCTCTTGCGACCGGCATAAATGTGTCCAAATAATAACTGTGTGCTTGCTTCCCTTGGCACTTCACTCGAAAGTGAAAGTGGAACCAGGCAGGTGATAAACGATACCCGTGTCCAGTCCAGTCCAGTGTGTCCGTATGCAAAACTGTCGATTACCTCACACATTTCAGGGGAATCGAGACGAGCTTGAAAGCTCCCGGCGCGCTTCGATACCAATAAAAATTGCTCAACTGGTTGCTGGAGCGCGGGCTCGGACTTCCTCCAAATAGGGAAATGAAGGCGGCCTTGCACGGCCCAGTTTTTAGCCGTGCTCAGGTTTTAATCTCCTTTACTAGTATACCCACACAGTGGGAATCCTTTTGTACCTTCCCACCTCCTTGCACACCCAATCTGATCCTCGATATTTCGTAATCACAGCATCTCGTCCCGCCAATCGGTGCCGTTTGCAGTGCATTGGAATTACATAAATATTAGCATTGGCCTTCGGTAGGAGCTCGCCCGTCCAGAAGGAAAGTGGCTGAAACTTTTCCTCTTCCGTTTGTGTTTGTGTGTGTGTGTGTGTGTGTGTGTGTGTGTGTGTGTGTGTGTGTGTGTGTGTGTGTGTGTAAGTATCATTACCGATTTATTTCTTTTTGTATGTTTTCCCTCTGGCAATGTGCAGTTGCAACTATGTACAAGCCATTGGATTGGATGCAAATGAAACATGTAAGTTAAAGGGGGGGGGGGGGGAAAGAAGTTACAAGCTTGCCCGTCCCACATGCAAGCAGCACACGACGTCGACGAAAAACGACAAACTGTAACACTGCTGCACCGGCAGAGCAAAGCATCCTCCTCCCCCTGTACACGGCCATCTCGCTTACCATCTCTTCTTCTTTACCTATCAAACCGGGTTTTGGCCATGGGAAGCGTTGCATCCATATCTCGTTTCGCTGACATAACCGACGGGGCGGACCGAGGTGGCCCGAGACCGAATGTAAGCCGATACACAGATACACACACAGACACAGGCACATGTGTATGACGCGCTCGTGGGGCAGTACAAATTTTAAAAGCAAACAGACAGCACAACCCGCCCAAAGAAGAGGAAGCATAATTCGAGTCGAGCGAAAGAAAACCCCCCCCCCCTGCTCGCCTAGCTGCATTCGTTCGGGTTGCATCTGGTTGCATCCGTTTGCAGTTGCGGCACTGTGGGAGGATGGCACGGGAGGATACATTGGCTACAGCTTCCCCCTGTCCGCCCTGTCCACGTTCCAATGCCGTTCGGCCTCGCTGAAGGTACGGTACGGGGTTTACAATTTCCTTGGAACTCGTGCTCGCGTTGTGGATTTTGCGAGCGAAAACACACACACATTTCCTTTCCCTTCTGATAGCAGCAGCGCAAAGGGCAGTGGATGGTTGAGAATGGCAAACATTTGCACGGATTCTTTTGCGACAGTGGCAGTTGGTGTACCGTGCTCAAGGTTGCTTAAAACTTTTGCTAATTAATTCCATTTAAGTACATGTTCTTTTTGGATGTAGAAATTATTCTAAAATTGCTTAAAAGAAGCTTCAGACAGTCTTTTTTGCTGAAACAAATTCACTAAGTAATAAAATAGTGACGCATTTGGATTCAATAGTTGCACAATTTGAACTAAAATGCTGCAAACCGTGCACCGTGAACTTCTTCTTAGTCACTGCGTGCTCTACAAACATGCGTCACACATCGGTCCGGTTGATGCGCGTGCGGGGCATGTTTGAATTCAAATTTCACTCTGCCCGTTGTTTATTTATTTGTTTATGGCAAACCCACCCGAAAAGCATGGCACTGGCGGAAGGGGAAAAGACCAGTACGGAATGGTGGAGAAGTCACACCCCCCCCCCCCCCCCCCCCCCATCTTGTCTACCTTTTTGGTTTTGCTGTGCCGGTGTCGGCGGGGCTTTCTCGTCCGGATGTGTTTACAGCCAATTATTAATTCGTAAAAGTAGGCGAAAAAGTTGTCCGATCGGCACAAGATCTGGCACGTCTTCACACACACACACACACACACACATACATGCTGGTGTACATCCATACAACGCTGGAGCGATGGAGCTAGTTTCGCGCGTAGTCCAGCCGCAGGTTTACACAGGTGGAAGATCGGCTCGGACGATCCACCCACGGCCCCTTTTGCAGGCCCAAGTTCGCTGTGAAGGAGGCCACTTTTCGGTGGTACCAGCGCGAGCGCAAAATGATGTTTTGAGGGCACACGGTCGGTGCTTTACCGGCTGAACAAATCAGTGTTGTTGTCGGTTGTGTGTAAAAAATCTTTAATCGGAACAGTCCCGTATGTTCAGCTGTTTTGTGTGTGTGTGTGTGTGTGTGTGTGTGTGTGTGTGTTTGCGCCATATTTATCACACGCAATTCAATTCCATTCACGTGATAATTATAGCATCACCTTTCGTGGGGAGAGGAGGGGGTAGAGGAGGAATTATTTATACCCGCACGCTGAAGGGTTTTGACGAATTTTATTCCCCTCCATCCGCCACTCTCAGGAAGCATTTTAATGATTCATGCAAATGGGAAGATGTGTTGGCGTGTATGTGTGTGTATGTGTGCTGATTTATCATACAGTGTGATTTGCATTAAAGAGTGATCTTCACTGTTTAATGGAAACATGCCTGCCTCTTTGTGCTGCTTGTTGAAACAATTATAATGAATCATTGATCGTTGCTGAGATGGAGAGAGAGAGAGTCTGAGAGAGCCAGAGTGAAAGAAAAAGAGATTGAAACGGAACTGAACCCAGAGATAGCAAAGAGCAACTTTTAAATGAAACATCCTTCCCGGAAGGATAACGCCTGGTCCCGATCGGGCTCTCGGATTACCAACGCCCCGGAAACGTAGATAGTTTGGAATAGAGTAGCCTAAGCTGATAATTCTATTACAGGGATGAACAGTTCTTCCGCCCGGTCGGCACAACAACATTGTTGTGAAACTGATTTAATCGTTTAAATGGTTTCCGAAATACAAAACCGTTTCAATGTTGTTAACCCTTGACCGTGTTTCCCCAAACAAATGGCTGGCCAATGGCTGTGCGGTGGTTCATTTGGTACAATCGTTTTGCATTCCACTGCATTCCAAGGGTGCGTTTTTTCGACCATGGACGAGCTGTAACGTGTAATCGATCCTGCCCGCTGTTAATCAGCCGCAGTGACCTTTCGCTATCAGCTCTCCACTTGTACGATTAGGTTGAACACTCTCCGCTTGGTGGCGGGCACAAAAACACCACAACAATTCAATCAACCCGCCGAACAACGGAACCACCATACATCATCGGCCTGTTGAGTGGCCATTGCAGCAACAAAGCGCTCCCAACAAACGGCTGTTGTGGACTCATAAACCGGG
Source organism: Anopheles coluzzii (assembly GCF_943734685.1). Taxonomy (NCBI): domain Eukaryota; kingdom Metazoa; phylum Arthropoda; class Insecta; order Diptera; family Culicidae; genus Anopheles; species Anopheles coluzzii. Next base: position 10,479,546 of record NC_064670.1, on the reverse strand, counting down.
GTTTGGTGATCCCTTTTTTCATTCCATCCTTCGCTCCATGATCATTTCTTGCCTCACCGCCACATCCCACTATTGTCCTTGAGATCCTTTCCTTTTGTCCATTTCTATTGGTGTATGTGTGTGTGTGTGTGTTACGAAACAATTGAGTTGATGTGAGGGAAACCTTACGAAGGGTAGTAGAAAGGATGATGGGCTATCGATTACGCCTCGGGGGCCACAAAAGCCAAATTGACGGCAAAGCTCGCTTTTCTACCTAGCAACATGAGACGTACCTACAGGTTCACTGCTGACATGGGATAGACGTATCCTTTACGGCTTGGCTCGACCTTCGGCAGGCCGCTCTCACGAAACACGATGCGTGTGCGTGTGTATGTGTTTGGAATTTTTCTTAAAAAAAAACCCAAAATTCTTCTTTCCAACACTTGGCCCGTCACTCTTATCGCATCATTCACACGGAGCATTCAAAATGGTGCAAAAAATCATTAGCAGCAAAAAAAAACAAACACAAACACGTAGATGGCAATGCAAACACACGGACACTTGCACACTCCGATGCTTAGCTTGCATGGCCCATGGGCAGACGATCAGAACGATCTTCCTTAACCGTACAGAAACACACACACACAACCGCCGCTGGATGCTGCAATTTTCCACTCATCACTCGACTTTGCTTGGAGAATTTCGCGTTTCTATGCTGCTCGCGGCCACACTTGAGACGCAGGCAAAGGTGAAGAAAATCTTACGATGCTTAAGATCTTTCCCTTTGCCGTCTCTTCCCTTCACACAGACCCAGCACTCGCGCTAATTCTTCGTTGCTTCGTTTCGCTACACACAAACACGCGCACGCACACACACACACACACACACGGCTGCGAGCAAATCACTTCAACGGCTCTTCTTTTAGCAGCAAAGATGAACGTGATCAATGGTTGATTTGCTGTGCATGCAGCTTCTTCACTCCTCTTCACCGCTTCCCGCTTCGTAAGTAAGAACACATTTTCGCTAGAAACTCTTCCACTTATCCACTGAGCTTATCTTGTGTTGCTGCTCTTGGTTTATTCTAACAAAACAAATCTCACGTGCTCCCGGTGAGATTGGCGCATCGTTTAGAGCTAGCTGAAATCGTGTTTTGGTACTCGCTTATTCTTCTTTCCTATCTCGCTTTTTGTTGCTTACACCGTCGGGCGCGCACAGAAAACGCGACGTTCACAAATCCGTACCCTGCGTCAACCGCACGAACAGAACCTACCGACAGACGGCACACAACTGCCACGGCAAGGGAATCGACGATCTCTCGAACACGCTCGGGACAACGCACTGCTGCGCGGCGCGTGTATACGCTGCAGCACAAGGGACCTCCACATAGACACACTGCGAGAGGCATTCGAGAGGGAGAAATCACGCATCGTGCGAGAGAAGCGCGAGATAACGGGCAACGGAGATCACACGGTCTTCGTCTTTGACCTCCTCCCCGATACAGCGTTATGACGTCGACGATGACGTTCGAAACCCCCGCACTATAACACGCAGTGCGGTGTGAGAGTGGCTTAAAGTTTCTCGCTCTCTTCGGTTGGTCCGCTCCTGCAGCCAGTCCCCGGAAGAAAACCGGCTTAACCTGACCGCGGTCTCGGCTTTGATTTTGGGCTTCGCTCACGGACAGCACCCCGCGGGGACGCGTTTAGTCGAACCGATCGAACGATCGACGCGATCGTGTGTGCGACCTCTGCAGTGCGTTCAGACACAAAAAGGAAACGCGGAGCCCAGAGACGACCTCTCGGACGCGTCAGGTGCAAAGCGTGTGGAGTGGATTGTGTATGCTGTGTCTTTCGTGCCAGGGTCGTGCGAGCAGCAGCAAATACGCACCGTGATGAGTACTCTGGTTCATCACCTTGGCGATGTTTACAGGGCTGACCTACGCTATGCGTTACAAATCGATCAAGAATTAATTGGTTTTTGTAGGCTTCAACGGTTTTGGTGCAGTTTGAAGCTTGTGTTTTGTTTTATTTCGGTCCAATAGCCACGAGTCGTACGTCTAGACGCAGTGACGTAGTTGCAGTTGAAAACGCTTCACAATCACAACACCTTATCGGCATTATTTTGTCCAGCGGTACGAAATTAGCCTCTGCGCATAGCGCACCCGTGCGCATGGAAACCGTTGATAAGCGCGTATCGGACCTGAATCTAGATAAGCAAGTTTTGCATTTCTATCTTCACAGTCTTGATGTCGCATGGTTACCACACCTCTAGTTCCACAAATTTATCTCACTGAGCAGCAAATGACTAACATCACGCCAACCAACTGACTCAACCAACACGTAATGACACAGATCCATGGATGCCGGGAATGTCCAGCAAACTCTCGTCGTCAGTGGGCCGTTAGCATCAGCGTATCTTTCGTTCGTTTCCCCGTTTAAGCCGCAGATTTTTGTGTGGCTTCGTTTCCATTTCAGTGTCATCGAAGGGGCGTTAAATATTAGGCAAATAAAACCACGATGTCGCATCGGCCAGCGATAGTTACACACAAGGGTGGAAAAAACATGTTGCTGAAGTTGTATGTGTGTGTGTGTGTGTGTGTATTAGTTGGTGAGTTGTTCGATTCGAAAGCGCGACAGCTTTCGGTTGAATAATCGAACTTCAGCGATTGGTCCCGAGACCCGGGGGAGGCGCTTGTTTATACGTTATGTAACGGCCGATAAACGCGTCACCACTCCGACGCCCCACACATCCCGGGTGAGGATGATATCGGCTGTAATTGGGATCTGGTTGGAACGGTTCAGACAAGGCGGGCGAAGGACGGGAGTGATCGGAGTGAAAGATAATCGGATGCAAATTATTCCATTTCTTTGCAAGTTTGGCTTTCTATCGCCTTGCGGGAAGACGTCGAATGGCAGCCGAACAAATACCGATCATTTCAAAAATTGTTTTGATAAGAAATAAAAAAAGAAGGAAAATAAAAGTTTCTTCTGGAAGATTCACTTCCAATAGGCTTATGTACGTACAGCAGACCGAAAGCAATCAAACACAAAAGAACCGATAAAGGCGAGCTCAATGCACCTCGATGCCAAAAGTCAAAATGTGCAACACAGTGCTAATGAGAGCGCAATTTAAACACTCACAGGCAACACAGTCTTCGGTTGCAGTTTCAAAATGCGTTCCTGACTCTTATGCTCCGGTCAACAGCCAGAATACGGCCCAGTCCGATGTACCATCTTTCGGCATCTGTTTCAAGATGACTTTTCTTTACGGGAAGTTTTACAAGAAACCGGTCAGCACATCTCGTTCTCACAAACACACACACACACACGCATACACTGCCGTAAATTCCGAAAGAGAAGCGAACCCACAATAGGGATATTTTCAACATCAAATCACATTACTCTATACCCTGTTGATACAAACTTTTCTTTGTGAGTCTTTCTCATCGCTTCCCTTCTTTTCTTTTTCTTTCCACCATTCGGTGTATGTGTGTGTATGTGTGAGTTTGTTCTCGAGACCTTTTTACTGTGTTGTGCCATCGTTTGGACCATGCGGTGACCACCGCAGGAGGTGCCTATCCCAAGAACACCACGCTGACATGACTGGGTGCTTTGGGCTGCCCCGGGGATGTAGTTTTTGCTGTACCCGTGTGCCGTGCCGTGTTCTCGGCCAACTGAGGCCCATTATTCTTACTCACTTCCCGGCCATCATCTCCGTTTACATCATCAATCATAGGAACGATCAGGTCTGTGGTGAGCGTTGGACTCTTCTCCACTCTGCACTACCTATGATCGTGACTCATTACTCCCAGCGTTCGAACAGCTCGCCCTACTCGAGGTGGGCACGCGAAAGGGCAAAAAAGGGCTACCCAATCCACGAGTGCGACTAAACTTGACCCAACCGGTGAAGGTTAAGCAGATTCTCGTACCATTATTCACAGCCCCACAGTACGGTGTAGAACACAGCCAAGTGGCAGGAGGTTAGCGGAAAAGCAGAGAACGAGCCCCGATGCGGGCCGCAATGTTACGGGCTTAAAATGTACATGATATCATTCGGTAAAGATAAGATTTGCTTAATCGCTCTTCATCTTGCTTATGTTTTCGTTTATTAGGCGCTCTTCAAAACCTCGCTGCAAGAGCAACCACAACAACAAAGCGAATGAGCTGTTTGTGTTCCTTCGCTGAAGACGCAAGACAAACAAGCCTTCTCATTGCGTATTCGTGCTTCTTTCAAAACATTCAGCATGATGAGTGGACTCTTTTTCATTGCCGTTTGTTGTTGCGGAACTCCCAATCCTCCAAAATAAAGCCTTATACACAGTCGGTGTAGCAACCAGTGGCCTGGGATAGTGATTTAGACAGTGTTATGATGGGAGAGGGATGGTTTTAGCACCTGTCAGAGTTGAGTGACAGTACGGTTGCTGATAACGATTCAAGAATAACAAGCCGTTTAGTAATCAACATCATGTTCCTCTTCGTGCCGTGGAGAAAAACTAATCAGTATGGAACGAATACTTCAGAAAGGAACAAAAACAAGTGGATCTGTCCACAATTTGGCACATTTCAAACATTCCACTTTCAGTCTTCCCCACATCCATTAAGTGTGTGTGTGTGTGTGGTCGTCCTCATTAGATAAAACACAAGAGTCACCAGGGTATGCAAATGATCATCTTCCATGCAATTAGAGAGGAAATGATTACTTCACTCCAACAGAATGCTCATTCCACCGCTGTGCTGGAAGAATTTCAAAAGGTCGTGACAGGATTAAATTAAAAATTATAAACTTCAGCTCACCTGACAGTCGGGACCTAGCTTTGCCCTTGCGACCGGTAGATATGAAACCCTCTTTCGGGTATGGTTCCTTTGTAGCGTCCTGCTGCACGTGTTCAACCGCCAAGAGGATTGTATACCTCTTACGTGGATTGCATATCGCGCGGGACTTGGCGCGGGAGCGCATCCAGTGTGCCTCATTATATCCGTATCTCCGTCTCCGTACGGAGACTCGGAGCCACTCTCATCAGGCGTAACGATGAGTGCTCAAGTGTGGCTGTGGGAATAAAATACGGCACCCTCAAGCAAGCCCCGTGATTATCACACTTGACGCTTTGTGAACAAGTGGCAGCTGCCTCGTGCAAACGGAGGGCAAGAGGCCACCGGGGAGAAAGAAATTCTTTCACTTTTCTTCGCCACGTTGTGTACACACACACTTCGTCAGTGCTGCTACCTTGGTGGTACATTTTATCGTTCTTCTCGCCGGTGGAGGGTTGCGAAATTACGAGAGGATCCGGTGTGATTTGCAGATAACTCTCCTGTTGCATTGCAACTGTCTGACGCGGCGGATAAGACGACGCATTCATAATGATACAGAATTACAGTTGGTGGCTTGTTGTGGCCCAGCGATGGCATTAACTTGATGCGCCTTTTGCACAAGCGCCTCGGGGAAGCAGCCACTTGACACCACCGACGGTAGTACCGACTGACGGCTTCTCAGTCTTAATTTGACGGCAATAAAGCTACTGACGTCTTGCGGGTTGTGCTTTTTTTTGGGAACCATTGTTCGCAAGTACCCACTCGATGTGACCTTGCGCCGGAGGGGATCTGCTGGATTGGGCGCTCGATCGGTGGCTACCGGATTTGGGATATCTTCACTGTGATGTGTGAAGAGGCATATTAAAAAGTATGAATTGACAATTAAGCATGTCAGATGGTAGTGGCAGCATGTTGGAATTACAAAAGACAGATAAGACAGACCTTCGCAATTCCGTGAGCTAACCGAAGTTTGTCCCATTGAACCGAGAGCTCCAATTAAACCACTCGATGAACTCATTAGGTGTTCCGCGGATTATCGGTCACTTTTGCAGCAACAGCGTCTGCCTGACGAGCCAATTAGAAACTCTCAACTATTTCTGTCAGATCTACGCGAGACGCACTCTAATCAGCCCCTAGGTAGCAGGTTAAATTTCACTTCCAATTACTGCGCGCAACCGCTGATGCAGTTTGTGGCAAAATCGGAATTTATTCTAGCTAGCTCCCCGGTTGCAAATACATAATTACGCGGGAAAATAATTGGGTGACGGCGTTTGGCGACCGGAGCAAAACCGACACTGGGACCGGACAATCGGACCGGAGCAGCTGAAACAATACGCATCCTGCCGATTCGCACGCCGACGGAATGTGTGTAATTAAAAGGCTATGACATTAGCCAGGGAACTCATTATAAATGAGCAAACATTGGTCCGGATGGCCCGAATCGGAAGCTGGAGGATGTTGGATTGTGTGTGAGGATGCACAAGCCAGCAATAGATTTATCCACGGTTTGTGTTCGGTGTGGAAATTGAAATATTCCTGCATCCGGTACGATATGAGCAAAGCAGAAAACTTCTCACGTTACGTGCACTAACTAGCACCGTCCTGCGGGAGGCACGGCGGGTAGGACCAGGTTTGGCATATTGTTTCTAATTAGTCCAGAATTTCACGCCACACGCTTCCGTGTGTGATGGCAGTAAAGGAGGAACAGTCCCAGACACAAAACGAGAGCTACCTGGAAACGAGCTGCAACGAGGAGCAGCAGCAGCAGCAGTAGCTTCAAACAGCAAACCTCCGGCCCAGGCTCGGGGATGACGAGCAGAAGCCGGTCGATTTCATTTCATATCCGGATTACCCCAGTCCCGAGCTGCAAGTACAGTGTGCAGTCAGAGCCACAAAACCAAAGCCACACTGTCATAACGAAACTAATTTCATTAGCAACTGAATGCGATAAAACATCTCGCTCTATCAGACATCCCCGGTGAGACTGTTTGTGCGCTGCATGGAAGCGAGAGAAGCCGAGACTCCGCAGTTGGAGCGATACGCAAAGCCTCATTCCTTGCACGAATGTCTGTGCCGGCTCCCGAGGTATTTTGTAGATAAGAGCATTTGCATGATGCATTCCACTCTTTGCGAAAGCCCGGGCCGAAGAATACTGGCGTGTGCTCGCACCAAAAAGTTGGCCAGCTTCCGGGGTACGGAGATGCTGGAAAACTAGCTGTAGTGTAGGTTTACTGGGGCTGCTTCAATGCTAGGCTTCCTTCAGTCGCATAATCGGATAACTATCAGGCGCATTACGTTACGGGTTTGTGTTACGGGCATGAAGAAAGTGCTTCATCTTCGTTGGGGCCAACACTGAAGCAAGGCTGCAAACCGGCAAATCGACTACACACCGTACACAGAATTCCGGGGAATCGAGATGCCCACCGCCAGCACCGGGGCAGGTGGGACGGGTTCAGTGCGGTCGGGCTATGGACCCGACGCTTACGGCCGCGTAAATGAGTTTCCACTCAATCGAAAATGCTTTCGCCCCGGTGGCAGTCCGGCCCGGATCGGCCGCACCCTTTCGACGAACGACGAAGGCCCACAACAAAGAGTCTCGATCGTAACCGCGGCGAAGCAGCAAGGGAAGCTTCTTAGCAACTCAATTAATTAGAAGCGTTTCGGTCTTTGTGCAAAATGCAGCTAAGTAAGCATTCGAGGTCGAAGCTTCTAACCAATCCCCAGCCCGTCCGAAGCCAAACAAATAGAGCGGACGCAATTGAAGCATTGAGAAGGAGCTCCCACTGGGTACGTTACTTTTTAAAACCCGGAAGCACGGAAACTTCTTGCAGCTGAGACGAATTGGGTGGCCAGGAGGTTGGGCTTGGTGGAACGGTTGTTTCTTTTGTGCTTTATGTTGTGCTTCCCTTTTGAAAGCGGATAATAAGTTTTCCGCCCCTTCCCGACTCAATTATGACCCCGGCGTTCTTCATTGTTCCTTCAGGACACGCAATAAAATTGGCTAGCCGAAGAGTACGGCTTGCTGCTGGTGCAATGGCCGCCTTCTAATGCGAGCAAACATTAGATGGAGAAAGGGATTAATTTAACGAACCCGCAGAGGATAATGCTTTTGGATCAATTAGAAAGTTTATCCTTCTTTCCCTCCTCCTCTTAGCGAGCTTCTTGGTGCGATTCGTGCGCTGCTCGACGACCGCATTAATCACGTAATGTGATTCGCTGGGGCGAGAATCGGTTGGAATTTTTCGGAGCAAGATGATTTAATTTCGGCACGACAAGATTGTCTCGAGATAGGCGAGGAGAAGTTCGAAACCCCCTCAGCTCGTTCTAAAATTTGTGACATTTTTCATTGCAAAAGTAAGGCTTTCCACACTGTACGGTGAGACATCACTGCAGTGCCGAGTTGCAAAGCATCTCATCCACCATTAATCTCATCCACTCAACAATCTGACTTTTCTGACAACTTTATCCATAAATAATCGCTTCATGCTGCTGCTACCGATCCGTATGTACCAGCTGGTACGGATTTGCAAGGCATCGTTCGGCATCGTCCGGTAGTTAAACACACGCATACTCATGGATAAACAACCGCAAGAATCGATTCACCCCATCAAAGTGTCAACTGGGCGGCAGTGCACAGAATCGTTTAAGACCGTGAGCATGTGGGCGGACACATCAGTGCAGGGCAGGGAGTAAAACCTGATCAATTAGAAAATTGTGCAAGAAAAGTTGTTCTATCTCCATTTCCGCAAGCACCCTTCAGTCAGACAAGCCCAGTGTTGAGGAGGAGAAAGACGATGGCGATAACATCCGCCTGGAATGTCCTTGCACTGGTACGAATACGCCTGCCGGAGTGAGTTTTTGCGTCGAGCAAGTTTCGTGCAAGGATAATAGTTTTCTTCCTCAATTATGAAGATCGAATTTCATACCGGATGGTTCGGTTGACCGAGCATTTGGGCAGGCAGTATCCTGGCAAGTGTCAGCCTATCCTGTCCGTCCTGGCAGTCCCCACAGCCAGGCGCACGCTGATCAACTTCCACTAGCAGCCTTTTGAGGTTTTTGCGAATGTGCTGAAGTCTCGTTTTATTTGCCCACCCAAGTGTTTGCCGGGCCGAATCGATCGCATGAAGAAGTTTGAATAAATCATACTTCCGCCTTCCGACGATGGTGGTGTTTGCCCCCTTTTCCTCGCAACCTGAGCACAGCCGGAGTACAATCCACTTAAATGGCTTGGTGTGTGAGAGTGTTTTTTTGTTGTTGCATTGCTTTATTGAGTTTTCACCAGCCCGTACCTCTGCTCCATGGATGACTCCATGGACCTCGATGGATGACAAGCTCAACTGCTGTTTGATGAAGTCGCACCGATAAGGAACAGATGGTACTTAATATTTACTTCGCCGCATAACTCAACGAAACTTTTCCCGCTTCTGTAACGAATACACAAAACAAAAAATCTGCGCCATGTCCTATCTCGCTTGGTACAGGATGTTAAGGCTTAAATTTGTATGCAGCACTGTGTACTAAGCTGGACGAGTGGATGGTAACGAGTGAGGTGTTTAAGCTCAAAGTCACATTGAGAGGATTGAAAAGGTTGTATTCTTTGCTCACTCTTTAAAGAGAGTAAAGTCTCTTGGGACAAAGACTGCTGAACACTAGGATTCCTTTATTTTCCAATAATTTCGCTTCAAAAAATGTAACCACATTCGATGTCTGAATTTTTCTTACAATTTAGAACGAAGTGCGATAAAAAAAGCTTACCGGTTTAAGTGCGCCCCGTCGAATGATCTTCCAACTTCTCGAGTGTCGCACTCTCGATTTTTCTCCCAACGAGCAATCGTGCAGCAATCGAGTTTTTCAAGATGTTGATAAGAAATTCCAGCTCCAGCTCAAGACGCAAGACCCGGGGAGAATCAGTTGGGAGGCTGGGATAATAAACCACCCGGGCTACAAGAAACCGAAGAAAAACGACTTCACACTTCCTCTTTGCGTTTGGTGCTACATCTGGAGGAGTGTTATCCTTTGCTGCTGTTTCCCCTTGATGGAAATCGGCTGTAGGCGCTCCGTATCGGTAGCGATGACAAGTGATGAAGGTGCGGGTTAAAAGAATGGCTCACACCACGCACCGACGAGTGGCAAGGACGGAAACGTGAGCAGAGGAAATTGAAAATGGTGGAAAATTACTGTACCAACTGAAGTGAACGGTTATGTTTCGCTGCGTGTGGGAGGAGGGTGCATTTACGCGTGGAATTTCCTTCGCGTATCAAAAGGAGCATTTATTCGATTGATTACGAAGCGGCACCGGCACAGTTGGGAAGCTGTTTTCGCTAACACTTTCATACCAGTTCGCTTGCTGTAGGGTACCAAAAATTCATCACATGAAACACACTCATTTCCTGCCACTTCAATAATCATATCAGCGGGCTGGAAAAATGAGGCTGAAATCTGTTCCATTTTTCATCTCCCAAAACACCTACGGAAGCACTGGCAGGAGCTGTACCGTAGCGTTGAAATGTCAATTATTTGTCACTTTTTGTGGCCCTCTTCGTGGGGTATGTAAAACGGAACGGCGACGGTAGTGCAGCGGGATGGCAAATTGTTGATAAATTAAGTAACGAGCGTAGTAACTTCCGAACTTCAACCGAACGAGAAACGGCTTTTGTAGAATGGAAGAAACTGAAAGCGACAAGGCAAAAAATGAACAAAAAATCAATGCTCGGAAAACATCTGGCGCCCATCACTGCGTAAAACGAACGCTCACAAACGCAGCCTTTGGATTTTGTTGATGTGTGGCCGATGTGTGTTTCATCTTTCTCACCCCCGGGCAGTTAATGTAAACATTTATGCTAACGCTTTACGACGGCAAAACAAACCCGGCTAAGGAAAACTCAAACGTGGCTTCCGATGGTGGAAAACGTAAGAAGAATATATCGGGGAAGCAAAATTCATAACGCCGAAAGTCACGAGAATTGGGGAGCCGGTAATTAAAACATCATTATCGGTTGGGTAACGCGTTGCCCGCACTACACAGATTATGCGGCACATTGTAGGCGAATCAATGAAAACATTGTTGCAGTGACACGTTTATGGACGGCTTGACATGTTTATTGGTTGTTAGGTTAGTGATAGTTTATAGGCAAACGCGGTACATTCATGCTTTGATGTCGTGCAAATCATATTAATCTTCTTCAAAGCGGAGTTTAAAATCAAAGAAATTAACCGCAATATATGTATTTCAGCTTCAAACTGAATCTTTATACTAAATAATGCTGTTTCCTTGTTCTTAAATGGTAACCATCTGTTCAAGGAAAGCAAACAACGTTATAGACATTGAGCCAAGCGAGAATGAGCGTCCTTGAAGCGATTAACGCAAGCCTCCCGGAACCTAGACTCCGAACATAATAAACGTTTATCATTCAAAATTTGATTGCCCTGTCCTCGGTAAAACCGGCCCACCAATTAAGAGCACGCGTGTAAGCCTTGTTATTAGCCGATCAACACACAAACCATCCATATCGTGATAGCCATCAAATTACGATTTCATAACTCAGCTACCGGGCATTAGGCCCGTTCGCGTCGCAACAAATTGATTCTTAATCCACGGCTCAGTCTGGTGAGTCCTCCGCAAACGTGAAGCACAAACCGTTTAATCATCGCATCGCAAGGCGCAATTCCACGTGCGTCTACCCCGCCCCCCCCCCCCCCTTCAACGCCGCCAATGATCATCAATCTTTAGCCAGGGCACGTCGCGGGACGAAACCCCGAAAGGTGCTAATTGCTATTGTTACAGTCAGCACTGTATGGAAGGCCTGCGACAGCCTTCCGCTTGAGCCTATGAGCTCAGATGCAGCAGGACTGTGTGTCCCTTGGCTGGGAAGCTGGAGCAGGAGCGAGCCTTGTGGTGACGGAACTGAGCACACCACTGAGTTCGTTAATAATGTGGCCATCTTTTTCGGAAGGCTTTGCTTGAGCAACGGAACAGTTTGCGAGCGAGTCATCGTCGGATGTTTGAAGACAAAATAGCGATGACTCATCCCTGGACCGATACAGCATGCGGCGTAGATTGATGAGTGTATGATTTGTGCGAACTCACGATTTCAGCCGACATCAACGAGACCATCGTATTAGCAGCAGCTACAACCTGCAATCCTCTCCGAGAACGATTCGAGAAGATCTAAAATCGAACCCGATCGTCAGGCTGCTAGGGGGCAACCGTGCGGGTCAAGGTTTGTTTGGAGGCTGGCGAACCGAAGCGGCAAGTTCAGGTTCAAGATCGTGTTTGTAGTTGGCTGTTGCAGCGCACTGATGGAATGTACCCTGACGCAACGGAATACGGCGGTCAGCCATCGCGATGCCTCATAAACACGGCTTAATTAGACGATGACGATAATCGGACGAACCCCGCCGATGTGCGAGTGAAGACGCTACCTTCCACCTTTCCGAGGGGAGGGTTCGAATGAGCAAACGCAAAGAGGAAGCAAACATCCTGTCCAAGAACTGTTGCTGCGAGCTAGAACCAGTGGATGAGCTCATGCCTAACCGATGAGCGCAGCACCGTTAGCGGATAGTGCAAAAAGGTGTTGATAATTGATGGGTTGAAGGCTGAAGTAACTAACGTGCCTCTGCAACAGACCGTACTTCTCGTTGGAGCCTCTCTCTGTGTCTGTGTTTGTGGAATGGATACGCAATGTTAGCCACTGTAAAGCCACTGACCTTCAAGTGTGGACCAAGATCGCTAGCACAGAAGAGCCTCACCTAAAGCTCACTTCCGCGGTTTACATCGCTGGCTTTGTGAAGATGTTCACTTTAAACGATCTTGCCGGATTTTTTTCTGTACCGACAACAACAAGACGCTCTCATAAGACACACCGTTGCTGGGAGGTTCTGCCCACTCGTTTTAATGTGCTGCTTTAAAGCAACTTCCACTGAGACGATAGCAACGTACGTAAAAAAGCTGCCGAAAAAGCAGCCCACTCTACGATCAAACGTCCTCAAGAACGTAAAGCTCGCTTAAGCCTTGTCCAAACGGAAGAGCGTTTTGTGTGACCCAGGGCCGGAAGAGCGGAACCGTTTACCGGGGCTTTTAGTTGATTTTGCAAAATTACCCAACCACTCGTGTGAAACAAGGCTTCCTTCCCTTCAGTGTTGATGCCTAGGCACTGACAGACGGCTGCTCGTGCATTGTGCAGCATATCTCGGTGAAAAATGGCTGGCAAAGAACGCATCTTTACCCGTCCTCGAGTGTGAAAGATAAATTATATCCTCCCCACACACGAAAAGCTCACATGATTTACTGCCACTGGCTCATCACAGCCGGAGACTATTGCCCACTGTGCCCTTCCTTTATGGCATCGTGCATCATGCACTTGTGAAACTGCATACTCTCTGGCAGTGTGGAGGTTGAAAGAAAACTGCACAAACACACACATCCAGAAACGTAAAGAGAACGAACAGTTGTCGGAAAAAGGCTGCTCATATCGGAAGAAAAACGATACACACCCGGGCGTACATAACGCGTTCCTTTGCATCTTGGTTGGAAATGGTTGCTGCCAGCGGACGCACTACACCGGGCGGAAATGGATCGTCTGGTGCTCCAAGTGGCGCTAAAGAGTTTCTTGGGAAGAGCGTTTGGATCCGAGAGAGAGAAAGTGAGCGAGATAGATTGATAGAGAGAGACATAGAGACGGTCAGGATGTGTGGGGCGTTGCGCCTGTTTCGTCCAAAAGAATCCCCCGTGCTGCTAGTGAAAAGGACTCGGTCGGACGGTTTGGTCGCTTTGAAGAAAGGTCTACACCGTAATCGCTCTTGAGAGGAGAAAACCTTCCCCAACGTACACGAGCATGTATATATATATGTGTGTGTGGGTGTGAGTAATTTGAAGATGGGATCCCTTTTGCCATCCCAAATTGTGTCCGGGTCGGCGGAAGTGGTGCTTTGTTGGTTGCAGCTCCATAGAACGCTTGCTGTGGGGTTGGTGCAAAGGAAGGTGTCGGGGCGACGGAACGATGATGATGGGTGCTAAATGACGAGTTATTATTTTAAAATGGGGAAGAGATGGGATGCTGCCTGGCAGGAAGGATAGAGTTGTCTCGAAAATTTGAATCCCATGTAGGATAAAGCGGACATGGGTGTGTTTGGTGGAGTGAAGTGTGTTTGTTTGAAATTTGGCTTTGTGGCTGGAGCAGCAAAGAGCGCTTGTTTGCTTGCCAGTGTTTGATGAGCGTCATAAACTAGCTGCTGCTTACAGGATGCTTTAGCAGCAGTATGTCACGAAAGGTTAAATAGAGAGAAGATTACATATTCCGTGACTAAGACGATTTCAGGGGTCTATTTCTATGTTTAAGAGCAAAATGGCCTAGCTTTTAATATTATTTAACTGCTCTTCTTGCATGAACATCATGCAAAAATCACAACTGATCTTGCAGCCACACGATGCCATGTCAGTAACGCATTGTAAACACACACACCGGGCTCTAAAGTATTGTTCGCCCTATGGCGCCATTGCAAAGTTGACATTCGCTTCATCACTTCTCAACCCGCGACTAGAATCACGGCGACCCCAACGACACAGCATTCTCTGATGGTTCGGTTCGCTGCGTGTCGCCATCTAACGCCAGCAAGGCTTTTCTCTTACACAATAGTTTCATCGCCACCATCACCACCACCATCCCAACGTGCCATTTTCATCGTGCAGCGGAAGCGTGAAACGGATGTGATGATAAATGTTCCAAAAACCACACCGCATTGACCGCAACACTTGCTGGGTCGCGTTCGCTGTGTGAGGCGCGTGTGGAACAGGCCGCTCCAAAAAGGTACCACTCCAGGACACAAACACACACGCACACCAAGCCACAGGCTAACTTCCTGTGACTTGCCACACAATCCATCCAGCGAGAGTCAATTTCACTGAGATAAAACGGCATCCGTTGGCTTCCGCTGTGTGTAGGCACGAGCCAACTCCGACGCTCCTGTGCAGATGGAGGCCAGATGGATGTGTTCGCTGGTTGTACCGGACGCAGGGGTTAAAATTGAAATGAGCTTTGCCTAAAATCAAATGTGATGGCTCCATTATGGCTCACTGGATGGTAACGTAACCTATTCGACCTTGTTTGGCTGGTCGATCGAAGCGAACGAGTTGGCGAACCGTCCAAACAGCAGTGCGGGAGTGCGAAAACGTTTGCCCTGCGAGCCAGCAAACACGAGTCAGCAGTTGTTCCGGCCCTTTCGCTCTACGCAGCAAAATCCCCAGCGAGCTAGACTTGATCATCACGAAACGGCAGCAGCTAAAGTCACCTTCGCTGCTGAAGCCTTTTGCCTCACTGTCAGCGTGAGGTCTTAGCGATGCAGCGAGACTTTGTTTGACGTGGACCACCGGCAGCGATGCGCTTCTGTTCCGGCTCATTGTTTCCTACAGCCGGTTAGTCAGTGTTGGAGCAGTGACTGTGTGACTCCCACCGTGTACATCCTGGCAGGGGAAAGGCCCAAGGCTGACTTCCCAACCTGGATGCTGATTAGGCGTAGGGCCATAGTCGATTCGGGGCAAAACTTGCAAACTTTCGCCTGATTGGTGCCTACGGGGGCCCGAGGGAAGCTGTACATCTGCGGCACCATATCGGCGCACAGTCCAGACTGTCATCAGCATGTGGCCTTAATAATGGGGCAAAAGTTGGCGTGTCATGAGCGAGCTGTTCTCGCTAGCTCCAGGCCGCTCTGGCCGTGTTTAGTCGAAGTCGATAAACAAGTTTTTGGTGTGCAGACAAAATTTGAACCCCGGGTTGCGTCTCGTGCACTCGCTCTCCCATGGCCCCATGACAAGTGACCGCGGAAAAACCTTCAACCACGTGCGATCATCACTAACCGTGCCACACAGCCTGCGCGGTGTCGGTGGAGGTGGAGAAAAAGAGCAATGAATCGAATGAATGGTGCATTTGCGCCACCAGGGGAGGAGTTTCCACGTTGGTCGAGAATCGCTTAAACAATGGATCCACTAAATGCCGCCTGGAGATAGATAGTTCAGACTAGCGAATCGAGCGAGATGTGTTCCAAAGTCTTGTCCGACGATTATGGCGACACGGCGTTACAATGGAACATCACGACGTTGACGAAACAGGAAGCACGAGTCGTTTATCCGATGGACATCGTAATGGAATCGAAATACGAAGGGTGAAGATAGCCGGTGGAAAAACAAAAAAAAAACACATTCCAGATGAACACCCCACTCGCAACAGTCTTAGAAGGTACAGTCTTACACTGAGCAATCGTGCCGGTTTGATGGCTTGTATGTAAGCTATTAAAAACTATAATTGGCATCTAAAGTGCTAGACGCAGCGATTCTGATAAAATCATTCTGCCAGCAACCGACTGGCATACGATCGTAGGGCTTCGCTGTACCGGACGAGCAGAGGTAATTAATTTACAGCACAGCCAACCAAACGTCCGGATTGGAACCGTCTCCATAAACAAAGCAAACCACCGTGCAAGCCCAACAAAAAAAAACCCCTGACGACGCGAGCGATGACGCGCTGCATCATCTCCCGAATGACGGCCTTCCGCGATCGAACCCCGGTACCGGATGACGCGTTGATCATTCAATCAGAATGATAATTATCAAAGCAAATGAAGTCGTTAGATGGGAAGAGACGCAAAAAATTGCGGAGGAAATGAATAAAAACACATCACTCTGCCCAACACACACACTCCCGCGGCTGGAGCAAACTGACACAGCACTGTTGAAGCTAAAAGAGAGATGAGAAATCTGCTGAAATCAACTATTGTATGCAAAATCGAGTACGGCACTGGATAAACGAGTGGGAATGCTAGATTTGTGATACCTCAGGTTGACAGGCATTAAGGGTGAAGGCATTATTTTCGGATTTTGAGTGATCTATCTTCATGCAATCGATCAGCTTGGATGTGTTTTGGAGAGTGTGATCACTATCAAAAGGGAGCTTTATTAAAATTGAAGAAACGCGATGGAATATATTTTCAGCAGACTGTAGCAGAACCGTCCACAACGCAAAGCTCTTCCTTTCTCTTTCGCCCCTACCCGAGTTGCATAAGAAGAAAATGATCGTTCACATATAATGAAGCTCTTCCCGCGCCGAGTACTTCCCACGTGGATCGTCATTGGAGGCTGCTAAAGAAAAAAAACACCGACTTTCCTCCCAAAAGTATTGTCAGATTAGCGTGGAAACGTGGCTTGCAGCATTTGCATTGTGCAACGGCCGGGACGACTCCAATGACAGCTGTCACTGTCGCAGGTAGACAGTGTTTACATCCGCCTCGAGATGGACACACTAAAACCTTCGCTTGTTGTTGTGGGTGATACGCGTCGATTGGGACGCCAAACACACGTAATCTTCTTCCCTCGCGCTTCCCACCCAACAGCTCGAGCACAGCTCCGGCACGACTCAATCGTCGATACTCGATTACATCAACCTACCTAAGGGGGGCTAGTAGCTTGGTAAGCCGTTGGACAACTCCCCTCCCCCCCCCTTGGAGAAGGGATGCAGCACTCACACAGACAGACAGACACGCAGTGCGCATCTTGGGCCGTTGCAATGGCGGCAGTATGGCACAACTTAACCTATCATTTGGTGCGCACAAACGCCGGCACCGGCGGTGGTTGCAGCAGCACAAACTCAAGCATGTAGTAGGTAGCTGCCTGCCGGCATAAGGTAGGTCGTAAATTAATCCCACCCCAACACACACACACACCCGAAGGGAAGGGCTGCCGCTGCATCAGGTCGGCAAGAATGCGGTTCCGCAGCATTTTGTGGTAGCAGTACCGTCATAACTCGCCCTTGCCTTGCCGGCGGGCAAACGCGCGCGAGCAGCTTCTGCGCTCCCTTTGGGGGTGGAGGAAAGGGAAACGGAGGAGTGAACCGAATATCAATGTCACGTAGATGTGGCCACTGTGGCAAGGCACGGAACCGGTTTTTCACTTGATCAAAGAAAGTGTACTTTATGGCTTTTCATGCTCTCCCCGCTTCCGGCACCCTGCCGGCCGGCGTTTGCGTTCTTCCACCATGAGTGTCCATCGCAGCGATGCACTCAATGCTAGAAAAATGTGGAACATGCGTCTTGCGGCCGGGTACAACACAGCACGAATGTAGAGCAATGGCATATTTCATAGTGCTTTATAAGTCAACAACAACAACAAGCCTTGGTAGTGTTGGGTCTTTTAATCATGATTCACAGCGTTTGATACTGCTGGAAACTGTGATAGCTCCTGCTATTGCAGGAAGTACCACGGAGCTTGAAATTTTCGAAACTGATTGAAGAGCTTTTTGTACTTCTATCGCACTCTGTGATTAGCACAAGTCACTGTTGCCAGCCTTGTTGGCCAGTCATTGCATCGAGTCTTTCTGTGCAATATTAGTCTCATCCCATACTTCCGTAATCGTTATGTTCGTGCTGTGACATAAACTTTGCCTTTTGTTTATCGCCCAGAACCATCTGGAGCATAAACTCTCAGGGCAGGTCATTTTGGTGTTCTGGAACTCGGACATGCATATAACCCGTAATCCGTGGTCAGGTTTGGCTTAGTGAAATGTTTAAAGCCACTGATCACAGCATCAGAGTGTTATGGCTCCCTTTTTAACATCCCCCTCGAAAGCTTTAAAAGTAATTACTCTTTTATGCAACCAAAACAAGCGCGATGTTATGTGGGTTGTTTAGTTTAGGCTAAGAAAAATGACACAATCTGCACTAATAAATTTCAATCAAACGTACCACAACAACAGAGGAGCATATAAAACTTCCGCTTTATAACAGTTGCCGACGGAGTTTTATATTGAATATAAAAAAGGTTTAGCGCGTCCTGGGGTTTAGCTCATTTATTAATCATCCCGTAGCAGTTTTCCCATTAAGCCTGGCCAATGCTTTCGCTGTGTGTTGTGAAGCTCTTTGCCTTCTAAGCAAACATCTTAACCCATTTCGCCCACCCCACCAGAGAATATTTATTTATCCCGCAGCCAAACGCCACAGCCTCTCCAGCTGCCAAGAACAGGGGAAAGTGTAAAAGCATTCGCGGGGAATGCACATTTCGGTGCACATTTGCACTGGCTGGTGCACGTCGCTATTAAATCTTCATTGCGGCCGTGCGGCACGTCTTGAACCGCACCGGAGTGGTGCACAAGAATGCAGTGGCAACTCCTTTTGCAGCCCCCCCCTCCCTCCCGAAACGAAGCTGCAATGAGTCAACAGGCAGCAGCCGCGGCGGAATGCACTGGCGGGCGGGGACCTGAATGCAAACCCATAGCACCCCCAAAAATGGAACCAGCAGCAAGTAGGGCAAATCCAACGACAGGGTGTGTGTGTGTGTGTGTGTGTGTGTGTGTGTGTGTGTGAATGGTGGGATTTTTATTTTATTATTAGTACATTCCT
The DNA here is from genome assembly GCF_943734685.1 of Anopheles coluzzii. Lineage (NCBI taxonomy): Eukaryota > Metazoa > Arthropoda > Insecta > Diptera > Culicidae > Anopheles > Anopheles coluzzii. The sequence continues at coordinate 10,460,380 of NC_064670.1, read as the reverse complement.
TGAGTGTACTGTCACGCGGGCGTAATGTTACAATTTTATTTGCCCACTGACCGTGCCCGTTTTTTTTTTCATCCCATTGCTTCCTCCGCTTCGGGGAGTCTGTTTGCTTCCCTTCCAAGTTTATATTTTGCAGCCGTGGCACCTACGGAAGAGGAATATAAAGCGTGCACTTTACTGGAGCTGCATTGCTGCTGACGACAACGACGACGAAGGCAACGAGCCAAACAAAAAAAAGACGGAGTGGTGCAAATCATCATCTCACGGCCGAAGGAAAACGATGACGGGGCGCACCAGAGCTTTGAGGACGCCTTTTGGGAGAAGCCGGAGCCGGGGTAGATGGCATGAAGGTGTAGGTTCACCCTCACTCCCTCTATGTGTGTGTGTGTATAAAGTGGGACACACGGTTAAGGAGCCTTGGCTGGTACGTGATGCTTCGTCGATTGTGCCGATGGACGGGTAAGAGTCAGCAGTATTTGCGCACGATTGAACAATTCATTTTGCTCCGCACGCAAGTGGAGCAGCGAACTAAGGCAATGGAGGGAAGCCGGCGCTTCAAGGAGCAGGCAAGAAATATTAAACCCCCGCTCCAAATTCTCTTTCTGATAAATACTCCCATTAAACGTTGACGTTCGCAATCGGAAATGGCATTTAATTCATTAGGTATCGCCGTGGGGGTTGCGCACTATAGTCCTCGCCGATGTGCGAGACCGTGTAGGGTTTCTCGGTGTGTTAGGGGTAGTTTTGCTTTCTCTCTCGAGGTTGGTAAGATATTTAGGGATACATTAAAACCAAGTAACAATCCATTTTCTTCAACAAAACGATGAAGCAAGCACAATAAGCTAGCATCTTTATAAACGCTCTGAATGCGACCGAGGAGCCCTGTAGCCGCAACTACGCCCTAAGAAATGTTCCAATGCCCCTCCCCCCCACCGATCGAAAGAAATGGCCACCTTTCGAGCGCAGTTAATTAAATCACACAAGCACACAGATGCTTTATCGCATTCCCCTTCCGTGCCAATGTTTTACTTCCATTTTCCCAAAGCAAGGAAGCAAGCGCCTTCTTCGGCACGCCTAACGCAAGGATATCAAAGACCCATTACAATAACCGTTTGCGTAAAAGGTGGTTGCGGACGATCAGCAAACCCATCATCACTTCTCGGCCCAGGGGTTGCCTTTTAACGCATCGGATGTGTGCGGTACGGGCAAGATAGTCCGTGAACGCAGCCCCATTTCCGGCGCATTTTCCCAGCCCGATGTTATTCGATTCATGGCTTCATTGGTTTAACTCACACACACAAACATACAAAAGCACAATCCTCCAGGACCTCGGAACGGCAGTGTAATAAAAAACAACAAAAAATAAACAGGTGATAAAATAAACAGAAGCGCCCGTGGGTATAACGTGCCCGAGGCATTGGAGAGGTGCCGGTCCCATCCAACGCTCACCCTCTGTTCGTCTCTAAACGGTTTTCCACCTTCGTGTCGTATCGATTCGCATTTTATCGCACAAACAAACGCGCGACTTCTTCAGCAGACATCGTCGATTCCCCGGTTCGTGGTCGTCCTGCTTGCCGTCGTAAGCACCGGAAGCAAACAGAAAACGATATTTACAGGCAATAATTTAATTCGCCGGTGTCAGAACATGAAGAGCGAGGCGGACACGGGTTTTGCCGCGGTTGGAAAAGCTCTGAAAGCACCGTCGTGCTTCAGTGTTGGATAGTGGGGGGTGAAAAATAAACAGGAAAAAGGTGCAAATGGAGCGTTCCACTTGACGATGCCACCGGGAGTCGCCTGCCCGAATGGAGAGTTGCAAAAAAAAGAAGACATCGGGTTGGTGAAATGTTGTCACGAGTGTGTGCGAAGGGGTGTATTTTTTCCCGATACAAAAAAGAAACTCCCGCACACACACACACGCTGGGCAGAGCCAGTGAGTTGAGTGCTCTAATATTTAAAGCTTTTTAATGACTTCTTTCCGGCGAATTTCATGAGAGTTTCCCAAGAACTAGAACGGGCTTGTCGTATGTCGGTGCAAATCGATTCTGTGTGAATGGGAGAGTGGAAGGCGAACTTGTAGCAGAAACCCCTATACAGGTTGTTACTACCGTTTGGCTGTGCAGAAAGGACATACAAATGGACCAATCATTCAGTGGCGCGACGCCGGTGGATTACGTGTAAAACGGTGGCTTCCGAGTCGATAAAGGACAAATCGAGAGCAATTTACGAGCGGAACGACTGTTTAACGTTTTGCCGCTGTCGGACGGGTGCAACCGACGAACGCGTAATATATTGGGCATTATGGAGGAAAATAATTTCATTTCCCTCTTCAATAAGACTCCGTTCATCGTCCTTTGTGGGAATGGTTTCCTTTTTTTTTTTTGGTTTATGAGCTGCCGGCTGAAGAAGCAACTTTATAATTGTTCTTTTGTTCAACAGTGTAGTTGGAATCGGCAAACGCAAACGGGAAAAGTTTCCCCAATAAATGCTCTACAATAAGGGTTTGTGGATTGCGTTTTGCATAAATCAAGGCGCACTTACCACGCTTAATCGGCTTATGACATTTTTATTTTCTCGTCGAATGTATACCGGCTGCTGTCGAAGGGGACTGAAATTAAACAAAACATAACAAAAAACAAACCTGTTAAAGCAGAAGTATTTACCTTTAATAACGGAATAGCAAGAAGTTGGGGGAAATGATGGAAAAAATACAATATTACGAAAAAATAAAGACCGCCCATGTATGATGGCGTGATGATGGAAAAGATAAGTAAAACATTCCTCCCCATCCCTCTCGTCCGTTACCCGGAACGACACAGACATTTGCTAACGGGGGAGGGGTTTGCGCGTGTGTGTGTATTTGCTGGTAGAAACACACTCCGATATGGCCAGTACGAAAAATCGCCTCCGCACCCTTCGCTGTGCTTCATTTCCCGTTCCTTTAATCGTTGGGTGGGCAAAATTATGTGTTATGGAGTAACTTTTCACGGGGTAATTAATTTCCCGATGCTTTTCGGGTGGAAAAGCGCGGAAAGATATCCTGCTTTGGGGGAGGGGACACGTATCGTTCTGTGGTTATGTTTCGATGTCATGCCGTCTGAAGTGGGAACGAACGAAGGAATCCACACAGTCCACACGGAAATGGAGTGTTAAACGTTATCAAAAAGAGAGAGAGAGAGAGAGAGAGAGAGAGAGAGAGAGAGAGAGAGAGAGAGAGAGAGGGGGGGGGGAGTAGGGAGGGGAGTAGGGAGGGGATAAAAACACATACCCACCCGAACGTACAGAAATATTTCCCGATAGGGAGGCACCCGAAAAATACGACGTCGCTTTACTTTATGAATTTTGTTTTTCCAACTGTGCTTCAACGGAAAGTTGCAGGTGGTGTATAGAAGAGAAAAAAAAAACGTGGCGAGGCTTTCCCTTTTTCATCCGCCTACCCTGCAGTGAATTATTGATAGTGGAAACGAATTCCTTGGCCTGTACGCTTTTTTATGCTGTTGTTGGGGGAATGAAAATGGACGGAAGCAACAAGGTAGAATTATGTCCAGACCGGTGGAAGCCACTAACTGCACGTATGATAAGCAGCGGGCAAAACGGTTGGCGTGTTAAAGGACCCTCAATCATATTCTCCATCCGTTCGCTAGGGGGCGTAGGATGGCCCTTTTCACGGATCGGTGCCAATGTCGAATTAGATAACGAAACATGTCATGGAATATGTGTGGCATTTTTTGAAAGAGATTTTGTTTGTATCTAACACTTGTAGAGCAGTTTCTATTTTCGATTCGGCTTCCCTTGGCACTGTATGAATGATTTATTTTTGTACCAAATTTTAGGGGATGAAACTCGACAGCAGAAGAGACGAACATTCGACAGCAAAACACGGTAGAGAATTGGAGCATTAAAGGGCACTAAATCACGCACACACACCAGATAGCAGTAAATCGAAAACGCCGATAAAACGGTTAACATATCTGCTGTCTGTAATTGAAACCACAGTTTACAGCACTGACACCTGGCACTATCTGCTGGTGCGGCTTTATAACCACCGTGATTGACACCGTTTGCTGTCTACGGTCGAAATGTTTGATAATAAAACTGGCATAGCCGTGTCGAGCCGATAATGAACGTCAATGTTGCTGTTGTGCAATAAAATAATAATCACGAGCGACAATGCCCTCTCTTCCCCCTCCCGGACAGGCGATTAGCAACTCAACCGTGAAACGAAACAGAACCGATAAAACGATTCTATTTACGATTGGCAAGTGGGTGAGTGGTTTTCATTACTTGCCCTTTCTCCCGCTGCATTGTAGAATGCGGATCCTGCCCTCATTCGCAAATCTTCAGAACGTTTTCTACGCTCTGTGTGGTGGTACGGAGGGCGGTAGAAGGAGCAAAACTTTCACCAAACACCTGCCAGTAATTGGCGGTGATTCGGTGATCATAAACATAAACACTAATCAGCAAGTTGGTGTTGGGCTTGGCAGCGGTACCGACAATCTTCGACAAGCAGCCGCTGAAGCCGTTCCGGTGACGCCAAGCAACACGGATCGCACGGAAAATCGTATGAACACTAAACCGGATAAACCCCCATTTTACGCTTCGGTCGAACTTGGTGCGTTACCGCTTACCTCCTGTGTGGAATAATTTGTGTTTGCCAGCATTAAATCAGATTTTATTTACCCTTTTACGGTACAGCATACAAACCCGTTCCCGGTCTCTTCGGTACGTCGCTTCAACCGGACGTCGTTCGTCCTTTTCTCGTTCAAATCTCGTTTAGCTGTTTTATCTTTCCTCTGAGATTGTACATTTTATGCAACGAAGCGCTTCTGGCAGCTTAACACACTACGCTTGATTTCACACCATTAGAGATTATGTGTGTGTGTGCTCAACGGGTTGAAAGGTTTGATTGAATTTCGCTTCAATCAGGACCGAAACCTTTCCTCAATGTATCCGTTTTGCCCTTTTTGTTTTCGCTTCACTATCAATCCCGCTTTGTGCGCCGATAAATGCAAATATTATTCAATTCATTTGCGTTTCCGTGGAAGCCTTCCACTTGAAGCACCTCCCGTCGCACCGTCCTTTTTTCATTATTTGTACAATATATATCTTTGCTTAAACGATCATTGAATCGAAAAGTAATTAGAGGCGAAGATTTATGCAAATAGCAGCCTGTCTCCATGGTATTTCCTTGGATCCTTGGATTCATCTTGCACCTCGTTTGAGTACAAGAGATTTCCCTTTACTCTAGAGCAGACGTTAAGCACCTTTCCGAAGGTGTCTTTCCTCCGGTAATAGGGTAGAAGGATGGCAAATTTATCACCACCAACCATGGGTGAATAGCTAATTTCGTCCCAATACGGCGGCGATCCGTGGATTTTTGGGTGAGTGGAATGTAATGAGCTTTTGGGATGGGGTGCAAAGTTTGGGGGTTTTGGGGCAGAACGTTAAACGAAGGTAATATGAGGCATTTTGCATAAAATTATGTCTGTATTAGTTTTTTTACCATTTAAAGTACCCTAATTAAGCTGTGTTTGGCATGCAAGAAGCCACACGGAAGCAATAAAAGTTAGAACAGTTTGAAGTCTCATGTAACGCATTTGTGGACGATTTCAACAACGTGTTGTTCAGCAGCGTCGACTATTTCGAGACCAGTTTTGCACGCACTAATATGTTTTTCTTTTTGCAGGCACGTGCTGGCATTGTCATTTCCTTGGACCACACACACACACGCGCAGGCTTTCAGATTACTGAGCTAAGCCGTTCCCGGACTCGTACAATGCGACCTAACATCCTTTGCTGAGACATCCAGAGCTGCACGAGCAGACGGAAAGGTCCAAAGAATGGGTCGCCAACACAGCGCAGCATTGTGTGCGCTGCTTCTGTTTTTTTTTTTTTGAAGTACAAACTTTCCATCAAACGTCCCTGAGATCGGAAATCTTCTTATGAAGGACATAATCTCCCCCAGCTAGAGGTGAAAGCTTAGTCGCTGACGGTGTGGCGTCCTTTGACGTCTGACGTCGGACGGTGCTTTCGGTGCGATACGAACAAACAAGATAGGCACCTTTCAGCCATTGTCACCGCCTGTCTCACGTCGCCCTGTTTGGCGAGGCCTTGTTTGGTGAGGGGAGGAAATTTGATGCCTGCGAGTAAATATGTCTCCCCTCGAATCCAGCCCCACTAACAGCGAAGGGATGTATTGTTCTACCAAGGGGCAGCTTATCAAGCTTGTTCTCGCTGCAAGCATCAATAGCCCACGCACATCGCTGCCGTTGGCAAAAAAAGCCATCCCTTGCAGACATAATAGACACTTCCCCGTCAGTCGCTGTTAGTGGCGTTGGCTAGCAGCATTTATAGCTTTCGTGGAACTCGGCTCGGCTCCTAGGCGGTAGCAGCCTTTATTCGCGTCCATCCGGCGTCACGCCATAACGCCACCTTGTCACCTTCCAACGGCGTGACGGTGTGACATTAAGTGACAGTCCCAAAACTAATCTGTCTGCTGACAGCACCGACTGGTTCGCCAACTTACCGGACCGTGGCGGAGTGGGACAGATGAATCGAAAATCGAAACTAATCATGTGCTATAATCAAATCATAAATCACATCCGCCCATGCCGGGAGGTAGTACACCAGCCGGAAGAAGAAGCCGACAAAAGATAGCAGGATAGATAAGTATTGATACAGCGCGCGCGGAGCGCTTCAATGTGCCGTGGAATGGTGGGGGAAAACCAGTTGATGAGTTGAAGATAGGTTTATCAATAACTGTCAGCGCGTAAATGTGTCCCCATCGTTCATTCTATCACCATCGGGAGGCCGCACTCGGGAGCGAGTCGATAGAAAGTGCCACAGAGAAAGTTCTACCGCACACAACCCACACATGGAGGCTATTCAGCCGTCGACTCCGACGCTTGATGATTGACGCGCGGTAATTGAGCTTGGCAACTGGATGTTTATTTCCGCTTCTTGGTTGGTTCGCTTGGCAAAGGGCTGTTGGCCAATTGTATAAGTGACTCAGCGAACTGACCATATGGGATTGTGCAATAGAGCGAGAAGCAGTGGCGGAGGACCTCAATCGCTGTCTTCAAGACACCCATTTCTCGAACGTGCTCTATCCCCAACATCTTGTCTAGCATACCCACTAGCTCACACGATGACTAACTCACCATTGTCAACCTACGCTAAACCGCAAACTACACAACTCGATCAGCTGTTATTGTGCAGTCTGGTTCTGCCTTTGCTAGTTTCATGTTGCATTGTGGCCTGTTTTTTCAACTTTCAAGCAAGCTCCTAGCCACGGCACGAAGTAACAGCTGTTCAGCCAGGTTTGGGCCATCAGCTTCCACCCTTATTCTCGTTTGGAACTAGCTTTAGTGGGGTGAGCTCAACCGGAGAATGAAAGTAAAGCATTATCGCTCGAACGACCAACTATCCGCCTCGACGATGACCATTGCAAAGACCACGGTGTGGACCGACTGCCCGGGACACGAAGCGGGTGTGACAACTTTAAAAAACCAACAAGAAGCGCGCACGGTGTACGTTGGTCTTTTTCCTCGCACACCGAATGATTTATCATTTCACTTAACCGCACACTGAAATTAGTCCGATTTATTACCCGGTCCGGTGGCGCACTGGCCCCATGGAGCTGTCGCCCAAGCAGTGTGTGTGTGTGTCTGGCGAGGGGTGTGCTTTGCGCCAGCCAGCTACAACACCTCGAATCGTACCGCCAGAGACCAGACAGAACCAAACCTCCATTGTCCGGGGCCCGGTTTCGGGCTTCTCTGGCTGGTCAATCATCTGCTTACCGACGGTCGTTGCCATCGTTTGCCATCGTGATCAGTCCCGTGATTGTTAACCTGACGCAACCGAACGGGTACAATAAGGAAGTGCCGCCGTCTGCGGTCGTCATCTTCAAGTGTGCGTGTAGCGTCCAAAAATCTTGCCACTTGCCCCACTCAACGATTCGTTTCCTTCGCGGGTTCAAATTAGACCGGAGCGCTCTAATAAATAAATGGCACTCTTCCGCCGGGCACGGCACCAGCCTTTCACGCGACAAACACACCGGGCCTGTTGCTGTTCTAAGGTATGGTGTGTGTGTGTGTGCGTGTGTTTCTAAGGGTCAGAAGTGGTTTTTGGCTTCGGATACACCGATTGCACCACAAATTGTATGTCATTAATATTCGCCTCTGCTGGTGCCCGGTGGTTGGAGACAGTCGTTGTTGCGCAAACCAACCGCTGTACGTGAATTGTACGGTGGGGCAACACAGGCGGACTGGCTTTTTCGGGGTTTGAATTATTCTAACCGTTTGCGTGGAGATAGTTTCATTCTTCTTTTTGTGTGTTTGCGGTGCGCAAATTAATTGCAACCAATTACCGGCACTTTAAGGCACCGCAACCGATGGTAGCACGAACACTGCCGTCGCTACCGTGCCAGCATGTGTTGGTGGTTTTGTGGTATCAATTATCTTGATTATAAAACGGAAACAACCCGTCCACTTGGAAGACTCGCCAAGATGCAGGGGGGGAATGTGAAATGGGGCAGAAGAGTGCTTGTTGAACATGGCAAAAGTAATGTAATAATTTAAATGGAGCAAGTCGGGCAAAGCCCACCACATTTTTATCGCTTATCCTAGTGTCTTCTTCACCTGTCACTTGAGCTGTCAAATAGCAAAAAAGAAATACACTGAACCGTGGTGTGAGTGACTGCTCATTATGACAGGAACGTGACCTTTAAAGCGAGCGGCCGGTGGGAGATTGTGCTAGTTATTAATTGCTTTTGCAACCTGTGCAACAAGGTTGATCGAGCGGAAGACCTCTCGGAATGGTGCACATCACATTCACAGTCACCCGTGAGTGTATGATGAACCACGTTCGCTGGTGGCTATTATTTACTGATGAAATAATTAACGATACGAGAGAGCGCAAGGATACACATTGCACTTTAAATTTGAAACCATAAAGCGAATGTGAAGTAAAACATTGCGTAATCAGTTCTTGACATTGCTTCAAAGGATAGGAAATAGATATGATTGTGCTTTAATTTTGGTCACCTCATTTTAGCTAATTAATGCACCCCATTTGTGCCTTAGCTCAGTTTCGAACGCTTCCAATAATTTGCTTCATTAAATTATAGTCGAGCCAACAACCGAAGCTAATGGATGGACATTACCAGGAATTGTCCAAAAACCATTACACAAACCGACCGCAGAATGTGACATCTCAATTAGGCAAGCAATCGTAAGGGGACACGCCGGACCGGGCAGCTTTGATTGATAATCCTTACGCGCCCCGGGGTTCAATGATATGTACACCGTGTGCCGTGCGTCGGTCGGTACATTGTGGTCGTAGGTGTTAATGGAATTTCCATTTCCAGCTACCGGGCAGTGGTTGCTGCTACTGGAAAACCCCAACCACCCTGTCCCTGTCCGGTTGTGCTTTAAGCCGGCGATGGTTGTGCCAGCCATTTCCAATCACAATGTCTACAGCAGGCACGTCAATGGACGAACAACAACAATAGGATTCCTTTCACGTTCTTTACGCACCCGAGTTCGGCTGGAGCAATGTAAAAGTTTTGCGATTGGTTTGCCGTTCATTGGTTGTGCCATGAACGCTGGCAGATAATTAGTGAGCAATTTTCCCCAGCCGGGGAAGAATTTTCGTTTCATGCGATGGAATTTTGTGTTTAGGATTGTGTAAAAAAGTTTCATCAAGATCGGGCAGCCCGACGAGGAAAATGGAAATGATCTTTCTGTGGTGTCTTTATTCTTTTGAGACCTGGCTTGAAAGCTCTTGAAGCGCTCAACTTTCGCGCCTACAACGAGTGCATTACATGTGGGGGAAATCATGCTGTCCTTAAAATTCCAAACAATTCCGATGAAAAAAAAAATGTTTTCAAAAAATGTCACCATCCTCATCTTTATTCGAGCAATTTCCGGCGGCGAAAAAGTATGCCTTAATTCATCCGGTGCATTTCCAAGACGTTGTTTTTTATTTACTTTCATACATTACGCTGAAAGTTTACGCGGCCCGTCCAAAGCTCCTTCTCATCTACACATCCAGCACGCTAGCTAATGGCGCAAACCAGCAAACATTCTCCCTTGAAAGCAAGACAGCGCCAGCGTAAAAAGGGAGTGTGTGAAAAGTTTTTCCTCGAAATTTCGCATCAAAACTTTATTGCTCCTCTCCCTAGCCTCGTACAACGCAAACCACACAACACACATCGGGACGCTATTCACATTTTTCCCGAAACGGGGATGGAAAGCTAAGAGGCGCACACTGGGATGGGTTTGATTCCTTTTTTTCTCTCTCCCGCGTTATGCTCAAAATGTGCTGGGGGTGAATCTTAATCGAGACATTTTTGTTTCTCACCCTCGGTTTTACACTGTCTTCATTCCATCGCAGCTCATGTAAGGACATACCGCAGAACCAAAGTTGGTGGGGTACGAGGAGCGGCAGGATTAACACAGGCGGGAAACTTTGAAAAACTGAAACCGATGGGAAAAGCGCTTGTTGCTGGGATGATGACGAACGGAGGCAAAAGTTCGGTGAAAGGATTTCCCGACAGTGCAGGGTTTACGAGCAAGTCGTATCCCAGCAAGAAAGGGCGAGAGAAAAGGGAGAAGAGCGAGAAAGTGAGTCAGCTTAATGCAATTGAGGCGAGGCAATGAAGGGAAAAGCTGGATGGAGGCGACTGTTACCCACTGAAGAAAAAAAAAACGGAAAAACATTTACAACACACCCGCGAACACTCAGACGATAAATCCTTTTAAATACATTCAATTTAGCATCCAACCGCATCGAATGGAGTTTTTATTTCCGGGCGCTGTTGTGTCTGTGGCACCCGTCGCCGACGGTGCTTTGTTTTGGCTGCCGAGCTTGATCCCTTCTTCCAAACGGAGCGGCCCCCCCGTGATTCATCGGGCCAGACAGTATCCCCACCACCAATGCGAGTGTGTGTGGGTGGGTGTGATGGAAATGGGGGTTGTTTTTCCGAAAAACAAAACGAAACACTTCACTGCTGGCCCAGATTTTGCGGTGGCTGCGTGGCTGCGGGGGTTCGGGGAGCGTTTAAAGGTTCTCGCTGTTTTGTTTTGCCACCGGTTGAGGTATTAGCAGGAATGAAGGGTGACTTTTGAGAAGGAAAAACAAGCTGCTGGACAGAGATTGAGAAGTACTGGGAATTATTGTTGCGATGCTCTGTGGGTAGTTCAAGGTAGTTACACCTAGTTTGCTGAATGAGATTACTCTAATTTCTTTTCATATGGTACAGTGAAAATGCTACTAATTCAAACTATTACGAACAACATTTAAATAATGAATCATTTCAATTCAATTACTTGGTTACTTTTCTTGTGGCCATCTTTGCTAGCCCTCGTCTAAAATAAGCTTACTCACTCGCAACCGTGCGGTATCATGCCCGGAACAGCTCCTTCACACTTCAAACGGAAAGGGATGAGAAGGATCGTGTGAAAATCTCCTCCCAAGCTCTAGCCCTGTTTTCCAATGGGAAGCGATACTTTTGGATATCGCGTAGTGGAAAGGGATCGAAGGATGTTTCCCACTTACAGGTAAAAGCACACCACCCTCTGGCTCTGGGCAGTCACGGTTGGCGCCGGATGGAAACCCCGGCATTCCGAATTTCATGTGTCAAGGATTAAGAGCGATTTCATGCTGTGTGGCGGCAAGGGCTGCACACACACGGATCGAAGTGTCGGCACAAAACCAAAGCACACCGAGAAGGGCAATGCGGGGGTGTGTGTGTGTGTCAAGAAAACGGAAACACGAAAAGAGGAAAACCACATCCACATCGAAAGCGGGAGATCCGATGTTTCACTTAATGGGTTTTGTCGGTGGCAGCCTAAATGAGTGGAAGATTTATGTTTCGTTTTTTCCCGCGTTTTTTTTTTTTTCGCGTAAAAGACCTCCCTCGGAGAGTCCATTTTTATGTTTTGTTGGGTTGTTTGAAGAATACCACGAGCTGTGGGGTGCTGTCCATCGGTTAGTTGTGCGTGTTGTGGGGCATTTGTCCATTGGTTCGATGCTTTAAAAAAGATCCCACAAAAACACGCCAACTTTTCCTCGTTTACCTGCTGCAAAAGTGGTCCTTTTTCGAGCGGAAAATTGAGCCTGACAAATGTATCAAAAAAACAGGCACGCCCAAAAAGCTATTGCTAGTGTCTATGTGAGCAAAGAACAAAGCAAATTAAAAATATATCCCAACGAAAAAAAAACAACAGGCAACTCATCCATTCACTGATTTGAATTGAGCGAAACATGCTCTAATTGTAGTCCTTGCCGTTGTTTCTCCCTTTGCTTTGTTTCGCTTTCAGTTCAGTTTCGATCGGCTTTGGTTTTGAAAGCGTGGAGTATCCTTCCCACCAAACGCAAACTACACAACACACCTGTGTCTAGTGAAACAGAATGTGTGCCCCGCCGGGGGGGAAGTTAGCGCAAAATAAAAACATGGCACTACAGTACACCAGCGTTACCGATTTTGGTTCCTTTTGTACACGGTACCAAGTACCGCCGACCCGTTTGTTCGGGAAAGCGGACTAGAATGAGGCTTTTTTCCTTCCCGCAGGGCCGGAAAATTACAGTTCCGTTCTGGGCTGGCGCTGTTGTTTCGTAGCGGCGGCTCCGGCCGTCTTGTGCCTTTTGTGCTTAGCTCCCGCTGCCGCTGGCTGCAACCAGGGTTGAACAGGGTCGTGGGGTCGTGTTTTACAACCAAGCAAAAAGATGAAACACAACATAGAGAGAGAGAGAGAGAGAGACTGTTGAAACAAAGTGCAACAAAAAAAGGAAAGCCAAAAAGAAGAAGAACAGCAAAAAAAGCAAAAACTCCATTCGTTCTGAATCCGGTCCGGTAGTCAGGAGAAAAATGCCGCCAATTAAAATTCTTCTGTCCTGTCGTCCATATTTATTGTTGTTGTTGTTGTTGCTTGCCTGCTGCTACTGCTTGCGTACATGGAAAGCCTCCGTCGTTCGTCTCGGTAAAAAACCACCCAACGAACAGAACGAACTCGAACGAATGGCATTTCGAAGGCGCTTACCTTTCAGCGTTCAGGTTACTACCATGGGCCCGGACGATGGGGCGGAAGTTATGAAACATGTGAAATTATCAATTGCCAATAAATTCACGGATTACATCAATTAATTTTCCACTTGCCGCTTCCCGGTGCGGTGAGGTGGCGCAAGAAAAACACTCCATTCGCGGGCCGGGCTTCCTATTTGTTTCTTCGTTCGAATCGTGTCGTTGGCCAGGCTTTGTAGTGTCCGGGGAGGGGTGGAAAAAAGGGGTAAGAAAAATGCGAATAAAATCCCCTTACAGCAGTCGAGTTCTGGAGGTGGAATTCTGGTTCGAGATGGACTGGAATGTGTCCCGGGCGTGGTGGGGCGTGTTGCCGGTAAGGCAAGTGCGCGCGATCGACGAGCCAGTCGCATCGAAGTGAATGGCTGGCGGCTGGATTATGGTGTAATAATTCTTCAGCGTTATGATGGTCTCGCGCAAGCAGAAGTGCTTTGGATGTTGGAGTTTTTTTTTGTTGTCGTTGCCATTCCGGCAGTTTGAGTTGTTTTACAGAATTACTGCGATGTAATCCGATAATAAATGAATGGGCATGGTTGGCCAAATCCGAACCAGTGGCTGGAATGATATTTTGTGGTTGCGAGATGAGATTACATTAGTAGAAATTGAATGCTTTCAGTTAATGCTTTTCAGGTTGGGATCTACAAAATTGTAACAGCCATTTTTGTGGAACTGAGCTTGAAAACCATTCCACGACTATTTTTAACCAGAATTATTGTGACTAGAGCAAAATGAACCGACTTTGGAATAAAAATATTGTTTTCTTAAGTTAGAATTATTTTACTAACGATGGAAGTTTTGCGACGACACATCTCTTTTATTCCGATGGTGAATTGCCCTTCAACATTCCCTTTTATGATAAGTGGTTTGTTTTACCGCGCAAAAGCTGCATAATAAATGGAGGCACCAAAACCAAGCGCCACAAAGCGCCTGCACCAGCTGCAACAACCGTCGGTACGCAAATAATTCCAATGCACTCTCCAATCATGCTGCAGCAGACGCAGCAGCGTGCTTGCATCGGAAGGAAAAATACTTCATTTATTTATGCTACTAAGTGTTTATTTAACATTCCCCTTCTTGCCACCCCCCTCCCGCCCCCCACCCTCCGCAGCTCAGCTTTATTTGCCCAGCGGATTAGTTTGCCGTTCGGGTTCAGCTACGAAATATTCCTGTACAGAGAGCGCGAAACATTTGTCACCGTTGTGTCGCGCGCGCTGTACCATAAACTAAACAAAAAGCGCTGGGAAAACAATTGCTTGCTTCCGCCTGCGCGCACAGCGCAGCTTCGGCAAAAGGAGCATGCTTCTTGCTGGCGAAAGAAGCAATCCTTTGGCATGCTCTAAAAAAGTGGGTCGAAGCTTCAGGCAGGACTGGAACGGGCGGACGGTGGGCAGAATCCCCCCCGGTTGATTTGAAATGGTATGCAAATTTTAAATAAATAACATTGCTCTTAGTGTCCTTTCGCAAGGCTCCCCGGTCAACTTCACCGACAAGAAGCATTCGCCGGTTGCGCGATGCACTTGCTTCCAAGCGTGTTCTGGTCGATCGTTTCTGCACCGTAAATCTAAACCTCTCGAACACAGCAACCTCAGTACCCCCAATTAGCCAGCGTCTATGCAAATCCTTCCCACACGGGAAACGGTGGGAAGGGAGGGTGGGGGGGGGGGGGTGTGCAAAGCAAACGAGGGGCAAAAGTTTTCCACTAACGATGAAAGAAATCACAACTCCTCACAAACGAATGGCGTTCGTTTAGAGCGATGCTTAACGATCGAAACAATGCAATGTGTCCCGCATTTCCCGCAGCATCTTATTGTCAGGACACGCCGCACGCACACACACACATACTGCACGCATTGTCAAAGTTTGACATTTTCGGGGCGCAAAACTTTAGCGTTTTATTGTGCGTTGTGGCGCGGCGGTGGAGCCGGGCGGATTTTGTTAGAACTCGCATCCACGGAAACCATACGGCATACTGGTGGGTCCCGATCGTGTCTGGTCGAACCGAAACTTTGCGAAACAACTCCCCCGGGGTGGGGCAAAATCCCGGCTCTACCGGCGATAAAGCGGACGCGGCTAAGTACACGGACGCTGAATAAAATAAAACAAAACGACACCCGAGATTAGCAAATTAAATTGTTTAAATGGCAATAGCACTGCTCACCATCACCCAGGGATGGGGGGTGAACTTTCGCGCTGTTCGCAGCGCCCGCGTCGGATAAAGTTGATTTTGCTAATTTCTTCAAGTTGGGAATTAATTAAAATTAAACATCTTTTTTGGGGAAATCTTTGTAAAAACGACAGTTTTTAGACACTTTGGAAGGTGAAGTTGCACGGGGCAGTAGGAGCGGTGGCAGTCGCATTTCTACCCCTATAGAGCCTACGGGCCGATATACTCCCCCCTCTACAAAACAAGTCCTAAACAAGAGCTGCTTCTGAAACGGTTGGAAATGGAGAAAAGTTTCCCGCACGAAGGACATTCTGGATCACGGATTAACTGGTGAAAATTCTCGGAAAATTTTCGATACAATAAACAAAAGCTTCCGTACACTTCTCCCCAGGGGTTCGCCGGGGTGCAACTTCGTCGAAAGTACGTTAATTACCCATTCCGGGAAATTTGCTCCCGCCTGGTTCACGGGGGGAGCAGTTTGCGACCAGAAAGTACTATGATCTTAAGATAAGCATTCTCAACTCTGCCAAAAGCTTCCGACACCTCATGGAAGCCGCCCTGTCATTTTGGGCTGGAATAAAACAGGGAGTGGAAATGGAATCCGTTTTTAAGTGTCGGAAAGCTTTGCACTCCTTTTTTTGGAAAGAATTCATTTCGTCAGTTTAAATCGGAAACGTTTGCCGACTGGCGGTGGTGTGTGTGGGTGTGTGCTCCCTGAATTTATTGGCCGCAGCAGCAGCAGCAGCAGCAGAGGGGAGCTTTCCATTCACACTTGTGTTTAATTTCCTGCTCTCGTGTCATGTCTTTATCAAGCACCACAGAAACGTTAATCTTTTCCCGGGTTGGGGATGCACACCCTTCACCCAAGGCGGAACCTCTTTCCCACCTTACGGCTCAATCCTTCCTTTTATCGTCCTCTTTGCTGGTGTATGTAGTCGGTGGTAGTTTGCACACATCTAATGGATTGGTCTAAATTGTACCAAATAAACGAATGTACCGTCGGCACGCTCAGAGGGATTGTGAAAATTGAGATCGGATAAAAAGGAATAAATCTCCCCAGCGCGAACACTAACCAAATGCATTTTGGGTCGTTAGTCGGGGTGTAGGAAACGGGGGTAGGAGGAGTTCAATGATGAGTTTTTTGTTGTTGTTTTAGGTTTGTTGGATTGCTTGGGTGTATAGAAGGCTGTTAAGAATATATTTGCAGCAGAGTTCTGCTAGCACGTGTGAGATTCAATTGACTGTCGATCTGATTATATATTTGAGTTTAATTGGTGCAATCTGTCAAATTTGAATTTTCATTTCAATTCAAACCCACTATCTAAAGAAACGTATGTCAAAGGGGTTTTGGGCAAAAAGATTCAAAAACTACTATAAGAATTCGAAAAACGGCACGACCAGTTCCAATTGGTGAACACATTTGATTTACATTTCCTCATTCCACCTAGATTCAATCGTAATCCTAACCCTCAAAATCCGCCACGTAGTTTGTCGTGACTGGAAGTACAGTTTCCCTCCTACTTGTGTCCAAATAAAGCCGCGCCAAAGGATCAGATGCCAATTATTATTAGCGACCATAACGTGCCACTAATGCCTAATTACGCACAGCTTGCCCAGTTGGCCAGCGCGATGACAATTGTATCCGACCGCAAGCAAGTTAATCCTAGCCCGGCTCACACATACACTCAAACACACACACACACACACACACACACACACACACACACACACACACACACACACACACACAACCAAAGCAAATACAATTTGTTCTGCATTTTAACGGCGGTACCAGCAGCCTTGCTTGAGGGGCGACTTTTCGGGGGTAGTTTTCAACGGAACCGCAGCATTGCTCCTGGGGATTCGGGGAGGGAGCATTTAAATTAGTTTTGCTCCGTTTCCGGCTTTTCCTGGCCCAATTTTCCTGGCAGCGTTCGGTTTACGGTTGCCCGGCGTGCACGGTTGGTTCCGGTGGATTCGCGCGTGGTTTGGCACGATTTGTGACCAACGTTCGGTTGGATGAGAAGGGTCAATCTGTTTTCCCGGCACCGTGCAGCTAACGAGCTGATTGCGGTTAGGCGTACGGTGCGCTCTGGCCTCACTGGCCACTGGATGGGTGTTTGGCCCAAATGGCACAAAGTCGGTCGTAAATATACTAATTAGACCGACGAGTTGGAGGTAGATTACTGGCAGGCAGGTTCACTTATGTGATGTGGCGGGCTAGGGTTGCACATTTTTGGCGGTTTTCAAATATTTTAAAGCAAATTAATAAAACATATGCAAATGTTGCGATTCGTGAAAAGCGGTAGAAATTAATGAAGTTATTGAAAATGTCGGGAATCATATCAATATTTTAATGGATATAACAGTTATGTAATTTTGTAAAATGAAAATATTGTCTAAACAACCTACTTATGTAGAAAATGCAAACGAAGAGCATTCAATTGGAATTTGAATTAAGCTGTAATTTTAAAATGTATGAGACAATTGTGACATGTTCCAGTTTTAGTAGTAGTAATTTCTACTAGTTTAACAAAACACAAGCAATTTCCATTTGAACTGTAAGTATTACTTTGCTTCAGTGCCACCTGGCTTCCGGGAGTTGTTTTTCCCAAACCCTGCGCTCCTCCAAAAATAAAAATCCTACGTATAAAAACAAAATCCAAACAACAAAGAATTAAGAATCGTGCCCCAGGCTCAACGCGTCAGTCTGGCGAGGGCTTCTATTATCCACCGGTATGCGGTTTTGCCCACTGCCGGTTTGTGTGGCCATCAGCAAACACTACGAAACACTGGGGGCTCGTTCGATTTGGTGCGCTGGCTGTAATGATGCGTCCCCAGCAAAGGAATCCCTCTCCCCTCTCCCAAACTGCGGAGGCCATTATAATTGCAAATTAATGGGCGGATTAATAGACACTCTGTCTTGCGAAAGGAAATCTCGGAACCTGGTGGAGCGTTCGCCACCATTTACGCCACAATGCGTGCGCGGGAGCCGCGCACAATCGGAAGCACGGCGATGGAAGGATAAAAGGTAAACAGTAAACAACAATTAGCCTTATTTGCCCGCAACACTCGAATCCTCAAAGTCAGGGGGCCAATCGACACGTGGTTAATGATGCAGCGGCAGTAGCGGAGCCTACCGGGGGTTCCGTTTTTTGGGCTTGTTTTGGGCCGTGGGTGGAAAATCTAATTTAGTGCACACGCAGCACTGGTACACTAATAGGCATAAAGGTGCGAATAAAGAAATCACCGTCGGCTGGATTCAATTACGGCTATTCATTATGGTGATTAGGATCTCTTTTGTTGTAAGGGTGGATATAATAGGATCTATAGCATAAAGCTTCATTCTTTATGGTCCTGTGAAGTGATTCCATTTACTTGACTTCGCATTCTGTGTCATTCTAAGGCTTTCGTTTGAACTTGCACCGCACCCAAGCATGAGCAGAGATGATAAAAAAGAGTGACCCCTTGCCACTGCCGAAGCTGGCCACTTTTTCAGCTAAAGTAATCGTTTAAATAAACATAAATTCCCGTTTCCCATAAAGGATGTCTCCCGTCCAGTTGACTTTTAATCAACGTACACGAGCGAGTAACACGATCCGATGCGGGTGGCTGTGCTCTGCCTTACCAGATAACAAGCATTGAGCCCGGCCCTCCTTGCCAGCTAGCAAGAGCGGCTTGATTGCACCGTGACCATAGCCATTATTTCTGGTCCGTTTATTTTTCCAGACTAAATACGGCTGCATACGAGCGGACGAGCACACGAACCAGCAAGGACCAAAGCAGTAGGACGTGTTCGGCTCCGAACCATCCTTCAGCAGCGGTGCACACTGTACAATGGTTTATTTTCGGCAAAGCAGGTCACACCGAGAATTCGCTCTTCCGATGCTTTTGCAAATGAATTTTAAACCTCAAAACGATACACATGCATTCATGCACTCGGTACATTTTCGTCAAAAAGTATGTGCATAGGTCGCATTCCTTGTGTTTCAGGGACGCCCGTCTGTGGGAAGTCTTTTAACAACCGGTCTGCTAGTGCCACCGAAAGGTGAACCGATGTTAAGGTTCATGTGGCTTATTTTCGTTGAAATAAAAAATATACTAGCAAAGGATAGCCAGGTAGCCGAATGCCGTAAAACCCACAGAAGGTGTACCGGAACAGAATTAATTAAAAATTCCATGCAGAAATATTTACCTCACTCAATGCGCTTTCGACCAAACGGATGTACATGGTTACAGTACAAACCGCACCGAGGTGCTACGTTCTGTTACATCCTATTTTGCCAGACAGCACTAGCACTAGTTTCCGTTTTAATTGAATGAAAACAAAACCGATCGTATCGTGTCGACCATGGCCATGGATTGGGTTATTTTTAACCTCACCTGACCGTACCGTCAGCCTTAAGTTTTATTCCATCCACACGCCACCGAATCCGTCCATCACGAGCCGAAACGAACCGGAAATCTTTCCGCTTCACCATGCCGCAGCATTATGTTCCTCTTACGGGGGAGCTTGCTTTTGTCACCAAGCTCGTGTTGGGCGTAAGCCGGTGATTATATATGACGGTCACGGTTAAGGTTAAGGGGGGCGCAAAAGTGGTCCAGCAGCGGAAATCGGATGACAAATTGAAATCGGACGCGGCATGTTAAGATTGCGGCTTGTGATTCATTTCATCTTAAATTAACCAAGTTTTTTTTCATCTTTTTTTTTAATATATATTACACGACCTTAAAGTTGTTTAAAAAATTGAACCACTTTTTATAAACAAAATTTAGCTTATATACTCTTTAGTAGTGGATTTAAATATCAACAAAAATATATTTATACCATCGCTCGTTAAATTCCACTTTAAAATACGTTTCATGTCGGATCAAAATGGGGCAATTTTTGTTGTTATTAACTGATAACGCCGCACACGCGACAGGAATGAGTCCCAGCAGTGTCCTTATCTATTAGACATTTGTTCCTTTTTTATGAACAATTCTTTACCATCCGGTTCTGCAGTTGCAACAAAAGTATTTTTATTCAAACCATAAAATTAAAATCATGAAATGTTCTCACCATACCCAGTAGTTGGACGGATCGGTTGATCCCAATCTTGTGTTACAATGAAGCACGAAGAGCATTACAACGGACGATGAAATTTGCTTGTTTTGCATCCATTTTTGCATGTGTTCATCTGTGGTTTTTCTTTTCACATTGCGCAATCTGTACTACAGCTGTACAAAACACATTTACAATCGATATCCTGTCACCGTGCAATGCTCGGTTAAATCCGGCACGATCCAACAGAAATATGCTAAATTGTACAACAGCGTCCGATGCTTAATTCATTGGTTCGAGGGAGGGCACAAATGCACGCATTATCGGATTGTTTATCACCTTTGATTGATGTGGTACGGAATTGCGTGAAACGATTTCTAGGGCACATATTTTTCCATTTAAATAAAATTGATTTTTTGTGCGGAATACGAGAGTTACAAAGAGTAAATTCCACTAAAAAAGTACGACTGATTCCATTTCCAAGGATCGTCATATAATAATCCATTTGAATGCTTAAGGCTAGACCCTTTCCAATTGGATATGTTCTTTCTACCATGTCACCCAATAAAAAATCCTATTGTTACATTTTCTCATTACATTTCGCTCCACGCTCTACTATGACACTATCAGCTGACAGCTCAATCTATGTATTCAAGAAAATAAAACTCACCATAATCTGAATTGACTGACCAACTTCTTTCGCCCTTCCTGGCGTATAGCTTGGCGTATGATTCGATTATTGCAAAGTTGCATCCGTTTCAGCAGCTTTTGTTCACGCGAGATAACTGAAAATGTCGTACCAGGAAGGAAATGCGAACGCTAGAATTAAAACAAAAAAAATAACGACACTGCCCATCACGAGCAGCTTCTTTTGCACACCCAGATTGGAAACAAAGGACCTGCCCGGGAAGCCACCCAGCGGGATAAGATAGTGGTGCAATCCTCCAAGTGTACCACTCGAGCTTACAGCGGATGGTTTTGTTCCCTTTGAAGAGGCTTTGCCTCTCACCGCGGGCGGAAAGTTCAGCCCCGACCGGATGTTGTTATCCGTTATGATTCCGTGCCGGTCGGACGAAGCACGGCAGCTTACGAGATGCAAAACAAAAACGGCCAGTAATAACACCAACCGGCGGCAGCCGCACGGACAGTGCAGCAATTCCATTGTGGTAATTTATTTGCCCGACAATACAATGTTCGTAGGGTAGAGCGCTTTTTTGTGTTGGTCGTGGTGATGCTTTTCATTCCAACGGCCGTACCACTGCATACCCGGATTGTGGCGGTGCCAGCCCGTGTTGGACGGTTGTACGCCCGAGGGGCCATTTTTCCGGGCGATGCCATCGGGTTCATTTTTATGTTTCCCTGTGGCGTCAATTTTTGGAAACCTCACACGATGCAGTTTTGTTTCGAAGCCGGAAAAATAAAATAGTGTGCGAGCAAGGAAGGCGAAAGGAAAGGAGAGAATTTTATTTTCCACCTACACCATTGCTTCCCACGGGAAGAAGGCTCTACCTCGTTTCTCCTGGTAGTGTGTGAATTTCTGTGGGGCTTTTTTTGTTGTTATTATCCAATTTTGCAAACAATTCTTTTGGGACGTCCCTGCTACAGACTAGTGTAATCGTGTAAAGAGCTTCCTTAGTAACACAAAGCTCACCCAGTGTCAAAGCACCCGCAAGGGATATTACTCAGGGAGAGGGAAAACAAAACGGTAGACGGGGAATAAGCGAAAAAAAACAACATCCCGTTCCAACACCCTAGGACACACAACACTCCACCACTACCGGCTGCAGTGAGCACCGACAGGAACATCCGGATTGGACGGAATGAAAAACAATTTTCATCATGAATAAATTCATAAATAAAATTTTAAATTTAAATTGAAGATTGAAGCTGCACACTGTGTACCGTAAGGGCAGGGCATTTTTCCCACGTACAAGCAGCCATCCTGCCGTGTTGTGCGATGTGGTAAAGAAGCATGGGTACGAAATTCCTTCACCTTTTTCGCCTCCGCTATCAACACGATGCGGAGGGGCAAACATAGTTACACCAAACTGGTGTCGCGGTATGGCTTTGGTGGGCAAGTGGTTCAAATTTTGCCCGACACAAAAACAGCAACGCGAGACGAAGTGAAGCAACGGTTCAATGCATTTTCTTACCTTTTCCTGTTTTTTTCACACAAAAAAAGAGTTGTGTATGTGTGTGTGTGTGTGTGTGGAGTTTAGATAATTTGTGATTACTTGCGGCTTGCAGTGTGCTTGAGGTTTTCAGGCTCACATGCTCGTGTGGGAGGATTTATGGGCTTGCGCTTGGATTTTACAATGTTACATATTCATGAAGGATCGGTGTTTGTTGGCTAAACAAAAGCACCCGCTGCCGGGTGTCAACCTGTGCGTTGTTTTGTAGTATTCTAATGGCTTGTCTTTGATGTGGAAAACTGAATTTTCAATTCCGCCATACGTTTCTAGGTTACATTTGAATCGAAACTGTTGTGATTTGTGTTTTCGCGTGGAAAACGATCAGCAATTTTAATGGACAATTTACTTCTGTGTATTAGTTTTATCGATTTCGGGTCGCTGCAAAAGCTCCAAGCCATGGCAGAAAACGTCATTAAAACTTTGTTAAAATGCCTGTCACCGTTTGTTAAACCTAATTGAATAACATGCTTTCCTGCTCCACCGATGCACACATGTACAGTAGTTGGAGCAGCCACACATTTTGGTTAGCCATGCCAACGAATTCATACAAAATAGACCAAAAAAAAAGAGCACGACGCTCTAATGAAACAAACGGTAACAACTTTTCTGGGAAAATTTGATTTCCTGCTCGTGTCCATCACCATTGGAATTGGGGAAACTTCAGCACACAATTGGT
This sequence comes from Anopheles coluzzii, assembly GCF_943734685.1. Lineage (NCBI taxonomy): Eukaryota > Metazoa > Arthropoda > Insecta > Diptera > Culicidae > Anopheles > Anopheles coluzzii. The sequence continues at coordinate 10,437,229 of NC_064670.1, read as the reverse complement.
AACGAACGAAAAAGCGAAAAACGCTTAACGCTCACCTCCCAAAGCCCCTCCCAGCACGACCGTGCATTATGCAAGTTAGATTTTTGGATACTATTCACAATATTTTGACTAGAAACGGATTGAATGGTTAGTTGGTTTCTTTTTACTACACCCACAAAAAGTCCCACTTGGCTGCCGAATTGTGCATTATAAACGAACACGACGACACATTGAAGCGATGCAAAATGGCACTGGACGATAGAAAAAAAACCCCTGAACAGCCAAGCATTATCCCGGCGGCAAGCAGAACGAGCAAAGGGTGCCGTTGAAACTGCACCGAACGAAACAATTGCAGCCCGAGCGGAAGCGGGCCAAATTTTCCAACCCAACACCAGGGTTCCAGCTTCCAGCACGGGACGTGCTGAGCGACGGCTGTCGTGACGTGACAGATGAATTAATTTAACCGTTTTTTTTTTGTTTTGCTCTCCTTTACCTTTTTTCCCCCAATTCGTGCGACACATTCGTCTGCATTCGTTCGCAAATTTATCCCAACTGATAGAAGGTAATATTGGTGCTATTGCTCCTGCTTTTGTTTTTTGTTTATTAACAGCCTCCGGGCGAGGGCGTGAGCGACAGTTCAAGCGAGAACGCGTCAACTGGAGCCACGGGTGAAACGCACGGCTGGTGTGCAAAATGTGGTAGCAAAATGTTTAGAAAGCTGGCGCTCCAGTAGCGTTTTGGGTAGCCGCGTGAGAAGGAAAAAACGAACTAACACGGGTGCACCATTGCGAAACCCAGCAATGGGGAAAGGTTTAATTGAAAGCGGGGCAATAAATTGAAATGAATTTTCGGGATGAATATTGCTCTTTCGGTGCAGCACTAAATTGCGTTTGTCGCCTGGAAATGGGAATGGATGGTTGAAGAAGCAGTATAATTCAGCGGGAAAAACGCGAACGTTTGCCAATTGTGCACGGGGGTTTGCAATGCAACCGTTGGTTGTTAGGTAAATTGTGCCATTTTTTTCGCGGAACTTTATTAGTTCTGTTTTCTAAAAAACGCATAAAATACCTCACTTAAAAAGCAATACAAATTTCCTCGAAAATTGTTTGCTTTTCATATACAATTTAATAAATTTTGACGAAAGTAAATAACGACGAAAATATTTGTCACCAGAACGAACTTTGCCAAATTTCGTTCATGGTTAGATACCAGCGCTTCTCGGTAGTGAAACTTCATAGTTTACACACTCCAGCTCCCAATTCCACGAAGAAGTACAACAACAGGCGCCTCCATCGTCGGTCGGGGAGTGCTGCGTTTGAACGACCCACCAAGTGGACATTGTCATAACAACAACTCGGAGCACTCGGAGCATTTCACTGCAAATGAATATCACACCTTCGGGCCAACGCTAGCACCTGCTCGAGCGCCAGAACAACCTCTCCAAAGTGTAAGTACTCGTTGACATTTCAAAACATTCGCCCCATGACCTGCTCGCTAGGGAGCTGGCTTGTTCGGACCTACGTACGTTTGGACATTCCACACACATACACATGGACAAAGCCGGAAAGATCATTGTGATGCTGAAAAATAACGATTCAATAATCACAATGTATGGTGGTACGATAATGGTCCCATTAGGTTTACGATATTTGTTTCCATTCCTTCCATTAGCTTGTATTATGGACACACTCAAACCACGCCACGGTAGCGTTGAACACGAAGAAAACGACGGCGACGACGGCGAGAACCGGCATTCTACCATTTTGAATGCACCTTCACACGAATGGCGGTGAAAACGTCTGACTCACGACCATAAAAATTATCCGTGTTTCAACAACGATTTTAATCACATAAAATAATCCGGGCATTATGCTCTGTTTAGCTGGCACCTCCTCATTCAAAGCGAGAGAACTGATGTCGTCTTTCTTTCCTTTTTGTACTAGAGTTAAACGAAAATTTCTCCCATTTACTCAAGTACCTTTTCCAGTTGGAATACTTCAATGAGCGAGAAAAACACAACCGAACACTCTTGACCGGTTTCCACCGGTGCAAACTAATACAGCACTTTCTCGGGACTGATAAATTCCTAAAATAAACTCTAGCTCCTGATAACCTTTGTTGATGCTTGGTGCAGACTTGGTGCAGACATAATTTTGCCGCTGTATTACGGAGTTTGAGAGAAAATCGTATGCTCGCTGGAGCATGAGATGAAAAGTAGCATCGTGCGAGGACAATACTTTACACTGCTTGAAAAGCCCTGAATGTCGATGAACATCGAGCACCCAATTGCACCAAGCATTTGAATTAAACTAGGCAAAGAATTTGATAACAGTTTAGACCATATCAGATAGAGGGAAGCATACAAAATTAAAGCATTTAGCTTCTTGTATCTCCGTGGAACGGTTGGCCATTTTTATGTTTGTTTCATATCCCAAAAAGGAAGGCATCAACATTCGTGTACACATCTTTCTTTCCATGAAGTCCATTCCAAAAGTCCTGAATGAGCTCCAGAAGGACAAGCCACTTGTCTCCTAATCATTACACATCATCATAGACATCAAAGTCCTCGGGTGTATCGCTTTGATATCACTGTGAACTGCGGCCAGTCATCAACTTCCCAACGAGCTTAAAGCGAAACGCCATCCTGGGCAGTGGCCCAGAAACATTCCAACCGTCTTGAGGCAGCGAATTCTCGGACACTAGAGACAGTAAAAAGGAAAACAAGCCGTGCGCCCCTAAAATGAGCGTCAGTCTTTTGTTCGACTCTGCGTCCAGCGATGTGACAATTTCCAGCTCGTTCAACAGTGCAAAAAGACGAGCAGAGACGCTTGGCAGAGCGTACTCGGTCCTCGCGCACCAACCCTACCAAACGTCGCAGTTAAAGCGGTAGGCAGCCATGAAAGCATGTCAATACAGTTGCGAGAAGGTTTCGGGATATTTATGTTTCACCTAGCTTTGAACAGTGCGCCACTCGCAACGCGCGGCAGCGATCCCGTGCTAACCTTCGCAGTGGCTCCAGAATCCAGACACGAGACGAGTGATTAAATTGGACGCTGAACAAATTTGACCAGCAACAAAAGCCCGACTTGGCGAGCGACGGACACAAAGCATAAACCACATGCGCCAGTGACGACCGGTGCCCGGGGTACGGTGATGACGATGATGTTAAAAATGCTTCAACTTCTGCCACTCATTGACTTGCCGTTCTGGGGCTGGCTGCTCGAGCTGCCCCGGGAGGACTACATGTTTATACTGGCTTCCGCTCACCGCTCTCCCACCATCGACTGACATTATGAGGAATGTGTCCTATGTCCATCATGGCCCTCCTTTTTTTTGCTGTTTCGACTCTCTGTTTTGCTGTTTTGAAATGAATAGACTCTGGAGCTTTGAACAGAGGGTAAGGCTCTTCTCTAATCAAATCCATCCCGAGGTTGGACGGTACGGTCAACGAATTCAACCGAGTCCAGAACCGAGGGGTTAAGGTTAGGGTTGAATTGCGAGAAGGATAAAAAAATGTCCGTACCAGAAATAGGACAAAAACAAACCTGCGCAAGGGCACGTTTGCGGGAAAGCGTATCATATTTTTAAGCTGAGTTATTTTCCCACAGCCTGCAACCGTCCGGGGCTTTGCCAGCGGGCCCAGTTTACACTGTTCCAACCGGCTGAAAGCCTTCCCCGTTTACTAGCGTCCAATTTTTCGTGCGCCTTGCTGAAGCCGCTGTACCCGCCGGTTCGAGTGGTCGTTCAAACACTTCACATTCACTAGAGCATCGAGGACAGGGACGTGCCGCTAACAAGGAAAAGCTTTGAATGGTGAAGACAAGAAACCAGAAAAAATATATATAATGGACGGAAAAAAGCATACACACAAGAACTCACACAAAACCTCCCAATAAGCTTGTGAACCACGGAAGCCAGTATCCATGAGCTCATCGGAATGGCTTCCGATTTCCCCGGCCGGATACGGCCGGGTGTGACATACCGGAAGGGAAAACCATTCACTTAAGCAGCGCCCATTCACTCACATACTTGGGTGTATGTATGTATGTGTTGGCTGCAGACTTCCAGTTGGGTTGGGTGGCTCCTCAAACGTTGTCCTTCCGATTAGATCCATCTACGATAATTACCTGCAAACGAGTGAAATGAAAAGAAGATAAGAAAATAGGATGGGAAGAAACAACAAAGCCAGTTAGTCTGGGGAAGCGCTGCTATGAAAGGAACAATATTTTTCTACGGCTTTGTGTGTGTGTGCATGTGTTTGTGAAAAATAGTCACGTCAGCAGTATGGTACGGCCACGGCCTCAGCCCAAACCCGGGTCCATCGTAAGTGCATTAGCTCGATGAAAGCATAATATACGCTCTGCTGGATGCTGGCCGCCAACGAGCCGGTAAGGGGTCAATGTCCTTTTTTCTCCTTCAAACGGCAAAGTACACGAAAAAAAACACGAAAGTACAACAACCAGAATCCCTCCAACTCGTCATCAATGTGACACAATTTGTCACAGGCATCTAGGCACCGCCATTCAAGGGTTTCTGTTTGTGTTAAGACGTTGTGCTTCCTTGACAGACGCTACACGCAATTTTGCAACCCGCGCCAAGCGCACGGCACGGCACAATCAATCAAGGAGTTCTGCCGGGATGGGGCCGGGTCAGTTGGCCGCCCCTTTTTGACATAATTTGATTCGCCGTAAGTGAGAGCAGATGAAATTGTAAAAATATTGTTTATGAAAGCACGCAAACGTTTTTCGCCGCGATGGAACGGGGGCTTGGATTGGATGGAAAGCGACTGCTTTTGACGGATGAAAACAAAGGGATGGTACAATCGCAATCAAGACAAAAAGGAAAAAGGCTTACGAATATAGTTGAAGAACAAGCGAAAAGCCATCCAAATGGAGCCTCACGATAATTTAATTCAATACAATTCTGCGATATTGTGTTTTTCCTTCGCCTTCCGTCGTGTAAGCGACCTACTAGCTTGAAGATGGAAAGTTTTTGTCAAGACTTCCCCGGTGTACCGTAACAGAAAATGTGTTGCAAAACTATTAAATAATGTACATGTGAAACGGATTACTACTTGTTCACTTGCTCCCAATCAGCCGCATCAGTCAAGCCGAGTCAAGCCGGAAAATAAAGCAGCGAAAGGCTCTAAAAGCTTCGCGTTCGCCTGCTAGCAAACACACGGCATGACAGTAAATAAATAAACTTCGCTGTCTGTCACACAGCACAAGCCGCGTGTAGCTGCGGCCGTCCTGTGTAGAAGGTGATCGTCTGTGCCGGGTGCCTTATAAATTGTCATCCATGCAGCGGGGACGCACACGACACACTTTCAGCTGCTGGAAAGTGCGGAAAGCTTGGGCAGAGCGCAATGGTAAACCCGACATTTCTTTGCCTTTGCACAATCCCAAGAATGTTACTTTAGTATGGTACACTTTTTTTGCATTGTTTTTAAACCATTTGTTACTGATGGCTGGATGCTTCAACGAATCGTTTCCAGATTTGTTTCAACTGTTCAGTACAACTGTTTGGAGGTATAACTGCAAATGATGGATGACGGAAGGATTTTTATATTGTGTTTATAATGAGATGCTCTTTCAAACCAGGAGGTATGCTTAATACATCATACAAACTGAAGAACATGAACTATTTCAATTAAATTTATAAAGCAGAAACGATTCGATACGCATCTAGATGTAAAGAGTATTACAAATTCATTCAAAAACTCTTTTGTATGGATGGTCCTGTAGCAATACTTGAACAAGCAACACAAGTGCACTCCTTTGCCGTGGTAAAGCTTGCACAAGCATCTCCAAGTTCAGTGCAATCACAACTTCCACATATCTCCATCAGCTCATCATTTGCAATACGCAATATTCAATCTATTTGCAATTCTGACATATCTTACCCCGTTCATGATTCGTTCTTCGTTTAAGATTTAATCAAGCCCAGATATGTTTCGTCCCAGCGTATTGCCCTGCTTCAAAACTAAATTAACCTCCGCTCCCTGCGACTAGCTCAACTATCCTCTGGGGAGACGGATGCTTTGGCTTCAAAATCTCATCAAACAACCCGGCAGAGATTTTGTCCTCTTGCATAAGATAAGATAAATCAAACGAATTTTCAAACGCAATCCTTCGTCTTCTGCTACATCCTTAAAGGAATCATTCCTTCCATTTGCCCAAGACATTCGGCTCCGAAAGCGGCAGTAGGACAAGACTGTGTGTGTGTATGTGAATGTCTGTGTCCGGAGGGGCATGGTTGCAGATGCTTCACAAACAAACAGTCTACGCTTCGTTGCACTCGTGCACATTTCTACCGCGTCTTTCGGTTCCTTCCCAGACAAACTTCCTCCACCATATCGCTTGCTATTTCGGTTATTTATCGCTATTCATGCGCTCCAGATTTGTTTATATCCTTTTTGATGTATTTTATGCTCTCCGGCACACACACACACACACAGACCACGGCTAAAAATGTGCAAAAATGGTCCGTTGTTGGGCTGTGGAAGCTTTTCTTTCGGAAACCATTTGGTGAGGAGGTCTTTCTTACTTCGTTCAGGGAATCGTTCTGCCCCCACTTGCTCATGTACACTCGCATCGCAGCAGGAGCCAAGCCTTCAACAACAATTTTAAGCGAAAGGAGCACAGAAAAAACACACACACAGTGCTGCAATCCGGCACTCTGTATCGGTGCAAAACGGTGGGAATGAAGCAGAAAGGATGAAGGGATAAATATTTAGATCTTGCAACGGCACCCGGTGGGATAATGTAGGTACCGTCGCAAGTGAAACCTGATTGCTGCAGCCTGCCTGCATAATACAGCGCCGGCAAAGGACACACTTTTGGGCCACAGAATGATAGGGCCGGGCAGTGGTAGCGAAAAAAAACAAAACAAGACGACAAAAAACACAACGCCGCACACACGAAAACGATTTAGTTCCCAACGTAAGCACACAATTCGTTTGACGTTTGAGGCTGCAGTAGAATGTGTTATTGGAAAGGGTGTGAGGTTTATGTAGTGCATATATACATATATGCTGCACAGATTTTTCACCGATATTAGCTCAGCCTTCGAGGAGGACGGGGATGAAACGAAGATGCGCATATACACATGCCAGTGCCAACAGTGCCAAAGTGAATGAATGCGACAGCTTGTTCCCTGGGTGGCAGCTCAATCTGCACGATCCAGGGACGACTGCAAGCTTTTCACGACAGGCCGCCAATTTCAAGGAAAAGCTCATTTGATAGCAAAGCTGCTCGTTGCAGCGATTGTCGCATGATTCGAGTGTAGTCTTGTATTTTTTTCTTATTAGGAATCTAATAGAATAGAAAAAAACTAATAAAAATAAGATAGAACTAAGGAAAATAAGATCAATCAATGCGGTGCACACGAACGACGTCAACATTGCACAGTATTCCCTATGCCAGTAAGCATTAAAGTTTCATGGATATTCTCCCTTGTGCATGCACTCAAACCAGCCGATTAGTGACAGCGAAGCATCTATCATGTCGCATCATTTATTATGCCAAACAAGAGTTGAATCTGCCACCAACACCTCACATTTGCCCGTGATGGCCCGCACATCGCATCATTATGCTGCGGACGTTTTGTCACTAGCTCGTCAACCATCGATGGCAACTGCGCGTGAATGAATGAAAAGCTCATAACTTTTCTACATTTTGCACCCACACACTCATACACATACACACACAGACACAGTGTTTGCGCACGTTACAAAGAACAATAGCACGGTATGCTTTCTTCGGCATGAGGCACTCGGTGAGCTCCCCTTTGGCAAGACTTGCCAAGCCATGAGCCACCGATCGGAGCAAAGACGGGCAACGTAACAGACGATAAACGTTTGGGAGCAACGACTCTACGATCCTCCCCTCGGACTCCACTTGCGCTGGACGGCCACAGAAGAATGATGATGATGATGATGATGCATCGAGAGGGGCCGCTCGAATGCATTCCGATGCGAACGACTGCACCGGAGAGCGTTTGAAAACGAAAGGAAGCCATTAATCATGCTAATTGTGTAAATTTGCTATTTACCAATAATTGCAAAGAATCGCACACCAAAGCGAACAAAGCAGGCAGACAACCGTCGACGGGGTGCAGCTGCAGTCAACGGGGAACTCGGGGACTTTGCACCGTCGTTATGAGGCACGGTCGATATCTGGCAGTAGGAATCTTCTTCACTCTGCTTACCGTGCAGGCGTTTAGAGTGGAGTGCTCTTACAGCATAGAATACATTTCCCTTTTTACCACTTTGTAAGCCACCCTGCTAACTGTGGCCTGCAGCTGGGACAAGCTGGGATGCAAAACTCAACGAAACGTGGTGATAAATGGAGCACAGCGCAGGTAAGCTGCTTCTCGATTCTGTGCTGCAGCAATGCTTACATTACTGTGGCTAAAGGGAAGCAATTGTACGAACCGACTCATCCAAGTAGATTGTACCAACCGACTAGCCAGCCTTTTGAAAAAAACAGCTCCCGGGGAGCAACAAACCTTCATCCGAAAGTAAAAACAGTGCTCCTCGGGTGTCTGTATATGGATAAAGAGAGCAGAGGAACGAAATTGCAAGATAGAGATGCTAGTCCTGGGCAATTGCCGGAAGCTTCAATGCCACCTGGACTAACTCAACCCTACTCCCACTCCCCGGATTGGCTGGGGTACAAACTCCCAGCCCTCCCGAATCGAATCTACGGATGAAAACGTTTTGTATAGCTTCCTTCGGCCCGCGTATCCTTGCGGCGTTAAACCCCGTTTCGGAACATTTCGATGCACAGAAACAGAGACGAATAGGGAACGATTTTACGTTCACCTCGTACAGCCGGAAGTCATAAATTGATATTCCTTCCGTGAAACAACGGGCGGTAAAAATAATTCATCCTTTGTAGCTCCTGTTTACGATGCAACTCTGCCCAGGGAGAAAGACCGGGCGACCTCTGCAAGTAATGAAAATGCAATCATTTTTCTCTGTTCGTTTTTACTGACCGCTGTGCTGCTATTATGAAAATTGTGGGATATTTGCCTTCGTGTTGTTGGCATTCCCTGTTTGAGAAGCTCGTGTTATGCTGTTTCTTGAAAATATTTTTGAAATATTAATCCCCGTTGAAACTTCAAACATATTAAGCACTACTACTGTGGTCTTTAAAGTTCATTAAACAAAGGTCTTGCTTAAAATAAATCCTCTCGATAAAATGCCCCAACTCCAAAAATCCCCAACACCAACCAAGAAACCACAACAAGGCATAACCCGCAGATGGTCCTTTTAATTGCATAAAAGCCAAAAACGGGACCACAATGTTCATAGTTCACCGAGAGCCGCCTGCTCGCAACCGTACGCGGGACTGCTCTTAGCTCACCGGCCGGATGGGTTTGTGCATTCAACGTTTGTGCATCGCAAAACCGGTCGTATCGGTCGGTTGCATTGTTGCACATCGTTCGACAATGAAGCTGAAGTTCGATTGCACCCGATACTCAGGGGGTGGGGGGGGCAGGGGAAAAGAAAGACACCCTTCGGTTTGGCTCGTTTTGTGCCCTTACTTTGGCTGCATACGCATTTATGGTAATCGATACATTCGATAACAATGGTCGGTGGAAGGGTGCCGTGAACATTAGAAAAACTGGGCACCATTAGGCACGTAGTGCATCCGATGCTTCTTCTGGCTTTTGACGATGGTAGCATGCAGGAAGTTCGCCGCATGGTCAGGTCGTAAGATCGCGGAAATGGCGCGGCGTGAGAATATGGAACTATAAGCGGATTGGCCTCGATATTTCAAGCTTTTCTAAGTGCTACCGGGAGAGTTGGAAAAGATTTTTTTTACAATCTTGTGTGTATGTGGATCTATTCGAGAGATGATAGTTTCTTGGAGAGATTACTAAACGTAGCGGCCACCATAAACGCTTTGTCAAGTTTTAAGTAATATTATAACACAACGTTTAAGAGCTTAATTGCAAGTGCTTGCAAAAACTTTTGATGTATCCATCACTGACTCTACAGCTGATAAATGCAAATGGAACATCAATTTGCAGCATAGCTCAAATCGCGTAAATTCTTGCAGTATTTCGCCATGTTGACCACAGTGGGAGAGTCACCGGGATCGCATAACTTTGCATAACTTCTCTAGAGACTTTCAGCATAAAAAGAAACGCAACAAAAGCATCTCAACATACATCTCCCCTATGAGATGGTTACATTAAGCCATCATCTATTTTTGTTTTCTACAATTAAATTTACCCTTTTTCTTGACCTGTACCAGAGTGTGGGAAACTTGCTCCCTGTACCGCGTGTTTCGGTCATTCCGGCACGGTCTTAGTCAGCACGTACATTTTCCGCCCTCTTTTACACCCATTTCCGGCTAAAGGCCAAGCAAGAAGATAATCTTTTTTTTTTTTTTTTGAAGAACACGAAAAGAAAGTAAGGCGACAGCAAGGAGACAGCAAAACTTGGCAGACTGCCATTTGCACTGCAGGTGCAGCAGTATCCAGTGGAATACTAATGGATCATGCCATTAGGAAGCGAAATAGGTAGGAAGTGCATAGTAGTAAGGGTTTTTTTTGCTCTTTAGCACGAACACCATATTTTCCATCAAGGTGGTCTTTTATTCCAGTTTGCATTTCTTTTTTTGAGGAGCTACAGCATGCTGAATGCAGCCAGGTAAAGACCGCACGATATAGGTTTCCGGGATGGAATTTGATCATCCATCGTTAAACCGTCGCATTAGTACAAGAAAAAGGCGTAAGTTTATTTCTTTGTCGATCGTCAATTCGTCCCTTGCTCGCGATGCAGACAAAATGTAAACGAACTTCAAAGGAAGCTTTTGATAAGAGCAGTACTGTATGGGTTTACCATCAAGTTTTTCCACTCAAATGAAGATGAGGGTTGTGTTGGAGACCCTTTATAGATCGATTTATTGTGTATGTGTTTCATGGCTGTATATTCCAGTGAAAGGATGCAAGAGCTAAAACAACTCTCTTTTATTGCAAGCTCATGTTTTTCTTTCTTCTTCTTTTTACTCGTATAGTGCAACATAGCAAAACTCTCCATAAACGTTGAAAGAACAATGACACAATTTTTTCTTCGTTGGTTCACTTTTGTTCTAGCAGGTGATACACTTTCTGAAAAAAGTCAACCTACCACGTTCGTCCAACCGGAACAACAAAGATAGCGAGTTGATAAAAAAATATCGCCCAGTTGGACTGTACGCAAACCTACCCAGACCCGCAAGGCAAAGTGTCTGCTTTGCAATGGAAAACTCGTAAACAAGAGCATCTTCCTCTCCTCACCGGGCAGGACTTTCATCCTGCCCATCCTGTGACTGACGCCGAGCAGGTGGTACACGATTGAAAAGCAATTTTCACCGGGCTCAGCCCAAAACTAGTAGAACCGTTCGCAGAACGATGAGCCGGATGTTTTGACTCCGCACTATGCACACTTCCTCTTTCTCGCTTGCTTTTCCTTCTATTCTTATTCAGTATTGTGCCTGCTTCGTTGACAGTCATCTCGAACGGTCTGGAACTTTCCCGGAATGTGGGATAACCGTGTGCACCGTGTCCTTTCGTGTCCTTCAGTAGCCGACGATCACCTTTAAGCACTGGTGGAGGAAAAACTACGCAAAACGATTGGTTCTTGCCGGCCTTTTTTTCATTCCTTCTACGTCATGCGCTTCATCGAACTTGAACTAATGTTCCCTATTCTTGTTGAAAATGGATAAGCGGAAAAAGCCGATTGCCTTTGACCTGTGGCATACACGAGCACTTCAATCGTTACGTTGTGCTCGAGGACATGGGCAGTTGACATGGTCAGAACATAAACACACACTCATACGAAAATAGTACCCAGGATGGATACGATAGAAAAGCGTTTCTCAGCATTTCCCGTACTGTCACAACGGTCATGAGTTTTGGGGTTGAGAGCCTGGAATCCCTGTCTTTTCCGATGTTACCAAAGCTGCTTGTGATATGGTTGCAAAATATTGAGCATCAACAGGATCGAGTTTTCTACCTTACCACGGAACAATAGCAGAAAACAAGATTAGAACATTGGAAAGTAAATTAGTTTGTTTCTTTGTAGTGTGAAATATAATATCATTCAATCAAGAGACGCTTGAGCTCAGCCAAGTTAAAGATGCCGTAAATTCAAAGAAACCAATAATCAACAAACTCATCTGTCTAAACATGGCTTCTTTCGCCCAATCAAGGTAACATACATTCCATAGAATGCATTGAATGGTCCAGCACAAGGTTCAACTATTCAGCATTCAAAACAGACTTCCGGCTACTAGCTGTCAATCCATCATATCAATATTGCAGCTAACTGTGACATGCTCCTCATATCATCGACTGTACCCACCGGCTAGCAGGACAACTTTCAGCAAACCCCGAAGACCCCAGAAGACAGATTGCGGAGTACGTATGGAACGCGTTGGTGTGGACTTTTTGTGCCTTTGCAACTCCCAGCACGATACCGGGGTATTCAATTTCCAAACAGCCTATGTCACACGTGTCTGTGTCCTTTGAAGTCTTGCAGCGCACTGAAATGCAGGCGACTTGACTAGACAAGCGCTTACGGCAGGGCAAACACTATGCTCTATATAGAGTATGTTGATGCCAACGGACTTCATATTAATGTGCATCCCCTGAAGCAATGTCTGGATCGCGTGTGTTTGTGTGCTCATAATATTCAAGCCAACTTGGAAGTTCCCCTGTTTGATCCTTTCATGGTGCATGATGTAGCAAATGAAATCGTATCGATAAGCAAAAGGTACCTGTTCTACCCATTCTTTGAAAGGTCTCTAAGGGTAATTCCAGGTAAGGGAAGTATAAAAACCCTGCAAAAAGGCCTGGATCCATTGCAGAATAAATGTAATGAATCAGTCAAGAAGCTGGATTTAATATTTCACTGATTTTGTACGCAATCAGAAAAATGCTTATCACAAATGAAAGTGTGCCGGCAATATGATTCCGAGCGACAAATGAAATTGCAATGCCTCGGCCGTGTACAATCTGGCTGAGCAAATCATAAGACATACATACACACGTACATACATACACACCCATGTGGATATTCCGGCAAAGGGATACAGCGGCTCAAGTAGATGAAATTTTATTACGCAATTCCGACTCATCCGTCCGGAGCCCGTGTTGCAAACTGTGCTTGCTGGCTGCCTGCCGACGGGTAGCATTCCGTAACGCAATAGCAGACAGGTTATTATTTGCCCACAGAACCGAAAGGTTTTTGCACTCGCACCGGTGCAAATAAATTAAATTTCAACCCATCAACCGTTTGCCACCTTTCCGTTGTGCAAACCCTGTGCAGGAGAGGATGCACTGTTGCATCCTGCATCCCGTACAGCCCCACGTTCAACGGTACCCTCGTCCTCCCCGATGTCCGGATGATTCGTCATGGTGAAAATTGCACCTGACGCTACTCAGGTGAAGTCTGGTGAGCTTCACACGTATTCTGTAAGTGATAAGCAGCAAGAAAGCGCAGTAAAAAAACACAAATCTAACATTGCGCACAGCCAGCTCAACTCCGTAAAACGGCTAGACCGCGTTTGCAGCAACACGCAACATCCAGTTTCGTCTCGCTGAACGCGTGCCGCCACCTGACGAGATGTCAGGGCAAGTGAAAGATTTATGAATAAGTAATTCCATTCATCATCCATATGGGGGCGCGGGCGGGCGGTTCGTGGCCGAAATGTGGTTCGTTACACCGGTCGGGATGTTCTGGAGTGGAGAAATGGACTCAGTTACTTTTACCTTTCACCACTACCCGGACACTCACTGCCGTCCAGACCCAGACGGGGAACTGTGTGGAATTGTGGTCGCGTTACACGTAAAACAGTGCGAAAACCCCCAGCGAGTAATGGAGAGTGGGAAAACAACTCATTCCACGACCGAGGCGCAATGCTGCCAGCCAAGGGGAAAGGGGTGTATGACCGTTGGTTAGTGGCGTTATGAACACATCATGAATTATGAATGCTCTTTTTCGGTGGTGCCATAAAATACAATCTAACATTCATCAATGTTGGGCTTGTGGTTCATTCGCTCGCGGAAGGTTGCCGTGAAAGCTACAGGTCTGTCTAGCCGTGTCATACGGGTGATGAGAACTTACACGCACTGAAAGAGATCTCACGAGATGTCTAACAGGGTACATGGATTTTAAATTACTCCACCACCTTGTCAAAATGTTGGGCTGCAAACCTTCAAAGCTTATCTATCTCTGATGATAATCATTACTTCAAATAATCAAGGTAGCCACATCGCCCATATCGATCCGGACACAGACAAATATATGTCCCGAGAGACTTACACTCTGTTTTGGTGTGATCGGTTACACAAGTACACTGAACGCTGTTTTTAAAGATATATCATTTATTGTTCATCATCACTTTTCTCCCTCCCATCAAACGGTAGCGATGGAAAACATGACTCGTAACATTAAATCAAATCGTAATCTGCCTCACTAGCAGCAGCCGCAAGTAGCAGCCTAAAGTGTCAGATGTAACCGATCACACTGCACTGTTTTGACAGTTCACCCGCACCAAAAACCCGCCAGCGACACCTGGCGGTAAATTCTCACAATTGTGTTACAACAACTGGGAAGGGGATAAGTCATTCCCTTCTCTCACGCGCCGCTGTCGTTTTGGCGTTTGTACCAGATGTTCCATGGGAGTTTGGGAATCGGCGGCGCTATTCTGTCCGTGTTTGCGTTTGTTACGCGCATCATCAGAGATATCTATTATCTAACACGCTGGAGCACCGCTGTTGTACCGTGTGCGACGACTACTGCTGGTGTTCGGCTTCTTTCTACCGATGTACCATCGGTATTTGGCTGAATGAACCAACACAGAGCAGCTAATGCGAAGGGCATGCTTTTGTGTGTACCCAGTTAAATGCAAGTGTAGGAGTGAATTAAATACATCTGCAAACGGGTTTTGGCTTTTGCGTTACCGAGCCCCACGGGTGGTCCCCAGTTTTGTTCGACGAAAGGATTAGAAACCATCAAGCTTTGTTGGAAATGTTTCACCACCCTCATCGTCGCATGCGCCTTCCGCTCCGGTAGCAATGTGAACAAGCTTTTGTATTTCGACGACTCCGTACGCCTTCGACCACCATTCACCGCTTCCAGTTTCAACCTCCGGTAACCTGATAGCGCATTGACATTTAACAGCATGTTCATAAATTATGCACAACAGCAACGAAAACATTGTAACGTTCAATCAAGAACCGATTCCCAATCGAACCGTCCCAGTGCTCGAGCAGAGGGTACCATTGTTGTTCGCATCCGTATCGTTGACTTGTTCCTTTTCAAATTACACACTCCCGGGGTGGAAGTGGTACCACTGCTGTGGTATGTTCTAAGGACACGACCGAACGTGACCTCCCGCTCCTGTACCCTCCCCCCCCCCTGCATTCAATGGACGATTGGGGAGCGGGAAGCGAAGAAATTCCAGCAGAAGTGCAAGCTCTTCCGATCAGGCTGATGTGGGCGCTCGAGGACCTCCGTCTTACAATGTAGTTCGAGACGCTTTTGTGTTCGGGGAACACACTCATCACATGTGCCCGCCCCACGGTTGCCAGCCTCAACTGTGTTGTCGTGCTGCTGTACCGATACCCGCTCACACACACACACACACACACACACATACGCGCTCCAAAGGGAACTACCGATCGTAATCAATAAATTTGTATAAATTATTCCACTTCCGTGAGTTTCCGTTCCGGGTAAGGCGTTCGTCTTCTTTAGCTGTTCGAGTACGGAGGAAAGGTTGAACAGAAGAAATGTCTCGGCATGACGGAGGGTACACGGTGGTCCGGGTTTTTTTAGAAGGTTAGAAACGCTCCCCCGAGGCAAACGGGAATCTCGGCAAGGCTCATCGGAAGCAGAGGTCTTCCTGTTCGACAGCCTCGACTAAACGGTTCTTCCGGGATATCTCAGCCCTGCGATATTGTAGAGGTGGTGGAAAATCCAGATAAATTTGCTCGAATGGAATGGGGAAGTGTACCGAGATGGAAGGAGTGGTGGATAAAAAATAAGTTAAACGCAAAGCTAGTGCTTCAAGTACACAAACTCCTCTTGGGATTAGAGCTGGGAGCATATTTTTCTATCACCATTCCAGTTGGTTGGTCTGGAAGAGCCTCCATTCTTCTCCCAAGGCTTGGTTGGTTCTCTGTTGAGTATGTCCTTTGCTGGACGGCCCCACCATGGATGCATGTTGGGTATTGGGACATACATACACACACACAAAACGAACGAACTAACGAAAAAACCAATCAATGTGTGTTATAAGTCTTTCCCGCTTGCAGTAAACGAGTTGGCCCAAATCTCCTATGCAACTTATGTGTAGAGAAATGTTACCGTTTACGGTGCCCTGCACCCCTACTTAATGTCCTCCACGGTATTTCCTACCATTGAAACGTTAAGCAAACACATCGATCTTTCGCAAGGCAGAGAAACTATAAGAATTTGGCGCACTCGAGTCGGCAAGCAAACAGCCACTCGTACGATAACCATCGCATCGCTGCTGCCCTCCCTGCCTGAGCGCCCTAAAGGAATGAGCAACGATTCCTGATTGTGACAGACTATTTTCGGGCTCGAGAACTCCATCCCAGCCCGGCTGACAACAGCCATATCGCCCGGGCGTTCGTTCGGGGTTCGTTCCGATTGAACAATTTCTAACAATTTTTCCCTATTCCGTGTGCTGTGTTTTCTTTTTGCCGTCCGTTCGACCTACGGAATCGCGTGGATATCTCAGGCGTAGGGAAAGGGAATGAACAGGCCAGGGAGGGGGGGGAGAAAAACAACTCCAACAGAAAATTCTTCCTCTCCAACAGCCCTTCAATCAAAGCCAAGAAAAGCGGGCCCCAAAAATCGTGACGTTCACCGACGGGTGGCACAGCTGACGCGAAGATGCAAACTAGGCCCACCGGAGCATAAAATTGGAAGTTGGATTTTTTTTTTTGCTGTGTTTGTCTCGCTCTCCACATCGCACCTGTGGAAAACGACGGGCCGAAGATAGAAGCCAGGGAAAGAGGAAAGAGAAAAAAACAGCACAGCCCCGTGAGCGTGATAAATTTGCATCATGAATTGGAAGCCGTTGGCGCCTCGCCGCGTCATGATTGCTTGCGCAACGCGGGAAATGGAGTGTGCGATAGGGAAAACACGATGAAAAGCATGAAAATTTGATATTCAAACAACACCTCCGCCCCACACACATACACACACACACTCCGGGCAATCCTTTGAGTAGATTCGAAAATTACCTACACCCATAATTCAATTCCGACATTCCCTCGACACGAATCGCTCGTCTCGCCAACCCTTAAAACGGTGAGCTTTGCCATACGCTCGACTTCCGTTTCGACAGGAATCGATTGAAAAATGTCAAAACAAATCCCGCACAATCTCCATCCTGACGGCATTCGAACACGGACCGGGATGGAGCTTTTCATGCCAACAGCCTAGAAAAGAGAAGAAAGAAGGGGAAAAAACACAAAGACAACCGATCTTGAAGTGGTCGAATGCGTTTTCCTTCCATTGATCCTATTCATTATCAGCTTGTGCGGCCGAAAATAAATGTGAAAGGGACAGGCGAGCCGGGTCCGTTTTAGATTTTTCTTTCCGCTTTCTGTTGGCTTTCCATGTTTGGCTGACTGTGCGATGGGGGTAACACAGTAGAGCGAGGGTTAGAATAAAACAGGGAAAAACAAAACCTCGTCAATGAAACAACCCGATCCGCTCATTTCGTATTCCGCTCAGAAGGTGGGCACAAATGGAAAGCCGTGATTATAGTTTATGCTAATCCTTGTGTTTCGTTGTCGTACTTTTTTTTTGTTGGTAAGTTTTTCTTGCGCTTGTTTATTTCCTTCGACCGGAGCGCTTGAACAATCGGTCCCTTTGGCGGAAAAGCTACGCCAAATTGTATTGAACAGGATCATCACCCCACCCTCTCTCGAAAAGGTAAAGCGGTTTTCCATGCACAGCGGAGAAAAGGGTTGCAAGGAAAAGCTTTCTTTGTGACGAAGTATACGCACGAAAAACAAACGGCAGTGCGTAGTATGCAGACATAAAACTCCCTTCCCCCTGGAAGGGCCTTCTGCCTCATTGGCATACAATAGTCATAAAAAAGCGAAGCCCATCTTTACTCACAACAAATTTTTGTGACTTTCCGTCGCTGAAGGTCCGCTGTTTAGCAAGATGCTATCGGGTGACGCCGAACGGAAAACGGGCGCCCTGATTTTCATCCCGCGATAAGTTTCATTGAAATCAATGTACTGTAAAGGCAACATAAAACCCGAACCAGACTTGCCGCCGGTGCGGAGAAGAACAACACCCTCTGCCCCGTTGCATTTTGGGGGCAAGCACTGGCAGACGATTGCATCACACAAAAGCATGCTGCCCCATCAATCCGACCGTTGGCACTAATTTATGCCCGACTGGATCGGTCATTGCTTTTTCCTTCCGCATCGATTTCAATTTCAATCTGGCTGCCGGCTCGATGCTCGATCAGTGTGTGTCGCTAAGCGCTAAAGCTTCCTTTGTACAATTAATCAGCGTGAAAGCGGTAGCCAGCTTTCTGCACGGACGAATTCTTTTGGGATCAAAATTTCATAACAAATGCTAAGAGAAATTCCAGCGACTGATTTACTTGGATTTAGTGCTATGGATAGTAATCTCTTTGTTTACTTTAAGCTTGAGAAGCAGCTTGGATATTTGATGAATTAAAAGCAATTCAAATTTACAATATCTTCGTTTCCTGCTAATCCTAATGCTAGTTCTTTTGGTAATGTTTTATTACCTGAACGATTTTTTTTTTCAACATCTCTCATTTCCTTTCTGAATTTGACTTTCCTTGCAAAAACTTTCCCTTCGCCGATCGTCCTTGCTGCCATTTTCATCGCTTGGCACCGGCACCACAGCGCCTACTGCGACAGTCATGATCGCAAATGAAAAGTGACCGTCGGACCGTGGTGCAAACATGATTGAATTAAATCCCCCCCGACCACCCGACCCCGAGTAGCGTGCCGGAGGAAAAAAAAAGTAAAAACAAACATTAAACAACAAACCAACACTCTCGCTCCAAGCAGTTCTCCCTCCGGTGCAGAACTTACCCGCTACCTTTGGACCGTTTGGCCGTTGCGCGTTATTAGGAATTTAATGTTGTTTAGCTCTGACCGTCTTGTTGTTCTAACGATGTAACTTCCTACACACGCTCATAAGAAAGCCAACCGAAACCACCGAAGTTGTTGTTGTCCGAAGCGCGTTTGTATTTAAATAATTTTCATTCCACAACTAAACTTCTAAGCACAACACCAGCAACAGCAAGCGATACTGTTTTTCCACACTTGCATTTATTTTGTGTGTCTTCCCATTCCCCCCCCCCCCCCCCCCCCCAGCCCTTCTCTAGTTTAGTATATTCCCCTGGCACCCGCACACAACAACAAAAAAAAACAAGAAGAGAATTCGCCGAATCGTGCGTTTGATGTGAAAGTTTTTTACTTTTCCGGCCATTTTCCACCCGAACGCAGATCGGCGGGGCGGTGCTGTTTTCTCGCACTGCCGAAAGCTTCTCCGAAAGTGAACCTGAGTGGTGATGGTGCTATTTCTTCTTTGCCTGCTTGCACGACATAGCGGTGTGTTATGGCTCGGGAAGGAAAATGTTTTCATTTTCTATTTGCTGTGCCTTTTTTCCGTGTCTCTTTCAATAATTTTTGAGCCGGTAAATGTGCGTGGGCGCCCTAACAACAACAACAACAATAACAAATTTACTTTGCACAGTGAGAAAATGTGTCCTTTGTGTGTGAGTGTGTGGTTCTAGCTTGATTTACAAACAAGCCGTGGCTCAAACTCGAGCTCAAACTGGCTGGCTGCCCCGTCCAAAGTGACCATCATCATCGATCCAGCAAAAGGCACGACCGGTACACACACACACACACGGAGCTGAAAAATAAGCAAACTTTTGCTTCCCGGGTCCCCCCACAACACTATGAATAAATATAAATTTTAACAGCTTTCAACCATTCATAGCTGAAATAGTCGTAAGAAAAGTTTCCCGACGAACGACTCCACCCACTAGCACTCCGCTGAAGCTTGGCGTACACGTGCACACTCCGCTGTAGCGGACATTTTGCCGAAACGGTTCGACCAGCTCCAGTTCCTTTCAATGCACATGCGAACGGACTAGCACACCAGGGCTGTGAACATTCAAGAATGAGGATGTGGCGTGGTGGAGGTGGTCAAAAAATGAACGAAAAAAATGGCACAAAAAATATTGTAACAACAAAAAACACCTTCCACACACACACGCGCACACATACACATACACATACCCACATCCGAGTGATGGGAAGTTCATTTGGCGTTGGAAAGAAAAGGCGATGGACGGGAAAACTTTAGCCCGTTAGTCCCTTTCTATGCCTTCCTTCCTGCACCATTTTCCCTTCCAACCCGGAGGTGCACGGGGTAAAGTGTTCATACAACAACAAAAAAGAAGTTGGTCAAACCCATTACTAACGCCCATCAGCTGGACTTCCGGTCCAAACGAACGAACACGGAACACTAGTAGCAGCAATAGCAACAACGAAAAAAAAAGAGCTTCCACCAGAACCTTTGCTGGATCGAAAAACCTCCAACGGAAATGCTTGATACAACAAACCCGGAGTGGGCCCACGAATAAAAAAAGGCAACAGTGCCCCCCAAGTAACCCAAGCACCTTGGCAGTGGAAAGAACCATTCTCTGAACCTCGTTCGGTCGTTCTGGTGCGGCCCCGTTATCGTGCACTGCCGGAAAAGCTGGAGGGCGCGGGTTGAGATAGGTCGGAAGAAGTTCCGTCCTTAAGTGCACTCCATAGAGAGGGAACTCCGAAAAAGTAGGACCCTTTCCTACGAGAAACAGTGGACAGAAAAAGCAGCTCTAATAGCATTGCTGCTGCAGCCGTGTCTCCCGGATGAATCAATCCAAAATGGTACCGAAATGATCTCCGACCGACCAGGAGCAACAGAATAGCCGATAAGGGCGCAAAGGACACACACACGCACGCAAGGACCAGCTTGGAAGAACTGGCTAGTTGTTCACGACATCCGTAACGACATGCAAATGATCGCTCGATAAAAAAAGTCGCCTTGATAGGAAGCGGAACCAGCTCGACAAGTTGTAACTCTTTCCTATTTCTTTTGCCATTTCCTGGCAGCTTTTTCCGTCTCCTGCCCGTACTCCCATCCATTTTCCCATTGCACATTGCATACTTGTGTCTGTGTGTGTGTGTGTGTGTGTGTGTGTGTGTGTGTGTGTGAGTGTGTGCTCGGAATCGTTTCAGGATCTCGGGATATTTTTTCTTTCTTTTGTGCGCTCCTGCCATCTGCAAAGACATTCCAAAAGAGGGCACATTTGCGAGAAAAATGACCACAGTACGTGTCAGCAGTTTTGCTGCTCTCCAGCGTGCGCCTGGCACAGCGATGCGGGAGCAGGTAAACGTCGCGGTGGCGAGGAAAAAAGAAACCCGAAAATGTCACTAGCCAGAGGACGCCTTCAAAACGACAATGTTATCGAATAACCGATAATTGTCGCCACAGGGCAGTGGGAAACGAGAAAAAAAAAGATAAAGAAATGACGAAGGAAAATCCTAGCACAACGCGCAAAGCGATGGAACATCGTTTTGTGGCAGTGAAAACACACATATTCCCGGAGGTTTGGGGTGGAGGGGGGTAAATTTATCGTGCCGACGTGTCCGAATTTGGGTTCGGCGGGCGATTTGGCAAGAACCCGCCCGCACATTTGTAACAACGTGTGTCCGTCCGGTCCGGTGGGTCGGGGAGCATGTTGCGGTACAGCTTGCGGTTAGGATCGCCCGGTGGAAGGCAGAGAAGGCATGGTGTAGTGCACGGGTACGAGGTGTTTAATATCGCAACAGCGTACAGGCAACAAACACACACACAAAGCAGAAGAGGTGTTAGGAAAGATCAAAAGTGAAAAAAACACATTGGAGCATCTCTGGCGTTGGGGTAGGTGGTAACGATGGTCATATTTCGTGACAGCCTATATGTATTTCCTTTTTCAATCACGCTCGGGCATTTGGCTGTTCCATGTTCATCCGGTTGTGGTGGTAGGATGATTTGAAGGAAATGTTTAGAGTTGTCTGATAAAGAATGGGGAAATTAGGAGCTGCACAGACGAGAATTGTGTCAGATTAAAACCTGAAGCATTAAAGCTTTTGTTCAGTAATAATTTAATAGCAAAAGATATTATTTGGCTGGAATTAGCATTCAGAAGAAAAGCTTACTTCTTTCTCGGAGGAAACCCCAAAATTACCAATTAGTGTTTATTTTAGGCATTTTCTACGGGTTTGCAAGGATTTTTGACACCTTGTCAAGGTTTTCACTGCTTCCAAAAGGTTTCGTCATAGCATTTATCTAGTAATTTTCAAATATGTTGGATATGAGTCACGACATTTTGATTGTTTCAATTGCTCAAAAACGATTTTTGTAACGATGTCAAAAAATTGCAAGATGCCTTAAACAATATTCGGCAGACAGTAAAAAACTTCCACTGTTACCTATCTGAATATAAATATAATACACTAATGCCTTCAGGATAATTGTTATAAAATTAAAAAAAAAAATCAAAGAATAAACAGTTTGCAGTTCTTAGTAACTTATTCCCTCTCATAAAATCATCAGTGAGTACATCGTCTCAAAGTGTCAACTTTATTCTCTTACTTTCTCCTATACTAATTCTCCCTCTTACACTTGTTCGAAACAGTAGTGCAATATGAATACCATTTTACGGCTATCGTTCCCAACAGCAACAAGACACTCACCCACCATCCCACCAGTATCGAACGCGTACCCTCCCATCGCAATGCAGCTAATGGGTGCTAATTTTTGCTCCACGCCCGAATAAAACCAACCATAAAACGAAAGGATATCCAAACAAACATCCTAATCCACCGTAAGAGCACGGCCCGAGAAGCAGAGAAGCATCGGTGCATTCTTACCCAGCCACATCGAGCACGGCAAGAAAGTCGAGTTTGGCTGCGGGCCAAGAAACTTTCGCCCGCGTCAATCGAAAGCACCGCGCGTTCTTCCGACCCGCTCGTTCACAATTCTTAGAAAGAAATGTAGATAAATTGTTTCATCGTCTGCACGTCGCATAGTTTCAGTGGCGGTTTGTATTTTGTTTTTTTTTTTTACTTTCTTTTATGAATCTGTTGTTTGCGTTTGATCCCATCCGTACACGCAAGAATACGCTGCCGCCGTTGTACATGTGTCGGTGATAAAATGCAAACGCTTGCGCAGCACCCGGCCGCACGTGGAGCGCGAACAAAAAGTGCCATGCTGACACTTACGCTTGGGCGATGACGCGTTACAGCCAAAGACACGCGGACGAGAGCTTGAAGACGAAGACTTTACAACAACCGACAAAAAAAAAACGGAACCAGCGAATAACCCAGTGAAATGGTTTGCTTATCCTCCACCTCAACTGGCGCTTGTTTCGAAACGTGGATGCTCCTCCAACCGAGAGAAGATGTGTTTCGCTGCAGCTGGAAAGAAAAACACGCCGAACTTCTTCACTCGCCCACAAGAGCTCGCCTTCCCTGTGAAGACGATCACCTTCACCCTTACTACAACCTGCAGATGGCGTCGAACACGGTCTGCACGCTCTGATTGTTCGAGTTTGCAAAACTCTCGTCCGAACGATAAGTCGTTGTGTTTTCCATCTCAAAGGCGACTCGTTAAAGAATGAAGCGCGAAAACTATCCACCGCAGCGCAACGGGGGAGCGGTGTGTGAGGCTGTTCGCAATGAAAGTGTTTCCGAAACCGAACAACTCAATCGACCATCAGCGCCGTACAGCGCGTTAAGCTCGCGAAGCGAACTAGACGATATCAAGATGAAGCTACCGGTGCAAAAACAACACCAATCAGCAACCCCGTTCACGGATCTTTCAGGATGGATTTGGACAAAGTTCTTGCTGGGTATAGTTACCGTCAACCCAGTTATTACCGGGCGTTGTTAGCGAGTTCTTGTTTAATGTTGCAGCCCTTTTTTGGCGCATGAGATACATAGATAAGACAGAGAGGATGAACATTGGCAGAGCACTAACGAGAGCGTTATGATGGCTTGTTTCTATTTTGAATATTGAAGAAACAAGGGTGTTGAAGAAACTGTATAGTATGTAAATTTTAGCCTGTTTAGCGTGCACTACATCGGTTAAAAGCATACAAAACCATTAACCAAGCATATGCTTTCAATTCAAACATGCATCGTTTGGTAATTATTATAATTTCCTGCCATTTAACAGGACAGTTCAAAGATATTCCTTAATAATACAATGAAAAAAAAAGCTTAACAATTTAACAAAAAAAGGGCAAGAATAAAGATTTTCCCTTACCAAACAGTTTCTCGCAGCCCGAGCAAATACGCTATTGAAACACGAAATTCACATTTTGCACATGCAATTAATCATTAAATGCAACATCCCCAGCGGGTCCGAAAGGGGGCAGCAACCGTAACAGCATCCCAATGTCCCCCCCTACCCTTACAGCAAGCCACAGCAGACAAACATACACCCTATTTTTTGCGCCATTCCACTCCCCCGCACTGGTAATTAGTTGTGTTTCGCTTTAATGGCGCATAATTCACTGCATAGCAGCAGCAGCAACAATAAAAGAGTTCCGTCCCGTGGCAAAGAAAGCTCACTGCGGTGGGGGGAGAAAAGAACGGTTGGGAAAAGCCCGTTCGCAAATCGCTGATCGCTGACCGGCAGCACGTAGCGCTTAAATTCGCTGATGATTTTGTTTTGCTTACCTGTGTTGTGTTTTGGGAGGCTTTTTTTGTTTTACGTTTGTGCTTTTTAACCTGCACCGGAGTGTTTGTGTGTGAGTGTGGCGAATAAACGCACCCGAGGAGGAGATTTCCCACCCTGCCGGTTCGATCCGGTCAGCCGACGGTGGCTTTCCCTTCACGAGAGAAGGAGAGACAGGCAGGAAGAGAGCGAGTGTGCTTGATCGAACCAAAACCAAACCAAAAACCCACCCACTGCTGCTGAAAAATGCACACACAGGTGGGAGCAACAACAACAACAAAAACTTTCACCGGACATTCCACCCCATCCGACCCTTAACCCACACTTGAACAGTTCCGCGCGATGTCGGGGAGGGGGCGATCGATTTTCCCTCCGAACAGAACGGGCAACTGCCTCTGTGTGAGAGTGTTTAAAATCGTGATCGTGGATTGGGCTTTCCTTTCGATGCTTTTTTTCGTCTCTTTCTCTCTCTCACTCTTCCTCTATAAAATGATCAATACTTCCTGCCATCGGTCCACCAGGGATGCAGGTGATAATTTCATCCGACGCTTTCCACGGGATGCACGCATCGGGACGCCCTGCCGTATTTATTTATTTTGCTTTAAATACAACACCCACTTATAGCAAGGGCCTCGTTGTTATTGCTCTGCGCTTAATATTTTCGAATTTCTCCCTCCGTCACATCGTTCCCCATCCCATCCAATATAGCACCGCTTTATCCTCGCCTTTCCATCTGCTTATCCTCCATTACCGATAGCCGTGCAGCGTGTTCATCGATTCGCTTTCACAAAACTGCTTCGCTCAAACTTTCCACCTGATATCAACGCACACACCCCATTGCCGTGTGTGGATGCCGTATGTGCGGGAAAAAAAGTGACCCGATTTTCCCGCGAGGGCGCTCGTTTTCCCGGGAAAGATGTGTGGCGAATGTGCCGGAAGCGCACTGCTGCAGAACGAAGCAAGGAAAGTGACCAGCCGAGTGACCGCGTTTCCGGTTCGGTTGCAAATCACGCATTGTGGATTCGGCGGAGAGTGCCGAGGCAAGGCTTTTCCCTTCAACGCTGCGCAGGGTCTTGCGCAGCTATCAGCACTCTCACGACTTCCTTTCTGGAACGAAGTCAATAAGCGCAACCGCTGGACGCGCTTATGCGTGCCAACGCATTGGGCGCAATTAGGGAACGCTTTCAAATCGTTTATTAACTGCTACATTAAGTATTGTGGGTTTTTAAGAGTTAAAATTGGAAAATTTCTTATAAAAGTTAATTAGATATGAGCAAATTGTTGGGTTTGCCTTTCGAAGAATGTACAACAGTAAGGTGTATTTTACCTAAACAAACCCACCAAAGTCAATCCATCAAAGTCGATCGAAAAAGTTATCCCACAAAGCGATCCCACACCACCAACGATGCCAAAGTTTCACCCGAAAGCCACCATGATTGCATCATGTGGGAGGGTGATGCTGTTCCTTTGGCATTTTCCAACCCCAGGCTCCAAGCTCAGCACCCCAAACAGCTCTCAGGGGTTTAGGTAAACAAACGGGCCAAAAGCCTTGCAACATTAAGCGTGGCATTCGATTTTCGCGAAACGGTCACGATAGTTTACGGTGCCGGGTGACGATGCCCTGAGCATCTCTGAGTCTTGCCACCTTGCTCTGCGTTTGTTTTTCTACCACCTCTCTCTCTCCCTCTCACACACACCTTTCCCGTGGGAGGATAGCATCAAATCGCTCTCGAAGCCAACCGTCCGTCAACTTGTCGTCTGCGGGAATCCGACCGACACGATGGCGGCGAAACGAATTTCAGCCGATTTCCGCATGCCCAACTTTGCACCGTTGCGATGTGCCTGGGAAATCTTCTTCAACCGGTCAACCGGTGTGGGCCGTAGGATTTCTGCCCGCTTGCCGGGCCCAGTGAGCTGGTTGACCGTTCCGAGTTTCTAATTTAACCAGCGCACGGGCGCATCCTCCTACCACGCAGAACGGCCTTACCTTAACGACGTTCGACAGTTCATTTCCTGACCTCACGATTGACCCAAGGAGCACCCAAAGAGGTTGGGTGGAAAGGAGGCAGGAGGGGTTGTCGGTACGGTGTGGGCGCCGCTATTGCATTGAATCACGGCGAAACAAACGAGAACGAGACGCTGCACCGGCATTTGCCGCTTGCACGATGCAACCAGCGCGCAATGGGGATTTCGCTTGGGAAATCCAGCTGGACGGTTTGGACCGATACCGGCGGACACATCTGACGATGGAACCTGGTCGCACTGGAAATGAGGAAATCGAACTCACCTGCAAGCAGATTGGAAAAGAAACAGGTAAAACGAAAATCATTAATACGTTTAAAACGACGTTGTGAAATCTGGCTGGCTGATTGGCAAATGGATGAGGTGGAAAATTGAGGCGCGAAGGCGTGGCGTGGCAGACAAACAACAACAACGAACCGAGAGCATCGAAAGCAAACACGGGAAAATAGCTGCTTGGGCAATCGTGAACGGCTTAATCGTTTCGCAAAATTTACACCAAGGCAGCGGAATGGAAAATGTTTTGGAAAAAGTGTTAAGATAAAAGCGGAAACGATCCCAACAAGTGGGTCGAAGGCAGGAAAGCGTGGTAAGAGTGGTAATATAGCGTAGAATGAATGTGAAATTAAAATGAGAAAACGCGCGCAACGTTTAGCAACATCGACTTAAGCGAGAAGAGTGGAGTGAAGACGCACAAACAAATAAACACCTAGCAAATGCTCGAGCGAGGTTGAAAATTGAATTAAAACTGTGTCAACCCGGTGCTAGGGTTGATTAGCCGAGAATGGGATAATTGTTTAGCGCAGACCCTTAATAAATTGGACTCCAAAGCGTAGCCAGCGTCTTGCGATCTTTCCACTTGCCCGCAGGTACAAAGAAAATTCGACCTAACCACAACACTAGCGTTGTATAATTGACGTTGAAGCGTTAGAGAAAAGAGTCGAGAAAGGCGAATAAAACTGCACCAAATTAGTTTACAATTAGCCACCCGCGAACGGTGCAGCGGAACTAACCACACTAATTAGCGTCCACCGTGGCGTCCCGTATCCGTCATCTTTTCCAGCACGGCACGAACCATAAAAGTCTTAGGGCCTGGGGGTAAAATGGACGAGGCGGTTTGTTCCAAAACACGGCCACAATAATTAGGGTTCTACCGGTTCAAAGTTTGGGCTGATGCTTTTTTTTTTGTTTTTCAGTCCACTTTCTCACACTGCACACTGTCCACGGCTGAGGTGTGGTGCAGTTTATAGGGAGAGAAACCCCGAAAAATGTGATAGGAACCCCAAGAAGTTGCGGTAACTTTTCCTCCGCAGCCGAAAATGATAATCACCATTGATGGGTGGAAAACCATCCCGGGAAGGGGCCGTATGATCGGAAAAAAGGGCTCAATTAAGGTCAAGCTCACATACACACACACACACACTCATTACGGTAAGCAGCAAAGGCCGCAAAAGCGGGAAAATGGTCCGCTCATCACAGAATCGACCCCCATCTTGCTTGTTTCTTTTCGGTCCAATTTTATGATCTTTTCATCATTTCAGCTTTCTTCGGCATTGCCTTTTAAAGCGTAAAGTGCCGATTGTAGTAAACATCCAGATGCTCACCGCCAGGCGTCGGCGGCATTATCAAATGGTCAGCCCAATGACCCAAATTGAGACGACCAACGTTGGGCCGGAGTCGATGTCGAAATCAGTCAACCACAGTGACCAACATAAACCGACCGACCTGGAAACGTGCGCCGTGATACCATCAGGGAGCAACAGCACAGGTCGTCTTTTGTCTTTGCGCTCGTGTCCCGGTGTCATTCATTGGCAGGTGGGGTTTATTTTCCCACCCAGAAGCGTTTCCCATCGAACCACTGCCCGATTGGCAGGGTAGGGTGATCATGCCGCACCGAAGTGTCAAAAGCTCAGCCAGCCCGCAGCAACTCATTACGTTATGGTTGTTTTTGTGTTTGTTGTTGGAAAATGAGTGTCTTTTCGAAACTAACATTTCAACCCGGCTTCTTGTGCTTTGCTTTCAGTTCCCGAATCAAGTTTTAATTGTTGGTCCGCAATGCTTGGTGCATCGAGGTGCAGACATGAATTTGTGTTATGCTAACGTTGTGCTTTTGGCGTGTTTTAATTAACGCAGGTCTCGTCATACTTTTCTGTAGCTGAAACTACACCCCACCCCAGGCAAATGCGACACAATGCAACCCGCTGAAGCTGGAACGATGGCTTGGGAGGAAACGTCGCGATGGTTTGGATTTTTCTCTACTTCTACTCAACGCATTGTAACTTACTGCTATCACCACCCGAAACAGAAACCGTGAGAGATAAGTGACGGGAGAGGGAGAGGCGATTAATTAAAAGTGAACTATTGAAATATGCAATCTGTGGAACGTAGACGCCAAAAAAAAGAAAACGACGCCATCGGTTTCTATAACATGCTACCGTTACGATAGAACGGTACATGGTTTGCTAACTTGCCTGCAGCGTAGTATGCCATCATTCAAAGAAAGCATGTGTTTTATCCCTTCCCGAGCTCACATTGTGTGGGGTTGTGAGTGTGTGTGTGTGCATTTTGTGGGGTTGTGTGGGTGATTTGTTAAAAATTTGGATTATACATTTTACATGTTCGGCGGGGGACAATTTTCCCTTTTTATTCGCTGTGGAAACAAAATTATGTTTCAGACTCTCTACTACAATATAAAGCACACTCCTACTTGGAAAAACCGAGAACAATTTTTTAGGATTTTCCATGGATGCTGTGTTTTCCGTGAAAATGTTCACCACGAAGACTGATTGCGAGGATTATGTTTTAGCAGCGTAAGCTTGAATTCGGCCAAACATGGTTAAATAAAATCCAAACAAATGAGGTTTTTTTTGCTGAAAAATTGCCATCGTTCTAGCCTATTAAGCGTGTTGAGCAGGAGTATCGGGACAGTTTTTTTGTTTCCCCGAGAGAGAAAAACAACATCTCCATTAATTTAATAACAGGCCAATTAAGAACTTTGTCCACAAAACGATTCAATGAAGCTGCTTAGAGATGAAAATGAGGCAAATACTAGGACAAACGTTCGATTAATATATTCTTACCCACCAGCCTTGCTCAGGCAGGTTTAAATCGTGTTTCATAATAAATAAATGCTCCAGTTTTCATAGCACTTTTCCTTTCGCTACATCCTTTAAAGAGTCTCGTAGGACACCTCATACAGGGTTTCCCACGATTTATTGGTCAGTTTCCATGATTTTTTGGTGCTTTCCCACGATTTTTTGGTCGTATCCCATAGATTTTTGGTTCGTTCCCATACTTTATTGATAATTTCCGATTGGATATCGATACAATTGGACCAACAAATTCTGGGAAACGACCAAAAAATCGTGGGAACGCACCAAAAACATATGGGAACCCACCAAAAATTAATGGGAACCGACCAAAAAATCGTGGGAAACCCTGTAAAACGGTGCGATGTTTTCGCCATTTTTGCTGCACGAAACCATCCCCAAACCAACCTGCTCCAATCTCCTCCATTCCTTTTACATCCGCAAATGGCAAAAGAATAAGGAAAGCAAGCCAGCACAAATATAAACCAACAAACATATCACGGAACCCATGGCAAACTTCAACAGAAAAGCGGTGAAAAGTGAAACCAGGGAAAACACCTTCGAACGGTTTCTGCAGCACCAGCAACGTTCCCCCCATCGCAAACGGACGACGTTTTTTGCTCCGCCAAGGGGTGCCGCCGTTTGGGTGGGCTGGGTAATTATCATAAATTTGCTAATAAAATTATTTCACATTGTTGGGACTCCCGCTCCCGCTTGTGCTCGCGCTGTGTCCGGGGGTTTGTCTGCGACGCTTCCGCACTTTAAAGCGAGCAAGAAGCCGACATCACCCACACACAAAAAAAAAACGCGAAATTGATGTCGTTCCGAAGCAAGCAAGGAAAATGCGCGAAAAACATGCATTGTCGCCTCTTTCGGGGAAAATGATCTCGCAAGCGGGGGAAAAATTAAGCTCACCGGGGACGCTTTTGATTGTAATTGAAATATTCAATTAATGTCTTGCCTTCAAGAAGCAAACATTCTACCTGAACCCCCAGTAGAGCTTAGCTTATTTGGTATCCAAAGACTTACCTTAAAGCTTCCAAATGGTAACGAATCTCCCGCAAAAAAAAAAACTATTGTAAATAAAAAGCGTAAAAACAGTTGCATTCACGTGTCGACTAAGCAATACTAGCTCAGAGCAGCGAAAGTTACCGGCTTACAGATGCTCAGGACGTACAGACTCACGTCAACCACCGTGGCACACGTGCCCAACACAAGCCCACAGCTTACCGAGGAAGACACACATACACACACACACGGTCGCAAAGGTTTGCTTTCCAAAGGGCGAAGAAGTTTGTACTGCGCCGCGATAAGGGCTTTGCCACGCGGAGGCTGATGTGTTTGTGTGTTTGTTGTTTGTTTTTTTCAGCTAGATCGAACCAAAACCTCAACCACATAGAAAGCAACTCCACGCAGACTGTGTTGAAGGGGAGCAAGTTAAAAAAAAAACAACAAACTAGGCACAAATACACACGAAAAAACCCTTCTACCGACACGGTGAAACCGGTTCCGTTCCGTCGTTGCTGCTGGCGGTGGTGGCGTCGTTTTTTTTTTTTTGGTGAACTGGTGGTGAACGCGCCCAGGGCAATTGGCTCAGGTGCATTCGGTTGGACGGGGTTGGAAGGACCAGTTCCACAACCCACCCCAAAGCGCCGATCGAAGGGAAACTGCAACGAAGCGAGCGCGAGTGCGCCGACACACGTGCGCGACTGTACTCCCGTGCGCATTTTGTCGCCGTGCGCATTTCCTGCTTTTAGAAAGGCCTTGAGACGCTGAGCTGCGGGTGAGTCAGTTCAGTGTGTGTGTGTGTGTGTGTGTGTGTGTGTGTGTGTGTAAGTCGGGTGCAATCGTCAAGCTGTTTGAGAGTTTAACTCATTCGATACGAACGGAATTATTACACTTTTTTATTTTTAGTTTTAAAATGTATCTCAAAATAACCTTTTTACCATAATTTCTTGAGTGTTGTTACCCTTAATCGTCCATAAACTTCACAATAATTGTTGCACGTCGAACACGAAGCCCCCCCAATCTGCCCAAATATGCCTTCTATCTATAATTGGCGTATTTCCAATGGACCTTCTTCCAACAACCATTCGAATGTGATGAAAGTGTGAAAACTGCTGCCAAGCGCATCGTCCCGCCATCCTTGCAGCATCCGGCCTTGTGCGAACAAAGTGGCTTTAATAACGGCACCGCTCGCCGCCCAGAACTGCACCCACCCATCCCGAAGCGAATCGCATCCATCGCACACATGTGGCGTAATGGGCCTCGGAAGCATTAACCCCCCCATCTTCCCATCATCATCGTCCAATGGCGACCAATGCCGACCAGCTCACACTACCCGTGCGGGGTCATTCGTTTGTGCATTCTTTCAATCTGAGATCGATCGCAGCCCCGAGCTCTAGAGTGACGCTTTCGAGCGGCACCACACCCCACCAGCCATTATGCTCCCTGCCGCTGTCATCGATTGAGCATATAGTTTCATGCTGCGCCCAACCTTTCAGCGGCGTGCAGCCCCCCCATCAACAAGATCGACGATTGACACACACACACGGGAAAGCAAAGGGAAGGCCAACAACGACAACAACAACAACAAAAAAGGCATACATACGGCGTGCTGTGTTGTGTGTGTGCGATCGGGTATGATTTCGTTACACAAAAATGCTTTCAAAACAGCACTTGACACCCACCGACTGCGGGTGGGTTGATTGGGGATACGGATACGTCGGTTGCGCTTGTTGTCAACCATCTCTGCTCAGCTGCAGTGCCGCTTCACATGGAAAACTGCATTGCCCCATCGGGGTTCGATAGTCTACCCTCCCGCCCGTCGATCACTTAGCTGTTTCAACGGTTTATTAGCTATGTTGCAATGAAGTAGCTGTGGCAACGGGGGATGTTTGCTGCTGTGCCCTTTTTTATTCATCCCATTTGTGGTTCATATTTATGTTATTACTGAGGCGGATGGTGTGAGTTGCCGTTGCTGCCTATAGCATTGCTGCTGCTGTATGATTATTGTTTTTAAATCATGCATTGTTCGTACAACTACAACCAACGTGTTAGTGAACAAGACAACATGTAAAAGGAATTTATTTCTGTTACTTTGTTTTTCATGCTGTAAGTTGTACAAAATGTAACAACATCGTGAACGAACATACAAATAAAATTGCTTAGCTAATTTCATTTTTTAAATAACAGCTACAATCAGTTTTTCGCTCAACTTTGGATATGATTAACATAAGCAAAGAACGCACTAAAGTAAACAAAACTAATGCATTTTATTCAACCCTTCCTTTTGCAATTCCATTCACCCTCTTACCGATGTACCGTCCAAACCAACAAACGACGCTGCCAACACTCAATTGCACGCAAATGCTCCTCTGCTCGCATCCGTTTGCGCGGGGCCCTTTCAATGCTTAACCATTTACCCCGCTGGCTCCACAGCTTGATTTGCTCACAGCAAACGCTTCAAGAACAGTCGCGGAGGCAAACAAACATGCAAACAAACAAACCCACCGGCATCGGGTTTAACTCGATTGCAACCGAGCGCACCCTTTGCCGTCGCTTTCGATCTCGCTTGTGCGACCGGTTGACCGGCCCGGGGGAGCGCAGGATGAGGTGTCGGGATGACACAACAACAAAAAATTACAAACGATCCGACCGACAGCGCTCACTGACATCGTGTTTGCCGTACGATCGCGTCACATTATGCTTTGTGTGACAAGAAGGGGGGGGACAAACATAGAACATTCTATGCTGGCGGTAATATGGTCGCTCTGCGCGCGCCAGAACGCAACACAGTGTCGTTGCACTCGCTGCAGGGACATCGCTCTGTCTGCGTGTTGAACGCACGTGCTGGCTTTGATTGTCCGCCGAGCACACGGCGGTGGTGCTTGTAAACTCGCGCGGGGGTTATGATAAAGCGTTTTAAAATTCATCGTAAAATGATTCGAAGCTATGAGAGATTGTTGTAACGATTGCAATTATTTTACCATCGCTCAATACTAACACCCTGCAAAGAGCTTAGAATCTTTGCTTAGTGATATCTGTATCAGGGGAGAGGAAAACAGTATTTTTTACCACACTGTGTGGTTTTACCATCCAAATCATGGAGTGAAAAATTGCCACTTGTTGCCCTCTGTAATGTTAGCTCGCTTACCGAAACGATGCCCCGCGTTTTTATGCACAGTTGTCGAATGCACACAGTTGTCTGGCACTATGCCACCATTGGAGAGCCAAACCCTGTTTGTGGTGCTTCGTAAAAAAAAAACTACCGCGCACCCGACCAGTCTCCATCCAACCACGCTAAAATATAGGATATGTTTCATCCTCCCTCATCGAAAGGCACTTTTTCCACAACACACGTTTCGATGGGTTTTGAGGTACGATACGTGGTCACACGATACTCGAATGGAAGCGAAACAAAAACAAAGAAAACTGGGCACAATTTCGGTGGTTGATTTCAAGTGTACCCAATTGCCGGCTGTGGGCTTGGCCATACCGTACACGTCCGCATAAGCTCGCGCACTGTTTACGTTAGCAAATGCCCGCTACAAACGATGCGTATCAATCGAAACATGAGCAAACAGCGGTCGATTGCTGCTTCGTTATTGGAGACAAATTGTGTACTCTTCACGTCGGCCGTGTTGGAGGTGTGGTTGGACCGAGCGATGCTTTCACACGACCGAGCAATGTCACGTGAGAGCAATCGACGGTCGTTCAACATACATTGTAGGGAGATGTTAAGTATTTCATTTTATCATCAAATTGGATCATCCAAAAATGGAATATCCATAAGGCTTCTGGTATATGTAATTATTACATGAAATGCTTACAATCTTCGTCTAGTTTAAGGCTGAGGAACATCATTATAATAATATCCCCCATGTGCTCCTCTCAATAAAGTTAAAAGCATTACCAGTTTCTATCGCGATTATACTTCCCTCGCGCAACAATGATCCCGACTCCTTGATGGTTTCAGAAGCATCAGCTCAGGTATATGTGTATAGTGTTGCCTGCCTTTCTAATACCGCTCCTGGCTATTACACCACTGAAGACGGACGCCAACAGACAAACCGCAAAACAATATGCGAAATTGCGTCGAACTGCACCCAGCACGTCGGAACATGACACGTTCGCTCAGCCATCGCTTCCCTGCCCTGACCAGTAACACACATTCTTCGGCAATCCCTCGGCGAGTGGAATGTCACTAAACACTCCAACACGGTTTGGCGCTGAAGGTGCGCCGTCCAGTTCACGCGTGGTGACGTTGAGTGTAAGTGTTTCAGTGCCAGCCGACTTTCAGCCCGTCAGCCGATGGACAGCGGACCGATGGATCGGACCAATCGATTGTGAGAGATGACGGCCGGCCGGGAGTGATGTACCCCCCTTTCTGGATGGGTGACGCACGGTGCTGGCACACCTGCTGACACAGTGCTGGCTAAGCTTTCCGAGTAAACGATCACACATTTAATCGCATTACACTATCATCACCCGTTCCAGCACTCGGGGTTATATTTGTGCAAGCGAGCAACGCCACGCACCAGCTTTACAGCACTCTTCCAGTCCCGGTTTGCTGCTATGCTGCTCCCACGTGCCCCCTTCCATGGCAGTTGTTCGTTCAGTTCTGGACTGGATCGCTCTGTTATGACGCTACCCATTCTAAAGCAGGGCGGCGGTGGGAGCGTTCCCATGTAATGTTCTCGGTATGTGTTGCTATGGTTGCTCTTACAGGTGCAAATGAAAACACTCCAACGCCCCAAAGTTTCCCGTTAGTCAGCAACGGGAATTAGCTCTGAGTTGGCACATTTGGGTAGCGAGTTGAGGGGGGGGGGAGGGAAGTCTCGCTTCTAGTTATCCGCACGTGAAGTCCCGTGTGACGGTGTCCCGGCTCGATTCGGTCGGATCATCATTACCTTTAGCTTTACATTCGGTGGCTCCCACTGCCGTCGGTTCCCTCGTATCCTCCCCCCCCGACGATGGTGATAATGGTCAGAGATTAGGAGAAATTATGCTACAAACTTCACTGCACAAGAATCATACACGCGGGTAGTCCCATACGCACAAAATTCCCCAACCGATTGCAGGGTGTGGGCTGACTGACAGCGCTACATAACACCGTAGTCGGGAGCGGATGGGAAAATCACTTGTTACACATGGTACACTCTTGTACGTACATCCCACGCTTGGGAACTGAAGGCATTGGCCGTCCCGTGGAAGGCCAGCGGAACAGCCAAGACTCGTCAGTACGTCATCCACCGCATTTTATCGCACGGTTGAGTGAGCTCTTAGAATGTCTTAAATTATTCAACGGATTAGCGGATTTCGCTTTCGATCCAGCACATCACACCGCGCGCGGCTGCATACAGCCGCAGAAGCAATTCACCAAATCTCCACTGAGATCGAAAGAACTGTTGAAGCATTTGTAGTTCTTGCTGCCGCAGCTGCGAACAAATAGACAATACTTCCCGCGAGGCTTGCCGGATCTTATCGCGTTTCCCCACAGATGCGGCTTGCGATCGCGGCAGATAAATCGACGCATCCGGAAACCGCCAATGGAAGCGGAGGAGATAGCATTACGGATCTATCTCGCAACAAAAATCTACTCGAAGTTCTAATTTTTCTAACGCACCTGACCAGGGGCAGGAAGTTTCCGTTCGGAAGTTTACCCTCTTTTCCGGCCGGCATGTAACAGCTGCGTAGTTTTGCCTTCGCTAACTTCGGTGCGGCTACTTTTAAGCATACTGCTGCCTATCTGCCGTTGTCAAAACGATGAGATTCTCATGCTCCCACATGCGCTCATAAATTCTTGCCCGTAGCAGCTTGCCCACCAGCAACTGTAGAAGGGTTGCCACGAGCCCGGTAGTAGATCGGCAAATCGCGGGACGGTGGCTACACCGGTAAGATAGTAGCAACATCTCCGCACTAGCTTGTTCACGGAACCGTGGCAAAGGCTGATGTTAAAATGGTATTCAACGCGCTATTTCCTCCCTTTGTCTTGGGTCGTTTTTTTTTTGGGAACAGCGAACCTAACACGCCGACATTGACATCAGTTTTGTAGCTGATGCTGCTGGAGGTGGTGGTGTAACGCATCGCCGGAACTTCGGATCCGGCTTAGAACACAATTCTCAGCTGCTTCTCACAACCTAGCTCCAAACAAACAAAAAAGGACCCAGCAAGCACACCAAACCGAAACTTCTTCGCGGCGTGGAAGCAATTCAATGAGGTGTAAGGTCTCGCCTAAGGAAAGGCAACAAGCCGCCGGAGTGCGTTGCAGAAATTCTACCCAAGCGTTACCTTCAGCCACGCCAGATAAAATCGCCCACTGGCACACAATCCATTGGTGTTTCCGGCAGGTTTGAGCTCATTCACAAATACTTACGAATCAGCAAATGGCGCCCCGAAAGCACAGCGTATCTTAAATTTCGTCGCAATTTGTATAGCAGCGCTAATATCTCAACGGCCTAGATCAAACTTCGTTTTTTTTGGCAAATGAGGCGAAAAAAAATGGAAGTGGAAATCGAAATTGAGCACAGGCTGCAGGGGGCTGACGTAGTCGGGCGGACAGATACGGTCGCTCACTTATTTGCTTGCCCCCCTTTTTACCACACGTTTCAAGCGGCGTTTTATGACTCATAAAGACTCGATTTTTGACGGCCGATGGCAATCTTACCCCCCCCCCCCCTTCGGCACACATTGACACACATTATTCAGATCGTTCATTATGTCAGCCGTGCGCCGTAATGATAATCAATTGCTTCCACGTGGTGTCTAAGTAAACATTGCCCATTGCACCCTCCGCCTCCAGTCACCGAAGCTGTCAAACTTGACAGCTCGCTCTGTTTACTAATGCTCATGCAGCGCACGCTGCCATATTGGAAATCCGTGAAACACGCCGGATCAAGGTCGTGGCGAATGGATTGTACGAATCGTTCGCGTCTTCCTGTATGGTATGGCCGCAACGCAACGCGGTTTGTTGTGGTGACCTGTGCGCTAAGGCGAGCACCTTCACCGTTACCTTGCCAACGTCCTTCAGCTGCGACAGGGAACGCCCCGTGTGCTGGTGACGAAATAGGATAACGAGTGTAGAGCCACGAACCCAACGTCACGCGCGCAACGCAGCCCGGCGAGAAGGGGAGAAAGAAATCGATGATTAATGAACCGAGGCCGAGCCGGTGCGTTAATGGGGGCATTATTACACTTTTTCCACCTCTAGCTCCGGAAGGAAATCGAGTCTACGCGCCTTCGCTGGAGGAGAAAAAGCGAATTTGATCATCGACCCCGTCATGATCCGCCAGCATTTCACGGACACTGCCGAGCCGTGCCGGGGACGAATCAACCCGGCGCGGGCATGAAGAGTTAATTTGTTTTACACGCTATTAAACTCGAACATGTACAGCGCTCGAAAAGCATCTCCGCGTTTTCGGTGTGCGTGAGATGGTACATTTTTTTTTTTTCATCTCTAATTTCATTAAGATCGTTCCTCTTTAATTCGAACATTCTGCGTCCCTTGCGTGGCGGCCGTACCACGCCGTACTCTGCAAGGTCGGCCCACGGAGCAGACTGTTTACTCGTCTCGAGTCTCAAATCGTTGCCGAAATTCCTAAACCCCGGCCCGAAACCGTTCACTGACGAAAGCATAGCGCGGCAGGTAAACAGAGTCTTGGTCTCCAGTCTTGGAGCGGAAGACGGACGGGATCAATCCCAGCACACACTGTGCGTTTGGTGGAGGGGCAAAGATCTAGTTTGCTGGTAACGAGAGTAATTTCCTTTCTAAAATGGATTTTTTGACAGACAGTCGCGCCACAGACCATTGGCGTTGGTCGGTCGGTGGAGCAGTTGGGAAGACCGGTATCTACAACGGGCCGAGTGCTTCTACTTTTCGTCTACCTTGGCCATATTCTTACCACTTTTCACATTCAATGTTGTTCCATCTCTCTTTCTCTCTCTCTCCGTTTCATTGCATTTCCAACGCGATTTGAACCAACGGCGAGTACCTTTCGCTGGGGCAAGTTTGTTTTTTTACAGCACATGAACAACTCCTTTCCTTGCACGCATTAATACTCAGGCGACCGAAACTGGCTCACGCGAGCGGGCCTTACCCTAGCTCTTTTGCCGCCTAACTTGGTGGTTGATAATTGGCACAAATTTCGCTAATAAATCTTACTATCGGTTTAGAGCAGCAGCGAACGACTTGTCAAACAGCCGCAACAAAAATGCTCCAGCACAAACCCCAGTTGCTCAACCGGGGGGAAACAACGGGCGAACCAGTCAAGGCTGGAATGGTGCATTGTTGACAGCACAAGGGAATTGGGGATGGTTGCTTTTTTGTTGGTGGTGCGATCACAGCATTGTCTTTCCAGAGCTCATTCAACACCGGTTTGAGAGCATCATGTAACACTGATTGCAATACCTTTCATAATAGGCTCAATCGAGTGGCGATTGATGGCTACCTGTTGTTAACGTGCCGAGCGTCTCCGTTAGGACCGTTTGCCAGGTCCAGAGAGCTCCAAAATGCTCCACAAAAAAATAACAACCAAATCTGACAGTCCACCCTGACATGCACTGATGAAAACTACTTTCACAATGAAAGCACATTACCTTTCTCCGTAAAATCCTGCAAACAAAAACTGCCACGTTCAGCGCCAATTTAGGACATGCAAGGTTTCGTAAAAAATAATCGTAAAGCAGCTCCTGCCCGGCTCCGGCTCACTTTAAACGTGTCTGCGAATCCAAAGCGTCTTCTTCACGCACTTTTCAGACGTCCACATCACTGTTGGAGTTCGATGGCAGCAAATTGATGCATGAACAGTTTCTTTCAGCATTCTGGCGTTCATTCATCGTCCCTGATGCCCTTAAGCAATCAACTCAACGAAAAAAAAACCTTAGTTTTCCACCGAATTTCGGATTTCGTCGATCAACAGTAACCGTGAACGGTTTGTTTCTCTTTTCTTTACACTATCCTCCCATCACAGCCAGGCACGGTCATTAA
Source organism: Anopheles coluzzii (assembly GCF_943734685.1). Classification (NCBI taxonomy): domain Eukaryota; kingdom Metazoa; phylum Arthropoda; class Insecta; order Diptera; family Culicidae; genus Anopheles; species Anopheles coluzzii. Next base: position 10,397,340 of record NC_064670.1, on the reverse strand, counting down.
CATCAAAATAAATAATTCGTCCCAAAAGGCGTCGGCAATGTCAGCCACAGTCCGCCAACAGCGCCTGTCTGCCAACTGTCAGCTCCACCACGCCGTCCCCGCCAGTGCCGAAGGAAAACTTCCGCGAGGCAAAAACATAAAAACATGCACACACACACACACGCCCACAAAACATATGAAATAATAATCGACCGAATCATGCAATCCCTAACCGGTGTGCGGCTGGTAGCGGAATAAATAAACGCCACACAAAACAAAATAAAACTAAGCAACACACACACGCATTGGCATTGAAAAGATGCAACGTCAGCCCAGCAGGGCGATTGTTGGTTGGGTACGGTTGCCGACCACTGCCTGTTGGCCCATGCCGTTCGACAGCAAATTACCAACGGGTCGTGCCTAATTGCGTGCGAATGGGAAATCGTTCACATGGCGGAAGCGACTGCGCGGGCCTGTGCACTGTGGCACTGTTCCCAAACGCACTCACTCACATCCTCCCCGTCTGGAACGGAGCAGCTGCGTCGGATGCACCTTCAGCAAACTGTCAAAACGTTGCAACTACTTCGTGTGCATAATTAGCGGGCACGTTTGGCGGTGGCTTCATTAGCGGTCGCTTTACGGTACTTAATAACTGGACGCCGCCAAGATGCGTGCTTGTCTGGATGAGAAGATCCCACACACACACACACTCCACACACGATTCGGCAAACCGTCCGCCCTCCAACCGGAAAAGGTCAACCGCGTCTAGAGGAACCCGGCCTGAAGAGGTCATGTCGGCTGGGAAACTACCACAGACCCTTAAAATCCCCCAATGATGTGGCCAATTTTGCTCGCCCGTTATTTGCCCGCACGGCAGGGATTTTCGCTACCAGCCGGCAAGACAATTGGCACAACGCGCCTGACTCGGTTGAGATCGTTTAACCATTTTCTTTCCCAGCCCTGAGTCAGCGCAACAACAACAAAAAAGCCCCGACACTCCGATATGGTGGGTAAAAGTCGAACCGGCAAATTGAAATTATAATCCCCCCCCCCCCCCCCCCCCCCCCCCAAAATGGCCGTGCCGTGTGCCTTCGCTTCAATCGGTGGCGGTCGGGTCCGTTGCACAATTGCCAAAAACTCATTTCGCGCGCCCATTTCATCTGCTTTTCGGTGAACTCTGTGAGCTGAACCGACGAACGAACCAAAAGTGAAATGTGGTTCAATGCTGCATGTAGTATTAGCGAGGCGCAGAGCACAACGGTCGCGCACCGGAGGTACGTAACTGCAGACGCGCACACCGCACACCGCAAGAGACCTTGAAGGTGGCAATTATTAATACTTTGCAGACAGATGAGCTCAAATTGCCGCCAATTTGTACAACCAATGCTTCGCCACACGACCGTTGAGCTGCACTCAAAATCAAGTTCAGAAGCAAAACAAAAAAAATCAGTTGCATTTGGAGTTGTTTTCTACACCCCGTTTTCGTAGCGTGTGTTCATGTTGAATTTTCATTTCGAAAAAAAATATTATAAATGTATCGCAGCTGTTGAAAGGTGAACGTCACCCACCGATTTGTCACCCTGCCCGCGACACGCTTAATTGATCCGCGGGGAATACATTTCCGGCATTACCCGTGCAGCCACCCAATGCGCCGATGCTTGTCAAACAACGCACCAACAACATGGGCCTGAAACGGGTCGGCCCACATGCAAAGGGGTTCCTTCACGTTGTTGCACCAATGGTAGCAGCTGCCGCCGCTAATAAAGACTCATGCATACGCACTCCGCTCCAGCGGTACACTTCTAGCGATCCACAATGCGCCTACGACCGTTCGACGACGGCTTCTAATCGGCACATATTTCATCCCCCAAAAATTGGCAGCACCTTAAAATTGTGCTACGCGCTTAACGACACGGGTTTTTGTTTTCAAACCCGGGGCCGCCCCGATCTTAACCGAGAATTTGGCACCAGTTGTTTTACTGTGTTTTACTGCCCTCCCCCTTGCGTTTGTACAAGGTTCCCATTCCGGGCGAAGTTTATGAACCGGTACGGAGCACATAAAAGTGAAGATAAATTGCCAATATATCATGGCTGGTGAGGGGTTTTAAGCGAGAACAACATCATCATCATCACCGTGCCGAGCCCGTCAACAAGCAGGGCGCAATCGAGAACGAGCAGCAGTGGCCACGTGAACGAACTCCACTCCACGGAACACGAACAACGCACCGGGCGCAGTTTGATGGGAAGAAGCACGTGTCGTTACACCGTAAAGAATGAAAAAAAAAGAAACGCTTCAAAATGAATGAGTTCTTAAGGGCGCTTCCCATGCTACGTACGGTCGTTCCGGCATTCTTTTCCCCGGCGAACAAAAATTGTATGAGCTGCATTTGCTTCCGCCCCTATCCACGCGCTCTTCAGGTGTGAGTTCTTTCACTTCATGTTGCGCTCCGGTGAGCCCGGCATACCGGCAAACACATCGAATGTCACGTTACGGCATCGAAATGAACCTCCGAAGGGCTGGCTCTCGCCAACACACGGTTTCCCATGACTTACGAGCAATCACGAGTGCGCTCTCGCGATCACGACCATTTCAAACAGTCACTGTCCGCCATCCGGTTTCATCAGCGATCACAAAAACACACCCACACACCCGACCCGATCCGGACGTTTTCGGGGGGATGGAACATTTCCTTCCCGATCCCGTCCCGTGTAAAGGGGTATGGGAGACACGCCAACAAACGAAAGCCTTGCTGTTGTGACGTTACAAGCGACTGCGCTTCAAAACAAGCCAGACAAACGTAAGGTTTGGCTTCTACAGTGTCAATCTTACTGTTTTTTTTACACCCCTTTTAGTCACTTTTCTTTCTTTTGCTTTCCTGCCCCGCGCAACAGCTTTCTTCCAAACAGTTGGGATGGTTCAGTCAATGGATCGATTCACTTGCATTCCCGGGAACGGGATTTCTCTTTCGTTCGGTGAAGTGCATCGAAGCGATCGCGACCAAGCCTTCGCGATGATCGTGTGTCTACCCCCGTGTTGGATCAATGGACACGGGCGGGAAGCAACTTTCGATCTCACACCCATCGCATCGCAAGTGAGAAGATTGATTTTGTTGTGTGCTCTTTGTTTTTTCGCTTCCTCTTCGATCTTTCCCCAAAAGAAACGGGGGGAACCAGAGTGAGGTGAAGGCACCACGCGAAATGCCGATGTGATATGATCGGCGCTAATGGAGTGTCTACTAAACACGATGCCACCGATGCCGGCAGATTAATCTTCAAATGTATTCAACTTCTAAAAGGAAGAGGTGGAGAGGTTGTTGATGTTCGCTTCCTGGTCTTCCTTCCTTAAAAACAAACGTGTTACATAAGCTTCCAGCGTCGGGTTAATGGATTGCTGGAACGGCACACGGTTATTGGATCATTAGTATGCAACATGTAAACGATTCCTCGAGTGATAAAGAAGGTTTTTATTTTAAAAATCGTCACTATTTTATTTGCGAATGTTACAGGTTAATCCTAGTCAAAGTTTGGTATACATATTTAAGCCACGATCAAATTTTGTAAACAAAAAATGTAATCCTTTTTTTCAGACCATTCCTCAATGTTTCTTTTTTTAAATATAAAAATGCACTAACGAATATTCCAAGTGCACAACAATTCATTTTCCCTACTCGTTCATCCCATAAAGTATCGGGCAGAAAAATACCAGCCATTTCCCAGCTCCCCGACAAAAGAGCAGCACGAAAAGCAATCTAAACCATGAAATGAAAGCACCCCGGAACCGGATTGGTATGGGCTGGCGATGAAAAACACGCCGAACCAACCAGCGCTGCTAGTCTGCGGTGTCTAGTGTACCCTCGCCCCAAGCGGTGACAACCGCCAAAGAGGTCAACCATGCTAACCACGTGCCACGTACACCGTACACCCAGCCATTACAACCATGAAAGCGACGGGAAATTGACAAACACCGCTCGTACTACTATGTCCTGTCAGCAGGTTCCTGTCGCTGTCCACTGGGACACTGCATCGTCAGAAGCAGCAAACCACTGTCAGTGTTTCGTGCGTAACATCGATAACGACGTGTATGTGTTTTTGGGTACACGGGGGGGCCCTTTATCTAGCGTGTGTTATCTACAGAATGGAAAAAAGCGACATTTTGGCTATGATTCGCAAGCTATATTTTATTTTGTTTAATTTAAAAGGTGTCAGATGCACCCCTAATAACGTTGTTGCGCATAGTTTAATGTACATTCAGCGAAATTATGAACTACAAAGTCGGTTTGCCTCATACAAAAACTACCGATTGTTCAATGCTACCCCGAAATTAAGGAAATTTGCTGCAAAGCTTTGTCCTAAACCGTTGCTAAAAAAAAGAAATATCACTAATCCGTCAAATTGTTAAATTTTTTCAAGCTTCCGAAGGAATGTCGGACAACCGGACAAGCTAAATAAGCGCTGCTGTACGCTTTGATGGAGATGAATGTAAACCAGTGAACCATATTTTTCTTTCATTTGGGTACAGTCAACACACTGTGTCTAGTTCTGTCATTCGGGTGGCAGTGAAGTGTTGGAACTGTGGAAAAAACAGTCCAAAATACATCCCTACCGGTTACATCTGACAACTGACTCCCGTTGCAAGTAACCAGCAAACAGTAAAACAACACTGGCAAACACGCATCGAAACCTCTCGTAGCAAGCAGAAACACTAGAAAATCTACCAGCATAAAAGTAGCCAATAATTTTCACTGGAAAGCTGCTGAAATCGATCCACTAATTGACAACCGGCCGGCCACTCGCGGAACGGTCGAAAACACCGGAACTTCGCTCGCTTCCAACCAGTGGACCAGCACAACAGCCCGGGCTGTGTCTATGCTTGCGGCCATGATTGATTGAGCGAATGGAGCGAAATGCACATACACTGTGGCCTTCCTCCGGATGCTTGTGTTTGCATTCGGCCTAACGCGGCCCGTACGCGAGGCGAACCGGAGCGTACGAAGACGGCAACAGCACCCGTCATAAACGGGAAACTGGAGTGACTACCGGAGATTAGCGGTGCACTGTTTTCCCTCTCCCTCCCCCAGCACAGATCGATTAATTAAGCCTGAACGGTTTTAATAAACACACACTACGCAAATGGTTCTTTTTTTTTGCTTTTCAAACTAACTTCATAACACATCCTACCGCCCAGGGGGAAAATACCATCCGAATGCCGTGATAGAGCACGCGCGCAGTAAAACTAGCGAGTTTTAACGTTCCAGTTTGTCGCGCTCTTGGAGAGATCTCCAATCAGGTGGAAACGGAACGAATGCTACCACGTTTACCGGTTGACTTCGTTAGAGACAAAACGCAGCTCTTAACGACTGTTGAAAGTCCTCTCTGGCGAATGCTCCTTTCGAGTACATCGTTCCGAGGGGGGGTGGAAAGATAACCCTCAAACCCTACCCGAACCCAAAGAGAACAGTCAACATCAACCGCAACAAAACCTCGATAAAAGTGTGTTTGATTTCACCCATCTCCCCTCGTTTTCGGTCGTGACAAATGGTAATGAAATTTCTCGCTCGCTCACACGCTCGCAGACTTGCAGAAACGATGGTGACTGTTTTAATTATGCAAAATTCTTAGCACAAACACTTAAGAATGACGAGCGGCAATTGAAGAGCGCTGAAACACTGAAGCGTCGTGATCAACGCTCTATACACGGTTTGGGTTTGCAGTGAAGCAATACTTCGAATGCGCTGATGTTCTGAGGCAAACCCCTTCAGTTTAGTTGATAAGTTTGTGCGCAAGAAACTTCACGGCCAACTCAATACAAACGTAAGCACCATCACAGCTTCACCTTTCCCAAGTTCTAGCAACTTATCCACAACTCCGCAGAGCATCCAGCATTAATTGTTGCCACCAAAGGGCACTCAAGAATATGCGCCCGTAACGAGGAGAGGGACCTTTTAAGTTCGCCATGCTCACCGGTGCGGCAACGCAGAATCGGCCCATCGGTTTGGCGACTCGTGCAGCAGTCGCACAAACGCTGCAGTTCTTCACAAACCGCTCCGCCGTGGCCTCATTTGGGTTTGATTCTTTCGTTTTGTGGTTTCAAAATCATCTTAAAATTCGAGACGAGAAGAAAACTGCAACACCGAAATAGCCGACCGGCGGTTGGCGGTTTCTTCGGCCCTCGGTGTTCACGCCACGCCAAAAAAAAAGGGGGGTAGAAGTTGTTTCGATGGCACGTCAAACGGGAAATTATCTCATTTCGGGTCGTCACACAGTTTGCGACACAGCGCAGCAAAGTTCTGTGCTTGCTCTGTGGCGGAGAGTGATTGTGGCACAAGAAGAACTCATCAACGAGCGACTCGTTTGCAACATCGCACCAAATTAGACGCGACCGCGAGTCGTGGGGTCTGCGAAATGTGCAGAAGTAATTAACCCGCGGTGGAGAGAAATTAAAGACTGCCACTCGCTGCGCTTTAAAACGTACATCGAGCGAATGGTGGAATGTCAGTGTCAGTGTGAAGCCATTCTACTCTCCCGGGATGGAAATCGTCATTACTCTCATTACCTAACGATCATGATCGCCGATGGAGCTGCTTCCCGGAATCTCCCGCGGCACGAAATACGAAATACGCTGCAAGCTTAACGAAGGAAAGTGCAAAAACTTTACACATCACTTTACCCGTATTTGATGCGCCGTGTTTTTTTTTTTTACCCCGGCAGTCCCCGCTCAATTTGATGGGGAAATTAACTTTCCACCGGTTGGGGAACGGGCAGAAAATAAAGCCCCAAAGTGAAGAGAGAGAAAAATGGCAACCCGTGCCAGCAGGTTGTAGCTTTTACACCCGGCACGTGGCAGGAACGCAGCAACGTCAAAAATGGTGAACGAAACGTGCCTCACCAGGGGAGTTCGGGAAATGCAATTTTGCAATTCTTTTCACCCAAAAACGTTTCCACCGGGCGAGTTTATTTTTCTGAAAAACTTCTCCTTCCTCTCGTTACACAAACTGGCTGACTGGTAAAGTCGATTTTCCATCCCAGTGTGAGTCGGCTGCTCATCTTGGGACATAGGATGCCCACACGGCACAGCGTCCCGTCACAAGAAGTAATGATTTGGAGCCACAAAGCAACGCAGTCTCTCGCGACAACCGAAAAGGTATGTCCACTGGCAAACACTTCCCACTCACAACAGCTGCAAAGCTTACTGTCCCGTCTTGGCACGGCCCAACCAAAGGACCACCCGTTGCCGTGCGGAAAGAGGCTAGGGACAGTACGACGCTTGGCGAACGCTTCGGGAACTTCGATGAACAAGCAAGTGAAAAATCCATTTCGCCAACAGCGCGCCACAATGAAATATTCAACAACAGATCTGCAACCAGCACTCGAACCGGCAGCTACGCTGGGGCCAAGTAGCATTTCGTCCATCTTCGGGTATGGCTTTTCATTTTCAGTTTTTCTTCGGTTCTTGACTTCACTTGACTTGACTCGCGCTGCAGGATTCCAGTACGATGCTGCACGGACGTTACGCGGGAGTCATCATTCTTGGGCAACATTTATTGCGCTCACTTAAGATGTCTTAATTGGAGTGTACGTTTCCTCCGGATCGGACTTTTATTCAACCAAACACGGGCATCAGCCCGCGCGCACAGTGCTGCAGTACTTTCCCTCTCTCTCTCTCTCTTAAATCGGCAAAGGAAAATGGCACCCGAACGTGCTGCTCTGCCCTCAAGAGCCGACGTGGCTAAATATTTAAAGCTTTCCTGGTTGCTTTTTACTCAATTTTGGGTCCCGTGCCAATGCGCTCGTACAGACGGACGGCAGAGTACAGGCCATGCTGCACGGGCCAGCGCGGGTAGGATAAAGTTCCATAAAGTTGATTGAAAACTTCCGACACTGTGGCCGGAAGTGAAAAACTTCGGACGGAGGATAGTCCTCGTCTCTCGGACCTGCGCCGGAAAGAAATGCAATATTCAATATGACAACAAATCGGATACAATTATTTCCTCGCCGGGAACGGGAACAGGCAAACACGGACAAACTTCTGCACCGTTCTAGCGCAGCATGTTCGTGAGCGGTTCTACCATTAAGCTCGGCGGAGATGGACACTGGACGTTCGAGCGACACGTGCAGCTCCCGTCCAGTTCACGCTTGTCTTATCGGACAGGTTGACCTTCGGAGCGCTTTTCGGTAACGTGCTGCACCGTGTCTGTGAAGCGCACTTCACTCAATAAAGTCAAAAGTCGAAGCTTTTGACTAGCTAAACGACTGTGACTGTGGCGGTAGGATGGCAAAGTTTGATCTATTGCCGGGGCCAGGTCCGAGCGCCCGTACACAACACCGTCCGTCGGCAGCAGAGGCGGGTCGGATGTACCCGTACTGTGCTGAATAATCTATTTCGTTGAACATTCCCTAACCTGGGCTGAACTTTGGGAAAGTTTTTGGAGTTGAATATGGGCAACAGCACTTCATTGTTTACATTCTACGTTCAATTTTATCAAATCAAAGCGATTTTGGAGCAGCAACTATGCTCGCCATGTCTAAGCGGTCAAAAGCAGACGATCTATCTCTGGCATCTAGGTACGGATGCCGTATTTATAGGGTCATTAACTTATCGGCACATTTAAGTGCAGTGCATTAAGACACACTCCCCCTGCATTGGTACACACGTCCAGAACCTATAAGAAGATAGGATTTTACATCCCAAACATATTGACACCTTTGGGATGATGTTTAGTTAATCTTGTCCAATGCATCTTTTGGAAGTGACATGTTCAGTGGCTTGTCGGCTACCTTCCCATCCAGTTGTTAAATCCAAATGGAAGTGCAATGACACTGGCCACTTCCGTTAACTGGAAGGTGAAAACCATTTGTCCAAAGCGTCCAATACACACCTTCCAACACGCATTTCGGAGCCACGGTCTATGCTGTCCACCCGAAGCCGCGTGCCATCGTTCTGGGTGGGGGACCGGTTTTTGGGCCTACGGGACTCAACCATCCAACCAGCCCCACAACGCATGACCACTAATTTATCGGACCGAACGACCAACATCGAGCGTCTTGCCGACTTCCGCCCCTCGCAGGGCGAAAAGCACCGAACCGGATAGGGCACCGAAAACTTCGAACAAAGCGTACCTGCGAATAATACAACACACACACCGCGGACCGCAATTATGCTTGTATGTGCGCGTTTGCTCGGGCCGCTGGCACATGCTCACCCCAAAAGGTTCAACGATCTGACCCGCCCGGCCGAAACAAAAGCAGCAGAAAACGAACGAACCAAAAATAAAAGTTCGACTAACGCACCAAAACTACTGTGGCTCTTCTTCACGCGTAATTTGTTCGTCTGAGCTTTGCGGAACTGAACACAAACACACGCACAGAAAAAACATGGTGGTGCTAGCATAATTTGCCGTTCGATGCAGGTTCGAAAGCAGAGCAGGAAACACAACCACTACAGAACGCCGTACAAAGAGAGCGAAAAAAGCAGAGAAGATTCAACCGTGTGGACAGGATGACCGATGGGAATGGAAGCAAAGGGACGAATCAATGGACAGTGCAACAGCGGGGGACGGGGGAGACCGTGATCGAAAACATGTTTTACCAAAAACAAATGAACGAAATAAATAATTTTTCACAGGCAAGGAAAGAAAGAGCAGCACGCAAAATCGTAAATAACTACATTCGGCAAACAGCATAAGAGGAAACTGTTTTTCATACTATATTCATTATCCCCAAGGCAGTGTAATTCAAATAGAAAAGGTCACTTCATGAAAGAGATCGTGCTAAAAAGTATGATTTTTATACCGTATATTGCAACATTTTAGTTCAAATACTAATTAAACCCGCTAAAACAAACAAATCTTTCAGCCACCAGTGGCTGCTTTACTTTCACCTCACACCTGATAAAACGTGCGAAGCACATCAAACAAAACTCTCCCGCAATCGCCCCTGTTCCTTCGATTTTCCCATTCTAGTCGTCCCTGTCTGCCGTTCAACCCCTACCGTACCGTTAGCAGGAAGGCTACCGCCCTTGGGCTCCAAACGAACACAGTGATGCGAGCAATCCCCGGGAACCACTTGTTGATTCACCTCGTGGCAGATTTTTCTCCCTGCGCTGGATAGACGTTCCAGAATGCCGGGGGTGCAGTGTACTACCCAAACCAGCTGGTTGAGGGTGGTCATGGAGTGCTGCTGCCACTGGTTTTTGCTTTTCATCTGCCAAGAAAACCCCTTTTAGTGGTAGTGATTGGAATCTTTTCTTTCCTCACGGGGCTTTCACTGGGAGGGACAGGTATTTTCCGGGAAATGAGAGAGAAATAACCCAAACCCTGTCACCTGAGCATTACTTGTGTGTGTTTGAGTGCAAGTGTGTTAGTTTATAAGATTGTCCAAGCGCAGTCGGTTCATTTTGTTGAGCACAACAGCGCAAAGGTCCTTTCCTTCCGCTGCACTGAGAGGCAACAAGAACCCGCCGACGAGAAAGAAACGGTTAACTCACACACTCAACCTCGACGCCGTGCGCCATTATGCTCCATTACCGTGGGGGGGAGGGGGGGAGTAGGGTTAATTAAAAATGTAATGCGATAATTGTTCACTCCATACGTACGCCAGCACGGGCAGGACGATCAACTTTTCCGTACCTTGTGATGTCCAGCACTCTCTCTCTTTCTCAGCGCTGTCCTGTTGGTAGTCTGCGCCTTTTGATCTGCTGCGATGGTGACGTTCGGGGTTCGTTCCACACCCCGGGGGGAAAGGGTCTTTCGGATTCGAACGGGGTTGGTTCACTTCCAGCCGGTAGTTGACGGCCGGATCAGAATCAGGTTTACTAAAAATGCAGTTTTCCACCCGGCACAAGGCTTCCCGGCACACTATGGCGTGGCACTGAGCTCGCTTTGCTCGCTTTACACTCTCACTTGCCCCACCCGTCACCTTTAAGCACTTCGTTTCTTTCAACAATCAGCCTTCAACACAGCTCATAACCATAATGACACGGGGGAAAACACACTAACAGGACAATGGACGATCGTGTCCTGCACGGGTAGCAAAACAAGGAGCATTTCATACGCTCACGAAACCACGCACACTGCAGCAACTGGAAAAACGAGAAACAATTAAACACAACTACACCCAAACTATGCGCACTCTTTCGGTGCTCGGGCCACAGGATGGAACGCCTTTCTCCTGCCGCACGAAAGGTGGGTGGAATCAGTGCAATTCGATCGAAGGTGAGCTACACGTTTGCTTGCAATTTTTATGCTTTATCAACTCCCACAGGAATGCAACAACGAAAAACACCCCCCGCGAGACGATCGACGGCGAAGGGGGAAATTAGCAACAACCAACCAACGAGTGGTTGGGTCGAGAAAAACCGGTTTTCCCTACTGGAACTGTCTCGGGCTAAAAGCCGCGACTCCCCCATGCGCCTACGAAACGAAGCACAGCTACAATCCGGTTTCCGGTTCAAAACTGCACATTACACACTCGCTTGCACTGTGTGCGCCAGCAGCCGCCAGAGATGTTGCTTGCGTTGCAGATTTTTCCAAAACTTCATCGTACGAAACGGGGAGTTTAACATGCGATCATCGTTATCAGGCAACAGCCCTTCCCTTCGCGACGAAGGGCGATTATGATGTTTGTGTTAGGATTTTAGCGCTTCTTCCTTCACCGTGTGTACGCATCGCAGCGTTATGTGCCCCGGCGTGGAACTCTCACCAATACACACGTTTGCTTGGGAGCGCGATAGGTATGGGGAACCGTGCAAAGCATAAATCGAACCATCGCCACAAACACACCTTCACGGAAGATCTTCACCAAGGTGAGCTTCTTCGGCGGCGGGGATAAACCGGATCCACACAAAAATTACTAGCTACCTTCGCCCGTCGATCGAGATCTCCACCCCGTTGGCGCAAGAAAGCAAGCTTTTAACTGCCACCCTGATTCGAGTTTCCCCTTTCACGATCGTTTCCTTTACTTGGGGAAACTTTGGAAGCAGTGCTGAAGAAGTGGTGAGAGAACAACATATGTTTGTTTGTTGTTTTTTTCGATACTCTCTTAATGGTTATTAAAAACATGAAGACCTAGCAATACACTCAAAGCACACCTTACACCACACAAAAATGCATATTTTTCTCGTTCACGCTTGCAAAACCACAATCACACAAAGCATGCTTTCAATCGCTACGACGAACGACAAGCGCCCCACGCTCAAAACACGTTCGCCACCAAGTTCCGAAACTCGTGCGGCTGCTTTAAAAAAAAACACACACACAGCGCGTTGTTTCGCTTGCGAACGGGCGGACCGACGGCAACCTTCCCTGGCGGTTGTTTTACGTAGACTGAACGCGCATTTCTTCATGCACTGGCGAAAGGCTCAAGAAGCCGAACGGAATGCACCGGCGTGGCCGCACCACGCGCTTTTGGACCCGCGGAGAGAGCAGCGCGATGAACGCGCGATGAACGGAACCGTGTTCCGTTCGGCCAAGGCACGCGCACTCGGGCTGCACGACGCTGGAAAGCGTGAACGAACGCTGACTGCACCACCGGCCAACACGTTTGTTAGCGTATTTGAATCGTTTTAATGTTAATATTGTTTAAATGGTAAATTATTTTGCACAGGAAAAATCCTTTGAAGGTAGCAAATTGCAACTATCTGAAATGCCTTACAAGTTTAAACTAAATATTACGTTCGTAAAAGATTAACATTGGCTTAATAATGCATTAGCATCGTACTTCAAACAAGCATTTCAATATTCCATTAAATGAACGAGGAAAGCAAAGTCTACTTTCATCTGAAGAACAACATAAATTATATTACACATTAATTAAAAAATGAATTAAAGTATAAACCATTAATATAATAGTTAATATAAAGAAGTACTCGACAAAATAAAACAGAAAACAGTGGATACAAATGAATCAAAATCATGGTTTGAAATCGAAATGAACAAAAATGAACGCGAGAGTCACAAAACACACGCAAAGCCAGAGAGCGAGAGAACACGCGTTCATGCCCGAACCGCCGAAGCCGAACGTGCAGAGACCGACCGCCAGCATCGGCACATAAATACGCCGGCTCTCGATACGCACCAACACACAGAAGGCAGGGTGGGTTATGCTTTCTCGGTGAGCATAAAGCAGGCGAGGCAGAAAAGGGTTAATGCTGCAACAACGCGGCGGTCCCGATCAAAGCATAACTCTTTGAACAGATGCGATAAACGGGGTTTCACTGTGTATTTTTAGCGACATCTAAGATAAGATAATGGTTTTTGGTAAAGGTAAAGGTAAAGCATAGATGATTGAAAATGAGGGTTTTGATTGATTTCGATCATTTTAAACATACTAAACAAATGCGGCGCAAAAGGAAAAACTTTTATACTGCATGATTTGATGAAATTGAATAGTGATGTTTCATTTTTACTACAAGAGTATCATTTCCTCTACTGCAATAAGCATCACTGCAGTATATAAGCGTACAGCAATATTGTTTCTTCTTCGCTTGTTTTTTTTTTCGGCGAGTGCCTCACTATCGACAACGAACCGAGATTAATTGATAGGCCTCGTGGGTACGAATATCGGATCGAGCAAAGCGCAACTTCGTGAGAGCTTGCAGCCTTCACGCCTCGTGCACGCCGCACTGTTAATGATCCACCGTTCGAAAGACACTCCGGCGATATCGGCACACACGGGCCAGTGGTGACGGGCAGGAGGTGCGGTGCGCTAGACAGCGGAACATTTCGATCGAAGGGATGGAAATAAAATACGGACGCGTGAAACCGAATCATGGTAAGGATTCCTCCTCTGCAACCCATCCGACCTCCCTCCCGACCGAAGTCGAACTTTCAAACCGCACCATTCTTACGAATTACGAAACTTCAGCTTCTCTCCTCCTGAACTTCCCCCCCCCCCCCCCCCCAGCGGTATTATCGGCGGCACTTTGATTGACAGCGCAGCACCGTTTGCAGCAAGATGAGCGAAAGTTAACGCGCCACCGTAAAAGTGCTCCAGAAACTTTGACATTCTATCACCGATTTTTGATCGATCGCGACCGCGCGTCCACGGTAGCGGAATCGTATCGGAAAGTGTGTTCGGTTTGGTTGACCCCAAAAAAAAAGAGGGAGCGATATGTCGGGGAAGCTTGGGTTGCTGGTGGTGAGGAGAAAAAATCACGCACTAATTCGATGAGCTGTGAGGAATGAATGAAATTGCAAAACGCAGCTTTCAGAATTGATGAGGCCATTCAGCCTGATGGGGCGGGGACTGCCCTCGGTTTCCCCCATTTCGATACTTAATGGAATGTCGGAGTATTATTCGTTCTTTTCTCTTCTTTGGGATAAAGCACGTCTCTGGCGGTTTTGAAATGAAATGGAGCTGCGTCCTTCGCGGTGGTTTTTTTTGTGTGTTTATTTTGCATGATTCGGTGATGCCAAATGATGCCTATTTGCATTTTCTATTTATGAGTGGTAAATGAGGGGCCAACAGTGAAGATTGGGTTCATTTCATTTGCTTAATTGGAAACAGCGAGGATGCTATTATTGGGGAGAGGAGAAGAAGCTCCGATTTTTGGGAAAATTTAGGGAAAATTATAACCCAATTGATCGAAGGAATCGAACCCATCATACCGGCAATCCGAAGGGTAATGATAAAACTCAACTCAAAGGGACAATTTCAGCTTTTGTTGCGCTAAATATATAATCATGTTTAGGTGCTACAGAAAAAAAAGACTCTAAACATAGCTTCATCACGCTTTTGTTTTACCGAAAATGTTTAACATCATTTCGCTGCCACAAAAGCACCAAATTCCATCGGGTAAAGGAAAGTGTATTTACCCAGCAGACCCAAAACCACAAATTGGCGGACCCAATCCGCCAACGCTGAATAAAACATACGCATACGCCGGGTAGAGTGGAGGTAATTTCAAGACTCAAAACAAACCGCCCGTTGCTGGATGCTGTGTATTTGTCCTCCACGACCGTCCATCTAAATTTTCTTCGCCTCACAGTCACAAACACACAAAGGCCGGCTGTGTGGCAGATCAAAATGGAAAACCCTTACCTTTCGTTTCACCTGGAGGACGCGCCTATTTGTTCAGGCACGGGGGCCACGGGTTGATTAATTGCTCAAATGATGTCGCGAGCCGTGTTTTCAACCCACCTCGACATGGTGGTTCCGACAGCGATCTCCGACCTTCTTACACCATCCAACTACAACAAGGGCGAAAAAAATAGAGATTGTGAAGAATGAAAATAAAAGTAAAGTTAGACGAAGGTTAAAAAGAGGTGTAGCTGCACTAGCGCCAACATTTGTTAGCATCCAATCTTTCGTACATCAAAATTCGCCCTCTGTTTTTATTTCCCATCTTGATGGCTTCATATTTTACCAACTCACTGCCACTACGGTAACTCCAACAAACACACACACACAGGGGAAATGTACCGTATGAAACACTGTGCCCCCTGCCATTTGATTACATATTCCATTGCAATGTAAAATCTCACCACTATGCCTTGCACGGTTTGATCGAATCGCGTTCCCAAAACATCACAACCGGCCAAATTCTTCCACCACAGCATACGATACGTGCCCGACGACCCGCTGCCAACCGCGCGACCTGTTGATTTGACAGCTGCGTTGCTGTGCAAGGCAGCAAACAGCGACCAGGGTTCCGCGCCTACTGCGACGCTGTCATCACCAGGTTGCCATCAAACCCTTCTGCCGGCTATGGACACACACACACACTCACGCCCCTTTTGTATAAAGCCCTTGAAATTGGATCGTTATTGTTGGACCCCTTCCTGCCCTTTCTTCCGGTTTGGCCAACCACAACCCAGCAGCAAAACTCCAGCCATGCTCTGCCATCCTTGCAGAATTGCTGTCAGGATCACCGTGCCGCTGTCGCCGCTAACAACCTCGGCCGCCTCTAGGCTTCTGTTAATTACAGTGATCGTTAATCCTGCCATTGTTAAACCTTTTTGCGAACGAGCAATCAGCAGAAGGAAGAAAAAAAACATCCAACAAGGATCTCAACCACTCAGCCTCACTCACCAGATTGAGAGGGAAATGGCAGCAGCGAAGCAGAAAGAGTGACAGAGATGGAGGAAAAAACACTACAAACGCTATACACCAACCGTCCGGAGAACACACAAATCAAGGGGGAAGAATCACTAGGAGGAAACACGGGGTAAGGGGAAGATATAAATATTTGCTCCTGTCATCGAGCCTCGTCATCGTCCTTTTTCTTTTTGCTCAACCAGAGATGAATATCGCTTTAATTACACTTTTGTCGCTGCACGGCCGAAGAGAGGGCACACAAACTGGCTCAGAATCGGTGCTGAATGTTTGGCTCATTGGAAAAACAAGAGAGCGATACCCCTGTATACCCGTAACCGTACCGGGGATGCGCCGCCATCCATTCGTAATAAATTCCATCACGTGGCATTTCACGGCATGCTCGTTTGCAACACCGTGCGCGACCATGCTCAATCGCGACATTTGGTAACAATTAGAATCTACCAATTATGCTGTATGATTAATGGCCACTTTCGGTGAAAACCCGTTTCGGTAGAACGATCAAGTTGTCCCGTGGCCGGAAAAAAGCTCAAAAACTCCAAATTCCCGCCATGCAATCGAGTGGAATGTTTAATCATGAAATCAGGCTATCAAAAATGTCACACGCACACACACACTCGTGTGCCTACAAATTCCTGTTTGGCGATGGAGACATTCCAGGCTCCAAAATTCGTCCTTTGGTGCTTATTATTTACGACACGTGAGCTCCATTGTTTTGAAGCAGTACGCACGATGTGATAGAATCGCATTGCATCTGGTTGTTAGGATAAGCTCAAGGATGGAATCTGAGTGCAAAATATGGCCACCGTCAAAATGTACAGCCTTCTCCGTGTTTCCAAACAATCCCGATTCCGGATCCGGTTGTGCACTTGTCCGCTCCGGAATGTACACCGCCAGCACGTACCGCCCTGGCACGCAAACGCTGTAATCGTTTGGCTAAGCTAAGCAAGCATCGCACGGGACAAAGGAATGCTGCATCGATTGTTGTTTAATTTTGAATTCAAACATTCAATTTTCCCAAACCCAACATACAAGCAGCAACACGATCCCACGGGCGATGATGTTCCGACGCTAAAATTGCTTCTGAACGAGCACTTCCACACGCGGGACATGGACATGAAATACTTGGACGACCACTCCCGGGACGAGATTTGTTCCCGGCGTGCCGAAGGTGTCCGTTGAGACGTACTTGTGCCGTGGAGTGGGTTGTAATTGAGTCTCGGAAAGCCACCGTGCCCCGTATGCAATATGTTTTCCGACTGAGAAAATGCCATCCCAAAACCCTCCAAAAACGGGGGCCCGTACCGAAGAGTGTAATCATCTTTCAAACGAACATCGATACGATACGATGCCATAACAAGATAGAGAGCTCTTGTTTGTGTGGAACGAATCGAGAGCCGTAAGGTGCAAAAGAGCTGCAGCATCATCAACCTTTACTTCCGTGACCGCCGGCACGACCGGGCAACCACAATAACCATTGTGGTTGCCTTCCCGAGGCAAACGTAATATCATCGTTGCCGCACCGCAGTGCCCTTTTACCGGTGCGGGCAGGCGAGCTGCGTGGTGGAAACATCGTCGCTTTCGCCTGCCCACGAAGTGCAGATCTTGGGAAGGCATCTCGGAAAACCTCATCTCGGTCGGAACTATCCAAACCGGACGACCTTCGCTTTTGCCACAAAACCATTGCCTCCATCACCGTTTGCCATTGGACGAAGTCCCCAGACGGATCGAACCTTGCCTCGAGCAGGAGCAGCGGGAAGGTATTTTGCGCAACCTGGTGCTCGTGCCCTTTTCCGTACGGACACAGCAAGCCGAGCTCACACAGCAGATGCAGAGACTGATCCCAAGACAGTTGCACACGTGGACGCCTTAAGAAATCTTCCAGCCTTCCACGTTTCCATCAATTGCCTGCTGCACGATCATCAATGCACACCACCGTTGGATGACATTTCCAGCGAGCGCGTGTACCATCGTTTTTTTTTTTAAAGGCGGTGGTTACCCGTAGCAACAACCTTGAGCGAATCGCATCGCGGCAGGATGGTGCATAAATGCCACACACTAGTGGATCACAGCTTGCTTTTGCGTGTTCTGCTTTCGCGCTCCTTTTCAGCTTCGACGCGCAGATATCCTTCAAACGTGTACGCGTACTTTTTCGTTGGCTTGGTTTTGTTGTCCCAAAAAAACACCTCAAGGCACTGCGCAAACCAGAGTAAGGCTGTCACTGCCTTTGTTTTCGTACACTTGTACCGATTTACATGCTTTTGTTTGCCAAATAGCTTCGTCCGCTGTAAATGTCAGCGCCATTATTAAATGGCGATCGCGTGCAGGCTGTCGCATTTGTTGCTGTTTTACGACGAATACGCTTATGCACGTGGGGCGAGCTTTTTTTACTCGCCCATCTCTTGAAGAGGCTGGGGCAAGTATGCACCACCCAAGAACAGTTGTAATTACGCACAAAAGTAACAGAACTGAAAGCGTACGAAATAAAACATTCACATCCTAATTGCTTCCCATTAAGCGAAAGCTACCGACATTAGCGGACCAGCACCGGCTCAGCAAAAAAGCGTTCTCGCTCGGAGCACCCAGCAAAGATTGAAAAAGGTGGAAAAGATTAAATGATTTCACTTCTGCCAGAGCTAGAGGGAGCTAATTTATTTGCACTTCAAGTAGCGCTGGGTTCTTGAAAAATAGTTTCCTCACCGCAGAACGCAAACAACGGGCATCGCGCTCCGACCTGCCATCCTGCGCTCAGTACAGTTTAAAATGATTAAACCTAGAACCGAATTATTTTTTTTATTTACCTTTCCATACTTATAGAAGCATTAGCATTATGAACATAAACCATCCTTCGCTTTGGAAATAAAAATACCATTCCCTATCCCACCTGCACTCGCGTGCAAAATTAATCTGATTTTTTACTACCTTTCTTCGCCCATCGTCCCATTCCTGCGCTGCAGGAAAATGGAAAACGTAAAACGTCAAGTCCAACATTGTTCTAGCGAATGAAAGGCTGAGTTGAGCAGAAGAAAAAACATCTCTACTACTTCCGTTGCGCATCGCTCGGTCGCGTGAATCATTTCACTTTGTGATTTTTCTCCCATTTTCTTCTATTGGCGTTAGAGAGAAATCGTACCAATTAATTACAGTTCACGGTAAGCACTGTGCGATGGTTTTGATTCTAAGAAAACAATGCTTTTAGGAGAAGAAAAGGCAAGGAAATCAATCGAAGACAGCAACCCATTCAATGATTTTTTTATTGACAATCCACTGACAGATCTTGTCGACCTGATTTTTCACAAAACAAATAAATAAACTTGAACCTCTGCCATCTTTTTCCTTTTTGACTTCGTGGACATCAAGACGCATACAAGATACTATTTTGACAACATTGCCCTTTTTTAAATAACCATTTCAGAGCTTTCAATCGGCATGATTGCAATGTGCCCAAAGACTGCCACCACAAATTCCAACCTGCTAAATCTAGAATAAAAGGATTGTGTGTGTGTCACATCCACATCCATTCACAGCATTTCCACCACAATCTGCACATCAAAGACAACAATGTTATGCATTATTTTTCGTTTGAAACTCCACCACAAAAGCTCCCCAGAAACCAACTCAGCACATTACAATTCTCATCAGAGCACATCAAAGTTTCCCAAACGGCGTACTAATGCTCACACGAAGTGCACACACCCGACTGCAGTGTGAAGCAGGCTCTCGCTAAAATATTTTATCGCCACGAAAGCTAATGTGGCTGAAAAAATATACATACATACACAGTTTCGCAAAACACCATTTGCAGCCATCAGCTTATTGCTGGGGAAACTGCAACCCATTTTCCCAGAAAGCTTCCAACGCGACACGTTGGACAAAAACCAACCGAAAGTTAGAATCCTTTATGCTTCGCGTCTGATAGCGAGTTTTGGAACAAAGTTTTTATCAAACTCTGCAGCAGGGTTTTACTAGAGCTTCTGCTTCCCTGGCACGATTGCCTTTACGGAGCGTTGGGCGAGCTGCTGATGGATAAAAGTCGATTGGTTGAATAGCAAAATGACTTCAATTTTATGTTGCTCTCGTGTTTTTTTACTCCATTTAATAAATTAAAGCAACCGTCATAATCATATGCACTAATTACATTTCCTATTCATGAATCACACAAACCGTGCAGCAAAACCGGCATCTATTTAACGTAATCAAAAGGGCTAAAAATCATAATTCACATCAACGGTAGATAGGATTATAGCAGGGCAGTATATAGCACAACAACAACAAAAAACAAGCACACAATGTGCAATAAATCTGTGCGGAAAGTGAACAAAACGCGTTAAATATTTAATCACACACCGGAATGCTATCGAAGCATTGCCCCGCACTGTAATGGGATAAACTCGCCGATTTAATTGTTCGAGTACAACCGGGGCTTATAAAAAGAAGGGACGAACAGAAAAAAAACACCTGCTGTAATGATAGCGTGTGGTAACAATCGAATTTAATGCTGTGGAAAGATAAAAAACAATCGGTGTGGGGTGAGCTGACACACAAAAAATATGCAGGACTCACCGTAAACGATCATCTCTCACCGATGGGTGCAATAATAGCACGCAATGGCGTTAATCAGCGTCGTCGCAAAATACAACAACACACCACACATCCTTTCGTTGACGCCGAGTCGGTACAACAACAAAAAATGCGGCAACTGTACAAACCATTACTTGACCATTGTTCAACCAACCAGCCAGGGGAGGCTTGCAGGGATGAAGGATGTAGAATTTACATTTTTGCTGTATTCCATACTACAACCGTACTACACACAACACTTCCCGCTTTTAAAGCGTTTCAACGTGATCCAACGTTAAACCATCCCTTCAACAATCGAACAAAGAATGTCCTGTGCAGACATATCAATATTTACGCATCGTCCTTGTCCTTCCCCCCTCTCCATGCCCTCAAAGTAGCGACAGGGTTGGACAAGCCCTGCAGCGTCGAATGCCGGACGGCGACGTGGACTTCAAAATGAGATAATGACAAGATTAAAGGTTCAATTTTATTCATCAGGCTGCCGCGTATGGCTACGCAAAGGCCCACCAGACGGGACGGAGAGGCCACGCATTACACACGCCGATCATTACCGGAGCCACAAATGACACGCCGCCCTTGTCTCCTTGGCCCCTTCTGCGCACCATTTGCGTTGCTTCTGCAGTGGCCCACAGCCTCCCATTAAAGTGTAATTGATACACTTTTGTCATTGTTCGCCTTGTCCTCAAACCGAACCGACACTGATGATGGTGGCGCCTGGTTCTCGCCAGTCTCAGATCTCTCTTTCACTCACAATGTGTTCGTGTCTATCTCTCTCCCTTTCTCTCTACCACGAATGGCGCGTATCATTTTCGACATTTTGCTGTAGTAGCGCACATAAATAAAAACCCCTTTCTTTTTGACAACCTAACGTCGGCCATATCCGTTGCGCTGCTGGTTTGACAGTTGACTACTGTTCGTTAAGGGTTTGTTTTTTTTTGTTGCTGCTCATCTCTCATCGTCGTTCGACTGCACTATTGTTCTTTGCTGCTTTTGTTTTAACACATTCCGCCAGCCAGCACAATTCGTTGATTATTGGAATTTTATATACGTCGCAGTATAATTTACGACCGAAAGCATCCGAAAGCATGATGAATGGTACTACCAAATCTACACCGGTACTGCGCCAACCGATGTTAATGGGTTTTAAAGGTCCTGTAGTCGTTGACTCACGTGAGCATTTATGGAAATGGAAATCCATAAATTGTAGCAATTTTTTTTTAAACATTAACGTCAGCAAAAAAACACCACCGAACACACAGACAACAATTTCTTCTGTGTAAATACCATTACACCCATCGTCGAACAAAACACCTCGCGTTTAACATAATGGTTCGCTTTTCATTTGCTGAAATGCTGTTTTACTATTATTTTTATGCGATCGTAAATATTATTACCGATTGTGTACCGCACCACAACTCGTACCCCACAACATTGAGGCAAACAATAGAGTCGCCTACAGTTCGGAAAGTACCACCGGTGCGATCTTCACAAAATCGTTAGCCGATCACGCGTTAGTGGCAGTTCATTTGTTACGACCAAACTGCTGCACCGTCCTCAGTTGCGGTTAATGGGCCGGGCAAATGTGGCCGGGCTGCATTTGTCTTTTTTGTTGTGCCGATTGTAGTGATTGTAACAATTTGATGCGTTTTTATGAGCCATTCTTCTCTACTGTTTGACTTTCTTCATCCCGACCGCCCATGCTAAACTACTTAGACGAACCCCGTCACACCATCTCGAACTGGTTCGAATGTAACAGTCAGTGTCATGTGATTGTTTTTCTTATTATTATTTTAGTTTAAACACAATTATTTCCTCACAATTGAACGATACTTTAGTAAATGCATAACGAGTTGTACGGCCACTAGGCAACATTCATCCTCCCCAGCCGCTTTGCTGATTCATGTGAAAGTAAAACAAAACCACCCCCTGGACGACAGAGCAAACTCCAGTTTGTCATTTTCTAGACCCCTTCCGTTGGTTTGATTTATATTTATTCAGCTTTTCACCAATCGGACACTAACACGGACAGCGCCATCTAGCAGAATCGATTGCAAGCTCGTACCCGCTGGACGAAGATATTGTTTATTTGTTTTATCCGTTATTCGTCGTTCTGCTTCGTTCTCTCTGCCGTGTGTTAATTTTAATTTAATCTTTTGCTGAAACAACACCACGCACACACACACACTACCCACAGGTTTTGCTCATAAATTTGCATTCAACTTAATCCACACTCTGTGCGCATTAATTTAACTCGTCACGGGTACCGTCCACGCACATGGAGCGGTCGAGTTCGCTTCAACCTCGCCACACCATTTATTGCGTGGAGCAGCACTGAGACAGAATAGGGAGTTTTGTGAGGTCCAGTTTCTTGTTTTGATCGACAATTTGATTCTTCAGCTTCAGCACTTCCGCCAAGGCGGACGGGTGAACGCCCAACACTACCCACCATCTCATTCTGCATTGACCATTTGTCATCGAATTAATCGAACTGCCACAAACTAAAAAAACGGATCAAAGCCGTATTGTTTACCGAAGCATGCATTCTTTACTAAAGGCGCCTTGCTAACCTTTCGCAAAACTACAAACTGGTCCGGCGGTCTATAATTCTGGCTGTTCACAGTTTTTTCTCTAACACGAACACCCTTACCGAATATGGCCGATGACCTTTTCGCGCCCTGCCAGCAGTATAAATGTACCCGGGGAGGGAGGTCTTCGAAATTGTAGCTCGCCTGGCACAATGGCGAAATCTACCAGCCCACCAAAACCATAGTGTACCGCACCTCGCGAGGCCTCCCCGAAAAATAATTGTGAGCCACGCTGCGTAGGTGTGAGCAAGGGCGCACGATTCGTTTCGCAGCGGGCGCATGGCAGCTTCAGCTGTCATAATTTCGGGCGCCCTGCAGCCCAATCTAGCCCAAATGCACACGCCGCGCTCGATCTAACTCGTGGCGAAGGTGAGTGATGAGCGGGAGGTGAATGTCTTGGGCGCTTTCGTGGCGCGGCCACCGAGAGCCGTTGGAGGCTGTTGTGATTAAATTTCGACTCACAGCTGTGTGTGCACGTGTGTGCAGCGCATTGCAACGACCGTTGCGCTCCGCTCCACCCTTTGCATTATGGGTGCACATTTCGCCCAAGGTACTAACCCCCGGCCAAGGTCGACCGGGGGCAGGTCTCGAGTTCACCGTTGCGTGGAAGCGACTACCCCCCGAGAACCTTCTCATTAGCTGGCGTACGTGGACGTCGTGTCGTGTCGTGCAAGAAAACGCACCCTACACGCAGCACAACGCACAAGCAACGGTGGCTGCGTCACGAGTGCGTATGCAAAGCATGCTGCCGCTTGATTGTGTTGCAGTAGTTGCACCAGACGTACCACGCCGAGGACGCCAGCTAATGAGCGGCCCCAGATGATTCTGAAGTGAGCGGTTTCGGGAACGGGTGACTGGTGAGAGCGCGTGAGCCGTGTCACGGAACGAGTTTTTCCAACCGTGAACGCCGGTGACTGGAAAGAGGTGACTGATTAAGCCGATAACGCCGTAGTGCGCGTTTGGTTCGAAGGTTTCGCTTTATTTTTAGAACCGGCATGAGCGCGTGAACGTGACACGGCCGTTCCCTTGCTAGACACCCGCATCTGTCGGTTTCGCTACTGTCACTGCAGACAGTGTGTGTGTCCTTTAATGCGCACGATGCTCACAGGTGAATGACATGCTCGCATTAGAGGAACAAAATAAATGTTAAGCCGTAATCTCTCTCAAACATTTTGAATGTAAACAAACCGATGAAAATAAGCATTTTATCCGTTCATGTATGCCTTAAACTCTCTGTTAAGTCCTTCTTATGCAATGAAGGTAGCATTATTTTGAGCCAATAGCTTTATCATAAATTGCCAAACGTTTGGCTTAACGTATCTTTAAACTAAACCAAACAAACTGAAGCCTTTGAGTTGCTTTAAAGCAACGATCGCTGGACTGGTCTTGTCTTGTTACTGTGCAATGCCTTAATCTCCGATTTAGACTGAAATAAACAAACACGGTAAAAAGAAGACCATGAACCTCCTGTTTTACCACCTGACGAGACCCGATCATCGATTGCAATCACGAGCAGCTATACTGCTATACTTTCAACAACTTATACAATAAATCATTTGCATACTCATTAAACGCCAACCATAGTGTCCCGTTTAATTCGCATTATTCGCCAACTGCTGCCAGCATCGCCCCACCGCTTTTATATCTTCCAGCACCGTGCTGTACGGGGGGGGGCACGTTTCGTGCGCGGTGAACAATTTCTCACCGACGACACCATAATTCCGTTCTTCGGGTTAGGAGGGTTAGAGGCGTCATAAATTCTCGATGCTGACGATTGCTAAACTTCATCGCTTGAAGCTTTTTTTTTATTTCGGTTTTTGTTACTTTACCACACCACGCTCATCATAGCCATAATCTTGCGCGCGCTGCATTGCATTCGTGGAAGGGCCTCATCTCAAGCAGCACCAAGTGAACCAAAAAAGGCTAACAAACCCCCCTAAGCCATTGCACACCGCAGCGTACTCGATCAAATGAGACTGCGCAGCACTTTTTTCGTTTTTTTGTTTGGTTAGTTTTGCGTTGCTATTTACAGGGCCCTGGGCAAGGGCAAAGACGAGCATGCAATAGAAAAAAGCACACAAAAGTTAAGGGAAAAAAAGTTACGAGTTTGGTGGAAAAACTCGA
This sequence comes from Anopheles coluzzii, assembly GCF_943734685.1. Lineage (NCBI taxonomy): Eukaryota > Metazoa > Arthropoda > Insecta > Diptera > Culicidae > Anopheles > Anopheles coluzzii. The sequence continues at coordinate 10,372,021 of NC_064670.1, read as the reverse complement.
CACCACCGCAAGCTTCTCCACCATACTCTCCGGATGCTCCACCGCAACATCATCGGCTGTGAGGATCGTGACATAATCTTAGCATAAATCATAGTGCACTATCATCTCCCGCGCTAGAGCTAGAAGTAGATGAAACTTTGTGCAACAACGACGACAAACCGTCGGGCACGGGAAAATGAGAAAACGACGACGACGACGACTTTTGCTAGTCGGCGATCTGGCGGCTTTGGTCCGTCCTCATCTCACCTCCAGCCACACAGCGCGATCGGGCGTATCGTCGGGCGAGAGCAAGAGAAGAAAAAAACTCCAACCAACCCAAACCAAAGGTTGAGTTGTGCGGTGGTGCGACCTCGCGTTAACTTCTTGGCAATTTCCATAATTATCCCGCCACGACGGAAGGGAGCGGCCATACCCGCTGCGGCTCGAATCATCACCATCGGGTCAGTGGGAAAAGCTGGTACTAGGGACGGTGGCGGAAAGGTGCATTACAAGGGAGGAAGCAATATGTGTGCCATTTGTGGTACAATTTTGGAGCAAAGTTTAGTGAAAAATGCACCGCAAATGCCACATTTTGTAGAGAAAAAAAGGGACTGTATTTTCAGCCCGCAGTTGGATATATTTTACGTTCGTTTTAACGTGAAATAAAAGTTTATATTTTGTTTTATTGTGAAAGAATACGTGTAAAAGTTATTCAGAAGGAAAAATGTGTTTATTTCGTTTCGATTGTCTTAAAAGCGACAATTTTGCTAGGCAAATTGCCTACATTTAGGCGACTTTTATGACATTTTTGGCGAATAAATTGCTTAAATATCGTCATTTTGCTTTAATCCTAACACAACAATCAGTGCAATTGCGCTACAAAACACTTCTACCCGCCGAAGGGTTAGACTGAAGCATCATCTTCTTCCAACCACCAACCAAACATGGCGTGATAAAGTGATGTGCAGATAAAAATTTAAATACGACACGTTGCATCATCGCACAAACGCACCGCAACCACGCCATCGAACGGTTGCTTAGGATGCGTGCACAGTGTGTGCTGCTAGCGGCCCGATGCAAGATGCAGTCAGCTGCATTGGCCCCTGGGAGGAAGACAGTGTGTGTCTTGTCGACACGTAAGCGCACCCACAAACTCTCCCCACCATATTTTTTTTTTTTGCTATTGTCACGCTATCGCTTTTGTGTGCGCGATTGTGCCGAGTTGTTGATCGTGCCGAGATGCTGCTGCAACGAAAAGCAACGCCACCAGCATCTCGCATGGCATCTCGCCTGGCGCATGCGGTACAGCCATTCCCACCAAAGCGTGAACGTGAAAAACTTTACCACGCAGCAGAACGCAAAAAAGTGGGCGAAAGTGGGGAAAAAAACACACAACGAGCACACTACGAACGCCCAAAGCTTTGCCAACATTTTAACGAGTTCGCGCACCGCACGGCGATGACATATTTTAATTTTCCACCAGCTCTTTTCATGCCTTCGAAACGCCACTAATCCGCACGCTGCCCCGAGAAACACGAGCTGAAAAGGGGGCGAGAGGGGGGGGGGAGAACCGAGCGGGCACAAAAGTTGAAAGTTTAACCATAAAACATATTTTATGCTTGTTTCTCAAACATTTGCCACTTTGCACTCGCGAGCCCTTTTTGCATTCAATTGCGCACCGCTGGTGCTGGTGGCTGGAAAATGAGTACCCCACTTCCACGTTCTCCTGTGCACTCCGTAGGGCAGGGCGACCGAGAAAATCGCGCCAAGCCAAAGTGCGATTGTCCACAAGTGCCGCGCACCAGTGACACAAACAACTTTATGCAACAGAGTCTCAATTGACGCCTCTCCCCCCCTCCCCCCCTCCCCCTCTTGTTTTGCTGTTGTTTGGGTAATGTTGTTGTTGTTTGCGACCAAAAACCACCAATGATTGTTTCGTCTGCTCTTTGATGTTTAAAGATTACTCCCGCTCCCGTTGCCGTGTGGAGCTCTAGGGGGACCGCATGCTTTTGGCGCTGACAGGGAAAAAATGCACGTGAAGTGCATTCACTTTCATCCATCTGTACGGCGCCAACACAACGCAGGGCGGTCTGTCAACAAAACCAACCGAGTGGGAGTGCATTTCCCGTAAAAGCGTGATCGATTTATTATTATGCTCTGTTGCAACACATGCACAATGTGTGTTGAGTTGGTAGGACGCTAGAAAAGAGGCACGGCTGTGGGGGACGATGTGTTCACACTTTGCCTTATTGCTGATGGCTTATGTGATGTGTGACGATCGGTTCTACCCTTACAACACTGTACTTTTGTCCACAAAGTGTTTAAAAGCAACAAATTGCAATCAATAATTGAGTTATTTAATGTATAATTTACCACACTTTTCACAATCATCGTCGAACAAACGATTAATTCCTATTAAGTGGTTCATCCCATTTTGGCGTTCTACTTGCGAGCGTTTCAACACATCGCAGACGTGCCAACAACATCCAATGCATCCCACATCCTCCTCAAATCAAGTGATAAATGTTCATTGTGCTTTATCACGCCATCTGTCTCCCCTTTCTGTCCATCTATCCTCCACACAAAAATAAAACTGTAACCGTTCTTTCCCCATTCGCTATCGTTTCCACTCAACCGACTCGACGGAACCGATGATGGAACGCACAACCCCAAAGATTGGGGCAAATATGTTGCAATGGGTCTGTGTTTGTGTGTGGTAATGGTTAGAATTTAAACAATTAAACCACGCTTTCCATTATGTGCCCACACTGCTTTCGCTTCATTTCCAATTGGTCCAGGCAACGACTACCGCCAATGAGCCTGCAACCGCCAGATATGGCTTTACCCGCTCGAAAGCGGACCTATCAACCGGCCAACCGGCCCTGGCCAGACATAATCAATGGTTTTGTATGGATGGCAATAATTACATTATGAAATTATGATGCGCATGAGATAGGCACGCTAGTTTTGCTGCATTTTGTAATGCACGCTGCAACAAATCAGCTATTTTGTGGCAAAAGCGTCAGGTCAGCCCAGCGCTGCACAGCGATATCAATCAAAAAAGGTTGGATGGTAGCCAGTCAGTCAACCGGTCAGTGGCGGGAAGCCAGTTTGGCCAGCGATTTCGTCGATGCCTGTATGATCCCATTCCGAAGCACTGCCACTGCCATGCACTGTTGCATCGCGGTTGGATTACATTTTATGTTTTAACGACCTTTCCGGTTTCCGGTAAATGCCGGTTATCTACCTTCCCTCATGTGTATCAAAACCCGCTCGATCCCAACCAATGGTTGGATGTAGATTCTTTATGTGCCGTTGATTATGTTGCGTCCGTGCAGGCCGGCAGTCAGACAGGGGGGCAGATGGAAAGCTTTAGAGGTGCTTTGGATGGATGTAAATTACCTACACCTACCCACCCAGCAGCAGCATCGCTAATCCATCCATTTGCTACCTACGAATAGAGGCATTGCACACATATTAAATTGATGCAATTGGGTACTAATGCAACATTTTCACCAACACCGAACCGGCTCGCTAACAAATTCAATTTAGTGTGGGATCAATTTGCAGCGTGCTGTATGGAAATTTACAGCACTTGTAATACATTCATCACATGCACACACATCGAGATTGCAATTGCTTGCAAGCCACAAACTATCAGCTCGTTATCAACGGCAAGCTTTGCAGTAGAATTGCTTCTCCGCTTTTCTTTTTTCACTGGCACCGCACGTTTGGTCACGCGCATTTCAATGTTAATTTGGCTCCGTTGGCTTCCTGCCGGCCGCCGCCGCCGTACGCAATCATGGGCAGTTAATTTTCCCGGCCGCACGCATGAAGCGCACGAGGCAAACGCATGTTTGTAATTGCCCCCAGTGCCACCGCGGAGTCGATGAGCGCGCTTTTCCCCACAGACCGCTCCACAGGAGCGCAGCGGCGGAGCCAAACAAACAAACAAGCAAGTCACAGCATCAAAATCCACCCCACAACGGTGCACAATTTAAGGCGTATCGGAACCAGCCTGAACCAATAACGCCAGTAATTACACCACGCCGGGTGAGCTGAAACGTAATGTTTACCCCATTTGCCGGGGTACAGTGTTGTACCGGTGAAAACGCAGGCGAAAGATCACAATTTGTCTCGCCTCGTGCAGGATCTTGCCGCTCGGTGGGAAAGTGAACGCACTAACCTACCAATAAACATGTGTATGGGCATGCAAGTGTAATGATTATTGATCCAAACTGTTCATTTATCAAACAGCTTCACCGAATCTGTGCTCAGGGCACATCACGTGGAAGGTGAAAGTTAAAAAGGTGATTAAAAGTTTGGTCGGTAGTTCCCAATTTTCCCTTTTTTCATTGCCCCCGAAAAACAAAACACGACATCGATTGGACTGTTTTTCTGAAAACAAAAGCACCCGTGACAGGCAATGGTTCCGACAGTGATTGTCACTGGAAGTAGTTTGCACAAATTGCAAACAACTCGTGTCGATTGAAAATTCTCATAAAACATGACGCTAAACAGTTGATACAACTAGCATGTTTCATCAAGTAATTTGTTGCTTCAAAATTGCTTTTACACTGTAATATCCTTTACATTTAAAACAAGCTCTTAATGCTTAAGCATAAGTCTAACTTTGAAAATATATGGAAGTACTCCTTTATTCGATCAAGTTTATCATTCAATTACTCCTATTCGATTTAATTTATCGCCTAGCTTACTTGTGGTTTAAAAAGTTTAGCAAAAATAGTCACTAGCAGCCATGCGAGAAGCACCTTCCTGCCCTTGACAAGCTATTTTGCCAAACATGACAAATTAGTCAGCATTATGTTCCTATCATGGCCACACGCCTATTATATATAGTGCGGATCAACACTATCAGACGAAATTTTCATTACGGTGCTTCACCGTCTAATTTATCATCCAACGCACACAAACTTTGATCACACCAGCAAAAAAACATGATCCAACATAGCATCTTTCCTCTTCATTATTGCTACATCATCATCCTCCAGTGTAGGGTGCAAAATCCCATCATCCCACCGCTAAACAACACGCTACATCCAACGAGTGTTGATTTTACGGGCAATGTGAGCCACATTTTAGTTCGTGGGATATCTTTTTCTGTGTTACGCGAAAGGTCAACCGTTTGAGCTTAGAAACGAGATGAAAGGAAAACACTACACCTTCAACAATGTAATCTGCGCCCAAAATTAAACGATACGACATTGTTCGCTCCCCCCGCTACCCAATGGCGGCGGTGCCTAAAGAAAGCTAATTTTATCAAAATCTACACCACAGCTCCTCACGCTCCGCGCAGCAGTGCGTCCTTCACAGTGACATTCGATGCGTGCTTCAATCGACATCCGATGCCTAAGCTCTGCCAAGCAGCAAGCATCTTCCTCACTGTTAGCCACGGTCGGCGCTTCGCATCTGTCATTATTCCAGCACCGCGAGACTCGCGACTGTCACACGTGTGCAAGGCTTGTGGCGGCGGCGTGTGGAAAATAGTGCATTCGAGTTTAATTAGTTTTCATCTTCCACGCCACGCAAGGCTTCCCCGAATGCGTGCCACGGCGATGCACGATGTGAAACTTTTACAGCCCAGCAGATTTTGGACGAGTCTTTTTTTGCCATGTATAATACAAAAAAAGGCTTCATACACACACATGGCTACTGCCACACACGCTCAAAGCTAGGGCGAATCGGAAACGAAGTTAATCCCCTTAGGAAGCGAATTTTTTGAACCACTCGGCACACTCGAGCACTCCATCGGAAGTAGTTTTGCGCTACGAGCAGCTATGGCATATTCAGCAGAGAACAGCCAAACGGTCGTTGAAGGACGCGTCAGAAGATAGAAAAAAAAGTACGCGTGAGAACCGTTGCGTACGAAGCGTTGCGGTTCTATACTCAAAGCCAACCGGATATGTATGCATCATGTGCTGTCGATGCTGATCTGGCAATTTGTCGGCCGGCAGACGGACGGAATGCCGGCGCGGACGTGCGAGATTTGTAGCAATCTTTATTAAATCTTTTATCTAGATTCCAAAATTCCGTTCAAGCGTTTTAGCTTGCCTCTCGGCTCGCTGGTCGTTTAGTCTGTGGTGCCTGTTTTTGTTTCAAACTCACCCAATTTACTTTCCAGTTTATTGGAGCGATTGAAAAATTTGCTGACAGACCGGTTCGGATTCGCGGTCCTAGTCCGTGCTGCTTCTTTGCCCCATTTCTATTACATGGTACCGCGTGCTGCAGCAGGGCCAGCAGAACCGTTTTGGATGGAAGTGGCTTAAAGTTAAGCCAAGAATCACTCGAATCACTACCGTACGGCCATCGTTTGTAGCTGAAAGCGGTCTTTTGCGCTCGCTTACCAAATGGTAGCCGATTAATTGGTCGGTTGTCTTCTCAATCTCTGCCAGCCGATAATTGGTTGTGCCTCGACTGCACACACACACACCCCGTCTCACCCGATCGGGACGAGCGAAAAGGACGCGTCTGCAGTAACGCTTCCGCTTTCTTTCACATCCGGAATCGTTGCTCCACCGTGTGCAGAGCCATGGGCAGTGGGATACCAGCCAGCAGCCAGGCGGTGAAAGATGTGTGCCAGTGTAAATCGAATACCTTACGCTGCCAGCCACCATCGGTAATTAGAGCTGTGCTTCTCCGTTTCCCATGTACCTTTTCAAAGAAGGTTTGGTCGATTGATTAAATGTGTTATCCCAGTTATCCGTCGTTCTTGGCCACTTCTTCACTCCAGTCCCTGCAGGTTACATCACAATGAGAAGTAGGGTTTTAGCTTTAAGCTCTTTTCTTTAAGCTACAAGCACAAACTGGTGTAAGCATACTGAAATGGAGCTTAGAGATGTGTAACGTAATCGTAGATAGTTGGCAAAGATTCGTAATTGTTCGTCACAGAATTACCAAGGTAGGAAATTGCCACCTTATGTCACATGAATTAGAGAACATTTGAAAAGCATTTTAGATAACATTAAAACCCTTTAAGATGTTTTCAAAATCAATTCATTCTATTCTGAATTAACAGTTATCTTAAAAACTCCACAAAAAACCTTCAAAAAGTATTCAAAAATAACAATTTAATAGAAAGAACAATTTCTCTCAAATAAAATTTTTCATCACATGATGATGTTTCTTGCGATCGAAGAAAGTTTCCTTCTTATCAAAACATGTTCAATTAGGAGCGGCACAAGCATTAACAAGGTTCCGGCCTTAAGTAAACAACATCGCAAAACTCCAACCACAACAGCAACAATAACAACGGCACTGGCCACAACTAAGTGCTTATTGTTACAGCGCAAACGCCGCATCTGGTGCAGCATTGCAAAACTTCAACAATCAACAATTTGCACAAAACGTTTATCTTAGCTTTCCTGCGTAAAGCCAATATCACTGCGGCTCGTTGCCGAAGCTCGGGTGGATAAGTTGCGCCCCAAGTCGCTGGTGGCTTGTGTACCGCCAGGTGTACTTACGGAGAGGCAGTTAGTTTTTGTTTTACTTTCACCGGCTGTGGCATAATTTTTGATAGCCACTGGCCAGGGCGCTATCCATCTCCCTGCCCGCGGGGCCATTGCGCTACCCAAGTGCCGATGGTGTACGTTTTATTGATACTAAAAGTAATAGAGAAACCGTGAAGGAAGTGAGTGAAATTCGCTCCAATAACGAATGGATGGCTTCTGCTAGCGGTATCTGGTGGCCGGCAGTTGTAGCTTTGTGTTGTGTTGGTGTAGTTGGTCCCACTTCCTGCAGGATAAACGTAGCAACCACTGACTCGCTGATCGTTACTGTTACTTTCTTAACGCCTATGTATTCAGCTTCACCACGAACAAGTTTCGTGCTGTTGTTGCTCATCTGCCGCATAATTCATCAACGCAGCGCCGGAATGCCCGGCCGAAGCAGCATTACCGGTGTGAAAAAGCATTACGGTACACGGCGAGGGAAATTAAATGAAGAACAACTACCAAACCCAGGGGTAGTGGGGTACTGTACAGCGTGGATGCTGTAAAATTCTTCGTTGCCCATTTCTACTGCTAATACAACCACTACTACCAAGTACCAAACCAACGGGGTGGTGCAGCGAGGAGTGGCGCCGGTGCCGGCACACGCGGTGCCGAACTTTTACTGCAGCGAAACTTCACCGACGAATACCAACGCTCGCAGGGTGCGTTTCTGTGTGCACTTCGAAACCACACCGATCCATCAGCGTGTTGTGCGCCCACCCGGCCAGTAGATGGAAGGAAGCTGGAGAGCAGCAGAGCTACACACAAAAAAAGAGCCAATAGCAAACGCCACGTTACATCAGGCAGGGCCGGTAAGGTAATTAAATTTAATATTTGAAACCATTATCTCAGCCGTCCATTTTAGCATAAAAACTGTATCATACCATTTTTGATGGCAGAAAAAGCGACAAGGCAAGGGGAAGGTTAGAAGTGCAGGTGCGAGGGTGTTGGACCTATTTCTACTTCTTCTTTTTCTTCCTAGCCCTGCCAGCTCTACCCTCGGCCTGAACCATCGGTTTTGCTCGCGCATGGCGTACTTTTCTTCCAACTCACGTTTGGGGAGCAGATTTTCCAACCCTCTTCCCCTCAGCCCGGTAGGAGAATGTTAGCGATTTAGACTTGAAGTTTTTGCTAGCTGGCTGGCCGTTTTTCTTTTCCCTTCGCTCTCTTATCGCTGTTGCGTTTTATCTTTCTTATTCAACTCGGTCGACCGCTTTTCTCTTCAGCACACTCGCTGCGGTGCAAAACGGTGCCCCATTTCGACCAGGGATTCGAGACGAGAGAGTTGAAAGTAAATCATCATAGCATCCACCATGCATGTTGCATCATCATCGCCTGCCTCGTATGCACCATTACGCGTTGGCGTACCTTTTCCGCTGCGCTGCGTGTCGGAAAAGTTGCGCCAAAGGGTTGAGGTGAGAAATTGAAAATAAATCAGAAAACCGTTTAAGAAACCATTTCTTGCGCGTCTGCAATACTCGACAGGAGAAACTGAAATTGCAAAATAGCGGTGTATCAAAGTGCCTTAGGAAGGCTAGACTTTGGATAAACTAAGAATATCAAAACCCCAAAAACTGCATAAGCGATAGTTGTTCTATTGTTTCATCCTCTGTATGTAAATTTATAATCTTTTAGTTGAGAAAGTGTATCAGCTCAAACAAGTAACTGGTAACCATATTTCAAAGCTCATTGTTCACCAGAACAGTGCTACATCCTCTTAGTGTTTGCACCTCACTAAAAGATGCTTTCAGAACTACTGCACTGTTTATTGATTTAGCACTTCAAAAGTCCATTTATAAGCTACCAAATTTCCACAGACACAGACGTACCTTCTTTCCGGAAGGGGAGGGGACAAGAAGAGGCCTGTGCCATCCTTTCTTCAAGTGGCATCCCTACGACTGTCGACAACGAAAACTTTACCGTCCAAACAACACGGACGCCGATCATGAAATCATCTATACGGGACATGCTAATGAAGTTCGAACTATCGAAGGCAAGATTCCACCCAGGCACCCAGGGGGTGATGCTGTGGCGCCAGTCCCGTCCCCTCCTGTGCACTGGACGGCAATCGCAATCGATACCCGCACCAGCCGTTATCTCCAAATATCTACACCCAGCAGGACCTATCCCCCAGCTCAACCGAGCTCAACACCTGAAACCGAGCGCTCGGTTGCTACCTATAGCTCGGTTGTGATTTCCCAACCCTAGACTCACTGATGCATGTCTGATTGAGTGGTATTTTGCATACTTTCGCATCAGCTAGCGATGGAGCGTAGGTGGGTAGAGCGTACCTTTCCCGATGTTTTGTGGATGCGGCTGCTGCAGTCGAATAAATGCATGGGATGGATGGGAAAATAGGACATAAACATCAACACAGTGCATCAACCATCATCACCACCAACACCGGCGCTCGGTCGTTTGCTCTGGTCCGTTCGGTATCGTCTCATGCAAAAGGACAGAGCAAGCCGTCTCCGTATCCTTTCATTATGTTGATGTTTGTCTCTGCGGTGCGCCTACAGTGTGCCGGAGCGTCGTTAGCAAATCGAGAAAGCATAACAATTCAATTCGATTCGGAAGAGGCTTTGCTGCAACGAACGACAAAAGCTCAAGGTACGAGCGCTCGGCAGAAACAATCACGAACTCGTACGAAATGTCGAATGCACTTAAGAAGAGGTGCGTTATCGTGCCCAATGCCCAATGTGCACGAATATGCAGCATGCATTCAAGAGCAGAAGACGATTAACGGGTCATAGGCACTCGGCAGATTAGATTGCATTCTAAATTCCTTCCTAGAACCGAACGGAAGTATCAGCCACTGGTCGTTCACACTAATCAGTGGCCGAGAAAGAAAGAGAGAGAGAGAGAGTGACTGATTGGATCGATTGATTCGGTCGAACTATGGGGATAATCCTCTGCAGAACCTCCCCTCTACCAGGCCGGGACGTGAGTGTTAACGATTAGCACGTGATATTTGTCTGCCGCAAACTCAAGTACGTGCATCGAGCTTTTTATTTCGAATTTTGCTCCTCTTCCTAGAAAGGCATGTTTCGTGCGGCTGCAAACCAGGACCAACTTTCCAACTGCACGCGACGCACTTGAAAGTGGAACCACCGGCCACCGCGAGCGCCACAGACGAGTGGAAAGAAAGCAGCCGTCCCCACCGGCACGCTCATCGGTCCCTCGGCTCGAGAGATGGGACGTCTCTCGTTTGTGGTTACGCATTTCATTTCATTTCATTTATTTTCATTTCATTTTTTTTTGCGCGTAATGCGGTCAATTGCATACTGTGGTCGGGTGCTGTAATTAAAATCGTTCCGCTTCCGTTGCACCCGCAAGTGGAAACCGCACAGCAATACTCCACTTTACGTTGCCATAAAGTTTGTTGGTTTTTTTTTGTGAAACAAGGTTTTTTTGTTTTGCTCAATTTGTGGTGATGACAATCAATTTAAAAACACACACACACACACAGTATTTAAAACTTATTTCCCATAGCCCACCGCCTGAGTAAGCGAAAGGCCATTTCATTTCCCCAAACAAGGCCCCCTGATGAGTTCTGGCGGGGAAGAATTATTAATTCCCCTTTCAATATCGAACCCAACGCCCACTGGAAAGTAGCCGCCTACCGGCAAAATGAGCACAGTTCATGCAGCCATTTATTTCAATGCGGCTCATCATTATTTTTCACTTCCACTTGCCGGGCACGTGTTTGACTTTTGCATCATTGAACATAATTTGTGCACCGCCCTCATCTGCTCTGGTGCAATACATAGTATCCTGGGGCACAGTTTTTTTTTGTTTCTTTCGCTATACTTTCATCCACCATTTTGTAAGAGAGCTTGTTCAATGTTTGTTTGTCAGTGTTCGTTGTGACCTTCACGGTACGATCGATCAAATATTAAAAGAACGGTTCCATAATTTACGCTCACCGGTAATTGCACAGCCCTCGGTCCCACCTAGCAGCAGCTGCAGCAGCGTGAGATTGACTGAGCCGCCGTGTGCCGTGTCTACACTGTATCCGGTAGCGGTTTTCATCCAGACCGAACAATCTCCTGCCCTACCAGGGTCGTTAGCAGTGGCCAATGCAGTTGCCGAAGAAAGCTGTGAAATTTCACGTACGACCGAGAAAGATTTAATGTGAACGGTTTCGGCAAATAGTGGATCGTTGTTAGCAGACCTTACCCGTGGTAAAAGGTGACTGTAACACTGCCTGGGAGATTATCACGGGGATGATTGAAGGAGAGCGAAATTGCTGCTGCGAGATGGCCAAAGAAGTTGCGTGGTTATTTAAACCTAATATTTGCTGAAAGTTAGTTTTAATATCAAAAATATTTTAAGTTGGCTTAAGCATGCATACTGTTAAGTAAATGGTAATGCTCTAACACTTCCGCAAGCTAAATATCATGTTTTAAAAACATTTATTTTTGAGCCGGTCTCGTAGTACAGTCGTCAACTCGTACGACTTAACAACATGCCCGTCATGGGTTCGATCCCCAAATAGACCGTGCCGCCATACGTAGGATTGACTATCCTGCTATGAGGGGAAATCAATTAGTCACTGAAAGCCAAAGCCCACTAGTGGTACAGGCAGGACTTGACCGACAACGGTTGTTGAGCCAAAGAAGAAGAAGAAAAAAAAACATTTATTTCAGTACCTTACTATGCCGGATGCGACCAAAAACATAAAGGGCAAAGAAGGGCTTTTTTAAATTAATTGAATCACAAAAACTCATGAAACGGAAAGTAAGGCACTTAATTTCAACTACACGCTCCACCCCATCCATCCATCCCACTTTAATTATCGCAAGCAATTAGCTCAAACTGCAGTTTCATCACTGTAAAGCAACAGTATAGATTCACTAAGATAAAACCAATCCCGACGACGGACTTGTACGACTAAACAAAAAATAAATGCCACCCCAACAAATAGAGCCATTAAATTTGATGAGTTCATCAAAAGTAAAACATAATTAATCATACAGCACCTTCGAGCGGTCGGTCGCTCCCAAACCCCCAAATGCCCCTGTTGCAGATGAGACAGCAATAACTGGCCGGAAATCAAGTACACAGGATCATGTTCGTGCTATCACTGCAGCCCAGATCTAATAGCGCAAGGGAAGAGAGGCTACCAATACCGGTAACCGCTCGCGGTGTAATGTTTTGCGCGCCCTCCCCTGTAAAGCGATCTTTCATCTTCAGCGCCCGGTGGTTCTGCTGTGCTGGCCAGCTGTCCAGCCCACAACAGCCGCACCAAACCCACTGTATCTCCGATCGCTCGGTGTTTCATCAGCATCCGATTAAACGCAAACCGGTGGGTGGGCAAAACGACCCCGCGAAACATTTTACCCCGGGCTGGCGTGTTCTGTGGGGCGTGTTCGTGCGTGATGTGAAGTGGCCTACATTTTCGGGGCTGATGGCTAATGCTATCGTGCCCTATCGCACCCACTGCCCTTCCAGTGCGTCCGGTTAGACGTTGCGAACGCCCGACAGCCTCGCCACTCTCACGATCGTACTGCTAACGTAGGGGATGCTTACTTAGTTTACTTCTCGCCTACCTTACCAATCGTAATGAGGTAACAATTGGTGGGGGGGGGAGTCCGGCGGGTTTCAAGTTCAGCTGCAGTGGAATTGTTGGTTACGCTTCGCACTGGCAAACGTTCATCTCTTCTCGCTCATCTCAGGCTCATTTGCACAAATTTGTAGACACTTCTTTCACACGCTACGTTGCTAGCCGCACACCAAACGCCGAGATGAGGGAAGGCGTTTGAGCATAATCATTGGTACACCCTCCCTTCTAAGGGGATCTTTGGGCTTCTTTTAGAGCCCTTTCTGTTGTTGCACTGGTACTCGTACCGTCTCGTACCATCTGTTGGTGTTGCCTCATCGCGATAACTATTTCGAGATTTCAATGAAATGCGCGTGCAGTGCCTTATGGGGATGGTGTAGTTTCTACCCTTATTTCTATTGCTGTTGGTACTTCATTTTGTTCCCCTGCCACAGCTGCTTCGTACAAATTGTGGGCAATGACCAATGAGTATCATCATCTAGATGTACCTTGAGTAAGCAATCGAACAAGACATTCAAAATGAATCGAGAATCTTGTCTCGTGTCTAACATGTTTAGTTTTGAAACTACACAAAAAGTTTCTTGAAGTTAGTTTTGACTTTAAAATATCTTATGAATTTTCTATATTCTAGAGATATTTCTATATTCTTTTAAATCTATTGCCTGCCTTACAGTGTTTTGCTTAAAAACTAACTAGTCCACCACACCATCTATTTTCCGCTCTATAATAATCGAAACCATCAACCCCATCACTATTTACAACCACGGCACTTTGTGGGGGATTACACGGTTCCTCCCCGAAATTGCATCCTCCATCACGCACGCCGCATCGAACGGGCGGACCTATTTCTCATGGCCCAAAACACGATTCACATCTGGACGGAAATTGCACACTTTCCTGCCCATTGCCCACAATTCACAGCCCCAGCTGGCGTGGAGCAAACCCCATTTTCGCGAACCTCAATCGAGTACATCTGAATCTTACCCTCAATCACTCGCGATGCCATATCGCACCAGTTCGTTTGCCGAAACTCCGTACATTGTACAATGCGCTACAATCAGCCGATCTCCAAACCGAATCCATAGCGGGCTAATAAAAAAAAGGAACGATCCAGCTTAGACCCTTCAAACGCGTGTGGTTGGCCCACATTTTTATCCCGCAAAGTGAACGAAACCTTATTTTAAAATTTCTATTCTCTATCCGCTCAGAGTTACTATTAGCAGTGAAAAACAGTAGCACGAAAGCAAAAATCATTTGTCAAACGAGGCCAACACTTTACGGGCTACATTTTAATTAAAGCCTCCACGTGTGGTATTATCGCTTACGGGGGAGACCGGATTAATAAGCCTAAGCCCTTATGCTTGTCGTTCCAATTTTCCGTTTCTTTTCAATGCACAATCGACCAGGGGCAGTTGGCGTTTTGCAAATCGTTTTTTGTTTCCTTCCCCACACAAACATTCGATTTACAACGTGACCAACCATTAACGATGTCCGATCATCGGTGGATTAGCATCGAACCACCCACCACCCCGTTGGAAAATGGTACTGGGTACTTAGGGTAGAGTGAGAGCAAGGCAACACTCGCGCTAAAGTGGCAAAAGTTTCGCAAAACATGCACACACACACACACACACACACACATAGTTCGTGTCCACCGAGCGCCGGTGTGCCGCGTGATTGATTTATCTCGTAATAATTGTTTCGCTCTATCTATCGGTACACCAGGCCGATATTAGCGCGTCGTCATCGTAACCGTCGTGACAAAACGAGGGGGAACCGAAAGTTCTCACACCTCTCACTTCCCGGTGTAGTGCCAGGGTGGGCATAGGGATGGATTTTGGACCGAAAGACAGCAACAACAGTAACAAACCATAAAATAAAAGCCTTGTTTGCTGTGAAGTAGATTAATGAAATTTGTCCATCAAAAGGCTTCGCCCAGCTGACCTGTTCCAGTCCCCCCAAGGGGCCCCACGGGTTCGAATTGGTTCGGATACGCTTACAGGTCAATAATGGGCTTTGTTGCGCTTTGTGGAGCGTTTTGACGGCGCCTGACAAAAGTGCCTGACGACCGTAGCGTACCGCGCACCACAAGAGAGAGAATAAAGACACGAAAAAACAACCACACCAAGGACAAAAAAACGCGGAAAGAGTTGTGATTTATGGAACTCGGCGCATAATGACACCTTTCCCGCTCGCGAAGGTTTTTGGCGCACGCGCGCGCGCTCGCCTTTCCAGCATGGAAATAAATGGATTTGCCCGAGCCAGCGGTTGGGTGGTTGGGTGGCAACGACGTTGCAAATGATAATTTCATGCCTGTTAGCTGCTTGCTCGCGCAAGCTGCGCCGGGCGCCCTCCAGGGATATGGAAGGCCGGCTTAGAAAGTGCACGACGTGGTGCGCTGGCGCATTAGGGCTGGTTTTGCTATTTAAATAAGTGCAGAAGAAGCAAAAAACGACTGCTAGAAACACACAGCGCCATTGATCGTAATCGAAATCCGGAAGCCTAATGCAAACATTCATTTTTCTTTTGAATCACACCGTTTATTAGCGGGCACGGGACAAGATTGTCGGTGTGTTTTTTTTTGCCTCTCCATCCTCATCTGTGTATTAATTTAGCTTCAACGGCAGCTTACTAGCATGTGGAAGGGGCATGTTTCAAGGCAGTTGAAGCTTTTGCATGCTGCTTCCGATTGCATAAGCAAGACGACTTAAAAGGCATACAAATGAACGCTTATTCTGCTTATAAATCCAGCATCTAATCAATCGATTAATCAATCCTAGAAACAATGATGCATAAAGCCATTTTTAACCTACATACCACCGCAAATTGATTTTAAAATCATTAAACACTTCATCTTCACCTGCTGCCGGTCCTAGCTGCTAAGCAAACAATATAATCAGCAGCGCAAGGCCTCCCACAAATCACCCAATTGAACCCAATCTTCCACTTTAATCCTTCACGTAATGGGTTCTACCCCTCCGCAATCAACTCATTAAATTACGATCCAAGAAGCACCACATCGCTCATTATCGCTAGCTCTAGCAGGTCTAAGTTCTATTGAAACGCAACACAAACTACACGCAATTGACACACTGGCGAGAAAGATTAGCCGTTTCGGGTCTAATTAAATTTCAAACGCAATTCCTCGTCGCACCCAGTAGCCAGCGTTACCTAACAACTGTTAGAAGTTCCATTCCATTTAAAACACTTGACTGGGGAGAGTAGGAGTTAGCAACTTTTCCCATTTCCTCTCTATTGCTCTGGCACTTCTAGCCGCTTGAAATCGATCCCGAGCTCATTAATCGTCATCAAACGACCGTTTTTGGGGTAAGGGAATAGGGCGGCTTTGAAGAGCATCGATTGATGTCAATTACTACGTGCAGCGGGAATAGCGATTTGGCTTTTAGGATTGCCATATCATCGATTGCCAACAAGAGCCAACAGTTTGCATAACACTTACAGAGCCCAATCGATTGAATAGCACACCGCTACATTGCTTAATCATTGCAAACTTTAATGGTTCGAATTTGAATTGTGCTGTGAGTATGCTCCTGTAAAAGTTGTTGCACCTTGCAGTGGAGGCGAAAGAACTCCGTTGGAGCCAAAGCCTCTCAAAACTATATCAACACCTTGCAATCGTGTGGTCGTGGCGGGTCAACAGCAGCAATGCAATCATATTGTTTTGATTCTCATGTTCGAACCGAATGAACGTCTCCCAGCTGTAGCGGCACTGTTACAGCTCAGCCACAACTCAAGCACCAAAACACCTCTTGGACCCGATCTGGGAGTATTTAACGCCGTACTGCTCGACTGTTAATTAGAAGCTCCTTGCACGCAAAGGCACAGGTGGCGCACTATGGGGCGCATCGCTGCAAAGTACTCACAAAAGCAAACTATCAATCCATCAGCTTTCCTTCTCGATTGTGGTTTAGCTTTCGCTTTTTTTATTGTTTCGGTTTCATCTAACGAAAACATTTGTTTTTATTTTTCCACTACCCTCGCGCGGCCCATCCATCTCCGTCCGTCGTATTGCATAACCAGCGCGTGAGCGCGTGGTAAACTGATTATGTTTGTAGTCTCTACCACACACCCAAACCGTACTAACTGCACCCACAGCCAGACAGACAGAGAGACGCAGCTCTTGGTGGTGCTTTTGTGTATACTTTCCTTTGGTAATGGTAGTAGCAGTCGGTGCCGGACAACATGATGGATGTTAGGGAGGAAGTGATAGATTTACGGCAATGATTGCAGATGCAGCTTACAGTGCTATGAGAGCGTTCCCCTACGGTCGGTGTTAGTTACAGGCATTGTTTGTTTGGCTAAAGTTTTCTATCCGCGAAATTCACAAACGCAAATAGTAGTAGAGAAGTAGACAGCAAACTGGCTCAGAACTCCAAATGCAGCAACGGTTAAGAATTGTTTGAATTATTCGCGTGTTTAGCTGTTATTTAGGCATGGTGAGGCATTCTATGCAATGATATTGGATTAACACACTCAACATCGGGTTTGATAAGGCCGTATCCCAATACATAAATTTCCAACAGAATGGAATGTTGGAATTCCTTTATTTACACAATTGTGTGGCTCTTTGTTGGCAATGCTCTTTACAATAATTTAGAATATTCATTTAAATATTTACTATTCAAAATGCATTTCTATGCTCAAATTCAAACGAGTTTTATCACACACCCATTTATTGTCTATTATTCATTTTAATGGAGAAATTCCTAATACAAATCGCTTCAATCAAACAATAAACGGTGAAAGCCCACCGGGGGTACACCCCACCCTATCGCGCGCTGCCTTATCCAGCAGACGTCTCGTGAATCGTATCGTTCAACATTAATGTAGCCACGCCAATGACAACATACACACACACACACGCATATACAAGATGGACAACCCAATCGCAAGATACATTTCCATCAGCAGCCACAATCGATGCATCTGTGGGGAACGGCTTTCCAACCATAATCGTCCCTTCATCCACCATAAACCGATCCCGCACGACGCACCCGACCGGTCCCAGTCTGCGCGCCGCATGTCCGGCTGCTTCTTGCATCATAAATCCATTCATTTATAATTGTCCCTTTTGTTCGGGAGGGGTGCGCGTGGGCTTGTATCACTTAAGTGAATGATTCCCTCAATCAGACACCGACCACACAAACAGGGCAACACAACGCCCGCAACCTGCTGGACGAGAGATGGATTGTCCTATTCCCCCGTGTCCATTTTACACGAATTCCTTTACAAATGACAATTTTGATCCCACAGCCTCAGCACAGGGAGGACGGGTGTAGTGCGCGCAAGCCTCCAAAGGGCACTTTACTGTTAATTAATTCGCACCCGGGCCCTCCCCCTCGAGTAGAACAAAGGCGCACAGTGGAATGGATGCGTTTCAGTGCGCATCGAGACAGTTGATTTCAATTTGGATGCTGTTGTTTAGCAAAACTTCAACTAGCCACTCGTTGGGGGAGCTGGGGGACTTCCACGCGAATCAATCGGGTTTAGTTACTCTACTGCGAATCACCTCAGCTCAATTGCTGCAACTATTCAATCAAGCGTCTGCTTCATCAAATAGCCTTGGCACCCGGGAGTATAGAGAGTTGTGCTACCGAGAACGGGTGCATTGTACACTTCCCCATTCACCCAGCTCACGCATTAACCGCGTTCGAACCTTGTGCAGACTGGGGCACGTATAATTCAATTGCCCAAAATCACTCACCCCACTGCTTGGAGGGGGAGCGACAATTGTAGGCAGCAGCAAAGGCAGCATTTTTCGCTCCACAGCCAGGAGCGGAACCGGCAGCTGTGTAGTGCTTGTGCCGCGAAATTGTGCGTGTGAATTATGCGCATGAAAATTACGCCCCTACGTGCGTACCATTTGCATACGTGATTGTACGCATCGTTTTCAAATTTGATTGCAGACAACAGAATGATTATGGCTGGCTTGTTAATATGTGTGGTGTTGTGAGAGTCATTGCCATTAATGCACTAAATCGTCGGGTCAGTTTCGTATAGTTTACAGCTACTTAGCATCAACTTGTATTGGTAAAGTAAAAATTACTTAAGAAAAGCGTAAAAAAGCCTTGAGATTTCATGTTCCACTTTGCAGCTGTCGATGATGAACTGAAACATTTCGTTTTCTAATTACAAATCAATTAAGATTTATCAGGTCAATAAAAATACACTCTTACGGAAATCCGCGTCCCAATCACGGACGATACGCCGCCTTCCATTGGACATGTCCATAAGCAAAGCATAGCGGAAAAAGAAGTGCCCAAGACTGAACATGGTGCTATTTTTATGTGTTTTTTTCTTTATGCGGAAGCTTGAATTACGAATACGAATCTGTCCACTGCCCTTCCGTTCCGTTTCCACGAACAAACTCAATCGTACAAGAGCAAACCGGGATCGTCCTGGACCTCCTACACGACCGGAACCGTTTGAGTTAGAACGTAACTCGTGAGGGTAAAACAAAAAAACCGCCAACGCATAAACCGTTCAACGACGACAACTAACGGTTCCCCCCTTTACGACTAACCGGGAGCTAAGAATGCTTCACATCCGCTGCCCGATCCGCGACAGCTCTACTGCACAAGAACAGCGACCGTGCTCAATGTTTGTAACGAAACGTGGCAAACAAAAAATGAATCCTTTTTTTTACGTGAAAAATGTTTCCGATTTCGCTTTCGCTTGCTCGATTCGTCCTCTCCCCGTGCTCCACACATTACAAACCGTGGGGTCGCACGTGGTCGCTTTTGCGGAAATGCCCATTCGTGCTCTGTGCAAATGCATCCAAGTGACCCGTTTCCTTTTTTGTTTTTTTTTTTTTTTTGCAGTTCATCTTTTTTACCATCTCGCGATCAGCTGCATTGACACATACGGTCGCTTGCCGCATGAACGGTTTTTGACTTCCGGGTTTTGGGCGAAAAACTTTAACCATTAGTGCACGGAGCAACGGGCGCAATCACGCCCCGCCACAGGCACAGAATGTTACGTGGAACAATGGGAGAATCGATCGAAAAACAACCCGTAGAAATGAGCTATTAAATAGTGTTAAAGTTTTGGCAAAATTAAACATAAATATGTATCGTATGCATTGCTGCATTGTTTCCCAAATCTCAATCCAACAAATCCCTAGAAAAAAACTTAAGTACAATTTACAGCTGCTTAAACTAAAGGCCCTACAAACTCCACTGTGCGATAAAGCAAGCATAAAAAAGGAACTGCTCCCATTGAAAATCGGAAGCAATTGCCGGGAGCCTTTTTTGTGTTCCCGCCACTACATCCATCTATCTTTGCCATGTCCGTTTTTTCTCTCTTTCTTTCTTTCCATAACACTTTACCATGACTGCACCTGTTCTAAATACCTTTCGATGACCCCAACACCACCCGCCAGTGCAAAAACTTTTAATCCACTGTTGCAGTATCCGATTCCGATTCCTTCTCGAATTCCGGCAGGCAACCGGTACACCACGCGGACGCAAAAGTGAAAGATGGGAATGGTGCGAGGAGTGGAAAAGTTTTCAAGTTGTCGCTTGATTTATTCAAATCGACTTTTGCACAATCTTTGACCGTTGCTTTTGATTGTGGTTTAGTCTTGCGCGGTGCACAAGTGCTGGATTTTTTTATCGATCCATATCTGTTGAAGTATTTAGCAGAGATGAATATCTACGCTGCTTGTAAAACAAATTCTATGACAATAGGGTTATCTCAACGTCATAGCAGTGAACAAAAATGTTCAAACTGAAAAAAACACTACAAAATAATTACACTTCCAGCTCTCTGTAAAAGAGGGCAGACAATGTACAACAAAGACTAGTGAAAAGGCTGTATGATTTTAATTATTCATCCTGCAGCAAACAAGAACAAAGTGCAAATAATACATCCTGCACGCTTCACCAATTATCCATGCCATCGATAAGAGCATGAAACCATACGAAAGCGAAACACCGAACCTACCCCTCCATCCAAACGCTGTCCAGATTTGGGCAGCCACACTGACGACCTGAAAAGATCTCATCCATTGCGCTAAATTCAGATGTGCATATAAAAAAATAGAAGCTGCCAAAAGTGATGAGATTATTGAATCTGCCACCTCCACAAAAACGTCTGCACCCACGTCTCCAGCCTGTTGTCCCTTCGTGCGGTGGAAATCGCATGCTGTAACTTCTTTATCCTCACGGTCACTTCCTACCGTTGCCAATTCCAACGCCGTACAGCAATCGTAAAAAAATCGGTAAAAAATCAAATAACGAATGATCACATAATCCCTCTGTCCAGGCACAATTTAGTACCGGTGGTCCTCACCCTCTCTCTCTCTCTCCTATCTCCCATTGTCCGCAGCAGTTCGATTGATAGACAAATAAATCCTTATCCACCCTAGCGAAACCCACCGATTCGGACAGTGAATCGAAAGAGCAAAACATTATTCTTATTTCAGCTCGCCACATCGTTTCACTGGTATCGGTTTGATGGCCATTTTGCACCAAAGTTTGTCCGGCTTTGGTTGTCCGACCACGGTTGTCGTACACCATCGAACTCGCTGTGCTCTGCTCCGGAGTGCCCTCGTCCTTGATGATCTTGTTTGTCAGCCGGAAAGAAATCATAAACCGACCTCCTCCCCGTCCAGTAGTAAAAGCTCAACGAAAGCCACATAATCAGAGAAACCGGGCGCAAACGATTTGTGTGATTTATTTTCAATTGTTTCTACCCAATGTTGCCCAGCGCCGGAGCACCAACCAACCAAAGGACCGGGTGATTTTTGCGTTGTTACTCGAGTGGAAAAATTCCAAACCGTAGCATTGGAGCAGCCCTATGTGCTCCCCCGGATCTCGGAAAGTTGACAAACGTTAACGAACTGAACCGCATTGACCCGTACGCCACAGATTCGTCTTCTGCATGTTCCAGTAGCACCGGCCAGAGACGGATCGGCCACTTAACCGGCCACCGAGCAGTATAACGATGATCGAAGAAATAGAGCATGTGTGTGTGTGAGCAAGTGAGGAGGAGCCTGCATCTGCCAACGGGAACGAGATGCGGGACCAATCTCGTCCGACACCAGATGACAAATTCTGTCCGGCTTCTAATGAGATTACCAACCGTGTGAGGGAAGGGTTTCTTCCAATTTTTGGAACACAGCTTTTTTCCTCTCTCTCTTACACTCACACACACATATCCTGTACGAATTATACCAAAGGGACACTGTTCCGTCGAAGAGCTCCTCGTATTGTAAGGAGAGTTATCCTTCCAGTAGGGGGCGAGTGAGGCAACCGAGATCAAAAATGGGAAACACCGACAACGAATGTCAATTTTAATTTAATTCAAATACTATCCTACTGGTACGGCAAATAAGGTCCAATGTTTTTGGAACGCCACATGCTCTCGACACACGCATCGGCCACCCCAAGCCAGACTATCAAACGGCCGGTCGTCGGTGTGACACAAGTGTTTATAATCGTCTCTTTCCCTTCATCGTTCTCAAGAGACGATGGCCTCTGGGTCTCTAATGCGGGACTAATTAATTAATCCTTTTGACTGGGTTTCGCTTCACCGCAGCAGCACAAACGGGCATGGGGGAGGGTTTTGTGAATGCTTAAACACTTCTCCGGATAAGAAGCTCTGTGCCGTGATGTGCAAAATGCTGCAAATGTTGTTTCCCCGGTCTAGGTCAAGAATAGGCAGAGAGGACAGGCCGTGGAGAGTTGCCAGAAAATAGTGGAATCAAATTCTATTTCGTCGAAATCATGGAAAGTCATTCCACTCGAATCACTAGCGTGTCGTTTGTAAGAAAACAGTTCTCCTCAGTCCCCGGGTTTCATCCAACATTCCCTCGTACGAGCTATACAGTTGGCGAAGACCATGAAGTGAAAACGGATTTGATCGTTCTGACTCTCCGCCCGAATCGGTATTGTCTGTCTGTCACTCACTCTCTCTCTCTCTCTCTCTCTCTCTCTCTCTCTCTCTCTCTCTCTCTCTATCTCTTTCTCCATTGACGTGTAATCTCACTCCACTCCCGGACGCTAGATGGCCAACTTTGGGATTCATGCCACCGCTCCACTTTGCTTGCTTGCTGCTGCTCCTCTGACGCAATCATTCCATTACGGTACGTCGGTACGTCGAAATGTCATCGGTTAGGTAGGAAAAGAAGAGCGATGCTTTCTCTCGGTACTTGTCGTTTGTCGGGCAGGGGGGAGGTGAAACGGAACAACGGCACGAATCATACACGCTCGAAGGACGCCCGTATGGACGCGTATCGATATCGTGTCATCGTAGCAGAAATGGTAAAAAGTTCTAGCGCTGCTCGCCGAATGTATGGAACCAAAGGCTTTCACCTTTCCTCTGAGACGAATGCTGTGACGGATGAGGGGATTCTTTTCCCCACATTTCCAGCCCTGCTTGACTAAAGAACGTAACGGAACGTGACAGAAGCATCCTCCTTACTTGACAGCTGATTTTTGCTGGTACGATCAAAACCTTACAGAGCATCGTATCGATTACAGCCCCGACAGAGGATGACATCAAAATACGTTTGCTGGGAAAGTTTGGCAAGATACTTTTCCCGCTTTTTTTTTGCTGATTTATCTTCACTTGTCAACTCTGCCTGTATGCGTACCCCGTGTGTGTGTAGAAATGGAATATTGCTTGATCGACAAATGTTTGATATAGCTGGTGTAGTTTTGCTAACCAAGGCTACGCAACTTTGGTCCCAACTCCAATTTAGTCCAATTTCAATTGATTTCATTTCATTTCATTTGATCTTCCCGTTCAACTCCTTCCACGTGCTTGATACATTTTTTTGCACTCAAATATATGTTTCCATCCCGACGTTATGCGGCTCATATCACAACTTATCAATCAACGTAATATATGCTGATGTAGTCGTGCTACAACTGTGAAACGAATCGTTACGCCAGCGACAAGTCGGCATCAACAACAAACAAAAAAAAACCGGGAAAAGAGTGCCACCTCATCAACCCACCTCTAAGGACACGTCAATCATTTGCCGATGCCAATCCCTTCGCAACCATTTGCAATGAATTATGTCACAGCTGACTGAGCTTGATGTCGCTGTTCTGCATTAACCTTTCCTCCAGGATGGCTGGGAATTGCGATGAGAGTGGCGCACATATGCGAGCAGGCCACCGGCAGGTGGGAGATGAGGTCGGCATTACCACAAAAGTCAAGCCACCCCGACGTCATGTTTTGCCGTTTTCCGGTATGACTTCAATCACGATAATGTCAAAACTTCCACTCGAAAGCTCATCCAGTGGCAACGGCTGGCAGCAGCAGTCTTGTGCCTTTTGTCGATGAAGACATCCGACAAACCGTAATCAATACCCCTGGTGTATCTTGTGCTCCCCAAGGGTCATCACGTGCAGTCACCGAGGGCGTACCGAGCGGCAGTATCGATCGGGCAAGGCGCACGGCTCGTTGGTATGTAGCAAAATCGAAGATCCATCTCGCTGGTTACGTGCCTAAGTTGTTCCATTTCCATGCCGCAAGATGCAACCCGAGAGGAAAGTCCTCAAGCGGGGGACACCGGGTACGGCAGGTCGATATTTGCTATTCCGTTTCTCTGCTAGTGCTTGGGAAGACTGAAATGAAGTGCACTTTACGTGTGTATGTGTGTGTGTGTGTGTGTGTGTGTGTGTGTGTGTGTGTGTGTGTGTGTGTGTGTGTGTGTGTGTGTGTGTGTGTGTGTGTGTGTGTGTGTGTGTGTGTGTGTGTGTGTGTGTGTGTGTGTGTGTGTGTGTGTGTGTGTGTGTGTGTGTGTGTGTGTGTGTGTGTGTGTGTGTGTGTGTGTGTGTGTGTGTGTGTGTGTGTGGCTCTATCTGATTGCAACGGATGGCAACAAAACGATTAGCTTCCTGTCCTCCAGTATCACCGACAGGAATAGTTCCAGTTGACCTCGAAACCTCTAACTCTAACTCTCTCTTTCTCTCTTTCCCGGAACAGGCCCCTACACATCCGAGAACTCGATCCATGCTCATCCATGAGCGAACCGATGCATGCCGGGCATCAAAAGCATGGTCGATTTCATTCTAATTTACGGCTACTTTGAGGTTATAAGCCACATGGGTCTGCCTGAAGTGTGCTCGGGGTGTCTTCACCTTTCTGATCGGCGGTTTTGCTCCAGAGCAGCAGTGTTGGTCGTACACTAGCACAACAGCAACGGGGACCCACGAGGGTAACCACATTCTTCTTTCCATCCTCGGTATCTTCGGGCACTGGGTGGTGCTTAATATGGGTGCAGTATGGCACAACATTGACACTGTGTGTGTGTATGTGTGTTCTAGTAGTGCCTGTGGCATTGAAAACCACAAACTAGGCTGAAGGGAAACATTGGTGAAAATTAATTTGCAAAAGATTGTAATTGATAGCTTAACGATTGGGCAAAGGCCTGGCAAAGGCTAAAAGACGACATTTTCCACCCAAAGAGCAAAGTATAAAGCCATCAAGTCAAACTGTGGCCAGACAAATAGTTTAAACATATTGATCAAATATAGCAACAACACTTATTTCTATTACTTTTAGTAGTTCTAAACGATTTCCTATCAGCAATCCTAGCGTAAACGATTATTGCAATCATGCACACCATTGTCAACATAATTTTCCACCATACTAAGCGAGTTAAATCCTTTCTGCTTGCACATCTGCACCCCGTAGCGCGATCTTAACGGTCCATTGAAGTAATTAAAAACAGCAACATTAGCCAATTAATGTGCCCATCGCTAACGCGGTACCCAAAATTAACTCGATTTATGTGTTCCACCAGCATTTTCCGGCGCTTTGGCACCTTCCCCTCCACCACGCACACACAGTTTAGCCGTAAATTTTCACAACCCTTCCACAGATGTAATCTCGTGATGTGCAAAAAAACAAAAAACAAACAAACCACTCATTCTGCACTTTAAGCTCAACCGATCCAGCTCCATTGATGGGCCGTTGCAGGGCCGCCCGAGGGTTTACACAAATCGTAAAACAGCACCAAACAACATTAGCACCAAAAACATTTTACACCGGATAATAACGATCCGAATGATCAGACTGTGAAAATGTTTTCCCCTTCGCTCCCGAGGCGGGCGGAGTTGGACGGACGGACGGCGGTGGGCTTTAACCAAACGCAGCCATTGCTTATCATCATAAATTAAAATCTAATTGCATCTAATTAATTTGATGTGTTCAGTGAACCATTCCGAACGGTCCGATAGGGTGTGCTGTGTGTTTTTTTGTTTACCTCCCCCGCGCACACTGGTTTGTTTTTTAATTAAACGTTTAAACAACATGTAGGATGACACGAATGAACTACGCAGCGGTACTCTAAATTAAATCACAACCCACAGTACAAAACCCACCACAACGATTAAAGGGAAAAAGCGGAAAGTCGCGGCACACCAACGGGTAGCAGTTTTAGTTTTCAAACATTACACGCCCCATCGAGCGGTGGTTGGAATTAATCGGCGGCACTAAACTCCAGCTAGCCTTACCCTTACAATTACCCGCCTCTATGGCGCCCCTTCATCGATAGACATTGATCCACTACAAGCCGCTGCTCACTCAAAACTAGCTGAAAATCGGTTCAAATCACTCGCACAATAGGTTCATAGTTTTTTTTTTGCGAAATCAGATTCATTTGGCCGTAGCTTTTGGTTTGCGGCCGAAATGGTAAAGCACCGGGGTTTAATGCACCGTTAAAATGGTACCTTTTTCACCCCCAGGATTCGGGCAGCTCGGTAGGGGCGATAATTCCGGATCGCGCCCGGTTCCAGTTGCTGGCCGTTGGGGGTTTAAATTAAGCGTTAACCGTTGAGTCATTTGTTTCGTGTACGCGTGTATTGTTTTACGATTTGCAAACGGCTAAAACGGTGCTACGAAAGGTAGGAAAGGTACGAAGAAAGACCATTTTGTGAGGGATTAATAGGATGATAAAACTTACCATGAAACATCACGAGTAGTAATATTTAGAAATTGTAGATAAACAGGATTTCAGTTACAGGCTTGTTCAAGCTACTCAATGTTCTTGATAACCTAAATGATATTGTATGTTTTTGTCGAATATACTAGAAAATAAAATTAAAGATCTCCTTGCTTTATCGCTTGCAGCATTTGAACTA
The DNA here is from genome assembly GCF_943734685.1 of Anopheles coluzzii. NCBI lineage: Eukaryota > Metazoa > Arthropoda > Insecta > Diptera > Culicidae > Anopheles > Anopheles coluzzii. The sequence continues at coordinate 10,344,851 of NC_064670.1, read as the reverse complement.
CTTTTACGATACCTTCTTTATCGTATTTGCATGCTAAAATCGCTCGCAACAATCAATTAGCCACTGTATACATTAATGCATCACTGATGCCCAAAGATCGCAGACAAAATGTGCTATGTATTGTTTTTTTTTTGTTCCTTTAACAACATGCTAATGACACCCGCTAAACATCGACACGTGATCAGCTCAATAATGCACGCGAGAACATTAACATTAACCGCTACCGCCATTAACATTCCCCCAAGCCATTCCAGCCTTCATCGCATCGCAGCCCCATGGGACACTTTCAGGAGCTATCGCTGACCACAGCGAGCCACCCTCAGCCGAAACCACTCCGACTCCAGACGGCGGTGTGTGTGTGTGCGTTTGTGTGCTTGTGATTTGCATACCGAATGCAAATGTCGCCAAACCTAGGCGGCACTGCAGCCAACGTAAGGCGCCCGGTCAACACTCGGACTAACTCGCACACTCAGCGGCAACTAATGGCTGACAGACTCATTACCCTCTGGCCGTTTTATGAACCGAAGCCCGTAAGTACACCACCGGTACAATTCAATTACAGCGTCGAAACCGAGACGCTATCCCATGCCGTGCTCCACTCCCATCTTGACGCGTTTGCCACGTCCTGCGGGCAGTGGGACTCCACACTCCAAGCGCTATAATTTTCATTATACCATCCGACCGACCGATTGCACAACGAAGATGAGCCACCAATGTCTCCGGTGTTTCGGTTCTGCACACCTAGCGCAAGACTAGGCGAAGACGCTCGCACACGGCGCAACACGCTGACCATCGTCACTCTTGCAGTGCCCGAAACGGCCCCCTTCCGATGGCATTCCGATTGCGCGAGGCGTTCCCAATTTGATAATAGACGATGGCTGCAGCAACAAAACGTGCACATTAAGTGCATCACTGCATCTGGCCATTCCGCCTGTGCTTTGATCGGCGCTTTTCCATCGGCCATCTATTTATGTATCTCGCTTACGGTCGGCTGAAGCGGTACAACAGCGATTGCTGTAATGCTGTATCCTGCCGATTGCTGCCCGTTCGAAGTACCGCGACCGAGAGTTGAGAATTGGCAGTAGAAAACCGAAACAAAGCTATTGCAAAATCGCAAAACGCCAGGCTGTAGAGAATGAAGCTAAATAAACGACTATGCGCGCGACGGTAGAGATCGTGAATCTGTGCATCCGTCTTGTCCTAGCAGTCAGTTTTGCCAAATCTGACGTAACATCGGAACACTGAGTCGCCCGTTTCGCTCGTTTGCTTTAATTAATTATGCAGACGGCTTCGCTTGTTCGCTTTTCGTTTCTTTTTCCTCCCTCCCCCATTACTTAGGACGCACAGATACACTCGTTAATCTGCCGATAGTTGGGCGGAACGGGGATAGGAAATTCCATTTCCACCGGTAAACGACGAACCCTGCCCCGGTGCAGGTAGAGGACGAGACCGAACGACGAAATCGATCGAACGACCCGGCGGCGCTGCATTTCGTGCAGTGAATATTTTATCAGCAAATCCATGAAAACGCAAACTGTTCATTATGACTTACTGCTTCTTCTTTTTCTTCTTTTTGTGTGCCCTTCTTTCGTACTCTCTCTCTCTCTCGTACCATCGATTCTCGGTGGAATTTTACGCGATCGAAACGAAGGGTTCAATCATACAATCACGTTTGATTGCCCCCCAGGGAGGGGGGAGGGGGGCAGGGGAGTTAGAAAGCACGGGTACTAATGCTAGGGAAGAAGTGAAGAGGGATGGGTACGATTAAAATTTCATCACCAAGCACGGCTTGCCGTACACTGTCTATGCTCCTATAATCTCCAGTTACATCTGATGGACGCGATGAGACATTTCGAAAAGCGGTATGATTTATTTTTTAACTCGTTAGAATATTTTCAACTTTTTTTGCCTCCCTCGGGAGTGAGCTCGGAACTCGGAAATGGACAGTTACAGCTTCATGTAATTGTAGCATCGGTTTAATAATAGTCTCATTTTATGTACGTTTTACGCCACATGAATGTCCAGAAAGTAAGGTTTCTGTTAATGCATGCTTCAATTGAGCATTTAATTATATTTTGTATGCGATTATAACTACTTTCCTAATATCTGCTGCCAATGTTACAAGAGCTATTCACTACCATAGCTATCGGGACGGTTCACGGCTAGAGGTTAACATTTTCCAATTATCTAGTTTGCAACACTTCAATAATAATTACAGACAATCATGACCCTTCTCTCAATACGGGGAAAACCCCACAAAGTTTGCCAATTTTCATTCGAAATTCGTAGCAATTAAAATTCAAAATGCCAATTCCATTGTGGTTGCATAGCATTGCCATTGCACCGCAACATTCCATCCAGCATCGGTCCGCAGCATCTCATGCAAAAAACAGCGCCAATCAAATCATTCCGTCCTCGGATCCCCAGACAACTGCACGCAACACACCGTTGGTATGGTGACCCCTTCGGATGCTTTGGGTGCACACTCGACAAACAAATTAAAATACATTTCATATTGTGCATCTGTTTTTCTTTATCGCTTTTGTTTGCTAAATTAATTTAGTACCAACTTAGCCTGCCAGTCAAGCTCGTGATGTGTAATTTACACGCTGAACGATTCGGTATCGATAAACTTTGGGCGTGCAATTATTGGTTTCGTGCATCTGTCCAGAAATATTGTTACTCGTCCAATGGGAACACGTTTATTTACACCACATCAAACACACCGGTTCGGATGGTTGAAAAGTTTGAGCTTTGCATAAAAGTAAACAGAAAGCAAATATTTCTCTCGCGCCCATTTTTCTCCGTCATTCCGTTGCGTTTGGTGGATGCAGCTTTGGTGGTGCAGGAGGAGAAGGGGGGGGGCAATTGAATTGCCAATTGCATACCGCAAATGCGCATCGAATCGATCGGCCACACGCATGGCCAACCATTCCCGCAGCCCGCATCGATTGCCGATGTCGTTCGATGGGCAAACAAAGTCACAATAAAACCGATCCGATCCGATGTCAATACTGTCAGTGGGCTAACACATTTGTCCCAATCTCCGTGGGTGTGCCCCCCAAGGTGGGGCGAAGGATGCGGGAACAACATAAAATAGCTAAATAAACAATCACTTCCGGGAGGTTTGGTTTGAGCGATGTGCAGATAGTGGCTGAGCACACGCGCAAAAAAAATGTATGCGGAAAATGTGCATTTTTCCAGCCGGACCGAAATGCCGCAAACAGTGGCAGCACCCGGGTTGGGAGCGGGATCTGGACCACCACACATAGATAACTGATTTGCGTGTGTTTGTTTGTTGTTGATTGGCAGGAATGGAGGCCGATATCTCGGTTGATGGATGAGACGATAGTTTTAAAATGTTATGCTCTCCACAACTATCTTTCCTGTGGCATTTGCACCATTCAACCTGCTCGGCTGTTCAGTGCGTAAATAAAGGGCATAACCAGCTGAACAAATAATGAGTTTGTACGTTGTTCCTATTGTATTTTTATGAACTTTTTCAATCCCCCACGGAATGGGTTCCGTGTCGATGTTTAATGCCGATGTCACTCAATTAGCTTAAAAACATGGCACGAAACGAAACGGATCGTTAACTCCTTTTTTGCCACTAAATGGCGAGGATTATTCCAAACGATGCTTTTCGGTGTTCTGCTATTATGTACGAATTTTGTCATTTTTGCCCTTAATTGGGGTACGGAAATACAACAAAAGCTTCCTTTAAATTTCATACTTCACAAAAGAAAACCTTGAAAGTTGTGAGAAAAATAGACATCTGCGAAGCGACTGTAATGTCCTGTTGACAAACGGATCTATTGTTATATTATAAAGAATACGAAAATGTGGCCCCTCCGCTCGACGACCAAAGTTTGATTATCCCTGTCGACCTTCTCTGTTTTTATTGCTCCTCGCCAGTGACTTCTTTTATTCTGCTTGAACCGACAGAGCTACCATTTACGAAACATCCAGCAACGAAAGTTTAGACGGAAATTGTCGTTGACATAATGGACCACCAAATCATGTCGCTCCATTCATGCTCTATCCTTTGAAAACTGTGGCTAAAAATACAGCTTCAAAACGGCTTCAGAAAAATTATTGTTTCACGAACAAAACGGGAGATTACAGTTGAAAAGGAAGGTTAAGATTTCCACTACCGTCACAAATATTCCTAGTTGGGGTTTTTGCTGGTACGATAGATTGGAAGGACACGCGATACAGAATGAATTGAAATGTTGCCAAAGACAGTTTGATTGATAGCATCTATCTCTATTTTTCATTATTTTAAGCATAGTATTTAAAAAAAATGATAAGAAGTTGCTTGTGTACCCTACCATTCTCGTCCATTCTAAATAAAAACCCTCTTTGCCACTACAATTAGGCATGCACGATGCAAAAAGCTTTTCGAAAGCATGTTCAAAGCCCTCACCACTTGTAGGAAGCGTCACGGAAAGAAGTAAACCATAAATTCCATACACACTGTGTCATCCGATACGTAGGCGCTTCCAGCAGAACTGACAATCCCGTCATCGTTGCTTCCTTCATGCTTGTCTTTCCTCCCCCCCAAGAGACGGCAATAGTGTACGCGTACCCTTTGCCCCTTACGGCATTGGCATATATGAGGCTTTAACGTAATAGCAATGTTAGTAATAACCATCGACATCGGCACCATATCTCGAGAGCAGACGACACAATGCTTCGCCCCTGGTACTGCTGCTGCTGCCAGACATGGGTACATTTACGGTGGAAAATTGCATCCACTTCCACCTCTAGCACGTGCGATGCATTCGCTGCAAGTGGTCGCCTTTCAGCCCACTTTTTCCGCAGCGATTTCAGCTACCAGCAATGAAATTCAATCAAACCGTCTCGTCGTGGCAATCAGAACGAATGTCCCCATACAGTACACCGTATGTAATTGGATCCTTACAATGTGCACTCGCAAGAAGTTGCATTACTACGGCAGATTGAAGCCTAATTGAACTGATCGGAAGAAAAATGCTCGCTGCACGTAGTGTGCGAAAAGCAATTGAATGCAATGACAGTGAAATAGCATCGTTACGGGATACTTTGCTTACTGACCTATCAATGACAACGTGATGTGTACGGTTGGTTACATCTCCGAGAAGCTGTATTCTTTGCTGTCTCCCTGGTTTCGCAGCCGTTGGGGTGAAAAGCTTGTTGAATGCTAACAAATCTATTTGTGGCCTCTTAAGCCGGGCTTATTGCAGTACGGATTGCATATCCACAGGCGTTCTCATTTCTTTGTATTTGCTTCGTGTTTCCACGATTGCAGAGGTTAGTAATAGCAGTTGAAAAAATAACTAAATATCAGAGTTGTGTTTGTCAATAGCAGCTTGTTTGTCTATTGGTGTCATAAATTTTAATCGATCATCGATCCAACTAGCAGACCTGCTCATCTACCAGAAATATAGACCCCTTGCGAAATGCATCACAAAAATACATCTAACGAACAAAAAAACGAAACCCACACTTACATCATTTCTCGCCTCTAGCCCGGTCTAACGAACCTCAGAGCCGATGGCGTCGCCTATAAATCTCCATTCTATCCACCAAAAGTGGTCGTAGTGGGGTGATTTTTCCTCCGAAACGTACAACAACCATCGCAAACAAGAAGCGCAGTCTCGCTCGGGGCATAGCTTCCGGGCAAAGGATGCTTATGGAGCATCGGGTATGGTTGGGCCCGACGACTCCGCGCACCTATCAACCGACCCGTCCGAAAGTTATGCCCGCTGGTCCTAATATTTATCATGATCGTGCACGTTGCTTGTCCGCGGGAAAATCGCAACCAAAACACATACACACGCTCTTAAGAAGAAGAGAAAAGCGTTCGTGGCTCGTGTGCCGGGGCGTGATTTGTGCGATAAAGCTTTTCCGTAGCCGAGTGCGCGCGCGCTCGATGCAACAACGTCGCCCGGTGAAGATAAATTTAATCGCTAATGAAGATGAATAGTGAGATACGGTACACGATTACCGTCGATTATGGGTGAACCGATACGCCGCCCGCGTATTCGACAGGATCGCCAGCGCTAGGCGGGAGAAAATTCAACGATGCTCGCTTAGAGGTGCCTATCGGTTGAAGCATGCCCGTCGGCAAACAACGTCGAGTATTACCAAACAATCCCCAACTCTGCTGGCGTTTCATTCAAGAGCGCGGTGCACATAGTAGTGTAGCATCTCCGTATAACCAGCCAAACCATGCTGCGCCAGCTCGTAAAGCACATGTTAAAATGTGGGCCATAAACAGGTGTAGTAAACTGTCATCGCTTTCCCAGCTTTGCGATGCAACAACGGGTTACAAAAAGTTAATGTTTCGTTTCGATACTCATGTTACGAAAGAGCTATATACTGCAGTTTTTGATCAACCGATGAGCAGAATTGCAAGTTATAAATTTGCAAAATAAAACAAAAATTGTTGTATCGCCTGCATATGGCAAGCCAAAACGCCTGATACTGTTGCAACTTTAATATCAGCAAAAGCAACAATAGCATTTTCCAGCTCCAGCCAGCTCCTCTCAGCATTCCGCACACAAAAAGACCTCCATCACGGTATCCTGTGCAATATTTATCTTCATCGAGGTCAGGATTACATCAGCCCAAGTCGTCGGGAGCTGCAATCCATCTCCTGGTTCGATGATCGATGATGGACCGCATTCTACCTCGCCATTAAGCTATGTGTTTTGGTGCAGAAGAGTTGCACAAATTATGCAATGGGATGCAACGACGGGCACACGACGTCTGGACGATCGTTAGTCATTGTTCGGAGCGAGTGGTAAGGATCGGATGCGATGCAAGCTCAGCGTTACGCAGTCATGCGTTATCATGCATCATGTGGTGGAAAGTGCACACGGAAACTGCAGCAGCCACCGCAAAAAGGTGTGAAATGAAGCCACTGATTAACACGTGCTTTCGAACACCGGCGAATGGATATTTTTCGAAATGTCAACGCTTAGGTATCGTCATACAGGTCACTATTACACCGCGAAAAGCAATTATCGAACACGTTGTGATGCAAAGGAAATGTGATTATGTGTGCCAGAAACATGATTTACTGCTATCTGAGATAAATGTTTACGTGTAGAAGTAATAACTCTGTCAAATATCTCTTTTTATAGCAAACATAAAAAAAATATTATTTTGGACAAACTGTAAAATTTGTTTCGTTTCCAAACTTTCATTTGTATCCAACCACTAACTACTAGCCCTTCGTCAGTTTAATGATACCACTAATAAGGGTGGTACTCCTACAGACTGCCTACTGGAAGTACCGCATGACGTCGCGTCGAAAGTGGTAGAAATTCGATCAGCTCTGATTAACTGGTACGCTTGTTGATGGGTTGGATTGAGGTTTGAAAATGATTCCTAACGCAGTAATCATCAAACAGCTCTCGCACGTGATACCACTGGAGCAAAACTTGAGTGAAAACTGATCCACAATGAGCTTTTGAAAATAAACTATTTTTAACGCACGAACTGTACGCGTAAATTGTCTACCCCTACCATTGAAATAGATTTTCACACCTTACGCTTTAAAACCATTCCTAAACCGCGTAAACCATCGACTACACATCATTAAAATAACTATTTAAACGGTTAAGGATATTCTGTCGTCATTACTCCTCAGATTCATCAACCGTGTTCAATGGAAAGGTTACTTGCTTACGTATGTACTGTCTTACACTTGCACCAGGCATGGTACAACGATGGTTGAACGATGGTTTGATTATCAGTCTTCCGTTGGCCAACCAGTAAACACTGGTGACATTTTACCATTTTTACATTTTTACACTGGCGTGCCAGCGATGACACCCGTCCTATCCGATTCCTGTCTGCATGCGAAGCAGGAAGTAACACACACAGAGAAAAAGGTTAATTCTATGCTCTTTTGCAGCCACAAGCCCTTTTGCCTCGCGAATGGAACATGCTGCGAACACGAGTGATAGGTGAAGCAAAAAAGAAGCAAATGCTTTTTCCATTTCACGCAATCGTTTTACCATCGTTCCTACCAAACGGTACGAAAAGGGTCCGCTGTACCTTGGCTTTACAACTAGCAGTACCGGCACCGTGAACGCGACGGGAGACACCAAAGCAATGAGAAAAGCACCATAAGAAGGTGTTCAAGGTTTGAAAACACCACTTACCGACAGAACGTAAGTAGGTCCTTATTCCAACAAAACGCGCCTCATGTTCATGCCGGTGACGAATGGCGGCTCGTAGAATTCATTTGACATTTGCTGTGCTTAGAGTCCTTCCCGCCAAGCCGACATTTTCAAAATTTAGATCATAAATTGTGAAACACTAAAATAGATTTGTTCCAGCTCATATATCAGTTAACTGTTCACGGTCAAATTCGAACGGCATCAGATGGACTTCGTTTTCTCACTCCCCCCGGACCAAAACAAACCTTCACCCGATTTCTAAATGCCAGACGTTTATTAGAATGAATCATTTAGTGCCGAAACGGACCAACGTACCATTTAGTAAACAAATACCTCTTAATAACCCTCAAGAGGTGCGTCATTGGGGGAGCGCAAGCAGCAAAACGTCCCAATGCATAAACAGCCGCTCAATTGCGCTCATCGTTGTGATGCTAAATAATCGACCGCAGCGCCACACAGCGATTCCTCAATTAAATCGTCCAAGCTGCATAGCTCTGTGTTCGGTGAGTGTTAATCGAACAGAGTTGTATCTTACGAAAGCGCGATGCTCTTCACTCGCTGTTGCTCGTTACCATCCATTTGCATGCAATAATAATGCCATAAAAATCAATATCCTCGCACTGGTCGACCGAAAGACAAAGTTTACCAGCACCCCGACTGCTAGGACGTCTAATAAAAGTACTTATAGTCGGCCCCACACGGCACCATCATCTATCGCCAGAACCGTTCAGCATTGCATCAAATGTTCCGCACGCGGCCAGACCCTTCACTAATTGGGGCCGTTTGCGCTGTTTGTGCAGGTTTAGCGAGCAACTGTGTACCGGGCAAGTCGTTGTATTTGACGAATGTATGGATGTGCTGCACACTTCATTACAAAATCGATGATTTTATCACACCGGTTACTGTGATGGTAATTGAACAAATCATCACATGTGGGGATCGACAAACGAATGAAAGTGTGATACGATTTTGTAACCACTGCTTTTTCGGGGTAAGATCTTTGCCAAAGATGCCCTACATTCGATGTTCGGGGCACTCACAGGGGCACTGCTGGACGCAGCAGAGATCGCACTCGCCCGGCTGAAGTGCTCCTCAAGATGACCAAAGCAATGCCCAATTCAAAGGGATTGTTCACCTCAACCTGCATTGGCACAATTGGGACACTGTTTGGGCAAGATCTTTGCGAGAAGTGGTACTTGAAGGTAAGCTGCAGACGAAGCATGAACTCTCAAAATAATGCCATTTATGTCTGCTGAGGGTAATTACTAACAGGAATCGTATGGGCTTTGAATTTGAATGATATTTAGAGTTATAACTGAATAGAGATTGTGTTCCTAATCTAAATGGTTAAAACTCTTCCAACGTTACTGGTGCATAGAAAACCTTCCTCTCACTAAACAAACAACGTTACTTGGCTTTTGTTCGTGACACTTGATTGGAGGAATTAAACAGTAATCTCAATTCCTTCCCCATACGCTTCCCGGGATGCCACATGCACTCGTTCTTCCTGAGTGCGCTGATCCTTTGCTACCTCTCACAGCGGTCGCTCCCGAAACGCCGCGCTCCATCGGAACAGCTGCGCTTGCAAGGCACCGCCAGCAAAACAACGATTGGATAATTTTCCCATGTCAATTACGTTCTTAATTTAATTGCGCGTCTACTGCACACGCAAAACTGTACAACGCGTTCCGCTGCACCGGCGGCACTGCTGCAAGCTATGCAACGGGCACGCAAGGGCCTCGGTCGGCAAAGGCGGGGTACATCTCGCTCCTCCAAAAGAATCACAGGCGTAAACGTAAACGTCCTGGGAGGTGCTGTCGTTGAAGTAACAACGGATGTCGGATAAGCTGGTGCGCGGCCCGGTACCCCAATGCCACACGCCGGATTGCACCGTCAGTAGTGGCACGTATCGGCAGCACAACCAGCTGTTTGCCGCTGGCGTTTGCTCAGATGACAACGCTTTCACGGCTTTCTTCGCCGTTTCGCCAGAGCGTGTGTGTCGTCGTATCGTACACCGGGAGCGATGTACAGATTCTGATGACTGGCTGACATTGGCTGGGTGGGTTAGGCAAACAGTGCCTCCAGCAGCGTGGCGTTCCGGATCACGCGACTAATTGGTGCGCCAGAACAAATGCACGCCATGCACTGTGTCTGCTGCAGTGCCGATAGGGAAGACAAGGAAAGGCTAGAAAAGGTTCCCATCCAGTGCAGTGTTATCTTTTCGTAAATCCTGTTCAACGGAGTCATCAGATTCCTCCAAATTCGTAATCAAGCCGCCCACATCGTTGGGATGATTATCGTAAAATTCTTAATACATCATATTGTTTTCTTCTCTCTTGCCCTAATACATCATTTATAAGCGTTCTCAATCAATTACGTACATTGTTACCGGTGTATGTTTAAACTTTCCTTCAAACGCACCATACTGCAATTTTAATTCCATCACCATGTACAGCTGATTGCATACTGTCAGGCGTTATTCTCTCGCGTAAACGTATAATGCGCAAATCGCTTCTTTCCGGCACGGTGTAGCGAATGCAGCTTGTTTTACGCTAAATTAAGTACCATCCAGCCAGTTTCAAACATTGTCCTTTGTGTTCCGTCATTCCTTCCCCGACAATCAACCCAAAAATCTCTTATCGTACGCTAGATTTACGCCCTGTAGCAGCTCACAGTATAATGGTGCCGCCTGTAGCTCAGCCCACCCCGTCCGCCTCACCGTGGCGTGCGGGAGAAATGCAAGTAATTGACTTTCATAACCCCTTCACAATGCTGTCGCCGGGAAAAGAAACGTACCCATCACAGCGCCGGCAACGGATGATACAGTTTAAGGATTTGCCCCCGCTGGCACGGGTAGGTAGGAGGAAACGCGCCGAATGCCCTGTTCCCCCTGAAGGAACGGACAACTTCCTGTTAAAACGAGCAGCACATTACGGGACGAAGTTCTACCCAGAAGTTGCCCCGTTAGTGTGAGGGTTTCGTGCTGAAGGCAAGTTCGGTCGTCATACTGCCAAGCTTACCGCACAAATCCTTACGCGAGAGCCGTAACGCAAGTGCCGGAATGATTAGGAGCGTATACGTACCTTCCCGGTGATCCGTGTCCTGTCCTAGCGGGTTCCTGAATTCAACTCTGCCATCCACAAAGTATCATCCTGTTGAATATTCATCCTCCTTCTGGACAGTTCTGGTTGATGAGCAATGAAAATTATTCATTTGCCTTGTTTACAGGCGCAAAGGAGTGCTCGATCCCAATGGTTTGAATGCACATGCTTTGCAACCGTTGGTGGCGGTGTGGGCCGAAACGTGCTCGAACCGTTGCTCATATCACGATTAGCGGGAGCCGTACAAGAATGTAACACTTTGAAACTCGTGTGTATATGTGAGGCCAAAGTTTGTTCAGACTAAAATGGGAATATTTTGGAATATTTTAAAACTTTAGCCTCAGCAACATAATTCATTCAAAAGGGCCCTGAAGGCTGTACTCACAACGTTTCAATTAATACATTTAGTAAATACATTACTCTTTTCGTAAATAGATTCATCGTTTCGATCTTCCTCTGCTTATTTTTCACATAAACCTTGGACTACCTTGGCCAATTACTGTGACTGATTGAAATATTCACATCATATATTGATAGTAATGCATTTTATATAAGGTTTGGTCCAAATAATTTTTCAAATGTATATTAAAGAATACGTTCGAATTCAAATGCACCACGAGCTATGCCTCTGTCTGGAGAACCGAAACCACAATCTATGACAAACACGTGTCAAACCGTTGAGCAGTCGTATATATCCATTTACACACAGGGCACTAATTTGGTAAAATAAATTAAGAGTTACTTTGGTTGATGGATCTAATAGCACCGACATATTTCACATCCCGCACCAACTTGACTGCAGACCATGTCAATTTCAATTTTAATGCCTCTAAATTAAATGGGTTCATTTAATAATAAACAAATTATACATACTAAAATAAGAACAAAAACCGTATGAAAAGAATAACATGAGTTATCAATTGGAACGAATCCACAAAAAAATCCCTTTTTTATTTTGTTTGTCTCACGAATCCACTGGTGCGGGTCAACTGCCAATTTAAATTACAAAACGCATTCAAAAACGCACACTCCCGATTCATTATTTTTCGCGCAAAATGATTGATGAGAATGTGTTTTTCGTTTCAAAAGCCATTAAAACAATTCAAACATTTAAAACATTCGTTCAACTTGCATTAAATTATTAAATCAAACAATTTTTCCAATATTTTTCAGCGCCAATAAACGCACTGTTTGCCTTCGCTCGTGCTGGCAGCACTGCTGTCACCCGTGCTTAAACGGAAGTACGAGAGCTGTCACGCGCCGTCACCAATTGTCAGAGAAAACAACTTTACCTCTCTCTTTTCCGGCCTTTATGGTGTTTGTCTGAACACATTTTTGTTGAGGTGCGAAGAATTTTATCAAATTTTACCGTAAAATCAACGCTGTTGTGTACTTTCGGTGGCTTAATCTGTGTTCGCTAGATTGCTCTGTCGAAATAGATGCTGTGCGCGTTGCTTCGTGGTTGGGAAAATGTGTAAAATTTGATATATGTAAACCGTGGCGCGACCGTTCCTATTGCCAGCGGCGCGTACCTTGCCGAATTCGTGGCGAGTGCGCTCAAATGATCTACGGTTCAGTGTGTTCAAGCTTACCCGACATAAATTACTGTTCTTTTAAATGTAATATAGCTTTGGAGAAGAAAGTTTCGATTGTAAATTGTAGTTTCTGTAATGTTTTGCACGGGGTGCGACTCTTGGCCCCAACAACGTAGCAATCGTGTGTGCATCCATTTTGACATACGCCATCCGATGCCAGCCAGCAGTGAATGTATCGCCTATGTTCGGTATCTCTTTTAACCATGTGTGTTTCACCTCCATTGCAGGCACACGGCAGACAACAAATAACCCGTCAAGATGGTGAAGGGTAATCATATGATTTCGAATGGCCACTTCCATAAGTACTGGCAGCGGCACATTCGCACCTGGTTCAACCAGCCGGCCCGCAAGTACCGCAGGAGGCAGAACCGCATCAAGAAGGCGAAGGCCGTCTTCCCCCGTCCGGCCAAGGGTCCGATCCGCCCGATCGTGCACTGCCCGTCGCAACGCTACAACACCAAGATCCGTGCGGGTCGTGGATTCACTCTCGCCGAGCTGAAGGTAAGGAAGGAGCGGAGTGTTGTGCATGCCGTAGCAGCCCTAGGTTACTTTTTGTTGTGTCTTTCAAGCCGATTCTGGCTGTATTTGGCACAAGCTAACCGTCGGGGCAAGATCGACCATAACTCGGGGGAGTGCTTGATCGGATGGTATGTGCCGGATAATGTGGGCATACTATTTAGGCAAAAGGACTCACAGTGAAAACACGCAAACCAATATGAAGCAAAACTTAAAGAAAATTAATTCCGACCAAGCTGCCCTAGGTTACTTACGATTGTGTCTTTCAAGCCGATTCTGGCTGTATTTGGCGCAAGCTAACCGTTGGGGCAAGAGCGACCATAACTCGGGGGAGTGCTTGATCGGATGGTATGTGCCGGATAAAGTGGGCATACTATTTAGGCAAAAGGACTCACAGTGCAAATGTAAATCAATCGTGAAACCAAACACATATGCCTCTATTGCCGCCTAGTAGAAATCTTCTTCCCATTCAATGGAAGGGATTTCGGCGGACAACGGAGGCTAGAGTACCACAAGCGACAAAACACAGATCGCTTTCAATCGCTGCTGTGAAGCACCACCGGGCCCATGTTACCCGCCATGTAAAAGTTCATCCATTGATTCTAACTTCAACTTTACCCCTTCCTTCTTGCTTGCAGGGTGCCGGTCTGACGAAGAAGTTCGCGCAAACGATCGGCATTGCGGTCGATCCGCGCCGTCAGAACAAATCGGTCGAGAGCCGCCAGGAGAACGTGCAGCGCCTGAAGGAGTACCGCAGCAAGCTGATCCTGTTCCCGATCCACCGCAACAAGAAGCCGCGCAAGGGCGAGGCCACCGCGGACGAGTGCAAGCTGGCCAAGCAGATGAAGCGCACGGTCATGCCGATCCGCAACACGCGCCCGAAGGTGACGCTGGAACCGATCACGGAAGCGCAGAAGAAGTTCAACGCGTTCCAGGCCCTGCGTCAGGCGCGTCTGAACGCGCGCTTCTTCGGCGCTCGCGCAAAGAAGGCGAAGGATGCGGCGGAGAACGAAAACAACCAGCCGGGCGCAGGAAAGGGCAAGAAGTAGAGAAAAACACTGGATGTGAGATGAGATGGGTGGAGCGTGCATCTGTTTTCCTTCCTCTAGCCTAGCTCTATTTCGTTTCTGCTCCCGCTCCGTCAACCGTCAAAATCATCATCTTGCTGTACTGTGCCGCCTGTGCACGCGTTTGGATCGTGTGCGCAGTTGCGCTGTGCTGTACAACGGGCGCGACACAGTTGTAACAACACACACTTCGGAGCGGAAAGGAGTGAAATCAAATAATAAAAAAAAACTATTCCCCTTACTCGCTGATGAGTGAATTTATTGCCGAGAAGGAGCAAACACATGGTGCGTTGTCGTGTACTTATTGAAGAATGGATAATGATGACAGTAGAGTCGTGTTAAATATCACAACCATGACCAATGTGTGCTGTTTTTGTACAGGCAACAATGAACTACGTTACTCTCAGTTTAGGAAATAGATAGTAACTCACTTGTAATGTGACTTGCTGGATGTAATAATCCAGCTTCGTGGCATTTCCTGTCCAAAAGAGGCCGATTCTTAGTATTTTCTATTTTCTTTCTCATTCACCTAGCAGCAAACGTACACTGGTCCATGTTTCTATGACAGAAAATGCTTTACCGTTCACTTTATTGACTGGATAATTCGTGAAATAACGAAAACACACATGCATTACGTTCTTCCGGGAGCCTTCCGGTGTGTGTGTATACCACTTCACCTTCACACTGTACAATCTGCATTCGTAATGCCTACTGCGTTAAAAATGAAGAAAAAAAATGAAAATTACAAACACTTTTGAACCTGCTACCGTCGCTGCGGTAACAGCGAAGGAAGCAATGGTAAAAAAAACTTAAGATAAAAAACGGAACATCTCTTCTGGGGGTTGTTTCCATTCCCTGCCGACACCAAGTAGAGTAGCGGATATGTCCTTTCCACCTCAACGTGTACGTATTATTATTGCATAGTGTTTGAAAAGAGGCAGCGTGCATACGTTGCTAAAGAAATATACGTAACCGAGCAATGGTAAAGCAAATTGCGGGTTCCCTGATTTGTTTTTTCGTCATGCTGTTTCGTTGACTGTTTGATTCAGCAAAGCGTTAGCAAAGGACTCGTACAGTCCGAACAAAACGCTACGATTATTCCACTGCCAAATGAGAACGCATTGTTTGGTGGACACCCCAGTTGGGAAAGAAATGGAGGCTGACAAAAGACGTAGCTTTACGGTGATGCATGCTGACAACAAAGGGATACACATCATTCAAAACGCCACAGCTTACTAACTCCACTACCACCACCACCAACACCACCACTACCGCAGCCCTACTACTATTCCCCCAATAATCCGGTAAGCGCTCGGGTGAAAAAAACAAAACGCTTCGAATGCTTTGGTTGCTCCATCGTACCAATCGGGGGTCCATTTTCGCAAATCATACAGCATACGGGAAAGTAAAGAAAAGAGAGAAAAGGTTCAACCTTTTCCACGCCTTCCCATTCCCCCAACCACGCCGCCCCTTTTCGGTCCCTTACAGCAGTATCAAACCGACGTCCTCCGGCTGCATGCTCGGGCAGCGCCAGTTGTACAAATAGTACTGCAAATTGCCGTCGCCGATGCCGAACTTGAGCGGCACCAGGAACTGCTTGTTGTCCATCAGGTCGAGCGCGTTAAACACGTCGAAGCCGAGGTTTTTGGCCGATATGAGCGCATCGTTCATGAGATCGAGCCAGGGCGTGCGGGTCGACACGTTGTAGAAGCTGTACGCGGCCTTCACGTACTTGTGCACCGCGTGATGCATCACGGTCGATGGCAGCGTGTAGTAGCTGACCATGTCCGTGATCGTGCCCGGTTTGGCCGGATCCTCCACCACGAAGCAGTCGATGATGCCGTTCTGGGGCAGGAACCAGTGGCGCATCTCCGCCTCGTCGAACACGGGGGTAAGGTTGAAGCGCTGCAGGTACGATTCGAGCAGCTTGTGTACCGCCTTTAGGTCCGTTTCCAACAGCTTCCGGAAGCCGGGCGTTTTCGGTTGATCCGGCAGTTTGTACAGCTTGATCGTTCGTTGCATCGTCATGTTGCGGGACAGGTAGGAGAATTTTACCTAAAACCAAACAAAAATGGGTCATTTGGGCCGTTTTGCTACTATACCGCATAATGCCTCTATACTGTACCTCGATCAGCTTCTTCGGATTCAACGAACGGTGCCAGTAGCGGCAGGAGGAGACGGGCTTCGGCAGCACCACGCCCGCCGTGTAGACGGCCTGGAAGATGCCGGTCAGATTGACGCGCCGCGTTATCTCCCGGATCAGCACCGGCGCTAACCGCTTCGAGCGCAGCTTCTTGTGCACGCACAGGAAGTTGATCTCCACCATGCGCTGCTCCTTCCGGTGCACATTCAGCGTGCCGGGGATGGCCGATATGAACCCAACGAGCCGGCCCGACTTGACCACCCGCACGCCGCAGTGCCACTCGCGCTTCCAGCCGGGCGGCTGCAGGGCCCACTGCAGAAACTCGGGCTGATAGTCGAACCGGAACATGGCGTCATCGTCCTCGACGTAGTTCTCGTTCAGCAGCGTGTACAGCTCCTTCAGCTGCAGCGGATCGTTCAGATTCATCGTGTCCCAGGTGAAGCCGTCCGGCAGCGCGTACGGTTCCGCCCGGATCTCGCTGATCGGTTTGTCCTCCTCGATCGGTTCGTTCGCCAGGATCTTCTCGTCCATGCGCGGCACCGGCTGCGTCGACCAGAACTTGTACGATTTGTGCAGCGCCTCTTCCGACGTTTTGGCCGGCTTCAGGGACCGCGTGCTCACCTTTAGACGCTCCAGCACCTCCCGCACGTTCATCAGCATATCGACCGCGTCCGGGTTCGAGGTGAACGGGCCACCCCCGTCACCTCCGTCACCATCGCCGCCTTCGGCAACCATTTCCGCATGCCCCGCCGCCTCCCCATTGACCTGTGGTGGTGGTGGTGGTTCCGCTGCACCCGCTCCAGACGAGGAAGCCACCGGACTCGGCTCAGCCGCGTTCGCTTTGTTCTTATTCTTTTTCTTGCTCTTCGACTTCCCACTGCCTGGTGGTGCCTGGTGTTCTTCCGTGCAGCCACCCGCCGACACCTCACCATTCGTCACAGGCACTGGTTTCTCTTCCTTGGCCGGTCCTTTTTGGTGTTTCTTTTTGCCGGTTTTGCTCACCTCACCACTTCCAGTGGCAGTGGTAGCAGCTGGTGCCGTTTCGCTGGCCAGCGCTTTACCAGTTTCATCACTCATCGCTGGTTTGGGGTCACCGCTGTTTTTCGTAGCAATAAAGATTCGTTGCCTTACGTTGCCGCAGCACGTTCTGCACTGCTCGAGCTCTTGCAATCACGCTAATGAAAACTTCCTGCACCGTACCGTTTGTCTAGCTTCTGCTGCCACTGGCCTGCTGTCTATACTTTCCCTGCAAGCCTTTGCTATCACGCGATCGATATCCGTACGGAACGGCTTCGAACAACCACCACCTCCTATCCGCGCTCCTTCTACTCCCTCCGGGATGACGATGATGATGATGACACAAGCCCTTCTGTTCGTGGTACGCACACATGCAACCCCGGACACTTTGCAACACAACCCGCTGACCCTCAAGGTAACAGCCGTTTTCCACTTGAGGTTGGCAGCGCGACGGTCGTGATTTGCTTCGAGGGCGCTGGGTGAAACTGAGGAAAATCGTTTCTGCTTCCGACCACACTTGACCGTACTCGAGCGATTACGACGGACGGCACACGACCGGGGAGCGCTTGTGCAAAAAATAGGCAGTCAAGTGTGTGCGTGACACAGGGCGAGCAGTGTTCGATTTTTTCCAACAAAAACACACACGCATTGTCAGGCCCGTTTGACACTCGGTCGTTAAAAAAAAAAGCTGTAAATAAATGTAATTAAAGGAAGTGAAAGGATTAATTTCACCTTTCATTATATTCCTTAAATTTTACTCAATTACATGATGTTGTTTTTATTATTATTATACCATAAATACATTAAATTCGTGTTGTCATCCACGCGACAATTTAAATACAGATGGAAATATACAATCAACCTCACCTGTCAATCGAAACTGTCAACAAATCGGCAACGGGTGGAAAATTGTTAAAAAAAATACCGAATGGAAACAAACACCACCCAAGGCGCGCGTCTCGTATTCACATTAGAAAAGTATTGATCAAGTTGTATAGATATGAAATCGAGAAGCCGCTCCCGCAGCCGCAGTAAGCGTGATAAGAAAAGAAGCAACCGAAAATCAAGCTCCCGTTCCAGCTCGACTTCCAGCAGCGACAGTAGCGCAAGCCCTACTAGCGACAGCCGTAGCAGCAGTGCCAGCAGCGACGCAAGGGACAGGCCTAGCAAAAGCCACAATGATCGCAGAAGAAGCGAGGACAAATCGTCCAGCAGAAGGCGATCACGATCGCCGAAGCGGACAGAAGACGTACCCAAAGTGCGCCGGGATGAAGCCTCGCTAAGAGAGCGCCATACCGACCGGAGGCGACAATCGAAAAGTCCCGACCAGAGGCAGCGCAAACGGAATGATTCGCGTTCGCCGCGAAGGCAACGCGAAGAAGACTATTATCGCAAACGCCGTTCACAGAGCCCTGCCCGGGAGGGTAGGAGGGCTCCATCGCGAGATAGCAGAAGAGAGGAGAAGAGCCGCCACGAGGAGGATTCACGTCGGCCGAAACCATCGAGGGAGGAAAATCGGCGTCATCGGTCCCGTACACCCCGGGACAGAAGGGATCGTTCCGGGGAACGGACGAGGCGTCCGGATGAACGAAGGAATGAAAACGATGATCGTGCTGGCAATGTGCGCCATCGGTCGCGTAGTCCTCGTGCGCGGCGAGCCTACTCCCGGACCGATCGCAGAGAACGCCCGGACGATGACGGTCAGCGCAGCGAATACGGTGGCAATCGTGGGCCACCGAACCGCTGGATGCACGACATGTACGAGTCGCACGATTCGGACCGCAACGTCGATAGAAGCTTCCGCCGGCCAAACCGTGACCCGGTCGATAACGATTTCATGGAATCGCGCCGGCTGCAGCGCGAGATAATTGGTACCGAGGGAGTGCCGGAGGCGTGGGGCGATTCACCGCCCGAAGGCAACAGCACGGACGAGGAGCTGCAACCTGCCAAGGGGGGCACCACGAAGCACAAGAAATCGAAAGCTAAGGGCAAGAAAAAATCCTCCAAACATCGGTCGAAAAAGGACAAGAAAAAGAAGAAATCGTCCAAAAAGTCCAAAAAGTCGTCCAAGAGCTCAAAGAAGAAGAAGAAACAGAAAGCGAAGAAAGCAAAGGTCGAATCGTCCTCCTCGTCGTCCGATCCTTCTTCCTCCTCCTCGGACTCGTCTTCATCGTCCGGCGAGGAGGACGAGGAGGTTTGGGTGGAAAAATCGGAAGCTACGGCCCGGGCGGCCGGCAAGGGTACTGGTTCTGGCGCACAGACGGCCGGCAGCTCGCAGGCCCGCTCCGCCGAGGAGGACGGGGACAATGTGGTCGGGCCGGTAAAGACGAGCGGCAACCTGAGCCAGAAAGACTTCGGACGCGCACTGCTGCCGGGCGAAGGTGCGGCCATGGCAGCGTACGTCACGGAGGGCAAACGTATCCCGCGCCGTGGTGAAATCGGTCTAACGTCGGACGAAATCGCAAACTTCGAGCAGGTCGGGTACGTGATGAGCGGCAGCCGGCACCGCCGCATGGAGGCCGTCCGTATACGTAAGGAAAATCAGATCTACTCGGCGGACGAAAAGCGAGCGCTGGCCATGTTCAGCAAGGAGGAGCGGCAGAAGCGGGAAAATAAAATCCTCACCCAGTTCAAGGAGATGATCAGCGCCAAGCTGTCGGAGAACAAAAAATGAACTGCCCCGAACTGAGAAGCATTGAAATAAACTCACTTAATTGTACAAAACAAAGACTTTCTGTGTTTTTTTTCTTCTTTTCTGTTGCTTGTCCAATTTATTTTGTAAAAAGTATCCTATCGATGCTATGCACGCGTCAACGGTCTATTTATAGCAGCAAACGTGTGATCACGTGCCGCATTGGTAGCTACGCTCGTCCGCTCTTCCGGTGTACCGCCACCGCGTCGCAAACTACATTTATTCACGTGAACACGGAGAGAACGATTCGATTTAGTTGTGTTATTTTTACATATCAAACAACGGGTTTGAAGAGTATAGATATTTGCTACTAATTCACAGTACATTAAATAGTATCATACAGCACGGGTGAAGTAGCGATGCTCTACCTGCTCCTTTCGCGTCTAGCGCACCACCTGTAACGCACCCCGTTGCGCAGCCATTGCGCCATCATCCTGCGAGCGCATCCCCTCACTAAAAGCGTTGCGTCGTTTCGCCTTGCTTCGTTCATTTGCCTATTGCCTACTATAGAAACAAACATTAAATATGCTGCACTCCTGCCGGAGGTGCTGTTAACAGAGGATATTGAGGACATTGCTTTGGGTTAGTACGATTACAGCCGAACCATTATTGCCCCTTTCTATGGCGCAAAAAGGAACGCACGTGTGCTACGGAACAATAGCTGCTCAACAACTAGGACTTGCTTTACAATGCTTCCAACGTTTCTGTGCTCGATTTTCCCAACCGAGATGAAAAAATGAAAAAAAAAAATCACATTCGTTTTGTTTTGTTTTGTGGGGAGCTTTTTTCTCCCCCTTCCTGAATCCATAAAAAATAGAACCAATACGGGTACGGGAAACATTTGTATCTAAACGGCAATTACACTGTTGCCCATCCACCGGCGCAAGGAGCTCAAGAAATAGGGGATAGTCAACGATTCTATCTAATTCGCCTTGATGTAGTTGCTGTCGAAGATTTCCAGCTCGTTCATGATGTAGTTCGCCTTGTTTTTCAGCAGCTTGATCTGTTTCTGGTTGGTTTCGATCACCCCGAGCGAGCTCTCGATCTGCTTCAGTTCCTCGTTCATCTCCGTGCTGGCCGTGTCCACCACCCGGCACAATCGTGCGAAAGTGCTGGACAGTTCCCTGAATAGAACATTAAAATAGAGAGCAATTTTAAAATAGGCAATAGATGAAGCAATGAATTTCGAGCGCTACTTACTGCTGCACCTGGTGACTGCAGTTGGCCGAGGTCAAATCAACGATCAGCTTCAGCTTGCGCGTTGCATGATCTACGTACTGGTTCTTGAAGTTGCGCTCCTTTGCCGTGTTCGTCCAGGACAATCGTTCGTACAGATACACGCTGCCGTATATTACACCGGCGCCGACTATCACACGCCAGCCGATGGTTTTCAACATCTTTAGGGGGAAAAATAAGCATGTAGTTTATGTTTCGGAACGTTAAATAATATAAAACACTACTAGAGACTTACCAATCCAGCCACCACCAGACCGAGTGTTCCCTGCGATCCTATCGAAGCGATGGCCACCTTCGAAATCACCGACAGTTGTTCGTTCGTGATCAGCTCGTTCTCCGGCATAAGACACATCGGTGAGGTTGGAGAAAGAACCTGTGACATCTAACGATGGGAGGGAGGGAAGAAGAAATTACCTTTCATTAACATGTTCTGTACAAGGCGGCCATTGTCCCCTCCATCAACTAAACTCACATTCATGTTGCTGTTCTGGCGATGGTGCGTGATCGCTTTCCGATTGCTGGCTCGGATCTTCCCATTGAACCGTGCGATCAGTGCCCGAATGCCCCACGAGAACCGGAACTCCAGGTCCTCCTGGAAATCGGCGCACAGATTCTGACAGTTGAGCGTGTACAGCATCTCGAACGGTTGCGTGCGCACGACCACCTGATGCTGCTGGGCGCTCATCTTCTCCGACGGTAGCAGCGCCGTCATGCGGCTCGTCATTTCGCGCTGCGCCGTCTCCACGTTCATCGCCAGCGCCGTGCTGAGCCGGGCGCGCAGGTTCGACCCCAGCCCGTTCTCCACGTGCGCATTGATTTCCTTCTTGTACACGTTCAGCACGAGCGGATCCGTGTGGAACGGCAGATTGAACTCGTCCACCAGCACGTTCAGTCGCCAGATTTCTTCGTTCAGCGCTTTCGCCACCTTCTGCTCGACCTCCTCGACCATCGTGTGGATCTTCATCTTCATCTCGCGCGTCACCTGCATCAGCGACGTCTCCGTGCTGGCGATCCGGTCCGTCAGGCGCTTCCTTTGCTCGAGCTTCTGGTTGCGCAGCACGTTCGCCCGCTCATAGATGCTGTCGAGCATCATGCGCATATCGCTCGCAATGTTTTTGCCGCGCGAGCTGTGCTGCTCGAACTTGGTCCGCACCGCACTCTTGGAAATGCATTCCTCGAACTTACGCTCAAAGTCCTGGAACTCGAAGTAGCGGTTCTGGAAGCCGTCGGCCAGCGCGCCCGCTATCGCTGGGAGGCCTTCCTGCTCCTTTAGCCGTGCCTGCAGCGTTTCGCGTGCCGAAACGAAGAACACACGCTCCTCCGCTTCCTTCGGTGTGGCGACCTTCAGTTCCTTCACCAGGAAATCTATGCACCGCTCCTGGTGTTGAGCTTTCACCTGAAGGAAGACATGAGCGCTCGGTCAGCGTTTGCAATTACTTTTGGGTATGCTTCTTCTAACACATGTAGTGGTGCAAAAAATATATAATTGTAGGTACGGGGAAACAGAAAGTTAACACACGCACAACACGCACACAGGGACAGAAAAGAATGAAAAGCGTGCATGGTCAACGCGTTCGTTTAAGAAGCGATAACAGTAACCGTGCATCGAAACGCATTTCATTACCTTTTCCAGCTCCTTCTTTAAATGTGTGTAGATGGGTTAGAAGAAAAATAAACGCACCGTGGAAGCAATGAGCGATGGAGCACATGGGTCAGATAGTCCCGCGTAACAAACACTTACCGATTCTTGAAACTCGGGCTCGGACGCTGACGCATCCCAGCGGTTGTTCAGCACAAAAATGTTCGGCTTCGATAGACGGGTGGACACTTCGTGAAAGAATGATTTTTCCTACAGATATAAAAATAGTTTTGAATTAATGTTTTGTACAATTGCCTCACGCGCACCGCAAAAACCCTACCGCCAGCGTCATGGTAGATTCGGCGTTTAGCACCAGCACGAACACGTCCGCATTCAGGCAATGGTTGTCGATCCAGTCGTCCAAGTTCGGCGACACGTCCACACCGGGCGAGTCGACAAACACGACGTCATCGCGCAGCAGGCTGCACCGTTCGCGCGGCCAGAATATTCGCACCAGCGAGCTTTCGCACAGCTTCTCCTGGCACAGTGCGTTGGCCAGCTGTTTCACGGACTGCAATTTGCACAAATAATAACCTTTTCAACCGCCGGACGATGATGGGGACCCATGCACCGGAATACTTACGGTCACGTTGAGCTTTTCATCGCTTCCCTCCTTCACCAGGTACGCTTCGTGACCATCGATGCCTTCCACCTGGCAGAAGCAGTTGGTCGTGTGGCCGATGCCGCTGGGAAGAATTTTATCGCGCAGCATCGCATTGATCACGGAGCTTTTGCCGTTCGAGGTGCGGCCGAAAAATGCCACCTTCATGTTATCGCGCGCCAGCACCTCCCGGATGCCTCGCACCTTAAGCACATAGCTTTTGAACTGTTCCGCTTCCGCCTTGTCGACGATCTCGGACGAGGCGGGTAGTTCAGCTGCGAGAAGGGAAGCGTAGAAGAAAAAAAAATATGGCAATTAAACTAAAACACGTCCCCCACATACCCTCGCTTTTCGCTCTCACCTTCGATGAAACCGGTCGTTTCGACGACATAATCATTGATCTCGACGAAAATATCGTTGATCTTCTTTTTCGCCCGCACGAAAATCTGTAGCGGCGACACGTCGGTCGCATTGTTGTGCAGCGTGCGGGCGTTCGGATCGATCAGGGCGGCCGTATCGTACATCGAGGCGTTTCCGTTGCCGGTCACCATCGACAGTGTGCGGTTCAGGTAGGTTGCCATGGGGTGGCACAAATCGGTACGCAAATTGGCGGGATTGGCAGTCCGAACGAAACGAAACGAGGGAGAGCGATCACGACACGTGACAATTGGGTACGGCTTTTAACGGGCAACAATTTTGCTAAATAAATACGTCTCCAATACGAATCAATTGCGCTTTAGTTTGCGCTTTGGTGATTTTTGTCACAATCTCTGATACCGATGCCGTTGTGCTACACACACACACACGCACAGACAAATACAAAAACCGTGTATATTTCTAATTCCCGCCTTCCGGTGGACCGCTTATCCTCTGCGCGAGTGTGTCAAGCGGTTCGATTGTGGCGCTAGGTTGAGGAAAAGGAAAAAGCGACAACAGGTTCGAAAGAATCAATCCTTCCTTTCCTTGCTTTCCACGTCCACCACACTTCGCAGCACAAGCAGGGAACGTATGAATGAACGGAGAGGGGTTGGTAGACGGATTCCAACCGAACGGAAATGATAGCCTACTGAGCACCGGTGTGTATGTGTTTTGTGGAAACTAAAGCCGGGAAAACAGCCGCATTCAAAGCCACTTTTGACGGCACAACACAAAAGGAGCCTTTGGAAGGAATCGCGGTAATGGGTGGGGGTTGTTTGTGACGTTCTTCACAGTGTGTGCACTCAACCTTATCTACACGTTCACACGGGAGGAACCACGTCTTGCTCTATCTCACGCTCGCTAACACTCTGGCATTAAGCAACGAACTGAAAATAAAAAGAGAAACCGAAAAAAACAGAACATAAGAAAAGGATCCGTACTGGGAAGTTTAAAGCACAGTCGCTGGGCATGGCGGGATATGGTGCACGGTCGTCGGTCGTAGAACTACTGTTGGCATACACACACACACACAAATTGGAAAAAAGAGGAGGAGGGAAATGCAAAACAATCGATAAAGAGCAACGGATAAAGCGGGGAAACGGATGAATGAAAATGCAGCCAGTAAAGATCGGACAAAAAGCACATAACGGTCAAGGTAAGCCAGGAGGCAAGCTAGTACGACGTAGGCATTGGGGGATGGCCCACGGCAGGCGTAACAAGATGATCTTTTTCGGGAACGATACATCGTAATTGCGCTCTCGCCGAACAGTTCTTTCCAAATAACTGTATGGCTCACTGAGTGTGTGTGGGTGGGTCGGATAATTAGCGGAAAGGCGTGAAGAATAACAGAACGCAAGCGGGACGCAAAAGGTAAAAGAAGAGCACGGTTTGTTTTTTTTCGTTTGTGGTTCGTTCCACCCGTGGTGCTGGGAGCTGATAAAGCACACGGCCCAATGAATGAAGGTGAGTGGTGCGCCGTTGTGTTTTCCCCGTGCCCCCTCCATCCCTCCTGTACCGTTCCGCTCCGGATACGAACCTGCTTTGATTCGGTCATACTACGACGGAAAGAGCAAGCGGCGCCCCAATTTGCTGCTGCTGCGGATGACGATGATGTTTCCTCACCGATGATGACGGAATGTCCTGGCAGGCTGCGTTTTTCTCTGCGCTAGAGCATGCTAGAAAACGCACACGGCGCACTTTTCGCTACCGTTCGGTGATGATTGTGTGCTGCCACTTGCCCGTCGCACCGAGGTCACACACAACGGGGGGAATGGCCGTTTCTTTACCCACAAAACTCACAAACAGCACAATGCACCACGGCAAAGGGGGACGATTCGCTGGGCAAATTGTTTGCTCCGATTGCTGCGTTTGTGAAATCGCGTGATGTAACTCGCCTTTTGAGCTGTCGGGGATAACGACGACGACAAAACGTCGCTGCAGAAGCACGAACACACACCGCACCGTTCTTCCAGTGCGTTCGCTGCTGTCAATTCACGGCGCTCGGACACACACACACACTCACGCACACACACTGACAGGCGCGAACTGTCAGGCGTGAGGGGGGTTTTTTCTGACACATGGCGGTTTTGTTTACATCTCTTCACGGGAACCGTGTGCGGCTGGTACTGGTACGGAGTGCGATTATCAATGGAACACACACCGTATCTGGCAACCTGTGATAAGTTTGTTTAGTGCGGACAAATTCCATTTAGTTCGGAAGCATTCAGTGATAAGTAGGGGAATTGTTTTGTAGCAAACAAAAGTGTAATCGAAGCGAAATGGCTGACGTTATGCTGGAGCTATCGGCCTGGGAAGATTTGGCCAACATTCCGGCAGACCCGCCTAGGATGAGGCCGCTGTGCAGCAAATGTTGGTAAGTTTGCAACAAATGGTTTGCTAAATGGATTGCTTAATGGATTGACTTCCACCGTTCGCCGCTTCCAGCCGGCCCGTGCAAGTGTGCTGGTGTGCCGCTTTACCCCCCGAGCCGCTGAATCCTGCCGGGCGCATCGTACTGCTGCAACATCCGGCCGAAGAGAAGCGATCGCTACGCACCGCCCCGATGCTGTCCGTTGGGCTCGCCCCCGGCAAGTGTCTCATTTACAAGGGCAAAAGGTTCCCCAATACCCGGCACGATGCGGAGCTGGAGGCGATCCTGGCCGACAAACGGTCGCTGCTGCTCTATCCCAGCGCCAGCTCGGTCCCGATCGAGCAAATCGATCCGGCGGGTGGGCCGTACAATTTGATCCTGCTCGATGGCACGTGGCCACAGGCGAAAGCTATCTACCACTGCTCGACCGCTCTGCATGGAATGCGCCAGGTGAAGCTGGTATCGTCCGGCACGAGTAGCTACATCATCCGCACCCAGCCGACCGAAGGCTGTCTCAGCACGCTGGAAACGGCTATCCAGGCGCTCAGCGCGCTCGAACGCGACGACCGATACCGGGAGCAGCTGCTCCAGCCGCTGCACGTGCTCTGCCAGTACCAGCTCGCCAACGGGGCAGTCACGCACCAGTCGAAAGAGTTCCTGATCCGCCACAACCAGTACCCGAAGCTGATCGGGCGGCGGTTGAATCGGTTGCTGAAGCACGCGGACAACTTTAAGGACGACCCATCGGACGGGACGGAACGGAAGCACTCGACGTAGAAATAGGGACAGAACTCTTTACCGCGGTAAATCCAGCATCAGAACACGATGATTTTACTTTTTTTTAAATCATTTTATTATACCACTTTGTATTGTACTGATTTCGTAACATAAAATAGAGCATAGCTTTATTATGTGTATATATACATTCACACAGAGCAGAACTATTGATGACCCATCTTTGTAATGTATGGTTTTGGGCGCCGTTGGGCGCTATGCAAACGCCGTTCTATCGCGCGCGTGCGCACGCCTTGCAGCATCTTAAATATTCAAATTCAAATTTAACAATGTTTGTTTTTGGTTGCTGTTGTTTGCTTTCTCGCATGTTAATATAATAGTGTCCCAATCTCTTAAGCTACTAAAACAACGCACTGAAGCAAACTGATCATACAGCTCCTGCGCGATACCGTCGAATTGTACGTACAATCGTCCATAGGGGTAGCTTCCGTTGGGCCTGCTTTTGAATCGTCGCTCGCTAGCAAACGGCCAGCAAACACCCACTTACATCTTTGGACTGTAAACTGAAATCACTGTTACCTTAAATTGAGACTCATCATTGCCACAAATATCTGCACCATCGCGCTGGGGCCACATTCTTGCGCATGCAATTTCGTTCCTCGCAGCCGGAACAGCCTTACAGCCAGTTCCAGAAAAGCTACAGCCATAAAATAATCACTAACGCACTACGATATTCACAGCATATTCTACGTTGTTTGATTTGCGCTTGCCAAAGGGGTTTTATTATATTGGATCAAAGAAATGGAATGTTTAAAGTCTATGCTTAAACAAAACAAAAACGACAAAGAAATTATCTCTAGGAGTCGGTTGAACCAAAATTCCAAAATATTTACAACGGCACCAGAGTACCGTTACGGGGCCTTAGCAGAACATGAACTGGAGGAGGGTTTAACATACTTGTTTTGTCTGCTCAGCTTTGTGGTAACTAACGTGAAGGTACTACCGACTATGTAAAAACAAAGAACAAATCACTGAAGCATTACTCTATGGCATAAGGAACACAACCAGGACCCGTCCAACGGATGGTTCCTGTGTAAGTACTAAAAAAAGGTTCTAATTACTGGCGGTTACTAACATCTACACTTACTTAGACCATCGTTTATCATCAAATCCCCGTTCCTATGGGCCCTATCCTTTCCCCTTTCTCGTATCATAATACATACATAAGCGCGGTTTCATCAACCATTTCCACCGCTCCAGCAACCCCCCCACACACACACACACATACACATCCCACTAACGCTAATGGTGTCCTTACTTGGGCTCTTTCATAAAGAACCATTCGTTCTCATAACCTGCTACGCCTAGGACCTAAGACAGGATGGGATCAGCGTAGAGTCTACCACTAAATATTGACCAATAGCCGGGCAGCATACGCCTCTATGGGGCAGCTTTATAGGGGCTTGTTTCTGTTTCTTTTTTTTTTCGCATATTTGCTTGCTTATGTTTGCCTGTTGTTACTGTCTATCATCATCTACGCGTAGCGAGTAAATATATGTTGAGTGGGTGTGTTTGGGTAGTTTCCAAAATGTTATGCCTATTTAGTAGTAGCATGGCTTTCTCTCCCCCGTTCTCTCGCTCTTTGCTTCACAACACTACGGCACCAAGTGCGAGAACTACACAGAAGCACACGTGAACGTAGTAGCAACGGGTGCAAGTGATGATGCATCGGTGGACGCAATCGGTGTGCATTGGATTCGATCAATGTTATGTCTCTCGTGTCTAATTTTGCTAACCCCCTTTTTTCTCGGCAGAAGCGAGGAGAGTGATCGGTTCGGAAAAGTGGGTGCAAATTCAACTTCTAGTTCAGTTGTACTCAGCAAGATCTCAGCAAGACCATGGGAATAGCGATTCCTGTACTTTAGATGTATGCCCTCAGCATGGATATACGTGCATCGTCATCGGATATAGAGGGTATCAGTTGGCTTGTATATATGTATATCGATAAATCTCTGTCCCGTTATATCCATCTCCATTTCTAAGCTCCTTCCTAGTGATAAAAATTGATGGTGGTGGTGGTGGTGGTGTGATGTGGATGCACTAGAAAACCCCCACGCAGAAAGCCTGGCGCTACAAACTACAGATGCACAGATAGTGGGCTTCATAACTATTGTAGGGGTGTAGATTCGTTACCAGATGAAATGTGTTAATTTGACGTGATTCATATGTTTGCCGCAACAAACGTGCCTGGCCTATGATGAGTTCTTGTGAATAAGGGCATAGCGTGATGCTTCTACACATTGTCTATCGTCTGCTCAAGAATGCTCAGTTCATTTCAGGGGTCACATTTAGTCATTGGGGGGGGAGAAAAGAGAGGGCCTGGTCAAAGTCATATAACAAGGTGGATCGAAGAGTGTTTTACGGAAACAAGATGACTGTTTGCGGTAACTTTCCGCTGCCTTTTGCATGCTCATAGCGCCCGCTGGCCACCTATTCCCGCAGCTTGTGCCAATCGGCAATCTGGCGGCGCGGTGAGTTGCACACCTCCTTCCAGTGGTTCAGAGCGGAACCGTTGCTGCGCGGTCCGCCCAGCTCGAGGCGCCCGATCACCTCGTTCTTGGTGACCCGGTCCCAGTCCAGCAGCATCAGCTCAAGCGAAACACCGTCCAGCGTGGCGCCGCCGGCCCCCTCGGTCGTCGGTATGTCGAACGCGAAGCTTTCGTTAAACACCGGGCTGAGCGTGCGCTTCTTCACGTGCGTCTTCTTCTTCGCGATGCGCTGCCCATTGTACAGCAGGTAGATCTTGACGTACGGGTCGGCCAGCCCGGTCACATCCATGCGCGGCAGGTTGCGTGCCTTCAGCAGTACGACGGTCAGCCGGGCGGCGGCCGGCTGCCAGCAGAGCGAAATCAGCAGCTCGCCACGGCCCTGCGCCCGGATCTTCAGACTGCGCGGTTGAATCTCGCGGCTCAGCGCTACCTGCTGGTTCTCGATCTGCTGCAGGTCGATACCGGACAGCGGGCAGACAACCTCACCAATAACGTCGTCCCGGCTGTAGCGATCGAAGCTCAGCACCACGAAGTGCAGCGACATGCCGGCCAGCTCGCTCAGCGTCAGTCCGTAGAAGGTAAAGTCCTCATCATACACCGGGTTGCGCGTGTTGCGTAGCACTCTGGGGAGGGGGGAGGTGAAATGGAGAAGAAAAACACACAGAGATAAGTGATAAGTTAGTGGGAAAACCCATTCCGACGATTACACCACCGCATCGGGCTGTTCCCATTTTCCCCATTTTACTGCTGCACAGAAGAGCCTCCGGCTGCAGATTATGGGTTTATTTTTGGAAAACATCTGCGCTTCCAACCAGCCAACCAACCAACCAGGAGAGTTGGAAGAAGGAGAAACGGAAAAGGAACGCTAAATGGATTACTTTTCAATTCCCGGCTCGGTTTCTGGGAAGGAAGGGAGAAAGCAAACTTTCTTCACATCTATATTTATCGTCCTCCGCAGGCGAAAAATGGTGGCGCAAGTTTTATTGCCACACGTGGTTTAGGGGACAACACTCGGCATGTCGACATTCAAACCAACTTCTATTGCCCAGCTCGAGATGACCTTCAGTATTGATTGTCTGTGGCCGCTTTTGTCCTTATCTCTTATAGAGCACATCTTCAAAGGTGTGTCATCATCCGGGGGAAACTCTCTCCAGCCACATTCTAAGCGTCAGCTTTGACAGCAGTGCTTTGCTACCTACCGAGTTTTCACCTTGTGCTGCTTGTCGGGCAGCAGCTGCAGCTTCACGTACGGATCGGTGGCCGTCTGCTTGCCGTTGGCGCTCCCGTTGCACAGCATCGTGCCGCCCCCGATCGTGCTCAGTTCGGCCGCCGCCGTACCGTGGTTCTTGCCGGGCAGACCGCGGCACCGCACCACCGACACGACCAGCGCGCTCCGGTCGGCCAGAAAGCGTAGCTTGAACACGATCGTACCGAGCTTGCCGTGCTCGGTGCCGTCCCCGTTCTCGCACGCGCTCGGATCGCCCAGCTCCGACACGTCCGGTGATTTCGGTTCCAGCTGCGCATTCTTCGGTATCAGCTCGTTCTCCTCGGTGTACTTGGTCGGTGGCACGATGCTGGTGGTGGTGGTGGTTGTGGCCAGCGTGGTCGTCGTCGTTGCTGCGGTCGTTCCGCCGGCGGCCGTCGTCTGGTCGGTCGGTGACTGGGCGGGCAGGTGGCCCGGCAGCGGCTTGATGCTGGTCGGCGACGGTGATTTCTTCAGATACTGGGGCGGCTGGCCGCTCGGCGAGCGGACCGCTTTCGGTGGCCGCGGTGGCTGGAACGGCAGCGAGGACGCCTCGTGGCCCGCCTTCTTGTGCTGGCGGCGGAAGCGCCGGGCACAGAAGCAGGCCGTCACGGCCAGTATGGCGGCTGCGGTGAGCCCGAGCACGGCTGGCACCACTGAAATGAGCACAACGTAATCTGGAATGAACGGCAACGTGCGATAAAGAGTAGATAGAGAGTGGGTGCTGTGCCGCGGTGGCACGACGGGTACCGGAAGGGGTTGGAATCGAGTGTGCAATAGAGGAAGGCCTGCCAAAGGTCACACTCAGGCTCGGGAATCCTTAGACGGCCATTCCAGATCGGGGCCGATTCGCGGGCCATAAAATTCGGTGCGAAAACATCCCCCCAAAGCATCGTAAACGTTCGTCAGAGCCAATCCATTGGTGTATCGGGGGGCCAATTGGCAGGTTCATTGTTTGATTCTGGGAAGCCCGCGTTTACTTCCAGACTGGCTTTCGGGGAAGGAAGGCAGCATTACAAGATCCCCCCGAAATGATGTGCCGCGAGCAGCCCATAAAGAAACCATTTACCGGGCAGAAGACGGTGGAGGGACTACTAAGTGACGATAAGTGGTGCGTCAAATTGAAAGCAACAGAATCCGCGGAATAGGCCCCCCGAGTAGGGGCGGGTTGATGGCATCGGGTTTTCCTGCGTCATATTTCAATGCGTACGTTGCTACGCGTTGCGAACCCTCGTAAAGCCGTAATGTGTGGCACCATTTCGCGAGGATGGTTTTCCCTTACTAACTAACAACAAATACAACTACAACAGTGTTGTGGATTGGAGTGTTTATTAAATTGAAATTATGATAAATTTACGCAAACGATTGGGCTTTAACAGCTAATTTCAGCTAAAAGTCATGAGCTTTTTCTCGCAGCATTAAAGCAAGGAGGTCTTACCACTTACTCAGCGCCCACCTGGTTTGCTAATTTTAAGCAGGAAAAAGCTCCCGGCTCGCGCCACCTTACGCAACGGATCATCTCATCCTGAGCTGTCCCGGGTGTGCTAATTTCGTTGGAAAGTCATTTTCCTTATCGGTTTTAGCCGACCGAGCAGGGTGGTTTAGATAAGTAGCAGCCATGCCAGTGGTGGTAAGTAATCCCGCAACTGGTCGATGCTGTAATATAACCATGTAATGGACAAGTACTTCCAGACCAAATTGCGTTGAACGAACGTACGCGGAGCGTGTGGTGGTCGTTATTAGAAAATGATACATAATTCCAACGTCTCCGACTGTGTGAAGGTGTTCTGTTAATTGCCAAAACAATTTTAATTGCAAATGTTGCCTTATCGTAACCCTCCAATCTAGACTTGTACGAGTTTTTTTTTTTTTCGTGTTTTCTATTTTACTCCCAGTGTGCTCAATGGTAATGGAAAAGCAATCGTTCATTTCATTCTTTCGAAGTAGAAAACGAAATAAAGTCGAAAACATACACATAGAACTGAAAGGTTTGTTTCTTCATTGCAATATGCTTTGGCGTTTTACGACTTTGGCGACCTTCTCTGCGCTTATCCCTGCGCTTTCTAGCCCAGCCGTGGTTGGGACTTGGGACGGGGCCGACCCACCAGTGAGCTCAGCAAAAATTCAACCAACTCACCTCCAACTCCAACTGGGAGCAATATAAAGGCATTCTACCGCGAGAAGCAGCAGCAGCAGTAGCAAAAACGAAAACGGCTTCCAGCGGCTCAAACGAACCAAGAAGCACAGCTTGCGTCCAATGTAACACGTGCTACGATCATCCAAGCTCCTCCGAGGAGCTGGCTCACACATTTTAGTGGCTCCCAAATGATATGGGGGTCGCCTTCTTTCTCTCTATGTCCCCGGCGCGATGCGTAAACGGTCGGCAACGGTCCTTAACTTTCACCAATCGATTGTTTATAAAATATTCAAAAAACATCTAGCATTTGGGTTTTCCACGCACCACCCAGGGATGCACCACAAGGGAGCGTAAACTGCGTATCCGGTGTGGAGTTGGGATAGCAATACAAGCGGTTGGATAGCTTATTTAACCTTTGTAGGACGTAACCAACGAAAAGCCAATGTTAATGTTAAAAGCCAACATAAATTGGACCCAATGTTGTATTTGGTGTGGTGCTAGAAAGCAAAAACACTTCTTGTAAATACTCTACTTCAGCTCCGAGTGAATGAAAACACATTCTACTGAAAATAGAATCAAATCCGAGCATTAAGACCCATCGCTGTCCTCCCTATGAAACACTCATTCAGCACAAGATTAGTCTGCAGATTTTGTAAGCTTATCTCCATTGCCATTGCCTTCGTGAAACGTACTTCAAAGAAGGATTTCATTTCAAATTATGAATTCATTCGCGTAGTGAAAGCTATTTCGGTGCGTTCTGTTTGTTCCCAAATACGAGCGCTCGTTCATGCAAATCCACTTTAATTGGATTATTGATGGGCTTGGGGACGATGGTGCGAGGCCGCTTTCCTTTTCGCCACAAACAAATCACCGATAAGGAAGGCACTAGCGATTGGTTAACAAGGTACATTATTTCGTTGTTTCGTGCTGGTGCTTTGTGAAGCTTTCTCAAGTGTTGAGAATCGACTTGACCACCGATCAGTTACAGAAAAGTGGCAGCATTTTTCAATTCCAAACGACTGCTGGATAATCCATTACGTCGCTTTAAGCAAACTCCTGTTAATCACTTCGGTAATAGCTGCAGCCAGTACCAGTTCCCTCGAAGTGGATGTTCGAGAAGCGGCAAGAGCTTGCCGATTCTTGCTGCCAGCCTTTCAAGAGCTTTGCGCTAATGGCGCACTTTAGGTCCATTTTCGTTCGGGCGGGTAATGATGGCCGAAACCATCAACGAACGCGTTGCCCTTTTTCGTCAGTGCAGTGGTGGGCTATGTTTGGACGTCAGACGTGTTGGTGGTCAACGGCTCTCGGGGGAGCGAATGAAGCAAACGACGGAAAAATAGACGCAAGCAGTTGGCACACAATATTACACGTTCGTGCACGGCACGAATAACTCTGTGGCGCTCAGGTGCGCCAACTTCCGACATCTTCATTGGAACTGCCTGCCTCATTGCAGAGATGCACACCCATCATCCGTGTCTCTTGAGATGTCCGCATTCGAAACGGCATTTGCTTATCTTTTTTGTTTTTGTTTTTTTCTCTCCCCTTTCGATAATGCTGGTTGGAAATTTCTACACGCCGTCGAGTGTAAGTGACAGGCGGACATGCAATGCAACGTGTCTTACAACCATTCCCCCAACAAGACGGTGCCCGCATTGTGTGCGTCCTTTCAGCATCCTCCTCCTCCTCCTCCTCCACGGGCTCGGGCGGCTCCCATGCTGCTGCCTTCGGAGCACTCGGAGAGGGCTTTGTCATCGAAGTTCAAGGAAAGGCCTCCATGGCCGGCGCGTGTCGAGAATCGGGTTTGCGGGTGCACACCACAGCCAAGGACGCAATGCAATGCTTTATACGAGCACAGCGGGTATGCTTACGGTTTTGCTGGCGGGAGTTATACGACCTCCCGGTCGCCCGGCAAGCTGGCAGGCAGGCAGGACTGCATTTTGCTGCGTCAAGTAATACCGAGACGCCAGCAGTGCCAATCGATAGGAACAGCTTCCTGAGTAAGACGCTTCCCCATGAGGATGAGTGGGAGAAGCTGTGATAGGGGAAAGAAAATAAGCTGACTGTTTTTTTGTCTTTGTTTGATATCTTCCCCTTATCGGGAGTGGATTCTGTCCAACACGGGTATGATTATTCCGCGTCCTGCATTCCGTACGTGACTTGCAGCCGGAATGTGTTTTATGAGAGTACCTGTGCTAGTTGACACTTTCGTGGTATTAGCTGGTAGCTCTTGCGCGGCGAAAACTATGACTGTTTCATGGTGAATCAAGGGCCAGGGCCAGCGAAAGGCAATACATTCAATCAATCCAGAGGGAAGAACGTAGATTAGATTACAGCACTATGGTGATGGTTGGTGTATTTCTGATAGTGTAGCGATTGAAGCTTCGAAACCATAAGCTTAAGTTATACACTTTTGGCTCAGACTACTAGATGCAATCTCCATAAATCTTAGACCATAAAGCTTTGGAGAAGTAAACGGCAACTGAAAACTCCTGTGGAATTGAGCAGCTAAGCGGGGATCTGATGGTAATATATTCTAAATTATAATCCTGTTATGTTGTGGTTGTGGCTGTCGTGCGGACATCCACTAAATACCTCGACATCATTGTACGAGGTAAACCTTGAACAGGTGCCAGAAGCCTTAATCTACAATCAATGGCAAAACGAAATCCAGAGTATCCTCAATGAGCAATGCAGCCTCTTGCCCAGCAAATGGAAATCTAATGATCCCAACTAATGCATCTACTAGGTCCACCGTCTCTTCAATCATGTTCCAGCGCCAGCTGTGGACTGCTTAATCGATATGTGTTTTTTTCTTGTTTTCTGATACTAATTTCTGGAACCAAATCAAAATCGTTCTCCCACTCTCCCACAGCAGAGCCGTCGTGTGGGACGCGTACGCTCTGTACGCTTCCCGGGATGACTCACGGGGTCAGGTGAATCAGGTGTTGCCAGCCAAGCGGGCACCGAGAAAATTGGTACCGCCGGACATCACGCAACTGCGGGCGACCGACTGTCGGGTGCATTGGCACCACCGCCAGTGATATGATCGGAAAGTGCAATGTTTGCACTCCTCACCGCCCTTCCACCCTCTTCTCGAGCTCCCCGATTGCGATTGTTAATGTCAGCTCATGGGAATGCCCGATGTTTGTACGATGTGCCATACACATCAAAGCAAGCATGTTTGCGTTTGTGTGCATGTATTGGTTCACCTTCAGTATGAGCCTGTTTGCAGAGACTCGTCTGCAGCTCCAGCTTTTTCCACACCAAATTCCTTCCATATATACATCCATATTTATATCTCCTGCATAGAACTCTACCTCCCCCACAGCCCCTCCTCACGCTGCTCGAACACACTCATTCCAACCACCTCGTTCCCGTCCGCGTGGGCAGAATGCCCTAGAATTGAAGTAGCCCTATATTACCAGTTTCCAGCGTGTTCATGTCCGGGCCGTGGTCGCCCATCTTGTTGATGATTCCGGACTCCACCGTTGTGCCGACGTGAGACAGGATTCAGACAGGAATACAAACTCCACCCACACAACCACACGGAGACACTTCACTGAACTTACAGGCAGAGATTACACAATTTGCTTAAAAATCCAGCCAGCAGTGGGATCTCTTCCGGGCACACACTGAAGCACACAAAAACACCCTCCAACGCACAAACACACTCACACGCGGACACGGAGGAAATAAATGCACGCGCGCGCCTACACACTCGCTTGAAAGGAGTTGTCCTACGAAGTGTTTTTTTAGCAAACGTCGACACTAACGTCCCACCTCGGTACCGAGTTTTGTTACACCTTCAAACTAGTGAACGAATAATGCTTGTGGCACCCAGTATTCAATGCGTAGCATTGTTGAATCCTTTTTGAAAGCACTGAACACTGATCAGAACGCAGCACCAGCACCAGCAGTCTGGGCAACAATTGGGATACTTGGGATGCGATGCGCTTGTACGGAACTCCGAACAATATGACCGCAATGTCGCACTTATGCTGAAGGTGTGAGCACCAACGTCAGGCAAATCGATAAAGCAAGCGGAACTGAAATGAGGCGCATGCGCTCTACACCGTTTTCACCATTCCGGTGGAAAACAAAACAATGGCCGGAGCTTTTAAGCTCTCCGGTTGCTGCTTGGTGTCGTCGTCGCCTACTAATTGCTTCAGTTTTGCGACTCCTACGCGGCTTTCGGAGCAACTGCTGATGCTGAGAGATGAGATGAACGATGCTGAGATGTGTAGAGATGAACGAGAGGAACAAAACATGAGAAAGAGAGAGAGAGTGAGAGAAAGAGAACCAGTTTGGAGCAATATACCCAAACGAAATGGAAAATATTCTGAAAAATAGGTCTGAACTTTTCTGGAAGTCTTCCAACTGTCACAATAGAAACTTGAAACGTCAGAGCAACACCTATCGCACACCTATACACTCAAAAAAAGAATGAAGTGCAAAGCTAATTTAGTTTAGCAAAAGTTTTTGTACTTTTTTTAAATTAGTTAAAAATTAATTAAAATTTGTATCATTTTATGCAAGCAAACAAAAATATTTGAAAATGCTCCAACACGTGCTAACGTGTCTGACCGTTCAAACTACCATGCGCTTCCATCGTTTAACGGGTTTTTTAAAGCGATCTCATGGAGTTGGACGCTCGATGTATTTGTTTCCTTTAATTATCCTTCTGAATTTCTCTTGTCCAAAGATTATCTTGTTCTCTCGGTTTCACCTTGAAACAACTTCACAAACTTTTCTTGGTAGTTAGATCCTTCGGGCTGTTGCGTCCAGCAAACACGTGACAACTCCGAGTTTCTGTTACAAAAAGTTTGCAATACAACGCGTAGTGACGTTAATGAACAATATAGTTGTACGGATTCTCAAACCCAACCAACGCTAACACATTTGTATGGCACGTCATACATCAAGAGCAGAATAAGAGCTCTCTTTTGTTCTGTCGTTAGGACTCATACTTACCGGGCCACGTGTTAAGAAGTCTCGTGTTTTATAGAATTTAAAAAGTCACACCTTTAGACAATCATCAATTACTATCCACAACTTCAACCATTTCTGGACAAAAGTAATGCACGTTTCTGGATGTTTTACTTAAAATTATTTACCGTCCTCGTAGTTTTATTCAAAAGATATAAATAATACATTTATCAAGAGAAAGTAGACGTTGGAAGATACGCATGCTTCACACATTGGTTGATGTTGTTTTACGACCTCGGATCTAAGACAGAGTGGATTAATGTATGTGTATGTGTGTGTATTTGTGTTTGTTTGTTGTACAAGATGGTCACCTCTGTTCACTGCCAACTGATTGGTTTGTTTGTGTGTGTGTTTGGTGCCAAACTTGCCTACAGGCCTAATGGACAAACCGCAAAACCACTCACGACCACCACCACCACTACTACCTGTGCGCTCCGACGCAAGGATGTATAGAAGCTTCCAAAAACAACGCTGGCGACTAGCAACAATGACAACAACATCATCAACAACAACAACAACATGATCTTTTGTAACCTTGCTTCTGGGATGGTCTCTTTTTGGGGTCTTTAGGAGGGGCTTCTCTTGCTCTCTGTTCTCTATAAATATGGTGCCTTGCTGGTGTTTCTGTTTTTTCTCTGTGGGCACCCGCCCCCCTCTGTACCATCTGGGACGGTGATGTTAGATGATCGCATTAAGTTAGATGTTCTAATGCACTCTTTCTCTCTCTCTCTCGCACTCGCTCGTTCCTTACATTCGCGGTGTAAATTTACTCTTTTGCTGCCTGACTGTCCTAAGCTAAGCTCGGTTCTCGTTTGCTTCGATCGCGAAAGTTCGTTCAAAAATGCCTTCCGATAGGTAAAGTAACAGAGTGTTAACAAGTGCAGGTGCTGTACGGTACGGGCACGGTAACGGTATACAGTCCAGGGTACCGGCGTTATACCATACCGATCGTAACACTCCGATCTTTTCCCCTCGAATTAGCCGGCCATAGATGGAAGCCGACCTTAGTAGCCGGCCAACTCGGCGAACGTGGAGTCCATCTCGTCGGCCAGGGACTTGTATCGGTCCTTGTTGACGCCCAGCTCATCTGTGAAGAAGTGAAGAAAAGGTCTGTTAGCACCACATCGCACAAGGAATGCAACCGTCTGCCAAATGGACATAACTTGAACGCCACAAAAAAAAACGAATGGACACTTTAAATACACAGACACCGATCGTCGCGGGAGCCTCTCTCTCTCTCTGGCCTGCACGGGAAGGGCTTGCGAACGATCTTGCGTCCCAGGACACGTAGTATAACACATTGCCCGATTGTCGCGTACGGACGATATTCGGTGTGGTCGATGGTGATTTGTCGCACGAAGGTCAAACGTATGAGTCAAACAATGGGGACAGCAGAACCAGTGAATGTGTTTACGTACATATGATAGTAAACTCGTTAGTACACCGAACAACACAAGCCAGTTCCAAAAAAAAAACAGGATGCAAACGGTAAGCGCATGTATGGTTAGAAAGCGGCGGTCTATGCACGCAATGCAGATCGAGGCGCATTTTGGATGGAATGGGGATCTAAAGCTATCCTGTCGGAAGGGTTTTTACCTCCCCCTGATGACCGGGGGAACTCGAGGCTCGATCAACATAAATGGATATTCGGGATTTGGTATGTAGTTTATGTGTACAACGAACGCACGCACGTACAGGTGAAACGGGATGGTAACGGACGTTTACAACACAACGTAACACAGAGTGGAATGCTTTGCTGAATGCTGAACAGTTACGGCCACAAAGAGAAGTCGCGTGTGTGAGTGTGTTTGTGTATGTGTGAGCTAGGTGGAAGATGTTCCGGGCGAACGGAAGATGACGATCAGAACATTGTATTGTGTGGATGTGCTTTTATGTTCTTTTTTTTTGCAAAGATGTGAAATGGAAACACATGTACACATGAACGAAACACCGAACGGAACCGGAAACGGACGAGCACATTTGAGGTGATCAATATATGTATATAGGTACAAATATGACGGACGTGCGGACTGGACAATGCAGACAATGCAGAAGATGTACAACGTCACAGCCGACACACACACACAGCCGGTGGATTGTAATGGATCAATCAACAAAAACAAAAGTGGTGAGTGTTTGTGGCGGTGAAAACAAAACTTTCAGAAAAAAAAACCAAATCGAAACGCATAGCAGAATCGTGTATGTAACGTGCGTTACACATAAATACCTAAAGGGTCGGATCGGATAGCATCGCACTACTATCACCGCGCACCAACGTGAAACGTGATGCGGGGAGTTTTTTGTTTCTGCGTGATCGTGGATCGTAGTATAGGTCGGGCACCGTTTAGGCACCGAACGACCACTTCAAAACGGCGACGCAGTAGCAGATGTAGCAGAAGGCACAGTCGAAGGATATCTTGTCGCTAGTGCGCGAACAGAGAGCTTTCGCGTTTCGTTAGCTGGACTTGGCTAGAGGAAGGAAGGCGGGAGGATGCAGGAGAGCTGTGAAGGAGAGAAGTGTGCGAGGGGAAAGCGAGCAGCAGTGGTACAGAAATGGGAGGAGTGGGGGAAGGAAGTTGGTAGGGTGTGGAAGGGTTTTGAGGCAAGCTGGTACGGGCAGGCAGTGACGCCCAACGTTAAGACGGAAGTTAGCGTGCAGTTTAGTATCCGGTAAGTTCGGCGAAGGTCGAATCCAGATCGTCGCAGATCGCCTTGTACTTCTCCTTTTCGTTCATCAGTTTGTCTGCAAGAGATTACAGAAAGGTAAGTTTGTTAGGATTTGCGTGGTTGTTCCCGAGGTCGTTTGCTGTTCCGGAAATGGTGGGCTGGACGGATGGTGGGCTGGACGGATGGTGGACTGACGTGGTGGAATGGTGGAGACACGGTTTTTGGGAAGTTTGATCATCACATCCCGGTGTCGGACGATCGTGCGCCGCAGAGATATGTTGATCTTCGCTCAGGTCGAGGAGTTGGAGATGGTGTGATTGGATTTCAATAGATCCAGCTAGCTCGGACCCCGCTATGGGGACAGACCAAGCTAACGGCTTCGGGGTTTATGTTTTATGTTTGTTTTTTGTTTTTTGGTTTATGGCAAACAGCAAAAGCACCCTTGGCGGCTATTTACAGCTCAGGTTATTCAAGTAAGCAAACAGCGAAGAGAGAAATAGAATAGTGTGTGTGTATGTGTGTGTGGTGTTGTCTGCGTTGTCTGTCTGTCTGGCATCTAACAGCTACTGTTACTGTAAAGCCTACGTAACAACATGTGTCAGTGTGATGGTACGTGTGCATCTGTTTGTGTTATCTCTGTGTATTATCAGTGACGCAGTACTCTTCGCCTCGAGGAACAACTATTAGACTACCCGTTGCCTATCCGTATAACACGTTTAGTGTGAGCACCAGAAGGTACGACGACGACGACGACCAACGCGATCGTACACGCGCAGATTGTATGGTTCGGGTATGGCTGTTGGTGGTGTATTAGATACAGGGGGTCGCGCAAGCTCTCGCACGTACCTTCTAGTCTGTCGACCTCCTTCTGGAGCTTCTTGACGTTCTTCTCCGCGTTCTCGGCGCGGGTCTCCGCCTCCTTCAGCTTGATCGTCAGGCTCTTCAGCTGGCGCTTGAACTCCTCCACTCTCTGGTTGGCCTTGTCTTCCGACACCTCCAGAGACTTCAGGGAGTTACCGACGACCTGTGGGAAGGGAACGGAAAGATACGAAGATTGATGTTACACTCAATGGCTTGTCCGGTTGCTTCGCTCCGCCTGCGTACCTTCAACTCCTCCTCCAGCTCCATGATCTTGGCCTCGCCGGACTTGACACGGTCCTCAGCCACTTCCAGCTCGTCTTCAACGAAGGCCAGCTTGCGGGACACCTCGTCGGACTTGGTATCGGCGTCTTCAGCGAGCATACGCGCCTCCTTCAGCTGGTTGGACAGCTGATCCATACGCTCCTCATCCTGCTGGGAACGGTTCTCCAACACTTTGCACATACTGCGAAGAGGCCCCGCGCACGTTAGTTAGCTGACCG
Source organism: Anopheles coluzzii (assembly GCF_943734685.1). Classification (NCBI taxonomy): domain Eukaryota; kingdom Metazoa; phylum Arthropoda; class Insecta; order Diptera; family Culicidae; genus Anopheles; species Anopheles coluzzii. Next base: position 10,302,604 of record NC_064670.1, on the reverse strand, counting down.
CTGTCATCCCCAATTGCCCTGTGCTTACCGGTTGTTCTCATCAGCCGACTGGGTAGCCTCCAGCAGCTTGGACAGCGCGGCGGACGAACGTTCCTCAGACTTTTCCAGATCCTCCTCAACCTGCTGGACCTTGCGGGTCAGGGCGGCCACGTTCGCCTCGGTCGAGGTGAGCAGCTTGTCCTTCTCCTCGCTGTCCTTGGTGGCCTGCTCCAAGCTAGCCTTGAACTTCTCATGGTCCTGGGTGACCTGCTCCAGACGCTTGGTCAGGTCGGCGACCTCCTCCATGATCTTGTCGGCGCGCAGGTTCGCCTCCTTCGCCTGGTTCTCGCAGGTGTCGGCTTTGTCCTGCGCGTTATCCTTCTCGATCTTCATCGCCTGCATTTTCTTCTTGATCGCGTCCATTTTGGATGGTTTGTTTTAGCTAACCGCGGGCCACAGAAAATGAAATAGGAACAGGAGCTTTCCTTTTTGCAGGTGCTAGCTGTCGAAGTGAACAAATTGGCAAACGAACAGTTAGGAGATACAATGTTTCTTGCGGCTGAGTTCTGGAACGCAAGATGTAAAGTTGTAGGTCCTAACGTCTTGATCTACTTCTTAGCTACTGTTCGTCTCCATCAACTATATTGTTAATTAAACCTGCTCGTAATTGCCAAGGATTTTTCGCGCTTAACACTAAAACCTTGTAAAGTGAGCAAAAATACAGTTGCAATACATTGGCACCCAATTTTGCATGCCACAGTACCAGTAGAGCACATCAAGAGACGTACAAAATAGCAGGCCTATTGCTTGAAATCCATTGGCAATTCCTAATAATAGAACATTCGACTCTAGGCCTTCCAGCCATCCTACATTCGCATCCGTCCCTACGCCACGCACTACCCAACATTCCATACTCAACGCAACGCATTCCACGCCATTCCTCTGCTCCCACCCCGAGAAACCTGCTCTAGGCCACTGTTTATTTCAAGAAATTTTCATAAATGAGTAGGCCGCGGCGAACAATTGCCCTCGCTGCGTAACGGTATGGTGGTAGCCCCCAAATCCTTACCAAAACCGTGCAAGGAAGGTTGCAGCACAGTGGCGACAGCAGTAGGCGCGAGTGCGAGAGATCACGCATACGCATCAGGCGGCCTGCGCATCAGCGTTCGTGCGCGCATCTGTTCTAGTAAAAATAGCTCCCCGGCAGGAGTTAGTATATACCGTGGCAAACGGCTGAGGCTGAGGGGATGAGGCAGCCGCCCGACGGACCTTATAAGCTGAAGTGTAGCTGAATCGTGCGGCTGCCGGTACGGTATGCGCAAAATACGGACATGCGCAAAGCGCCCAACAGAAACGGCAGCCCTGCAGTACAAGCTCAGTGCAGAGAGTTGGCAAATTTTTGCCTCCGGTTATTAGACGGCATTGAATGATACGTGGATACATTGTCAATGTTCGATTACTCTTAGCAAAAGATGGTGGCACAAAACAGAGTTTTTCCGCTGCACAGCTAACCAGTAACAGGCGGTTACTCAATCATACCCAAACCCCAATGGAGACTATTTTTAGACGCGGGGGGCTGTTTTTTTTTACCCAATACACCCGCGATGAAATCAAATGTTTTTTCTTCCTCTTCCTCTTCTTCTTATTCTTCTTCTTGTTGTTGTGTGCCGTGCGCGAGATTTAGGCTAAATGGTTAATTATAACCGTTGCGTGTGAAAAAAACTGCTGCCGTTCCGCAGTAGCAGCGATTGGTCGGTCTGGCGCTATTTCGGGCCCACCGATCACCGACACACTATCTGACTGACCGGGGGCGCTTACACGGACACCTGTACGCGCACGAAATAGTTCACTGCTGATGCTGCCCTGGTAGAGGCCGTCACGTTAAGGAATGTCTCGTTTTTTTTTAATTGTTGTTGTAATTTTGCTTCATTTTTTTATCTAACCAAACACGTTTTTAATGGTTTAGGAAGGAGTTTTGCCGATGACTGCTAAATGGTTCCTACTACCAATTACTGTAACCGTACTAAGGATGCACTTTGGGCTGCACTTTTTCATACTATTCAATTTGGTATCACTGTAAAGCTTCATTTCCAAAACAAAAAAAAAACAAAAGATTATACACTTTTTCACCCTAATTGTAATACAAAACGTAAGGACTATCCTTCGCTGGCAAATCAAAACTTCCTTTCAAGCAAAAAAAAAAAAAAGTAGGAACAACAAAAACAACAAAACCAACCTGAGCGCTTTCACTCAAATCCTCGCAAGACTAAAAACACGATAGCACTGAGTAGCGCAATACGAGGAAAACTCCGATTGACCCTTACGCCGAGCGACGCACACAGCCGTGCGACCAGTCCCGGACGGTGCACGAAATGGCCTCGCGCACACACACACACACTCGCCATAGGAAAAGCGGGGAAAAGCGTGCGTGAAGCACGATCCCGCCGAGTCGGCTTTAGTTCACGGTGACGTCACGTTTTTGGCGCTTTTCCCCGCATTTTTGTTTCCCCGATGTGCTGGTGCGCGTGGGACGCACATTTTCCCCTTTGCGCAAATCTAGTGCGCGTGCAGTTCGCACGCGCATCCGCACCACGATCGGTTCTCTGAGATGTGTGTATGTGTGTTTGCAGGGGTGGCAACCACGAACCACGAACCACGACGGTTAGAAAAGGAGAAGCATTTTTCCTTTTTAGCGCAGCAATCGTAGTAGCCAGCAGCCACGACATGCCCCATGAACGAATTTTCTTACTGCGGCTGGTTGGTGTTTCCTTCGTGTGTGTGTGTGTGTGTGTGTGTGTGTGTGTGTGTGTGTGCTTTTTTTCTTTCTTTTCGTGCTGCTTTTTGCTACACTCTCGCGGTGCGCATCGATTCTAAATTTGAATCACCCGACACTGCGCGTTTTGAGTATTTTTTGCTTTCATTTCGTACAAAACGATTTTTCAACCCAATTTTTCAACAACTAACCAGTGCCTGGTAGAGAGACAGTGGTTCTTTTTCGTGCCTCACATCGCACAGGGCGTAAAAATCAACCGACAAAACAACAAACACCACCAAACACCTCTGGGTTCGCCTTCGTACGCCAAAAATATCCGAAGGAATATTAAATTTTCATCATCGGTTGGTGTCTTTTTTTTTGCTTCTCTCGCATTGCTTCGGCATAGAAAAGATGGTCAGTAAATTGACCTAAAAATTTAGATCACACGGCTGAACGCAATTCTGTTCTTAGAAGGCAAGGCAACCGAATAGCTGTACGCGCCGGCTGCATATTTACTCTTTTTCTGTATTATTTTTAAAAAGAAAAAAAGGTCACTAAGTTAGTCATACTTGCTTGTGATTTGGTGTGGTTTTGTTGTTGTTATTTTTTGCTTAATTCCCTCTTTATTGTAAACGTACAACAATGCTATTGCATTGTTGTTTAGTTTTTCATTCTTTAATCCAACGAGTTGTGTGTTTTATCATTTATTATTAGTTATTATTCATTTATTACTGTTTATAGGCAATCATATATGTATGTATAAACAATACTTGAAACAATTACAAATTCGAAAGAATCTAGGCTGTGCATTTCTCGTTTAATTTTCCGTTTTATTTACTTATTGATTGTAAATGATGCTTCAGCTATATTATACGATTCTTGAGCTTGTATTTTATTTCTTTCTTATTACTGTGTATTATTAAAGAGTTTTCTATACAACATGTTGTAGATTCTACTCTATATTTAAGCTTTTTGTTTTGAAAAACCGCATAAAATTTGTTATTTTTAATTTCTTGAGTTACTTATTGAATGAATTGGTTTTAAAAACAGAGATGAGCTGAACTTAGAAATGATCTAATTAAATTAAACTCATTGCTTTTTTATATAAATACACACAATACCTAGTGTGCACTAATACTTCCTGATTTCCTATTCTTTTTTCTTCTTCTTTTTCGTTTCGTTTTCGAGCTGAAAAAATGTGTTGTTTAAAGGTCTGAAAATCCTTCTGCTACCCTTATCATTTGTTCATCACTGAAGGTTTCTTCTGCCATGTTTATCTCTACGCGTCGGATTTTCGCTGGTAGAAAAAAAAACACACACACACTAAAATTAATATAAATACCATCCCCGAAATATCTTGCCAGCTCAGCCTTATTTTTAGCCTGACGCGCAAAAACAAAAAAAACCCTCAACCAAAACTACCCGCCTAATAAACTAATAAGTTTCTCCCTTTCGGCTGTTAGGCGTTTACATAGTGCGTACACTCGTCATGAATCAATTCATGCGTTCGTCATACTTACTACCCGTACAACCCGATGCGCCGTACGCACCAGAGCCTGCGCGTGTTCATTTAGCCGCTTCCCAATCCGCCTAGCCATTGACCTATGGCTCAGAACAATGTGATTCCGATTCGTCGTCGTCGTCGACTGCTCATCCGCGATTAGGGCGAAAAACAAAACCAACAGCAAAAGCAACAAAAACCTAAAAAACAGGTTCTCACGAAACACGCATACCACGGCACCGCGGTCGAAGCGATAGGCATCATACGCTATAGGCACTGCTGCGTCTAAAGCACACGCGATGATCAGAGACTGTGTAACCTTGGTTACGACCGGGCTGCTGCTGTGCGAATTGTTCCCCCTGTGCGAAATGTAACCAAACAACAGCAAAGCACCTTTCGCACAAAAACAAAACAAATTTCTACTACTCATTTTGGAACCGAAAACTTCGTCCAAACAAATGATTCGCAAACGAAAGTGGCCACTGTGTGCAGTGCTTTGTGTGGCTGTGGTACTACTTGCCGCGGGCGCAAACGGTGAGTGTAGCAAGCAAACGCATCCCCACTGTGCTGGGGATTCCCGGGTTCAACTCATTCTAACCTCCCCCCCCGAACGAATGCCCCTCAAGCAGCAGCGTCATCGTACAGGCGCGATCGTCGAAAAGTGTGCAACTACTACGAGTGGAAGTGTGCGAGCGGCCAGTGCATCGAGTCGCACCAGCAGTGCGATGGCGTGATCGACTGCAAGGACGGATCGGACGAAACGTCCGCCAGCTGTGCGTTCATCCGGTGCCCCAGCTACGCCTTCCGCTGCCAGTACGGGGCGTGCGTGGACGGCAATGCCCTGTGCAATGGGGTGCGGGAGTGTGCCGACCACTCGGACGAGCATGCCCACTGTCCGGGCAACAGTGGCACCATACTGGCGGCCCACGGGAACTGCTCGTAAGTGTGACTGGGTGCCAAAGTGCGAAATCTTCCCGCAAACTAACACTCCGAATGCCACTCCTTCTCTCTCCAGCAATACCGAGTTTTCCTGCCGCTCGAGCGAATGCATCCCGGCGGATCAGGTGTGCGACGGGCAGGAGGACTGCCCGGACGGGACGGACGAAACGCAGCCGCTCTGCAGCCTCGTGTTCTGTCCCTCGTTTTCGTTCCGCTGCAGCTACGGGGCGTGCATCGGCGGCTACTCCAAGTGTGACGGTGTGGTCGACTGTCGCGACGGGTCGGACGAGGATGAGCTGCTGTGTGGGCGACCGTTCCCCTCGACAACGCCACGCCCCGTGACGACGGCGCCGACTTCCTCGACGACGACCACATCGACCACAACGGTGGCGCCGGTGGTGAAGGTGACAGGACCGCCGGGATCGTGCGTCGTGCCAAGCGCTCCCCCGAATGGACGGTTCGTGCTGGACGAAACGGCCCAAACTGTGCCGATACTGGCGGGAGAGTTTATCGAAAACTACAACTCGGTGCATGTGGTGTGCGGGGACAAGTACACGCTGAAGGGTGCGGCCACCATCGTCTGTCTCGATGGCGAGTGGCTGGAACCGTTCCCGGTGTGCGAGAGTGAGTAGGCGTGCTTTGGAACTTCTTCTTCACTATCTAATCGTGCAATCCTTCGATTCCAGAATACTGTTCCGAAATTCCCATCAACGGCATCACGATCGAACCGTTCTGCGAGTACCAGCGGCGCCAGATCACCTGCAAGCGGCCCCTGCCGCCGACGACGCGCGTCCGGATCGGGTGCCGCGTCGGCTACCAGAAACCGCTCGAGCCCGTCAACGAAACGCTCAGCTGCGTGGACGGCTCGTGGGACGGTCCGGTGTTTCGCTGCGAGCCGGTCTGCGGCACACCGACGCCCGACGCGGAAGCGTACATCATCGGCGGCCGGAACGTGTCCATCGCCGAGGTGCCGTGGCATATGGCGATCTACAAAAACCTGCACGACGACACGCTGGACGATCTGCGGTCGCCCGACTGGCAGTACGTGTGCGGCGGCTCCATCCTGACCGAGCGGCTGGTCGTGACCGCCGCCCACTGCTTCTGGGCCACGGAAGGGTTCTTCGACAAGCGCTTCTTCCGGCTGGCGGCGGGCAAGTATCGGCGCGACATTGCCGCCATCGAGGCGCTCCCGGCGCAGTACTTCCACATCCACGAGATACTGACGCAGCCCCAGTACCAGGACTTTTCCGGCTACTACAATCTCGACATTGCGATCGTGGTGCTGAACGGGTTCATCTCCTTCCGCACCTACATCCGGCCGATCTGTCTCGAGCGGAATCTGCGCACGGAGAGCGAGAAGCGCATCCGGCCGGCCAGCGTTGGGCGGGTGGCCGGTTGGGGGTTTACCACGTCCACCGGGAACCTGAGCAGCGTGCTGAAGGTGATCGACATCGCGACGGTGGACTACGTGACGTGCAGGGAGTTTTCGCCCGTCGCTTACCGGCCCTTTCTGACGGGGGATAAGTTCTGTGCCGGCAGTCCCCGGACCGGGACGAGCGTGTGCCAGGGCGATAGTGGCGGGGGGTTTGCGCTGGGTAAGGAGGAGCCGGGTGGGGGCGATACGGTGTACTACCTGTACGGGCTGGTCAGCTCGGCGCCGCGGGCAGCGGACGGTGGGTGCGACAACAACAAGTACGTCGCGTTTACCGAGGTGCAAAACTACATTCCAATGATACTGGACGCGGAAAGTCGGTATCCCGTGATATAATGGGGAGAGTGGGGGGGAGAAAGGGAGAGAAAGTGATTAAAACCGCCCCCAAGGAGAAAAACTCATTTCGTTGGCGTTCGATCTTTATTTTTGTTTTGTTCTTCCTGGTCGTGAGCGACACATACATGTGAGGAGATTTAATTATACTTTTCTTCTTGTTTTTTTTTTGCTTTTTTGTTTGAGAATCGAGAGCGAGCAAAAACCGTTTTCATTTCGTTTCACCTACCACTTGCTTCACCACGGTGGGTATCACCTTTCTTGTCTTTTTTTATATATTGCGTTGCCAAATAAACGGCACCGCTTAATGCTTCCGCTCCTTCACAATGCACCTACTAACGAGCAAATCACAAAAGCTTGAGAAAAAATTAATCACCTAACATTTTGCCATTTTCTTATGAGTTAGATGTTCTTTTAAATTGTTCATCAAGCGCGCACGCAATACCTAGACACTCATAGAAAAGCATTTGATTTTTGCTGGACCACATTAAACGCTGCCCCATCCGTGGATTGTACGGTTTTTTGTTGTTGTGATTTATGTTTCCCGTTTTAGTGAAAAGAAATCATTTACACTTCTATCTCTCTCTCTCTCTCTCTCAAACACACACACACAAGCACACGCAAATAAATGCAACCTGGAATGATTTGTCTTTGTAACACGGATTGCTCGTCGGCAAGAAAAGAAAAACAGCAAAGACTGCAAATGGATTGAAACGTGTGCGCAAAATCAATACAACACGATCGCCCGCCACGATCGCAGCGCTAACGTAACATGAGGCATATTGTTTTACTTCCTTGGAAAACGTCGCGTTATATAATAAAGCGGAAAGTTTGTAATAATAGTTACAATATTCGTCCCTCCTCTTCCCCTCACTTGCTTTGCCATGCAATAAATATACCACAGCGTTTTTGGAATTGTTTTTTTTTTTGCTTCTAACCGGACACTGGCTAATAATAATGATCGTACTGGACACTACGAGGCGATGATGCGAATGAACTTTGTAGCTAGCAGATGACGGCGCAATCGGGAATGATTATGTTGAGGGAATGGTTAGCGAACAGCTTCTTCTTCTTCCAGGCAGTGCGTGTTTGGTTAGTATCCGGATAGGTCCGCAAACGTTAGGTCCAGTTCGGCAGCGATTGCTTTGTACTTTGATTTCTCTTTGTTCAGATCGTCTGCAAGTAGAGAAGTTGAAAGATCGGAACGAAATAGTGTGTGTATGTTAGTAAAGGTTAGTCGGGAGTTAATTGCTCAAAATGCGCAAATGTTTGAGTGAAGTCGAACAAAACACGATCCGCAAAGCGCCAACCGTCAGTGCGCATCAATTTGAATGTGCTATACGATTTGCATACTAACAGGCGTTTACTGTGGAATCGTTTTAGAGTCTTCGTTTTAGAACTTTGTGTTTCCTTTCGAATGTTAAAACGCGTAATTGATGACGATAACGAAATAGTTGATTCTAACACATAACATTCTGTCATACAGTATCATTAACAAATTACAAATTTCAGGCTTGATTCATCGGTATTGGCAAACTAATCTCTGGCGCCTGAAGTTATACAATGGTTTGTGCATTTTTTAAACATTATTTTATGTGACATTTTGTGTTACGACACTTAAACTATTTAACGGATATTGTACCATTGTACATTTAGGGCCGAAAATGATAACTACAGAAGAGAAAAATTATGCAACCAATAGAGAAAAATAATATTTCCTAAGTAATTGTAACCTATCTAAATGCAGTTTTCTTTCTAAGTATTAGAAACTACCTTATAAAGTACATACTTACAAAACAGAAAATTCCTAAAAAAAATGATCAACCAAAATAATAACAAAACAAAGAGAGAAACACAAAACACAGGTATCGTACACATAATAATCATATATTTTTATCAATAGATACATTCTAAACAAATAAACATCGCTGCCCAATTTTTTTATAAAATAAGAAGTGAAACAAAACCAAAAAAGAGAAGCAAAATTGCATGATTTTGTTTACTGCGAAGAGAAAGAAAAAAATAACAATCAGCTACCAACCAACAAGGCAAACCAAACAAACATACAGAAATGAAACAAACAGAAAAAAAACTCAAAACACGTGCCTTCCTCCAATCGAGTCATACCGTTTGTCGTAGCAGCTCTTTTCGTATAAGTACTCTTAGCTCTTTATTTTATTGGATTTCTCTCAGCGGTTTTACCTTTTTCTTTTCATTTTTTTTACAATAAAACATATCATAATACATCGAAATAAAGAAGATGTTCTTTGTGTGTAGGTGTGGAGGGTGTGGGTGAGATGATGTTGATTTTCTTCACCGTGTTTGTTTAGCATTGGCTATTATTTGAAAACTGTGTTGTTCTTCTTTTTATTCTCTTTATCGGGACGAAAACGGTGTTCCATTGCATTCCCGAATCGATCAATCTGCCACGCTGGCACCTACCGCACACCAAACCGGCAGCCACTAACGCTTCCGAATTGCTTAAATGTTGGATGATTTACTTTCTCGCATTTGGGTCTGTCTGTTCACAAACACAAACGGAAACGGCGATGATAACAAACGGTGGCGAATATATTGTACTCTTCACCTCCAGCGAAGCGGCATCCATCGCATCCTCATCGACCGGGAAAACACCGGAAACGGTAGAACACACGCGCCGTTCGCTTCTCTCTCTTTCTCTCTCACACACTCTTTCTTGTAATCGGAAACAGGGCACATACAACAGCAAAGAATGATCGTAGCACGTGCAAGGCAAGCAAAACACCACCATCGCTCCACGCACTGGTCGCGTGGGGCGGCGTGCGGAGTGTTTTCCAGTTTATCGGTCATCGTTCTCTCGCCCCTTATTCTCAGCAAATCATCCGGCAGCAGCAATAGCAGCTTCTGGTGGTGGTGGTGGTAGTGGTGTGGTGGTAGTAGCTGATCGAGGTTTCAAGAATCCAGCGAACGATTCCTTCCTCTGCTCTTCTTCTTCTGCTCGTTTCACGCTGGTCGCGGTTGATGTTAGTTCCCGCACCATCGTCGGTGGCTTCATCCCTTCTCCGCGGCAACCACCATCAGCCAGCCGGTGGTAATGGCGATGATGACGATGGGGACACGCCGACGGTACAGCCGTCGGTGGAAGCCGCGGCACAGGAAGGGAGGAAGCTTTACATCGGGACGGGGACGGCTTATTCCTTGAGGATGAGCTCGACGAAGGCGGTGTCGAGATCGTCTCCAATTTCCCTGTACTTCTCCTTCTCCATGACGAGTTCGTCTGCAGGAGCGGAGTGTTGTTCGGCCAAGGTTGATCGGATAGTAGTGACAGGATGGGACGATGTGAGGTTGTGATAGTAGTGACACAAACACACACAGATACACGTCGACGAAAGAAACAGAAATCGGAAATTCGGAACATAAGAATCAATGGTATCAAATGGATCTAGTTAGCAGCGGCGATGATCGTGTCGGGTGGGAGCCATCCCAATGTATGTGTTGTTGCTATGTTACCTAGCCTAGTGGCAAGCGAGACAGCTTTCACACACACACACACTCATTGGCGCTTTGGGGTGTTATCAGCAAGAGCGGTTACAGTGGCGGCAAAAAAGAGAGCTTTTCAAACACGCGCATCCGATTCCAATCGGACCGTGGTTCGTTCAGTATCCCAATCGGCCTGTTGTGGGGTCTTTTGCTCCCTATCCGGTGGTCAGTGTGCGATAGTTGGATACAGCTTTTTTTTTAATCGGTTTATTGTTACTGGATTATAATAAAAAAAATCTCGCGCATGTATTGTGCTTTCAAAAGAAAAGTAGCAAAAACAACAACAGCAAAAGATACAGAGGACAGGTTTTGTAGCGGGCGGACACACAAACACAAGCGCAAGGAGCGTACGGGTATTTTGGCATGGGGTGGGAGTTTAGCAAAAGCAGGAAGTGGTACCGGAAGAGCCAACTCAACAGCGGGCCGGGAGTGGGGGGAAAGGGTTATCGGGCAGTCTTCTTCTTTACGAGGCTGGTGCTTCCGGTGCCGGTTCTGCCGCTGGGGGAGCCGCTTCCTCTGCTGGTGCCGCTGCTGCTTCCGGTGCTGGGGCAGCCGCCTCTCCTTCCGCCGCTGGAGCAGCCGGCGCCTCTCCTTCCGCTGCCGGGGCTGCTGCTTCCGCCGGTGGGGCGGCCGCATCCGCACCACCCTCGGCCGGTGCCTCCGCTGGGGCCGCTGCTTCCGGTGCGGGAGCCGCCTCAGCCGGTGCCACCTCCTTGGCCGGGGACGACTTTGGCGTCGTGCCGGTGGACGAGCGGACGTACGGCACCTCGGCCGCCTCCGGTGGGAAGTGCTTGCGCAGCTCGAACGGACTCGGCGTGCGGGCCTTGGTCGGGCCGGCCGGGGCGCCCTCGCCGCCCGCTGCCGCAGCCTCACCCTCGCCGCCGGCAGCGGCAGCCGCTTCCTCCTTCGGTGCTGGCGGTGGTGGTGGTGGCGTCGGCAGCTTCGGCGGTGGTGGCGGCGTCTTCGGCTTCGGGCGGCGCTCCGTCCAGATCGGGTCGATGCCGGGGATGAGATCGACGAACGCAAAGTCCAGATCGTCGCCGATTTCGGCGTACCGGAGCTTCTCGACGATCAGCTCGTCTGCGCACACGCACGATGTTGTTGGCAGACGGTTGGTTTGATGCGTGCGTAAGCGTAAAGGAGAGTTTTCGGGGGGGTGGAGGGAAGAAATAGCACGATAGGTGGGCCACACGACCACACAAACACGTGGCGCGGCAGTGGCAGAAGAAGTGGATGGAGACGCCCAGTTTTTTATCGTTTTTTTAAATAAAGCAAAATAAGAAAATAAAAGCAAACACAACGTAAGCGAAAGTGCACAACAAAACATTCAAGAAAAGCGACAACAAATACAAATAATACAATCAAATTTAAAAAAACGCACACACACACACACAAACTCGGCAAAACAAATAGCGGGTGGGTTTGTTTTCTCGATTTACGATAAAATAATATATTATAAACACTCAAATACAATAAAGGGTTCTCTCGATTTTTTTGTTTTGTTTCTCCCACACATTGGACACACCTGCGGCGTTCCACTCGTGTGTATGTGTGTGAATGTGAATGTGGTGTTTGATTGTATATATGTGTGTTTGGGGTGTGTGTTGTGTCTTTATTCTGCAGATGTGTAACTCGGTGTTCGTTTGCCTCGAGCGACGATCGGCGTGTGTATGTGTATTTAGACGAGGAGTTCAGTTGATTTTATGCTCCCGCGGGAAGTTCGTCTTACAATCAACAACAATCGATCGAAAAAATAATACATTCACAAACACACACACATACACATTCACATCTCTTCCTGTGTTCCGTAAGCTTATGATCTAAACTAGCATTGAAGTATAAGAAAATTGAAACTCCTAAAGGCACGTTTTAACGGTCTTTTGCTGTGGCATTGCGCACATTCCTGGAATATTGTCTCTGCCGGAGACGGGGGCGGCAATTTCGTCATGCTCCTGGTCACACAACCCCCACTTTTCACGCTAACTAGCGATCAATTTTGCTCTCTAAAACAGGAAACCTAACATCCTAACATCGCGCTCGCGCCGCTTGTGGCTTGTTTCATCGTTTCGTTCGCGAGTGTTCATAATAAAAGTGTTGTTTGTTTGTGCCTTAGTTGCGCCTTAATTCATCTCTTCTGTCCTTTTCTATCCCCGGTAGGATGGTCCATTGGCAGCGCTTTGGACGATCGCTACCGGCGAGACCACCACCACCACTGGCGGACGCACTCCAAACATGCAAAACGCGAAGAACGTCGACGACTTCCCTTGCTGGGACGCGACGGTTTAACTCTAGTGTGTATTTCCGCGAGATCTTTCCGCTTTCGTGCGCGCACGTTGGTCGTTGGTGGCTCAAACGGTACTGTTAGGGTTTGATGGTTCGTATAAGCTAGAATAACATTACAAACAAGACGCGGTTAAGGGTGAATGAAATCAACCAACGTTGATGAACGTTGCCTGTTGTTGCTTGCTCGTTAATACACACACAACACGCACACACACACACTGTACGATGGTGCGGATGTGGGAATTACAAAAAAAATGAACAAACTTCTGCCCGTGTATCCGTTTGCGTCTTTCACACCAATTCGACGTTAAAAGACACCACACGATGATGAGAGTCAACTTCCTTTCATACGGATGATATACGGTTACGTGAAAGGTGAACCAAACGAAAGACTAAATTCTTCGCCGGAAGTGAATAAAACCCAAACTAAAAACGGGATACACTCCTTGCAATGTCGGAGTGTACATAAAACGCTACCTTTTCTTAAACGGTTTCGGCTAAGTTTCCTCCCCCCGTTCGTTTAAGCGTACGACACCACACAATCATGTTTCAAAACGGTGCTATTTCTTCAAAAAAAAAAAAGGTTTCAAAACACTTACTTTATTCCGGAATGCACTTAAACCGTTGGAATGTTTTCATCGATCTCGCTTCGTGCAATTTAAAAGAAGAAAGCAGCACGCTACTAAAAAAAATGCATCAAGTTCCATACTACTTCAATCAACACCGTGGGGGGGGGGGGGATGGTTTTCGAACCGGAAAACTTTTCTATGACGAGACGGTTTTAAATACGATCGCGAGTTTATGCTATCTAATATTTAAAAAAAAAATGGGGGATTCTCTATTGCTCCTATCATTGTATTGACGTACGCTGTGGCACAGAGTATGTGTTTGTGTGTGTATGTCTGCTGTAACCGCGTATATGCGTCGAACCATTTAGCTAAAATGCAACAAAAACAAAACTTAAAACAAGATATCGGGGAATGAATGATAAGTGGGGGAAGTACACGCGAACCCACACGCACGTGGACGTGACGGCGTTCTACAAAAACTGCCCTTTCTGACACAACCCGATTGCCAATATTCTATAAACAGATTGAAATTGATGCTTCTTTTTTTGTACAATTGCATTGGACACCTTTTCAAATGTATGTACGTGTTTGTGTTTGTTTGAATTAAACGATTGCCTATTTTTATACCGCTTTCAACCTATTTCCTACACTTGTTGCACTTTTTGATTCCAAACCAATGATTTGTATGTTTTCCGTTATTGTGCTTCTACTATTACTGCTACTACTACTAGCATTTAGCATTCCTAATTCCTTCCTGTTTCAATCTCCGCCATCAGCCGATCGGCTTCAATCTCTACCAATGAATTGCGCGGTAGCGTGGGGTGCCACACAAATGCGATGTGTTCTTGTGGAAGGTGGTGATAAAATTGATTCGTGCCGTGCCGTGCGTGTGGTTTGCTTATGTTTTTGTTGTTGTTGCGTTTTTCGATTCCTGTGTGATGGTGAACATTGGCAGACACACATCGATATGCACAACACGCATTGCATTTTTCCGACGTGCCAAATACATAGTTGTTGATCCCCCAAGAGTACGGTTTTCCGGTTTAGCGATCATCGGTAAATATCCCGACACTCTCTTCGCTCACTATCGCTCACACTATTTCTCTCTATCTCTCTGTCTTTTCTGCTTTCTTCAAATAATTATGCTCACTGCTCCAAACGCCTTACGTCGCCTTCGATTCAAACTACCTTTCCTCTCTCTCTCTCTCTCTTTCTTTCTGTTTCTCCAGGCAGCGCACAACCACTACTAGCCGCATTTGCCAGTGTGCAAGAAGGCCAGAGCCGCCTCTGATGCGCCTCTGATCTACATGTTCTGTATGTCGTGCAGGGTCGCTTCCATCTCCTCCTGAAGCATTTTGTTCTTGGCACGCTCGACCGTCAAATCGTCTGTGTGAGCGCGCGTGCACGTTGCGGTTGCACGAGCAGGTTGGGGAATTTATACGTGTTGTGGTTGTTGTTGGTGGCGGTTGTGTTGATCAATGTCGGGAGCATGTTGAACAGGAGAGTTAGGCGCAACCACACGCACACGTAATGCCGGCGGTGGACGCAATTAATTGATTTTGGCAGGTGAGCGCGCCGGGCCGGCCAGGGGCGCAAAACAACATACAGCAGGCACAACAATCGGGTAGCGGCATTATCGATTAGCAAAGGCATATATTTGGTTTGAGGCGCGCACACGCATCGCATTCAAAAAACGGGGTTAAACAAAAATGAACCAAAAAAGAAATGGAAAACGAAGAAAGAAAAAACACATCAAATTAAGTAAACAATAAAATAAATAGGAGGATTAATTAGGGGTAGGGTGTAGTTTGCTTGTGTGATGAAAGTCTGGATTTCACACTAAAGTAAAGAAAAGATGATTAAGCTAAGTAAACGTTTTAATTTGCAAAATTTGTAATTGAAGCTTCTTAATTGGAGGATCTTAACACAAGAATGTTTTTCAAGTCCTGTTATTTTTCAGTGCTTCCGATCCTAGATTATAGGAATAATTACACACTGTCACACACACATTTTACTAGCTGTTATTATTAAAAATTATTTAAAAAAAAATAAAAATACAACAACTTCAAGCAGTGTTTAGCTATAAAAAAACATCACATCAAAAACGATATTATATTATACATAATTGCAATTAGTGTACTTGATGCTGTGATCGTATGGATTTCAACAGACCCGATCGAGCTTTATGAGTATTGACAATTTCTTTTTTTTCTCTTTTCGATGACTTCAATGAAAGCATTAACCACATTGGACACACGGACAAACTTACCTTCGAGTCTGTCGACCTCCTTCTGCAGCTTCTGAACGGAACGTTCAGCGAATTCAGCGCGGGCCTCAGCCTACACATACACGGCGACAAAGGCAGGCAGCAGACGCATCCATTCGTGGTTGTCGAGCAACAACATCGTTGTAAAATTGAAGAGAAAAGAAGTGATATATTAATATTTTTACAATCGCAACACGTTTTCAAAAACATCGCGAGAAAAAGCTGAAGGTGGTCTGTTCTGTAACGAGAAACTTTGATCACAATTCAACTTTTTCCCCTACATGTCTACAAATAAGCAGATAGAAAAACAACAACTATTCTAATATTGGCATGCATTTAAGATCTAAAATTCCTGTTCTGTTTCTTGGATTTGGAATTCGGTTGATTATAAAAGAACTTCTTTTTTTCTTGGGGTACGTTGCTAGCATTAGTAATAGAGCATACAGAGGGACGAGAGTCATTAATATAGCCCTAGCTGCGCGCTCAAATATTGGCAGAAGCTTATATGGTAGCTTTTGGGGGGAAGGTTACAATGTCATTGGTTATTTTGGTGTGGAACAGAGGAAGGCGGCCAAAAATCCGAAGGCGTTGGGAAAAGCGGCTCCCATAAAAGCTGGATATAACAGAACACAATAACACGCACACACACACACGGGTTCGTTCGTAACACGGGTTTACACGGGTTTGAGTGTTAGGTAAACGGAAGAAAACCACCCCCTTACCTCACCGGTGCGCGCTTACACTTTTGGTTTTGGTCGTTATGTTGTTGGACGTTAGAGCCTAGTAGAAGTTGCAACCTTTTCCGCCAAAAACCCTGACCTGACTCGAATATCAAACTTACAACACACACACACCCTAACCTAAAATACCAACACATCCTGTTGATGCCTTCCTGCAACCTCTCTTAAGCTATGCCGTGTTTCGGCTGGTTAATAGAGACAAGTTGTTGCAATGCGATTACACTCTACAGTACACCTTGACTTTAAGGGGGAGCGAAAAGAAGACTGGATTAAGGGAAAAGCGAACCCCAACTACCCAAGATTGAATGAGGAAGCGGATCGATGAATTTTCTAGCGGGTCCACGAAGATCCGGATATCACACCACCTGATGAGAGCGCCGATTTTAGAGTAAGCATTCGCGAGGAGGCAAGTGAGACGAGACAGTCAACTCTTAAGGGGAAATGAAGAGAAGCGAACCTAGTCCGTGTAAAGCGATTGTCACCACCGTTGTAATAGAGATCGCGCAATGAAGAGAGAGAGAGAGAGAGAGACAATGGGTCCGTTGGGGACACACGAACCGGGAACAGGGGAAACAAAAACTTACGTTGGTTAGCTTATCATTCAGCTGATGGATCTTATCCTCAACGGAATCACGAGATGCCATTGCCTATCAATAGCGCGCGAACATCACAATCGAATGGAGTTGGAATGAAAAATGGAATAATTAAATGAAGGAGCGAACGGGATAGCTAGCCCAGAAGGTGAGGGTTTCTTTTTCTGGTGTTGGTCGAATATTTCCCGGTCGTTGGTCAGTGTCGGTCACTGCTTTATCTCGGTCCTTCCGGAACCGGATAAAGCGCATCCAAATGCTGTGGAGTTTGCTGAAGACACCTAAAACCCGCTGCCCAACAACAGATTCCGTATCTTCCTCTCACTCGTTCTCTTCGGAACAACATCATAATCAGCGGACTTCGGGTGGTCTTTGGAATAGGGGGAGAAAAACGGACACAGGGGAAGATGGAGACACGCACAAAGGGTGACACGTGGGACAAACATGGATGCGCGCGCACACACACACACACATATACGCACATATACATGTCACTGCGAAAGCATTTGGAGCATTGGTGTAAATAGAGCAGGGCTTTTTGGCTTCCTCCTAGAAGCAGCAGCAGCAGGTTAGGCATATTTAACCTTTCTCGCTGTTGATAAAAAAGAACAACCTTTTTTTGGTATATGCAACACAGCATATGTTCTAGGTGTATGTGTGTATGTTTGTTTGATAGGTGTATTTCTGTGTGTGTGTGTGTGTGTGGCAGGAAACATGTGTTTTTGAGAAAAGTGTAAAACATCCCTACTGTTTGTGTCAGTAAAATGAAAACACAAAAAAAATGCAACACATGCAGAACACACACGGCCCGACCCTGAGGAGCCAGCAACACAGCAACGCGTTATCTGGAGCATGTTTGGAAAGGGTGCGAAGGGCGCCACATTCTACCACCACATAGGCAAAGGAGGACATACAGAAACGGGGGAAACGATTGGACTGATTTTAATACGAGACAGATACAGAAGCGCGCCAGAAGGTTGTTCGTGTAGAGGGAAAAAATAGCAGAGGTCAGTCCTTTCCAAGTTCTGAAGGAAACAGATGCATCATCAGCATCACAATTACTCAACACACACACACACTCTGTACACACAAAATGTAAATGTAGCAAGTTGTGATGGTTTTCAAGACTCGTGGCACCCACCCGTATCAGGACGAAGGACAAAACACAGCAACGGCGACATAAACACAGTGGATAGGGGAGGAAGTTGCACAGGACGGACAAGGACACACACACATGGACGGACGAACAGCAGACAGCAGGAGTGGAACATTTCATCATCGAGCAAGTACCTCCAGCAGCGAGAAAGGTGTAAGTAAATGGGGTAGAGAGCGGGGGAATAGCGAAGAACTAGGGATGGGCACAGTACGGGGATGAGATATCCGTGCAGAGACAAAACAAAACTACGCCACTAAATGCTAGAGGTTCGCTGAAATGAGCAGAGCTACGTATGGGCATCTAACAACTGTGGGAGAGCTACAGAGAGGCCTGACACGAGGACACAAAATTAACCCTAACGGATTGGTACATTGTTTTGCAGAAGTAATGCTTAGTGCCAAATGCTAAAATGTAGAGTTTGTGGTACACAAGCGGGATGTGCCCGCGAGTTTCCACCGCTCTATCTCTCTCTCTCTAGAGAAAAAGAGAACGCTACACCTACTGCAAGAGAGAAAAAAAAGTCGTTTCATATCCTGTACCTCCTTGAGACGCTGATCCAACACTCTCACTTGGCCACCGTACGATTCCTCTCGTTGCGTTGCCTAAACACGGTCGTCCGTACGCAGCACCAGCAGCAACAGTGGCAGCACAACACCGGTCGATTGTCGATGATGATGATGATGGTGTGTTGGACACATTGTTGATGATGTCCCCATATTCCACACGCCCGCAGCACAACACACACGCGGTCAGTAAGTACATTTAAACAGGGCAGGCAGGCAGGCACGCACGAACGCACGGACGCACGAGGATCGCGTATTGCGCGTAATGGCGTGCGCACGTGTGTCCGTGATCAATCGATTATGTTCGATTTTTGTACATCGATTTTAGAATTGTTTGTTGATGCAGGGTTGCACAGGCAAGGTTGTTAATCGTTTTGTTTTGTTGTTTGTTTATTTTTGAGGGACAGGTTAGTAGTAGTAGGTTGGTCGGTTGTTTCCGAAACAGATGAGCACACGTCGAAGTGAGCAGCCAAAAGAAAACACAATGGATGAAAGTAATAAAAAGAGTTTTGATTAGAAAAACTGCTACACGAGAAACTGTAACTGTAAAATAGGTAATTTTGAATGTTGAAGAAGAAATTTAGAGTGTTCGGCTTTAAAATTCGCCTGTTAAAAGGGGCGGGACGGCAATGTCAACACGCCACAGTCAGCGTAACATCGTAAGAGAGAAGGGTGTTGTGAATGAAGGGGTAAGGGGGTAAAGTTAAACAAAATAAAATTGCAAACACACAAACCAAACGTTTCGGGGCATTTCGCTGTCTAGAATATAAAAGGAGGTTAAATGTCCATATTGTTGTCCGTAACTTCGTAGTCAACATATGCGGAAGGGAAAGAAAAACAGTAAAAACAAAAAAATCGAAAGCAAAAACACAACAAACACAACATCCACAACAACACACGCACGCGTTGCACAGAGCAAAAAAAAATACGAATAAACTATAGAACGGCGCTAAACAAATGGGCTGTACCTCCTTTAGACGGGTGGTGAGGGTCTTGATCTGGTTCTTGTACTCCTCCTCGCGTTGGTTAGCCTACGCATACCGAGGGAAAGTACACACAACCATCATTTTACCGACGCATCATCCCGGGGATCACACAGTTGGGGATATTATAGTGCAATTGACGAAGAGATTGGACGACGATACAACAAAGTCGATCGGCACATGTATTTTATGATATTTTTTTTTACAAAATATAGCAAATCCATAACAAAGGGGAAGCAGTCAAGATGTGGCACGGAGCAACAGAAGAAGTGGAGCAATGGTTGTAAAGAAATAAAAAATAAATTCCATTTAGACGGGGTGGTCTCAGCACCACAGGTGCGGCGGCAACAATTGCAGTGAAAATTGGGTCGCGCGGTGCAATTTTTGTGTCCGTCTTCAGTCAGTTTTGGGGTCCAGGAAAGGGAGTTTGTTTGGGGTATGGATATAGTCCCAATAGTACGTCAGTTGGTCTGGCGCAGGTTCGTTCGGGGTTTGACGATAAAGAATTCTGAACAAACTTGATCGTTGATGATCCACGTACAAATAGTTCAGTTTCATATGTAGGTATGGACAACCTTGATGAGAAATCTAAAAGCCGTGCTTCATACAAGATCATCAAACTCTTTATCATCAAACAACCACAACGAGGCACGTAGTATTAGGTCATGTCCAGCCGTCCAGTGTATGAAGGATCTCGCTCCAGATGGTAAACCATCCATCGAGAGTCCTTTTGTTTTCTATCCTGCCCTGAACCTGTCTCCGGTCGGCGGTTCAGGCCGGTGTTTGGGAACGGTCTTACCTTTTCTTCCGAGACTTCCAGCGACTTCAGGTTGTTACCGACCACGCGCAGCTCCTCCTCAAGCTCGACGATCTTGCTGCATGTTCGTACAGTTGTTCCGGGTGCGCACGTTCAAAAAGGGCAATACATGAGGGAATAATGAAAAGAAATAATTTTAGTACCGAGTTTTCGCTTTTTCCATCTTGTAATTGCTTTGCATGCTAGTTTTGTGTTAAGTTAAGCTTTAGTAAACACAGCACACTTTACAACAATGTCTTGTATGCAGGTTTTTTTTGTTTTGTTTTGTTTTTTGTTACACTACCCAGTACGAATCTCGGTACATGGGAGGGATATTGGGAATGCATCTTGTGTCCTATACAAACCTTTCGTTCATCTCGACCTTCTCCTCCGAGCGCTCGAGGTCCTGTTCCATGAGCACCAGTTTTCTGGCCACCTGATCCAGTTCAGCCACCAGTGCGTCGGGTGTCGGGAAAGCATCGCCAAGGGTTAGCACCGCCGTGGGCATTGTTATCGCAAGCACAAATCAACACACACACACAAGCGCACAGAGTCAATAATAAATGGTTGGATGATGAGGACCACAAGCACAGAGGTTTGTCGTGGTTTGGCGTTGTGATTGCCGTCCGTCCCGAAAATGGTTCCGAAGATGATTGGTTCGATTCATTGCCAAGAGCAGCCGAAATCGTCGTTTAAGACCCAGCAGGATTGGTTGTAGAGATGGTGTCCGGTGGCATCATCGAGTTTTTCGTGTTCGGTTTTTTGCGGCAGCATCGGAATGTGTGTGCGGGTTAGGTCGGTCGTAAGTCGCAGCATACATACAAAACGCACACGCGCAACGCATCCCCCCAAAAACGTGATCATCCACCGAGATCAGTGCGTTGTTGAGCAATTTGCAAACATACATACATTCACACATCCACACACAGAAATGCGCACAGAAAAACAAGCAAAATGCACACGCAAATCGATCAATCGTGTGTGAGTGATGCGGCGCAGTCAGTTTGGTAGCAGCCAGGGTAGGTAAAAGTAGACAAGAAAAAGGTGTTGAGGTTAGTACATCGGTATCGATAGGGTCAGGGGTATTCTCATCGCCCCTAGTATCCTCGCGCACCAAACACAAACGGCATGAAGGTGTGAGCGGCGTAACAATGCCACTGGCTTTGCGTCAAAGCAAAAGCAGACTACGCGACCGTAACCCGTGAAGGACACTGCGTGCTCAATACACACGTGAAGGATACGCATATCCACCTCCCCCCACCCGAGCCATTGATACGCAGTGATCCATTCGAGTTAAAGCGCGCGCTCTCTTTCCTTGGTACGATCGCAAACACTACAATGCATTGGAAACGCTTCACCTTCACACTGGTGATCGCGAGAAGGGGATGATAATACATGCTTTATATAACGATTACTTATTGCTAGATGAGAGATATGATGGTATCAAAAGGGTGTACATGAAGGAGAGGATACAATTAATGATTGTTGTGGGAGATTGGATAAATTCAAACAAAAACAAAAAAAAGTTAAAATTAAACAGCATCTTGTCTCAGGCGCAACGCATTGGACGCATCTGGAAGTCGGTGTTGCTTTGCGCCGAAACTAACAAGCCAAATAACACAACAAAATAAACACACAAAACAATAAAAAACAATAACGAAATAAAGCAACAAACCACGTTCAAAGGTATATTATACTCAGCGAGCAACACAACAGTTTACCTCCCAAAACTTCGGTGGCGGACTTGATTGAACATACAATTTAAGGGAAAATTTCCAGTAAGTGCACGAATATAGACATCGTCGGAGGGGGGAAAAAAGGCAGTAAGAAGTAAGAAGATGACCCAGTGCAGAGTGTAGTCCACCGGATCCGGTCAGCTTTCCAAAGGGGCAACCAATTAACAGCCTCCCACCTTTCACTCGGACAATAAACGTGATTTACTCGGCCAATCTCTCCTCCTCGAGAGGAGTTGTGGGTGCCAAGCCACGAACGGAGCTCTAATTTTGTAATCCACCCATAAAGCAGAGGGTGGAAGACCACCGCGAGCGATTTAGAGAGAGAGAGAGTGAGCGACGTAAACTGCTCCCTCCAAACAAACGATCATCGGAACCGATCCGCGAGTCGGTCCAGGCCGGACAGACGGGGACAGACGAGTTGGAAGGAAAGGGCACTTTTCACCACTGTAGAACCCGAAAATACAAACACAAACACACACACACACATTTCCTACCTTTGGGCTGTGTCGTAAACGGAGCAGAGGAAATGGAAGAACACCCGCTGCAGCAATAGCAGTAATGTGTTAATAACGCAAATAGCAATGCACTCGAGAGAGCAAACACACACACACACATAACACGAGGAAATGGGGCAAAGTACGTACGCTTCACCGGCTTCGGCGCGCTCTTCAGCACGCTCAAGATCCGCCTCAACCATGGCCAATTTACGGGCGACCTACACACACAGACGGAGACCCGGAAACGTAGACCCGCCGCCGCCGTCACCACCGTCGATCGAACGAGAAGATGATGCACAGAGGTGTGTGAGGGGGAGGCGGACGCAGCCGTCGTAGAACACAACAGCATAGTTTGGGGGGGGAGGAAAAGTAAGAGGTCTTAGTAAATTGTCATACTTTTTTGTTTCGTTTCGATTAACTCGAGCAGCGTTTTCATGCAATGTCATGCAACGGACACCCACACATTGTCCACCCGAGCGTCAGCAAAACACAACACACGAGGAGGGGGGGGGGGGAGAAGAGCAACTCGGGCGGATGTTGCAGGTTGTGTTAGTTGGGAAGAAGGCAACACACTTTCGGGTTAGAAATTGAAAACAGCCGCACGGTGTCGCCGGCTGAAACAAGGGACACGGGCATGCATCCTGCGCACGTGTAGCGCACCCATGTAAAATATAACTTTTTTGTCTTATTTTGACTATAACAAAAATCTCTCTTTTGCCGTAAAACGACGAATGAAATGCTATTAGAAAATGCCATTGCTCATCTTTTATCTCCGTTTTTGGGGCCCTTCCTAGAATGTGAATTCTGATTGTACAGCATTTTGTTCACCTTCACTCCATTTACATTCACATTCCAATGTCCTTTTCTAGGCTAGACGTTTGAAGAAACCTTTCATCGATTCAAACGCATTGCTCATAATGATAGTTGGCATTTTTACTCTTTAGTATTACACGAATTAATAATATTGTTATTATTCTGTACCATGATACGATGTGAAGTATTTTTTTATATTTATTTAATATTATTATGGCTTCGGCTGGATGTGGAGTAATTTTACTGATAATAGGATCCTTGCTATCAATTTCTTTTGGTAAAAATACTAATACACTGTTGTGTGCTAATTTCAATATTTCAATTAATATTCCACAATATGGGCTATGGACCGTGCATCACAACCAGGTGGACACGACAAACGGAACCAATTATTCGTTTCATATGCAAACTTATCAATCAATAATATTAATCCACTTAAACAGCCCGACCCAATCGCATTAAACTGGCCTGGCAAAGTTGTATTACGTAAACCTAAGCCCGTCGTGGGTTCAAGTCCCGTATGGGCTGAAGCACTTTTACGCAATTCTGACTGTCTTGCTGTGGCTAAACCAATTATGTCACTGCTACCAAATCCATTAGCAGCTATCGCAGGTTTATACCGGCTAAGGCGCTTGCACCAACTAAGAATGAAGTCACCATTATTCAATGTATAAACACGAATCTAATCACACGGCAGCAGCAAAAGCTGATGCAATAATTGAAAATCTAGCAAGATGTAGATTCACAGTAAAACAATACTAAAATTATACGAAAAGTCCATATGCCCGTTCAAATGGCCTATAACATAAAAGCCATAAAGGCCATAAATAAATAACTGTCATCTCAAATGAACAAAAATGTTTGTTCCTCACACTAACCAGGACCAAGGGCCAAACCTTAGAGGTCACAAGACACACAGACAAACTGGGTACTGCTTTAGCATTTTTTTCTAGCAAAAATTTGTAATTTACGGGTTTTTCGAGTCAATTTCCAATGTCAACAATATGTTGCATTGCTTGCGAGACATGTTTTCCAACAGATGTCAAATGTTGTATTTGCATCACAGCCATTTTTCAGTTCTTTCACATGATTTTCAACACATCACAAGCTGGACTGATTTTGACAGTGCTTTGTTATGTGTTGAAAATCAAGTGGAAGAATTGAAATTTCATTGTAATGCAAATGTACATGAGTTTCCAAGTCACTTTCCAACGTAAACATTGTTTTTCACCGCGTGCAAAAAGATATTCCACATCATGCTGATGTTTCATTTTTTCATCATAATAATTTTTAATTTCTTCAGCATGATTTTCAAAACAGCATGAATATAAGATCGATATGGAATAGCATTTCGTACGCGATGAAAAAGAATGTTTAAATTCCAAAGAGACTTGGAAAACCCTGGAACATGTGACAGCTGTTGAAAAACATCTTGCATGCAATGAAGAATGCTGTGCACATTGCAAATTGGCTTGGGAAACCCTGTAATGCAGTATTTATCTTTGATTTACTCACAACGAATTGCAAATAATTGAATATTATAACTCTTTGGCAAGATGTACCATAAATGAAGCGAGATGGAAGGACTGATATTTAAAGAATGATGTCATGGATGAGCCAAATCGGATTGGATCACATTGAGCAAAGGCTAACTAAGGAAAATAAATAGAAACACTGGGGAACTAGTTGAATCAAACTACCCAAAATATTGAGACCGACAGTTTGAGTGCCTCAGAAACCCCCATTAAACTCAAATAGAATTTACATAGATATGTTTTATCATTTGATCATGATCGCAATTCGAATTCGATAGAAATACCAAAGCTAGCTTTCGGACGGTAGGATCATTGGAATATATTGAACATGGAATGAAGGTAACGGTTGCTTGGCTATACTTTACATTTGTCAGAAATAACCATATATAATAAACACAGTATACACGAATGCTTTTATTATTGCTTTTCCATAAACAGACGGGACACACACACATGGGGATTGTACGCACGATTGCACAATACTTTCGATTTTGTATGCTACACACACACACGCAGTCGATAACACACAACGCATCGCTTCTTCGTCTCCGATATGATGGTTTTTAAAAATATTATATATTTCTTGAGTGTGTATGTAGAATTGCGTTTATATATTTTCATACAGCGCGCGTCATCAACATTAATGAATAGTGTTTGTTCCTTTATTAAGCTGCACTTTGACTTTCGGGGCTTTGCCTTTTTTTATCGCCCTCTCTCTTATCCGCGATTCGATTCGCACGACACACGCGATTGGTTACTTTTAGTAATAATATAATGAGTGTTAATGTTCTCTAGCTATTTCTTTTCTGCTTTAACCAATAACATCAATTGCTTCCTATAAATAAAGGATTCGTTTGTCGCGATCGAGCGCGATTTTATTCCGACGACTTCCGATTCCGATCAATTGCATTCGAAACAGTTCCTCTTTTGCTAGACACATTGTAGACTAAAAAGAGACTTTTCGTCGCTTGGTAATCATTTGCTGATGTTCAGTATTGCTTTCATTGCCGTACAAATCTAATCATTTTCCTTTGTTGAAATTAATAATATTGAGTGTTCTCATTATTTGTCGCATAATTGACGGACGGAACGCGATCGTTTAAAAAAAAAACCAACAAACAAACAGAACTTGTGAACAAATTTTAACGCATGACAATCTTTCTTCTTTATCTCGGTAAGCTGAGCGATATATATTGATCAAATTGAAAGGCACTACTACTACCCACACGTGTGTTAGATACGCTGCGAATATACGTTTTTTTTTATTATTGCATTTCTGTTATGAGTATGCGTTGCGTTCCTTTGAAAAAGTGTTGAAGTCCAAAAGGAAAATAAAAACAAAAATAAGCTAGAACAAATTTATATGGGTGTGTATGGATGCTTCGATATAAATGTGCTGTGTCCTGTGCTACTGAAACTGAATGCACAACAACCTCAACTCACTAGGCAAAAAGCCGAGCTGATTTCTGACCGACTTTTGCTGCATTGCTACAGTTCTCTCGTTCTCTCGCTAGTCACGTTTGCGTTAGTCCTACCGAAAGCACCGCTGATTTGTTTGAACAAGTTGGCATTATTATCAAGCCACAACAATCATTCAGGAAGGCACACGTTTTCTTCTTTTCAACGCTTCGTTTATATCGCCTTGCCGCCGGCCCGGTGGCCCCCTGGTTCTACCCCTTCGTTCACGCACCGTGCCGGATGGATGATGAGCAACAACATTTACTAAAAGGCTAGGCATTGCAATCGTGGTTTTGTTTACCGAGAGAGACTCCCTCCCCTTTGTTCTCCCCCTGGTGATGGTGGTGGTGCTGGTGTGTACAGCACACTTTTCCACCCGTTGTAACAAGGTGTCAAAACCGGTGCGCGCGCGAGGGGTGAAAATTCACAACCATCTCCAACGCGGCACCGTCGGACACGCAACTCCTCCCCTCTTCTAGGTCACCTTTTCTCCAACACCGAGTGAATTCATAACTACACTGCACACGGACATTAATGTTAGTTAGCATACAAAGGCAAGCGGGTCGACGAGAATCATCACCATCATTTTGAGTTTTAACGGGATTTTAGCTTTGTCTTGTTTTGTTGCTTTATGCTTTCTTTTTCTTTTTCTTGGGCAAACGCAATGACCACCATCCCCCCATTGAAACATTCCGACACCCGGGGGGTCGTCGTGTCCAGCTACTAAAGTAAGCTACCTTTATCTACGGTACACAATCACTTTCTTAGCGCTTCCATCATCATCGAGGAAAATGGTTTTTATTTAAATGGAAAAAATAACTCACAATGCGAAAAATGTTTTCTCCCAAAGAGTGGCGACGAACCACCATCATTGTTAGCCGGACAGTTCACATTGTTGCGTGAGCGAAAACCGCACCACTTTACAAAAGAAACATAATAAATGGGACTTGGTCGTTAAAGTTCTACTCTTTCTTTTCACATTCATCAATTTTGGCAAGATGTAGGCCGACGGAGAGCTTTGGAGACTCTGTCCTCGAAATTCGATACATAATTTGTTTGTTGGAAGACTCTTGATAAGAGAAACAAATGATAAGGGTGGCAAGAACAGAGGTTCTGGATAAAATTTTAATTCTAGCTATTATTTTCGGGTGATCAATTTAGGCGCTGCCGGACGTTAGTGTTGCATCGGTATTTACCAGCTCGTACATGTGTGCCTACGTGACATACATGTTTCGTCATTCTTTTTTTTAATTTCTCGTTTGTGATGTATTTAGAACGATTTAATAAAACACACTCTCGCACACTCCTGTACGAGCCCCTGGATACGTGATGATGATTCTCGACATTCGCTACCAGCACTCTCTAGCACCGAGGAGAGAACTGGTTCGCCGGAGACAAGTGCAAGATGTTATGACTCATGGGCCGAGAAAAGTATAGTTTAATGTAAAAACGAAAACAAGATCTTGATAGTTTTTGTTGTTGTTGTTCTTGTCCTCTCTCCAGCGTAACCAGCTCCAAGTGTGGCTACAGCAATGTGTTAGTAGTGTAGTAATACCCCCATGCTTCACCATCATGCCCCTTATCGACTCTATCCTTCATATCCTTTTTTTTATTTCCTTTCGCTGCCAGTTCTGGACCCTTTGACCGTTCATTCTCCCCTCTCCCTTTCCAATGCACAATGTGGTTCGGTTCGGTTTCGTTTTTCCTCACATTTTTTTTGTGCCACACTCAATCCACATACAATCATACAAGCACATACTCGCACACACACACACACAGTCTATCGTGGAGAACGAAGTGTC
The DNA here is from genome assembly GCF_943734685.1 of Anopheles coluzzii. Classification (NCBI taxonomy): domain Eukaryota; kingdom Metazoa; phylum Arthropoda; class Insecta; order Diptera; family Culicidae; genus Anopheles; species Anopheles coluzzii. Next base: position 10,274,359 of record NC_064670.1, on the reverse strand, counting down.
CCTTCCAGTTGGGTTCTTGTTCCCTTTTTCTCGAAGGAGCTCGTTCCACGGATGTTTTTGCCTCGCTCCTATCTTTCTTCCCCGCTGTTACAAGCATTTCACAAATCATTCCCCCCCCCCTTTCCCCAAACATGCACCAGTACACACACACACCCACACATATCAACCAAAAAAAACCCTAGCCTAGTTTTAGTCAAGTGATGTCTAGCGTATGCACCTCATCGTATTTCTTATCGGCCTCCTCAGCCATGAAGCGGGCCTCCTTCAGCTGGTTCTCAAGGGCGTCCATGCGCTCCTCATCGGCCAGGGCACGGTTCTCAAGAACCTTGCGAGCACTGCACGCGTTTCCGATACGAGTTTATGTGTGGATTTTTTTGTTTTGTTTCGTTTTTGTCATGGTGCGCCCATACATCCATACATGTGCCAAATTATTATCGTTTTTTTTTTTTAAATACATATCATTATATCACAGCAGAACGTATTAACAGTAAATTACAGGTTTTCGGATGGTGCGGGAGCGTTTTTTTCGTTTACATTTTTATAATAATTTTTAAACATAATCGACGATCGTTGACGGGGCATTTTTTTTGGGGGAGATAGGGTGGCGGTCGGTGAGTTTTCGTTGGCGGCGGGGGCACGTTATTTTGTCGGAGAGGCACACGAGTGAACGAGAGCAATATGCCAATATTTTGTTTTTAGGTTTAAAATTAAATTCAACAAACACAATTTGTTGGAATAAATAAACGAAAGCAGAAGAAAGAAAGAAAGAAAAGAAAAGAACCATTATAAGTAAAGCGAGGATCACGTTTTCTTGCGGACGCGGATCAACCGGCCAAGGGCTACCACAGAAGAATAGGCGCGCGCGTGAGAGTAACACATTGCGCGTGCGCAAATGAGACACGTTTTTTTCACCCCAAAGATACGCAATTAAGGAGAGAGGATGACTACTGCGCCTTCGCTCATCCTTTGTTCGGCTGCACCGAATGCAGCCGTAGGAGGAAACTAAAGAAGGAGAAGGACAACGTCGAGGAATGGCCCTAACTAGTTGATGACCACAGTGGCCACAAGGAATAATACACAGGTACGAAATATGCGAATTGAACATTGATTTAGAAAAACCAACCCAGCAATAGACATCAACGCAAAAGAAGAAACGAACAAAAACAAACAACCCAACGAGCGAACATCGTCCACCAAGGACGAGCAGAATACCAATGAACTAAAAAGGATTACTACAGCGTAATCCCTCCATACATTCGTAAGATCCTGAAGAAACCTGAATTCATAAATGAAGGAAACTTGGGTAGGAGGAAAAAGGGAGGAATGTTCGAATGGAGTGCGGGAATGATAATGATATGATACCATCGAAGGATGTCTACGGAGGGGATGGTGGGGTGAGTGCGATGTTGTGTACCTCTTCGTATTTTTTGTCTGCTTCCTCTGCTATTAGCTTGGCCTGGGCTAGCTGTGCCTCCAGTATGCCTACTCTATCGTCTTCCATGTTTGTACGATTTTCAAGCGCTTTCCGGATCCTGAAAAATGGGGTAGCGGTAGGGAAGGGATTGAAGGTGCAAATGAATGAGCAACGCTTGAACATGTCTCGAACAAACGATCTACGGGGAATATGCTGCACCTGTCTTCCACATGGGTGGCAAGGACACAAAAGGAAAGTTTGGGTGAAAGGGAAAAAGGAGGAAGGTCCTCAAACAGGTGAGATCCCCCCTCATCCCATGGAAATTCCCTTTTCCTTGTTTCGCGTTATCCTTCTCATTGCTTTTTTTTTCGCGCGTCTCGCCATTTTGTCCCTCCCCCCTCTTGGTTTCGTTGGCCTTTTGTGGTTTCCCGCGTGTACCAGAGAGTGGCGCGCCTTTGCTACCCCCTTTCGCTGGATATCGCTCTCCACTCGTCGTCCGCCACGCACAGAACCCAACCCACTTACCGTTCGCTCTCGTCGGCAGCGGCCGAAGCCTCTGACAGCTTAGCGGTGGCGGACGCCAAACGTTCTTCCGAACGTTCGAGATCCTCCTCCAGCAGCTGAATGCGACGGTTCAGAGCGGCGACTTCCGATTCGGCCTGCAAGGAAAGGGAGAAGAAAGAAGAGCACTCATTAGTATTTGTTTTAAGAGGGGTTTTTTTGTTTCAAAAGAAGAAAACAATGCTTATTTAGCTATCCGCAATCTCAGTTAAAAATGCCGTGAGTTAAGAACGTGATATTTGTTTCTATAATAACCTCAAATTTGAATATTCCAGTGTGCCTTGCATGTATCCTGTGTTTAACCGGAACTTGGACACGCAACATTTCACACAAAAACAAAAAACCCCATACTGCTAGGTGAAAGTACACCGCTCTCCCCCCAGGTCACAAAGTTGGATACATCCCCTTCCTCCCACCCCACAACCCTCAAATGACCTCTCTTCCATGTGTGGCAAGGCCGTGGCTTATTTTTATTTACATCGTTTCTCCATTTCTGGCTCCACTTTGCAACCAAATAAGGCAATGCCGCGCGCGCGTGCGAGAGAATCAACTGAAGGAAGAAGCCATGACAACAGGGGGGGGGGGGGGGTGAAGCGATGGGTTCCGTGTGGAGAGGGTACTTGTGGCCAGTACGATGTAGCCGATGAAAGGAGCATGATGTCATCGTCTTGCGTTTGGTTGGATAAAAAAAAAATACTGAACATACTTTTTAGACAGCATCCGTTCGCCAGCAGCCTTAATAAGCAACACGGCTGCGCTTGGCTGGCTCAGCACCTTTCAACAAGCAAATGTGTGAAAATTATTTAAATTCAGTGACACATTTATTTTTGGTGTCAGCCACCAGTATATGAATAATGAGTTCGCTTCACAAACACTTTGAAAAAAGCAGTTATCGAGATATCAGAGAGGCACACCGCATTACAAAGATAAGACACGTCTCGGGTGGAGTAATACTCGTGGCAGTAAGCATGCCATCATTAGCTCATATGCCCTCCATGTGATAAAATTGCATGTCTGTGTGTGTGTGTGTCACACAACCAAAGAACGTGACACATCAAATGAAGCTAGACACCGCGCTACATAATACAAAACAATTAAAAAAAACTGCACGGGTTTTTGCATGCAATGATGGCGCTCCCACCCACTCCACCGTACAAAAGCGCGGCTAAAACAGCATAATAATCACCAAGGGCCCTCTCAATGGCCATGCCATGCTGTGCTGCCCGCTGCGCTGGACACTCTGTAACAGATGAGTCAAGTTGGTTATAGAATTGGAAACAATTCCGAGCCAGGCCAGGTGTGCAGGAGGCAAACGAGATATCTGCCACCTCTAATGGGCACTGTTTCTTGCTTCTCCTTCACCAACTCTCTGTGCCCCGCTCGTTGGATGCATAATTCAATAGGCCAGCGAAAACTGCGCGAATAGCAACTGGACTCCTGGCAATGCTAGCGGAGGGGAGCAGATTTGTTTGTGCCTTTGTGCCCGTAACCCTGAAGAGAGCGACAAAAACCAACCGAGAAGCACACGCGCTGACATCATCATCCATCGCTCGGAACCGGCATTAACTGTCCTCCCCACCGACGAATTCCTTCCCCCCTTTGGTCGCTCGTGGCTGTGCTCCCCGGGACCTGCTGGATAGTACACATGTGTGCGGCATCGATTGGCAAAACCACACAGTTATGCTCAAGGTCAGCGTCGGTATAGGATCCCCTCCACGCGAGATTTCGACTCCACTGGTCTCCTTACGGAGCCAACTAAAGGGGGTTTGAAATAGAGGAAGAACGCTCGCAAGACACTTGTGACAAAAATGCCTCAGAATAAACGCACCAAACCGTGCTTTTAACTCCCGAGACCCTTCTTTTTATGCTGCCAACCCCTTTTGCAGTTCAAGCCCAACCGGCACGCACGCTGGTCAGCAAGTGTAGCGCAAAGCGCATTGTCACGCAAACAGGGCGTTGGTCGCGGCAAACGTGTGTACCACCGCTGGCACACATCTCCTCCATCCACGGTCCAGCCCATTCCACTGTGTGCCACTGTGGCACCACACCCTCCTCGCACCATGCTGTGCACGTCATTGGTCATTCGCGGGAGCGGGAGAGAGGGGAATTGGTATGCAGCACCCGAATCCACAGTCATAAACGGGATGAGCCCCGGGTTTGATGGGGCGCGATCAACAGTTCCGGTTGCATATTATGCTTTTCTCCTTCCTCCCCATTTTCGCCATTTTTTTTTTATTGATTCGACTTCCTCTCGATGACTCCCTCCCCCCCTTGAAGAGGCATGCAGCAAAGGGGTTTGTGGCTTTTCTTTCTTTGGGGTCCCAACAAACACACACACACACATAGAGCCATCGTCGTGTTTGTCTGCTTGCCGGTATCGCCAATTTACGCATACCAGTTCACAAGATGGGGTGAGACGATGGGCGTTTGTTGGTTAGGCCCACCCCGCCGGTCTTCCATGCAGGTGAGAGAGCGCAACACCGGCCCGCGGTAGAAAGAAGCAGTTCCTCATGACCCGCGTGTGTGTGTGTGTTGCAATAATACACAACGGGGTGAGCTCCTCACTGCAGTGGTGTTGGTGGTGGTGGTGGTCGTACAGTAGTTGCCGGGAGGTTATGTATATGCTGCTACATACCACCCCGGTTCGACGGTTTCGTGACTCAAGGGATGCGTCATTCGCCGTTGCCACCCTCCTTCTTGAGGGGGTGCCACAACACGTACACACACACACAGACGCAAACGTCTTTGCGATCGGTTGATTTATAAGGGTGGCGAATTCCACACCGGCAAAAATAAGGGAAAAAGAGATGATCTTGGGGATGGGGGGAGGCAATAAAGCGATCAACTCCATATTTAAGAGTCTGCAGAGGGACAATGGTTGGTCCGAGAAAGTGCGGGATCAATTCTCGATTGATGGGAGAGGGTGTGGTGCTGTGGATATTTCTCATGCAGTTTTCTTCCTCGGAAAGAAAGAGAAAGCACATTTTGGTACGAGTATTTAGGCAATAAACGATCATTTTAGTTAATGTTGTACTTCCGTTTTTTTTTCAAATGGTTACGAAAGTAGACATCATAACTATTGACGTAGCACTCATTTTCGCCTAGTTTTTCCTTTTCTCCTGTACTTTGGTGCTCACGTGGCAATGGGGTTCAGAATTGGGAACGATAAAGTGGCGCCAAAAATGCAGAAAAAAGTGAACCATTTCTCATACCTCAATCTTTTTGAATCATAATGCATTTGATCGGCAATTTTAGAATAACAAAACGTACGATATCATGATGAGCATGTTTGTGCGGGATGATGTAGATAGAATGCGCTGTTGCATATAATAGTTCGCTTCAACATTCCTAATACGCAATCGCGTATTAATTAACGGACCAGAGCAGTTAGGGTGAAATGATCATAAAAAACATAGCACAGAGAACGTTGAAAGATATGCGCGAAGAGTGAGGAAAAGAGAAAGAGCACTTCTGGCAAACCCATACCCTTCCCTCACGCACACACAAACAAAGGCAAAACATGATACGCATACTGACGCAAACATTCAATTATGCACTGTCTGTCCTTCTCGCTTTGTATGTCACTCTCTTTTGGTTTGATAAATTTGCTGCAATGATTTTGATAGCTGACTTACAAAAAAAGTTCGCTTAAGCGCAAGTTGGCACAGAAAATTAATGTTTTTAAATTGTTTTTTCGTGTGTGTTCCCTATTCTCCCTTTCGAAAGGAATGTGAAACCGAGCCCAACCAAACGCCAGATCTCGCGGCCCTTATTGGCGTGCTTCTGTGTGTATTAATGTCACCGGATGGTGTTGGCGGCGCAGCATGCGTTCGCTCGCTCTCGCACTATTTCTGTCTCTCTCTTGCTGGTTGCTTCCAGTGTCTGTTGTTCGTTCTAGCTGGAGTCTCTGAGCAGAGCAGGAGTCTTCTTCGCTTTCCAATCAATTTACGACCGGCTTGTGACCGCGCACGCACACAGAGATGCTATGGTGCAAGGTGGTTGTTTCTATGTTGTTTTCTTATTAATAGAAACAAACGATAGAATGAACCAATCAACCACCAACCTATGAGCCACCTCACAACAACAAGTGCCCATTCTTGAGCCTCCTACCCGTCTCCTTTGCCCTTTTTTCGGGTGCAACACACAATCCTGTTTGCGCGGCGTAGTGTGCGCGCGTCTGTCCGTCCACACACTACGCACACTTTACTGGGAGAAAACTTACTTCCTCGCGCCGCATCACTTCGTTCTGGAGCTTTTTGTGGAACTCCTCGCACTCATCCTTGTACTTCTCCATCTCCTCCTTCGTCTGGCGCATCTTCTTCTTCAGCACGTCGAGCAGATTGCCGGATTGCTGTTGCACGTTCGCCGCCATTGTTTTGTGCTGGTTGTTGGTGGTTATTTCTAGTATTTTCCGAGGTGTCGTCGTCGTTCACAATTGCAACACACACACGCTTTTTTACGCGCTTTTTTCTTCTTCTACTACTACTTCGCTTATCTTCCGGCGAGACGAGAGAAGAAGCGGGGGTGGGTGGGTGTGTGATAAGATGCAATCACCCTGCTGACACACACACACACACGCTATTCACACAAACACACACGTGCGCGCACTCACACACACACACTGCCGAAATAATACACGAATGTGACGGAGAATACACCTGCCTGCCTCTCTGCTTGTACTGCCTTGACGCCTTTGCTCTGCTTGCTACGCACTCTGTGGATTTAAGGTCGTAACGACGACGTTTGGATAAAATATTTTGCTTTCTTTGCTTGGCTTCGCACAACACCTCTTCTCTCGCTCTCTCTCTCTCTCTCTCTCTCTCTCTCTCTCTCTCTCTCTCACGCTGCGCGCGATAAAACAACGGGGGAATGGTGATGATGACGATGATTAGGGATAGAGCGCGGTACACACTTTTGCGCACACACACACACACGCTTGGTCTCACTGAATCACACACACACGCACACACACACAATCGTACTGTCGTGCGCACGGGGCGAATATTAGCAGATGATGGGGAAGAAAAAGCTTGCCTTCTAAAACCCGCAAGTGAAAGGGCAACAATCAGCGGAACTATTTGCCTGTGTGTGCTTAGTTACAATTTGACAAATACAAAAGAAAAATATTTTTGCTATATTTGCGCACTGTAGAGGAGGGAAAAAAGACGAGTTTGAAGCTACCTATTGCACACACTTCGAAAACACACACACATCCCGAATACCACTCTGAAATGTGTGTGTATGTGTGTTTTCAACGACACATCATGCAAAGAAGTTTACAGGGTTGGTTTCCGACACGATTGCAGTCGTTTTCCATCTAAACAATCTATTCTCCCCCTCCCCCACTCCCCTCTGTGTGAAATGCGACAAATTTTCCTTCTAATCTGTACTGATTCCCTACAAAAATCTACCAAAATCTCAACAGTTTCAATGATGACTAAAAGGGTGCCCCCGTAAGGTTCGATGTCAATTGTGTGTGTTGCTTATTCGCTCGCACGCTCCATCGCATACAATTCCCTAATATTCCCGCAGAAGCGATACACGCACACAGGCACACGCGCGCGCACAGACTACTCCCGCCGCAGAACACACACACACACATGTACGGGTTGCCACACCAACACACGCACGCACGCACATGACACGCTAGGAAAGATTTTTCATATCAATTTCCATTCTTTCCAATTGCAAAATGCCATCCGTTTTCCACAGTAGCGCAAAACACACACACACACACATGTATTTTCTTTTTCTTCCTTTATCGAGCGACAGGATCAAGGAGCCGCCTGTCCCCTTCCCCCTTGCTGTGTCACTTTATTCCAGACCAACTTGCACACCACCACTTTGCAGGGTTTCTACACACACACACACACACGAGCGCAACAAACGCCCAGAGAGCCCAGTGGACAGAGACAGGCAGGAAGAAGATTGCTCTTAGCGAAAGCGAAAGAAGAACAGTCCCACGCACCCAGCGCCAATTTGGGGGACTTTGCGGGCGTGAACAATTTCAATCGATTTCAACAGTTTTCTGTCTTGATCAGGCACTTTGGGCGCGCGGCGCTTGAGTGTTCGAGCGATAGCGGTGCACAAGAGACAAGCAAGCAAAAAAACTAGCTGTGCCTGCAATCGTGACGCGACACTAGCGCGAGAGCAGCAGCAGCACACCAAAACGTTACTCACTTCGATCGAAACCACTACTGAACTGAGTGGACTATGGGCTCTCGCACACCGCTGGAGCAGCCGCTGGAAAGGCTGCAAAGTAACGGCTGCACCAATACACAAACACGCAAATCCCCTCTCCCTGTCAGCGTGCACTGCGTGCGCTGGAACGAGCACGAAGCATATACGCTTCCAGTCAACGGGTCTCGCCCTCTCTCTCTCTCTCTCTCTCTCTCTCTCTCTCGGTCGCTCGGGTCTTTGCCGTTTGACGCGCTTACACCGACCGGGACCGGAAGAAGTACGCGGGGATGCATGCAGCCCCCGCCGGATGCAGGGCGTTTTGGCCCCAATGAGTGCCCCAAGATGGAGCAAGGCAAACGGATGCCACTTTTATGGCAAACTCCCCCTCCACACCTGCCCTCTCTCTCTCTCTGGTGGACGGTTGACCCAGGTGTCCTTAAAAGGACAATATGCCGTCGCCACCACCACCGCCGCCACTGGCCACACCGTGTGGCACCCTCCTCCCCCAAAAGGCGCACCATCGCCAGGCGGTGCCTTGACCTACAGGGCCTGTGTGCTGCTTTGCCGCGATTTGGGTACAGATTTTGGGCGACATGTCTTCAGACAGAATAAAGCAAAGAGAGAGAGAGAGACAGAGAGATCGATAGAGTAAGTGAGACAAACGAGGAATGTGTATCTGTGTGTGTGTGTGTTGTGTGTGTGTGTGTGTTGTGTGAGTGTGACATCACAGTTTGCTTTCATTACGCGTGAACTGGAAATGTCAAAACACACACACACATACACTTTCGCTCTCCCTCACTTTGTTGCGTATTTGCGTCTCTTCCAGTGGAATTTCGCCGAGGCTGTGCCTCTTTCTCTGCCCTTCGTGAGTGGTCAAACGGTCGGAGGAGCCGCTCGAGCCCACAAAACGATCCTGGAAGCGTTGTGTGCGTTCGAGAGCGACGGTCACAAGATGATTTTAAACTAACAAACCAAAACGCCCGTTGAGATCAATAGGAAACAATGGTGATAACAAAGCAATTGCAGGGTAAAATAATAGAACCTATTGCAACTGTGGGTTCATTCCAAGGCATTCAACAGGTTCAACCCTCTTTAAAACCCGAATGGGGGAGGGGGAGTAGTGTGCTTTCCGAACCTTATTCAATAGCAAAATTCAAAATCGAACATTGAACGCTCTTTCACGACACACAACAACAAAAATCGGTTCTGCCTGCTTTTAATTGTTACGATATGAATTTTGGGTGTAACGGCCAGCACACACACAGGCACCAGATCCTGCCTCGTGAAATCAAACAACCATGAACTCATACAGCCAATTCCGGTCACACAGAACGAACTACACACACACACACACACACACAACAGCGCGCGACGATTCACTGGACCGGAACACGCACCGTTCGAAAAAGACGAAAAAAAACACCCACAGCCATTGTAGGGAGGGAGGGTTGTTCTGCTTTTGTAGCGCCCTTCCCATCCGACCTTCGCTTGGAGCAGCCTGCGCGCAGATGACCCGTTGCAAATCGCCCCATGCAATGCAATGCATGTCATGCCTCCTCCTTTTATGCTACCATCCCCCGTGAAGCATAATGTTTGATCGCCACTGTGGGGCAGTGGCTGTATCGATCACTTCCAAACGGGAGGGGAACCGGGACTGTCCGTGCATGCCCAACCCAACGGAGCAGCAACGAGTAGAATAGAACGGAAGCGGAACCACCCCGTTTTTTTTTTAATTTATTTCGGTGGCGGACAGGTGCTGCCCTTACACACATTCCAGCGATGTCATTGTGTTGTTGCCAAAAGAATGGGGGGGGGGGGGGGGATGGAGCGCGCACAGAAGGTCTCGAGTATGGTGTGGTCCCAAAAAGACTCGACCCGACTCGCGCGCTTCCGAATTGCATTGTTGCGCAAGCCCTTCGCGCAATGTGTGCAAGGGTTGGGTGTGCGCATGATACTTCTGTGTTTGGTAGTTTTATTCTAGTAATCTAGTGGAACGATTTTATGCCCCAAGACTAGCACTGAAATCGGAGTCATCGGAGAAATACCACAACTTTGCATTGCTATTAGGGGGAGGAGGGAAAACAAACCACTAACAGCACCCTTCACAGCATGTGATTTGCGTGTGTCATTGAGAGATGCTCCGATCTATCGCTTTTCGCTTTCCTCAATTCACAGATCGACTTACACACCTCGGCGGGTGACCTCGACGACAGAGAGCTCGATGAGTTGGAGAGCACGTCGCCTCACACAGTAGGTACACAGGCGGTCACGTTTCGATACTTCAATTCAAGCTAATATATGTGGAGCAGCCACCTTCCCATTCGTTTGCCTCCTCCCAGTGACACATTCCTGGAGCAGGAACGGCCATAAAAAACACACACACAAAGTCGATCACAATCGATCGGTGGGGTAGGGGAGGGGAGTCTACGGGGGAAGATTCGTGTATCGAACCGATCGAATTACCGATTCACCGTGCGTTTCTCCCGTGGTTGCGCACTGCGCGAAACGACGGGATCGATCATTGACGCAAACCGACACCTACCGTTGGTGCGCCTCACCACTGCGCACTGGCATGCCTGATCATCAGCCGCAGCAGCAGCACCGTGTCGCCAAATACCATGAATAGGCACACGCACTGATTGGAAAAGGCAAAAGGTTTTTGATATAACAACCATCACCGCTGATTGGTTCTTCCTCATCAGCAGGTTAGTTCCTTCCCCGGAAGCTTTGCTTCCGCGACGCGTTGGAGGTGACAACGGTACCTCCGGTTTAGATATCGGCAGCGCTCGCAAAGGGAAACAGCAAGTCGGCGCACCAGTTGTGATGGTTCAGCGCAGACTGCATTAATCCAACACCGCACGCCAAGGCCGATACGCCATGGAGCGCAAATGAACTGGCCTACGAAACGGCTCCGGCGACCTATTGCTACCGGCAGAGTCATCCGGCAGAGGGGTGGGACAAAAGCAAGGATTAGGAAATCGTATCGAAAGCTGTTTCGAACTCCATTGGCCGGCTTGCGCCGTTGCATTGTCAACGCACGGAAATGAGGCGCGTTAGCGGGAAGATTTCACCTGTTTTAAGGACCTCACGAAACCAGATGTTCAATTGCGTGCCAAGCAGCCAGACCTCCAGAGCCTCAAACATCCTCGCCAATGTAATGGATGGCTTGCTCTGTCTCTCTGGCTTGGGGAAGGGGTTTGGTGGGAACGGTTGGGTAATGCCGCATAGCCCCAGAAGGGCAAACGAAGCCCAGAACCAACCGGGACGGAACGGGTTCTGCCTTGAAAGCGGGGTCGTCCACACGGAGGGTCGGTACAGTGAGGTACCACCACCGGGCAAACACACCATACAACACACGTCGTCCCAAGTTCCCAGGCATGCCACACACCGCTTACAACCGCGCACATCGCGCACGCTTCTCGGAGGGCCATTGGTGAATGGTGCCGGCGCGACACAGCATTGCACACAGCCAGACACACACACTACTACGGGCTGGTTGGGCCGTAAAGGAAAACGTAAAGATCAGTTCCTTAAATGGACAAAATCGCTCGCGGACTACAACCCCGCGGACGCTGAGGCAGCATGTCAGCAGCAGCAGCAGCAGTCGAACGTGTACCACACTACCACGGTCAGCTCCAAACGATGACTATGTTTGTCTTACCCTCCTTACCCTCCCCTCCTTCGCAGCATTGATCCGCGAGCGAGCGAGGGTATATCATAAAATCCAATGCCATCGTGCGCTCGACTTTCCGAAAACAAAGTATAATGAAAAGCAGTCGCGGCAAAGGCGCCAGCCCCGGACACGTAATCGATCCTTTTGGCCCTGTGCGCCGCCTCCCCATCTGTAGCCTTTTTCTTCTTTTCTAACTTCCAGCCTGCGGACTGTGTCGTTCGCCGTTCGCATGATTTGCCTGTCCACGTCCACGTGTATGAGTGTGTGCAGCAGCAATTACTTATTTTTCATGCAATCGCGGTAGCGGCAGCACGGCGAAGAGGCAGCAAGCAATTCGGCACACGCAAATGTAGGACACGATGTCTGCACCATCAACAAGAGAAGCTTCAAGGGTTTACCGAGAGAGAGAAAAAACAACAACAACAACCGAAACGTCAAACGGCACCAGCTTCGTCGACCGACCGCACGATGGCGCCACACGTGTGCGCACGGTGGAGCGTAATTTTTAAACGCATCGGCGAGCGATCGTTCGTGCGCCGTTGCGGCGACGACGGAGGAAAGACAGCGTGTTGTGGTCAGTTTTGTGTGGTAGCATGGAACAAGCATAGAACATGAGCATCGCTCCAAAACCAACCCAGTGTTTGTTTGCTGGAACGTATGTGTGTTATCGATTTTCAAATGTGAATTTACTCCCCCCAATAAAAAGAGGGCAAGCCAAGCGACACCGAACCCCCCATGGTGGGGTGGGGGGACAGATAGAAATCAGTGAAATGATTCAGAATTTTGCTACCAATAAACTAACAGTTTGTTGGTCTTTTCGTTCGCCCCCACCGCCCTCAAAAGCGTTGCGCATCGCTGGCAAGGGGCGTTCTCTTGCGCCCCCACCCGTACACTCGCACACGCACTGACAATAGCAGCAACAACAACAACAAAACGCTAAGCTGACCACTGACCGTCGTGGTACAATAGCGCCCGAGAGTCGAAGCAAAAAGGCGACGGGCGCAACCTTAATGAAATGTATAAATATTTACACGGTCTCGTTACTTTCGCGAAGCAATCAAAAACCAGTGTGCGCAAGCAAAGAGCTCCAGCGCCCCCTGCGGGCGTCCAAAGCTTCCGAAAATCTATTACGCTAAACGCAAGTGCGCAAGATGGTAGGGGGTAAGGTTGGTGGTAAATAAATCACGAAGAAGGTTGCTTCTTTCTCGCTGGGAGCCAGCTGATTTCGGCCACAATCTCGCGATGGCAGCTCTATCGAACATATTTAATTGCTGCGTGAAACCCTACACTGATAAACCTTTAGTCGATCTCGGCGTAACAGTATCGATCGATGGAAATTTGTTTGGCTTTGGCCGAATTTCGGCGCTCGATAATTTATCATAATTTGGATAATCTACATCGGTAGACAGCCCAACCGCACCTCCAGGCTCCGGTGCTATTTTTACAGCGCTGGAAGGAAAGGAAAAGGCGTAGGAAAGACGCATAGCTGCAGGCAGGGTTTGCCACACCGGAGCACCGAAATGGAGCGCATTTTGGAATGCATTTATACTTATGAGATAAGAAAACAAGACTAAACGAAGTACTCTTTTTAGCAGAGTGTTCCAAGAATGATGACACACAGTCGCGTCTAGAGCGCTGATAACACCCACCCCTTTATCTGTGCGGCCCTTTATCAATGAAAAATGCTGTGCGGTTGTTACCACGAATCAACCAATCGTGGGGAGCATATTTCATCTTTTATGGCAAACGGTTTATCGCAAATGGATGAGAAGAAATGCAACCCCTGCAATCGTAGAGTCAAATCTCAGTCCAGTTTTATCAAACAATCAGTAAAACTCAAACTCCCTGCTTCGCGTTGCATTGCTCGCTTTCCCCCTCCTTCCGTGCCGCAACAGCAACAACACTGTTAGTATAATAAACAAAAGGAAGTAGTAACATTCGCTACAATCATGAGGGTCGGTTAATGTAGATATAGATGCCCCACCCCTGCCATCGCTTCCTAAAGCCAAATTATTCCCGCAATCCACCTTCTTTTTGGCCGGGGTGGCCACAGTGGTGGGTGAAATCGAACTCCAACCAAAAAAAAAAAACGTAGCGAAAAGCGAGCTACGAGAACAACGAAGGAAGGAAAAAAACGGCTACGAAAATTGCCCCCTTACACCGAGGTTAGCAGCCGGCACCACCACGCATCGCCCACCTGTGCCGCCCGTGCGCCGTGCGTCTTGTGACCATGCCGGTGAGAAAGCGTGAGAAGGAAAGAGAAACAAGCAGACAAAGAAGAGGCAAGAGGCCAAAAACGTACGTGTGGCACGTAGCGCGGCGCGTAATCGCAATGGAAAACGCGGATTGCACCTCTCGGTCGGGGAACCGTTGGAGCTCCTCGCGGGGGGTGGGGTGGTTACACTTTTACGATCCCCAAAGGCAGCAGTATACACACACACCGACGGCCCAACACGTTTCTTTGTCGCTTAGGCGCTGAAAAATCTATCCTCACCAGCACCAACCCCTTCACCTGCGTATGGTGGCGCACCAGGGCGAAGGGGGAGGTGCAGCTAAGACCGTTCACGTTTGCTGCGCATCCGCGCACACGGTGTGTCTCGATCGAGGGTGGGTAAAAATGGTTTTGCGCCACGGTTTTTCTTTCGCGACGCGTCTGTCAGAATTCAGCTTAGCTGGGCAGGCAGCCGCAAGGCCATAGTCGCAAATGATGATATCATCGCCGTGCGCCATACCCGTACGCAATGAACAATTTAGCTCGTTCGCGCACACACATATCGTTCTAATCTCAGTGTACACACGGGAGTGTCCATAGACAGTGTGCGGTCTTTGCAGCACAGCATGATGCGTCATGAAGAAAAAGGTTTGATGGAAAATTTCATCCAACGCAATTGGTAGAAAGCGCAAGCGCCAAACCAAACGAAAACGGCACACACGATTCTACCCCCCCCCCCCCCCCCCCCCCCCATGGGGGGTCATGGAAAATTCAGCATTTTCGAAAAACCGGCCGCTCCCTTGTGCTCGTGCGGGAGTGCTAAAAATAGCTGCCTAGAAACCTGCGCACACATCGTACAGAAGAATCTTGGCCTGCCTGCCTGCCTGCTTGCTCGGAACATCCACCACCCCCGGGGAATGGCCATACTGCGGCGCTCTGACATCTTACATCGCTCCGTGCGCAACCTCGCACGCGCTTGTTTTCGTCAGGGAGAGCGAAACCTTACGGGCTAAAATATACCAAAGAAACACCGGGTGCCGGACCCGGGCTGTTTTGGGGCAGCGGGGGGTTGTGTTTTAAAACGTAGACAAATACAGGAAGGCATATTTACCCGCTTTAGCTGCGTTTTCATGATGTTGTGCAGCTCGTTCCGTATGATGTTGAACTTCATCATCGTGTCGGAGCTAAAGATGGACCGCCCGAACGCCAGCCCCGGATAGTCGGCGCAGCGCTTCTGCCTTCGGTGTTCCCGCTCCGCGATGACCTCGGTCCGCTCGCTCGTACACCGCAGCTTCGCCCATTCCGCCACGTCCGGATCGTTCTCGTCGTTCGGCTGCTGCTCCTTGTAGTCACCCGCCAGCCCGCCACCGTACTCGGCAGCCCCCAGCAGCCCCCCGATCACCGCATCCAGGTCGCCGCACGACGCGCCATCCCCCGATGCCCGCTGCTCTAACGCTGCCGCCGCCGCTGCCGCCGCCGCTGCCGATGATTTCGATTTTTTCCGCTTCCCTCCGTCCGCTCCGGTGCCGCCGCTGCTGCTGCTGATCTTCGATGAGGATTTCTTGCCGGTGGACGATGACTTCTTCTTGCCGCTGGCCGGTGGTGCTCCGCCGGCATCGTCCGACTGTGGGCTGCGCTTGCTGCGCTTCAGCTTCTTGCTGATCTGCTGCACCAGCTCCTTCCCGCTGGTAATCTGGTCCAGCTTCAGCTCTATGCTCTCCTCGTCGTCCGGCTCGGTCGTCCGGGACGGTGGCCCTGCTGGCAGGGCGGGTCGCCCGTCCGCATCGCCGGCCGCCTCGTCAAAGAGTATCACATGTTTTGGACTAACGCTGCTACGGTTGCTGCTGCTGCTGATGCTGCGATTGTTGTTCAGTCGGTCCTGTTCCGGTTCCGGGGTGTTTTCCTTGCTCGGTTCACCGCTCCACCGTGCCGCCCCGAGGGCTGTGATGCTGCTGTTCTCGATGTTACTATTTACAATGTCAGCTGTTGCTATTGCTGCTGTTGTTGTTGTTGGTGTTGTTGCTATTGCTTCTGTTCCAATATCGTACTCATCCAACAGCTCTGCATCGTTATCATCGGACCGAGTGGCAAACGACGTTGTCTTCTCGGTGGCCAGAGGGTTGTTGTTGTTGCTGCCATCATTGGCCGTCACTGCTCTGTCACCACTACCACCACCACCACCACCCGAAATCGACACGTTCAGGGACGATGCGGAAGATGAGAGTGACGACGAGGACAGCGAGTTGCTGCCACCGTCGAAGGCACCGCGCAGGGCCGCTATCACGTCCTCGGCCGGAACGGTCGACTGCCGCGTACCGCCGAAGCGGGGATGATGCTGGTGGCCCCGCTTGCGTCCACCCGCGCCATGGCCCGGGCCGGAGTTATTTTCGCACATAATACTTGCACCAACAACACTACCACCACCGTCGCCGTCGCCAGCTGCACCATTCACGACGTCTTGTTTATTTGCTGCCACAAATATGTCCGCCGGCCGACCAGCGCGATCCCATAGTGCTGCGTCAAACGTGCTGTCAACGAGTTTCAAAATGGAAGTTCGAAAGCCGTTGGGTGGCCGTTTTTTCGCGTTCGAAAGCGCATCCACCAGCTCATCGTCTCGGGTGCGGCTTTCAAGACGCAGCCGCGCCTCGGCATGCTTCGGCAATCTTCGTACAATTTCACCGCTTCTTCGCCGTCGCCGTGCTCCTGCTGCCCGCCCACCGCCGGCGGTTCCGCGTGTTCGGCGCGACTGCCGGTCCTTCTTCGGTTTGCCGCTGCCGCCGCCGGTGCGCAACTGTTTCGGGCGGCTGCAACAGTCCGGTGTCCGTTTCCGATTGCCGTACGAGATTATTCCGGCCATACTGGTACGATGCCGGTAGGTGTGCGAACCATAAATCCAGGGACCGGCCGGTTCCAAAGGCACACACACGCCCAACGACAGGGTGGTCGGTCTTTCTCCGGTCGACCGGGGCGCGCGTTTTCTGCTGCCGGCGTGTATGCGGTGCGCGGTACAACTATCTTGTGAATGGATCCCGATGCGCTTTCTTTCGCCTAACCCCACGCTGCTGCCCCAAAACCGCCCCGAGCGGATAGTAGTCATCGCTGCGACCCATTCTTAGTCTTCTTGGTAGTACGCTTCTTCCTGCTACCACACGACCGGCAACACACGGCAACACATTCCACAATGTTCTCTCCCCCGCCTACCCCCGGGAGAGTGAAAGAGTGAGTTGAAGACAACAGAAAAAAAGTACCAATTCATTCAAATATTTGCACCGGATCCGAGGATGTGACTCGCCGGTCGGAATGCGTTTGGCCCGCAAACGTTGCTGCTTCTCGTCTATTCGCCTGGCGATGGTACCGGCAATGGGACGACGATTGATAAAATTAGAGAATGATCGGCATCTGTGACGATAATGTCCACCGGTCGCCGGTCCTAAGCACGGGCGGGGCCAGTCTTTTCCACCCAAACCGTTTTGGGTTGGCAACCGCGTGGCAACCGACGCGCGACGAGATGCGCGCTCCTGGCGATGCCGCGCGCGCATGAGCGAACTGCGCGCACGGCGACCTCGTCTGCGCACGTGCAAATGCGCGCCGCACATCGCTTCGCTCCTCCTGCTTCTCTGCCGCATTATTGTGCGGCAAACAGCGGCTGTTACGAATTCATCTTCCCCAATCCCCCACGAGCTTGCGGGGATACGCATTCCGAGGGTTCGGTTTTCTTTCTTCAATCTGACCCTCCGCCGCACGTTGCAGTAAAAATAGACCAGTTCGACAGCGCCATATTTCCCGGTCAATTTGGGCTTCCGGCGCGCTACACACGATGAGCTCACACGATTGTGCAAAATTTCAACCCGCGGTGGTCATGAAATTAAACACTCATTTTTCATCTCCCGTCCTTGTCCGGTGGCCATACGTGATTTATGAACGAAAAAAAGGACTGAGGAGGTGCTTTCGATTAATTATGGTCCCGACAGCCGAGAGTCAGAACGTTACGCAACTGGTTAATCGGTTCGTATCAGTGTCACCGCGGGTGCAGTGTGTTGCATGAAAAATGCATCGAGAAAGGTTATTTTTAGAGCCGTCAAGCTTCCCAGACTTCCCACGACTCAGCGTCAGCACACGAATTGATGGCAACAGACACGAAAGACGATTAAAATGCGTTACGTGTGTTTCAAAATTAATCATCACCAGCTTGTACAGCCAACTTTATTATCTACTTCATTACCATGTGTGTACGAGTGTGTGTCTTCATTTTTGCTCTATTTTCTTGCTATTAGTTCCCCTGACATTCGCGCACTTACAAGCTATTGAGTTTCATAGATATCCTTCCCTTGTTTTTCGTGATGATTTTACTTCAGTTTTTCCTTGAACAGAAAAGAAGCAAAAACATACTCTCCCCAAATGAGATCATCATGGGGAAAAAAGCAATACGCTAGACACAAACTGTGTGCTGCGTAAAAAAGCCAAAAATAGCTCTACACTACGCGCGTACATTGCTCGCGCGCTTGGAATGCGCTGCGCGCTGTGCAACACACCGCTGCTTCTAATCACCAGGGAGGGTGGATGGGTGTGATTGTTTCTCAGGTGTTTTCTGTGTCTGGGGCGTAAAGAAAGGGCATCACATTACGCTGCCACTTTGGCACAGTTTGAATATAGTAGATTTAGGTCAACCCCAAAACATCGGTTTGCAATGGACATCCTGAGTGACCTAGAAACGGTGATTAGCGTGAAGGACAATGAGTACCCTTTACTCTTCCTGTATAGACTGAGATTGCGGATTGATCGTTTTCTATCGCATTTTTGTAAATATATAAAATAAAGTTTAATAAAAAATGCCACGCGGTACTTACGTTCTGCAGAGCCTTCTCCTTCTCCTCCAGCTTGGTGTTGACCTGCATCAGCGTCTCCTGGGTCACATCGAGATCGTTCTCGATCGCCTGGATCTTCTTCTGGAGCTGGCGGGCCTCCTCCTCGGCCTTCTCGGCGCGCAGGTTGGCATCGCGGGCCTGCTGCTCGCAGAGAAGGGCCCGATCCAGGGCATTGTCCTTCTCCAGCTTCATCGCCTGCATCTTCTTCTTGATCGCATCCATTTTGGGTTTTGTTTTTGCACGGTCACTTCACAAGCACTACGAAAAGAACACTACACACACACAGATACCGAATCGCACACGCGTAGCCTGCAATGGGGAAAAAGGGAGGGGGAGTTAGAAAGTTAGTACAACTCGACATCATTGCAACTACAGATGCATCCCATTTTCAACCAGCCCTAAAAATTCGTCCCTCAAAGTGCTGCGTTTTTGGGCCTAACTTCCGACGGAACCGGCGCATCATCGTAACAGATGGTCGACACTGGGAGTCTATTTTTTTCTTCTGTCCTCTTTGCAGCCTCAAACCCGCCATTGACATTGTGTAAATACGTTCATACGCGTCCAATAAGCGCCCCGTACCTGCAGCCCGAGAGCATAATCATCGCGATCGCGGGAGCTCAAACCGCAGCCGACACACGCAAATGCCCGCGCTTTGGTGGTGAAGGAGGGATTGGGATCATGGGGTAAGTATATGTGGCCGCACTGTGGTCGCAAAACGGTGCACCACAGCGGTGGTACAACTTGACACCATACACACGCGTGGCCTTCCGTTTGCCTTTTACAGAAGAAAATCAGACAAACGTGAATTTCAATTTAATCGCGTTATTATATCGAAAGCGCGAATGTGGTCAGTCATCAGGTGTGTGTGTGTGTGTGTGTATGTGTGAGTATGGCAAGTTTTGAGGGATCCCCTCCGCCGGTTCACGTAACGTTTAAAGGCCCACCCCTAGTCGATGGATTACTCAGACGGTTCAAAGAGCAACATATTTTGCCAACAAAAGGGGGGAAAGCTTATGGGGAGCTTTTGGTTTTGGCACTGGACGGCTCATAAAGTGTCGCAAACGAAACGACCGACCTAATTGGACGTTTGCCAACAGGGTGATATTTCTATTTTAACTCCGGTTAATATGCGACGATGCTCAGCGGACTTTAACTAGCGACAGATTGATGCCGATATTGTCCACTTTCTAGCTGAGAAGAGATTTTCTCCTCCAGCAAGGTACTGGATGATAGGTCAAAGTAAACGATACACATTATGTATGTTTTTCGAAGAACTGGTATCTACTAGTTAACGCCATTCCGTCCTGCGTTGGGACCAGCAGTGTGCTTACTTATAAGGAATAGGACCACATTCCCTACCCGTTTGGAATGTCTGCTGAAAAACAGCTGCCACACCAGCTGGATATACAATTTATTGTCTTGTACCATGTTCCGAAGCATCAATCTACACCACACACGACATCCAAAATCGGGTCTATCGGCTTGATGCACACAACCATTTGAACTCCATCGAATCCAGGGTCGAGCCGATGCTTATCTTACCACTGCGAACAGGTTTGACAATGCATATGAACCTCTCCTTGGTCGTGGTAGTGGAGCTCAATTTGATTGCACTCAGAAATGGAGAAAAGATCCTCCACTTCAAATCAACGCGCGAGTGTGCTCTATGAGTAAGATGTCGACCCGCCCGGCAGGGTGTGCAAAAAACCTGTCCCTACCTGTTGAGTTGATGCACACAACAGAAGAACGGTGGCAAGATAACACTCAGGAGACCTTGTGCGCCCGTGTGTGTGTGTGTCTGTTTGAGAAGGTCCCCATGATCACCTTAGGTCCCGCTTCTAGGTGAATGTCAACGGCATCGGATCGGTAAACCACAGCCGGCGTAATTGCGGCGTAAGATTTCACCCCACGTGGGGCTACTGTGAGGGTGAAATTTGAACATCTTGACACACATCTTCCACTCTTCTACTGCGTGTGTTTGCGTGTGGATGCACTGGAGAAGCTCGTTTCGCAGTCGCAAAGAAAGTGAAAGCAGTCGGGGAATGTAATGGTGGCGAAAAAAATAAAAATGTCTCCATTTGCAACTCCACAGTCCACAGTGACCTACCCTGTCCTACAGCGCAAAGAGAGGAACCTGTTTCCCTGATCACTTCCCTCCCCACTTCTCTCTTGGTAGAGGAGGGGGGAGAGGAGAAGGTACAAAAATGTTGGCCCAAATCCCCAACAACCACCACACCACAGCGGTGCAAAAAGGTTCGCCAAGGCCGTCCGGTGGTTCCCTTTGGGTATCCGGTTCGGCGGGATGTTAATTATTTAATCGTCTGTCGTTTCGAAGACGATAAGTGCATGTGCATGTTCCCACACACACACACATATATATGTCTGCCTGTATGTACAGTTGACGGCGCTCGTTGCAAGACGTTGAATCATCCGTCACGGCCAGAGGAGTGATAAGAATGCTTCGCTGTAGCGCGGCCCTGTTTGCGGTGGAATTTCAGCAGCAACCCCGAGCTCGGGACGGCTTCAGCAGAACGGCACGCACACCTGTCGCCGGTTTTGCTTGGAAGAGGGTTTTCCCGCAAGTAATGCGAAGAGGCGAGCAGGAATTGTCCAGACGCCCTTCAGCCAACCCGTGTGCATGATTGCAGGGAGAAGCCGTTGCACAAGATGTAGGCCATGATGGATAAAAAAACAGGTGATTGAGGGAACAAAGTTCAGCTTTGGTCATCAAACACAAAGCAGCAGAGGTTTACAAATCAATGGAGCAAACCCTTGAAGTTGCTTCTTTTATATGATATTGTACAAAAAAGAGCTAAATATTGTGCAGAATAAAGAACTGCCACTGCCATCATGTGTTGATCCGATCATGTTCGAGGCAGGAACCATTCATTCAGGCCCACCATCCAGGCAGGGTTTAAAAATAAGTCCACCGAGCTACAGATCGGAGTTTTCAAATCGTGCATAAACACACAACCACACACACACACACACACAGACGCATCTCGGCCATCGGGATCCCACAACATCGGGATCCGACCATTCGCCTGGGTTGCGATCGCCATAAACGTCGTGATCGGAGCGGACGCGTCCGAAAATAACGCAAAACCGCGCATCGCGCGCCGATGCTTTCGGGCCGTGCGCAGCTGCCTAGCGCAGTTGCCGTCCCCGCGAGAGGAAGAAGCATCATGCGCACAGCCCCGAAAATTCGTCCCCCACACACCCCAGTGCAGTCCTGTACACCCCTGCCGGTCCACAGGATCTGGTGCGCACGATCAGGCCTCCTGGTGCGCAAACGGACGAACTCGAACTCGGTGTTTCTAAAAATACCCAGCACACAGCTCCCGCACTACCCACGCGATCGGCGTTTTGCAGGACACATGTAAGGGTGGGGAGAGGCGGGGGGGGGAGGGCAATGGTGTGGCAGACATAGGGTGGAAGCTGGCAAACGCACCATTCCGCAAAGGTACGTGCGTGCGCGTGTGCCGCAACAAGAACGCAACACGAAAACCCCGAACGCTTCTTCTTCCCACTGGGGTTTTGTGCATTCCGGCAGAAGTTTTAAAAATATCACACAACGCGCGAAAGCTCAAGTGCGCGCGCGCACAGGGTTCGCTTCTTCTACCGCCACTTTGCCAACACATTACACAATCCGAGCCGTGGTCCGCGAACACGTAAAGGGGCTGACACATCGAGGCTGACCGTCGTATCGTCCGGTGGGTTTTCGCCGGATCGCCATCCTGCTTTGCGTCCGCACAACCTCACATGCACATGTGTACGCGACATTCCCTAACCCGATGACGCAGACGGGGAATAGGCTCGCAGTTCAGTTCGCTTTGGCACATTCCAACGCGGGTGGGGGTGGGTGGGTTTGGGGTGGGACGATGAGGAGTTCCAGTTTCGATCAGCTGTGGCTACACCTTTGTTTTTGCTAAAGTCTGCGTTTGAATTGTCACTAACGCCGCTGCTAGAACCGAGCGTTGCAGAGAGGATGCATCCGATGCACTTTGCCACACGCATACAGGGACGGTTAACTTCTCCCCCTCCTGTCTCTCACACACACACGCACACACACACAGTCGCAGATGATAAGTTGACGACCCCACAAACACTCTCGCTCTCTCACGTGGGGCCCTCCGCATGGGGCTGGACTGTTCGGGCCGGAGGCTGTTCTGTTCTGGAGAAGGTGACTCACACACAAACACTCGCACACGCACAGACTAAAGCCGTCCCAGTTCACCGTGACACCAGCTGACTTTGCCACCCAACTACCACCGGCTTAATCATTGTGGCTAAGCACTTTGCGTTGGCATTTAGATGCGATTTTAACATTCCTCCCGGGGCTGGAGAGCGTCCGTTGGTGTGGCTCTTTTTTTGGAACTATCCTACCGCCCGCTGGAGCCATTGTCTCGGGCCTCAAACATCCCTACCTTCACACCGAACTTACAAACTATCTCTTAGGCAGGTCGCAACAGCCAACCAATCAGTGCCAACCAATCAACCAGCAGTGCGACGAAAATCACCGACTCCACCAAAACCTTTCGAACAAAGCCACCAAAAAGCACCGTAAACGTTACCCACAAACCGCAGCAAACCGTTACCACCGGAAAAACCGATACTGCTCCCTGCTGCACAAGACAAGACAAAACAAAAACCCCGGAGGAGGACCTTACTTACACTTGAATCCGCGAGTTAAACAGTTTAAAGGCGAACTGAAAAACGTCGAAAAACCGTCCCCGATAGTGGCGCACGGTTGCGCACCCCGGCCCGGGCTTGGAGCCCGCACACCGGCGTACCGTGTGTGCGTACGCGCACCAACACAGCCGCACGGGCGCACTTCGGGCGCACGATCGTGCGCACGAAACGGCATCGTGCGCTTGTTGGCAGCCGCGGTCGGTGGTCAGGGTCCTTCCCGCAATAGCATTACCGTGTTGCCGACCGTGTTCCTACCAATGCAGCGACGAGGGGATGGGGAGAAGGAAGGGGATGCACGGAGCATCGGAGATGGACACCGCATATTCCCAGTGCGTGTATGCGTGTGCAATAAACGTGTAAAGTAAGGGCGCGTTCGGGTTCCGCACGCGCGATCGCTACTTGCTGGGGGAGGGAGGGGTACGCAAATCGTACCGCGAATGCGCAAAAGGTGAATTTGGTCCTCCCCACCACCGGAAGATGCATCCCTACTCTTGCGCATTTGTATGGTGGCCGGTTGGGCCGGTTGGTCCCCACCATCGTACGTTCGGTGGAAAGCTTCCACCACCACGGTGCCCGTTCGTGGTCTGGCGCTGTTTTGTTTGTTTTCTGGTTTGTTTGCTGCCGCCGTTTTTCACCCATTTTCCGACCCACTGGTCCCTACAGTGTGCGTGCGCGGTTCTCTATATTTAGAACGCGATGTGTGTGTGTGTGCGTGTGTTTCGGTACGGCTCGAGGAGGATCAGTTAGCTGTGTGTTTGGCTCCCGTTGCCTCACGATCGGTAGCGTGACGTCACGAATTTTGGGCAACCACCGAATTCGTACACCAAAACTGCTTTCTTTTGGGGGGTTATTGGGGGAGTGGTGGAGGAGGAAGGAAGGATGAAATTTAATTTCAATGAATCACACCGTCAACATCGACCTGTTGAGCTGCCGCTGTGGGTTCGACTTTCGACCTGCTCAGGATGAATCTTCATAAGGCTGAATGCGCTTAAAATGTTGCAATATGTACATTAATATTCCATTCAATGGTTTAAGTGAAAATACTCACTTCAGTTTCAGCTTAGTTTAGCCCAATTGTTTAATAGTGTCTGCTAGAGAAACTCATATTGTCAACTACAATGGCCGATCGATTTGGTTGGTTGGAACAATTTGTTATCGCAAATTAGTTGGAAAGAGCTACACCAATCATTTTCAATCCATTACTTACTTACTTATCTGGCGCTATAACCGCTTTGCGGTCTTGGCCTGCCTCAGGAGTGTCCGAAACCGCTCACGGTCTCGCGCCTTCGTCTGCCAGTCCGTTCGATTATTGCATTAATCCATTATTCCATTAATCCATTATTGCATTGAAATTGTAAGAAAGCTAAGTCTAAACTAAGTCTGTAGAGTTTCTCTTGATTCTTTGGCATATTTTCACGATTTTGGGGCCGTTTCCTGATAATTTTTAACACGTCGGACGATTCATTAACTGTCTTCCAAATATGTTTGAATCTGTTTGTTTTTTTTCTATTTTTAGATTGGTATCTGATTTGTTTTGTTCAACATTAACTTCAGACATACTGGGAAAATGCCGAAACAGCGGGGTGCTGTTTATACCGGTACCTTTTATCCAGAAATGACAGTTAAATACAAAACTGATGTTGCGTGCTGAGGAGGATATTTGAAACCCGTTATCAGAGCACATTCTTTGGCACAACAACCGTTGTCGGTCAAGGCCTGTCTAAACCACTAGTGGACTTGGCTTTCAGTGACTTACTGATTATCAATAGCAGGACAGGCAGTCCTACGTACGGTCCATTTGCGGCTTGAACCCGTGTTGAGCATGTTGTTAAGTTGTTGGTGTTGACGACTGTACCACGAGATCGGCTCCATCAGAGCACATTGTCATAATAAAAAATGCTACAATTCATGGAAAATTTCAAATATTATCATTTCAAAAAATTTTAGGTTAATAAAATTGGATAGATTTAATACATAAATTTTAAAAAATACTTCAATAACTTGTGATAAAACATATACTTTGACTCATTATCCGTAATATTCGAGTATCCGGGCGAGGTCGAGTCCTGATGAACCTCGGATGAACGGCGTTCCACTGTAATTGGTGGCACTAATTCAAAAACATTTGCTAAATAGAGTAATAAATTTGAGGAATGGAATTTCAAATAAAAAAAGGAAAAAAAAATTGAGAGAAAAATTCGTTAATATCGGACAAAAGTCTAAAATCCTTGAACACCCCTATAGAGGGTGTAGTAACTATATGCAACTAAACGGTTCATTTATATAGACGTGAAATATTCATTGCAAATGACAATTTAAACGCCTAAAGTTGCTGAAACTCCATCCAAAAGCTTATGATTCCCGTACTTTCGAACCGTCTTTACCAAAATGAGGCAAACCAGACAAAATGTTTTTTAAATGCGAATTCATGTTACTGGTGTAAAACAAAAACAAAACACAAATCGCACCCCAACGTCAGTCAGCTGTCGCATTAGCGGGGAGAGAAGACAGAGCACTACCGCCAAAGAAAGAAGAAAAAAAACCACAACAGTGGCCGGCGCCAACCAATTCATGCGAACACATTACAAGATGCAATGTAATGCAATGCCAAGCACAGCACACCTTATCGTCCCAGCCAACCAGCCACCCAGCCAGCCAGCCAGATGGGTTGGTGCGGAAGGGTAAGGTACGGTTTCACGTAGTACGACCGATCGTTTCGTCGACGCCAGTGTCTGGGAGGCGAACGGTACCAGTCAGTGTCATACACCACCATTCACGCTCCAACTGGCGGTCGTACAGAATCTCCACCGCCACAGCAAGTTCAGGCGTGACCATATTAGGCAAAAAAGCAGCTTAAAAACGTTCTATTTCGTATGGGCTGGAGCTGGTTGGCTGGCTGGCTGGCCAGCAGAAGGTGGTAGAGAGGTGCCTTCCGTTCCTGACTCATTTATTGCTTTTAATTACATTACGCTGAGTAAGAGTGGCGGAGCCGGTCGAGGTGAGGCACATCCGTCACCCGCAGAAGGACATCCTTGCATCATCGGATGGCCCTTAAGGTCGGGCGGCACTGGTTCGCATAGCCCGTTTCAGGGCGAGAGGAACAGATGGCTGAGAGCAATAAATTGCCCCACTTGCGGTTGCCATTTTTTGCTTTGTCTTGTTCCCAACACCTGGCGTAAATCTGTCGCAAAAGGCTAGCAGAGGTGCATTGGATCCCTTAAGTTAGTGCAAAACAGTAACAGCGTATGGAACGGAGTAGAATGAATGTGTTATCACAACTCGTTAAACCCTTGCTAGAAAGCATGAATATGGCGCGATCGTATGGCCGCCAACCTGCAACAAGAGTCCCAAGCCGCTGGGTGTTAATCGAGCATCTCACCTCCAACCGTGCATGATCATCACCTCCGATGGGTGTTATTGCGAGTGGCCGGAATTCTGCGTGCCATTAATTACCGCAATTAATCAATTATTCAACATGCAGCAGCAGCAGCAGGTTCGGCCACCGACATTAGCGCCTGCATCGTGCTGCACCGCTGCAAATGGTAGGTTGTCGGATCACGCTGGTTACCGCAGTGCCTATTGCCTTTTGGGTGCCATGCAATTTTGATGACTAAATTCAACCGTACAGGGCGCGATTTAGTAAGAGATTTCTCACCGAGCCGGCTGGTAGTTGTTGCTGTCACATTGGGCTATGTCATATCGTCGTTTCTCGTTTAGCCAAAAGTAATACCATCCAGGGGCGGTTCAAGCCTAGAATGGACCGTCCCCCCGCAGCAAGGATTGACTATCCGGCTGCGTGGTAATGTATAAAGTCTCGAAAGCCTGTATAGGCCGGCATGTTCGCGTAGGACGTTACGCCAAATAGAAGAAGAAGAAGAAGAAGAAGAAGAAGAAGAAGAAGAAGAAGAAGAAGAAGAAGAAGAAGAAGAAGAAGAAGAAGAAGAAAAAGAAGAAGAAGAAGACCATCCAACAGATCATTCCTGCATCCTGCAACCAAAAGAGTGCTGGGCCAACCGGCTGCCAAAAATAACGAAACAATCGCCTGTAAAGCTGTACTTTGCATATGAACCATTTTTCTCATTGTCCCTAACCCTGTGGCTTTAAAAAGAAAGGGCGGATTAAACGAGCTTGAAATAGCACTGCTTCTCGCCCTACACCCCGGAACGATCTTTCATCATTCGCGCGCGCACATACACGCGCTGTGTGTGCATCAATGAATCGCGAACCTTGCATATTGCATCGCGTGAATGCGACTGTTCGGTAGATTTTAGAATACTCTCGGACACACCGACATTGGCCGAGCTGGTGCAGCCAGTGAGAATTCTATTCTTACGCTGGCGCATGTTCACGATGCTTTGGTAGATTTCGTTATTCTAAAAACAACTCCTTCTTGTATATGTCACAATAATTTTACATTGTTTATTGAAAATAATTGAATTTTGAAGATGACCTTATTAGCTATATATTAGAATATAGGCATGAAAATTTAATTGTGGCAACAGTAACATTCTAGCCAAAAATGCAGTAGAATTTATTAAAAGCTTTGTACATTGAAATGAATACATCATAAGCTCCTCTGTAAGTACGGGCCCAGTCTATTTTAATCATAAAGTCCCGTAGGGCGTGATCGGGAGCGTACAAATAATTTTAAGAAGAAGATCGGGTGCATCAATTTTGCCTTTAATAAAATTTCCTACAAAAACTGCTTGTGCTAACTCTCTTCGCCTTTCGAAGGACTGCAGACTAGTCATGGGAAAATACCATTTTTTTTGAGGAGTCGGATCGATCCGACTCCAGCTCCCATCGGAGTCGTACTTGGAGTTACTCCGAACTGTTTTGGAGCCGGAGGGTGAGGGGTTTGAGAGTATAACGCACTCATCAAGAATTGTCTGAATGTTAATGGACAGTCATTTTGGGAATTTGCAATTGAAATGCCATCCTAAACTACTCACCCGGACTCTAACGAACTCGTTCGGACTCATCCAGACTCATCCATACTGCTCCAGACTGATCCGGAGCCGAACACGGTGATAATCTGGAGTCGGATTCATATTTTGCGCACCGGAGTCGAATTTGATCTACGACTCCACTCCGGATTACCCATCACTACTGCAGACCCAGAAGAAGTCGTCTAGTCTCATATGTCGGAGGCTGGTTGTTGGAGATGTTCCATCTTAAGAATCGTATAGCTGCATTCTTGTGAACTTTTTGTCAATACGCTCAATACTTGTGGACCAGTTTTTAGTGTGCGGAGATCATGTTACAACATTGAATTCAAGCATGAAACAGACTAAGGAGACGAACAGTTGTTTTAAACAGAAAGGAACATTCAAATCAGATGTCAGACGATTAATAAAACCAAGCTGCCGATATGCTTTGTCGATGACGTAAGACTACTTATTGATGGAAGGAAATTGACGAGTCTAGAATGGTACCTAGGTCCTTAATTTCTATGTTACGTGAGAGTGCATAAGAGTCAAGATTACCGCCTCTCAGAATAGCGTCCTTTCTGACGAGTGAAACTAATCACGCGAGTTCGCAGAGCACCAATTACTAAACTTGTGTAGGCTGAACTGGAGTATCCTGGAGGGCTGAGCTGGAGTGACTCCTATTTCTATCGCATGCTGATCGCTTTGTTAAGTTAACGCGACATTTGTCTAGCATGGAAATAGGTTAAGTTCAAAGGACATATTCTTAGAAAAATATCCCTCATAAGCACGATCAACGCGACTAGCGTTGAATATTAAAATACATCCAATGTTTAATCGATGACAATTGAGCAAACCTCATTGAAAACGGTGCACACCGCTGTCGTTACAATTTTGTAAACACTTCACACCTTCTGCACCTTCTTCTCCAACGATCCGATCGCAACCCCACCACCAAGCCAGCAGCAGCTCCACGCGATGAATCATTCGGCAGAAATTTAAATGCAAACTACCTTTTACGATGCTACAGAGTGTGTGCTGCACAGAGTGTGCTGCTCCCCCCCTGTACCGTAAAAGGAAATAGAGGCCTCGGAGCCTGATGGAATCGCACCAACCCCATCTCGAGCCATTACAGTTCGGGTGTTGCTGCTGCCAATTGTGCCACTGCGGTGCCATGGTGGTGGCACTTTTGTGCGTCCATAATTTCATCAGATCCCCCCACCCCGCCCTTTCAACCCATCCCCCCAACATACAGGCTCTACTCGTGACCGGGTGACGGATTCTCGCGTCGATATAGTGCTTCGCCAAACTGGAGCCACCTCACGGCCACACGGGGCAAACGAGATGCCTCTCGTCCACCTAGAGCATCCAGAGAGGGAGAAAAACCCCCCAGGGGTGGAAACAAGTACACACACGCACGAGGAAGCCCCCTGACCAGCCAAAAGGGAGAAAAGGAGCAACGCGTGTGTGAGAACGCGAGACGCAAGGACGACCGCATGTGCGCGTATTGTCGAT
The DNA here is from genome assembly GCF_943734685.1 of Anopheles coluzzii. Classification (NCBI taxonomy): domain Eukaryota; kingdom Metazoa; phylum Arthropoda; class Insecta; order Diptera; family Culicidae; genus Anopheles; species Anopheles coluzzii. The sequence goes on along the minus strand of NC_064670.1, from coordinate 10,244,319 downwards.
GTCCATAAAGAACGAGTTGGGGGTTTTTATTTTTGTTCGTGTGTTCGAAGCTCAAACTGGTGGTTATTAATTTTCGCTCCACTCAAGCTCTGGTCCCCCTCCAGGCCGCCTCCCGCCTTCCTATCCACTGCCACTGTGCGCCGTTGAAAAACGCAGTGGCTATCGCGTACGAATCGCTGGGCAGAGCGGCCACTTTCCACGCTTATGGAAGATGCTTTTTCGATGCCGAGGTCCGTTCAATTATTACAACCGTATAGGGGAGGGGCACCCCGGCGAGGAAGGAAGGGAAGAAAGAAGGGGGGCAGGTCACTCAGGTGCTCCGGAGACCTCAGAAAGGTCGTTGTGGGCTGATTATGTCATCCGAGTGCGTATAGCAAGGACCATTTGTGTGGACATATGGGAGAAGAAGAAAAAAAATTGAAAACCAACCACCACAGCAGGGGGGCTGAACATATTTGCTCGACTTATGGGCACGTACCAGGCGCGTACACCATATTCAACCGATAGTGACATGATGATTATTAGCTAGCTGATTGGTCGCGGGAAGTTTGTCGGCCGTGTAGCTAACTTCATTTATGATCACTCCATCCCCCCCTTCCTCACTAATCGTATGAAAGCGGCAAAGCCCTTTTCTAGACGATCGAACCAGAGTGTGATCGATGTGTGACAAACTGAAGGTCCTTCGGACAAGTTTTGACTTTTGGGGCAGCCTGATGTGAGAAATAAATCCAATTACCAGCCCTTAAAGTGAATGCGATAATTTCCTTTTCGATGTATCGTGCAAATTGGGCAAGGTCTGCCGGATCATGAAAGAAACATGAAACATAATTCATACGCTTGATTGCAACGGCTGGGGCTTATAGCGGCTTGCACGATTGGGTCGGTGTTCAGATTTGTGTGCGCTATTTTGCAAGCTGCAATCAAATTAAGATAAACTTCTTTTTTCTTCTGCAAAATTAAGCGATGAGCAGAAACAGTTCAACACGGATTTTCAATTATATAACTTTGTCCGCCCGATCCCAATATCGTCCACCATGGCATATCGGCGCATGGGGTGGGTGATCATCTTGCGACCATAAAATCAACAAATAGCCGTAAAAATACCGACCATCCTACGCTTCTCGCGCATCAATTGTAAACAACCACCGCGCCAAACCACGGCCACGGGTATTATGTACGGCCATGTTCAGCTGCTCGACAGGCAAGTTGTACGGGTTTTCCATTCATCGTACAAAGACAAAGGTACGGAACATGAAAATCCGTTGCTGTTGTGTCAGTTTGTGGCGGTTTGTAGTTTTCGAAGCAGAAGCAGCAGTAAGCACTGCTCCCATTTATCCCGCAAGCGACACGAGCACACATTCTAAAACCCACCCACGGTACCAGGTTCGGTTCCATAAATAAAACTATCTCTCTTCGGTGCCCACCAGTGCAAAAGTAGGTCGAAGAGAGACAGAGGGAAATTTGGAAAATTGTCCGAACGCTCGTGCATTAAGCCGTGTGGTTAGCCAGTCTTCTGCAACGCAAATGGATGCACGTCTCTTCACCCCTCCGTACCCTCTCCCGGGCTAATGTTTGCTGTAATAAATTTGTCCACCCCCTCGGCATGATGTCATCATGAGCTGGCAGAGAAAAGTTGGTGCGAACCACAAATCTTGGATCCGATTTTGTTGACTTCTTATTCGATCCTTTGCTCATCCGTTTCGATTTTTGTGGCGATGGTTCAGGGATGATAGCGTACAGGGCACTGCCAAGGACTTGAAGGTGTCACCTGCCATCACACCAGCAAACCGTTCGATGGTGCAAATGGTGTAACACAAACAACCATAGTACAACATACCGTCTATTTCCTCCGCACTGCAGACCCTTACTAGCTAAGCAGTTTAAATTTCTTCATGTACTTTTGAACCTCCTCCTTGGGGTACGGTTTTAGCGCAATGCAGGTTGGTAGATTTTCGGGCTGCTCAACCCACACCTTATGCTTCACGTCGTTCTGCTGCAACACTTCGCCCAGGCTGACGAGTTTGCCCGCGTCCGGTGCCTGAAATGGAAAGCAAATGGAAACTGTTGATAAAGCAAAGGTGGAAAGTGCATGAGCAGCATTTAGGAGCATTTCTTTTGAAATCCATCCTCCCACAACGGACGATCCGAGACGCGGGGTGTACACTTCTCGTCCATTAAATTCATCGCTGCAAGTGTGTACACAACACGCCGCTGCTGACCGGCCTAGTGCTCTAGCGGTGGCATTCGTATCGCGATTTCCCAAAATAACCCCTTTTACATCGGGAGACGGCGAACGATGGCTATTGGCTAGTGGTAGCGTTCTTTGCTTCACTTCTCAACAGCCGGCCAACTTCAGGACGCATATTTTGTGTAGGTGTTAGAAATTCTCGTTCCGAAATCCGAAAATAGCTTTCACACGCTCAAATCTTGCACGCGCGTTTACGCCACAACCAATGCCGTTGTACGCCAGAGTGTAAGAAGTATTGAGCGTGTGTCCATTTGATGTGTAATCCGGTGAACTTTTCCCAGGAAGTTGCGAGCCTTTGCGAATGCTGCGTTTGCGTTCAGTATCGTTCAATATTATTATTGAATCAAAATAGCGTATCGCATCGCATATCAGCATCGCAATCATTCGGAGGGTATAAATTGAAACACATTTATAATATGTTTTTAAAAAATGATCGAAAATAATGAGTTTTCGGAGTATTTACCATACAGAGTGCTGCCAAATTGCTTACCTCGAGCACTACTTTATGCATATTGTCCAGGTCCTTAAAGTACTCTACCGTGTCCGGATCGGAAGCGTACAAGTGCCCGACGGCTGCAACGGCATGACAACACTGAGCAATGAGAGCGCCTTTTGGCCAGCTTTTTGCAATTTCTCCATTTACGATAACGTACTGCACTAGCTTGGCAGCGCACATTGTTCGCCAAAAAAAATGGTATAAAATCGAACAAATTGTTAATACACGTGCGAAGAAAAACAATAACCAGCCGGCAGTTTGATTTGTTTATGTTTGCCTTGCACAAAAAAACAGCTCCCACACAAGGTACCAAAGTGGGTATATGGACTAGGTGGGCTTATAGGTTTGGCGGGAAGGCCATATTGGACGAACGAATGACAGGAGGGGATTCGATTGTGATACGTAGTTTTTCACCCACACTACGACACATCAACCAAAACAGCCATTGGAATTCTCACGCATACATCAACAAATGATCGAATCCCCTCCTGTCATTTCGTTTTCATTTTTCTACAGCACGGCTGTCAAATTGTTCGGGATAAGCCCACCTGTATAATAAACCCACTTTGCAAGGTACATAGATCGATTGAAAGGTGTGCTGGGAGAAGTTTGACATTTCGAATAGGAAAAAAGCGCATTCAAACAAACCGTTGAACCGAGTTTTGTGTTTCCAAAACTATTTCACGTAATTTTGGTCAATTCAGTGCAGTAGCTCTTGCAATTAACCAAATGACTCATTTTTGGATATAAACATCATTGTGCTGTTGTTTATTGCCAATCTTTGATTTCACGAAATATTGTGGTTTAGCTTGGCTCTTTCATGAATACTTGTGCAAGTGCAAAGAGCGTCCGATCAGTGCGTCACGTTTTTATGCAGTTTAACATTTTGTTCAAATTGCCATTCGACCACTCGAGATGGTCAGTTCGTTCTTACTGAAAACTCATAACAAAAATGAAAGATCCCAACAAATAATTTAAAGAAAGCAACTCCAGCACTGCCAATACAGTGTCGTGTCGCTGCAGAGTGCCACGAAATTGCAAATGGAATTGTATACGTTGAGGAAATAGATTCAAGAAATAACTAACTCATTTTTTTTTTTTTTTTGAAAAATATAGTCCATTTGTTATTGTAATTCAGTTTCGAGTAATACCATCTGCCTTGTAAAGCGCTGTGTTACGCCATAAGATCCCTTACAAGGCCTTCCGATGATACTCGGGGCTAGTGTTCCATTATATATAGTCCATAGTCCATTTGTTATTGTAATTCAGTTTCGAGTAATACCATCTGCCTTGTAAAGCGCTGCGTTACGCCACAAGACCCCTTACAAGGCCTTCCGATGATACTCGGGGCTAGTGTTCACGTAGTGCTGCATGTTGAAAAGAGTGCTACTGTTTTTGACCAAATACTTTAAAAAGTCCTGCACATGGCCCAGCGAAGTTTGTATCGACTTTTCGTCTAACGATGTAAATGCCAGCATCGGTCCCAGCTTCACGAACAGCCGTAGCAGATGAACGGAGCCGTAAATTTTTGCCATCGGCACACCCGGATGGGCCTGTATCATTTCCGCGTACTGTGGCCGCTCGAATTTGTACAGCAGCTGGGAGCCGAGCATCACGTTAAAATACTCCACTATCCCATTGCCGATGTCGGCCACGGCCGTTTCCTTGGTAGCGGTCGTTACCTTGCTCTGCTTCTTGTACTGTACGTAGTTGTCCACTATCTCCTGCACCGTCACCTTAGCCGGCAGCTCGAGCAGCTTGTTCTGGCGCGAAATTGCGTCCCAGTCGTCCACCAGCCACACCTTCAGCTCGTCCGGAATTTTGATTTTCACCTCCACCTTCGATATGAACTGATCCTCCGACTCGACGTTCGACGAGTTTGTGTCGCTTCGGCCGCGTTTCTTCGCCTTCGAGCTGCCGGGCTCGCTGGACGATTCGTCTTTCGGTTTTTCCACCGCCTCCTTGCTTTCGGAAGATTTCACATCCTTGCCAGCGGCGGTGGATGTGGCGGCAGGTGGCTTATCCGTTGCGGCAGGTACGGCCGTCGAGGACGAGGTGGACGAGGAGCTGGAGCTGGGCGATGAAGAAACACTCGCACTGGTAGCCGATGTCTTCAGGGACGATCGATTTCGTCCTGTAGAGGAGGCGGGCGTCGTCGTGCTACCACCGGTAGAGGTAGTGCCCATCGGTGTTGTAGCTCCTGCAACGGGTGTGGTGGTGACGGACTGTACCGCTGTGTCTTTCTCTTTCGTCACTTCCTTCGACGGTGTGGATGCTCGCGAATCGCTGTCCTTGCCCTGGGTGCCGGTACCACCCTGTGCGTCCGACTTTTTACCCTTCGTGCTGCTCTTTTTGTTCTTTACCAGAGGGGAATGTAAGCGGTGGACTTCCTGCTGCCGCTGGCGGTTCGCTTCGTTGTACTTTAGGACGCGGCTCTCTGGAACCCACTCATCCCAGCTGCGTAACAGAATGCGTGTTAATAACCAATTCCACAAACACACACGATTGCAGCCAATACATACTTTTTGTTCCAGCCGGCATAGTGCACAAGGTATTTTACCTGCTTTTCCTTCATCATCGCACAACGCAGAAGCTTTGCTTCGTACAGCAGCGGGCCATGAAAGCAGAGTACCTTTTCACCTACAGAAGAAACAAACATTATGTGCCGGCTTAGCGGGGCCATTTATTCGCTTACCCTCTGTGAACTTAAACTTTGGGGGCATTTTCCCGTCGTCGTGTGCGCTTTTCTTCTCCAGTTGTGTGGATTTCGTTGAATTGTTTACACCGGAGTAAATTTCCAACAGCGGCAGCGCTCCCTCTCGGCTTGGGCTACTGCAAAAGCTGCAGTCCGAACTGTCACCGGCTCCGATCTAATTTGCTTTCGGTCACTCAAGCCGGCTTGAGCACGGGATCGAACGGGGATTTCCCCCGAGGAACGTACTAAAACGTCGTGAACCCTGCCTCAAGCCATTCCAGTTTTTTTGTCGCATTGTGAATTTTTGCTACCGCTCGGGATATCTAATATTGGTTTTCACTGTTTGCAGGTAAACTCATAGCATTACCGACACTCTTTTAATTATGAAATTTACACCAAAGCTCACCTCAAAACGAGCGAGTAAAGGACGGGTAGAGAAAATGAGCGAGATGCAGCTATTTTCGAACGTCAAAAACCCTCGCGCTGCAGGGCGATCAAATGCCGATTTCACCTTGGAAGCATTTGAAATGCCATGTTCAAACGGCATCCACCGAGGGCGTTCGGCGAAAATGAAAAAAAGCTCAACGCCGGTGAAAGCTTTCAGCGTCAAGCAGCGTCAGGCCGCCATATTGGTTTGCAGTAAATTTCGTCGGTTTTTGAAGGCAACTTTTGTGCGAGTTCTCGAAACAAAGCACAGTTTCGGTTTGGTGAAGTGCTGGCAGAACGGTGAAAAGCAGTTAAAAAGGACGCGCAGCGAACACAGTGTGCGTATCAATTAACGTATTTGGCGGAAGTGTAGCGATTAGTTTTAAAACCCCGTACGCATTTTTCCCGTACCCGTATCCCATTGATTGGTTGGCGTTGTTGGCATACATGGTGTTTGTGCGTGTGTGGTAGGTTGGTTTGTTGCGTGTGTCCATAGCAGGGCGCTACGCGGGTGGTGAAATTCTTTCTCGAACACCCTTTGGTCATCCGTTTTAAACCTGTTTTTTTCTCAACCGAATTTCACCCGATCACTACGCTACGGGATGGCGTTTCGGGGGAAGTGCACATGATGCGCACGGCGCACTATTTATGCTAATCATGCAGTGAAGTCCCGAAACAAATGCTCCCAATACGCTGTGACAGCGCTACGAGGCAAATATAGTTTGTTGATGTGCTGGAGGGTAAGGGGTGGGGGTGGTATGCTGCAAACGTAAACAAAACCTTTACGTGTTCGATATGTTGGCGGACCTTTAATCTGCACCAAACCATTAGCCGGATGATCACAATTCGCGTACAGCTGTTCGCAGTGGGGAATGGAAAGCGAACGCATTTTATGACCCTTTTTTATTTCCCTTTATTTTTAGTTGTGTGTGACTGATGTTACTGAACCCGCCGCGACGCTTGTAAAGTACAGATGAGCAAAATGACGAGATACGCGGAGGCCAAATCGGTGAAGGTGGACAACTGGGGCGTGTTCTTCCTGCAGAAGCTGCAAAACTTTTTCAACAAAACCGACCACTGCGACCTGACGCTCCAGTTCAACGACAACTCCCAGCTGAAGGTGCACCGGTTAGTGCTGTCCGCCTGCACCGACTACTTTAACCATCTCGAGAACGTGTGCGAGATGTACGACGACGTGCTGATCATGCCGATGGATCTGCAGGCGGACGTCATCGTCCCGATCGTGAACTTCATGTACACGGGCACGCTCGAGTTCCAGTACAACATGTACGACCGGCTGCTGAAAACGGCCACCGACATGAACATGACCGTGCTGCTGAAGCTGCTCGAGGCGCACCGCCAAACGTCGTCGCGCATCGTGAAGCAACCGGTGCTGCTCAATAAGCAGGCGCCACGGCCCCAGCGCGGTGGGCCCGTCTACCAGGGTAATCACGGTCAGCAGCGCGGCGGTCTGCCTGTTCAGCGGGGACCACCGTCCGGGCTGCCGGCAGTCGGTTCGAGACCACGGCTACCCTTGGCAAGGCAGCCGGTTCATTCGTATGGTGGCAAATCGATGGCGCACGCTGCTGCCGGTCCGAAAGACGCCAAGCCGGGCCCTTCGCGCTTCGACGACGGGGAAATGGGCGACGGGTTTGAGGGTTCGTTCGACGGAATTACGTACGAAACGAAACCCCTACTGACGGCGGACCAGGTGAAGAAGGAGGAGGAAACATCTCCGTTCGAGAAGCTGCGCAAAGGGTACACGAACGCGAACGTAGTGAAGCGACCGTCGAGCGGTTCGCTCACTTCCCCCCCGGCCAAGAAGCCCAACCTGGAGGAGGTGAAGGAGTTCACCGAGGCAGCCCGCATGCGCAGCCAGCTGACGACCGATGACGACGATTCGCCCGACTACGTGGACGACGATACGCACTTCAACGATGACGACGATGAGGATTACCAGCCGCCGGCCTCGGTTAAGGCGGCGCTGGCCAAGTCCGCCAACCAGCAGGGCGCCACCACGACCAAGCAGATCGTCATCAAGCAGGAATCGAAATCACCCGGCCAGGGCTCGAACGTGCTGAAGCAGATCACGGTGAAGGACGACTCGGGCAACGTGGACCACGCGAAGATCATATCGGAGGTGCTGAAAAAGTATCCCCATCTGGTGAAGAAGAACAAAAACATCAAGCTGAAGATCATGCAGAAACCTTCGCCGAACGCGGGCAACAACACGACGTCGGGCGCATCGTCCTCCAGCTCGGCCGCGCCCAAGATGGATATCCGTACGGCAACGCCGCTCAAGCAGGACCAATCGATGGTACGCCGGGCGACGGCAAACATCCGCAGCGATATGGCGAAAGGAGGATCATCCACCACCTCCCAGTCCTCCTCTTCCTCCACTGCCGCCACCAGCGGTAAACCTTCCGGCGGCGGTACGACCAAAACGATTGACGCCAAAACGATGCACGCACTGATAGCGAAGGGGGCGGAAAACACGACCGGACCGTGGCTGTGCCTGCGCTGCGGCATCAATGGGCGCCCGATCAGCATACCCAGCTACAAAGCGTTCTACAACCATCTGATCCACAAGCACAAGGAGCGCATCGATGTGCGGATCTGCGAGCACTGCGGGTTCAAGGCGCAGCAGCGCAACCCGCACCTGCTCTACCACTGGCACACGGTGCACAACATCAAGCCGGCGCTTCGGTTCCCGCGCTGCGGCGAGTGCGACCACGTCGCGATGACGGCGGACGATCTGGCGAAGCACGAGGAGGAGGTGCACGCGACCAGCGGCGGCGGCGACCTGCAGCAGTGCATCTACTGCAACAAGGTGTTCGCGAAGGAGATGGAACTGTACGACCACATGAAGGAGCAGCACAAGCAGCGGGCCATCGCGGACGGTGTGCTGGAGTTTACCGACGACGAGGACTACCAGACGGAGGAGGAGCTCACCTCGCCCCAGACCAAGACGTACGGGTCGGCGGCCGGCGATGGCAAGATCAAAATACTGTCCAACATCACGCTGCCCCCGGCGAAGGGCACGTACGGGGGGGCGGAGGGAAAGAGCGGCGCCGGTGGCTCGGCGCGCCCGATCACGCTCGAACCGTCGTCCGAGGCGGAAGCGCTCAGCAATGTGGCGTCCGGCATCGCCACCAGCCTTACGCTCGTCGGCGACAATGGGGTCGTGCTCGACGATCCGAACTACCAGAACCAGTACATCGAGGCGGAGCTGGCCAGCGTGCACGGGGAGCATGCGTCCGGTGGGGCGGCCGGCGATGGTATGCCGAAGCTGGTCACTGCCGATGGTACCGAGCTGCTGCTGACGCAGTCCCAGAAGGATGAAATCATCTCCCAGCTACAGAGCACTGGCGGATCAGGTAAGTGCGACCGGCGTGTGTGTTTATTGTGGCTGTGTGGCGGCGCGTATTGCAACTAATCTTCTCCTCCTGGTGTGCTTGACAGGCAACGACGTGGTGATGGTGTTGAATGAGGACAACTTTTCCGTCGGCTCCACGATACAGCTGGGCGAGGGCGTGCAGATCGTTGATACGGTCATGTACAGCCAGCAGGCGGCGGACGCCGGTTCCGAGCACAACGATAGCCAAAAGTCGGACGCGAAGGCGGCGGATGTGACCGCATCGGAGGATGAAAACTCGCAAGCCTCCGTTTCGCTGTCGGAAGACAAGCCGGTCGTCGACAAGGAGGTGTCGCTTGAGGAGGGTGACGATAGTCAAGCGTCCCGCCGGACGGACGCATCCGACAAGCCGGACGAGGTCGACGACGACGGCAACACGATGGACGACGACGTGGACATGTCCGGGGAGGTGACGTCCGAAACGAACGAAACGTTGCAGCAAGCGGTGAAGGACCAGCTGATGGAGATGGACGATGATGAGCTGCCGGACGCGGACACGTCGGCCGACGCTGCCGTGAAGGACGACGATCTGGACGATTCGGAAGACCGGCAGCAGTCGGACAAGTTGAAGCTGATCTCCGAGCTGGAGGGCGATTGGTCGGAGGATACTGCCGAGGAGCAACAACCGCCACCACCGGTGGCCGATGAGCCGGTGGAAAAGCCAGCCAAAAGGGAAAAGGCGACCGAGAAGAAATCCGTGGCTGCCGCCCCATTGGCTGGTAAATCGAGCGCCGCAGCAAAGCCGGAACCAGCCAAGAAAGCATCGTCGGAAACGGGTAAAAGCAAGGAAAAGGAATCGCTGGCCGATGCAGCACCAGACACGCAACAGAAAAAGGCCGTCGAGACGGAGAAGCTGTCCGGCAAGGAAATCGACAAGCTGCTGGACGATTGGAACAACGAGGCCAAACTGGACGAGCTTTCGAACGAGGCGGGAGATCTTGAGAAAGAGATCGAAAAGGTGACGACCGGTGGTAGTAGTGTTGCTGAGGCGGTGGCGGTCGAACCAACCGATGAAGAGGAACCAGACACCACAGCAAAACCCATCAAAACAGAATCAGAGCCGGAAGAGGAACAGGAGGAGAAGGGCGATGACGCATCGAAGGATGCTGCCAAGCAAAAGGAGAAGGTGACCAAATCGGACGACGAAAGGGAAACCGTATCGCCGAAGGGTAAGAAAAATGGCACAGCGACCGCTGCCAGCGAAAAGGTTGAAGCAACCAGTGAGCCGGGAGATGACGATGCCGGTGACGAAGACGATAAGGACAAATCGGCCTCCAAGTCGAAGGAAGTGAGTTCACTTTTAGGAGAATGGGATGAGGATGATGATCTGTAAAGGGGGGAGGAGTAAGTGGCGGTATCATTTAATTTAAATCGGATTTCCTTTCTACCTTTGTGGGGAACGGCGTACTGTGAGGTTCAGCCCGGATTCTAGGAAACAATTCTCCCTAGCAGGAATCAACAGTCTGCTATTAGAAAGTCTTTTTTTATTATTCTAGATTGATAACTGTATCACGTCAATAATTTTATTTCATTATTATTGATTGCGGGCATAATGTCAGCGAGCAAAAAACACAACCCCACTAATCAGAGATTGTACCTTTTCATGCATGCTCGTTTTAAAACTAATTACATTTTTATGTCTTTTAAGCAATGTGTTTAACTTGGCATATATAGTAATGACATTTGCGTAGAAAAAAAGAAACACGAGGCGCTTCACTGCGGAAGTTTAAAGGCGTATTTTAGCGTAATGAGTTAGTTTACTAGCTATACTAATGATAGAGGGTAATGGTTTGAGTATCAATATAAGTTAAATTCAAAATGTTTATGTGCGTAACTGCAAGAGATGCAATAAATACAACTATTTGTACTGTACACGTAATGTTAGTAATGCAAACCGTAATGTAATAGAATATTACCTATGCCGAGCTATTGCTTTTGTCATTTGGCTGAGAAATAATTAGGGGCCATTAACAGTTCTGGGCGCTTCTTTCATTTATTGCTTCGCACTCGTCGAACCCACAAAGGGCATGGCAAAAGGTTATGAACCTTACGTAAGGGCGAAAGGGCTTTTTTCAACCGTTTGGCGAAAGCTTTCTACCTTCGAATCCTGTTCGAAAAGGGCTTGGTCTAAAAAGTGTGTCGACATTTTTTTTTTGCTCAAGGTGCACACACCCGCGCGGTGTACGGGTCTATTGATCTCGGTACCGCCAAAATACATTTTAGATCACATTCCGAGCGCTCTAAAATTCCGCTCATGCTGCGAGCTGTCAGAATGAGCCGTTAAAAATTAAAGTTCCCACAGAGCACGAAGAACAACAGTTTGCATTGCACTTCTTCTTTTCGGTGTCGTATAAAAAGAAAGAGAAACGCTCCCGTCGGCATTCAGACGTTTATTGCGAGGGGTTATTTCATATTGTATCTAGTCTTTAGCGGTTTTTGCGCGCTTAATCCTTTTCCCAACCCCCTGTTGCGTATTTGTTTTTGCTGGCACAGTTTGCTCAAACATGGCGTGCAACAAAGAAAACCGTAAACTACTGAACGGACCGTCATCGGTAGCCGCGAGCACAGGCATTCCTTCCCATTCAGGGACGTTGCTGGTCAAAAAGGGTGCCGGTGTTGGAGGTCCAGCCGCAAACACGGCCGCAGGAAGGAGCAACAATGCTGCGAAGATGGTCGGGAAGGTAGCGGAAGGGGGAGGACAGCATATGGGAGGGTTCAAAGCACCTCAGCTGCCGGCACCTGTGGTGCGGCCAGCGGCCAGTAGCAGTAAACCAGTGCCCGAAAAGCAAATCACTCCAAAGACTGAGTCCGAACCGATGGATACGACGCCGGCCGATGATAGGCCGGATGCGGCAGAGCAGAAGCAAAGCGGCACGGACGGTAACCAACAGGCGCAACAGGCAAAACCGGCCAAAAAGGTGTGGACACTCAGCAATTTCGATATCGGCCGTCCGCTGGGTAGGGGCAAGTTTGGCAATGTCTATCTGGCCCGCGAAAAGGAAACCAAGTTCGTGATCGCGCTGAAGGTGTTGTTCAAAAAGCAGGTTGGTATCGCGCCCCGAGGCACGCTAAAACTGTTCCGTTGATGCTAAAAGCTCTCTTCTGTTTCTCTCTCTCTCCCCCATTGCTTAGGTGCACGCCCAGGGGATCGAGCATCAGGTGCGGAGAGAAATCGAAATACAGTCCCATCTGCGCCATCCGAACATACTGCGCATGTACGGCTACTTTCACGACGAATCGCGCATCTATCTCATCCTGGAGTATGCACCGGGCGGTACCCTGTTCAAGGAGCAGCAGCAGCAGCCGGGCAAACGGTTCCCCGAGAAACGGTGCGCCATCTACGTGTACTCGCTCGTGTCGGCGCTGATCTATCTGCACGAGCGCAATGTGATACATCGGGACATAAAGCCGGAAAACTTGCTGCTGGGGCATGGTGGTGAGTTGAAGATAGCCGATTTCGGTTGGTCCGTACACGAGCCCACGTCCTCCCGTACGACGCTGTGCGGTACGCTCGACTATCTGTCGCCCGAGATGGTGCAAGGTCAGCCGCACACCAAAACCGTTGATCTGTGGAGCTTGGGCGTGCTGGCGTACGAGCTGCTGTGCGGAAAGGCCCCGTTCCTGGCCACCACGTACGAGGAAACGTACCGTAAGATTATGAAGGTGCAGTACACGGTGCCGCCGGACGTGACGAAGGCGGCGTCTCATCTGATCTCGCGACTGCTCGTCAAAGATCCGGCCAGCCGTATGCCGCTGGAAAATGTGGCCATCCATCCGTGGATTCAGCTGCACGTGGACAAAAAGTGAGGGGGAGACTGCTGCTGTCGAGTGCCATTAATCGCTACGTTCGCCTTAAGTATTTTTGTAACATGCCTTTACCTTTTAGTCTTATAAATCTTTTAATTTTTCTTGTTAGCTGTAGTGGTGGTTTTAAATGGTTGTAATATAAGCAAAGAATATGAAAAAAAATGCAAAAAACGTTGTACAGTATAGATTAAAACTTGAAATTTCTTTATAAAATAAGTATTCCATAAACGTTCCTTAAGACACCTATGACTAGACTTCGCTTCCCGACTAGTTGCCCGGTGCCAGCTTCGCTAAGAACACTTGAAACTTGTCATTACACTCTTCCAGCATTTGTCGGCTCATGGCGAGGAATTTCTGGTCCGACTCCTCCTGGGCTTTGCTGTACAGACCGAACTGATAATCGATTAGCTTTTTCTGATTCCGAAACACTTCTTCCTCCGTTGCCGTCTTGTAGGGGTGAAGAAATGCTTTCGGCAGTTCGCCCTGACGCCTTCTACTGCGCTTCAATCGTTTCGGGACAGGTTGCGCTGTTTGCGGCTGGGGCGATGATTCGACAATAGTTTCCTCAACGACTTCCTCACTCGCAATCGGTGGATCTATTTCACATTCCACCTGCTCGATGGGTTCCATCTCCGTTTCGAGGAGAACCTCCTCTGCCTCCGTGGTTGAGCTACGTTCAACTGCAGGGAAGAGACAAATGTTGAGTAATGTCGTTCTGCAATTCATAACAACGATGCTGCTGCTGCACCTTTAGAAATGACGAGCTCGCACAGCTTCGTTGTCTGACTGGCGGCAGGTGGCTTTCCTTTCATCAGTACGTCTATTTCGTCGTAGTACGGGAATGGGTTAGTATCGACCAACGTGGGATCCTTCTGCAGGTCCACGTACTGTCGCTTCAGATTTTTCCAACGGTACTCTATCTGCTTTGGATCCTTGGTGCTGTAGCCCCGGTGCACCATCTCTTCATATACCAAGCGGAAGGCTTTGTCCTTTCGGAACGGTCGGCCGTTCATCGCTTTCAGGCTTTCCTGGCGGAGCATTATGTTCAGCATCTCGAGCGTCTCGTCGTAACTCCACATATTGCGCTTCGTCATCTTTGCTCGCTGATACTGTGAATTATTCAAACGGCCGTTAGTGATCTGCTAACGTGCGTCAGGCAGAACGACACCGCCAGAATTAAATAAAAATACCTGCGTTCAATCCAAATCCAGCCAAGGTGTGGAACGATGCACTTTTTCAACTCCGCTTGGATGTGTTTTGTTTTGCTTTCCCGACGCGCCCCCGTACAACATGGCGAGGGTTTTTGACGTTCGAATATCGCTGCATCTCGCTCATTTTCGCTACCTATCCTTTACTTGCCTACAGTGCTCGTTTCGAAGTGAGCTTTTGTGTCCCCTCTCGCACTTCACTTCGAACGCTTCGTTTACCTCTTTCCATATGCCTTTCGTTATGTTGGTGGCAATTTACGCGCCTCATCTACCGAGGAGTGTATGTTTTCACTCGTCGTGACATGTCATCTCTTTCGCGCATTTGGACGTGTGAAAAAAACATAAACAAACTTGGCGTTTAACTGCAGCCAACGCCGGATCAGCTGATGCAATAACGGAGCATGTATCAGTGAGACGGTAAATACACACATGAAATGTAGGATCCCGTGGGGATCAATGAGGGGGAGGAGGAGAAATGGTGGAGTATATTTATTTTTTGGTCTTTTAATGTTGTCCACCAACACAATCGCAGACCAGCGCGACCTTTCTAGCGGCCATCTTGTACACTCAAAACCCCTCACAACACCTTTCAAAAACATTCGCAAATGTTGCGTTGGCGAGCTCGTGTAAACCGGTTTTTGCCAGGCGGGCCGCGATGGCTCCGTTTACTTCGCAGGATTGAAGTCGAGTTCTAGGAAGCCACTATCAATTCGTTTCGATTGTATTGCAAGAACAACATAGTTTCTCGAAAATAACTTGTGATAAAAGCATTTCAAATCATTTTCTATTTTATTGGCCATTTGATGCATTATGTTTTTGCAATAAAAACACTGAAATAAATTTAAATTTGGCATTGGCCACCGTTGACAGCAGCAAGCTGACAGCTCCATTTGACAGATTCAAAGCAGGAGATAAAAAAAAAATATCGAACCGGAGCGAGGAGCACATTTTCCTGAGCACGGTTACAGAACGTTGCTAACCGAATTGTCTGCATCTCGTACAGTTGTTATCGTGCAGGCACAAAACCCCCCGAACGCATTACGTGTGCAGTGATAAACAGTGCAAGTCCAAACGTTCTGTCGCAATGTCGTGGTTGTTCGGGTATAAAAGTCAAGCTCCTCCGCAGGGCGGTGATGGTGGACCGGAACCGCCGGGACCGCCACCGTCGTCGGCCGGCAGCGCCGGTCAGATGGCGGGCGATGCCAATTTGACCAAGGCCGAACGGAAAGCCATGGAAGCGTATCGGTTCGATTCGTCGGCCCTGGAACGGGCGGCCGAAGCTGCACGCACCCTGGAGCGTTCGAGTAAGTACACCTTAATGTTGCGTAATCCTAATGCCAACACCCCCCACTTTATGCTGATGTTCCGTATCACCCGCAGAGCACGCCCGGGAAGCGCTGGAGCTGTCGAAAATGCAGGAAAACACTCGCCAGCAGGAGTATCTGGCAAAGGTGAAGGAGTACGAGGCTCACATAGAAGCGTCCAAGGTGGAGCATAAGCGCGTGGACCATGAGGAGCGTCGAAAGACGCTGGCAGAGGAAACCAAGCAACAGCAGCAACGCGCCCAGTACCAGGACCAGCTCGCTCGCAAACGGTACGAGGAGCAGCTGGCCCAGCAGCAGCGGGTGCAGGAGGAAAATCTACGCAAACAGGAGGAAAGCGTTGCGAAACAGGAGGCAATGCGCCGCAAGACCATCGAGCACGAGATGGAGCTGCGGGAGAAAAACAAGATGAAGCTGCTCGAGGCGGAACTGCGTGCTAAAGCGAAGGTGGATCGGGAAAACCGTGACCTAACGCTGGAGCAAATCCGCCTGAAGGCGGAAGAGAACCGCATCACCGTGATGGAGGGCATTAAGACGGCCGGGTCCGTCCTGGGGCAGGGTGCCACCGCACTGCTGACCGATTGGAACAAGGTGGTCACGACGGTCGGCGGCCTGTCGCTGCTCGCACTCGGCGTGTACACGGCCAAGGGGGCAACGGGCGTAACGGCACGGTATGTCGAGGCGCGGATAGGTAAACCGTCGCTGGTCAATGAAACGTCACGCTTTTCGCTGCTGGAGGCACTGAAACATCCCATCGAGACGGTGAAACGAATGAAGCACAAACCGACCGAAGCCCTGCAGGGCGTTGTCCTGCAGCCCAAGCTGGAGGAGCGGCTGCGAGACATTGCCATCGCGACGAAAAACACCAAAAACAACAAGGGCCTGTACCGGAACATTCTTATGCACGGTCCGCCCGGAACCGGTAAGACGATGTTCGCCAAGCGGCTCGCCACCCACTCCGGCATGGATTACGCCATCATGACGGGCGGCGACGTAGGACCGATGGGACGGGACGCGGTGACGGCCATCCACAAGGTGTTCGATTGGGCCAACACTAGCCGGCGCGGTTTGCTGCTGTTCATCGACGAGGCCGACGCTTTCCTGCGCAAACGATCGTCCGAACAGATCTCGGAAGACATGCGGTCCGCGCTGAACGCGTTCCTCTATCGTACCGGCGAGCAAAACCCGCGCTTCATGCTGGTACTGGCGTCCAACACGCCCGAACAGTTCGACTACGCCATCAACGATCGGTTGGATGAGATGGTAGAGTTTACCCTGCCCGGACTGGAAGAGCGGGAGCGTTTGGTACGTCTGTACTTTGACAAGTTCGTGCTACAACCAGCCGCGGAAGGCAAGAAGTAAGTGCCTGTTGTTGTATGATGATTCCAGCGCATAATCCAGCCACTGACCGTTTTTCTTTTTCTCTTCCAGACGCTTCAAGGTGGAACAGTGGGACTACAGTGCGGTGTGCAGCAAAATGGCTAAAATGTGCGAAGGCATGTCGGGTCGTGAAATCTCGAAGCTGGGCGTATCCTGGCAGGCGGCCTGCTACGCCTCGGAGGAAGGCGTCCTCACCGAGCAGATGGTGCTGGATCGGTGCGAAGCCGCCGTCCGGCAACATCGGCAGAAGATGGCCTGGCTTTCGGAGCAGGAAAAGCTCGACCACAAATCCATCACCGGTGGTAAAGGGTTTCTGACGCAGTAAAACGTTACCGGCGCGCTTACCGGAGTAAGTAGAAAGTTAACGATAATCGGTGGATGGATGGATTGGGCCCGGAACATCGGTTCGATTCCATTGCTTACCAATCTAGCATCGGCTCATTAAATGCCCTATCACTGCCAATGAGCTGACGGACGGGGATTGTGAAAGTGGGTGGAATCCAGCGGTTGATCGGTTGGGACGCACCACCAATGGGGCATATATTCCGTACTTTGTGCCATCCATCCATTCTGTGGGGGTTTTCGTTCGAGTGTAGGAGATTTATATTAAACTTCCTATGAACGAGCCCGCACTTTAATCCACTCAGACGCACCAGTTCGACAGGATGCATTTTGCCAAGAAGGGGCCGCTTTTACTGCACCTGCACGTCCGGTGGTTAGGAGCTGTCCGGCAAAACAAAGCAGCTACCCTTCTTGTGCGACTCCGAATGTGTTCGATAGTTCGTTAGTGATAAGACAAATGTTTTCCTTCCTCCCCTCTCACCCTTTTTCTGTGCGGTTGCCAGCTGGTAATGTGTTACAAACTGCCGTAAAATTGCAATTGTTATCTGTTACGGAGCTATAGTTATCCTTTTCTATTTTGTTCTTTCCTTTGGTTTACGAGAAGCTATGTTAACAAACATAAAACATGTATAAAATGGGGACGAGTTAATGATAAATTGTGTGTGTGTGTGTGCAATCGTTTTATCGCGAAAGAAAGGCAAATAATGTTCTCCGTTCGGTGTTTCTTAAACTTAAACTTTCCAGCCCCATATCACACAGCCGACGTATTGTTGTACAAAAACATTTGTTTATTTGTATTTATGACACAGTAATATCATAAAGCAATATTTGTATGTTGATAAAATGAAAGAACCCACGGTTCACTCTGCATGAGAATCTTTCTTAATAGTTTTGTATATCATCTACTTAAAAATAGCAAAGAGAAGAAACGTTTAAGGACTCGATCGCAGGGATGCCGGTATCCATCCCAATCCCACCCTCCCCCCGCAAGCAAACAACCTGCCGCCCGGATGATTTTGACCAAACAAAAAAAAAAAAAAAATACGCTTACTGATAACAATACCTGTTGTTCGATTTGTTTTGTCGTCCCCTATTTGCGACATAGAATGTGGCGAATTCAAAGGGAGGAGAATTTAAATTAATTTGTAACGATTCCGCGCTACACGGCGCTCACCGGGGCCCGTGTGCATGCATGATTTTTGCTTTGCTTGCCGCCATTTACACCTACGTATGTAAACTCGATGTAAACCCCACCGTCTATGAATAATGTTAAGCTCATCTGGGCCCAAACCCTTGCTAAAAACGGTCGTAGATAGTGTTCTTCTCTTGCAACAACAAAAAAAATAGAAGAGATTGTAGGTATATGTAATAGAAAGCCCGACGTGAGACGCCCCGAAACAATTGGGATGTGTCACTGTTGCGGGTTTTGTTTTCCTTCTTCTTCTGTAAGTCGCATTCGTTCACCTAAGAACGTGTGTTCGTGTGCTGTTGCTGCTGCTGCAGGAGTTAGTGCAAAACAGCGGACTAAATAAATTAAGTAACGAATCCGAGTAAGGTGGTGCGTGTTTGTTGTCCACACTGTTGTCCGCGGCTGCTGTTGCTCGGGTTCCTTTTGCACCACGTGGAACCGGCCCGTATCGAACGCTGTCGTCGTGACCGGTCCCATTTTGCCATGAGCGTTTGTCGTTGCGTTTGCTCTCTACCACACCTCGCACTTGTGCTCCGGATTCATCGGCGAGCCGACCGGGCAGTTAAAGTCCTTCGCAAACTCGTGCATGTTGCTCATCGGGCCGAGCACGCGGAACTGGCCGGGCGAGTGGACGCCCGTAGTAATGCGCATCTTCATCGTCTCCGGACGGTAGACCGAGCACCAGGTTTGGGCGGCCGACAGCCAGAACATCTGCTCGGGGCTTAGGTTCAGCCCGGGCAGGCGCTGTTCCGGGCCATTCTTTTCGGTCCACCTGCGGTACGCGTAGTACGCCTCCTTGATGCCCCCGTTGTCGGCAATGTTTTCGCCCTGCGTGTTGATACCGTTCAGGTTGAGCTTCACGTTCGGCTCGGTGTAGTTGCCGTACTGTTCGATGATGCAGCGAGCCTTCTCGAGGTAGGCCGTCTTGGTGTCCGACTGCCACCAGTCGACGAGATTGCCGTTCTTGTCGAACTGGCGGCCCTGGTCGTCGAAGCCGTGCGTGATCTCGTGCCCGATGACGAACCCAATCGCACCGTAGTTCATGTACTTCGGGCGATCGTACGAGAAGAACTGGCCCTGCAGAATACCGGCCGGGAACTCTGTACAAAAAAATGAGAGAGTGGGAGATTACGATTAGTGGCCCGGTTCGGTGGGTCCTTTTTACTCTTGTCCCACTACTTACGAATGCTGTTCTCGATCGACGAGTAGAAAGCGTTCACGATCGCCGGTCTGGAGTGGGTGATCCAGTCGGTTTTGTTGACCGCAATGCGCAGCTTCTTGAACGCTTTCGTCGTGCCGAACTTGTTCATGTACAGGATCGTGTTCAGATAGGTGCTGTCCGGCTGGAACTCAAGATCCTTGTAGTACTCGGCAATCTTCGCATCGTCCATCAGCTCGTCCGGATACCCGATGTGGGTGGCCATGGTGGAAACCTTCTCCAGCGCCGACACACGCGTCACCTCATCCATCCAGTCGACCTTCTTCAGAATGTCCACAAACACGCTCTTGATGTCGTTGACCATATCCAGCGCGGCACGCTTCGAGTCCTCGCGGAAGTACTTGCGAATGTACAGCGCACCGACCGAAATTGGCAAGCTGCCGGAGGTGATATCCACACACTCCTTCCACCGCGGTTCCTGCTCCTGCTTGCCGCTCAATGCAGTGCTGTACTGCAGCTGCCGTTTGCGCAGCTTCTCCGTCAGGAAGAAGGACGAAAAGCCACTGATGCGCCACATGACGTAGTTAGCCATCACGCGCTTCGGTGTGTTCTGGAGTAGCGGACCGAGCTGCTCCATGAACGTCGGCACACTCACAATGATTACCTCCTCCTCACCGATAACGATGCCCGTATCCTTCAGGATAGCGTTAAAGTACTCCAACCAATCGGTGTACGGATAGCGCTGCTGGAACTCCTTCACCGTCATCGGGTTGTAGAGGGCGGTAGCGTTACGACGCTTTTCGTTTGGCAGCGAAATGTTCGCCAGCGCCATCTCGAAGTTGAGCGAATCGAGCAGCTCCCGCTTGGCACGTTCCTCATCTGCGCCCAGGAGGACGGCCATGTCGACCATGTAGTTGTAGTAGGCGGAAACGATCGGGTTTTCCATGCCCTTTACCAGATACTCACGGCTAATGCCCAGGGAAGCTTGATCAGTCTGTAGGGGAAGGAAACGGCACAAACAAACGGAGACATTTAGAATCACTGAAATCGCTTGTGCTCGTGTCAGCTGTTCAACCGTACATCAATAATGCGACGAGTGGAGTTCTTCAGATCACTGCCGATGGAGAAATCGAAGAAGTAGTCCGTACTGTAGCCATTGTTGCGGAAATCTTTCACCGACTTCACCCACGACCAGGATGAGTCCAGATCCCAGCTGTCGCCCTTCAGCACGGGCCATCCGCCGAGCACTTCGTGAATGTCCAGCAGTGGCTTGATGCCCTTCTCCTCGATGCGGGCTGTGGAAGGCGATCAACATCAACAGTTAGTTGGCCAAGCAGTTTGCCAATGTTGTTCCAATAGTCTCACTCACTCTTGTTCATGCACAGCTTGTACAGGTTCTTGGCCAGCTTGAACGGTGTCGCTTCACTGTCGGAGATCTCCTCGCTGACCAGCGAACGGAGCTGCTGCTGCAGCCGATCGCCAATCACGGAGAACGTGTTCACCGACACCTTCTCGTCCGGGATGACCGTCTCCTTGACGAACTTGCCGCAGGCATAGTTGTAGAAATCGTCGCACGGCTCCACCTCCTGGTCCATCTGCTCCAGCGCCTTGGAAGCTGCGTGGGAAGGAAGCAAGGAAGGGGGAGCAGTGTACTAATGAGCACCACGCGCACGGGAGCTCGTGAACCTCGTGCTACTATACTAACCAGAATGGATGCATCCTGGTGTGAGGCAGATGTTTTCCGCACTCTTTCCGGAGTCTACCACCGTGTTGGGGTGTTTGTTGAGCGCTTTGCCACGTCTACCGGCGGTCAAGGGCTGAGCTGACGATGAGCTACTTTCACCTGCGCACGAGAGAGAATAAGTAAATGTAATGGTTTTATATTTATTTCGAACAAACGATCACATCACTATTTGTTGGTACAGAGGAAACACTCTCTTCATCTCTCTCTCTCGATGCCCCGATGGTTTGTTTGCATACTATTTGCGACTGTTAAATGAACTTTTCGCCGGAAGTGCTAATGAGTGAGCGCCATACACGCACACAGGCGGCGCTCCCGGTGTACGATCACCAGCGCAAACAGCCATAACTTTGGGTGTGCAGTGGTGTTGCGGGTGTTGCTGTGGACAATCAACCCGTAAACGCAAACGGTTTATGTGCGAACGAAACGATTAACCTCAAAACCTTAAAAAGGCCGCTGATGTGTCGCGGTATTGCTTTTGGCGCGCTGTTTCGGGAGTTGTGAATTGTGAAGATCCTTTGTGTACGGGTGCCAAAAAAAACCCCCCGTTAGCGTGACAATGTGCTTATTTATTTTGCTGGAGAGAGGACATATTGTAGTTCATTCTGAGTCATATTTTGAATCTTGTGGAATGCTGCGTAACGGTAAGGTCAGTTGAAGATCGGAACAAATTTCACCTGATTGCATATAATAATTTGTAACAAAGTAACCAAGTCAGAGAGAGAGAGTTGATCTAAATCAGAATTTTTAAAGCCTTTTAAATGAAGCTCATAAAAAGTTAACTCGTGCACTAAAATATTTAACTGCCTCCTTGGTTAAGCACCAACGATCACCGCAAATAGTAAGTTGTAAAAAAAGCTGTAATAGTTTGAAGTTAATGTTGAGAAGCAGCAACACCACCCCCTATTCTTCATTTAACGATCATTTGTGATGAGCCATTGGCGTGATGTAGTGGTACTTACTCTGTATTCTGTCCGTCAGCACTACGGTGAGGAGCGAAATGATTAACGCCACCACGGCTACTCCGCACACGACGCTGATAAGCGTAAGTACCTTCTCCAGGGCAGTGCGGCGACGCCACCAGCTCGGATTTCTGGGGAAAAAGCAAGAGACGAGCGTAAGCAACATGGCTGCGACAAGCGGGACACGGGAGCGTTTACTGCCCGCAGCTGTTCTTCTGGGGTGTCTTATCGCGTCCGCCGGACGCCTAAAATACCGTCCGTCCGTCGGCGTCGCTGCTGGCAATTTGAATGGGAAGCGTAATTATGATACACCGGGCTGACCTTTGCTGATGTACTTACTACTTTGCACTACACATTACCCACCACACGACCACCGTTGTTTTGTGCCCGATCCGAGCTGAGATGGAGAAATGTGCGTGAGTGTGTGTGTGTGTTAGTTGCCCTTAGGAATGCCCAAGAGGTCGCGACAAAATGGAAAGTCTTCCGCATGTCCTCCACGCTTGTTTGGTTTGGTGGTGGAGGCCGGCACGCAGTCAGCATGCTTGGCAAGAATTTATGTTTCCCGTTTTACTACTGGCCACATTGCTCGCCAGTAAAAATAGTTCCATCCTCACATCACATCACTTGCAAACAAAACACACACCACAACACCAGTGTCGGTTGTTTTTCGCTCTCTCTCTCCCACCTTCAACGGGAAGGTCAAACGCGTTTTGGAGATTGCGATTCTTTCGGCCCAGGGCCCCCAGCCGCCTGTTGGCCGGCTGGCGGAAAAAGTGTCAGCTCTTTTGCGTGCCTGTTGGTGGTGTCGTCGTGGTGCCCGTAATTTGTTTGACAACTCGGAAAAATAAACATTTTTGCCTCCACCCATCCCCGGGTGCGAATTGTTGTCGCCCCATTGCGTACATCGCCCTTGCCCCATTTAGCGGGGTACTTCTCAGTGTCACACAGTGGGGAGAATGGTGGCCCGCCTGTAGACGACCGAAACACCCGAAAGTCGTGTGTGGTTGGGAAGAGCAAATTTACTATCCATTCTTAATTTGTGTAGGCCGATTGTCGTCGTTCCAACCCCCCATTCCAGCACCTGTTGTGATAGGGGTAACGCTACCTACTTCCCTAAGAAATCCCCCCATGAATCGTGGTTTTGTTTTGTTTTTCTTTCAGAACAAATGAGATATGTGTGTGTGCGAAGAAGGGAGGAAGAAAGTGCGTCTTCCACCCTAGGGAGAGCGTCTGTCACTTACTTGCCGCTGAACCGTTCGTACACGATCGGGACATCGTCGGAGTCGAAAATAGAGTTGCGCGCACGGCGCAGTTCCTCGAGGACCATCATGAGCTAATGAGAGCTGCTGCTGCTGCTGCTGCTGCTGCTATTTGTTTGCAATTTTGCTGGCGAACGGCTGACCAGCACGCAACCATGTGCCGGTGCTGCTTTTTTTTGGTATATCTGCTCCTAATCTTCCTACACTCCCGTGTGTTTGTGGGGCTGGTGGCCCACACAAAGCAAGAAACACGATACAATTAGATGATATAATGGCGAATGTTTCGAACATTGGGTCCAAAACACGAAACTCTTCTTGCTGCGGCTGTTTGGTCAGGATAAATAGATTTTTCGATAGCGAGCCAAACGTTTCGCGTGTGCTCTTCTCTCGGCAGAACCGGCCGATATCGCTCGCCCAAGGTGGAGGAAAAAGGTTTTACAAAACAACGAAACACGTAGCAAAACGGTAAGAATGCCCCCATTCAACGGCGCCCGGGAACTGGTTTTCGGTGTGCTGGGTGGTAGAAAATAACATAAAATACGTAAAACCTCATCCCCACACACACACACACACACACCTAGCAGGCCACAACTAGCCACGGGAATAACGGTCCTCCCGGAAGGTTCATGCACAGAACGAACAAGCGTGGAAGAAGCTGCTGACCCCGAAAGGCCCAACCGCAGACGGAACGTTCTTGTGTGTGCCTGGCTGTGAGGCGCGCGCGCTGGTGGTGCTGCTGCTTTGTGGCTTTCTTTGTGGTCTGACGGTTTACGAAAATCCCCAAAATTCGCTCAATGTCATTTGGCAGGCAGGCGAACCTTTCTCCTTTCTCGTTTCATTATTGCCTGATTGCATTTCTTGCACGTTTGACAGCAAAAGTGTGTTAGTTTGGGGCTTTTTAGTTTCGGAAAAAACGGCCAAGAATGACCCAGGCAATCTCACCGTGGGATGTCAGAATCCGTTATGTTGATGAGTGTGTGGTGGGGTGGCGCATGATGACGGGGGGGAGGGGAAAAGGTACTGGTGATCATAAACGACAGCCCGATCGTCCAAAATGGTCGATCGTACGACGGGTCACCGTTACGCTGGTATAGTATAGTAGGCGTACGTATTTATCGGACCCAGCCGGGCACCAATTTTGGATTCCCTATCAAAGATGTCATTAAAAGAAAAAAAAGATCGTTTGCAAGTTCTTTAGGCTACAATTTACTTTTAATTACTACAAAATCGTTTGACGGAAGCAAACCAAATAATTGCCCTCCCGTAGAAGGCGGAGTGGGGGAATAGCTCCTGGAAGGGAGCAGTATTGCGCAAATCCCCATGCGCCATGCGCTGATTGAACGTATAAACAAATCGCTTTAAAATAGCCCTTTTCCATTCCCGATCGCCATGCGACTCGAAGCTGCTCGGATATGTACTATACAAAAGCTGTTCGCTGTGGTTGACGCGAGTTCGTCGCATATACACTCGTTCAAGTGGAGGGCGCGCAGGAACTCGTGCCACGATCGACAGCAGCACACTAAACCGCTGCTGCTGGTGTTGCCTGTTGCTTTGTTGCGCATGTACGTTGGGGAAATCATTAGCTCTCTCTCCAGTGTGTGTGTGTGTTTACACTATCGGGAAGAAGGGGGGCAGGGGTGTACAATTTGCTTAACGATCGTTCATGCGTTAGTACTTGCAATGGGTCAAAAACAGAAAGAAACACAAGCAAATAGGAAGCAAAAAATGGCATCAAAGTTGACAATAGGTTAAAAGAGGTAACAATCGTAACAATTTGAACGTCCAGAATGGATTCTACCACTAACATGTGCTTCTTTTTTGTTCGTTCATCAGTTATTACATTAAACTAATAAAAGATCAGCGTGCGATTGTGTAGTATTCAGGTCATTGCTTCTGGCTACGATTAGGCGTAATTTCGTGATTCCGGTTCTTGCGGTGCTGTCCACCGTGAAGCACACTTAGCCCACGATTCAGGTTATTCAACCGACAAATGGTTCCATTTTTTTAAAGCCATCCAGAGCATGCCAACATTGCCCAGTCGACTACAAAGCCGCATGTGAATCATTAATTTTTTTAGATTACACAAAACAGTAGAAAAAAAAAAAGAATCATATTCCCCATGAAGCAACGTGCTTCCTCCACCCGGATTTATGCAATATTTTAATCACCGCACGAACCGCTTTCGATGCGATGCGATTATACTGTGGACTCGCACAGGTGCGGAGTGCGCGACCGACCAAACGCAGCGCGTCGTCCTCTCCCCCGGTTTGGCTGGACTCGGGCGATCATATCTATTCGACTGGTTCCGCAAATGGTTACGCAAGCAACGCTGCGCATACCTATCCCTTTCCCCTTTTCTGGTGAAAACTAATATTCGACCCCTCTCCCACATATATGATATGATGGTGACCGTCGACGAATGTTCGCGCCTTCGCGCTGTTGTGCGTACGATCACACACACACACACACGCATGGAAAATGGTTCGATTTCCGAGCGGAAAGCAACATGCAAAACTATTACGGCGGCCACCTGTAACGGACGAGGTGGACACACGAGTCGGGGAGGGAAAGTTTCCTATTGCCTAGCAGTGCAATGAGGGTCCACTTTCCCGTGCGTGTGTGTGTCCCGGTGTCCGTTTTGACGGATATTAACACGCGCTTCAAGGAAGTGTGTACCCTAACGATCACGTCAGTGCCACTCTCTGGACACCTGCCATACTTCAGCAAAAGGACGTATTTTATCTCCACCACGGTGCGGCGGTTTGGTACCGACAGCCGAGACACGATAGCCAACATCACATTACGTCAAGGGGGTCAACCATTTGCCATCGCTTCCACCTGCTTCCAC
The DNA here is from genome assembly GCF_943734685.1 of Anopheles coluzzii. Classification (NCBI taxonomy): domain Eukaryota; kingdom Metazoa; phylum Arthropoda; class Insecta; order Diptera; family Culicidae; genus Anopheles; species Anopheles coluzzii. The sequence continues at coordinate 10,217,822 of NC_064670.1, read as the reverse complement.
ACCGACCGTGTGTGTGTTTGTGTGACGCATGCAATGGCTCGCTCTCTGGTGCTGCCTGCTGCCGTCTAATGTTTAGTTTCCGATCAAACTGCTTCCGCCATTGTGTGTGCGCCTACGTATGTATGCCTATGTGTTTGTTGGCCGTGCAACGACAGATTGAAGGAAGAACGCCTCCCTCCCCCCCCCCCCCCCATGTGAAGCATTTTTACGATTATTGATAATTATTATTATGTTGTGCTCTCTGCCCGGCTCAATGACGGGGACGGCTCAAAGCGGCACAAAACCCTTGACCGGGAGACCGCCTTTTGGTGTTTGTGTCTGTGTCTTGGGAGTGAAAATCGCACCAGGGACGGCTGCCCCCCCCCCCCCCGTTCGCATTCGCTTCTTTGTAACCGGTCGAGATTTATTGTCGTTTGTAAATGCACTTTGCTAATTGAATGTGTTTTGCCTCGTTTGCCTCGTGTTTGGCTGTTGCCCTTTTCCAGCCGCGGCAGCTCTGGCAGCGGACTTTGCGATGGATTGTGTTGCTGCCAAGAGTCTTCCAAGACGCACCAGCCTGTCACGGTGGCCAAGCAACGGTCAAGCTAAACGGTCACCCATTAGGAAGGTTGCAACCCGTGACGTCTTCACAGCCCCTTTTGCTGCGTGAGTGTGAACACGGTCGCTACGTTGGCTGCAGGGGGTAGCTTTTGCCCTTGCGCCGCCTATAGGCCGCGGTACACGCTGGTAAAGGTTGTCACGCAGCACGGGCACACGTTGGACGTTAAGGTTATCGGTTGCAATTTGTACCGTTTGGTACAGTCGCGGACGTGCAGACCGCGGAACTTTGACGCTGTGTTGCCAACGTTGTTGCCCCATGCCGTCGCCGGTCCGACCGCGAATCGACCTTTGATGATTGAGCCAATGATTTATACAATAGAGAGCAACCAGGTTCACTTTCCCCAAGCACGAGGGGAGGGGGGGGGGGTGGGAGGAGACCCCGAGGCACGAATCGATGAGTTTGCAATGCAAACAGCGTACAACGTCGGTGGCCCCAAGGGATGACCGTGACAGTACTACTGCAACGAATATCGCTATATTGACCGAAACGTGGGTGCGCCAAACGGGGAGGGGAACAAATAGCTAAATTCTCACTTCAGCAGTCTCACACACACACACACAGAACTAATTGACTAATATCGCGCGGACACTTTGGACTTCAAGCTTCTTTGACGTCGACCGAACGTTCCGACCCTCGGGGACTACACTGCTGGTGGCGCATCAGATTTCGTACTGCAAAGATAGATGCACAACCCGAGCAAGGCTTTCAACACTTCCCTTCTCCTTCACTCGTGTGTGTGTGTGTGTGTGTGTTTGGCTAACTAACGTAGGTACGTACTCGAACCAGCGCGGGGCTCACACACAACACTGCCCTTAGAGATAGATAAGAACCACTCTGAGGGGGGGGGGGGGGAGGGCGGTTGGCCGTGCTCTAACGTTCAACTCCGACAAGATCTATTCCTTTGTAATGGCTTGCCGTCCTCGTGGTTCGTTGCCCATGCCCATTACCTGCGCGATCTGCGTCACACATGGCAGCAGTGCAACGTATCGGGCAGCTGTTAAAGCAAAGCAAAAGTGGATTTAAGCGTGAACCACATTTCCTTGAACTTGATGCGTCTTGATCGAGAGACCGTACCCGGAGTTGACAACTTATCACTGGCGGTGCATCGGAAAAAGGGCACCGAGCGGGGGGGGGGGGGGGGGGGGGGGGGGGGTGGGCACCGATATGGCTGGGCGGCTTACATGTGTGCACAAGATGCGGCTAGAGTTACAATCGTTTACTTAGTATAAACGCGACAATTAGGATGTTGTCGCGGCATTGCCCTGTGCCGAGGCGCGCTATCACGTTTCCCATGTACCGGGGAACCGATGCATTGCGTCAACTGGAACGCATCGGCAAGTCGGTACGAATGGAGTCGTTTTTTTACATGGATACACAACTGCTTAAGCATTCCGGGCATTGATAGCATTGAACAGTATCGGTCTGCCGTACACTGATTGATCATCTTGATGCAGAGCATTGAATCTTCCGAACGATGAGCTAATCAAACCTCGCACTTCCTCGACCGCAAACAGCGATAAAAAACAGTCAAGAGGAGGAGTACGTGCGCACAGCACCTTAAGGACGATGTGGCACCCGATTGCTGCAGACGTCTGGCGTATATTGTGTGTCCGTGGGCTCCTGCTAGCGTAACTAATTTCTCACAACGAAAACAGCAAAACAAAAACCCTACAAAGAGCCAGAACCTAATCCAAAACGTGCGGCGAGCTAATAGCGGGAACCTTTATTACCTCACACGGCTCCCGGGATAATCCCACTTTTTCGTGGGTCGCGTGGACTTCAAGAAAGCGACCTACGTAGCTTATAGCCTTGAAAGTTTACCTCCATAAGTCTGCGCGAACGTCTTCATGCATGTCTCGCCTCCGTTTTAATCCTCCGAGGGAATATTATTCTTTCCTCGCTAAATGCGTCCTACGCGGTGCAACAGGTTGGTTGGGGCAGCCTGCTCAAGGCATCAAGGGTGCAATGTGCACCCCTTTGCAAGTAACACCTTTGCCCGCACTCGGGTTTGTGATCATCCACCACGACCCCCGAAGGTGTCTGCAGCAGAGCTGCGTAAAGCTGATAAACAATTACTGCCGGGTAGTTAAAACGGCCTGTCGTTTGTGCCCTGTCCGTGCTAGAGGTTAAATAGAATTATGAAACAGCTTATACTGGCCCGCCGGACGAGGGAAGGGAGGCCTTGGAACAAGGCGGCGTGCGAGAGTCGCATCAAAAATGCAAACCCGAAGGATACTCAACAGCCCATGTGGACGGTTGGCTGCCGCATACCGCTCCGTCCTTGCCCGGTTGGCCCCGTTTGCTTCGTTTCCCACTTCTGCAAACCTTCGGGGGGTTCGGCGGTTTATTATGCATTCCAGAGAGGACACACCACCACGCTGTAGGTGGTGTATTGTGTTTGGGCCGTACGTCCCTCGAGTGTGTCTCGCGCTCTTTCCTGCGTTTTGAGGTAAGCGCAGAGCGACTCATCGCGTGAACGCACCTCGGGCGGCAGAGCGCTAGGGAGCCGACCCTGCTGGTGTCAGGCCATTTGGCCTGGGAGTGGTTCACCTCACCCGGCGAGGTGGCGCTTGTTAATGGATTTGTTTGTATCGTACACCTTTTTAACGATCCTAATCCATGCCGATCCGATCCGACGTTGCGTGCGCGTACAGTGCGGTGCTTCTTCTACCATCCCCGGTCCTGTGTTGTCCCGGTGGAATGTGCCGTAGCAGAGACGCAAGGAATTCGCTCAAGTGGTGGAGTTCGTGTTGTTGTGCATGATAGGGATTTGATCTTGCATTGTGATTCGGGGCTGTTTTTGCTGGCTGGTGCATGGTTTGACAAAGGGCCACAGCGACCCACATTATGGGCCGGCGTCATGCAAGTGCTCCCTTTTCGCGAGTCGTCGCCCCCCCCCTCCCAATGCTGGGTGTGCAATTTACAACCCCTGGAATGCATTCCTCGCCGGGAGTAGTGAGCTCTTGTCACGCATACGCAGTTTGGGTGGGTAATGGCGTTGCTCCAGCGGTGAGTTTTTTGGAGGAGCTGTGCGAAAGAAACTTCGATCCGGAAAATTCAACCAAACCCAGGAACCCAGGATGCTTTTAGGAGCTACTTTCTCTTATCGTGCTATCGCTTCGTTTTGGGTTGGGTGGGTGTTAACCATTCAAACAGCAAACAGGGAAGAATGGCTTTTGCGCCACTCCTTGCTGGATTGAAGTAAGACATTAACAAAGAAACAGGGTGTAACTGTTGTGTTTTGGTGAGCGAACGCGAAATAGATAATGTAACTATAGAAGAAGAAAAAAAGACCTCAGACCTCAGAAAATCTAGGTCGTAGCTGAGTGAGTTTTAGCAAAATCTATTTGCTACTTGCGACGCCACCGTTAGTCAGGGGCGGCGCTTTGTTTGCCCACACTGGGAACAGGTTTTTCCCCTCCCCTTCTGACGCATCATTCCTCACTGTTTAAAAATCTTATTTTAACAGCCGCGTGCGGGGATGAGCTAGACGTACTTTAAACACATGCAATTCCATCGCTCTTTCTCGCATTCTACCCACCCTGAGTCACTTCCCTTCGACGCTTAGCGTTACACTGACGCTTAGCTGGCAGTGTTTGCTTCACATCAATTCCACACCTTTTTTTTTGTGTGCGCCGTGGGAGCATTTCTTTTTTCCTTGCCAGTTTGCTTCGGAATAGATTAATCATTTCCTCAATCAATCATCGAAAGGACCTACTTGTTACACACGCTCGTTCGGCGTTTTGCTGGCGGTGTTCCGCTTCCGGCACCAGTGACACATTCGAAGATGAAGTCTTTCCGTTGGGACGCTGCGACATGGTGTACCAACGGCCACGAACGGCCAATTGACCAGATGCCAAACCCCCAGCAGAAGGGGTTTGGTAAATGGGGCTACCGGTTGGGTCTTTGGACCAACTTTTGCCAGCTTGTGAGCGGGAGAGTGCGAGCGCGCATCTAACCAATACTTAAATTCAATATTTATTATTTCCGCCATCCATCATCATCCGCGGGGCAAGCGGTTGGTGGAAAAAGGTGAACGTTCCCGGATTGGAACAGGACAAAAAGGGGGGGGGGGGGTGCGAGAGAGGGAAATGGGAAATGTCGCAGCATCCGCTTCCGGAACGGAATGTACCGCAGCTGACGAGAGATGTGTCTCCGAAATCTGCCCCGTCAGTTGAAAGGGGGTGGCCTGTGTTTTGGGTTGGTTGTTGCTGCTGCTTCTTGCTGTCGAAGAGTCCCCTTCCAATCGTTAGATTTTTCGCAGCAAAACAGACACACACACACAGCAGCAGCAGCAACCAGAGCTTTAACCTTCAACGTTGGGGGGGCAACGGATAAAAGCGGGTAATTCTATTCAGAAATGAAGTTTTACCTCAATCCATCCGTAGCATAAACAGTGTTTCGCAACTCATCCCCCCATCTACCGCAAGTCGCGAATCGCAGTCGGTGTGCAAAAACAAAAAAAAACGAAACAAAACAAAAAGGCCTAACGATTTCTAACGATCAATCTTGAAGCGAATCGTCGGACGGTCGGCACGCTTATTAAAAGTGTTGCTCTCCTGCTCCGTTTTGCTGCGTTTCGGTTGGCGGGGGACAGAGCGATGATTCAAAACCTTCAAAAATCTTCAGCTCCTCCAGCAAGCGAGAGAGAGAGCGAGGGAAGACACACACTCACACACAATGGAGCGAATATATGATCACATCAAGTTGCTTAATTGTCGTTCGACTTACGGTCGGCTAAAGATCTAATGCGGCACGCCGCCGCTTGCAAGCGCCAAATGGTCGGCGAAAATGGGATTTGAAATTGTTGCTCCATCATGACCGCCAAACTGTTGCGATTCTATTAAAACGCCGTGATCTCTCCTCTTCTCTCTCTCGCTCAGCTCGAAGATGGTTTGGGTTTTAACGCTGGCAGGTACGGTGCATCGCGTTGGCACAGGTTCCGACACAACATCGCCCGGTCGAAGGTTTTGTTGGCGTGCAATTGATGATATGGTAATGATTAAGTGAGAAGAAAGACTGATACCACTAGCGGGTGATCATGCTGATCATGACCGTAGAGGGTTGTTACGTGTTCGAGTTTGTGCACCAAGCAGTCGTACTTCCGCGCTCGGATGTGTCGCTTGGAAGAAGTGTAGTAACCACCACCAGCATGAGAATGGTAGTTCAATGTACGATAAACAGTAGTAACGGGTGGCCTGGCCGGGAGAGAAAGGTGTCGACGTGCTTGGGGTGATGATGGGGGCAGTAATGTGGCGTGAAGGCGTGCCATGCTTTTCTCACCACATTTCTACTGTAGCGTTTCCCCTTAAACTGTAATAGTACATCAACCCTTTCGGGAAACTTCACACTCACACACACACACGCCCCATTCAATTGGCCTGTTCCGGTGCAAGGAATTGTTGGCATTTTTGCGCTTTGGGAAAACGTGTGCCATTGTAAGCCCACGCGAAGTCATCAACCAACTCCGAATGCATTCGTAATTCCAGCGTAGTTTCACCGTGACATGATTTAATACACTAAATAGCGTCGTAGTGTAACAACAACTGCAACTGCATATCGCATCTTTGTTTTGTTTTTCCCTCCGAAACCAACACAGATGTTTCCCCTTCAAGAGCACAACGCCATCAAACGTTTGTCTCTTAGGGGGACCGCGCCTCGTCTAAACTGTTTGATGAGTCCATTTCCCATGACTTCAATTTTGACTGCCAACAATGCCGGCGGGAAGGAAAGAAAGACTGCCGCCGATGCTTCCTTTTGGCACCTCTCCGTAAAGGTTACCGCCGATTCGATTGATAATAATATGGATGGAGATGTTTGCATCCCGTTCACGCGGTCGGTTTTGGGGGCCTCCATGCAGGCGTGAGAGTTGCATAATCACCAAAATGGTTGGTTAATTCCTTTGTTGAGCTTTTCATTTTTAAATAATGAAATCAAGAGTTGGGAATTCAAACCCGGACCACACACACACACACGCACACAGGTCAGAAGGTTTTGGTTTTGTGAAAGCGATCGTGAGAAGTTTAATTTGGAAAGCTGGACACGTTTTCGTCCGTCCCTCCTCAATGGAAGGTCAATTTTGACTACTTCTCAGTCAAAGCCTTAGTCTTAGGACTTAGGGAAAGCCGTAGTCACTGTTTTTGGTTGCTTCACCAGAAAGCCAATTTTGATTAATTTTGTACAAACGGTGCACATAACGAGTGTGTGTGAGTGTGCTGCAAATTATGCTTTCAGTCGATCACTTGTAGCTCACAGCTCGGGGAAACCCTCGAAGCATAGAAACCGGTCTTTACCTACACGCACCACATTGCACATTTTCCACCCTTCGTTCGTTCATCTCGCACTTTGAATTAGAAGACGTTGGCAATCTAACTTTGTTGTGGACGCATGTGTTCCTGTTTTGGTGTGGTCGATCATAAAAGCATGGATCGTTCAAAACACGCTGCCAACAGTTCAGTCTTCCGTTTGAAGATCACAGTCTGGTGTGTACTGGAGATGGCTGCAGAGTGAAACTGGTTCATCACACTTTGCCCTTATAGGTCCGCACATGGCGAGCTGTTGCGCGACAAGTGTTTGAAGCCGGTCGTTGCCGCGAGCGCACTATGAAAACAGGCGCTGTAGACGGTGGTTGTGCCGTCACTTCGTTTGAGAAATGATTAGCGCATAGACGCATGGATGGGACGACGGGTAGCAGAGTTCAGAATAATATTATCACGCGTGATTTATGTAGATTGCTTGCACAAATAGAATGCCTCGTGAGGCCCCGCAGCGGGGATATACTACAAAAAATGAATACAAACCTTTACTTTTCTGTTTGGATCAAAACGTTACACTCACACACAAAGATGAGCAGAGATAAACGCTTATAAAAAGCACTGGCTCCGATGTTGAACAGAATAGCTTCTTGGGTAGTTGAGATAAGTTGAGTGGTATCTGTACACCCTTGTAAAGCAGTGTTTGCGAAACGATGCTGCTGTGTCTAGCAAACCAGTTCAGCTGAAGGGGACAGTTCGGTCATTGCGGGACGATGACTCATGGCAGTGTGATCATTCCTTGAATCTAATTAAAACCAACGTCTCTGACGTTGTTGTTTGTTGCTTAAAGTTTGCAAAAATAAGTTCCCTTGTGTACCAATCCTAGCGACTCTATCACTCCGCACCATCTGAGGTGTCATGGAAATGCCAAAAAAGAAGATAGATTTGTGATCATCTCTCCCCTTTAACACCTGGGGATCGGCTGTTAGGATGATCGTGGCCAGATTGCAGTCCTCCAAACCAACGCACAGCTGCCTGCTTTACACAACAAAAGCTCTTCACGGCGGACGAAAAGGCTGGACCCGGCATGGTAGGCCGCCCCGAGCGGCCGGTTAGGCTCAATTTTGAGATGTTCCATGTTTTGTTGTGTTCCCTTCCTTCAAAGGTTAAAAAACCGGTTGCTTGAGGGCGGCCCAACCGACCGCGCCGTATGACCGCGCAGAGGGCATACCACTGACCAAAATGGAATGAAAATACCACCCGTAGCACCTTGGTTTTGTGTTGTTTTGTGTTGGGCGAAAAGTGTGAGAAAAGACTGCGGTGATTTACAAAACCCGATCTTCTCCCCCAAGCCCGCAAGCTATTGCCTCATCGAATTTCGATTCCAATTTCTCCTGGCCTTCGCATACCCTTGTGGTCCTCTCGAGCGCGGTTCGGGGGATGAGTTTCGCGTACAGTTCTAATCAAAATCCTGTCAGCCAGCTTCTCAGCTGCTTCTGCTGCTAATGCTTCGATGTGCGTTTTACAACACACGAGAGGGAATAGACGGGAGGTGTGAAAATATAACGAAACTCTTTCCCTTTGTTTCGGTTTGCGGTTGATCGATCATCGAAATGTGCAAAAGTAAGCAGAAAATGCTTCAAAATGGACAGGGTACATCACACATTGTTGATTTCTATTTGATGACACCTGGTAAAAAAGCCTTCTTTTTTCACCCTCGCTTTTCACGCCAATAAATGGCCGGAACCATTTCTCCAGCTTCCAGCCCCAAAAAGTGGCATGGAGGTGGCAACGAGCCCACCGGAACTACCTGCCAGAGCACTCTGAGCCGGCGACATTCGAACCACAAACCACATGGTGAAATAAAATCGTGTCACTGCTACTACGAACGGCACGAACGAACCAGTGAAAGCTTTTCCTCCGCTTTTTACTCTCTACCCCCCGTTCGGCGGCGGCGGTGGCGGCTTGGATGTTTCATAATAACCCCGACCCTCCCCCCCCCCCCCCCCATCCGATACATCATCACCGTGGAGCCGTAATTTGCACCGAATTGCAAAGGTGTGTGTGCCCCCCCGCCGATCCCTGCTGTCGATCGTGTGTCTGTTTGATTTGTACACTTTTATCATTCCACTCACATGTCTTCAGAAGCCCCCCGGCGCGAAGCGCTTGGAGGGAAAGGAAAAAGGGAAGGTACCGAAAAGGTGTTTGTTGCCACCGGTGGCATTACTTTCACTGCCGACGGTTAAACCGCGTTTCGGAAGTTGAGCACCACCACGATGGGCGTCTGTTCCGGGCGGAACACCCCCGTCAAAACTATCGCTTCCGCCGGACTGTTGCAATGCTTATGCTCTGGCGTCGTGTGTGTGTGTGTGTGTGTTTGCTTTGGTGCAGTTTGTGATTGTTATGCGCGCTTGGGTGACTTGGGTGAATTTTTTTTTTTTGTGGGCAGGAAATTGCAAAAGAATGCACAAACATAACGCTGCTTTTAAGCCTTATGTGTTGAGGGGGGAAGACGTTTGGATAACCCATTAAAGAATACCGGCCAGTGGCCGGTTTGCATTCGATTAGCATACTTTAGACGCGCTGCACTCTCTTTCTAGGGCGACTAAGCACACACACACAGACACGTGCATACACGGACACCTGTGTGGGGACACCTTTCCGCGGTGCATAATCAGCGATCAGCGAAAGACAATTTTTTGAAGCGAACAATGACGAAAGACTCCCCGAAGAACTGGTGGCTGCTATTGGCTAGAGCGGAGGGAAGTTGTTAAAAATATGTTCTACTAAGGGGGGGGGCTACCTACTTGATAACCGTCTGCATCGTGGTGCTGGTCATTTGGGCTCTGGGATGTGGTGTGTTTGCTTCTGTCCGTCTTAGCTACGGTTCCACCGATCGGCACACGATCCTCTTACGACACACACACACACACTTGTTCGTCAACACTAGCGGTCGATCGCACCACTGTGCCCACTAGGCGCTGCTCTTTATATAGCCGGAAGTGGCCACGTTTTGCACCACCTGAACACGCCTGATAATGTCACCAGCACCGTTTTCCCCGCGGGAGATCTTTAGCCGCCCCTTTTATCACACTCCTTATGGCACGCAGCGCTGTTGGAGGTTGTCCCTCGGCAGGTGGCTCAACAGATTAGCCGTTCGGTGTCAATGCTATGCGCTGTGCCAAACCGGCCCTCCAAACCGACGCCGACCAACGAAAAGCTCTCACTCTCGCAGCGGTTCGGGGCTCGTGAATTTCTCGGCGGTACGCACACGCAACGCTATATGACCGGGCAGCACCACTTGCACGCGGTAAGAATATGAAAATAAAATCAAATAAATAAAGTCTCACATGCACATAGACACACAAATGCGCACACGCAACACAGTGAAAGAAGCAGACGGCCGTGTCTGCTGCTGCACAAACGGGGCCACGGAAGGTACGAAAGCACGACCGGTTCGCGAGGTCGCACTGCTACGGAGGAACTAAAACGGTTCGTTGGCCAGTGGCGTGCATTTATAGCATCGCGTGGAGTTCGCGCTGTGCCACCCCGCTCACCCCCGGGCGTGTACATCCCACCGCCATGCTCTCTTCTGTTTCTCTCTCTCTCTCTCTCTCTCCCACACACACACCTTTGGGGACCGCTTAGGGATGGCCCCAGTCGCGGTGCGTTTTTGTTTTGTTTGGGGTGGTTTTGCTCTCTCCGTGCTGGTGCTGGTTTTGGTTGCTTGATGTACCTTTCTCTCTCTCTTTCGCTCTCTTTCTCTCTGGATGCTCTCTCTGGAAGATTGTTAACTCTCGCTGATAGCGTGTGCGTTCGGGAATGGAGTCTGTACATGATCATGATCCCGCGCCGTCGTTGCGAAGATGATCTTCAAAGCTCTTTTGAACGATCAGCATAGTTAGAGAGACGGATACGAATCCTTTTCCTGTGGTTTGTTCAGATGATTGTGCGTTGTAAGATCGCAGCAATTGGAATGTGGAAATGTTGTAAGCTAGACATAACATTAAGAATTCTCTAAGAATTATAACAAAAACAGAGCAACGAAACGAGAATAAAGAAATGAAAAGAAAGGCCACCACTTGCTGGTAGATAGCGGCGTACCAACAAGTTGACCGTTTTATTTGCTGGACCGATCTGGTTCGATCTAGACTCGTCGACCAGTTCGTCCTGTCAGCGATCAGTCCCATTAGCGGTGGAACGAGTTTTCGCGCTGTACCAGAAGTGGGTTTGTTTGTTTTTTTTTTGCATCTCTCCCATCTGCATATATTGTTCGATAAATTATTGTTTCATGATCAGCTGATAATTTCGCTAACGGAATTATAGAGAATCCCCGTTAGCCTTTCTCCCACCGGCGTGTCTGGCTGTGTGCGAAAGGACAATCTGCGACAATCTGTGTGTGTGTGTGTATGTGTATGTGGGACGTGTCGTCGGGTGGTTGCGGAATAGTTCGCGGGATAATTTCCCCCCCCCCCCCCCCCGGCCAACCGGTCACCAGGGTTCTTGGGAGCGTAATTATCAATGAAATAATTGGTGCACCGGCATCGTGCACCACTAATAGCTGCGAGTGCGGTCGCCTCGCTGCTAATGAGTAACTGTTGACCTATTCGGGAACTGGAAATGGTTCTGCTGGACCTTTTGCCGGTAGCGATACCCCGTACCCATCAGCGTCCACCACCGCTGAGTGACCGATCAGACGCGCTAAACTGTTTGCTATTGTTTATTAGCGAATGATTAATTAGGTGTGTGCGCGTGTGTTTGGTTGTTCGTTGTTGGCGAAGGATGTGCAAAGGGTGTGAGGTATTTTAAACATCTTTCGTTAAATTGTATGATTGAAGGTAATTGATGTGATATTTACGCATTCGCGCCATAGTACACTGCGGTCCCGATATCGTTGAACGATGTAAGTTATGTAACTGCGTTTGCAATATTTGAATAAAGCTTCTTAATTCTTTAGACATATTTGTATGCCTTTGAAGAAGTGTACCTAAATGTTTGATAATAAAAAAACAACTAAAAATAAAAACAGAAATTTACCTCGTAATGGATGATTTGCTTATAACAGCAGCGTATACCAGTTTTAGTAGAACAGAGCAGGTCATACACAAGCATTGTATGCAAGTTTTCAACATCGTGGACGGTGCGGTATACAATGTGCGTGAAGGAATATGGGAAACCGGCAGCTATTAGAAAATCCAGATATTTTTCAATTTTTACCACCAATGTTTAGCTGCACGTTTATCAAAGAGAACATATGCATCTATAGGCTATTGTACGAGCTGTAATGTATTAATTTTATGATAATAAAATAATATTGTACGTTTATTTATTTGTTTAATTAATAATTACGGCCCGGCCGTATTGTCGACAAATGTCGAATTGTATCTCCGAAGAAGTTTCTTCCAGCGGTACAGCCTTATCCCGGGATTAATCGGTAATTAGCTGTCCTTGACGATTCTCAGTGTTGTGAGTTGTTGGAGCTTCCTACAGTCGTAGAGTATGGTAGTCTTCGTTCGTCGTTCTTGTTCTGCTGTTGCTGTTGCCTTTTGCTGCTTCTTTTTGCAGAGAAAGTCCGTCCGATCGTCTGGAATCCCAACGTCGTTCGAGGGAAGGTCTTCTACATCAAGTTTATTTGTACGTGTCATACGACGAACATTTAGATACGTGAGCAAAATTTTTTAGTGTAATGCAAAAATCCTTGACCGTGCTGGTATGTTCATTTACAAGAATTGGTCTCTCATAGAGTTCACTCCTTTAATTTCCGATGATACCGTTTTGACCAGGCATCCATGCTAAAGAGATCCCGAACGCCTTGTAGAAGATCCCAACATATTCTACGTTTCTTGAAATTAAATTTCTAATTTAATCCTTTTTATCATTTATATTGATCACGTTATCATTAGAATACAATGTCAGAATATTTAATGTCATAGCATTGATATTTATTAGTGAATGATAGCCATTCACGAAAAAAGTGACCCCTTGCTCACGTGTGCACTATTGCTGCACCAACGGTATTTCGGCCAACGATTCAAATACTGAGCAACTGAGCAACGCGCATGACAGGTGCTGTCAAAGCTCCACCGTGTGGCGAGCAGTGTGGCCAGATTATTTTGGCGGTTTTCGGTAGGCGCATCAAAATTTTATCGGTAGTTTTCGGTAGGTTAAAACTCGAAACTCGCTCGAAAGGTCAATAACCGTCGCAAAACGTCAAAAACGACCGTCGCCAGCGCCTCGAAATCGTTGCGAGTTTCGCTCGCTGGCGACGTCGGTTTGCAGTATTTGTGACGTCGGTTTTGACGTTTTGCGACGGTTTTGCGACGGTGGCCGCCAAAAAGCTCGCCTGACCTGCGGACCAGTGTGGCCAGATTATATTGGCAGATTGCGGCGGGAGCACTGTTGAGAACGCAACCATTTAAATTCAATCAATTATTTTAACGATCAATTTCTTTTTACCCTACTAGCATAGAGAATGAAAAAGTGTGCATCTTTTATAAATAATGTGTGAGGTTTGAAGTAAGATTGTGTGAAGCTATGAATTGAAATGTGCGTTTAATTTGCAATAAAAGTGATAAAATATTTATAAACCCAGTTTGATGTGTTAAGGTTTTTCTTTTGATTCGGGTGCACCAAGTCCGTGTAAAGGGAAGCGCACAGCGCGCTAATAAAGAAACGAGCGGGAGGGGGTTTCAGTCCAGCGCTGCGCAACTCGCTGGAATCAAGTGGGGTACCAATTCAGCGCAGCGCAAGCCGAAAGAAATGGAAAGGAAGGGGTATAAGGAAAATACAATGAAACAACGCGGGCGAGCGTTCTTTTCAGTGAGAGCGCCTCGTACATTTTAAAGGCAAGCTATAGAGCGCATTCTTTTCGTGGTAGCGCTCCATCCGCCATTTTCAATTTTTAGCCCAAAACAACGGACTTCGGATCCGATCTTGGGCCGGACCCCCACCGTGTGTTTCTACTTACCCCTCGCCTGAAAATTTCATTCTCTTTGTCTGTCGGGTAAGCTTTAACCGCCGACAGCGAGATTCAAATTCAAATTTAAATGATTTTCTTTGACGAGCAATTCTCGGAATCCACGCAACTGACATTTTCTACTTATTATGAACATTACATTTTAACGGATAAAAATAAAAAGTGCCAGGCAAACAAACGTGCATTAGCGCGATAAGAAACAAATGAGGTTAGCAATCCTTGAAACAGCATCCCAAGCGCCACAGATTAAGCTTAAACGACTGAAAAATCAAATATCTGTAATTTTCGGTAGGATAAATGGAAAATCGGTAGTTTTAGAGCGGTCATCTGTGAATCGGTAGGAATCAAGGATAATGTATTTAGAAGGTTGATTTTTATCGCTTTTGCTGGGCGACATTGTGGGGGACATCTGTCACTTTCTGCATACAAATTTCATTACCCCGCACCAGCCCTCCCCGATTTTTATACCGGAGCCCCCGGAAGAGAAATGTCAAGTCGAGAAATGTCATTTTGCTCTGAACAACTTCACCTTGTCATTTATAACACCTTGGTAGGAATACAGATAAATCGGTATTTCTGGTCACTCTGGTAGCGAGGAGCCAGCACACGCACACACGTGCACTCGCGCTCAGTTGAAGTGTGTAGGGCTGTGCCAAAGTGTCGACGATTCGTCATAGCGCTCGGAGCATTATTTCCAACTTCCTCGCCTGGCTCTGGTCGAAGAGAAAGGCTCATCATCATGAGATAAAACATAAATCCGTGTGCCGTGTGCCGTGTGTGTGTGTATTTTGCTGCGCTGGAATGGTTCATTGCGTTGAAAGCGTTTAAACGACGGCGCCCTAGCATTGCCACTGGAAAGAACGGTACTGTGTGTGTGCGTGTGCTGTGTGTGGCTGTTTGTGTTCGTTCGTGTGTTTGTGCGTGAATCCCCGTGGAAAAAATAAAATTTCCAGCACAACCCCGAAAGATAAGCAAAGCCCCCGTCGTCGTGGTGAGACAGTTTTTCTTTCTGTGGCGTGCGAATGGTTTTGTCCCTGGAGTGGAGCGTTTCAGTGTAGTGCGAGTGCGTGCGTGTGTGTGTGCACAGAGAGTGTTATTTTCCCCATTTTTCTACTTCCACTTAGCGTGAGACACAACACAAAAGAAGGAAAGCTTTATGTGTCTATCATAGCTGCCGCCCCAGTGAAGGTGCTCCACTCTCGGTGTGATTCTATTGTGTTTTCGTAGCTCATTGTGCACTGGAAGCTCGGGTTCGTTACCAGCGCCATTACCACCGTGTCACCGTCGTTAGGGAGGGCCCCCGCCGTCGTCGTCCCTGTTCGTCCGTTTTCTTTCTAAACCTCTGCCAGCGCTCGCCCCGAGACACACACTCGCAAGATGATTAAAAACATTTTCGGCAGCAGACGGGCGAAGGAGTCCGAGCGGAACAAGATCTCCGAGATCGGGCTGCCGACGAACGTGGTGCACGGGATGCACGTCAGCAAAAATCAGCTGACCGGCCATCTGGAGGGCTTGCCGAAACCATGGATCCGCATGATGGACGCGATGATCACGCACGACGAGCAGAGCAAAAATCCGGAGGCAGCCTACCAGGCGGTAAAGTTTTACAGCTACTCGATCAAAAAGAAGGACGCGTCGGAACCGTTCAAGCCGTTCATCACGGAAGATGCGATCCACGAGGAAACGGAATCGATCGACCAGTTTCTCGACCAGAAGAGCACGCACAAAAGCGAAGACTCGCTGGCCGGCAGCAGCGAGGAGAGTGAAGCCGTCCCGCAGGTGCCCCCGCCCCCACTGCCCAAGAAAAGTATGACCCTGCCGCCGAAACCGCAGCTGAAACCAAAGCCCAAGAACTACACCAGCAAGGTGTACAAAGGCATGGACAATCTGCATCTGATCGACCCGGGCAGCAACAGCGACACGATGATCATTCACAACGTGCCCCACCTGACGCACCAAAGTTCCTACGCGATCTGCACGAACGTGAACAACAACAACAGCCTCGACCAGGAGCCGGAGCTGGCCGATGCCGATTTGATACTGCGACCGAAGGAGAAGCTCGCCCGCCAGCCCAAGAGCGACGAGCAGGTCTATCACGAGCTGAAGAAGATCTGCAACCTGAACGATCCGCTCGAGCGGTACGAGAAGACGGTCGAGGTGGGCAAGGGTGCGTCCGGGGTGGTGTTCATTGCGCTGGATCGCAACACCGGCGCCAAGGTGGCGATCAAAACGATCGACATGAAGAACCAATCGTCCAAGGAGTCGATCCTGAACGAGATCAACGTGCTGAAGGACTTCAATCACAAGAATCTGGTCAACTTCCTCGAGGCGTACTACCTGGAGGACGTCGACCAGCTGTGGGTCATACTCGAGTACATGGACGGCGGTCCGCTGACGGACGTGGTCACTGAGACGGTGATGAAGGATCGCCAGATAGCGGCGGTCTGCCGGGAGGTGCTGCTGGCCGTCAGCTTCCTGCACGCGAAGGGCATCATCCATCGCGACATCAAGTCGGACAACGTGCTGCTCGGCATGGACGGTTCGGTGAAGGTGACCGATTTCGGCTTCTGCGCCAACATCGAGGGCGACGAGAAGCGGCAAACGATGGTCGGCACACCGTACTGGATGGCGCCGGAGGTGGTGACGCGCAAGCAGTACGGCAAGAAGGTGGACATCTGGTCGCTCGGCATCATGGCGATCGAGATGATCGAGGGCCAGCCGCCGTACCTGAATCAGGCGCCGCTGCGTGCGCTCTACCTGATCGCGGCGAACGGCCGGCCGGACATCAAGAGCTGGGACAAGCTGTCGGACAATCTGAAGGACTTCCTGGACCGCTGCCTGCAGGTGGAGGTCGACATGCGCGCCTCGGCGGACGAGCTGCTGCGGCATCCCTTCCTGCAGGACTGCATGGAGCTGCGCACGCTAACGCCGCTAATTAAGGCCGCCCGAAGGTTGCTGAAGCGGGACAACTAAAGGAAGCGAGCGCCAAGCACGCACACAACGTGCCCGCGTGCCTGTGCGCTGGTTGCAGGTAACAGGAGGAGAAGGATGGGTTGGGTTAGAAAAAACCGGAGAGGGGGGAACCAAGCAAGTCAAAAGTAGGAACCGTTTTGCCGTATGTGGCTGTGAGATTTAGTGCCTTTTTTAACCCCGCTCTTGTGAGCGAAGCGAGGGAAAGACGAAGACGAACGAATGATTGGGAAACCGGAAAGCAGAACCAGCAAATGGGGGGAGGGGAAGGGGAACGATATTGGTGCAAAATTTGGTTTTGGGGGTGTTTGATAAAGCAGACAGAAGAAGGGGCGGGAGCGGGGGAGTATGAGGAGTAAAAACGAACACCCCGCGGCTCAGGGTTGCGCCATAGCCGCGCGCGACCAACAAAATCACACCCCACATAGTCAACGAGCTTAAAGATAAGGAAAAAGTAGAGCTTACACACTCTAGCAATGCGCTGAATCGAGCGCTAGATCGAAGGGGGAACATCGATAGCTGGCAGTGTCAGCGAGGTAGAGAGGCAGGCACTGGAGGATGGCGATAAGCACAAACTGCCGTCGAACGTTAGCGAGGGCTCAGCAAGGGGCTCGGGCACTGTGCAACATGGTTGGCGGCAGCATTCGATTCGTGTATTAGCTCACTGGCGGCGACACAGAACAATCAATCATACAACACGCATGACCCTTGCAACCACGCAGTGCATCTAGGGTGAAGGAAGCAGCATTATTCTAGGCGAGAACTATAAGTACTAAGGGGCGCAACACAGGATCATTCTCCATTACATTCCACTATTCCGGGCGAAGAAAGTAAATTCCTTTCCATCGCGTTTTTTGTTCGGTCGTTTGGTGTAAGAGAACTTAAACACTCCAGCTTCATTTAAAGGGAACGTTCACTGCCACTTGATAGTTTGTAGTAAGATCGTAAATGTGCATTACACAGCATAGAATGACGTATTTGTGCGCTTTTTGTAGCGGGCCAAGTGGAACAATCCCGCTTTAATAATGGGATGGCATTTTATGTTGCCTTTTGCGTTCGTGCTCATGAAAGGAAATTATGAAAGGCAGCGACCAAAAGCGAGCCAGCGAGACAGCAAAAGAACATCGCTGTGTCCTTGTCATACTGTTCGCGTTTGAGCGGGAAGGGGGAAGCGGTCCGACAGAACGATAATAATGTCGCTTGCGATTAGCCGGAACCGACGGGCTGCTCAAGTCCGTGCCAGTGGGCCGCCGTCGCCGTCGAGGCAAGCAAATGAAATAAACCTTCGTTGTGTCTGGTGCGGGGAAACGCAGCAAACCCATCGCCAGCCCTTCTTGTTCCGTTCCGTTCCGTAACCCCTGGCGGCGAATGTGTCATTGTGGAAGTCTCTCGTACCCTCGTACCAGCTCGTGCGCTCGACGGCCTCGGCAATGATGACGATGGCGAGACGGACTGACTGGTGTTGTGCGGTGGTAGCAGTAGACTCTTCCAGCGGTGTCGATGTCGTCTTCCTGCGCGACCGCGCAAACCCGTATTGGCGTTGAACTCGACTCGGAGTCACCGAGCAGCGAACCATCTCAAGCGCGCAGCCTGATACGCGTGCGATGATGCTGATGGTATGCATTGATGATGTTGGTGGTGGTTGCGTGCATCATTCATCACTGCTTTGTTGCGTGCAGCAGAACGAGACAGCACGTGCACGTAGACGGCGCTCGCTTGAACGTGCACAGAAAGTGCATTCGATCGTCAGTTGCAAGTGCGCTTTGGGCATCGTGTAGTGTAAGCGAGAGGGCAAACCGGGTGCAGTTAGTGCTCTCTGGTGCTGTTGTTTTCTCTGCAGAGTACCAGGGCCCAGAGAAGAGTGTGTGTGGCTGGAATTATTCTATTAAAATTTACATCTCATTGAAGAAAATCACGTTTGGGTAGTGCGGCACGGTGCAGGGTTTGGAGATTTTTGCAGTGAGCATTCCCCCCCCTCCCCTTTGGGTATTGCCTTTGTCGTGGCGGGGCGCCGGTGCTGTACGAAGCGTTCTTGCCTTGTCCCATTAACACTACGATGCGATTTTGTCGCCAAGAGAAGCTAACAGCTAAGAGCTCTGTCGTTTTAGCAGAGTAAACTTGTGTCTTGTGTTGTGTACGCGCCGTGAAGGCAAAACAAACCTCCTAAATCCGGATGAAGATGGCACGGTTTAGCCTTTTGCGCTACCGTTCATCGCACCCGTGCGGACGTCCTAAACGATCGTATCGTTGCAGACTCGGCTGCAAACGACGACGTATCGTGTCGCCAGCTGGATTGAAATTCTTCCCAAAAACACACACACACAAGAGCAACGCATCCGCAACGAGCATAATGTGCTACTACCCGCTGCCGCCTGGACGGGCAGACATACGACGACATGCCTTATGCCCCTGGGTAGACATACATGTGATGAAGAAAACCCGGCGAACCGAAGCAACAAAAAAAGAGGGAATTTTTATGCTCGTTTTATGTGCGTTATAAAAATAATTTGCCCCTTCACATAAGTGTTGATATAAATGGACATTTTCCCTTCGGAGCTACTTACTGCTTCGCTTGTTTTCTCGCAAGCTGTAGTAGAATAGGCGAATGTGCAGATGGAACCTTTTTTACGTATTGGATTTAATATTTGAAACATTTAAATCTCAAGAAACCACCGGCTCCTGCATGAGAGTGAGAGTGTCGTGACCGTTTGGAAAAGGTAAGAATAAACCTTCCCGGTTATACCTATGACTCATCATTAGCGTTTCATCTAAAATACCACCATTAAAACCCACCAACTTTCTTCAACATACCCGCGCAACAGCGCCGTGTCCACTCAGGGAAGGTGGCGAGAGGGGGTTTGGACAACCGGCAGGGCCGCCTCGAGACGACGCTTAGCATGGTTTTTAGCTGTGGTTGTATTTGTGGATGATTCATCCGCCGAAAGTCCAGCCCTACTATCGAGTTTGTAACACGAACGGTACACATGGGCGTGTGCGATGTCGTCTACCTCAACCCTCTCAAATGAATTAAATCCACAACACTATTCAGATCCCCCCCCCCCCCCACACCCTCGGTAGCAGCAACAACACGCTGATAAAGATGTGCACAATCACGGGTGGAAAGGTTGAAGGTGAGAAATTCAATCTTGCCGTGAGGAGGGGGGTTTTGAGCGATCGGTTTCCCCATCTTCTCGCGTTCTTAGAATAGCGCATGTGTTGGTGCTAGTGCTGTAAAGAAATGTAAATACAATGTACCGGGGATGCAATGCCTACCAATGTTCAATTTATGAGTGAGGGTGCCCGCGTTTGAATATCGTTTGAACAAGTGGAGGTTAACTGCGGTGGTGGGCCTTGACCGAGAGAACAATCACCGTGCCACTGTTAGGAAAGGAAAAGAAGATCATCTTCTGGCTTATTGCTTTTATTTGTGTAGAAGTTTTTTTTTTTCTTCTGGTGAATAAACTGTTCCCTTTTGGGGCCTTTGTTTAGCTTTAAACAAACAAAATTGCGCGCACACTCTATCGTCACCGGCCTAACCGGTCCGATGATGGCAGGTGAAGAGCGATTCTTCTTTTTACACCGTTTGCTAGTACAACACAATTCCATGGCATGCTGATTACATGGTGCGCTTTGAAAAAAAAACGGTGCTTTAATGTTTCACGCCTCGCGGCAGCGATAATCACAGCGATCGGTGTACGCCAAGCTGACACCACGTGCTGCGGGGAGGAAGCTACTGTAGCTGTGGTGGAGAGTGTGTAAGCACTCGATGTCTATCGAAATGGACGGTTACGGCACCGTATGGCCCTGATGATGATGATGGTGATGGTAGTACCCGACCCATTTCCGTCTCACGAAACCCTCAAAAAGCTGGCGAGAATCTTTAAGGCCGGGCTACATTGATCGTACTCGCAAGCGTAATTTCGATTTTCACTAGCGCATCTGGCGGCGGCTGACCGAAGCATTTTGATAAACAATGTGGAGCCGCTCCAGAAAATATGTTATTTTTCTATGTTTTTTACTTTAACTGGACTGGAAAAGCTTTGTAATTGATAGACAAACATATTGTGCAAGTATTTCAGCCGTTTTCGCATAAAAAAACGGTGTAAAAACTAATTAATTTTGAGATCCAACACGACCATTCCCCCGACGACCAAAAAAAGCTTCCACCAGCCGCCGCCAGATGCGCTAGTGAAAATCGAAATTACGCTTGCGAGTACGATCAATGTAGCCCGGCCTTTACGGTCGTAGTGTACCCCCGCGTATCTTGGTGATGAGATAAATTAATTTGACCTTATGCTGCTACCTCCACCTCAATGTGTTGGGTTTCCAGTACTCCCTGAAACACCAACAAAGCTCTCCAATCGTACTATTGTAATATCGTACCCGGTTGTGTTTCTTTAGGGAGGTCGTCGTGCGGGATGAAGGAAGTGTCAACCGGGTGTGTAAATCGGGCAGGATGAATTCACACTTCCGGCTTGGCTGAAGTGTTGATCACGCTCGCACGAATAATGCGTTTGTCATTCCTAGGGGGGGGGGGGGGGGGGGGGGGGTTGTACACACTATGCAAGACCCCGTACAGCAAGACCCTCAGCAGTAGGATGGATGGGTAATACATGTATTGGCATTTTTCTTCAATTTCGTAAAACCACCTCCCTCAACCTGACCAAGCGCGCACCGTGTGACCGATTTGTGCGATGCCATTTATCAACCGTTATCAGATAACACAAGTATGCATGCCCCACTCCCCCCTCACAGAGCACAACAGGTTACATACAGTTGCAGCGCATCCCTTCAGGGAGGGAGTGTCTTTTGACAGTGTGTGGGGCGAAGTGCTAACAAATGAACTCTCCATTTCCTTTCGGAAGCACTGCGAGAGGTGTGAGCTACACCTTCCCGCGTATCACAGCAGAGAGAATCACGTTACGTTACGGACACTTCCGGTTGCTTCTTATCAATATGGACGGACATGAATTCGCACTCTTAGGAAAGCGATCTGTTGGGCGGTGGTGTGGACGGTGTTTTAATCTGATGCACTGGTGCATCCTGTGGCAAGACTCTCTTAGTAGAAGGTGGTAGACCCGTGATGCACGAACCATGCGTAGCCTTAATCAATGAAACACAATAATGTTTTAATATTGCCGAAGGGCAGCCATCATTTGGGCTGGCAGTGTGTGAGGTGCTCAAGCAAGGCTTGAGTACATTCCCCACAGTCAGCGCGCGCAAGTTGATTGCCTTGAACAGTATTTGTGGACGCTGCTGCGGCGGGTGTTGGACCACTTGCAGGGAAGGGGGTTTCCCGATCGTGCACACTCACACTCACACCAGCTTGTAAAGCCACACGAGGAAGCCGAAAAACTCCCAACGCCGCAACAATACACCACGCAACACCATATGTAGCACATGTTTCGCATAAACGCCATCGAAAACCCTCCAGAGAGAACTAACATGAATCGAATTGCTAACGTCTTCCGCGTGCCACCTCCCCCCAAAGTGCCTAGCCACCGCCCGCGTTACATATTAGGCCCTGATAGAGACGTTACGTGCTTTGGCCCCCCGTACGACACAAGAAAAGCAGCCAGCACCACCCTTCACGCAACTGATACTTGACACTGTACTGAAACACATGAACTTCTTGCGTCTCTTTTGAATTGTAAAAACTGAGGAGCGTCTGCATCTGCAACATCGTCCATGTACAGTGTAACACTATCCCAGGCCATATTTAGGGTTTGACGATCGGAGAATTACCGTCCAGCAGATTGTAGTAGGGGCGGTCCATTTGTTTTGAGTATGCATTGAGAAGGTCGGTCGGTCAGCAGCCGCCAGAAGGTGGAAAACATTTGGGAAAAGAAGTATTGTTTAGGGGTGCGTGTTTGAATTACTATTACTACATTTTGTACATAGAAGAGGGCCGGAGAGGTATTGATTTCCATTTAATCGAAATGCATCCATCGTGGGCAACAAATCGGCAGCATGCGTTTCTGTTGCTGTTTTACTAGTGTAAATAAGTACATAGGCCCCCTGGCAAACAAACCATCACAATCAATCCAGCCCGACCGATAACGTAAGGGTACTCTACCTAGGGCACTTACAGCGAGAAAGCTTGCTTCTTTTTTTTAATTCGTATCTGATGGACAAACATTCGCACCAATGCGGTAAATGCTTTTGAATGCTATTTGTTTTTTTTTAATATAAAAAGCGCATGTATTTTTATACGTATTACAAGGTTAAGGAAAGTGTGTGTGTGAGTGTAACCAGGTAGGGAGAAGGAGCCACATTACATTACCAAGCGCGCACGTAGCGTCGTGCTGCCAAGCACCACTGCATATGTATCAAGCATTTAGTAGGAATGATGCAGTGATGATCTTTGGGGGACATTGAATTACAACATTCTTTTGCAGCATTAGTCGGTGTAAATGAAAGTGCGAAACGAATGACGACGGTGTGATAGGATATTATTCGGTATTAGCTATGGATGTTTTTGAAGTATTTTCCTTCTTTCATTTTTTTTTTCAACGAACGTAACAACCGCAACCATGCACAACCATTCACACACGTAAATAGCATTCGATACTGGACATTTTTGTAGTACTTTTTTGGCAATATTGTTAAACGTTTTATGTATAGAATATAGTTTGTGATAGGATGATGTAGCACGGTTTTTTGTTATTACACAGTGTAAAACCATCCGAAAATCCGAATCGCAAGAAGTAGATGTATGTATCACACTGCTGGTAAGTTGATCTTTTAATTTCACTTTTCATAAAATAAAGCTCCAGTTGGAGCTTGAATTTGTTGGCCATTACGCTTTAAGCTATCCCTTCACAGCCAAACATCTTCGCGATATTTACCCTCCTTCTTTAGCCTACCAATCAATGTCTTGATCGCATCCCTGTCCTCTGCTCCCGGTGCTTCGGCAAGGATGTCGATCACGGTTTCCGTTATCTGCGGCAAAAGAACCTTCGAATCGCCGCACACGTACAGCGTCGCGTGTGGATTGTGGATGTTTTCAACAATTTTCGTACCATTTTCCTTCATCTGACTTTGCACATACTTATGCCGTGCGTTGGGATCGCGGGAAAAAGCTTCGTAGCACGCGTCCAACGCGCCCGTTTCCAGATACTCTTCAACTTCAGCCTTGCAGAGGTAGCCACGGTCTCGATAGCGAAATCCCACGATCAATTCGGCTCGACCAAGCGTTTCGCCTTGGGCGAGGGCGTCTGCACGCAGCTGAAGGAAGGACAGATACGGTGACATTCCCGTGCCGGTCCCTACCATTATAATGTTTCGCTTTAGATCGCGCTGCTCGTAGACAAAGGCACTGCTCTGGCGGAAGTAGAAGTGTACCGTCGCTCCTTTACCTAACGCTCTTAGGTGCGAGGTGGTAATGCCGGGATTTTCTGCATGGTGCGAGAAGATAAATCGTACCGTTGTTGGGGTGGCCCCCTCGCGGTAAGCATTGGCTATCGAGTAGGGTCGTGGCATGAGCCTTGGAAGATGCTCTATTAGCAATGCGACCGTTGGACGACAGGACGGTACTAGTTGAAGCAGTGAGATGATTCCTTTTCCCTTCTGAACGGTCTGCTCGTATGCAGCGTTTCCCTCTTTGGAGCATAAAATTTCCAGAAAGCGGCGATCGTTGTCGTCGGTAGTGAATGGTGTTAGCGAACGAATCAGAAGCTGCAATGCGATTTCCAATAGTTTTAATGGTTCGTTGAAGTTTAAGGTATTTGCGGCACTACTGCACTTACCTTCTTGGGAACTGCATGCAGATCCAAACACTCCTTTATCAGCCGTCGGTAACTGACTACAGCAGGCACAAACGCCGGAACCTTGGCAGCTTTTTTAGTTGTCTTTTTGTCGATACCTACTTTCCAAACGACATCACCTTTGGACAGCAGATTCAACCGGGCAAGCAGGAACTCGACGTCGGCATCCGTGTTGTAGGATAAAATTCCTATCGTGTCACCCGGCCAATGTCGATGGCCTGTGTCAGGCGGATAGCTTAATGTTAAATCGTGCACAGTTTTCACATCTTCACCTTCAACAATGGTCGTGAGATTAGAAACACAAGCTTCCAGAACATTGCTCGCTCCAAAGGGTTGAGTCACATTCGCCTGCAGGTGAGCTACCGGCAGTGGGGCATGGTCCTGTGAAACAGATGGAACAGATTGAATAAGGTGCTGGAAATATTTACGGCAAGAGCGAATATTTACTGTATTTTCTTCCAGGACGATGTAACTGGATGGTAGAGCGGGTAGCGTTAACTTTTTTCCTTCAAATTCTAGCAAAACTTCCGTAGACATGGTGCAAGTTTGGAATGGTCGGGCCGATTCACGGCTAGAAAACGTAAACAAAACAAAACCACGTTGCCTGTCAAACCATGACCAGTGTTGCCAGTATGTACCGATTATCCGTTTGCATTACAACACTTTGTGATGTTTTTTTGCGGAAAACTCTTTGAAATAAACCTAATGGTATCTAAAAACTTGTACTTAAATCAACTCATAGGGTTTGATAATGTTCCTTACATCGATGAAAATTCGTCCAATATGGAAATTTGAAAAGAGAAGTGTTGCCAGCACGCGTTATGCGATGCTGGCAAACTGTCAAAGATGGCAGTCCTCGCTCGCATGCGGTGCAATGTTGTTGGTAAACTGCTTTCGCGAGAAGAGCCAACAAGTGGACTCGTTTGCTTGATAAAACTGTTCCAAACAGTTAAAAACTCAATTTGAAGCCAATTACCTCGATTCGTACAGACAAAGCTCCAATATATCTGCTGCAGAATGGGACGATTCGGGCCAACGCATCGTAAAATCCCAGTTCCAAAGCGGCATGGTGTTCGCGATCCGCTTAAACGGCTCGCTGAGAAGGAAGCTTCGTAAGTAAACAACAACGCATTTTGTTAATAAACGATAAATTTACATAGATTTCATTTCCATCCCACTTGGCAGCATCAAAGATAAGATAAACAATCCACCGAAGGAGCACGATGTGCAAGAAGTGTCGAACCGTTTCAAGCGATTCATGGCCATGGCCAATGAAGCCAGCCAGCCAAATCAAAAGACCAGCCGTTCCAAGCAAAAGTCAAAACTACGCATAGGCAGCACGGTAATCGAAAAGCGTCCCCAGGAATCGGAGGAGGAGTTCCTGAACCGTGTCGGAAGGGTGCAGGAGGACCGCGAGGTAGAGGCCCGGATTGGTACCAAATTTGGCGTGGAGGTGGAACACGATGACAAATCCGGTGCAATTCGTGTAGTTAAACGGAAGGGCATCGAGGTGGATGGTATGTTGCAAAAAATAAGCGATGAAAGCTCGGGCAAGACTAGCGCGAAGAAAAGTAAGGCGGCAGATGCTGCCAAAACGCGCAAAGCGCAGTTAGCGGAACAGAAGGCACTGAAGAAGCAGAAAGCGCTAGAACGACGGCGAGAGGAGGAAGATCTGCTGCTGAAAGAGTTCCAGTACGAACGGGTGCCGTTCGGCGAGGTAGTCAAGGAACCGCCATCACTGCACACGCTACCCCGGCGAGCCACCAGGGAAGGTGCACCACGGGTAGGTTGAGCCTTATTCACACGGCAAAATCGGTATCGTTTGAAATGATCGTTGTTTCTCGTGCCTTTTCAGCCTGGAAGCAAAAGTCTGCTGCTTAGCTCATTGCTTGGACAAAAGCAAGCGGAGGAAGAGGAGCCGGTGCTGAAGAAATCGTCCAAAAAGAAGGAAAAAGAAACGAAAGTAGATCTCAAAGGAAAGCGCAAGAAGCTACCGATCGCGGCGAGAATGAAGATTGAACGGGAGCAGCAAAATGTCATAGAAATGTACCGGCAGTTGAAGAAGAAAGTGAAGCAATAAAAAAAGGGGTACGCCTGAAGCCGACGCTTTCCGACGGTTTTGCTATGCTCAGGTATGTTACTTACTTTGGTATCACATCCAATTCGAATTAACATTTTAAGCGGCAATGGGTAAATGGTTTTGGCAAACAACCCAACATTCACCTAGTGTCTGTCCGAAATCGTTTATTACAAACTAATCAGCGGTTGTCAGTTATAAATATGGGATTTTCTGTTTTTATACATGCAATGACTTTTCTACACACGGGCGTGAACCTATCCGTATCAGTATCGTATCATCGAGTAGTACAGATACTTGCCCGTCTTTCGATACTCCGCCAGCAGATCGGCCGCTTCCGATTTCGGCATCGACTTCACCTTGCTCATGCACGTCACTATCGTGTCCTGAATGCGGGGCAACATGGTGCGCCCCTCCCCGCAGAGGTACAGCTTGGTGGCGTCGTCAAGCAGCAGCTCGACCAGCTCCTCCTTCCTATCCTCGATAATGTCCTGCACGTACTTGTACTGGCTGTCCTCGTCCCGGGACGACGCCACATGCAATCGATCCAACACGCCGGCCTGCATGAAGCCCTTCAGCTCGTGCTCGTACAGATAGTTGCGGTCCTGGTACCGGCAGCTGGTCAGCAACCAGGCCGAACCCATTTTCGTCTTGCGGGTGGAACCACCCTTCGCCTGCTTGCGATACTCCAGGAAGCCAATGTACGGCGTAACGCCTGTCCCGGGTCCGATCATGATAATGTTCCGCTCGAGATCCTCCTCGCGATAGTTAAAGACGGGCTTCAGCTGCCGCAGATACATGTACAGATACTTGTCCCACTTGCCCGGATGCAGCAGCTTGCTCTCGAGCATGTGCGTCGTAATACCAACTTGCCCATCGTTCAGCATTGCAAACGCGATGCGAATGTGGTTCTCCCGTCCGTAGCTCGCTATCGAGTACGGGCGTGCCTGGAGCCGTGGCAGATGTTCAATCAGCATCGCTAGCGGAGGTCTACACGTGGCGACGTACTTGAGCACGTGCAGGAAGTTCATTTCGTTCTTCAGAATCAGCTCATTGTACAGGTTAGAACCCTCCTTCGAGGCTAGGATTTCGAGCAAGCGTTTTTCACACTCGTCCGCCGTACAACTGGCCATGGCCTGAAGCAACCCCTTGCGCGGCGTAATTCGAATATCCAAGCACTCCGACAGGAGGCGCCGCGGCGTGACGTACTTCGGCACGTAGTGGGGTAGCTCGGGGTTTTTCTTCTTGACCGGTTTCGCCAGCTTCACTTCGTACGTTTGGTCGGCCGATTCGAGCAGATGCAGCCGGTCCAGCACGTAGTCCACTTCGCTGGCCAGGTTGTAGGTGAGGATGCCGATTGCATCACCGGGGAAATATTCCTCTTCCATATTCTGCAAAAACACAAAAATATTCAGACATTTGTTAGAGCGTGTTTTCGATTGACCAAGCACATGTTCAGCTCACCGGTGGAAGCTTTATTGCGACCTCATACACTGTCTTAACGTCGTCCCCTTCGGCCAGGACGCGGTAGTGAAGAATGCTTGTTTTGTACACATTGCTCGACCCGAACGGTTGCCGTGTGGTGCTCTGCAGATGATCCGAAGGCTGCAGACAGACAAAAGCAAACACGGAATGATTAGGAAAAAAGGGGTCCGTTACCGTATTTCCTATTGCAAGCTCTTACCACTTGTCCGCTTTCGGTTGGATTTGCTTCGATGAAGGATGCAGGGAGTTTGGGGAGCGTCAGGGGTGTCGCTTTGAACTGCTCCAGAACATTCATGTTCGTGCAGTTTGTGTTGATGGCGGATTGGACTGGAGAATTGGTGATTCTTTCTATTCGAGTCGAGATCGGTCGCTCTCTGCGTATTAGTTTATCGTAGCTATATGTTCGTTCACTTGCGCGGTGTAAATATCAATTGCAGTGGGTTTCATCGGGAAAAAATACACTTTTTTACACTTTCTTCACTGTAAACCGCCTATGCATAACCAAATCACACTACGTATACGTCCATCTGTGTCTGGAATTTGAGTTCGGCGTAGTTAAAAACATTCGTTACACAAAAGAATTTAGAGGTATATGCGTCAAAACACAAATACCATAAAGTCAAATACGTTTTTAATTATTGTAAACTTGGAATTAATTATCAATGCTCGGCCAGGCGAAATACGACAGTGGCGGACGCGTTGTTACGGCAGCTTTTTTTGTAAATAAAATCAGCGAGTGTTGTGTTAACCTTGGCCAAGGTGTACAGAAGGCTGAACGTCAACGTGACAGCGCATTGCAGGGGGTAGGAATTGAATTGAAATGTATCATTCTTACCCCTGCAAATAATTTTGATCTGCATTTTAAAATTGCTGTTGCTGGTGGGAAACGAAAAAAATAATCAAAATACCGGATTTGCTCAAATTTACGCGAGAATTTTAGCAGTGGAATTAAGTGTCTAGATGGTAAATTTGAAAAATGTAACTTTGTTCCTTTTTTAGGGTTCCCGTATTGTTATTTTGAGCACAGTCACCAACCAAATATTTGAAAGTTTCGAGAAATAAATAGTTCCAGTATGTTATCTTTTTCAATCATATTTTTATCATTAAATTGCTGATAAATGTCGACTGGTAGAATTAGCCATTTTGCTTCTGCAACGTTATTTACTAGGTAAACCATTTCATTCGATTTCGGCAGTAGCATTGAGAATTATTACGCTAAAGGTAGTAAATGTGCCCAAACCGTTTGGTGTCAAGCATTAGGCGTTATGCGAAATTAGGGGCGAATAAATAATAAAACTACAGTCTTCTGTACAGTTTATTATCAAAAAAGGCGCTTATCATCATCCAAAACCGCCGAACGTCAGTCATAACACTCTGTTTACAATCATTACTGCCACTTTTTAATCTAATGAAGGATAATTGAATTATGTTAACAATACTAATGGCATCCAATGGCTGGAAGCTCCTCGCGGAACTTCATTGCGAACGCGCATCTCCCCTTGTCCGTTATGCACGGCGAGGAGAATAAAAAGAAAATTACGCAAAATTTTATCAAATCAATCAATCAAGCTTCGATTGCACCTCATTCCGGCTGATTGGGCCGCGCCGGATGCTGCTGTTTTGGTCGGCGGAGGAGCTATGTTTTGTATCTTTTCCTTTCAAGCGTTATACACTCAGTCACACATGATCTTGCTCGTTCGATCTCTACCAACATTTCATCCATAATCCACGTTCGATCCGAAGCATAACTCACACACACATGCACACACACGTGAAAAGTGAAAATGAAACCATTTGCCAATTATCTAATTGATCGCCGAAGATGGATTGGATGATTGTTTGTCTCCTCCTGTTTTTTTTTATTATTGTACGATACAATCTCCAAACTTATCCAACCGCAGCATCCATGTGTCGGACAGAGCTTCATGTATATGGAAAATTGTATTAAAATGACCCACCGACAAGTGAAATAGAAAGGTATCGAAAGGGTGCGAAAGAAAAACCGTAACCGAGAGTTATCTACACATCCAAGGGATGGCAGGGGGGATGTTGCGCTCGGTTTGAGTTGCGCATTTAAGCGATAAGGGCTGGCAAACATCTTCAAACATCCGAATTACCGATGCCACCGCGCCACCGTGTATGATCGGATGATACGATACGAAGGGAAGGATGGCATAGCGGGTGTCTTTGTGTTCGAGACTACTACTACTACTCCTGACGTAACGGAACAGGGTAGCTACTGAGGCTCAGTAATGGTCAACGTCAGCGGTCCAACGCCCTCGGTCCGATGGTTAGATGCAGATTCATTCGAAAGGGCTCACACGCGCCACAGGTCAACCGGGAAAACTTTCAACCAATGTTCCGTGTCGATCCATCCGAGATATGATGTATTGATCTTTCCAATTAACTGATGATTTTGGACTCTAGGCTGTACGTTGATGTGTACTTGTTGGTGCAATCGCCCTGAACGAGAAGATCCTGGACGAGATCTGAAAGATCTTAATCCTTTTATTTATGGTTTAAATTCCCATAACTAAGAAAGCTTCAGATA
Source organism: Anopheles coluzzii (assembly GCF_943734685.1). NCBI lineage: Eukaryota > Metazoa > Arthropoda > Insecta > Diptera > Culicidae > Anopheles > Anopheles coluzzii. Next base: position 10,187,142 of record NC_064670.1, on the reverse strand, counting down.
GAGGATCAATTCCAAATTTCCTTCCCAGTTTAAACATACCGGTATCTTCCACTGATACATCCAACCCTGAATGTGTGCTATTCCAGAGCGAAATAAATTACTGAGTATGTGCTACGCACTGCTAAACCCATTTGGTGCTACTACTTCCCATTTGGTTGTGCAATCAAGCTGTTGGCCGTCGTCGTTCGCGGCTAGATGTGTGTTATTTTCGTACCACACCAAGAACCAACCCACGCATTAGACGCACCGAAAGGCAGCGGCAAAATAATTGCATCAAATAAATAACCCGGCGAAACACGCACCGAATAAGTGAAGTGAAGTTTTTGGCATAATTTGGCCAGCGGCAGGAAATGTCTATGCATCTATGCTGCTGAGGAAGTAATGGACCGTGGCTTACAATGTGATGGGGTCTGGAATTATTCTTTGCCCCCCTTCAATTCAACCTTCAGCATAGTGGAGGTTTTTCTTGGATGGTTAATTTAATTAATGTTACACCCTTATTTAACACAACGCCACAACGCGCGTGAGCTTATAAAACGTGTAGAGAGCGTATTTAAAAGCAATCACTTTCATTTTCCACCATAAGCTGTGTTGTTTACACCGCGTTATGATTGGAACCATACAATGCATTTATTATCGGTGTATGTTTATCTAAAAAAAGACATGTGTATCTTTGAGGTTCGTGATACAAGCCAGAGAGTTGGCAATTCAATTTTGCGAAACCGTTTGGTTGTGCGATGCGCGATCATTATCGTCCCCTTCTTACCTGGGGCTGGATGACGTAGTGCGAAAATGTGAATCAAAAATCGAAAATTTTGAATTGTTTTGATGAGTGAAAACACACTCACATAAGTCTTTTAGTGAGCCTTTTAGAGTAAGTAATGAATAATTTATACGTTATCGTTTAATGTGACTTTCTTCACCAGAAATGTTCAAGGCCATCAGAGCCTCAAAGTGGAACAGGGTGGGCAATTAATATAAGAAATTTATACTGGCTCTAGTGGCTTCTTTGGCACTGCAAGCGTATTTGTTAGCCGATTCTTCTGTTTGGCGTAACTTCTCCTACTTATTCAGTGCCAACCAGTCGGAAGGACTGACTATTCTATGGACGGTCCATTCTACATTCTACGTCTACGGATTGACTACGGGTGGACGGTGCATTCTAGGTTGTTAAACCCATGATTGCAATTAGATTACCAAGTTCTTTTTATTCGGACGCTCTTTGCGCTATGTGTCACTTAGTTTCCCTACATCAGGATAGAGAAGGCAGTCCAGTAAATGTAAGGATCGTCTTATCCTTTTCCATGAAACTCTTCTTCTTCTTCTATTTGGAGTAACGTCCTACGCGGCCTATACAAGCTTTCGAGACTTAATTCATTACCACGTAGCCGGATAGTCAATCCTTGCTACGGGGGGACGGTCCAACTATTGAAACTATTCCATGAAACTATTACATCAGAAACCAAGTCCATGATCTTATATGCTGTGTCTTGATCTTTACTTGTTGCATTAGCCAGAGCCATAATCTGTTAGTATCTCAGCGATTTAGATGATCGTATCCCTTAATCCATCCAGGAAAGAAATCAGCTAAATTTGCTGTCTTGATGCTAGACGAATGTAATTCGGCACGTACTTTTGATCGCATCGTTGATCAACATAAATAAATAGCCATTTTTGCTAGTTACTTCTTGCCGCCATGCATCACATTGCAATTTCGCTTCCAGATTTGCAAGTAACTCCGAGTCGCTGCTGTGAAATAGTAGCAACGATTGCTCCAATTTCATTCCTATATCATAAGAATTGGGTCAGCAACGAAAGAGAACGTGATACAATTTCCTGATCCAAGATCACTATCATACTCTCGGGTGTACGTGATAAGATCCCCAAGGGAGATCCAACCAACCGCCAGAGCGGTGCGACGGATACACCGATAGTCTCCAATACGGTCTCTCTATTAACGCCGTGGTGGCGTTGAAGTAAGCATAATTGCAATGCTGCGCCGTGATCATAACAATCGAACAGCTCCTAAGTATGCCAGAAAGTACACAACATTTTGGGCAAATGTTACGAAACGCCTCTCCGCCCCATCATCATCATTATCATCAGCATCCCCGGCAGAGTAATCATTAATCAAGTGCTACTTCCCCTGAGATAAGCATTTATCGCGCGCGTATTATTGCACTACACCCTGCCGGGGGTAATGTGTTGTTTGCTTCCTCCCTTTATGTCCGAATGGTGTGCACCGGTTTGAAGTATGGACAGTGGAACTGTTCAAATGGGTGGCGCTTACGAGGCCCCGTACGGTGTAACGAACGCTTAAGAGATTTAGGGAATTAGGAATCGAATTGAAGTCAATCACACGCGCCACACACACACTATCAGTGTGGAACGTCCGTACATGTTTTCATGCACCAGTAGTGAACGGTGACCAGCCGGACGGCGGCACCGTTAGCGGCTCTGGCGCGACAATGCGCGCCGTGCGGATGCGCCACACGCCGCGGATTGCGCAATAGGATAAGCAGCAGCAACAGCAGCAGCAGCAGCCCTCATGTAATCATGTGCATCCCTTTGGCGCTAGTTTTCCGGCTGGACGGGGAAACGTTTGTTTGGTTGGTTGGTTGGTTTCTTTTTGTAGCTGCTGCTGTTGCTGTTGTTTGGTTTTCGCTTTTTTCGCACCTCGTTTGGTTGGGCACTCCGTTTGCGGGAGCTTTGCCGATAAGATTAGCAAAGCTACGACCATCCCGACCATAATGTCCGAGCGTTATTTTCTTATGATTGAAGATGCCGGAACCGTTTGCTTTTTCTCTCTTTTGTGGCTGGGGCAGAAGTACGTGGTAGAGTAGTCGTCTTACGAGGGCTTCAGTGTGTGTGTGTGTGTGTGTGTGCAAAATTTAACGATCAAACGAAACCGGGCGTTTGTTTGGAAATGGGGCTTCCTTTCGGGATGAATTTCACGCGTTTTTAAGAGGAAACGAATTTAAGTTATCTTATCGAGAGGATGCAGTGCCGTGCGTATGGGTGCAGTCGAAACAATCGAACCAACCCTTCTGCACGTACACAGCTAGATCGCGATCGCGATCGCGTGAAGCAAAACAAACAAAACGTACGGTGCTCGTGGACCCTCGAAGTCTACGCCCGGGAGCTTCAAACCAACCCCGGCAACGAATGCACAAAACAATCGAAAACAACAAAAAACAAAAACAAAAACCCCCTTTTTTCGCGGTTTTATGACGCCTTTCTTTGGTCTGCGGAAATGGTTCAGGATGGGGTGGGCACCCGCGGACTAAGGAAGTTCAAGTTTTGCCGGGCGCACACTTACCCGGTCAAATTTTGAATCGCAATGTGCGCTCGCCGATCTTTGTCGCAGTCCGGAACGGCTTAAAAGTCGGGATGCTCCGCTCTTCTGACACTTTGTTTTTTTTCTTTCTTGGGCTTTCTTGGTCAAATTGTGGTTTGTGTGTGTGTACTTGAAGAACTGTGATCGCACACTAGGCGATCATTTGCATGCGTTCGGCACGGTGAGGATCGTGTGGGACATATAGCCAACTCCTGGGGGATTTGAAGAAATAGCTTTTATGGTATATACATTTGAGGATGAGAATAAGTTAGGAGTATGAAACCTGAATGATTAATTCAATCTAAGAAATCGAATGATTGCTTAAAACACTCCAAAATGATCTCAATGTTCGCCCAACTATGAGCACAACCAAACCAAAGGCAACTTGATTAAGATCACCTAGAGAAGTACATAATCCAGTCTTGGCCATTTTCATACAATTCAACATGATTTTAAGTTAAATAATTCAGCGCAGTTCAGTTTCAACTATGAACATAAACTGGAATGCCTATCAGTCGTCCGTACTTAAATAGCATTGATTTGTTGGGCCTGTAAACATGTTGTTGAGAGGTATGCTCTTGAGTGTTAAGGACATTCTGGACGATTCGTGAAGATATCGTGACTGTGATAAATCCATCCTCTATGAAGGGAGTAATCCTCAGATTTCATTGGAATCTGCAGTTACGATGTAAGGATATTTGCCTGAGAAAAGCTGGATCGTTTCGTTTAGTAATTCGACGGACGATAATTGCATCAATTTAGCATCGGCAAAGGAGCACTTCAGCAGGGATTATATTCTCGTATGAAAATCATTTTTTTAGCAATAATTATGCACCCCAAACACTTCCACTTCCACGACCACCCAACCCCCCATAGTGCTGCTGGACGGTGGTGGAGTCATCGCTTTCGTTTTTTTCGGCAGCACGTGCCGCTCGGTGTGTGCCGAAGTGGTCACCCCACCCGGCCGGTGAAAGGAACTGAACGAACGAGCAAACCAACGAACGGGAAAAACTATCAACCAGACGAGGAGAGGAGAGGGGGTGAGGTTGCAAACTGTACTGGTTGGTGCGTGTGTTTGTGCGGGGAAAAGCCGAAGCAAAGCGAGAAGCAACCGGCAAGCATTGTGTAGTAGTTGCCAGCAGTGTGCCATTTCATTTCATCTCCCGTTTTTCACATCCAATCCAATGCGTAGTAAGCCTTGCGGAACCTTAGTAGAGAGAGAGAGGTGGTGGTGGTGGTGGAAAACGATCGAAGCAAAACAAAACCCGATGAGCGAAACCGGGCGAAGACAGCGGCGCACAGCTTGCTGTGGTTTGGTTTGGTTTTTTGTCTCGTCCTACTGCTGCTGCCGTTTTTTTTTTATCTTTTTCGCACGTCCAAGACGAACCGAAACGGGAGGAAGGCTTGTGCCGTTGGTTTGTGGGTGCATCTATAAAAATGCGCCCGATCGAAGTCGGAAGGCAGCATTAGCGATTTGTCGGTTCGATTGATAGGACGGTGGTGTGGTCTAGTACATCTCTCGGGTTGGTGCGTTTGCAGTTCGTTTGCAGTTTGCAGCTCGATGCCATTCGGTGCAGTTTGGTTGTTTCTGTAACGCGTGTTTTGTTTGCAATTCGCTCACTATATTACCGCTGTGCAGTTCGCTCGTTGCTCATAATTAACGCCGGAAGTGGTGCTACTACTACTACTGTGGGGTGGTTTGTGATTGATACAGATACCGAGAAAAGTGAACCAACGCGATTTGTTGTGCTGTTGTGTTTCGGTGCTGTTTGAACAACGTTTTCCTGGAGTAATTACATTTGTGGTATGTAGAGTTTAGTGTAAATCATGTTTTCGATTAATAGTTGGAACGTAGGGACGTTTCCTGTTGTAAAATAATGTTTAAAATGAAATATAACTTCCCCTGTTGCGTTGGAGGCAATTTTACGTCTTATTAGAAAATTCTAGTTTTAGCTGTTACTCGATGAAATAAGTTTATTTAAAGTGCTTTATGGTAATATTTTATTTGTATTCAAATTTTAAGTATTGGAATCATTCAACCGACATTAGATCATGCAAAAAGCTCATTTACGACTAAAGTAAAATTCTTTTTATTTAATTGCTAACTTTATCCATTTTGTTGGTATAATAAAACAATCAACTAAATTGCAATACATTGAAAACCGTTTGTTAGGGAAGAAGTAATTGTTTACAAATGGCAAATTTGTAACCCAAAATGCATTGCCACAAAGCAACGATCCATAATGCCGCAATTAGTTCTTCCATTTTGGCTGTATTGCGTGTGTGTTAAATCAACTTAATTGAGCACATTTTAAGTATTCAATTAAAAAAACGCTTCCTTCTTCCTCGTTCACAATAGATTTGAAGAAAAAAAATATATCATTTCTCAGTAACAGCTGTGTGTTAGCATGATCAGCTTTCATGCGATCGTTCCGGCTCTTTCCGGCTGTTTCGCACCACCCAAAAGGTGCGTTTTGTAACATAGTAATAACGGACCATTTTAGGGAAGGTGAATCATCATACATCGATCATCGGGTTGATCAGCATTACTGGATCCTCTTCCCCCCGATGGAGATCGGTAGCGATCGGTGATCGGCGGGGAGTGTTGTTGTGTAACCGTTTCGCTGCAAACCAACTAAACTCTCTTTCTGTTTCTCCTTCCCCACCTTGCATCTATTTTTTGCTTGTTGTTGTACCACCGGAACATGCATCATCAATCGCCAAAAAACAAAACACTGGCCGGCTTTTCACCGGTCACTAACGCTTTTCAACGCATTTCATGGCACGTCATAAATATCGGAATCGGTAGCAAAGCAAAACCAAAAAAAAAAAAAACTCATCGCAAAACGCAAGCCTGAGGAACTGAATTGGCACACACAAAAAAACCTTTGCCATTTGCGCTAAGGTAGTTAGTGGGGAAACGGCCGGAATTTGGCGCCCACACCGGTGACTTCCGACCGCTTTCCGGGGGTGCCGAAAAAAAAAACAAAATTAAGTGAAGGAGGCCTGTGCAATGTACACAGGTGAAAGTGCGAAAGTCCATTACACTCCGGACACTTGTTCCGGTGGCTCCTCTTCATAGGGACTTAACAATCATCTCTAACAACGGCCATGCACTGATTGGCATGAGCTGTTTGCTAGGTTTTTTGCCTTTAAAAGATGGTTTTGAAAGGTTCGTCGTTTGTTCGTTTTTAAATGATAAACAATGTATTGTACTTGTTTCATGGCACTTTACAGGGTTTTTCCTGGAGTTCTCATAGCTGTGGGACACTTTATTGACTCTTTCTTACGTGAAATTAACTTAATGTAATGGGAATTGGACTCTATTGCATCCTTGTTGGACAAATCCAATAGCAATTTCCAATGCCCTTGTCCAAAAAGGGTACCATAGAGACCAATTTCATCATATGAAGGTACAATTCCTATACGAAAGATTCAAGCAAGTGTCCCACAACTATGAGCACCCCTGGGAAACCCTGTAATGCGTTTAAAAAAGCTAAAACGTGCAATTCAAACGATCATTCGACAAGCGTATTAGTCAGTCGTTTTAAAATCACCGGAAAGGTGTGTTGTAAGGCAAGCAAAAACCGCCTCATACCAACTAACTGACGTCAAACTGTAACGCCTAATTTCTCCCGCTTTAGCACCTTGTTGTACCTTGCTTCGTGATGCTGGCCTTTTTTTATTGTTTTATTTCGCAAAGATTTCCATTTTCATGTCCCCCACTCCGTCCTACCGAATTGTCCGGATTGTCCAGGGCTACCCCATTTTTGGGCCGTCTGGACGCTGGTGGTAGATCAATCAAAGCTAATCGAACCAGTTCCACCCGATCGCCATATAGCGTCCGTGTCGATCGATAATAATGATATAATGTGTATTGTAACAATACTGTTATTTTTTTGTTTTTTGTTGCTTCTTTCGTCTTTTGATGTTTTATTACACTTTTCATTATGCAACCCTGGCCAAAAGTGGGCCCAAGATTAGAGCGCAGTTTTGGTGGTGTGGCGAGGTTTTGGGTGCAGTACTACACACGATCGGTGTTTAATTGATTCGATTTCACGGCCCACTAAGATCGATTATGCGGACGATTTAGTAGTAAAGCGGTTGGGCCGTAGGGTTTATTATGGCTGTAGGGAATAGTGAAGAGAGCCGCTTCGGAACGCGCTTCTTCAGTGGTTTATTCCACTTGTTTTTGTAGGCATTTGTCTCTTTGTGAGGACAAATAATAGCCAAAACAGCAAACAATATGCTTTCCACCACGCGGGAAAGTGTACACCGATAGACACGTTACAGGGGGAGCTTTCGATCTTTACCTAGCCACGTTGGGCACGTGTGATAAGTAACGGTAGAGCTTTAGTTTTTGCAATTACGGGTGAAAATCAGATTTATTGTTGCTCTGTTTCTCTCTCTCTCTCTCTCTCTTTCTCTCTCTCTCTTTCTCTCTCTCTCTCTCTCTCTCTCTCTCTCTCTCTCTCTCTCTTCTGTTTCAACACTAGTTGAGGCTTGGAATTGATCGTATGGTTTAAGCGTGTTTGTGCAATGAAGGGCTTAAATGTACTACAATGATCGTTCAAATTACTTTTAAAGGCAGTGTCTTTATTTACCATTTTTGTGTCATTTTTTGAATTATTAAAAAATGATTTAATTTAGAGCCGATTTTTGGACAAAATGTGTCAGTGGTAAAGGCAAAGATTACAAGGTTTTTCCAATAATTCTCATAGCTGTGAGGCACTTTGTTGGCTCCTTCTTACTTGAAATGAACATAATCTAATGCGAATTGGACTCTATAGCACCCTTGCTTGACAATTCCAGTAGGAAACCAAATTCCATGGAATGAAGTTCTCTTCCTGTAAGAAAAAGTCAAGGAAGTGTCCCACGACCATGAGAACCTTTGTAATCGTAGAAATTCAATTTAAATTGGTTTATCTTTCTGCAATTATTAATTTAGTAGCTTTAATTCATTTATTTCCTCAAAGTTTAAGCCAACATTCGGCACGGTGACACGGTGGACTGTCCGTGAAAACAAATACTGGTGTAATCATATTCATGCTTACAAAAAAAAAACCCATCAATCAATCATGATCTTACTCATGTAGTTGTAGCTATTAAATCATTCGCAAAATCGTGCCATAATTCCTTGCCTCTCCTTGTAAAATCCCCATCCCTCTTTCTCCACAAATCGTACACGAAAAAGCAAAAGTAACACCATTGCGCAACTTTCCGGACATGCATAAACGAACAGACACACACACACACGCGTACACGAACCACATTTTCGCCACCTTTGCCCGCCACCACCGTCGAGTAACGAGTTCCGTTTTCGGTTTGCATTTCACTTGCAGCTTCCGCAGAGACCGTAGCGTCGCGACTCCTAACGCCATGAAGTCCGTTAACGTCGCCCTCGCCGTTGGATTGGTGGTTTGCCTGATTGCTATCGGTATGGTATAGAGAATTCCGTGTGCATACACACACAAACAAAATCACATTTGCATTTACTTAATTTCCGCCACGTTTTTGTTTTTCTCTCTCCTCCTCGCCGCGGGTAGATGGCATCACGGCCCGTTCGACCGTCGACCGCAAGAAGGACTACGACTACGAGTACGAATCGGGCCTCTCGGGTGGCGGTGGCGGCGGCAGCAGCAGCAGCGGTAGCCACCTGTACGGTGGCAGCAGCTACTCACCGAAATCGGGCTACAGTGCCGGCAGTGGGCTCCGCTCGATCGCCCAGGGTTCCGCCGATCAGGCCAACTCGGCCGTCGCTAACCAGCATGCCGCAGCCAAGCAGGCTGCGTACGTGGCGCAGAACACGCTCGCCCAGGCGGCTTCCCAGGCGGCCGCCACGGCCCAGGCCGCCCTCGCCGGGAAGCACGTGCTGCTGCAGGGGCTGGAGCAGCAAAGCCTCGAGGCGCACCAGGCGCTCGATGCCGAGATCCAGCAGCTGCAGCAAGCGAAACGATCGGCCAAGGCGGCCCAGCACGCAGCCCAGCAGGCGCTCAACCACGTGCAGGTGCTCCAGTCCGCCCTGAACAATGCGCAGGTGGCGGCGGAACACGCACAGCAGAGCGCTAGCGAGGCGGCGGCCGAGCTCGCCTCCCAAACGCAGATGGTCGGTACGGCCAAGCAGCGCGTCGAGGCGCTGGAGGAGCAGCTGAATGCGGCCCGCGTCGACTTTGAGGCAACGCAGGAGGCGGCCCACAAGGCGGCCGCGTCGGCCCAGGAAGCGCAGAACAATGCGGCGGAAGCGGCAGCCCACGCCGCCATCCCGCTCGTGCACGTGGCCCAGTCGATCGATCACGGCAGCAGCCACACGCTGCAGGCCAAGATCGGTAAGGCCGGCCCGAGCACGAAATCGTTTGGCAAGCAGCACCAGCAGCAGCACCAGCAGCAGCAACACGAGCTTGCGTCGTCGGAGGATGAGATTAACAGTGGGGAGATTGAGGTGGCGGCCAACCACAACTATGGCGACTTTCAACCGTCCCAGCAGACGTTCAACTTTGCCGGATACTGAGCATGATCTTCCTGTCGCGCTCCTCCACATGCCCCCGTCACCCATGCCCGCCGCCAACCTCGTACAGCAAAGATCTATGTTTTAATAGAGCCCAACAGCAGCAGCAGAAGAAGAATAAGAAGAAGAGACGAAACATACACACAGCATAGGACAACACAAGGAGGGGAAAGAATGCGTACGACGTGTATTACGAAGAAGTAGCAGCAGTGTCCAAGATCAGTGTCAATGTGCGAGCGCCCGCGCGCAATCCAGCTGAAAGTGAAATCACATTCGAAGAGGGTGGGGGGGGGGGGACAACAACCGGAAACGGATGCCGTAATCCCGGAAGGTTTGAGCTTTCACGGTCTCTTACTCGTTCGCACTGTCCTCGTGATCGTGTGTGCTGGCCCAAAAGCCGGTTTGGTAAGTTTTTCCCGCCTCTTCACTCTCGATCGTTGCTGCTGCTGCTATCGATATTGTCCACAAGGCTGCGCAAGCTTCCCGGTGGACAATGCGGACACTCCCGGACAGAAGATGCGATCGCAAATTTTGTATTTATTTATGTAACTATATCTATAGCGGATCCGAGAGAGATAGAAAGAGAGAGAGAGAGAGAGAGAGAGAAAGGCGCCGTTGCAGAGACGCGTAACAGAATTAGTAGATTGTATATTGGTTGTGTTTTTTCTTCTTCTCTCCCTTCATTCCAATTTCCATTTCGTTCGCACTGTTATCATCATTACCATTCATTATTACTACTACTACTTCTACTACTACTACTACTACTACTACTTTTGTTGATATTGTTTTGTGTTTCCTGTTTTCTCTAAAAACTAAGATGATTGTGAAACGATTTAGTGAAATAAATGAATGAGCTAAGTAAGCAACAACTCAAATTCGGCTTGAAACGATCGTTTTTGAATTACGGACCCTTCGCCATTTTGTCCTGCCACCATGAGGCATTTTGCTCCACCAATCGCACGAAGGAAGTGCTATCAATTGCTTAACCTCTCCAATGCAACCACCGTGTGAAAGAAAGAGAAAACACTAAACATGGCTTCCTTAGATACTAATGAATGTCCGCCATGTTCCCTTTTTGGCACGGGCGCCATTGCGGTAGGTAGTTTCATATTCAACCAATCAGCGAACGTGCGAGAGTGAGTGAGAGAGAGAAAACGATGGTAGAGCAAAATGGGAGGTTACTACTAGCCGGGTACCTCCTTATCGGGATGTTCTCCTGGTATTACTTTTGGGGGTTTTCCAGCGCGTTTCAGCGCGAGAGGATCGCTTTCACCCACACACACACACATACACACACATGAGAGAATGAGTATCCTCCTATTGCTGATGCGCTCCTGTTACTTCAACAGCACTACAGCGGGTAAATTTCGGATTCCGATCGTGCGAGAAAGAGAGCACACAAACACATACACTAAAATGGCTTAGTGTATCCTCCTTTTGCGGATGCTCTCCTGTTACTTCAACAGCATTGCAGCTGGTAAATTTCGGGATCCGATCGTGCGAGAAAGAGAGCGCACACACACATACACAACTAAAATGGCTACTTCCCGCCAAATGTGTCCTCCTCGTGCGGCTGCTCTCCTGTTACGTTAAAACGGACAGCTCCTCCCGTCTGTCGCTTTCTGCCCGAAAGAGAGAGAGAGAGAGAGAGAGAGAGAGAGAGAGAGAGAGAGAGAGAGAAAATACGTTTTCGGTGCAGCTGTACCCGTGTACTGGAGATTGTTCCTCTTCGCTGTCTGCTCTCCTGGTTGAACGTAGCGAGCCACTCTGTGGTACTCTACAGGGTGGTTTTGCCGCGTCGACGGTGTCACCATAGCAACGAGTAGAGGAACCAAACGGCGTGACATGCTTTCTCTCTCTCTCTCTCCTTGCTAGTCTCAAGGATGCTTGATGATTTCGGATACGAGCGAAACAAAAACAAACAAAAAGAAAACACAGCAAATGTTTAAGTTTTTCATTTTTTCTCAATTTTTATTTTAATTAAAAAAACTAAGTGTATTTATACTTTTATGTATCAATAATAGTAATTACAAATATTTTCTCCTTTTCTTTTCCGTAATATACTTTGTTTTTTCTTCTTCTTCCTTTTTCTTCCTTTCATTCGCTGACCCACACACACACACAACAGTTCTCTTCTTCACGCATTGCGCCCTGCATGTATAGTGTGTGTGTGTATTAATATGCATGCATGTGTGTGTGTGTGTGCATCTTTAATAATTCCTTCTTTATCCAGTGTCGCACTCAACACGCTTGTTTTTGCCAGTTCTTCTTCTTCTTCGCGGGAATCACGGATATCTGTGTATGTGTGTGTGTGTGTGTGTGTATGTATGTGGGCATCTGCCAGTTTACTGCTGTTGTTTTTTTTTTGCTGTATTTTTTATTAGTTATATACTTGTGTCCTGCGGATGGAGAAAAGATTTTCCTCTTTGCTCTTCTCCACACACTACGCTTGACAGTGCACCCAACCCTCCCACCCTTCTACTACAAGCATTTCCCTTCTTCGGTTGTTATCAATTGTGTGTGTGTGTGTGTGTTTTTGCTTGTTTTCTACATACATATAAGGGGCAAACATCCACAATTCCCGGGGCGCTTTATCAATTTTCCCGCTTTGTTTCTGCTGCTTCTGCTGCTGCTGTTGCTACTTCTTCTTCTAGTGCACCGCGCGTATACTATTATACACATATTAGAGGACTTGTTAGGCGTAAAATTATTACAGCTGTTTTTCCCCCTCCCTCCTTTTCCCACCTTAACCATATCTGGGTGTGCTTGCTGCTGCTGCTGCTGCTGACACACACATCCATTCATTCTCGCCTGCCAGTTTTGGTGGCATTCGTTCATTCATTTCGTCCCATTCATTCGTCTGTTTTCACTCATCTCACCTTCCTACTATTTATCGTCCTTCTTCTTGCACGTGGAGTCGCCCACGCTCTATGTTATCGATTTTTGTTTCCCTATTCTTTTGCGCTTCACGGACACACACGCGCAGTCACACATTTTCTCTATTGTTCCTACAATTTGCAAAGGGGAACTTTTCTACATTTTCCTCCATTGTTTTTTTTTGTTTGCTCTTTCTTTCCTAGTTGTCGGTTCTACAATCATCACCAATCAAAGCGAAAGTACTACTAACACTACCACTTCCCTCTCCCTCCTCTTCCTTTTTAGTGTTTCTCTCTATGTGTGTGTGTGTGTGCGATTGTATGTTTTTTCTCCACTTTTGTTTGCTTCTGTTTTTCACTAGAATACTACTAAACCCACCCAAGTCCACAAGAGTACGCGTGTTTTTGTTTGTTTGTTTGTTTGTTTGTTGTGTGTGCACGTACTGTGTTTTCCTACTTTTATCTCTACTACACTTTGCTTTACCTATATAATAATAATAGTTATACACCGCTTGTCTGTATGTGCTTTTGTTTGTTTGTTGTTGTTGTTGTAGGATCTCTGCTTTGATCCTTCTTTTTGTAATAAATATTTGCAACTTATGTTTCTCTCTCGCTGTCTCTCTCTCTCTCTCTCTCAAACGCTCCCCCGCGTGTGCCCACAGATTCACATACGCTCCGAAATTCACTCCAATGCACAACACACCAACACACACACACACACACACACACACATCCGCCCTGTGTGTGTGCGTGCTGCTCTCCTATGCATGCGCCTAAAGGGATTACATTTTTAAAAGACACAAAGCGATTTTAACTTCATTTAGTGCACACCACACTCTTTCCGCGTGGTTTTTTTGTGTGTGTTTTCATTACAACTTATTTGTGTACAGCTTTGTTTTCTTTTGTTTTTGTTTTTTTTTGCATCCTGTTTTTTGTGTCTCCAATACCAATCGTACGTACAACACTTGCACGTTCGTTTCATATTTCCCCCCTCCCGCTATAACTAACCTACAAGGGTAATTAAATTATCGTTCTTAAACTAATCATCTTAGCACAAGCACTCACTTTACTATTTCACATATACAAACACGACGATCCGATACGATCATGCGCCCTCAACACACAAGACATAGAGCATACGGGCACAGAGACAGGCAGGCAGGGGGTGGAGGAGAATTGTCCAAATAAATCTGCAAAAACCACTCCATACTATCCGTCAAGCGCATGTTGATGACAAACCCACCCCACCCACCACGTGGTTCTTCTTCTACTACATCACCCATTTTGCAGTTTTAATAAAGCTTCCTGTGCGTGTGCGCGTGCGCGTGTGTGTGTTTATCGAATGTGTGTCCTGCTTCTTGAATCCTTCTCGCTTCTCGGCCCGTTACTTCCCTAGAGTTCGATGCTTCAACACACAACTTCTTTTAGCGTTTCTTGGTTTTCCTCGTTATGAAGCAAATATTGTTTTTATCCTCACAAATCTAGCACACAACAACAACAAACAGCACATTTGCTTTACGAGTGATTAACGCAACGTAAGCGAACATTTACAGTACAGACAGACAGCGCCGACCCCGACCAAGCACAATAGCAATGAAAGGAAAGTAAACCATAGTGTCTGTGTGTGTGTGTGTGTGTACACATACATACACCACAATGCACGTGCATACACACCACAGCGACGGGGACAACTTCTCCTCCTCATTTCCGGTTTTAAAAAGGGGGGTTCTAACAAAATCACAGTGAGTGTGTGTGTGTGGTAAAAAAAAGCATGATCGTTGCTACTCAGCCTTCTGTACAGAGCACAAACCGCACGCCACAGAATGACCAACGAATAATGTTAAACATTGCAGAGATTCTTTTCCATACAAACGGGCTTAAACAGGAGTGGAGCCGGGGCTGATCATCATAAGCACCACCACCCACGAGACACGATCTCTATTGGAGTATCACATCCTGCTCCAAGACGACAGCCGAACGCGCAAGAACGCACTGTTTTGGAGGGAGGATTTGCTCACACCAACGCTCCTCTCATCGCCGAAAGCCCACCACAAGCGATCGGAAACAGAGAGCGAGAGAGAAAGAGAGAGCCAGGGTGTGTTGTGTGCCTGTTATCCCTGTCCCCACCTCCTTACACACAGCACGGGAATGTTGCGTTGCGTGTCTTTTCGCCTACTCTATACTCACTCTCTACTACCTGCTATTACTTTGCTAGAGTACACTACCCTACCTTTACTACTACTACTACTAGTGCACTACAGTGCCTTTAATCATCAAAAGCTCAACGATGCGCTGTCCTGCTTTTTATTCCTGGTTTTCCCTCTTGCACGCGCGCACACACACGCTCATACCTAAATAATGCTTTTACTGCTTATTATCCATATATGTACATCATACACACGGCACGCACCTATCCCGTTCTTAAGCGTTATACACAATTACTAATTACTTTACTATACAATATCTCATCGGGCGCAATACAGAGCACACGCACACATACACACACGCACGCACGCACACACAATCGTGTTGTTGTGTTGTTGTTTTCCTACACTTTCCCCGCATTTTGTTGTAAAACTGGATCAACTATGTAGTACTACACTGCGCTGCGTTGTAACACATTTCGATTAATCTATGCTGCCCCAATTCGCTCCTGTTCTCGGACCTTCTACACATCCCAACACACATACACGTCACATTTACGCTATCTTCTGCTTATTTGTTAGCTTAACTATTTACACAAAATCCCTTCTTTTGTTTGTCATAGCAAAGGGAGGAGCGCCTTTGGAAGAGTTCCTTCTTTCCCACACTCTCTCTCTCTCTCTCGTATAATTGGGGCGCGCATGGGAGACAACAAGATGCACACAGACACACACACACACACACCATGCGCACTGTCTGTTTTTTTTTGCTTTGTAAGTGAGAGTATATTTTGCTTACATTTTCTTCTATTTTCACTATATAATTTCAGCAGCAGCGGGGAGTGTTTTTTCAATAAAGAAAGAGCTCACATCATGCTCTACACGCACACACACACACCACTTCTACTCGTCCTTTCCATTTACATTTACAGGTATCTAACTCGATTGTTAAAGAGTCAAGATACTGCTGACTGCTGCTACTGCTGACTTCTGTACAAACTAAAAACCCTGCATTCGGTGTAGACTTTACGCACGACGTGTGTTTGTGTAATTGTTGTAGCGTAATACTTTCTCCCGCTCTCTCTCCCTCTCTCTCTTAGCAAGCACAAAGTAATTGTGTTCTATTCTTTCTCCCATTTGTGGGGTTCTATTGTTGTACCGCACTTTTCAGCTAGCGGTAAAAATGGGCATTAAAACCAAAGAAGACCTAAAATGGGAACGCAACATTCGTCCTGATCTGATCTGATCGTCGACGATCTTCGAAACAATCGTTATTTCTTCCTATACAAGCTACGCGCTGTTACGGCTGCTGCTGCTGCTGCAGCTGTATTTGTCATGTGTTTTAAAAGTTGTTGCTATACACCTCACTGCTCTTGCCACTGCTGCTGCATTAATCCATTCGACCCTTTCGTTTATTTTGACTGTACAATGCATAATAAAAAAAACCGGTATTTCAGAGAGAGAGAAATATAAGAAAAAACACACACACAGTTTGATCTAAAGGCAATGTAACACGCACGCAATAATCGTATCTAAAAGACAGATTTTGCACATTGCACGAAAGAAACACAACGAAAGCGTGTTAGTTGTCCACTTGTGGACAAATACAGAACACAACACCAACACCAATACCAACAAATGCACTCGGGGGGGTTGGCATACATACACAGGCAAGTTCCACCAGTGTCCTTCGCGAGAAGGCCCCGCGCGGGGTGTTTCGTTAAATTCACCACAAAATGCAGTCCAAATTACTTGTTTGTTAATTTACATTGCTCGTACACACTCGCTCGCGTGTTCTCGAATGTGTATCGAGCTGTGGTGCGTGTGTGCGTTTGTGTGTGTGTGTGTGTGTGTGTGTGTCCGGGCGAGTGTTACAGTGCCTAATAGTTGGATACTGTGTTGTGTTGTGGCTGTTTTAAAATCTAACTCCCCTCCTGCCCACCGCCCCCCCTACACCTGCATTTTACAACTGTAGCTACCAATGAAAGTATCCCCCTGCTACCGACCCCGTTTAACCTGCGCCCCCAGGTGTGTGTGTGTTTTGTATTAATTCTGCTCTTCCATTTTCCTCTTTCACTTTCCTCTCTACACACGCGATTTCAGTTTGTTTTTCTTCCTTTTGTTGTTGTTGTTGTATGTGTTTGTTTCGTTTTCATGTTTTCATGTTCTCTAATACAGCCGCCGCCTCTACTATTATGCTACCCGCAAATTTTAAACCTTTTTCTGTACGAGTTTTTATGTGTTTTGCTTGTGTTTTGCTCATATCCAATGATTCTTCCCTTCATACATCGCCACGCGTGCGTGTGTGTGTGTTCCATTTCATTTTGCTAAATATATATTCCTATAAATATATATATTCATATATGTGTTTGTGTGTGTGTTTGTTTGTGTAACTATAAATAACTTTTTGTGTCAGTGTGTGTGTGTATATATATAAACTTCGATATACATGACGATAACAGCCGTACGTGTACCACCGTTAACCGTCCACATGCATTACAGCTTCTGCTGGTGTAGCACTACTATCGAGCTTCAGTAAGATACATTCCGCTTCCACTACGACGAGGCGGTTATCGGATGTTGCGAAGACGGAGCCACACTGGCGGCAGGGGAGGTTGCTGCTGCTGCTGCTGTAACGGCTGACGGACTCGTGGGAACGGTATTACCACTACTACTACTACTGCTGCTGCTGCTGCTGCTGTTACTACTGCTACTGTTACTGCAGTTACTGTTGGAGGTGTTGTTTGTGGCTGCTGAACCCGTGCTAGGGTTTACCACCTCCGTACCGATGCCTGCGGGCGACGAAGTGCCCATGTTTGCCATCGATGATGCACCATGTTCGGCAGGCGTGGTCGGCGACGATGCACCGGATTCCTCGTAGCTCGGTCCGGCTGGGGAGGAGGCATTGGCGGAGGCAGCTTTACTGTCAGCGCTTTCGTTAGCGGCAATGGTGGCCGAAGGCGTCGACGGCGTAGCAAACTCGTCCGATGCCGCCTGACCATTCGTTGCAGCTGTCACCGCATTACTGGCGGCGCCGTTCGGCGTGGACGCGCTGCTGTTGCTTGCATGCGTCGCACTCGGAGAGGAAGGACCGCCGGCAATGCTGCCACCGTTCGTGGACATGCTGGAGGCAGATAGCAGAGCCTTTGCATCCGTCGCTCCACCTTTCGCTTCCATCACGGACGAAGCGGTGGAGTTTGCAGCCGATGCTGCTGCTGCTGCTCCAGTAGAAGACGAGTTGCTGGCGGTGAATGCTTTGCCGCCCGATTCGATCTCCATCGTCGTGAGCGGACCCGTCCCCCGGGAGCACTGGTACAGCACGCGGGAAATGATGAGTGCCACCTGCTGGTCCAGTATGTGGCTCATCACCAGCCCCAGCAGCCGTTGCTCCTGCTGCATGAACAGCGGCCGGTTGTCCGGATGCTTCGCTAGGTGGAGCAGCGTACCGGCAGCCCTCCGCAGCATGTCCAGGCTGGTGCCCATCGAGTCCGGGTTGTCGCGCAGGAAGTTGATGCCGTGCTGGTTGGCAACGCCCAGCGCCGACTGTTCCGCCTGCTCGATGAACGCCACGAGATAGGACACGCACGGTGACTGTAGCGCCACCGTTCGTGCCATCGAGCTGTCCGCCGCCGCCAGATAGTGCAGCAGGTTCACCGAAAACTCGCGCAGCACCTGGTCCTCGTTCTTGCACAGGTGGCGCGTCAGCACCGAGCACAGCTTTTCCAGCCGCGAGAAGGGCGGCGTCGCGATGACCAGATCCACGTTCGCATCCGTCACGCACAGCTTGCAGAGGGCTTCGAGGGCGAGCCGCTGGGGCGACAGGGCCGCATTCGGACCGAGCGTCGGGAACGGATCCTGCCCGTGGGCCGATGGGCACACCGCCCAGTGCAGCAGCCCGTCCAGAATCGGGCGCGAGATCGGTTCGTCGAAGCGCGACAGGTCGAGCTGGCCGGAGATGTTGGCCGTCGCCACCAGCATGTTCTCCCGGATCTGCACCAAAAAGTCCCACCACCATTCGTGCTCGCCCTGCAGGCTGCTGCACGAGTCGGAGAAGTCGGCATCCTCCTCGCGGTCGTAGTTGCGCGTCTTCTTCGTGCGCAGCGGGTGCTCGTGGTTGAGCAGCAGCAGCTTGCCCAGTATCGCCAGAAAGCGGGACGATTTCGAGAACTCCGTCTCGTTGTTCGGCAGGAAGGTGAGATTGCGCAGGATGTTCGATATGGCGACGCAGCGCCGCGCAAGCGCATCCTGACCCTCGGTCACCAGGTACAGGCTCGCCTCGTCCCGCGTGTAGCACTCGTCCTCGTAATCGCTCATCCGGCGCCGCTTCAGCACACGCGCCGGATCACGTACCGTTTCCGCAATGTCGAACGCTTTCGTCGCTACCTCCGCCGACGTCGTGGTCGCACTGTCCTCCTCCTTCTGCTGCTCCCCTGCTGCTGCTGCCTCTTCATCGACATCCATCTTTTCTTCGGAGGATTTTAAAGCAGCTGACGGGGACGGTGGCGGCTGATTTGCTTCCACCTTCGGCAGCTTCTTCTGTTCGGGGTCGGGCGTGGTCGACGTTCGAGACTCGCTGCCGTCCCGGTGATCCTTCGCTCCCGCTTCCTGCGGCCCGTTCGACAGCGTCGAGGACTTTTCCAGCTCCATGTCGATCTCCCGACAGTCCGCATCCATCGGCGACGGGGCCGGTGCGGTGCCGCCCTTTGTGCCGGCGGCAGTCGTTTTGTCGCCCGTCTCGCTCGCTTCCTTCTCCTCTGCTGCCTTCTCTTTCTTCACTATACAGTTCTTAACTACTTTGTCCACCAGGCCGCTATCACTCTTCTCCTTCGCTTGCCCCTCCTCCTCCTCGCCACTCTCGCCATTCATCAGCCGGGCGATGTGGTGATCTTTGCGCGTGCGTAACGTCGGCGTAGCGGCCGGCGACAGATGCGGGTCCTCTTTCCTTCGCTTCGGCGGCGAGAGCAGCTCCTCCTCTTCCTCCACCTCCATCGACGTGGGCGGCGCTTCGTCGGACGTGTTTTTCACCGTCGCTGTCGTAGCCGCAGCGGCGGCACTATTCTCGACCGCGGCGTTCTCCTGCTGCGGCTCTTCGCGCTCGTTTTTACTTGTACACTTTACACTGTTGTTGTTGTTGTTGTTATTGCTGCTGCAATTGTTATTATTGTTGGCCGCCGCTATCCGCTTGCCGTTCCGACCACCGTTCGCCTTGGCGGCCTCGGCGTACTTGGCGCTGGTTTTGATGTACTTCGCAAATGGAATGTTCACAAACTCGGCCCGGAACGTATCCATGATGTAGTCGTGCGGGTCCGGATCGGTGTGGCCGGCCGTCCACGGGTCGCCCCCGACCTCGGTGTCGCGCTGGTACTGGTAGTCGGACGCCCGGTCCCAGTCGCGCCGGTGGTCGAGCACAAACACGTCGTCCTCCGCCGGATGGATCTTCACCGGGCGGCCCTTGCGCGACGTCATCGTGTAGTTCGTGGTCGACGTCAGTATCAGGGTGCGCTCCTCCGGGTTCGGTGGGTTCTTGACCGCGCCCAGGTCGAGCTCCACGCTCGAGTCGCACCGTTTGATGTTGCGTCGCGCATAGCACTGGGCGCTTCTTCGCCTGTCTATCGTCGCGCCGGTGCCGTTGCTGGCCGCTTTACTATCACCACCATCGCGCGTTCCGTTATGGTGCAACGACGCATCACCCCCCTCTGGTAAACCATTCTCGAGCTTCTCCTTCTTAATCATGGTGGTGGTGGTGGTCGTCGTCATCGTCGTTGTCATCATCGGTGACGCTGGCTCTAGCTTGATGGTCGTTTCGGTAGTGGTAGTGGTTACGGCGATCGACGACGATCTATTCCTACCCGTCGCCTCTTCCTCCCTTTGCGCCTCCTCGCCTTCCTCATCGATATCTCGCATCTGGTCGAGCAGAGCGGCCCGATCGGAGCCCTCCACGCTGAACCGATTGGTTGTGCCCTCCCGCTTGCCACTCTCGAACATGTCGCACAAGCTCTTCTGGAAGTGATCGAGCAGCAGATTCAGCAGCCCCGGCAGATGCGCTAGGCCAAAGTAAGCCACGGAGGAGTCATCGAACAGCAGGATGTTCAGCACGTCCAGTGCCCAGGTACTCTCCACCAGCAGCCCCGACCGAAGGGCCATGAATATCCGCCACGCATCGGTCTGCCCGATGTCCAGCTTCGTGATGCGCTTTCTCCGGTACAGTACGGGCGTGGTCGCCTCCACACTGTCCGACGGGAACACGATGTCCCGCTTCTGCTGGACACCGCCGCTGCCGGCGGGCGGGAAGTTCGGACCGGCCTGTTGCACCTGGCCACCGCCGCCCTGCACCGTTGGCTGCGTTTTGACGGCAACCGCGGGCGAAGCGTTCGGGACTGGCGTTGCTCCTGGCGTGCCGGCGGCACTGCCAACACTGCCAGCCACGGAAGGAACACCGCTACCGGGCACTACTACGCCGCCGCCGGGGGAGGGAACGACGGGCGGACCGCCACTGACGGGCACGACCGGTCCACCGGCGGCTCCTGGCGCCGCTCCTGGCGGACCACCGACAACGCCCGGCGGTTGCGGAGGTGTGTTGATGCTAGCCGGTGGCATTCCCGGCATCGTGCCGGGCGGCGCCGGAACACCCGGACCACCGGCCCCTGCCATCGGAGGGTACGGTTTGCCACCGCGCATTGGTGGCCGGATCGGTGAGTTCTGTGACGTCGGTGGCATCTGGTTCCAGGGCTGCTGCTGTCCCTGAAGACAAACAAAAAATGCGGTTAAATCAATTGTCGAAATATAGGGTTTTCCAGGTGCTCTCATAGCTTTGGGACACTTTATTCACTCTTTCTTGCGAGAAAAGAACTTAATGTAATGGGAATTGGACTCGATAGCACCCTTGTTGGACAAATCCAATAGGAATTTTCAGGAAGCCTGCCACATAGGATGCCATAGATTCCAATTACCATCACATCAAGTTCAATTCCTAACAAGAAAGAGTCTAGGAAGTGTCCCACAATTATGAGAACCCCTTGAAAATTCTGTAACGAGTAACTTCAGGTAAACAATCAAGTTAAATCAAGCTACACACCTGCTGATGCGTCGGATATGGTGGCTGTTGCTGGCTGGGAGGGTAACGATTCACATCCGCGGTCGCTCCCCACTGACCGGGAGCACCGGGCGGACCACCGGGCGGGACACCAGCACCGGGCGGACCGGGCGGACCGCTCGGCCGGGGACCATTGTGCGCCCACTGCTGCTGGGGGCTCTGCGGAGGATACTGACCACGGTATTGTCCACCAGGACCTGCCTGCCATCCACCTGCTGTAGAGAATAGTGCAAAAAAAGCAAAACCCCAGTTATTCATCCGCTATGTTGCGTTGATTGGACGACGATGATACTTACGATACATCTGAGGCCGCTGCTGGTAGGGAGGATAGGGCTGTTGGCTCTTTTCGAAATCCGGATGGCGCCGGGGCTGGTTGGGCTGTGGGTAGGGAAGAGCCTTAAAAACATATTCACGCGATAAATATCAGAGCGAACAACGGAACAAAACAGCGGGAAGCGGAATGTGATAAGCGGAAAACTATGAAAATCGGGCAATAGGTACCTGTTCCTGCTGCTGTCGGTAGTAGTCGGCGGCCGACTGTGGCACGCCTGGCTGACCGACCGGTGCCGGATAGCCTCCGCCCGGTGCACCCGGCTGGCCCTGGGCGCCCGGTTGCTGCTGCGGAGGCGGCGCTTGCTGCGGTTGCTGCTGCTGCTGCTGTTGCTGCTGCTGTTGAGATGGTGGTCCTCCTCCCGGCGGCACCTGCCCTTGGGCGGCACCACCCGTTTGGCCCGGAATCGGAGGCGTACCAGCGGGCGGAACGCCGGGGGCCGCACTGACCACTGGCTGCTGCTGCGGCGGGTACGCTCGTTGCTGCGGTGGCGGCGGGTAGGGTGAGCTGCCGTAGCCCCGGTACGGATCGGCTGCCGATGGCGGTCCGGGGGCCGCCGACGATGGTGGTGTGCCTCTGTAGAGAGATCTGTCATTAGGTTAAACGCATTTGTTTTTATTCATTTGCTTTGAAAACTTTCACGTAGACACACACGACACGACGATTACGAACATTGAGGGTTGTGTTAGCACACGAGAGGGGAGGTTCCTTATCGCAGCACATCTGCGATACGGTATTCCTTACTACTAAGGGTGAGGTGGTTACGACGGATAGACAAAGTTACACAAACACGTTAATAAAAGGTCAATATTCCTTACCCTTCTCCGGCTTCCGGTGGTGCGTACGGTGGGTACAGCGGCCGATTCGTTGGAGGATACTGTCCCTGCTGGCCGGGCGGCGGTGGATACTGGCCGGGCGGTGTGCCCGCCCCCGGTCCGTACTGATCTGGGGCACCGTACTGCCCGTAACCACCCGGCTGTCCCTGGTAAGGAGCACCTACGGGTATGCGATTAAGCAAAAAGCAAAAGTCAATAAACGTACATTGAGAGACGCGCTACGAGTAACCAAAATCCTAATGAATGAGTTTGGTGCACACCAAACACCCAAACTGTTAAGGTTGTGAGGCTTATTTTACATTACATATTACGCACTAGATTGTTTTTTTTACAAAACACATTGTTTATGTTAGTATTGCTTTTCGCGGGAAGGACACACGAATGATGAAGGGAAGTTGTAAGGATAGGGGGGGTGGTATAGTTAGTGAGGGTAAGAGGGTGCAATGGAAAATTGGGCAAAGAACGTCCGATGCAAAGAATGTGTGCCATTACCTTGGGGACGTGAAACCGGTGGATAGGGAGCGCCCTGCTGATACGGGGGACGCTGTGGACCCACGGGATCATCAAAGGGATTGCTCACGCTAATGTTATCGCCAGAGGCAGGCGGTGCTGAACCTATACGATGTTAGAAAGAGGATAAACAGAGAGAGAGAGAGAGAGACGCAATGATGGGAGAGGAACAGAGATGAATAACACGCATGTACATGAACCGGAACCGGAACGTTACACAATTACAACACACACACACAAACAAGATGCCGTATCTATTTGGAGGTGGCGAGGAAGAACAGATTTTTGA
This sequence comes from Anopheles coluzzii, assembly GCF_943734685.1. Classification (NCBI taxonomy): domain Eukaryota; kingdom Metazoa; phylum Arthropoda; class Insecta; order Diptera; family Culicidae; genus Anopheles; species Anopheles coluzzii. Next base: position 10,163,224 of record NC_064670.1, on the reverse strand, counting down.
CGGGACAGGGAGATATGAGTGAGAAAAATACCTATATACATATACAACTGGGTGGTGAATGGAATAATATGGTGCTACTTATACACTTTATGTACAAAGAAATACGAGAAAATGGGCTCTTCGCTTTCTATTAACTGTAATTCCTTTCCAAAAGGTTCCAAAGTCTTTGTGAACACGTGTGCAACTAACAAGTGCACGTTAACCTTCACCTTATGAATGTCTGTACCTAAACTAATATATGTCCACGCCCTTCCAAATAAACACACATGTATGGATTCTAATGACCGGCTGAGAACTAAAAACACCTACCTAGATGAGGAGACTGGGTGCCACTTTGCTGCGAGGGTGGCCTCTGCTGCGGCTGTGGCGGCTGTTGCTGTCCCGGGCCCGCTGGGGCACCGGGCGTCGGTGGACCACCCGGTGGGCCACCGGCAGCACCCTGCTGCTGCTGCTGCTGCACATAGTCCGGCGTGGAGCCGGGCGGATAGCCACTGCCCGGGTACGGTCCGTAGCCATCCATCGAGGCACTACTGCTGCCGGGCGCTGGGAACGAATCTTGCGAATTCGATGATCCTAAAAAAAAGGAATGCACAGAGCGGATGTGGCGCATTAGTTGACGCAAGCAACCCAAACACAGCATTATCATCGTACTTACCCGGCGATGGAACGGAGGTCGTTTTGGCAGACTTTTTCTTCGAACCGGCTTCGACCTGCGCAATGATCGGGCCCGGATCGATACCGCCACGGTCGAACTTGCACTCAAACGGCAGCAGATTCTTGGTGTAGTGCTTGCGCAGCGTGTAGGCGGCACTGCTGCTCGCCCCAATCCCGAGCATGCCGGCGATGTCCTTCCACGTTTTGCTCTTGGTAACCTTCAGTGATTTGGGCGGCAAAAAAGGTGGCGCGAGGGAGGGTGAGGGTGAAGGAGAAAGGTGGGAAAGAGAAAAGAAAAGAAAAAAAACACGCAGACGCCCGCGTTGTACGCTCAACCATTCTCGAGTAAGCTTCTGATGCCTCAACGGTTAGAGTGGGAGGGTAGGGTTAGCTTGTTGGGGGATCGGACAGGTCAGGACAGCTTAGCAACTCACCTTACACACCTCAACAAACCCGCCGCGCTCCTGCACGTACACGTACAGCTTGTACAGATCCAACGGTGTCTTCGAGATCGTCGGGCAGGCCGTGATCGGGGTCCTTCGCTCGTCCATGTACGCCAGCAGCTTGTCCAGAAACACGCGCCGGTCCGGCTTGTCGTCCATCTCGTACAGCTTGTTCAAGCTGTCCGATTTCTGCTGAATTTATGGATGGAAGGGTGGATATATGCAAAAAAAAGACGAATGTTGAAAAATTAGCCAACGTGTTTGGACATTCGAAAGGGCAAACTATAGTGGAATTAAAAGCAAAGAAAAACCGTAAACACCTGGTGCTATGAAAAATGAAAAATAAAAATAAAATAATCAACCAACTCATGAACCGCGAAAGTAGGAGAAAACCATCGTCAATTAGTATGAGGTTAAAATATAATTTAAATTGAGATTAGGTAGGTTAGGTAGAAGTCAGATGAGCGATTTAAATAAATAAATTAGCCAAACAGGAAAGGATAAATAAAACAAATCAACCCCAAAACCAAACGATTGTTGCAGCGACTTGGCTGCCCGTATTTTTCAACGCGATTGAACGGTATTTTTTTCTGAGAAGAACCCCGGACCAGATTGGATTTAGTGGTTGTCGCTTTTCGTTAAGCTTGTGCAGGAATCCAATATTTAATAAAAACCGAATAAAACAAATAAATGGAAAATGGTAATTCATTTCGCAACCGACATGCCAAACAATTGAAATGTTGGTTAATTGGTTAGTGTTTCCCTGCGCGCTTGCTGTATATGTATTGGACATTGGCGTAATTGTTATAAATGAAAATGTAACAATATTAGATCAGATGCTAACACTATCACCGTGCACATTCAAACCCAAAAAGGGAATGCAAAATAAAAATCGTAAGTAAAAAATTAAACAACAAGCAGCACATGTTGTTGTTGTTGTTCGTGCATTCATGCAATAATAGTAAAAACAAAAAGAAAAACAAAACCAATATAAAACGAATTCGGTATCGGTTGCAAGGAAAACAGGAAACGATATTAACCTTAGTGGATCTAAAAGGTGTCTCCGGCGTCGGAGGAACGTGACTGTTAAATACCTGCGAATTAGAAGGATAAAAGAAAACGATCGTACGAGTTCAGTAAGTGCTGCCAAAAGGAGTAACAATTGGTAACAATTGGTGTGTGCGGGGAGAGGCATTTGCTTTTGATTTGCTTTTGTTTTTGGTTGATGAACAACTCATCGAAAGAAACAGTTTGTCGGATTGGTTCGTAGTTTTACATTCCAATTGCACACGGATTGCAGTAATAATAGTAGCAGCGGGAATGGACACGGGGTGGAGGGAGGTTTTGTTGTGACGAAAGGGCACTATTAGCAACTACAAATCCAATAGATAGTTCATCCGTGGTGTACGTATTGAGTGGAGGGGTGTGGTGTTTGATGATGTAGTTGTTTTCTGAACTAAACCATAACAAAGCATAGCACGCAGCATAATCAACTCAGCAGATAAACGGCAGCAGGAGCAGCTACAGGCAGACGGGCAGCACAACACAACGCAACACAAATGAAATTGGAGAAAACGCAAAAACAACAAAAAGGGAACAATGTGGTTGAATTTACAGACAAAGCAAATATCACCACACGCACACACACGTACATACAAACAATAGAATCAAATAATCACTCGAAAGAATACGCTACAAGTAATACGCAAAACACAATTGTACTAAAAACAGAAGAAAATAACGAATAATGCGCGCCATAAAACGTTTATGGGAAAACAGAAGGAATACTATAAAACCTGATAGTGTAGCCTGTGTGTGTTAAGTGTTTTATGGTTGGATGTACTATAAAAATGGTAGGTAGGTGTAGTAGCGTTCTTCAACTCACAGCGTGTAGTAGAACGCTTCTACACATGATGTGCTAAAAGGAATGAATTAGAGATACACTTTTTTTCCTACTAGTAAACTCTAATCCATCGTCACACAGTACGGAACCGCGCAATATGCCGAAACGGAGAGGGGGATAATTTTGATTTCGACCTCTTCATAGGGGAAGTGGTGTTTTTTGGGGGGAGTAGTGGAGGTAATAGTACAGAGAGTTGGTTCTATGGTTAAAAGTGGCGCAAAAAAGAAAACCGATTGTACATCTACGTTTCTACTACGACTGGCTACGTTCGACGGACGACGCATCAGCATCGCCGGCGCCGTGCTCGGCACGAGGACGTGTGAACGCGACGGCGACGTATAGGAGGAGTAGGAGTACCAGTACGCAACAAGGGCCGCCGCAGCCGCGGCAGTAGCGGCCGCAGCCGACGACGACGACGACGACGACGTTGAAGTAGCAGAAGATGCCGTAGAAAGCGACGACGTGACCGACGACGACTCTTCTCGGCGCGGTGACGGCAGCACTGGAGTGAGTGGCGGAGCAGCACCAGCACCACCAGCAGCAGTCCCAGCACAGTCGGACTGCACTGTTGAGGAATGATCAAGTAGCTGTCTTGATGCGGGGGATGCTGGATAGGACAGAGGAGATCGATTCGACGCACCAACCGATCGCTGGGGAAAGGGTTGCTGTCGATAGAACATCCGATGGTAAGGATACGAGGGCAGTTGTTGATGACTGGACGGGTCGGACTGTTGGAAAGGGTTGCTATAAAGCGAGGGAAAGCTCCGCCGGTGCGGTGGTGAGTCGAGTCTACTGTGCCCAGGCCGCTGCATAAGCGCAGTAGACAAGCTTCCTACCGGACCGCACAGCTCAGTTAAGGTCGGCGTGGAGGAGGTGTGGGAAGTGAAGTTCGCCAAAAGAGCGCCCTCGATCGACTGATGGTGCTGATGCTGCTGCTGATGCTGCTCGTTCCGTGGAGAGTGCCGAGACGACGGGAGAAATAGCGCTTGCGAGCTGCTGAACGCATTCAGACAACCGTCGACCACGTCGCTGTTGCTACTTTCGCTGCGGCAGAAGTCCTGCTGCTGTTGCTGTAGTGGATGATGTTGCTGTAGCCGTTGCTGCTGTTGATAACTGTTGTTGCAGTTGTTGCTGCGGATGCTTGCGTGGCTGGCGGTGCTGCTGACGGTGGTGATGTTGACAGCAGTGGTGCTGGTGGTGGCGGTGACGATTTCGCCATGCGTTACTATACTCACTGGACTAGCTGGCGTCCGCGGCCAGGACGTGGGGGACGAGTTGAGCTCAAAGTCTTCGTGTGCGTTGTGCGGTCCGGGCGACGCATTCGACGACGACGGCGTGTTGGTGTTCGTCAGATGGCTTTGGTTGTAGTGGTCGTTTTTCCGCGATTTCGGCGTCGAGCACGTGGGATCTTCTCCGGAAGCTGCAAGAGGTGGGGTGGGGTGTGCGAGAAATAGAGAAGGAATGGTCAGCTGCCGCCATTTGTGGTGACTGGTGGTGGTGGTGGTGCGATTTTTGTCCCGGAGGAGCGATACTTGCCTACTGAGGTATTGGATAAGGTGCTCTGCTGACTGGCTTCGTCGAGTGGAGCGCCATCAGGTCCCGTCGTAACGAGTGAGGTAACTGGATGATGATGATGGGGATGATGGTGATGGTGTGGACCTCCACCCGCTCCTCCTCCTGCTCCCGGCCCGCCTGCCGCATTGCCAATACCGTTGTCCTGGCCCGCTCCCGCCAGCAGCCCGTGGTGTGGTGGCTGCGGCGGCACATCGGCACCGGGATGGTGGCCCGGATGCTGGTGGGGCGGCGGCGGTGGCCCATGCGGATGATGGTGGGGTGAGTGGGGAGGCTGCTGCTGCGATTGTTGCGACTGCTGCTGCTGCCCGGGGTGCTGGGGCTGCGACGGAGGCTGCTGCTGCTGCTGTTGCCCGTGCGGCGAAGGCGGATGCCCGCCGTCCTGCTGCGACGGGTGCTGCGGATGTCCGAGGGCGCCACTGCCGCCCGCACCGGACGGTGACTGGTTCGGTGGTGTGCCGGCCGGTGGCGGCGGACCCATGCTGCTCGCGTTCGGTGGCGGCGGCAGCCCCATCGGGGGGCCCATGTGGTGTGGCGGACCCATCGGTGGATGCATTCCGGGCCCGTTGCCGTACCCTTGGCCGGGCGGTGGCGTCGGGCTGGGCGCTCCACTGTACGCGCCCTTGTGCTGAAGGTGCTGCTTCAGGTAGTTGAGCGGCTGGGGCGAACCGCTCTGGGGCGGCGGCTGCTGGGACTGGCCGCCCGGATGGTGCGGGGACTGATGATGCGCCTGATGGTGCGGCTGATGATGTGGTGGCGGTGGCTGATGGTGTTGGGAGTGTTGCTGCTGCTGCTGCTGGGGCGACTGCGGATGTACGCCGCCAGCTCCCGGCGGACCGGGCGGCATTCCCTTGACTTGCCGCGGTCCGCCGGCACCGCCGGGCGTCGGTGGCCCGCCCTGGCCCTGTTGCGATTGCTGTACATGATTATTTACATGGCCCGCGCCGGCTCCACCCGGGCCGCCGGCCTGCTGCGTGTGCGGTGGTCCCCAGGGGCTTGGCGGCTGGTGCGGATACTGGTGCGGAGGGTACTGCGAGTGGGGCGGTGGCGGTGGTCCCCCGGCACCCACGTGGTTCGGCATCCGGTGCTGTCCCGGATAGCCGCCGGGCGGCGGCGGGTGTGGCGGTTGCGGACCCCCGCTGCCGGGCGGACCCTGGGCCGACTGGGTGCCGGGCGGTGGCGGCGGCCCCGGCACCGGTGGCGACGGGCCGTACGCTCCCGGGTATTGCGGACGCGGCGAGTAACTCGCGGGCGAGTGTGGTGAATACTGCTGCGACTGCGGAGGTGGCTGCTGGTGCGGGGGTGGCGGGTAAGGTGACATCTGCTGGCCGGGCCCACCCGGCGGCATGCCTCCTGGGCCACCCGGGCCCATCTTGTACGGGCCACCGTGCATGTGCGGTGGATGGGGCGGTTGCGCCGGGTAGCCTTGGGCGGCCATCGCGGAGGCCGCTGCTGCCGACCCTCCGGCGGCACCTGCCTGCGACGACGGCGGTAACGCTGGGCCGCCCGCGGGAGCGGACGACACTGGCGGAAGTTGTTGCTGCTGTTGCTGGGCGGAAGCCGACGGGGGACGATTAGGCGAGGCTACACGGGCGTGGTGTTCCGGTGTTCCTGGCGGTGGTCCTTGCGTCTGCTGCTGCTGCTGCTGACCGTGCACGAGATTGCTGTTGCTGCCGCCGTGCTGATGGTTCGGTCCTTGCTGTTGCTGGTTTGGCGCTTGCGAGTGACTGCTGGATGGACGAGGAGGCATCGAAATACTTTGTTGGCCTAGAGCGGGACAAAGAAGAGAACAACAAAAAGTCGTTAGAGGAAAGGAAACAAACAATTGTAACTGACATTATGGGTATTGTGCTCTCTCGCTCACACACACTCAACGTATTACAGGGTTTTCCATGGGGTTCTCATAGTTGTGGTACACTTCCTTGACTCTTTCCTATTGGAAATTAACTTCATATGTTGGAAATGGATCTCTATGGCGCCCTTTTTAAACAGGCTCCTAGGAATTTACTATTGGATTTGTCCAACAAGGATGCTATAGAGTCCTATTCCCGTTACATTAAGTTCTTTTCACGTAATAAAGAGTCAATGAAGTGTACCACAGCTATGAGAACTCCTGGAAAAACCCTATAAATAAATGGAACTACTTCATTTCTGAACCAATGATTTTAAAAATGGACAGAGATTCTTTTGAGATTTTCACGTAAATACTAAACTCCTATATCACTCATTATTGGTTGTAATAATCTGCAACGGTCTTTAGCATGTTGCATTAACGCAGGATAATATAAAATAAAATAAAACAAAATTCTCAAATATTTTAACTGCCGTTAAATGCGTTCAAAACAAAAGATAACACATATTAGTCACGAGTCACGGATCACAATGCATTCTTATCACCACACGCAACAGATTGCGACACAATGTGAACTGATTTCACTCACACACACATTTTATCGATGCACGTAATATTACTGATTAGGTGTATTTTAACTTAAAAGCAGAATAAAAAAAAAAGAATCCCACACACACAGCTAATCTATTAATTTCCTATTTTTTCTTCAATTCTTTGCGTCGTAGCACTAGACAAGATAAAATACTTTGTACCGTCGGAGCGAGCGAGTTCCACCAATGTGTGTCATCGATCGCACACCACCGCCGTAAGCAACAAGTGCGTTTTCTTAGATACCATCTCCCCTTCTCTTCCTTCAGCCCCCCTCCCCTCCCCCCTCCACACAACTTACCTACTGCCGGTGACATGGAACGCGACCCGCTACCAGAACCGGTTGGCGACGGCGTTGGCCTCATGCCCTGAGACGACGACGAAGAGGAGGAGTTCGGTGTGCCGGGTGCACCGTGGATGCCCGTTGGTCCTGCAGAATTGCCGGGCCCGCCACTACCTCCCGTCGTGCTGTCATTACTGTTTTGACCCGTCGAATCCTGTGTAACAAAATTAAAAAGAATGAAAAAAAAAATGATTAGTGTATTTTAGATATAATTAGCATCGCATTGCGAAGCCACGGAGCTTTCCCTAAATAGCTAAAAAAGTATTTCCCATAGTGTAGTAATTGTTAGTAGCTAATGTTCACATACAAACAAACCGCCGCCGGTAAACCAGCACGATCCGGTTGCATTGTACCGCCGGGAGGGCGGTGGCCACCGACGGGCGGTCGAAGCAGCAGCTGCTGCTGCTGCTGTCGCCAACGGTAACATTGGCCCAGTCCGGGTAAAGCCGGCCATTGTCAATCCGGAATAGGACGCAGCCGCCGCCGGCGAGGCTGAAACCATCATCGCAAGACGCCACCATTCATCGTACGACGGTGACAAGGAGAAGGAAGCTGATGATGATGTGGAGGACGTTGATGATGATGGCGATGATGGAGGCGCAGAACAGTATGGAGGTCGGTAGTTCATAGTGTCCCCAAAACAATCACAACCAATCCGTGTGGTAGTAGAGTATGGCAATCCTACTATTCTCCCTCCTCTCAACCACACACTACTCTGACAACCAAAAGGGTCCACAACTTTACTAGCAACGCACACAGATGTTCTTCTTCAGATAGCTTCACGACCAAAAACCAAAAAGCACGATAAAAACACAGCACAAGAAACTTTTCTATTTTGTGGTCCTCTCCCTGTGCTCCACTCTGACACTGAATGTAGAGAGAACGGTTGATGTCGTTTTTCCTTTACATTCTCACCACCACCACCTGCACCACAACACTCCAGCGGGAAGAAGAATTTATCCAAATTTGTTGCTTTGTTTGTATGAAGTTTGGTTGGCTTTTTATTCCCCCCTTCACTGCTGCTTTCCAGAAGGACTTTTGCTGGGCCCTCTGTCCTGGTCTTTGGCGGGGAGCAGGGTGTCCTTACGTTTTCCAGACTTCCCTTTTCACAACACGGCCGAGCCTTTTCTGGTCTGTTGCATCAGCTGAAGGAAAGCACAGCAAAACGAAAGCCAGGGCCGCGCGCGAACGCGGTGCCGTATGTGATCGAATTTTTCGCACAAATTCTTCCACCAGCCCCATTTAATCGCCCAAATGTGACTGATTTAATAGCCTTCCGGTGTGCTGGGGCAGCCAGCCTGGCTAGTGAAGCGGTCCGGTGGTGTTGGTGCGCATTATTGCTCCACACGCAGTACTACCACACACACACACACACACTATTGCGCACCACCACTACACACGGCGGCTGGGAGAGCTGTGTGTATTTTGTGTCGGCTGGGACCATCCAGGGATGCAGCAGCAGCAGTAGAATAACACGCGCCACACGCACTTTGGTGGTGAGTTGCAGCATTCCCTTTCCCACATCCAGCTGGGTGGGTGGCTGGACCGCCATCTCCCCCACCCCGCAATGCTGGGGTTTTATTTTGGGAGAGGAAAAAGGATCAAAGAGAAGGAAAAAAAAGACAAATGCTGCCCAGAAATATGCACACCAATAACAGCATGATCAGTGAAAATGCATGATGCTCACATTCTAGTCACCCGTCCTGGAAAACTGACACCCCCCCCCCTCTTCCTTTCGATTATGTTTTCCACCAGCACAATAAGAGAAACACAACGCGCAGTTGACGACCATGGAGGGTCGGCAAAATGAAGCTCGCAAGGTGAGCAATTTAGCAACTATTTTCAAAAACTATTGTTCGTCTTACATGCACAGTACAAAGAGAGGCAGACAATAATTCATAAGAGAGGTGATGTTGTAGAATTTGTCTACAACAACTTGTTAAACAATATCCTTCCCACTTTACGGTATACTTTACGTTTTATACGTTTGATTTGTTTCACAATATCATCAATAATCATCAAGTCAAATGTGTTCTCTCTATCTCTAAACCATTCCTTCTCTCTTGCTCTCTCTCTCTCTCTTTTTACTGTTCGTCAATCAATTTTATTTTAATTTTCCCTATTTTCCCCTTTTTTTTGGGAACTTTGCAGATTGCACGTGCGCAAAAAGGCGAAAAAAGGACACAGGACGCGAACCCGAAACGCTTGTAAACCACCGAATCCCCACATCCACACAAGTGCACATTACACAAGCATAGAGGTGGGGTGGGGGGTCCGAAACGCCAACCGACCCAACAACAACGCACATCTCGCCCCATTCCCACCAAAAAAAAAAAAAAAAGGATAAGCATTTGGGGGAGTGATAATAAAAAGTGCACACTTTACAAAATATACGCTGCGGTGTGGTGGTGGTGGTGGTGTGGCTGTGATAGTACATTTCAAATGACCACGGAAGCATTGCATATGTGTGTGTGTGTGCATGATGGAGTTTGTATACTGCGCATATGTGTGCGTGTGTGTGGAGGAGATGGGTGTGAATAAAAGAAACACTAAAAATAAATAAATGAATAAATGCGCACCAATCCGAAACCCAGCGCCCCCCCCCCCCCCTCAGCCCCACCACCCCCCCTCCAAAAGCCTCAACGCGATGGTGGATGCTGGCACCAAAACGCGTTGTAGGTTGCAGGAGGTAGCGGTATGGCAGAGTAGGGGGAGAGATTGCATCGCATTCAATTAGCCCAGGACACGCGGCAGACGGCATTGGGTTGGTGGTGGTGGTGCTGGTATGCAATTGTGGAAATGAAATTAGAGTGATGCAGCAGCAGCAACAGCAGCAGCAGTGGCTTTTGGCCACACAATCGAGTTTAATATGTGTCCTGCCGGGACCTACCCACACACACTACAACGCCACCACACACCACACAACTACTACACGCACAAGAGAGCTCCAGAGAGAGCGCCCCGCTGTGGGGGGTTGTTGCACAAAATATCAGATGAAAAGTTTCATGTTTTTTTCGTCCTTTTAACTGTGTGTGTGTGTGTGTATGTGTGATGTTTTAATATCCTCCACCACACAACCAACCACACCACCCCACCCCCCTCCCCTCCCCCCTGCGTTGGGGTTGGTTGTTTTTGCCAGATACATACACCATTGTATGTATATATTCTTTAGCAGCCCGGGAAATTGTACACCTTTCCCAGGGATGACCGACCAGACAACTGAGTGATGAAATAAAATTTCTCTATCACCCTCAGCAGCAGCAGCAAAACGTTCTTTCTCTGGCCACTGGCGGGCAAGTGCAGCAAAAGCCAAGTGCAGGGAAAAGCTCCATAAAGCATAATTACAGCCGTCTCGAGAAAAAAAAAACACAATCTTTTCCACTGTTTGTGGTGGATGATTTCGTTCTCAACCTGTTCCACCAACGTTTCAAATTGGAAGAGATAAAAAAAAACATTAAAACGATGCTTCAACAAATGCAGATAATTAAAAAAAAAATAGCTCAAAATGTATTGAAAAGGACTTTACTCGAATTCGAATTCGAAGGGCAACTATAATAGTAATGTGATAAAGTTCTGTCCCCAGCGATCAGTTGGTACAGAGCATGCGAAAAACCTCGCAACCAATAATCGATGACATGGTCAGCACACGCACAAAATAGAACGAAAACTGCATGTATTTAACACATGCACCACACATAGTCGATGTGGTGAGGAGAAGGAGAGATGATGATCCATGTCCCTATGTATGGTGCCCGTCCACCACCAAACAACACACTGGCGCGGCCTCTGTTCGTGTGCCTGAGAGCACCAACCAAAACCAACAAACAGGGAACGGTCGTAGGGGGAGAACACGGAAGCGACGCAGTAGTGTGGTGGGCGGCCGACAGGAACGGAAATATAATTTATTTTTTAATTTTTATCAATTTCCAACGCATATAATTTTCAATATAATTATGCACACAGCATTCGCATTCACCATCGGGGCTTCGGAAAATCACATCCCGCTACCCCGCTACCCAGCGCCGCTATTCGGATGCACTTACCCCCAGTGTTGTGCAACGGTGCGTCGAAATCCTCAACGCACACACACACACACCAGAAGCTGCAGAGTTATGTTGGTGACTCATTTAAGGATTAAAAATGCGATTTTGCTGGATGGCGACGACACTCCATGCCGAACCAGATACAGTTGCTTACATATTCGCTGTAAAGCGAGCAACAATAGTTTAAAATTAACAGGCTAGAGAGTCGCAGCAGCAAACTTCACACTAATCGTAAAACGGCAAATATGCAACAAAAAATAGGGAACACCGAGGACGATGAAGCAAGAATTGGTGACGGGTTTTCCACAGCACAGCAAGCATTCAAGCATATTGCGGACACAACACTATTGTCGGCTAGGGACACCAGGAAGAGACGCGTTGGTTGTTTCACCCGCGGGCATAATGATGACCAGCAGAGTGCGCGCTGCTGTTGGATGATGATTTTAGGGCAGATTCTACTCTCTCTCTCTCTTTCTCTTTCTCTCTCGCTATCTCAGATAAAATATGCCAGAGCTGAACAAACAGAAAAAAAGGAAACGGTGGGTTTGTGCGCGGTTTTCGTGCTAGATTATTGATTGATTTATGAGGTTTGGCTGCAATGGTGTGGTCGCGCGATGCTGACGGAGAAAAAAGCGGAATTTGGTTGTAGATATATTTTACTCACATATAAAAAAAACCCAAGCGAGATAACAAAATAAGCGAGCAAATTCGATCGACAACAGATGCACGAAATGTCCCTTAAATGATGCACACACGTACAATTTGGTACCGTCGTTGGAAGTCGCCTTGCAATGTAAATTATATGGGGTTAAAACTATTTTTATCCAGTTCCTTTGCCACATCAATAATACTTTCCCAGCCAGCATCACCCCACGAGAAAACCGGCAAAATCCTTTAAATGATTCGCAGTAAAGCTTAGCACATGTTTACGAATCGATCAAGACCATACGATCGAACAGCACCACACACTTCCATTAACAGACAACAGAGACATATACGGAAGGGAGAAGGTGAGTTGTGTAATCGAATTCCAGGCAAATAAAACTCATACTTCAACAGAGCGCGATAGAAAACTATGCTTTACTTGATAAACGAAGCAAAAAGGATTGGGTAAAGGGAGCCGGTAAGGTACCACTCGTCCTTTCCGCTCCCCATTGCAATCTCACTGATTGAACCCTCTCACTGCTCTGACTTTCTTACGGACATTTTTCATTTTTAATTTCATATAAATCCTTCCAAGGAATGGAGTGATGGTTCGGCGCACCGGATAGAACCATCCAACAGCTCCATTTGGAGTGGGAGAAACGGCATGTCAATTTATTTGCCCACCCTCACACTCGTACGGTCTCTGATGCTGGGCGCTTCTGTGCCGTCTGATAGGGCCGCTTTTCTTTGCCAAAGCAATATCCTTGCCCAGCGATGGGTAGGGGAAGGAAAAGTGTTGGAGCTACATTTCACCATCAGTCCCCCCCCTTTTACACTTTATACCTTCTTCCCGTTCGTCCGGACATCATCTCCTTAATTATACCCGGCATATCGAATGGAGCGCCGGGCGCAAAAAGGGAAAACAACGAACCGTACCCATACAACAGCAGCCAGCAGCATGGCAAAGCACAATCTATCTTTCTTGGAAAACTCGTCCCTGGGACTGGGAACAACATCGACATCGAGGACACGATGTGCGCGGCAAGGATCTTTCACGCGCACACAACAATATCGATCAGTGTTGATACCTTGGCCAGTGTTGTTTCGCCCTGCACCCGAGAGCACGTCCCCGGGGCTAACCCTCTCTCTCTCTCTCATTCGCATTGTGGCGCTGCCACAATCTGCCACTGATTGGGAAGTTCATTGGAGGACTTGAGGTACGTGGGGTTGTGTGTCCAGTGTGGCGTTGTTTGACTTTGGCAAGAAAGAGTGTTGTGTAAACTCGAACCGCAAATCAAACGACGGAGCGGCTATTAAACATTGAAGAAAGGGACCCGTCGAAAATGCAATGTGAAGAAAATAGGGAACTTGTGCACTTGTATTCTTGCTTCAACGAAGATGACTTCTGAATGAATTTGCCATGACGTCAAGCAATGGTATGCAAAAACTAATATTTACACAGCTGCATAAGTTCTGATAATAGCATCATATCATAACAATAGCAAATAATTTACATGTTATTCGTGATATCGAGGGGAATTCGAGAAAAAAATTCTTTACAAAAATCCTCAAACCACGTTTTCACTCTTCCCGATAGTGCCCCTGGCAGTCGTATATGATTCATGGGGCCAGCCGTTCTAGGGCAGTAGAGGAGAATTCATTGATAACTTTACTGCTGAGCTTCACTGAACTGCATGGTTTCTGCATCCAGTCATCGACCTGGCGGAGTCGAATGAAAAAGAACAACAACCCCCCAGCACAAAAAAACGACACAAAACTAAACCGTACCTCCTACTTGCAGATGCACACACCGAACCGATGCATTCCTGCATGCACCCAACTGCATCATCACACACAGCCCCAGCCTCGTGTGGTGTTTGAACATATGGCTCTCGCTCCTCGGCTATACCACCTAGCCCACAAGCCGACAGCAACTAAACCCTTGCCGCGTACCACACACACACACACACACACACACACACACACACACACACACACACAACAGACAAGACCGACCCCCGTCCTCCTTGCTGCTCTTTCAAGGTCACACAGCGCACACAAGGCACGCGCGCGCGCCTTCAGTGGGTCGCGCCGATGAACCACCCCACCAATCGCCGGGGGAAGCCACCGGAGTGCTGCGCGGCGTTTGTTGAAGGTTGAGAGGTTTTATTATTCCGTTTTTCTTCTGCGTTGCCCTTTTTTTTATGCTGCTGTTATGTCAGTTTATTTTTCTTCCTCTTCTGCCGCGACCCAAACCTTCGGCGGAATTCCGTTATCGGGGGGACGCGTGAGCGCATACAAACACATAGAAGATGATGATATTTTCGCCGGCCGTGGGTACACCATCGTAAATGCATCTCTCCACCCGATTTCTCACTCCCTGCTCTCGTACCACCTTCCAGCCCCCCACACACAGGGGCCGCCACCCGATCTCCACACTCTGTAGATTAAGGTCATCGTTCGCTCGATGCTCTCAATATGTAGAGCAGAGCGAGTGCGCGCATAGGAGAAGCACCGGAGGGCAGCACCACCGGCACACATAAGGAACACACGGTGGGGATTACAATAATTGCATAATAGAGGGCATCGAACGACGGATGGACTTTATGGATGGAGCGAGCTGCGGTGCCATGTTGCGCTGTTCCGTTTCCTGAAAGGGAAGTGGGGTAAGTGGGGCCACCCGCGCCGGGTGGCGATGGTTTTCATTTGAGTGTACGCGTACGTACTTTCCACTGTGGACCACTCGATGTGTCACCGTATCTCATTTCTTGAAACGCGCACGCTGATGATGTTCATCGCATTCCGTGTACAAACAGAAAAAAAACACGCTGCTTTTGCGCGGAACCCGAACCGAAGTGGATGTTGAGGGATGCAATCCTGCCCTCCTTCTCCAACACCTCCTTCTCCTCCGGCCACTTTCAAACGGCCACACCAAAGCAAACGACACGATAATTGAAGTGACGTCAATTAATGTCACCAAACGTTGTCTAGAGTGAACTGCTCGTCCTCCAGTTCGCTTATCATCTCCCGCGTGTCCCGCCCGGAACCGTACGGCGGTGTTGGGATGGGGATGAGAATACTAACAACGCGGGGCCGTCGTCGTTAGAGACGCTCTGGGTGCGCGCACATGCAATAAAATTCGCAACTCTACACACACGACGAGGGTGAGGGGTTTGGACGAGCAAAGCCGCCGGACGGTTCTCTCCACCACATCAACCCTCATCATCATCATCATCATCATGATCGGGGCAACGTTATGGTCGTGCCGTGGTCGTATCCCGCTACACTAACAATGCAGCAACATTGTGCGGTTATGGTCAAACATAAACCAAACCCTCACACTTTGTACATTTGCCATCACCACCACCACCACACAACCACTTGGAGCGGCCATTCTACCAATTGCAAAAGTAACATTAGTCGGATGGAGTGGAGCTGACGGTGAATAGTAACAACCACAACAGCACACAGGAGAGACCGTGTCCACAGCACACGGGAGGGTACCGCGCTTGTCATAAACGCATTAAATTGCAACGAAAGTCATCATCGTCATCGGCGTCATCGTCCCGCCGTCGCTGGGCCAGGCAGCAGCAGCAGCGGAACATACAGCGCGCGTGTGTTGGGCAAAAGAAACCGGCGCCCGTATTAACCTTGGCACGGTCGGCCGTGTTGTTGTTGGGTGTCTCCTTCTCTACTCTTCCCTCCTTCTCTGTGTCGCACAAAAGAGACAGGGGGGGGGCCCGCGTGTACATCGTTAAACTAACGAACCGACGAGTTGAGTCAACTGGGCACATCGATGGTAAACTTTGTATGTTTATTTTGCCCCCTTTTTTCCCGCGAGAGTTTTTCGTCGTTCTACACCCGCCACCTGGGAGGGGTCTATCCTCTTACTCACATCGGGCTTCCTCTTTCGTTACAATGTGTGTGTGTGTGTGTGCGTGTCTGTATTGCTGCTGATCAAACGTACAAATTTCAACAATCAAAAGCTGAACTTTATTCCACCCCCAAAGAGAGCGTCGTGTGTCCTGTCGCCCAACTCCGTTTATTGGGGGGTTACGGTTCTACGCTAAGTGTACGTTTGACGATTGACGTCTTGAGGTACCGGCTTTTAGCCGCATCAATCAATGCGGAGAGTTTCTTGCGATTGCTTCGGTAAAAAGGGACACACACAAAACGATACTGTTCGGCGATGGGATGTTAGGAGAAAAGCCGCATCAAAAAGCCGGCGATGAAACTGGCGCCACATTAGCCTTTTTTATCACATACACGTTAATCAACGCAACCCTCTTCTTTTCAAACCTATATCCGCTCGCTAGCGCGATCGTGTCTAGACACTTTTGCTCTGACAATGCTTCTAACATTGCCCCAAAGATTGGTAGAATTCGTAATGGCATTGGCTTAGGTTTTTAAAAGGCACAATAGAGCACATCTAAAGATCGATAAGCCATCTCAACAAAAAAAATTGAGAAATCACAAAGCAAGAATTTTTCGACCAAACAACAATACAGCCAGCAAAAGAGAGACCTGTGTTTGAAGACGTCGTCAATTGAATTACACCACTAACCCGATTTTCTCATTTCCTAACTCGAACGCATTTTTTGCACCAACCAACTGGCGGTTGGGATAGTTGGGTGGTTTGCTGAGCTGCTGAAGTCAGTGAACCATAACGAAAAACAGTACGAGCCGGGGCGCTGTATCAACAGAGACCGGACCGAGAACCGAACGGGAACAAGAGCTGACGAAAGAGTGTGGAACGCCCAATGCATCCAACTCAACTGGCTGCGAAATCTCAAACAGCACACGGGATGACTTACAAAAGCGCTAAACTCTGTGAGCTTCCCCAGTGCTGTCCCAAAGCGCGCTGGCTGGAAATGGAAAAGACAGATAAACAGATGCGAAAAAGGCTTCCAGAGGGCTTCCTTTGTGGATGTTCCTAGCCGTGTATGGCCGTCTCTAGTAGTGTTTGATATCCCCCTCTTTCTCTGTCTCTACGCCAAAGAGCTATAAATGAGGATTGCGAGGTTCCCGCCACCGTCTTCTTGGGTGTGTGGGAAGGACCGACTAATCTAATGGCAAAGAGGACGACAGACGGGCCATCCCCGTATCACAACGGCAGCGAAATTATTCCAGTGACTCATTCCGTTCCGTCGTCTGCTGCTCTATTCCAAATTGCCATCAAACACAATTGCCCGAGCAACGGCCGCCTCCGCCGTGGTCTCGTGGTCTTGGGTCTCTGTGAAGATAGAATCTGGGAAAGCTATGCTCGCTAACAGAATAAATAATAGCTCGACACCAAAGGGAGAACCCATGCCGGCTGGGTGGATGGATGGATGGGGTTTGTGCTATAGCGCTCGCTAGCTTTAGCAGTTCAGCTTTTCCCAAAGGGTCGTCGCTTCAACGCGGCACCAACGCAACAGCCAAGGGCAAAGCCAACCCATTCCGTCCCCGCGTGGTTTGGGAGGGTGAGTGCTCCGTATAATCTTGTGTGTCGTCCTCCTCTGCTAAATTGCTGGCCGCCGCGCTATTCTCTCGCTCTCTAGGCACACTCGCTCGCTCGACCGCGTGCGTGTCTCTATATCCCCGATTTCTGCGATTATATTTCTTCCCAGAAATGGTATACTACTGTACTGGGCCAACCAAAACGCGCCTCTTTCCTTTCCCCCATGCACAGGCAGTCTCACACAAAGAACCCTGCTTAAAAACTCAGTGGCTCTGTTCCATTCTCGAGTAGAAGTCGCCCCAAACTTCTCTGGCAGGCGGTGGAGAGTGGTAGTATAAGCCGGCGGTGGTGATGCCCATGGTGTACAAAAACTCCTCAGAAAGTCGGAACCGGAGACGGGGCAATGTCGACAAACGGATGGACGGAGTATCACGACGAAGACGGCGAGAACCTCACAAAACACCGTCGGGCGGCAGAAGGCATATACAGGGACTCGACGGGAATGTGCTCACATAACCATCTTATCCGCTGCTGCCGCACTCGATCTCTCTTTCTCTCGCTTGCCACCACAGCGGTGTGTCTCCATACATCATCATTCCAAAGAAACACACGATTGAGTGAGTTCAGGTCTCTTGCGGTGAATGTCGTCGTCGTCGTTGCTGTCGACGTAGCTCTCCACTTCCCATCACCCAGCGCGCAGCGCACCAGAATACGATGACAAACGCACGCAAGAGAGAGAGAATAGGACGCGAGGACGACGACGAGGGTACTCCCCTCTCCTTGCTGCCAGGCCCCACTGGGTGCCCTGGTGCTTGTTGTTCGCCTAACGACGTACATCCCTCCCCCCTTATCACCCCTGCTCGAAGCCCCTAACCTTTCCCAGCGCCACCAACAAGCACCACGCTATTGGCACAGAGCTCTCAGGGCCACACCACACAGCGCAGCGACGTGTTCAAGCTCTCGTCGTAGTCGGGCCGGTATCAGCTCCGGCACAGAGAGCACACCGACAGCATCGAAAATCCATCCTCACGGCAACGGCACGGCACATCGAAATAAAGCGTTGTGCTGTTGCTGCTTTTGCTGTTGCCTCTGCTGCGGTGTGCTGTCGGGTGGTGATGGTGGTGGTCGGAGCCGCCGTGTGCGCCATCATGCCATATCAGCGTAGCCAAAAGCCGGGACGACGACGGACGACATAGCACACTGCTGGTGCTGCGCTGCTGCTGCTGCTGCGAGGAGTGTAGTAAAGTGTGTTTTCGACCCGGACCCGACCGACCGGAGCGAGCGCGCGATACGCCTCCTGTGTGCTGCTCTGTGTGTGCCGCGTGCTTTGGTGCGGCTTTAGGTCGTCCGTCCCGTCACACCGAGCAGTGCACACCGAGCGCACCGGCACACTCGGCAACGGTTCGTTTGCTTCGATGGTCAAAATTTGTCCGACGCGGGCAGAGTTGGTTTATTAGGCGTGCACAAGAAAACGCACAACAGAAGGGAATGTGTTGCATTCGGTTTAATGTGAAAAGCGTTCAATAATTTACAACTAACAGTAATTTCTGTCAGACAGTTGTAAAACATTGCAGTTTGAAATGCTAAATTGTTCAACTCACTAAATTATTTTATACAGCGACATTCATCAAGACTATATCGCAAAAAAACATGCCAGTCAGCAACTGAACGCATCACTCGAAAGAAACAACATGTATAACCCATAACAACACAATTTTGACCGAAACGTGCGCGCACCATATTCCACCGTGCCTCGACGGTCGGTGTGTTGCTGTGCATCCCAAATGCCCGGACGACGCTTTCGGTGCGCGCACTGTGCTGTTTGTGCTCTGTGTGGCACGGCCATCCATTCGTACACCCGTCCCGGGGTGTCGATGTTCGTTCTCGATGTGTTTTTTTCCCCCTTGATATCCCGGGGTATATACCAGTTCGAGTTAGTCAAGTCAAACGACACAGGGTCGAGCGATAGGGAGAGAGAGAGAGAAAGCGATGTGAGAGGGTACACACAACGAAGGGGAGCCAGAGCAGCGCAGCTGTGGTCGGAGCTGCTGCTGCTGCTGCTGCTGTTGCTCTACTGCTGCTCTACTGCTGCTCGGTGCTGACGCTGTGCTTGTGCTGTTATAGCACCAGACACACACACACACACACACACACACACAGCACGAGAGTGCTAAAACGCGCCATGTCCGTATCACGTCGTTGCGGTGGTTCATTCGAGCAGAGCAGCCCAAGCTCTTACCAGCAATAACAACGCAGAGGCAGGCGCGGCGGGCGGACAGGCGCATCAGCAGCGCACAAAAGCATTAACTCGGTAGAGAAGAATCTTCATCACCCCCTTGTCCCGCGCTACACAAACCGTTTCCCTATCTACATTGGGTCCACACAAACAGCAAAAAACGGGGACGATGGCACACACAAGCTATTCGCATTTGCCCATTCCGGCCGTACCATCACATTTCTCATACCCTCCCCCCCCTACACCCTCTACTCCTTCACCACCAGAGGCAGCGCACTCTCGACCACGTTTTCTCTGTATAGAGGAGAGTGTTGTGGCGCGCACATGCTTCGCTGACGATGTTCGGCGATGCGCTGCTGATGTCGCATCGCACAACTGTGACAGCACACACAACTGACACAAAAATTTTAACGCACTCTCTCTCTGACACTGGGGGTCCCCGAGCTAACCCACCAGCAGCACCACACATCGCCCGGATCCGAAGGAGGGAAAAAAGCACACACGCAACAAAATAAACGTAGAACCACACACCGGCACCACCACACCTCATGGAATAAAAATAACGAGAGGGCCAACTTTATTTTCATATCGGCCCCGGCGGCGGCACACACAGCTCGCAGCGAAGGCAGGGCGGCGCGCCCCGTAATTTTTGCTGAGAATGGTGCATGCACCATCAATAATACGCACCCCCAAGGAAGGGCGAGGGGGAAGATATGGGTTGGAAAAGCAGAAAACCCACAATAAATTGCGCGATCTTGCAAGAGCAACGCCAGAGCCAGAAATCTTTTCACAGTGTTTTCGGACGGTGTGTTCTTCGATTCCAGCAGATATTCGATTTTATCCTCTGCCATGAGTTTGAAATGACAACAAAGCAGATAAGCGGTTGCTGCTAGAGCACTTAGCAGATCGCATACGATTGGCCAAACACGCCACCACTCACCTGTCGTGATGTCACCGAGCGAAAAAAGCACACAAAGCTATTAACGCAAGCACGAAGGAAATGCAAAGAGGCGACGGAAATTCATTTAGCACGTGTGTGGTGGGGTGGGTGCGTCGTGGAGGGTTAATTTCGATCAAAAAATGATAACGAACCACACCAAAACCGTTGATTGTTGCTGCTAAAAACCGGTAATTGGATTGCAGTAGAGCAAATTGGCGAAGAATTCATTAGAAAGGTGGAATTACTGCCCAATTTTTGTGTTTTATTTCTTCGGTACGAGTACGAGAAATCATTCGTTCATTCATACAAAAGATTCGTTCCTTATAAAATGCACACCCATACATACAAACGATTCATTGCTCATTCGTGATATGCAGTACCTTTCACTCTCGCAGCAAGTGCCATTTCCCGCTCGCGTTATCTGAGGGGTTGAAAAGACTTCCTCCGCTATATCGCACTGGCGAACGGGCGAACCGGGAAAGGCAAAACATATTCCCGCCAAAAAACGTTCCCAACAATTGACCCAGGCTTTACGTTACCTACGACGCCGGTTCACGTGCCTTTTCAGTGGTATTGGGATTGGTTGGAAACGAGAAAACGGCCGAGAATTAAAAAGTGGAACAAGCATTTGTACGAATAGGAGGCGATGGAAAAAAGAAGATTCTCACTCTACACGGGGCGGCGACACATGTGTGTATGTGTGATGTTTTGCAGCCGAAAGAGTTGTGTGGGATTGAGCGGCGGCGACGTCGGCAACACTCGAAAGAGCATAATAAAATAAACAACCAAAGGCTGTCCAGCTTCCACCTGTACCACCCGACGTCCTGCACTACACAGCAGCGCCTGATGGAGAACCTGATACATAGACGAGGCCTAAACAGCTACAGTGCAGCAACAAAAGCGTATCAGATGATGATGAGATGGGGAGAAGGTATCAAAGAAACAATGATTTGCTTCCCCCAAAAAAGTAATTCCTTCCCGCCGGTGGAGACGACGCGCCAAAGTCACGCGCATTGGCTATAATGTATAGGGGAAAGCGGGGCAAAATGGGCATGTTAAGCAGTTTACTGAATATTCCATTGAATATGCCACAAAACACAATTATTCATGCATTATTGTATGCCTCCACTATTTATCTATGGATTAAAATTGCCACATAGAATGAAAACAACTTAAAATCATGAAAACAGTGTAAAATAAAAGTTGATGTTTTACGAGAAGCTATTTTGACACGCGGGGTAAAATGGGCATAGCCCTGGGGCAAAATGGGCATATGTAAACAAACTGTGAAACGTCAAAACACTGGGGTAAAATGGGCCACAACAACTGCGCTTAGGTAATGGTCTATGCTTTTGCGCACCGTTTCGTGAATTGTATTTTCGTTCTATCTTTTGTTTTGCTGGTCAGGAAAGCCCTTAAAATTCTTCCAAAAATATGTTATCAAAATTAAAACAGTTTTTACACGTTTAAATCTACAAAATCGATTCTTTTGAAGCTGTGTCTGTTATCGTTATTGAGGCGACAAATATAACACCATAGCCTCACCAAACGCCATTTGTCAAAAGTATCTGCCCATTTTGCCCCAAGCGTAACTGCCCATTTTGCCCCACGTGAAGCATTTTTGTATTTTATGTTATATTAGTAAAAATACGCATTCGATCGCCTTGCTTTCTTCAGACAAATTGTATAGAAATATCATATCTTTAATAATATATAATGTAAAACTTCAACGCATCCCTGTGACACTGGGTTAAGCTTATTTTCGAAGTGACAAAAATTACATCAATATGCTACTAAACCTTATTTTGCACTTTTCTTGGTTATTTTTTGTGTTAGCGTTATGAAACTTACATGGTGTTCATAAAACACTCTAATGAATACATTTTGAGCATTGGAAAGTAGCTTTGTAGTCAAATAATGCTTAAATAGAGGGTGCCCATTTTGCCCCACATGCCCATTTTGCCCCGCTTTCCCCTAACAGTCTACAGAGCCGCACGCGGCACGCGCCCACAATCCGTTCGCATGTCAAGGGCAATACGCTGTAGGAGCTATATTTTCAAGGGCTACTTTTGCCGATTACAAACACACGCACACACGAATATGAAAACGCTCCAGAACCCAGGAAACCGGTCCCCTCCCGGCTTGTCAAAATCCAAAATCACTCTCACACACACACTCGGGGGCGGCAAGGTATACATTTTCCCGCTCAATTCAAAACACACATTCTCCATCCTTTCAAAAGCCCTCCGCCTTGCCCTCTTTCTAACGACCCCCCCCCCCCCCCCCCCCCCCGTAACTTGGCTTCCCTTTTCTTTGCCGCAAGTGCGACGGAGGAACACACACACACACACGGCCACGTGGTGGTGGGCCGGTTCATGTTTTGGCTTTGGTGCGCCGGCGATAATAACGATGCTAGAAACGAACGATGCGGAGAGTAGCATTATTGTGACTACTTGCATCGAGTCATCATGCACGCAGACTGAAACATACACACACACACACACAGAGACACGGTGGTGCCAACATTTCACGTGCGTTGCTGCTGTATTGCTAAGGCATAGATGAGAGTCGCTGTATCTTTCATATCACTCTCAACAGAGTTGAAAAGCGTGACCAAAGGCCGGAGTTGTAAAAGCACGAGGTTTTGTAAAGGTACTCCCCTTGGTGGCGAGCATAACCGTACAAATATGAAAGGGGGGGGGGGAGAGTTGGTTGTTTACGGCGAGCGAATCTCCTCTTCCGACGAAACGATATCGTCTGTCGTCTGTCGATCTGCGCCTGTGGTATGGCGCGAAACTAACGCCGCGCGCGTACCGGACAAATCAGCCGCCCAACCTTAACAGCGACGATGGCGACAGGTTGGTTGGTGGTTGCGTGAAGGTACTTTTATTCACGTTTGTTACCAAGTAAAAGGAAAAGCGTTCCGGGTAGAAAGTGAAACGCTCTTGGGAAATGAGGCAAGAGAGCAATGGTTCATGTTCGCCTTTGTGTATGATATATGTTCAAGGTTCGTTAAACAGTGCATGTTAAGGCAAACGTGGCACACCAGCATTGTTTACGGGTATGAGCGCATCAAACCACAATGACTGATGGGAAAGATACACATACACACACACTACGACGCTCATTTGCTCACACCGTCTAAACGTAAAACATGTGCGAGCCCCCCCTCTTCGTCGTTGCATTCAATTGCGATAAAAAAACAAAACAAAGCCAACAATAGCAACACACACACACACCGACACACATACACTGTGCTGTAATCATGTTGAGAAAGGTTAAGAGCAGCCAGAAGAATAAAAACAAACCCCCAACGCGCGCAAGAGACCGCCAACCATCCCCCTTTCCAAACACCGCGCGGTTCCGTTCACATCCAAAAGTAAGGCAGCGCAAGCACGTGAAAAAGGGATCAGCGCGTAAGCGTGGAGAACGGAGAGCGTGGGAACAGACAGAGGGTGGGGGGAAGGGTCATGGTGCTGTCGGTTCGGTTGGGGTGAGGGGGTTGTGCACACCAGCGGCTGCCAAGCAAAACCCCGGCCCGAACGATCGACCGACCAAAACACACCACACACAACCGGCATTTTAACGTCGCCGCGTCGTCCCATATCTCTGCCCGTATGTATGCGTGTACGTGTGTGCGCTGATGAGATGGGAGTCGGTCTTCAATAATAACAGGCAATAGCAATATCAACAGCAGCAGCAGCACGGTCGAGTTGCAAGCAAAAAAGCCGTCGTCACGGAGGAAATATAAACAAAACGCTTTACACACACACACACACGCACATAGCCCTTTGAGCGCGCCAATATCGCTGAAGGGGATTTCAGTACGCAGATAGATGCCCAGCCCGTCGTCGGTTAGTAGCCGGCGGCTCCACACAATCCATCCGTACTGCGCTCTCACGGCCACGTGGGCAATCAGTACACTCGCAATCTGGCAGGGAATTGGTGATGTCTAACTATATCGACCGTACGAACGACACATCTCGCCAAACAACCGTCAGTGGTCAATGGGTAGAGCCTGTAAATGGTCCACACCTAAGGCGTATCACGCTATTCTGTGGAGATATCATTGGACACCACCATCCATCATCATTATTGGAATTGGAGTCTATAGAAACCTCGTGTATTATAGCTTATGAAGCCTCAAATAGACCAAGCCGCATCAGTAGTGCTTTTGCAGCGCTACGCAAAGCTGTTCAGCATTTTACTGAAGTTCATTTTGAATCATTTCTTGCCTTAAGTAGGACTTTTTTTTCATTTTCACAGCACAGAAAACGTGACACAAACCTTATCTAAACAAACCCCAATTCCCAGAACCTCGGAGACTATTGCCGTATCTTTCCAAACGACCAGCAGCTAAGCAACCATCGTTTTCTTGGTAAAATCAAAGGATCAAACAGACATTCACTATAGAACCATCTTTTTCCAGGAGTCTTCTACAGTAAAAATAGGTTAGAAACACCACCAAACACCACATGCGCTAAACTAAAAGCCTTCTCCCTTAAAGGACGTGAATAGCTACAGCACAGCCCTTTTTTGCCCTACTTGCACACATCAATAAACTTCCAACAACTTCTATTCCGCCAGATTACGGAACGCTAAAGCATCATGTATAGGTTGATTTTAATCATTCATCAGTGCAAGCTGCTATTGCCAGCACTTGCCGGTGGTGGTGGTAGTACTAAGGGACAGCACGGCAGAAATGTAAGCAATT
Source organism: Anopheles coluzzii (assembly GCF_943734685.1). NCBI lineage: Eukaryota > Metazoa > Arthropoda > Insecta > Diptera > Culicidae > Anopheles > Anopheles coluzzii. Next base: position 10,137,851 of record NC_064670.1, on the reverse strand, counting down.
AAAACAACGCAGAAACATGTCTTCGCACACGCATGTACGCACCAACCGACACAAGACGACGTAGCACACACACACACGCGTACGGTAGCGCGCACAATTTATGCTTAGAGCATTTGGCCCATTTAGAAATTCCTTGCAATGGTGCGATAATCTGCTTCTTCAACCAAGGCGTAGAGTGAAGCAGGACAACCCCCCCCCCCCCCTCCACACCCAAGATAGTAGTGGAGGTAGCGCACGCAGCAAGAGGGGGAAAATTATACTCGTCGTCCTGGCCGGTTTTGCCATGCGCTTTTTCACTTTGCTAGGAGCTGCGGCAAACAACACAGGAAGTTTCGGAAGGCGTGAGACATATCCCGGGAATGGGGAACGAACGGTAATAGCACCGGCACTGGCAGCAGACAGACACACATGGCAAGTAGGCAAAAGGCTACAGCTGAACACAGTCCCCAGAGCTCATGGGGCATGGAGACGTGCTGCAAAAACTTCTACCCCTGGATGGGGCTCCAAACCAACACAGACACACACACGCTTGCCAGGAAAAAGCAAGGAAAATGCCAACAACCACAATAATCTACTACAGAGAGAGAGAGAAAGAGGGCACAGCACAAGACGACGGCGAGAGTTGCCGGCTGTGGTGCAATAAAACGGAAAACCCGACAAAAAGAACGGTTTTCCTGTGTAGGCGGCAGAGGGGACGCACAAATACAGCACACAGTGGAACGGAAAAGTCGTCCTTCTTCATGGGGAAAACGAAGCCACAATCATATCACACAGAGCCGACGAGGACGACGACGCCGTTTTGCACAGTGTAGCATCTCATCCGTAGCAAGTGTAGCAGAGAGGTGGCTGGTGCGCGTACGTTAGGGACGAAGTGCGAGGACGAAATGTGCCTACATTCTACGTTTTTCGATCCAGCGGATCCCACAGCTGCACCAAGTCGTCGTGGCAAGAACATTGGGAATAGGTTACCTTTTCCGAGGACATAAATTGGGAATAGGTTACACTCAGTATGTACAGCATTTGGCGTATTTGAAGAAGATTTCACAAACTTCTTATTGAAACGTAAATCCTATTTTTCCACACACACACAAAAACTAAGCAAATCTTAAAACATACATGATGTCTAGATGATGTCTATGTTAAAAGCATTATATTCAAGTATATCTCTATCCTAAGATAGTGCAAAAAAAACCCAAAATATATCTTCTGGTAGTAGTCTTCAAGGCATAACACGAACAACACACAACCCACTGTGCCGGAGCCATCGGGAGCACCAGACAGACACACACGCAGAGCACTTACTCGCACAGTGTGTTTCTTTCATTCCGAGAGCACACACATCGAGCAGAAAAAGCAGCAACATCAGCCCATTTGCAAAAAAGGGGCCTGGTGTATTATGGGCGCCGTCGCCAAGCAAGTGCAAACCCAAAGGAACTCAACCGTTTCATGGGTCGTTGGTAAAAGCGGAACGTATGCAAGTGGGAGAGGTTTGCGAAAGACTCTTCCTTTACCGTGGTGATGGTGCTCTGGATTCAGGCCCAAAGAAGGAGCATAGTAGGAGTTTTCCTGCTTGGAGACACCGGGGGTCGGACGTCACCATCCGGGAGTTGCTTTGATTCGGAAGCGCTCTACCAACTCCTTCTTGGACACGTTATGCGTCCATTTTGCGTTAGTGGTCTCGGGCACAGTGCACAGCGTTGAAGCAGTGACACAACATTGAGAACTCACCATGGCAGGATCTAACACATACATCCTAGGTCCTTAATCGAGTGCCTTAAGAGACCAAATGGCGCAAGAAAACCCTCACTTGCTGATGTCTTGTCCGTGATGCAACTCTATATCAGGTTTTGATTGGCTTTAAAACACATTATTAGGAGATGAATTCCACTTAATATTCCTCACTACAGTCGGTTGAGTCGTTCGCCAAACTCAAATCAAATATAGCAAAACGTTTGAGGGGCGCTTCACAGAACAAGCAGCACCATACCAATAAAGCGAGACTGAAGAATCATAGCATATCACACGGACATCAGCAGCGGTTGCTAAAAAAAACAAAACAAAACAACAACCCACCAAAAAAAACAAACAAACCAGACATTGATCTGATGGCACAGTTATTCTCACACGACGACAGCGGAATATAAAGCAATGCACACATAAAACATCCACGACCTACGGCAAGCTAGCTGCAATCCGCCGACTCGGGTAGACGACGACGACGACGACGAGGTGATGGTGGTTGGAAACACCCCTCCTTGAGGGAGGAGATCAGTGCTTGGGGAAAGGGAAGATGAGGATAGCAGAAACAGATGGTAATAGTACGTGGCGAAGTGTATGTGTATGTGAATGCGCGGGAAACCCCAAACAAACCACCCTCTCAAACCATCACCACTCAAACCATCACCATCCGTCCGCACGTCCACCCGCTCTCGGGGTATAGAGAGAACGAATTCATCCACCGTCGTCGTTATCGGTCTCTTCTCGGCGTTCTACGCAATTCCTACAAACTGGACGAACGCACCACCCCACCAGTGCACGCAGAGATGGATGCCTCCGCTCACACCTACGTTTTCAAAACCTTTCGAAAACGGTCCCTTCTACTGCTCTCTCCCTGCTGCGCCGCTCTGCTCTGTCCATCTATCCGGCAGTCTATGAGTGGCTTTGCTTTAAATGAATGAACATTTTCCCAAACAAACTGCTCGGGTGGGGGAGGCGCGAGCGCCGGTATGTTTCGCAATAGCCGGTGTGCCATTTGCTGAGGGGATAGAGTATGTTGAATCAAGCGATATCGAGAACTTTTGACATTTCTGTTTTGTATTGGTAAGGTTAAAGCGTAAAATGGACAAGTGCAGATGTAGACAGTTTTTCGTTGATGGTTGATGTTCAGAACTGTGTTCAGAAATGGCACATTGCGCATCATCGTGCTCTAACTACACTTTGTTCCCATTTTTTCCCCCCAGTTTTCACGAGTGTGTTACTATCGTATTAATCACAAGGCATCGATTAGCTATCCCTAATCTGCTGCGTCGATTTTTACGGACACTTACTACACTCCGAAGCTCGTCCGAACCAATCTGCGAGAGGAAGAAGCCGGTGTCACGTACCTGCAATGAAAGGAGAAGAGCAAAAGTATCCATTAGTTAATGTGTTACCACCCGTGAGGATTTTGATTCAATGGTGATTCGGCATTCGAATCGAGAGGAGTTGAGTGAGTATCGTTGTACACTATTCATTCATTCACCATTTATGTTCCGAGCAGCGCAAACCCTCTCTCCCAAAATACCCCTAGACGACGGCGACGGCGACGATGACCTTGCGGAACCGTTTGAACATTTCGCCGCCCCGGTCGTGCTCTCTCGGCTCGGTCGCCAAAACAACACACAGCCGACACAAAACACACACACACACACATCCGCTGCTAAAGGTCGTTGCCGGCGCGCCGGGTGCTGTATAGATATATATGTGCGAGGTGTACGATTGAGTTACGCGTAATGCTTCCATCTATTGCCCATTTGGGCAGGGAAAAACAAGCAAGCATCATCAGCTGGAGAGTAGTAGACCGTCGCTTCCGTAGTGAAAGTGTGACAGAGTCTAGACCACGGAGCTATAGGTGGGGGGGGGGGGAGAGCTCCCACAGCCAACCCAAAGGGATGCGCACAGCAGAGTCAGTAGGAGATCGTTTCGTTCGAACGTTCAAATTGTATCACACGCACACGTACATTGAGGAGGATGCACTTACGACACAGCACAGAGGCACCGTCGTAGAGAAGCGGCACGCACGCTCGTTCGGTGTTTATTTTTGGCTAGCTGCATAGCGGCACCGTACACCTCGGCAGGTCTGTGTGTGCATTTCCATGCTCCATTCATGCGAGCGCACGTACGGAACACGTCGTCGTCCTCCGAAACTACGCACCAAATTGGGTTTATCGTTAATGTGGGAAATGCGGTACCGTGTGCGGAAGAGCATACAGCACAGGTACGCCCGGCCGCTACTCCGAAAACTCTATATCTTTCTAACTATTCAATATAGAGCTTTCCCTACAACCACACTATACAGGCATTCATTCTCAGCCACGTGGATCAAATGTGTGTGTGTGTGGGTGCGATAGGCTCGTTGCGACAGTAAGTCCGGGTGTGCGTGAACATGGGATAAAGGTGGCGAAGAGCAACTGGCACCGTACACGTCTGGCACAATAATAATGCCACCGTTGCTATTCATCATGCCTTTTTCGGTCGCTCGTTGCAAAACCAGCTTAACATTCCGACTCCAGGAGTGCTTGCGGTGTCCCCTCCGTTATCAAGCAAACGCCGGGAACATGGAAAGAGATAGCAATCATCGGTCTTCCGTTAGAGGAGTGAATGCTGGACAACAAGGTATGCGCACCTACGACCTTGGAATACATTTTAGGTCAGTTGGCCTAATCGAAAGAGAAAATAGCCGGTGGCATTAACGACGGCTTCTGATGAAAACTCCCAAGCAAAGGATGCGTCCGGGAGGTTTCCTTTTTTTTACCACCAAATGCTTCGGAAGCAGCGCACCGCCATCACACCAACACAGCTGATCGTATCGTACACTGAAGTGGCTGAAGAGGAGAGTACCCCCCACAATCCTACAGCTCTTTGTCGACGTAACATTGCGCCGTTACACACCTAATTCCCGTGTTTCCCTAACGCGGCTCTAGCACCAATACTACACCACCCAACACCACACCGAACAACGGTTCGCTACCATTGCTACCATTGCGACCATCCCCCCCCCCCCCCCCCCCCCCCCCCCTTAGGACCGACCGGTGTGTACCAACCTCCAAAAACCGCGCTTAGTGCGCGGCGCCTGTGATTTGCACGCCGCCGTAGCACGTGCTCTGCTTCCCGGTCTGTCCAGTCACGAGAAAAGATAGGTCGTCGTCGTCGTTTCGGTTTAATGAATGAATCATGTTACAACAACACCGGTGTACTGCCGTGTAGGGGACACACGCTGTCGTATAAGCTTCCCCCCCCCCTCCCTCTCTCGTGCCGTTTGTTATTATTCTGCTACTGCCGCCGGGTGCCGGTGGGGTGTGACCTCTTATTGGCCGCCTCCGATCGGACGCGGAAGAACAGCAATGGATCAAAAAGGGGGGACAAAAAAGCTACCGATGGGTGACAGAGAAAATAAGTAACAACAACAACAACAAAAATGGCAACAAAAACACACACCATTCTTTTCTCTTCCCTTTCCGGGCAACAGCAGCGCCGACCACCGCGCTTGGCGCCTGCTGTCTCATTACATCACCCGAACACAAAACCCAAACACACACACATATCAGAGCGGGGGGATTGGTGTGAATGGGGTAAATGGACCTCCCCTCTCCCCTCGCTTTCCCATGCTTTGCCGTTCATTGCCGGCTGCTGCTCTGATGTGTGTACGTGGGGTACACCCTGTTTTTGCGCTACTGTCGTCTTGCGTCGTCCACCTTCTCTCCCTCTCTCAACCCACCACAAACACACACATACGTATCATCACAGCTGATCATCTAACTAACGATCCACTCCTTCTCGCTGCACCCCGGTTGTGCCCCGGTGGTCGGTGGTTCAACTACAGTCCGCCGCCAACGGTTGAGGGTCGTCGCTGCGAATGAGAATTGCCCCCCCCCCCCCCCCATGTGATAAAATAAACACACAGAAGCTGCTTCAGTCTTCTCTTCCTTATCGCTACTGTCTATCTTATCGTGGCACAGTGCCGCACACCTATCAAGCACAGCGCTAGCGGCCAAACAGAGGGAACACACAAAGAGGGAATTCGGTGGACTGGGGGAAATGTGCTTGAAATCGAACAAAATGTTTAAAATATTCCAATTCGACGGTCGGACTTTATAGCCGTGCAATTACGACCGCCGAAAGGTAATAAACTGAAGGCCGGGCATCCCCCCACCCACGGCGACATGACGACAAGTGCAGGAAGCGCGGCAGGCACAGGCGCGGTTATCGGAATGAGTAAAGCCGTGAGCTGTGACGCGACACTGCCACATCACCGGCAAGTCTAGCAGCAGCAGCAGCAGCCCATTGAACGCTAATCGTCGTCCCATTTGTGTCTGCAGTCAAACCACTCCCCCCGTTATCCACCCCGCGCAAACCAACCTGTACCGCATGGGCGGACACGAGATGACACACAATAATAAACCTTCCCTGAGCACAGCGTGGCAAATAGGGCGAGATTGGGGGGGAAGAGGGTGTGTGTTTCGCTGACGCCGTCTTGCACATCGTGTAGGGGGATTGAGCGCCAGTGGGTGGTGGGTGGTGGGATGGGAAGTAGGTTTGGGGTTGGGTGTATCAGATGTAAACAAACCGTCGGTTGCTCTTTTTTTATACGTTCGAGCGAAATTCCACCCATGGAGGGGAATTACAGTTGCTGGTATTGGTGTTGGCTATGCTCAACAGCTGGATACAGAGACGGAGTAAGGTCTACTTTTAATGCCTTTTGGGGTTTAAATATAGTTTGACAGAATATAAAAGATTTAAATCGTCCTATCGGAGTATGACCAATACTGATACCTTTCCCTTTTATGGTCCCATTTCCACATGATGGTCAAGAGGAAGAAAGCGATAGTACGAACGATTCTCCTTTCCCAACAAAATGTATTCTTTTTTTCTCGCCCCAAAACTGATACTGAACTGCACGAAAACGTCAGTTTGTCTCCAACAACCGGCCAAAGTGCACACAAAAAACAGCAGAGCTGTATGCGTGCGCAGGAGACCAGACGAAATGCAAACTTTACTCCCCCAGTACCACCAACACATAGCTCTGTGGTGCACAACGCAAGCCTCTCAAAATTCTAGCAAAAAAGGATATTGCGTGTCATGGACAGACAGTCACAGGAAAGAAGATAAACGAATAAAAAAAAGCTTTCGAAAAAGAAAAAAACATTTCCAAAAAATCGTACTACCACTACTTTCCCTACTGTGCAAAGAGGTGTGGGAATGATATTTGGTGGCGAACGGGGGTTCCAAAATTTTCCTTTCCACCCTGTATGTGTGTGTGTGTGTTTGTGCCTGGGTGGTGGTGAGTTTTCACTTTTTCGGGCGATTTTTTGTTGATCCTGTTTTCCTGCTGGAGCCCCGGACGCGGACGCGTCCTTTCACTTTCTGTGTGTTGATTTCCTTTTCGGCGTTCTTGTGTGTGTGTGTGGCGGAGTGGTGGTGGAGGAGGAGGGAGTAGTGTGCTCCTCTTGCATACACCAATCGCGCCCCGCTTGATGAAACTTTTCACGGTGGGGGGTCAATCTTTTTGTGTCCTTTTTTCTTGCGCCCAACTTTTACCTTCCTGTGATATGGTGGTGGTGGTGGTGATGATGGTGCATTCGAGAACCGGCAAAATGTGGGACTACACCACTTTTTCCGAGTGAAGAGAGAAAACAAGGAAAACAAAAAAGAGGAACCACAACAAAGTGCGGCCTCCTTTCTCTCTTTGCCCGCCACGGACCCACACAACTGCCACGCGGTAAGCATTCATCTCAACGCGAGTCTGCATAAACAAAGTGCAGGGAAACAATGCAGGAATCGTGTCGGAAAACGTGAGACAGCTTCGAACGTCCTTGACCTACACATACACACACACACACTCTTAGAGTGGAATGGAAGAATTTTGGGAAAACAGTTATAGAGTGAATCAATGCGTGTGATTGCAATTCGCCTGTGCGAGAATATAAACAAACCCCATACCAACATACACACAGGCACAGACACCCTTAAGCAGACGTGTTTTGTAGGTTTTGTATCACGATTTTTTTTAATGGCCAGTTAAAACCAGTCAGGCAATTAATGTCCATTTTTCTAGACTACGTAATTCATGGTACAACTGGAAAATAGTAAATAAAAAAATATGTTCGAACCACACTCGCCCTCCTCCTAATGTTGTGTAAAAAACACAAACCTAACCCCTTTTGCTAAAGACAGATACGAGACGAGACGAGCGAGCGAGCGCGTGAAGCGAACGTAAAACATCGCCCCCCGAGCAACACATCATCAATCCTTCCACCCAAAACCCCACCCTACCCCCACCGGACCGCATCTGAATCGGATTTCCGCTTCAGCGAAAAATCATGAATGAAATCTTTGTATACGGTTGTTTTTTTTTCTTTCCACCTTTTTTTGTTGCTCCTTCTTTTCTCAACACTGTGTGCCTGTGTATGTGTGTGTGTCCCTTGGCAGCGCACCATGATTCGCTCTGTGTGCGTCGCTATTATTACATTGCACACCACGCGGTTACACACGTTTAGAGCGATACCTCTTCTTTCAATGGAAATGGAAATGTGTCGAGGAGCAAATTCCGTTCCTTTTCGCCAACCCCAACCAACGTCACATTTCCTCTCTCTCTCTCTCTCTCTTGTTCTTGTGTCCGTACGGTGACTTTTTTCATCTGCTTTACGGCAATCGATGGTAGCGTGGTTGAGCAGCGTGTGTTTAGCTGGCCCTTTGCTTAGACAGCGCTCCTCTTGCTAGCAACGATCGTGTGCCCGTCAAAAAAGCTCCTTTCTTTGCATAATCTTCACCACTACACATCCACCCCCAACACAGGCCCAACACAGAGGGCCAGCTGATGGTAAAAAAGGGCCCCCGCAAGCAAAATCGGCCAACATAATGCGCGCGCGCGCTGGATTTGCATAAACGTCGTATCCGTTTCGATTACGTTAAGGGCAAAAATACACTCTCCTGCCAGTGCTAAGTAGTGGCGGACCAAAAAGCCGGCAAAAAAAGCATTGTACAAACACACACACACACACACGCGCGAACACAACACTCCGGGATAAGGGATTCGATGGGCGGAGAGGAATAACCCTTTCTGTGTTTTCGTTTCCTGTCTTATCTGCTCCAGCAGCCGACAAAACATTCACCCGCCCTTCGCCCATCAACCGGCAGGTATGACCTTCAGGCATTCACCACCACCCACCACCCACCACAAAAGCGTGTAGCAGGAATGTGTGCCGAAGTGCACGTGGTGTATGATTTTGCTTCCACAAACGTCAATGCCCCCTGCTGCCCAAAGAGGATTGCCCACCCACGGCGTCCCATACTCCCTCCTCTCTGTGCTTAGATGCTTAGTCGCGAGACTTACTTTGGCAAGTTTTTTTTTTCTTTTTTTCCGGTGAACACGCTTTGTTTTTGTTTCCTTTTCCACTACCCGTTGGTTACAGTGGACACAATTTTAAACGTTAAATCAAATTTGCTTTACTTTGCAGCTTCTTATTTTATACACAACAGTGCGCACTCACAACACGGTTTAAACTGCACCGTTGCGCCCGATTTCGAGTGTGTTTTTCACGAAGTTTTCACTTTTGTTCACGATATACACACTTCCTTTTCTTTGCTTTGTTAGTTTTCTTCCAATTTTTTCGTTTATTGCAGCTTTTGAAAGACTTTTAAATGCACCACACACAAACTACGTTCGATGCGCGTACAAGGAACGTTCACTTACTTTCCGAAAATTATAGTTTTCTTTTTACGAGCCATTTTTTTTCTTTCCTTTGTAAGTTATGCCTAATGACAAACAATTATTTAAAACATTTAAATATACAACAACAATTCAACTGCAAACGTTTAACATTGTAGTCAATTTTCACGATCTATTATGAATAGCTCTACTTTTGCATATGAGTAGCAAGGGCAATAAAGATTTAGAGCTTTTTCATGAAAAAAAAAACAGGGTTACCCTACAATCTTCTTTTACTCCAACAACGGAGCAACATGAGAACGGCCTGAAAATCCCCTACCGTCGATCCGCCAAAACCGGAAACAACATCCGTTTACGAAAATTCATGAGAGAAAAAAAGTCAGCATTTTCTACTACACTTCAAAAACCGACTCTTTCGTCTCAGAAAGAAGAGGGAGAGAAAACGTAAAATAAGTACGTAAAGTGTAATAAATTATAGAAACATTTAACATGAAACATTGCACAGATTATTGAACCTGTTTTCTGTTCATTCTGTTCTTCCGGACCAGCTAACTTTTCCTTTTCCGATGCCATTCCGTACACCAACGGTGCCCGGAGTTGATCACTAAAGTTTGGAGCGTGTGTTTTGAAATGAAAGCAGTGTCATACTGTGCACATAGGCCAAGCAGCAAAAAAAAACGCACAATCTTGCACGTGGCAGCAGCTCGCAGATTTGACACACACATAGCTCTCGCCCGTGAGACCTTAAAAGTGGCACTGGCCCGTGGGGAAATCAGCGCATAGTGAGACAATCAATCAACGAGCGCTGGGCGCGGATGGGTGGTGGTGAGCATAACATTTGCGATTGCCGCTAACGCTCTGCCCGCTTGTTATGCGCCAAAATCTCACAATTGCACACGCACTTATCCACACTCCTGGACACAGACCCATTCACACATGCAATGTGAGAATACGGTTATACTCGCACGAGGCACAGCAATATTGTTTTACTTCTTTTAAGCGATTGACGTGAAGTGAGCTTCTTGTTTTTGCTCCTTCTGTTTTTTTCACTATATAGTTATCAATTCGTCCCTATACTTGCGCACACCCCCACTAAAAAGAGACACAGAACAAGGCACACACACAGAGGAGCGGATGCTGCTGAACGCGGTGAGAGCGATGAGATGAGATGAGTCGATTTGCTTGGTTGGTTGGTTGTGTTGTTTTTCGTAAATCGCCGCCGCTCCTCACATCTTCATCAACCGCTATACACACGTCACACGACACACCACGGCACTCTCCTCCTCCACTCTTCACACTTCACTATCACGAGTGCGGCGAGTTGCTTGAGCCGCTTACGCTGCTTGCCTTCCCACCCCTTTGCTGCTCATTTGCACACACAAACACACTCTCTCTCAGGAGGGAACGCGCGCGCGCTCGTGCTTTTCTTTTGATAACGATTTTGTGATTAAAACCCCCCGTACCACAACCAACCAGTTGGTCCACCCCACTCTTGACTGCTTCACTACGCGGGGGCTAGAGGTGGTGTTGTTGCACACACAATCGATTGGTTCACTGTTTCCTAAATCAGCAAAATACACACACACACATAGACGACCGTAAACCCAAAAAGGGTTTTCCTCTCTCACCTTCCAACACACCACCACGCGCACCGGGGGGTGGGATCCGGCGGGGTGTGAGTTAAATTAAGCACACACACACACGCACGCACACTCTGACACACGGTACACAACACTTGGTTGGTGGGCGCTATTCTTGCTGGCTGAGCCGTTTCTTGGGCGCGTTTTTTTTTACTTTACTTTTGCTCGAACTGTTCACGCAAGAATGTTTATACAGTTTGCCCTTAGAGGGTGGGAGTTTGCTTGCACTTTTGTGGTTGCACTGGGTTCCTTGCACTCAATCTGCTACTAACGTCGGCAGCAGATCCACACCACACACGGTACACGGGACCGTTTTACGAACAAAATACGGGCACACACAACGCGGCCACACTGCGAGAAGCGAACCACCGTACGGAAAAACGGCACCCGACTGTTCGCTGCTCCGTCGGCGGCAACTTGGCCAAGCAGCAGCAGCAGCAGCAGAGCCGCCATCCATACACAGACTCGCACACACAGCCGCGCGCGTACCACGACGAAACGTGCGAGAGCGAGCGGCCGAAGCGCCGTGAGCGCGAGCGAGACAAAGCAAGCACAGCCCTAAGCGCTCTACACACACTGGCAAAAGCAGGCGAACGAGAAGGCGAATACAGCAGCACACCGCCGCACACACCACTTTTGCTGCTGCTGCTTGCCGTCGTACCCTGTGTGTGAGTGTGTGTAGAAATACGGCTGGTGATGGTGGTAGTGATGGTGGCGGAAAAGAGCACAGCTACCCATACACATGCAAGCGCCCGTTCGTGTGTGTGTGTGTATGTGTGCGTACGTTGAATACTGTGTGCGATTTTGTGCTGATAGCGCGCGCAGCAGCCAAGAAAGGTACTGACACACACACCACAGCAACACTTCCATGGCTGGAAGAAAATCGAAGCACACTATAAAAGACTGAGGGGGTGAGAAGGCCGCCACCCCTAAAGATTGCAAGAAAAGGGCCGTCGCGCGCACACACAATGTTGCAGAACTACCAACACACACACACACACACTCAAAACCACCCTACACACGTACACACAAACGCGCGCGCGGTTGTGTACGCTGTCGTTCCTCTTGTGCTACTTTGCTAAGAGGCCCACGCACACACACACACATACATACGAAAAACGTGACAATGCAACCCGGCGGCTCCCCGTCGTCCGTCGTAGAGAAAGCGATCGAAGCGAACGAACACATAACCTAAAAATGCTTTACCAACTGCTGCTGCTGCTGCTTGCCCACCACCACCAACAACCCCGGCCTGCTATTTCTTTCCACTGCCGTACAGCACCAGCACTACCACTACACACACTGCTGCTGTTCGCTTTGTGCCGGTGTGTTTGTGAGATGATCGTGAGCGTGAGATAGCACGGGCGTGAGGCTGAGGCGGTGTGAGTGTGCGTTACGTTCCAGTTTCAAAGGTTACAGCCCCTCAGAAGCTCACCAAGGTGAGAAACACAATCCCGACGGACGGTGCGTGTGTGCTGCTCACTTTCACAAATCGATTTTGGTGCTTTTTTTGTTGTTTTTGTTTTCTAATGACCGTTTTGACCGTTTTTTTTTTATAATCGTACGACGGATGCGCCAGTGGTTCCGTAGAATAGTTTGTCTACTCCTTGTGCAATGGAAACTGCCCATCGGGTGTGCCAACGAATTGCTGTTGCAATTAGGGCCGCATACAGCCGCAAAATACTCACCAACACATATTTGTACCGAATGTGTTTCGTTATTATTACATACACGCCTAAGCAAAATAACTAAAAAAGGCAAGCATAATGCAACGGAAGGGAGCAGTTTTGTTTCATAATTTTAAGTCTCCCCCCCCCCTAACTCACTCTTCCCTTTTTTGCATGAAATGACAAACGACCCATCTCGGAGTAAACATGTGTGGATTATGATATGATGGTAGAAGACGGTACATGAAACTGTTTTAAAGGCATTTAAAATGACTAAAACACGAAGGAAAGTAGTGATGGCTCTGCTATCACAAGTGGAAGCGTAATCGTAACTCACCACCGGATTCACGCATTCCTCTCTCATATCTCGCTTCACGACGCGAGGAGCGGCAACGACGACCAAAGGCGCCTTATTTCACGCATTCAATACCGGTCGGGCGGCCGCTTAAAAATGTTGTTTTACTTACTCCCACCCACCCGTTGCTTCTTCTCCGGCGCGCTCGCACACACACACAGAACAAACAACTAATAAATAAACCCCGCTGGTCTCATCGCCTCCCCATATCCCCCCTTTCTACCAGAGCACAACACACCTTTTCGGCGGCGCTTCTATTCCCATTTCCCATCCATTGCACAAACGTGTGCACCACCCCACAACAAGATGTGATGTCCACAAAGCCGGCAACAAAAAAAGATTGAAGCGGTAACGGGGTAGTGGGTGGTGAATGGGTGGTTCGCGGCACGGGAAAAAGATAAACAAGTAAACGTGCGGCACGGCCACCCATACACACACACACACACATTGGTACGGCGCGCGTGAATCGAGACTAGCACAAATCGATCGTTCGTTCCGTCCAGAACCTCCCTCTCTAGTCGAACCACCCTCTCCCCCCCCCCCCCCCCACGAAAACGACTGAACAAAAAGTGAGAATTTTCTATTTTCATGAGCGCCGGCGGTAAGGAGCCAATCACTCACACAAACAAACGATTGGCGAACGTCATTGGAAGCCAACCTAGATTGACGTACGGCGCGAGAGAGATCCCTTTTCTTCCCCTTTACCCCTTACCGGATTACGGGGCGCCGGCAGTGACATTCGAGACATCACTCACTGTCAAAACCGGGTCCTGCTGTTCCTGCGTGTGTTTTTTTTTTGTGTACGCAAAGGGACAGAGGACAGCACAGTTCCATTTTGTGTTCCAGTGTACTCTGCGCGGCCCTTCCGCGGATCAACTAAAAAGGAGAGAGCATGTGCTAGAGGGGGCGCGCGGCCATGCAAGGGACAGATAAATCACGCACAACAACCAATAGGGACTCTTAAGGGGGGGTTGGTGAGGCGACTGATAATAATTTTACACTCGTCTGCAGAGTGGGAGAGAGGATGAAAAACAGGGGTGAAATATGCGTGTCCTATTTTGATGCTTTGCGTCAACCATTCAGGCATCTTTGGAGTGTCGGCGCACGACAACAAGGATTCGTCCCTTCATCGAGGGAAATTAATCATACATTGGGCCATGCCTGGGTCTGTGTGTATTGGGAACATCTTTCATCAGAGCATGCGACGTACACACACACATCCACAATTGAATTTGGTGCTTGTTTTCATCAAACTATCAACCGCTCGCGTACTGGAGAGACTGGAAGCACAAGTAAATTGAATTGTCCGATAATGGTAAGAATAGAAAATTGAAAGGGTTTGGGTGCACCATTGAAAAATTCTAAACATTTCCCCCCCCCAGGACAATAAAGGGGCCCTTTTCCGTTTGAAATTCGTAGGCTGAAATTTCAGCCTGTCAGCTGTTTGCATTGTATAGCAGTTTTCGAGCAGCTATCTAAGTGAGTATAATATACAGGTGGGCTTATCCCAAGGTGTATGAATTTAGAAGGCTGATTTTTATCGCTTCTGCTTCTGAATGAAGATTGTAAGAGTGTTTTGAGTATTCGTCAAGCCTCCAGAAAGCTCGTTGGAGCAAAAGTTTTCACTCGTTCTGTCAAAAAGTGATGTTCAAAATTGGTTATGAACAAAATGCTATGAGACCACCTGGACTACATACACTTTGATTCCAGATTCCACCACCTGATCTCTTTAATGCACCTTGGGATAAATGTAAACAAACCTGTGTTTTCGAGCAGGTACTCGAATCTAATTCTAGCTTTGAGGCTAGAATAATCTAGACTGAAAATCGCAGGCTAGTTTTTTGTGTGGTTTTGTATGGATTGTTTACATGATTTCAGCCTCCAACTGTCAAACTCCATACAAAAAAAAACTAACTAGAATCGTGAAGGCCCCCAAAATCGGCTCTTACAAAGTGTGCAACAAACATCATTGCAGTTAGCAACAAATGTAGACGAAAAATAAAATGCAAAGCAGCACTCATTTCTAGTGGGTGTAATGTGTGTGGAAAAGGCAACCTGATTCACTTTCATTCATAAAAAAAATAAATAAATACGAAACAAACGGACCACCCCCAACGATCATAATCTCGAGACGGAAAAAAAGAAACGAAGAGTGCATGTGACCTTCTCGAGGAAGTGGGTGGGCAGTGGAGCAGGAGGATGAACTCATAAAAGCAAGAATAACACGACCAGCACCGGAATCATTGCCTGAAAAATCAGACAGGAACAAACTCCAACCTCCCATATCTCAACTCCCATCCCATCCTAACTCCCGCCAACAATAAAATGCCGGCAAAATAAGCAAAACAACTCAGGGAAGCGTAGAAAGCGGCACAAAAGCGTTGAATGCGCGGTCTTTTGCTGATGGCCCTCCGCGACACCAGAACGCGCCAAGCGCCCCGCGCGCAATCGGTGAACAATAACAGAGCGTGGACATCCATGGCTGTGTGTATGTGTGTGTGTGTTGAGAAGGAGATCACTTTTGCGCGATAGTAAACAAAAACAGAGATTACCTTCGCTGCCCCCACCCCGGCACGTCTAAAATAAGAAAGAAAGAAGGTATGAACGAACAGACAAAAGGAAGGGCTTGCAGAGGGGCAGCAGACAAGAAAAAAAGGGAGAAGAAAATACAAACGCGCGCGTGCTACAACATGCAACACAACACAGCAGCAAAAAATGCCGGTTGTGCACATTACCGGGCACCATCCAAGACAGACGCTCACAGCGGACACACAAACGTACACAACGACGACAGCAGCGCCGGCGGTAGGGGGCGCCGCCTGGCGATAACAAAACAGGAGACGAATAAAGAAACAGCATGAGAAAGTGCCCACACAGAACCGCGGGGAGGAGGAGAAGGAGGCATAAAATATCAATGAGTAATGAAAGCTGCAACACACACAAGTGCGAAAAAGAAACATTTAAAAAACACACAATAGCCAACAATTCATAACAGTTCATGAATCACAATCACATACACCACCCCCGCTGTGTCTTGCCCCCCCCCCCACACAGAGCCACCGAGTTTGGATGAAAATGGATTTTTTTAGATAAAAAAAGGTCAAAAAGAGCAACGAAAAAAGGGAAATTCTCCAAGCCGCACGGCACCAGCGGTGGTGTGGGCAGAACCATCGACCCGTTCTTCTTCTCCTGCTTGAACACAGTTGTTGTACGCGTGTGTGTGTGTGTGTATGTGTGTGTGAAAAAAAGGCCACCAAAGGCAAGTGCAACCCCTTGCCCTCCCTTCAACCCCCAACCTGTGGCGGCGGGATGGGCTAGCCAGACGAGTCTGTCCCAATTGCACCACCACCACCACCACCATCATCCCTCCCCTTTCCCTTGACGCTTTAGTGACGGCGCGCGTAATAAAATTGGCAAGTTGAGAGTTTCCAACAAGTGGATTTCCTCCCCATTCTAGACCGCCGGCACAGATAGTCCCTCCTGCTGCTTCCTGCTCCTCTCTTCGCCTCCTTAGCAAACACATCACCTCCCCCGTACAGAGCCGACACGGTTTTGCCTCATAAACATACACTCCACTCCACCCACTGCCACCCACTCACCAAAACACACACACACACACAGTCAAGCATTGGAGACACCCAACAGAGATCGAAGCAACGACGCGTACCGGCTCTTCGTTCGTTTGACGATTGTGTGTATAGAGGAGCGGGAAAGATTCCAGGACGACGACCCAACCTCCTCCGGGCTCCTTGCGGTGTACACTGGTGGAGAGAGCAGGATGTGACAATGATGATATTGATGATGGTGGGCTTTATTTTATGCTTTTGGTGTCTTTCTCTCCAAACTGACACACACAGCGACACACGCACAGAAAGCAAATGCACAATATTTCCACTAACCGACGGCACACACAAAAGCTCATCGCAGTGTGGGGGCACAAAAGCCGCAGCAGGAAGGTGAATGCGCCCTGATATGCAAGTGACCCATCGACCGACAGACCGAACGACCGACCGTTTGAACCTGCGTACACGTGCGTGCGTGCGTGTGTTTGTACCTCGGCGGCAGTATTGCCCTCGTTTTGGCGGTCTTACTTGACACGCACAAAAAGAACCATTTGTTGTATGGGCCACTGTTTTGCTTCTTCTTTATCTTGTTCTTTCCTCCTGTGGTTGGTCAGCTTTTCCTACATCACCGCGGGTGATTGTTACGCAACGAGTGCATGATAGAACATGCAAAAGTAACCGTTCATCCCGTGCAGTGATGTGCTCTCCGGAGCACACCCAAGCCTCCGATCTGTCTCTGGCTATTGTTAGTCCGCTTCCGACTCCAGCAAAATGGGAACCAATAGTGCCGCCCGGAGTAGGGGTTGTCTGGAGTTGTCCGGAGTTGTCCGGAGAGGTCCAGAGTCGTCCGGAATCGTCCGGAGTTCATAGTCATTCGGAGTCATCCGGAGTCGTCGGAGTCGTCTGGAGTCGTCCGGAGTCGTCCGCAGTCGTCCATAGTCGTCCAGAGTCGTCTGGAGACGTCTGGAGTCGTCCGGAGTAGACCGAAGCCGGAGTAGCAGTCGCATTTGTTACTTCCTTGAACTTGGTACAAGTCGGAGTCGTAACGACTCTGGGCGATTCCAAACGACTCTAGATGAGTCCAAACAACTCCAGGCGGCTCCAGACGACTCCAAACAACTCCACACGACTACGGACGACTACGGACGACTCCAGGTGATTCCGTATAATAATGGACAGACCTATCTTCCAGAGTAAGTTCCAAAATTATTGCAGTTCTATCGGAATTTACTCCAGATTTTGCTAACTTTACCCATCACTAATCCCGTGTGCCAGATCTCTTCGTTCCGGTGGCACACTCGGGAGGACCCTGAAGTCCTATTGTCTGGCACACAGGGTGGCAGGCCTCGGAGGAGAATCGAGTGCAGATGATTTCGGCAGAGCAATTCTATAGAAAGCCGACCAAAGAAATCAACACAACGCTGCACCGACTGCGGTGTGTTTCGTCTTAAAAGGACACCAAAGGAGAAGTTGAGAGATAGAGAAGGATCACACATAAATTAAAGCTCTGGTGAAACGGGCTTGCATTTAAAAGGACTGTCTGCTGAACTCCGTGCTTCACGGTGTGTGTATGTGTTTCAAATTCCGAATACACACTGCTCCAATTAGGAAACAACGTCACAACCGAAGCTGTTTTAGTCCCAATAAATTGGAATAGAGTGCTAGTCCTGTTGTATTTATGTGTCGTCCAGAAATAAATCCACGGAACGGCAAAACATTATCCTCAAAACTTCAAACCTCATAGGCCTGATACTGCTGCTAAATATATCCGTGGTCCTACTACACATCACTTCAATACCACGTGCTCGATGCTGCCGGGCTCGCTGAAATCTATCCATCATTCAAATTAAACTCCCAAAAAAACCCCTGCTCCAGTATGTGTCAAGCTGGAACAGCTGTCCAGAGCAATGGGATCGATACAAACTGGCAGCGTTAAACAGAATGCTAATAAAAAAAAACACAGAAAGATGGAACGCATTCAAGCAGAAGAGATAAGGGAAGGTGGTGGTGTCGTCCCGAATCACTGCGGAAAGTCGAGAACCAGCAAAAAACACACACACGCACAAAACTCAGTGTACATCCGCACACAACCAAGCACAGATGGCTATAAAGAGGGCATCGGCAAACCCAAAACAAACGGAAGGAAGAGCGGACACCATAAAACAGCTGACAGAGTGATGTGCAGGCAGAAAAGGAGGAAGAAACAACACAACCGACGACCGCCCGCCCCGACCACCACCGTCCACCACAACACAAGCACACACACACACACACCGGGAAACCGATTTAACTCCCCCTACATGCGTGCCAAGCCTCCCCCCAAAAAAAGGAACAAGCAAGAATTTTTGCCAGCACAAAACAGCGTCGTCGTACAGCATCACCACGCAAGCACTTGTTCCTTGCACTCTTTCCTATGTGTGTGTGTGATGATGTTTTTTTTTTCTTCTTTTTCTCAACTCATATACACCCCCTTCTGCAAGTTGCACCGCAACGGAATGCGTGCACCTGGCGTCTATAAACTCCCCCCCCCCCTCGAGAGAGGGAGAGAGAAATTCACTTTCATTTGGGCAGTGGGCCGAGTCGGAAAAAAGTTTGTGAAGTAATCGATGGGCCGCCGCCAAAAGAAGTGTGATGCAACCAGCTTGACGCTTTAAAAAAAAGGAACATTAATAGAGCGCAAGCTGAGCTGCGAGCATTACTGTTTTAATCGCTGTTATTGAGATTTTGAAGAGCAAACAGTTAATTTCTCTGCCAGCCTTTAGTGTATCTGTTCTGTACAAATTTAGGGTAATTTAGGGTAATAAAACGCTTAAACTTTGAGGTTTGCGGCAGGTTTGAGCTTTAGAGCACTCTAATTAGTTGTATTTTGTCATGGGGATTGCATACATTAAGGCTGTCCCATCGCATCATTTAGGCGTACTTCTACGTACACGCTCGAAGTTGACATTCAAATGATTCACTTTGAAGTTCATTTTCTCATCCTCAATCCAGTTTGAATGGAAGCAATGTCTAAAGACCCTCCCTTTGAACAGTGACTACACAGAGCAGTGACACAGTGGAACAAAAGTGACTACAAAATATCCAACCAGCCAGCCATATTCAATCTATTTTGAAATCGGAATAGAATATCGCTCTATATCTGAGTATGTTTTCCCATTCCGTTCCAGTAGTCAGTCGTCTGGACAACAGCGCAACTTCAATTAATACTTCACTCAATTTTCCCGTTTCAAAAGATAAAAAAAAAAAACGAGAAAACAAAAGTGAATGTAGCAAACAAGGACACAACACACACCCTTGGGTCCATCTTCCGATACATGCACATAATCCTCACCACACGGCAGACAGTTCTCCCAGCCCTGCCAGCAAAGAGTTTCTGCTCCCATGGTCAATTAATTACGTAATGCCTTCGCCACACAACAGCAGTTACCATTCCTTCGGCCCCCATTTTCCTCCTCATCGGTTGGGCACTCGCGCGCGCGAGTTCCATCAAATTAAGTGGAAACGCCGGCGGAACGGGATGGATTCCCGTCTGCCGCTTTAGCGCCCTTTGCCTGCGTCTCAACACAACCAAGCGATTGTATGCAGTGATTAGGACCTGCGGCGATGTTGCTGCAACGTGCAGTGGGCTTTGGTTCGTCTCGCAGGTGTACGACGACGCGTACGGGGTGTGGTGGCGGGCTTTTCTGCTTAAGCGCTAAAATCAGCTGACGGGAAGCAACACCCCCCACCGATACATTTGGTGATGGTAGCGCGGCGGCCAAACGGTATAATTGGGTGGACAGGACACAAAGGGCAGACAGAAACGGGGGAAGGGCTTATGCTCTGCTAGCGCAGATAGCGATACCCAGCAGTAAAAGCGAATTGCGCGATCCATTTTTAATTTACTTCTTATGCACTTTACCCCCCAACCACAATACACATCTTTTCTCCCTTGGACGGAATGTTTTATGATTTTCCTTTTTCTCCTTTAATTTCATTACAATATCCCCCCCCCCCAACCCAACGGGCTCGTTTCGTTCCGGCCACGGCGTCGTCGGCGGAGCGAGCTGTAACTCACAACCCCCTGAAGGAAAAGGTAATTTCGTGTGCAACAACAAGAAACACTCTCACACACACTCGCATGCGCCCACCGGCGGCTATCACCGTTGCACAATCAGCCCTTATCCCTTTTCCTTTCTGCCCTGCTTGCGTTCTCTTCCCACATCCAACACCAACAACACGGAGGACTAAAAGGGGTTTTTTTTACACAGCCCTTCAATCAATCCCTCTGTGGTCCTGTGGGTCGGAGATCCTACCATTCCCTCTTTCACAACGAACGGCACACCCGAGAAATATACCCTTCTGCTGCCTACTTCCAGCGTTGGTGCGAGCGAGACGCAGCGTGCACAGAGCACAATCGAAACTCCATTTCCTGCTGTAAATGAGAACTGGCACGGCACGAACGGGGGTTCGAAAAGCCTTCTGTCTCAAAGGGCGATTGATTGCGAAGCCAGCCGCACAACAGAAAGAGGTCCCGGTGGTATGGCGATGGAAGGATGAAACAACGCGCGCACTCACACACACACACACACACATACCACATGAAACAGGAAACCGAACACAGAGGTACAGCAGGGAAAGGGAAAAGAGAGGAAAGCGTTACATCCTTTCCTGTGCTACACCAACCAACAAAAAAAACAAAACAAGCACACCGAGACACAGTTCCAAACGCGGTCGGGTGAACGAGAGAGAGAGAGGCGAGCCCTGCACACTCTTCGTTTGTGTAATCTGCTGCGCACCCCCGGGAGAAGGAGCAGGGAACAAGCATCATCATCGATCGGTGAGGTTTTATTTATCTTTCACTACCATCTCGCTCTCTCCACTCACCACAGCACACACACACGCAACAGTATACAACTGAATCAGCAAAAGCAGCGCGCCTATGTGTAGCGTTGTGTTAGTGTACCAGCCGTTCATGTGTGTGTGTGTGCGTGCGTTGCTGCTGCTGGCGTATTAATATTTCACTGCACAACAGCGCCGTGGCTGTGTGTGAGAGCGAGCGAGCGAGCGAGAGAGCACGATATTCGATCCCTAACGCTTAACCGGCCATTTGCTTCCATTCCACGTACAACAACGCGCGCTGATATGCCTTCTTTTTTCTTCCTTTTGCTTCACCCCACTAGGGGTGGTCTCGTGTAATCCCGTCTCCACCACACCGACCGAAACCGAACACCGCATTCGAGCAGTGTGTGTGTGTGAGAGAGAGAGAGAGAGAGAGAGAGGGAACGCCGTTCGAGCAGTTGCGCTCCGTTGTGTGTTTGTGGAAGCGAAAGAGAGAAAGAGCTACTACGCTCTATATAAACTGTGCTAAATGTGCTGCTGCAGGAAAATTAATGCCACTCCGATACGAACGAGACAGAGAGAAAGGGAAAGAGAGAGAGTAAGAGGGAGAGCGAATGTGCGAGTGAGCGACAAAGAGCTCACTTGGACGGGAAAACTGTAATACATAGAGCGACGATAGCGTTTCATGGCCCAGCTCTCTCGAGGCCCCTTTCTTCATCCTCACCACCACCACCACCACCGAAAGGATGTTCTGTGTGAGCAGCCGTGAATATGGCGAGTTGATGTTAAAATTATACCCACCAGGCAGGCAAGGCAACAAACTCGAAACGCGCTAAGCGGGTGCCTTTTCTGTACCACATAACGAGAGAGAGAGAGAGAGAGAGAGAGAGAGAGAGAGAGAGAGAGAGAAAATGAGAAGGTTCAGAAAAGCAACGACGGAAGAGCGGACAGCAAATCCATTTCAATATTTTTCATTGCACACCTTCTTCTTGTGTGCCCCCGTCGAACAGGCGGCGATTGCCACTGTACCCAACTGACAAAACCAAACGCTTCTCGAATCTGGTGGAAAAAGGATGTGGGAGTACCAAAGATGGCACACCGCCGAAAAGAGACGGGAAGTGCAAACAAGCAATCGAATTGAACATCCAACGACCTGGTATATCTGGCGTACTGTTATACACTAATCGTATAATAGTGGAAGACGACGAAGTAGGAAAGCAGCCTGTCATACACACAGACATTCTGCCTTCTCTGTGTCATAGGTGTGTGTATGCGGTTTGACTATTCTGTATGCCGAGTAGAATTAGTAAATCTTTTAGCATCATGGGGGGATGAGTTTTTTTCACCTTCCGAGAAAAACGCACCGTTCGCAAGGGAACTGAAATTAGATTGTATCCCATCATCCAACACGGAGGAAAGAAGAGAGGCTCGCGAGATTGCTGGCAACCCCAAGCGCAAACTTTGTAGAATGTTTCGTACTTGCAGAGGCAGCGCGAAACACGAACGAACGAAGCCGTCCTGTGCGATATTGGAACCGGAAGAAAGGTTTGACGTTTAACGGGCAGTGGTGGTTGTGATGCCGTTTGCCTTCGCTTGTCTGACAGATTCAAGGCGCGCGCCAGCAGGTCCTTTAGGTGGAAAGAATTATTCCCCAGAGAAGGGGAGAAAAGGACGGTGAAGTTCCCTTTTACTGTAAAAACAAGGGAAATGAAAAGTCGGTCGTCTGACGTAGATGACGTAGATTTATGTCTTTTCCGTCACTGCACACACCGCGTCATGAAAGAGCGGTTGTTCTAGTGGTTCAAGACGTGCTCAGTGAAATCTTGAATATGTCTCTTCCCGTAGAGTAGTACAATGTATTCTTGGCTCGCAGGAAGGTTTTAACAGATCAATTAATCATAACTGGGGTATAAAAGTTGAGCAGGAGATGACAGAGGAGTTGACGGTGATTACAATCAAAAACAAAGATATCATCTTTAGGAATTAATACATACATTATTGCCCATATTGATTCGAATGTTGTGCTGAGAGTAAACGTTCCAGTATTTTGTATCAAAGCTCCAGAGGCCGCTCCGATATCTATGACTATGAGGAATGCGATTTGCTAAGAGTAGTTTAAATCCCATCAGTACGCTCTTTTACTTCCTAAACACCGACGACGACCTACTTTCATGTTCAAATTTAATCCTTTATCCTCTTGCAGTGAACATCTATCGCTCAAAGCGAAACAGAAAAAATAAATCAAGTCCCCAAAAGTGTAGCATGCGTGTCGGGAACCGAAAAAACCAAAACAACAACAACATACCACCAACGGCACATATAACCAAACCATAACAATAATAAAGGACCTGCCGACACTAGACGACTGTGATCTCCAAACACACTGAACATCGCATCACACACACACACACACAGGTCACACAGCAGACCCGCACCAGACATGGCAGAGACCGACACACACACACACAGCCGGACGACGACCTTGGAGAGGTGGCCCATAATGCATTATTCTAAAACCGAAAGTGCGTACGGCATTGAACCCCCCCCAGCGAGGACGCTAGGGTAAGAGTGCGAGAGCTAGAGAGACGAAGAAAGAGCGCTGCCGTGGCGATAGATGGACGAGGTGCGTGCGGCGAGATAGGACAACCGTGCAGGGTGTATAAAAGGTGCACCACACATACACACACCACACCACACTAAACCCGAACACTCCCGGAACACCAACAAAACACAGCTGTTGAACGGTTTGCCGCGTCGTCCGTCGTCGTCATGAATTCCCGCCAATGAAAAATGTAGGTCTTCCTCTTTCTCCAACCAAAAACCGCTGCAGTAGACGCAGGAAATGAAAGGGAGGGGGGGGGGGGTTCTCGCAAAAGGGGGCAACAGCAGCAGCAGGTTCGGTTGAGTAGACAGCCCGCAGACGAGAGATAACCAAGGGCATACACATCGCAAACGGCAGACACGGGGGTGCGGATGGGGCGGCGTGGGATGGATCGGGATGATGATGGCACGATGGAGGTGGGAGATAAAGGCCTCCACCCTCCAAAACCCCCTCGTGACTGTGTCAGCGAGAGCATATCCTCCTCCTCGTTCTCCTCCTCGTTCTCGCATTTGCTTCTTGCCTACTAATCCACGGCACGACCCAATGGGGCTTTCCGCTCCCCAATCCCATCCCAGCCGGTGCTATAGTTAGTCGATGGCTAAACAAAACAGTCTCCCCCGCGGGCCGTCACCACCCTCTGCTCGCTCTCTTTCTCACGATAACGGCAGCGGCAGCAGCCAGTCAGCCAGCAGTACCGGCAACGATGCGAACACGCGCCGCCGTGTGAGGAAAGATGACGACGTAGGCGAGGGAGGCTAGGCTAGCAGTAGTCTCTGATGCCTTTTTCCGTTTCCTAAACACAGTGCTGTGACGCGACAGACCCACCACACCATACGCATGGATCTGCAGCAAACGTAGCAATGCCCTCCTCCTTCGGTCCGCAACCACAGCGCACGCAGCAAGAACTTCGCTTTTTGTGCAATGACCGATGGAGAATCACTTACTACCTACTCCGGGGGGGGGGGGGGGGCTTGTGCTACTCCACCGTGCCGAAAAAGGGCACTTGGAAAGGGGAAGGGTTTATTCCCTGGGCTCGATTCTGTATCGATATACTTTAAACGCATTCACACGGCCGTTGAGACGCGCAAAGCCTGCTCTCTCTGCGTGTAACTCGGGGACATTATTGTTTAGGTGTCGTTTCGAAATGGACACAAAAATGGAAGAGTTGGCGTTTATCGGATCGGTGTTTGTTTGCTGCGTTTTGTCCGGAGAGAATCCATGGTACGAGCGCCCCTGCTAGAGCCGAAGGTTTGTGTGTTTGCACAATCTTCACTTCATTTGTTCTAATACTCACGGTACTAACTACCTCGGACACGCTACAACTTCTCGGGTGCGTTTAGGATGGACAACAGCACTTACCTAGGGAAATGGAAAGAGAAAAACAGGGGGAAACAGGTGATTAGAAGTTGATATTTTCTAGTGACACAATATTAATCAGCAAAAAAACGCGCTTATGAGTTATGGTACACCTTCGACTCCTACAAGAGGATTTTGACTAAAAAAAAATGCAACCAAATCATCATCATCACCACCACGTGCGTGACCGACGACGTTCGTTAGCCCCATTTAGGACACCGGCTCGCGCCTATCATCTCTCGCGCGCGCCAAAACAACCTCTGCAACTGAACGGGGGCCGCCGGTCAGAAGAACGCGCCAAACGACAACACGATGAATGAATGAATGAATGAAAATGCATCCGGAAACGGTGCACCACCCGGACCCACCCGCAAGTTCAAATCACCGGTGTGGAGGGCAAAAGGAAGGGGCCATAATGGTGGTGGCTAGGCTCGGTTTGTTTTGTATCGAACGGGAGGTGAGATGAATGGCGCGCGCGCGTGTGTGTGTGTGTGTTTCTACAATGTGTTCGCGTGGCCATCGTCACACTATCCTTTCAACGTGCCTTCCGAATAATGCCACCACCACACCACCCCTGAAGCAGTGTGTATCTTGGCGCTGTGTGTGTACACACCCGATGGGAGAAGAGAACCTCCTACGGGGTACTGCCGTCCAAATTGTGGTGCCAATCGCTGTGCGCGGAGGATGGCACGTACACACCAAAGTACCTACACCAACACACATACAAACACACGAGAGAGAGAACATTCGTTTATCATCGCCCATACCACACCACTAGGCGCAACTACTCCATCCCAAAGCGGACCATCTTTGCAAACCAACGGCAGCAGGAGCAGCAATGCGTTTGCAGACACATGTGCCCCCCCCCCCCCCCCCCTCCCATTGATAGTACCTCCGGGGGTACAGCATTAGAGCTTATCGGTTGGTATGCTGCAAATTCCAGGAATTCTACAAACGCACCAACTCAAACGCCGTGGCGAATGAAACAGCCAGGCCGTGTGTCCGACCGGGTCCGTCGCCGGCGAATCGATCGGCGACAAAAGCGGGGTAAGCAAGGCAAGCGGAAAGGGGAAATTCACTTTCCAGACTGCACGCCGGTGGTTCCCCGGTGTTCGGGTTTTGTTGTTTGCCAGCGTCAGCTGACTGTACACGCGCACAGCCGATACGCTACAGCGTGTGTTGTGATGCAGAGTGTGTAGCACCGGTTTTAGGGTTACTCCTCTTCGATTAATTGGTTGCAAAGGGAATCAGTTGCGGAATCGTGTGCAATTATCGAAGCAAGGTTCTTTGCCTCCAAAAAAAAACACACACACATACAACGGTACTTTTACTTCAAGACGGCTCATCACTTGCAAGCTGTGCGCGCAAATTCCCAGGCAAGCAAACTGCAGTCGCCGATCGTGTGCAACATACAGCAGTCCACACAAGTACAGCAGCAGCGCAACAACCTTACACACGCCCGAGAGGCTCACCTGTCACCTGTCGTCATGTCACGCGGCTACGCATACGGCAGCCCCCGCCGCGGGGGTTTGGCGTTGTGTTTACGATTTCGAATGAGCATTATTTACATTTGCGCGTTCGTCTCGCGTTTATTCGTGTGGTGTACGCGAGCAGAAGCGGCAGCGCAACGCGGCACATCCGTCACCTGGGGTTGTCTTGCGCGCATATTTAAATACAGTCCCCGTACAGGAAGGAGAGCAGAGGGGGCAGTACAGCACGAAGAAAACCACATGTTGACCGGCATTCTTGCCTGTGCTGCGTGCATCACATCACACCGGTACCGGTACATTCCACCATTATTTTGTCGATATAAAAACGCGCGAGTCGTTGTCGAGAAAACGAAGGGGGAATGTAAAGAGCGCAATCCCACATCTCTTCTTTTCCTTCTACACACTGCTGCTGCTGTGCAGGGTGTGGAACGGACGGGTGTGGTTGTTACGCGTTTCAGCATAAACTCGAAAGGAAGCGGCAACAAACAAAAACAATCCGAGTTTACACTGATGGGGCGGGCGGAGAGAAGCCCGAAAGAGCGGCTGAAGCGTTTTTGATATCTTTGCCGGTGGTGGGGGGGGGGGGATGGAACCATTTTTCCCGCGCAAAAATCGCGCAAACGTAACGCTACAAGGCGGTTTGGTGTGTTGTGCGCTCTGTGTTGAGTTTTAATTGATTGCAGCAAAAGTTGGCAAAGCGCTCAGTTCAGCGATGGATTAAGCTTCGTTTCAACGTTTTGTCAATATTTTAATCGTTTTAAGCTTCTGCACAAATGAACCGGGTTTGTTTCAATTTCCGCGGTCAGAACGAAATGTAAAATCAATCAAAACGGCTCCCGTTTTGTTGTACAAACCGGCGTGATGATTGAGGAGGTATACACACAACAGAATATCCCGGAAGCAACAGTGCAGTGCAGTAAGTTGAAAAATAAAAGAACAAAACAAGTGAAAAGTCATAAAAATCGAAGTAAGATTAATGAGAATCTCCTCTTCCTCACAATTCCCGCCCTTTCTCGGACTCCGGAGATCCGAACATACGCCGCGACTGCTGCGCAGCGGCAACGCGCGCGGCCCCAATATTTGTTTAATCGCGCGACCCTAAAATGCAGACACACACACACACATTCGATTAAAAACCAGCAAGAGCAATGCGCTTTGCGCGCGGGACCGAAATGGCAACAATGTGTGACAGGGCTCTGCTGTTCGCAAAACTGCCCCCCCCCCTCCCCTGTCATCGACAGCGCCCGTGTACCCACCCCTGCAAGGGATAAGACATTAAATTGCAAACACACTCTGCTTTTGTTGCCGCACCCCAAGCCGGCGGCCCAGCGGACAAGCAAAGCAAGCAGCACAACAGAACGCGACGCAGAGGTCGCGCCATTTCCAGGGATCGACAAAATACGACCAGACCACCACCGCATTGGATTGGGGTTTAGATATGATAAAAAAGAAATCAACCCCGCGCACCCAACCGACAATCGTGCGCACACACAGACACGCACGCACAACCGAAGCGAAACGATGACTGATGAGGCCGTCGGGGCCCGCGATGACGATGATGATTGGATGAGTCAAATATAAAATCTAACCGATTCCCGGCGCGCAAAACACGCTCCCCCCCCCACACACAAAGATAAAGAGTGAAAGAGATAGAGCAAGAGAGAGCATGCAATGGTAGGAGAAGGGGGGGGGGCATGGATTGAAAAATTAAAGACAGATCGACCACGTGCGTATGAGAAAAAGGGGTTGGAAAGTTCGTTAGTGCGAATGACGACGAACGAACGAAGCGAAAATAATAATAAAAAAGAACGGCAGCCGTAGCACAAATCATTCCCTTCCCCCCCCCCCCCCCCCAGCTGCTTTCCCACAATACCCCCTCCTACACACTGGCACACAGCACGGTTATAGGGTAGCCGGCACACAGCAAAAGAATGAGAGAGAGAGTGAGAGACCATTGCAGGCGGGTTGGCTGGTGTGTGAGATAATGAAACCGGGGAACTTTGACAGACGCGCACACCACCTTCCCCCTTCCCTCGCAACATTCTCTCCGGCCCCACCGACACACGAACGATCCACACCCCATCGCCACCGGTCGGTTCAATTTGAGCCCCATGCGAAACAGCATGCACACACAGCACACATCGCACGCTATAAAATTAAGGCCCACCGCACACCCAGGAGAGTGGCACCCCGGTGGAGATGGGGTGAAGAGAGATGAACGGCTTTGGCTTTTAGCTCAATCGAAAATAACACACCAAAGCGCATGGGGCGAGTGCGAGAGCGAGAGCCGAGCAAAAGGAATGTTTTTCGAATCGAAACGAACGACGGCGGCAGCGGCCACGACGACGATGAGAGCGAGACGCCCTTTCTCGCTCGAACGCACACACACAATTCGCCCCCTGAATAGTCGCCTGAATAGCGCGCGCGCTCGCTTGATGATTTCATCTCTAGCCATTACAATCGGCACTACGGTTTATTGTTTGCTCCCTCTCTCTATCTCTTTCTCTCTCTTTCGCACGCTTCCCTGAACTGAACGTGATCCTTTTTTCCATGAAATACACTCTCGATCCCGTCGGCAATACGGATGCGAAGGAGGAGCGGGATAGGGAACAGGGGGATAGCCGGTAATAGCATGCGCAAGAGGATGTACGGTGTATAGCGGGGGGAGGAGCAGCAAGGGAAGGGAACGATATAGAGAGCCATGCTGCAGCAGGCGGGCCAAAGTATGTTTGTGCTTCGTTTCGCTTAAGCTGAAGAATCGAACCGGCGCGCTCTCAACCCTCCGCCGCCGTGGCGCGCGTATGCATGCATGCGGGACCCTGTGTGTGGGGAGGATATACACCTTGGGTTTTTGGCTCTCTACGACTGCGGCCCTCGGTGTGACTGTTTTGTTGCTGCTGCTGCTGATGATGATGATGAGAGCACACAACACCGCAGAAGAGCTCACGTCATAGCAGCAGGCAGGCACAGGCAGGCAGGCAGGCATGGCTAAATCGTTTGACTGTGCACACCGAACACAGCACACCGAGCGCACCGAGCGAGCACCCCAGCCAAGGCACACCGACGGCAAGAGACAGTGGGAGAGAAGCACTTTTCGCACTGGTCATAAAAGCGGTATGTGTTGTAAAAAGCACACGTACGGTATATCTCTGCGATAAAATGGTCACGTTTATTTTACGCTTATTTCGACCCATCTCGTCAGGGTGTATTGTTTTTACCATGAATATTAGTCACAGTCTCGTCATATTTCACGCATTTATTGCCTCTTCAAGCGGATTGTTTCTCTCAAACGATTTGCTCGAATTTGCAAATACGAATTGCCTATATAAATTGTCGATACGTAACTGGTCTCCTTTGCAGTTTAAAGGAGACTAGAGGCCCGATTATTAAACACAAATTGTAAAGACAAGTTGTCAAAATCGGAAGATTTGTATTATGACATCCGTTTGTGTTGTGTGTTGGAAAAATAAAATTTGACGAAACACAAACTCACAAGCACACTGCCAAGATATGTATTATGAAACACAAACGGAAATCCAAAATTGTCAAACTGCTTTCCGTCAGCTTTTTGTCACGGAAAGGCGCCAATTGTTGGCGCTCAGATTGTTTGACCGACACAACACAGCAACAGAGTTGTTACTGTTGCTTTCACGGCAAAATATAAGTATTTTATTTCAGAAATTATCAAATTTTAACATTTTAACCAAAAATATGTGTACTGCCATATCCATACAAATGGCAATATGCTGGAGATACTGGTAACGTGCTGCTGTTTTGGGTTAAGAAGCTGCTGTTATTTCCTTCCTCTGTTGTTGTTCGATGGTAGTCGAAAGATGAAGGGCTCACGCACCCGGTTTGCGTTCAACAGCAAAGGATTCCAGCAACTTCTTCAGTGAGTGACTGCTTCAACAACCAAAAGCATAGGCACATGTAACTATCACATCTAATACTGCATACACTTTTAGGAATAACAAAGACTCGGAGGGCTCGATCTCCGACAGAATGTCAAGGAAAATTTCCTTCGACACAAGCATTTTTTTTCTTAAACCTGAAATTAACAACCACGAAATGAAACATGTATAACACGGTTTGCACAAATGATCCGCATGCTTAACTCACGCTTGGTTAGAAAGCTGTAACGGGTCGAAAACACTTCGAAGCAGTCGGCGCTGTTTTACCAGATCTACCGTTGTTTCTACTTCACTGCTACTATCGTCACTTACGAAGTGGGAGAAAATCATTTCGAAGTTTTAAACAAGGATTGTTAGCTTGATAAACGATCGTGTCTTAAATAAACTTGTTTACGTTTTTTTATTTCGATTTTGAACATTTTGACGTATCGACAAAGGCTTTGACACAGCTTTAACGAAAGAAAAAAATTAACGAAACTTGTGTATCACAAGAACGGTTTCAAAATGCATGTCTATTTTCGGTTTGTCTTGACGCACTTGTCTTGTGTCATTTCCGTTTGTGTTTAATAATCAGGCCTTAGATTTTCAACACTTATTGTCTTGGATATTCCAAACACAAAACAAGCATCAACTCTGCGTCAAGATGACTCGGTTACGCCAGATTGTAAACCAAAGATCACGCTACATTCCGTACCCTCCACATTGCACAAAAAATAGATTCAGGCAATAGTCTTGAAATGTGAAAGAGTTTCGTTTAAACTACTTCTTGTAATGAACGTCCATACCAAAAAGCGTTTCAATTTTGAACATCATTTCGACTTTGCATTTCAAACACCAGTCAAACATTTATTAGATAAATCAAACATAGAAAAAAGTGTTCCAAATAGGATGTAGCATGTTGCATGTCCCCTAAGGAGAGCGTGTTCAAGAACACAAAATTGAAGCACATTTTCCACACACGCTCGTTCGGCCGAATACTGCACCATATTTTGTCCAGCAAAATCGCACCACACGCATCCCAGTGTGCCGTTGCCCAGTGTCAGTGCTGCTGCTGCTGCTGCTGCTGGGCCGGTGCGGTGCCCTGGGCTCTGTTTTGGTGCGCGCTCTACC
Source organism: Anopheles coluzzii (assembly GCF_943734685.1). Classification (NCBI taxonomy): domain Eukaryota; kingdom Metazoa; phylum Arthropoda; class Insecta; order Diptera; family Culicidae; genus Anopheles; species Anopheles coluzzii. The sequence goes on along the minus strand of NC_064670.1, from coordinate 10,105,909 downwards.
GCTGTGTTGTTGCCGCTTGTCCGCCGTGTAGTTTGTGTGCCCCTTTTTGTTGTTGATTCCGAGAGTGTGTGTGCCGCCCCGTGTCCGCTAGCTGGGTTGGCTCTTTCGCATCTCTCGCTTTGCGCTTCACTTCTCTTCCCGGCCCAGAGGGGTTGCGCGCTCGAGCACAGTGTGTGTGTGCGTGTGTGTGTGTGTATGTGGGTATAGAGTGGTGGACCGGGTCTCCGGGTCCGTGACCATCATCTCATATCATCTCATCAGAGCCGCACCGCGCGCGCAACGGAACCGACCCGGGTTTGTCGTGTCCGTGTGTCCATCCGTTCGAGTTTTGAAGCCGCTCGTTCATTGCCGAGCGCGTTTTTGCTGCTGCGACACCATTCCCCTCCTCTTCCTGCGCTCGTCAATGCTCGTTACCCTTCGCACACAATCGCTCTCTCTCTCTGTCAGTCGCTCGCCTTACGCTGCCTTTGTTGAACTGTCACAGGGGAGTTTGCGCGAGCGAGCGAGAGAGAGAGAGAAAGAGAGAGAGAGAGGGAGAAAGCAATTTGCGCCGAGAGTAACGAATGGGTAGGAATGGATAAAGCAAGACGGACACCAAAGCATGTGCCCTAAGCAGCAGCAGTGGCAATGTGGAATGTGCTGACTTTGTTCGCATCTTTTATTATTCGCTCCCTCTCTCTCTCTCTTAATTTCCCTTATCCAACACACACGCAAAAACAAAACTCGTCCGGCAGATTCGAGCGTGTTGTCCTGACCCTAGAGCACGAGGCCAACCAAAAAAAAAAGAGCGGTCCAAGCAACGCAGGGAACTGAACAGCAAAACACGCCATCATCATCCCACCCCAACAACACCACCAAACGGACATGGGTTATTCTCGGGGTTCTGTGCGGTCTGGGGCCACATACGCCGAATGAAAAACTCCGACACTAATCCACGGTTTTACCATTCCGTATACCGGGCAGGCGCTCAAGACAGCGTATGGGGAGGAGGGTGTAAGGGAGGGATGGAAATGAGGCAGACAAAAAGCGCCATCAAGACGCGCGCGAGATGGATGAAATATTTCTTCGTTTCGCGTTTTTGCTCGCTCAAAAACTAGTCGCGGAAGAAAGAACGCGCGCGGAATATATGTTTTTACTGCCCCGCACACAAACAGCAGCAGCTCCGCGTAGAATCTCATCGGAAGCGACCTCGGGGTTCCCGCTTTTTGCCGTTCTAGTGTGAAGCTGCTGCTGCTGCACAACAATGTCTCTTGGTACAATGTCTGCCCTCTCTTCCCGTGGATGTGCAGCACACAAAAAGAAGAGCAAAATGTGAGTTAGCGTTGGTTTCCGCTGGTGTGTCTCCGTTGGCGGCGGAAAAACGGAGAATTTGACGGCCGGAAAACACAACCGTCGCCTTTTCTTTTTCGGAATTTCCAAGTCCGGTGGGACGAGTTGTGTTGTGCTTCTTTTTTTTATGTGACTTCCGCTAATGGGTGTGCCACACACATGAAAACCTGCCTATAGAGCAGCTCCACAGTGCATCGTGCCGAGAATCGGGGGTTTCAAAAACGTGCTTCAAAAGTGTTTATTTCTTGATAATTAAAAAAAAAAGATGCGTCTCTTTGACTATTTAGAAAAAAATATGTGTTTTTTTTTTGCTGACAACACGTCATATCTTGTACACCACACCATGCACATTTCTTGGGCGGTGCATCGATTCTCAGTCGTAGGAACTTCCGAGCGGCAAACATCCACACATCCAAAGCGCCACACGCCGCGCGGGAGCGAGGCAGCAGCAGCAGGGCAGGTTGTTTTGAACGCAACAAGGAATACAAAAATAGACAAGATTTTCCCACATCCCGCACGGCAAGGGTAAAAGGCAACCAGAAAAATGAACGAATAAACACACATCCAACTCACCACACCAAAGCAACGCGCGGCGTAGACGGTGTCCTCCCCTTTTTTCCTCCCTCTCCCAATTGCATCATCAGTTCCGGAGGGAAGGGGGGGGGGGGGGTCTTTCGCTGCTGGAGGAGCAGAGCATTGGAAAACATCAAAAACCTCAAAATGTGTCCCGGTAAATGCTGACCATAAATTTGTCATACTCGTTGCGCGCTTTTCGGCATCAAAACACGATGGCAAACAGAGGGGAAAGCGAGGCAGCCGTAGCAATTGAATGATAGTGCAGGCAACCACCACCACCATCACACCACGTGGGCGCTTCCACGTGCAATGGGAGAAAGAAAATTAATCACCACCGCCGGCATGGCATGAAAAACGTTCACCGGGGGGTGAAGCGAAATGGAATAGACAACAGCCAGCACACAAAAAAAAAAAAAAACCGGTAAAGGTAAGGGATGAAACGAAACAAAACGACAGCAAAAAAAAAAAACACCCCACGATAGCATACCCACCCACCCACCACAGAAGCAATTAGTTTCGGAGCAACGCTGCCGGTGTGAAGAGAAAGACAGCTAGTGCGAATCGCTCAATAGATGAAGGCATTACAATGTACAGTAAAGCACTTCAGAGAAAACTGCCACTGTTTTGCGAGTAAATGTGAACTGTGAAGTGAACTTCAAACGATGGAAATAGCACTCTATGTCACCCTGATTGGAAAATCTCCTTGGAACTTCCTATTGGATTTGTCCAAGCAGACTGCTATAGAGTCCAGTTCCCATTACATTAGGTTCATACATGAAAGAAAGAGTTAAGACAGTGTCCCACATCTTTGAGAGCTCCTGGAAAACCCTGTAAAATGCTTCGGAAAAGCTAATGCTCTAAGCTTAACGTTTCCACAAAAATAGCGAAGCAAGAGAGTAGAATCGGACTTTACTTACACGTTTAGAACTATTTTTGACAAGTGCACGGAAACACCCAAAACGTGGACCAACAATTGTACGGATATGAGGAAGAAAACCTACTGTCAAAGCATCAAATGCGGTCCATATAAAAAAAACCAAGAACAAACGACACACGAATTGACGGAGATAGAGGCTCAATTAACTTTGCGCCAGCATTAAGTCAAAAGTCCATCCCGTAGCGGTGTAGCGCGGTTTCCCACTTGATAATTGATGGCATTTCGAGAAGGACCGCGCCGCAAACGGGAGAAAACCCGAAGGAAAGAAAATAAAGGCTAGCCGAACGGAAGCAAAGTGTGGAGAGGGAAGAAAAACAGCGAACAGTGGTGTACACCACAACTTGCATACACACATTAGCGAAGAAAGTGGAAATGATTTGTCATGTCTCTTCTTTTCCCGCATTTGGAAAGAGTTTCTGCTACGATACGGTAGCAAGCAGTGCAAAGCAAAACAGATTGGTTTCCTCCCCCCATCGCGTGGTTGTCGCGGATCGACGACCACGACCGTGTCAAAATACACTCAATGCGAGGAGTGAAGCAATAAGTCCACCAATCAAGTTGTGAAATGGATGCAGAAAGCATTAGGACACGTTGCAAACATATTCCCGCAACCCAGCCCGATAGTAAAGTGGTGGCAATGAAAATGCTGCCTGCCTAATGAAAACATACTTTTCCAATGTTGCAAAAACAGAAAGAAAAATCTAACATCCGAATTGTGCTCGAACCGTTTGGGGCTAAATGTTCTCTCGTCGGTATCATATCAATAAAAGAAAAGCATCGTACAGCGGAATGAGGGAGTGCAGGTTTTTAATCTGCATCGCGCCCACCAATAAACAGATAAACTTTATTGCCTTCCCCGTTCTGCTTTTCTACCATCTCTTTATCCGTTTCTCGACATTCATTCCTTTTTATTTTCTCCGACGGGAAGGTGGAGAGAACGAAGCGAAAAAGAATCAGATAAAGGTGCAATCAACCCATCCTCACCACCAGAGAAGAAGTAGCGACCGAAACGAGCTGCAAATTCTTTCCGGGGCATGCAGATTTTAGCACAAAACAAGACACGTTCGGTACACGTTTGTAGTAAAAATCGCCGAATCGATTTCTGTTTGTTTTATTACTTAGCAATCAGCGCAAGCAACGTTTTAAAGATAATTATTTTTTTTAAATGAAATATTACGTGGCCTGGCGTGTAGGAAACTTTTTTGTTGTAAATTTCAAAATCTTATTTATTTTATTTAAAACATTTGCTACCAAAATCTACCACTAAAGGGGGGTGAGAGCCCAAAAATTATGCACTTTGTTGGTTCGTTCAGCTGTTTGTGCTCACTCAGTTTCACAACATAGCGCAACCATGCATACAAAAAAAGCTTCCCGCAACACACACACACATCGCCGTTTCGCGCTTTTGGTATTCCGGTTCGTGGCGTTTTGTGTCTTTTGCGGTCTCCTCTCTCCCTCTCCTATCCTTCTCCTTCGCTGTTCTGCTGGCTTTTTATTTTATCATGAGTAATGGAAATTCAAAATGTATCTTTTTTTTGTTGGTGGTTGTTGGCCACCCCTTTTAAGGTATATCAAAAACCAAAACATTCCGAGGAAACATTGGCGTGGAGTGGAGAGTTTGCAATGCTCGCGATGAAACAACAACATAGTTTTTATTTTGTTTGCAATGCAACAGCATAGTGTGTATGTGTGTGAGTGAGTGTGGGTGTGTGGGTGATGTGTACACCACAATCGTTTGCTTCTTTTGCTGTACTTTTTACTTCAACGCTCAGCTGCTGTCCGTCACTCACAGGCCGGCATGAGTAATGGGAAATGTAGAGAAATAACAGACACATCACCTTGCATTTGCAATGAAGCAAGGCTTCAGAGCAGCTTCAGTAGCTTGCCAAGCATAGCGAACGGGGTTCAATGATAGACACACAAACACACACACACACACACACACACACACACACACACACACACACACACACACACACACACACACACACACACACACACACACACACACACACACACACACACACACACACACACACACACACACACACACACACACACACACACACACACACACACACACACACACACACACACACACACACACACACACACACACACACACACACACACACACACACACACACACACACACACACACACACACACACACACACACACACACACACACACACACACACACACACACACACACACACACACACACACACACACACACACACACACACACACACACACACACACACACACACACACACACACACACACTGATGCTGCAAAACTGCTGAAAATGAGGCGAGAATTGAGCAAAATTGAGCTACACTTTTAAGCTGCACGTCATTTATCTCAAGCAAGCACCTTCAATTAGGCATCGGGGCATAGCAAAAGGTAGATTGTGCACCAGGCATCATTTAACCCTGCCGCTAACAGAGTAAATCGAATGAATTATAGTGATGGAACTACACTATCACTTTGAAAAATGGCCCTTCATCTTCGACTTTTAAGATAGGAGGGGCGCGCGCGCGCGCAGCCAAAATAGCGCCTAAAAAAGTGTGTGCCACGGGGAAAAAAAGCTTGCCAGCCACCGGCAGTGCTAAAAAATAAATAATTCATTTGATAAAACGAAAAAAAAAACAAGCGAAACACCAACTCCATCATTTCAAGTGTCACACGTGAACGCAACGGCGCAACAGCAAACACCCGGGGGATGAAAAACGGGGACACCACGTGCTGTATTCGTGGAAATTTAAATGGAATTTTAATGGAATTAAACCAAATTATGTAGCTGGTTGACCGTTAGTGAGTTGTATGTAGCATTAAAAATTGAATTTGCCTTCCTAAAAATGTATATTTGTATATTTACATAATATAAGCGGACACCGTCAACAGAAAAACACATAAATTATACTTGATTTAAAATAAGTTTTAAGTAACGTTGGTGCGTCTGCATCTCAGAGCAATTAAACAACAATCAAAACATCAAAACTTTCACTTTCTTCGCCGACGCCCGGATAGAGCTAAAAACATAAACTGATCCATACACAAAAGCTTCAAGAAGCATGAACGCGTTCTGCACGTTGTTTTAGACAAAGCAAATCGCTCCATCTCGTTGACTTTTAAGCGGCTTATTGAGTGAGAGCCTTATGGTGAGCCTCACACAGAATCCAGCTCTTGTTTTTTTTTCTCCCCCGAGCATAAAGCGTGCACAATTAGCTTTCGCGTAATGCATCTCTCCCTCACCAGCTCCAGCGCTCCACCACCATCACCTCTGATTAAGCTTGATTTAACTGTGAAGTTGTTGTTTTTTTTTTTGTTCAATATTTCAATCAAAAATCAATCATTGCGTGCGTTTGTGCTGCAGCGCGGTGCCCGGAGCCCGGATGGCCGAGCCGAGGATGGATGGATTGAGTCGAGTCGAGAGCCCCATCATAAACTGAATTCGTAATTAAATCCCATTCAGCTGGACATTGCAAACTCTGCACTCCCTTCCTGCTCGCCTTTGACGCGCGCTTGACTGACACACGCATCAATACCCACCCAACGTTGGGGGGAGGAGGCGAGAGGCTCAGTTGCATTATCTCATATCGCCACATCATATTAATAATTAGCGGAGCATAATCCAATACACTGAACGGTCTGCGGCGGTGCTGGGCATCGACGCCGGACACAGTCCCCCCGTGTGCGCGGGCATATGAATATGTAAGTTTAAAATTATTATTTGCAACTTGCCGAGAGTGCAGGCACACAAACAAAATACAAATTTTAGTCGGACAAAACATACAAACTAAGCGACAGTGGCCCAATGTGAACTGATTAATACAACTTGGTACCTTCATTGACATCAAAAAGACATCGCGAGAGCAAACACAAGATTTGTGTAAATTTGAGTTCCGCAAGGGATCCGGCTCCCTTTCCTTTAAACCTTTCCCGAATAATGTAAATCCCTTTTGTGAACGATTTTGGTACACTTTGCATCGATCAAGCGCGCTCGTATAGCACACAGGAGATACACAAAGTGACTGACTCCTTCTTCTTCTTCCTCATTATCTTCCCCCCGCCAAACCAATAAGCATTATTCATAATTTCCAATAAAAGTAATTAATTAACGCACAGCCCCCCGTTTTGAGGCTTCTGTTACCGCTTTTTTTATTATATCCCTTTTTGACAGCGTTCATTCAAACGAAAAGGGCTCTGTTTCCCAACAGGGTAGAGCAAAAAAAAAAAAAAATTTGTGCATGTCACCACCCCCCCCCCCCCCCTTCCTTTTGCAGCATGGAGGGAAGGCGGCATGCGCTGTGTGCAGGATATATAATTATTTTTCGTTATTAAAACGAAGCCAGTCCAGGGGGAGCTGCATTGGCGTTGGCATATTTAATGCATGTTTGGGGGGTGGTGGTGTTTGGCCAGTATTATGCGTTTAAATAATATACAAACAGAAAAAAATCGCACTATTTACTGCGTACAAATATTGCACCTGTGCCAACAGTGTGTGTGAGGTTGGTTTTTTGATAGCAAAGACTAACACATTCGCGGTTCGTTGTTTCGTCGTTTGGTGGTTTAATTTTAGCGCCAGAGCTTTTTTTTAGCCAATACAAAAATAGGTACATTCGTATTGATGTGTTTATCTAGCTCGAAACGAAAAGAATCGTTGGAAAGATTTGCAGCTGACGCCTTTTTTTGTTTACAGTTGTTTTTGCTTCTTCGCCCCAGCTGGATAGTTTTGGCAAGCAAGGGTCGTCGGCACTTCCTTTTTGGCTTGCGTTTGTGGTTGAGTTTAGCTAATAACAAACCAAACTCTATGCTACTACAATGCAATTCAATAGTTATTCCACGTTACAATCATTCCAACTGATGACAGATCATCGCTAGATCTCCATATCTCCAGGTGCGCTAGTGGACAGAGCCTTTGCTGCCAGCTCCGTATTGACCTAAACCTTTTCCTTGGCTTGGAAGGGAAGTCGCAACAGTCTACTACGGGGATTCCACAATGATTCATCATTTAGTCAGACACACACAAAAAAACAGCAACAAAAACAAACCACGATGTGCTCGGGTGGCATGATGAAGCTACAACAGTGGGAAAATGTGTGTGTACGTGTTGGTGTGTCTTCTGATAAACGGTTTACAAAAGGTGACAGTGGATGCATAAGAAAAGGCAAAAAAAAGAGCAAAAGTGAAAGAAGCGGTGATAGGAAGCAACACTCAGTGCCCCGTCGCCGCAACACGTCATAAGAAAAGCCCAGTGTAAGAAAAGAAAAACAAGCAAACGAAGCAACAGCACACAGCGCAGGCAAACCTCTGCTCGAAACCAAATCAAAACAAACTTCTCCTCTTACCCCTTCCCCTCTCTCCCAACCGCTCCTGATTGCTTTTCTTCCCCGTGAGTCCCTGCCGCACAGGCACATCCCCGGCAAAGCCGGGCGAGAGTGCGCGAGCGAGGGGCGGACGAGGAGGTCGTTTGATGTTTCCACCGCGTTTTTTTGTCTTCTTCTTTCCTTTCGTTTTCGTTTTCCTTTTACCCGTTGTACTGCTGCTGCTGTTGCTTCTTTGCGGGGATGTGGAGGTTCGCTTTCCTCTCCTTCCGCGCGCCTTGCTCGAGTCTCTTTCTGCTCCACATTGCGGCGGGAGGGAGGGTGGTATGCCATACCGTCTAGCGCGCGAACGACCTTGACGGGTGGTGGCAGTCGGGAGTGACGGTGCCCCCGCTTACCCACAATCAGGCGTGCGCCCCGCCGCCTCATCCACCACACGCGAGACAGCCAATTTGGCCCACAAACGCGCCAGAACCTGATTCACTTCTTGCTGCGGCGCACACACACACACCCGATAGCGCACACAATCCCACCCACCACCCCAATCGACCCAATTCTACACACCCGTGCTCCGCGCCACCGGCCGTTCTCCTTTCTCCACTAAGCGCGCACGAGACATCTAACCCCACCACCACCACCATCACCGCCTCCACACGGTACCGTCGGAGATCGTTGACCGAGAGTCGATAGTAGTAAGCAGCTTCCCACCATTTGCCTTGGCCTTCATTCTTCATCATCATACGTCCTACCTACCTCCCTCTTCATCAGCCTGATCTAACCTCTCTTTTCGTCACTCTTTGCCCCACTTGTGTCTTGGCAGCCCTTTTCACTAGCCGTAAATTTTTATAGACCATCCGTCGGGCTGGGCGACGCGATCCCTTCCTCCACACACACACACACCAGTGACCTTTTTTACTCGTCTCTTCCCACTTGCTCGCCAGCACTTCACACTGTTGACGTTGAGCGTGAATTGTACCGCACTGCGAGAGGACACACAAACACGCACACACACACTTTCCTTTTTCCGGGGTAAGCATCATGCCCGTGTCCCATGCCCGGCCCCCTCATAACGCAGCAAAGAAAGGCCGCCCCTCAAGGACGCGAAATGATGTGACATAATCGGTGGTTTCACTCGGGTTATGGGGGACAGGGGAACAGACCTCCCGACCTACAACAAACCTTTAGCGCTGATGGAGGGTAGGGGAGTGGGGAGTCTAGGGTTCAAGTGTCCGCACTTGCACTTGTTGCAAATTCCTCACGTTCCACTTCTCCCACCTATCGACGAGGGTTTACGGTTAACGGTGGACGATGACGTCACACCATTTGGTAACTGTCAACCGGTTGCAGCGGTCGTTTTCTGTCGCGTGTTGCGCCACTTGTTCTATGGTGTGCAAGTTGTTTCGAGGGGGAGGGAAGGTTCATGGTACAATACTTCAGTGTCCTGTGAGTAGTGTTGGGCAAAGTTGGCAAACATCTGGAGTCGACTCTGATCCTACACCGAAAATTACGAAACCCGACTCCGGAAGGCAAGTCCGCCCAGCATTATCTGAAATCGCCTGGAGTCGTCTGGAGTCGTCTGGAGTCGTCTGAAGTCGTCTCCAGTCGTCTGGAATCGTCTGGAGTCGTCTGTAGTCATCTGGAGTCGTCTGGAGTCGTCTGGAGTCGTCTGGAGTCGTCTGGAGTCGTCTTGAGTCGTCTGGAGTCGTCTGGAGTCGTCTGGAGTCGTCTGGAGTCGTCTGGAGTCGTCTGGAGTCGTCTGGAGTCATCTGGAGTCGTCTAGAGCGGTCCAGAGTCGTTTGGACACCGACTCTCGCTAACTCCAGACGACTCCTGGCAGCCCCGGAGAACTCAGGGCAACTCCAGACAACTCCGGAGCACTCAAAGCAACTCCGGACAACTCCGGACAACTCCGGACAACTCCGGAAAACTCCGGACAACTCCGTACGACTCCGGACAACTCCGGACAACTCCAGACAACTCCGGACAACTCCAGACAACTACGGACAACTCCGGACAACTCTGGACAACTCTGGACAACTTCGGACAACTCCGGACAACTCCGGACGACTCCGGACGACTCTGAACAACTCCGGATGACTTCAACTCCGACTCCGGGCCGAACTAGTGGTTCTCATTTTGCCGGTGTCGGAATCGAACTAACAATACTCGGAGTCGGACGACGGAGTCGTGGGTGTGCTCAAGAGAGCACATTACTACCGGTGAGATTTCCGGTTCTATGCTCCACGCCAGTAGCTCTCCTGATAATACAACCACTTCTAGACCCATTGATTCTACTCGACTATGTCAAACGAGTTCATTGGCCGCTAAAACCTACACTCACGACTCACATTCGGGGATGGGGTCTCGCTGTCGTCACCTACTCGCGTTGCTGCGGGGTGTGTGAATTTACGCACCTTTCGACCACCCATTTGCATGCGAATTAACAGTGCAAATTAAGCTACGGTTTCACGATTGCAGAAAGAAAGAGAAGCCTTGAATGTTCCATCTAGGGCAAACGGCGACAACAAAAACATAATACACAGCGTATGTGGGGCCTGTGTTTAGATGTGAGTGAGAACGTGAATAGTGATTACAAGTTCACTCTTCTCCACTCAAATGGTGACTTCAAACGAGCTCTCGTTGAGTAGCTTACACTGTGTATCGTCGTTCAGCAAATCTACCAGACGCAATCGATTAGAAAGTGGAACACCAACGTACACCAACAACAACAGGAACAGTGTGTTTTTGTTGTTGTTTTTTTTCTCTCTCTTTTTTTTTACTCTCGATTCAAACCCGAAACAAGATGCGAGTCGCGTTCAAGGCGGGGTGTGAGTTGTGTCTTTAGCAAAAGCAAACTAATTTATGAGCCTCACCATAACGCACACACACATACACAGTGACTAACGCACGTCATTGGCTGTAAGTAGCACCGTTTGCCGGGCATGTCTGTTCCCCCTTTACATACTCCCCGCGGGCTCGCGTACTTTCCCGGGCCCGGCGGCCCCCGGTCGGCATTTGTTGGAGCGCGATTTGTTTTATAATAGCTTACCCCGCACTACTCCGAACGTCCCCCTCCTAACACACACTGCGTCTTCTTACCCCACCCTATTGCAGTTGCCCCCGAAAAAAATAGAATTGGAAAAAGGCGGCTGGCAGGAGAACGGAGACGGGGGGAAAGAGCTCTCGTACCGCTTCGCTCCGTGGTTGATTGTTTGTTTGTTTTGAACAGCTGAGCAGAGTCTCGAGAGCTGTGTGTGTGTGTGTGTATGTGTCTGTGATGATACGCGACGAAGGTCAATGCACTGGGCGATGTGTGTTGTTGCGGGCGATCGGGACAGGAAGGCAGCGCTACTAAGGGGCCGGCCAGGCAGCAGGGAATTCCCGACGGTCGACAGTATCTCTCGCTCTGTGTGTATGCTTGCTCACCGCACCTCAGATATGATTTGAACTAGAGGTTGCATCGATGACGCAGCCAAATTCGTACACCGCTCGGCCCTTCCTAGGAGGCAGACTCGCGCGCGCGCCAGACCTTCGAGGAATGTCGCCCTCCCCCCTATCGCGCTCCACACGTCGAAAGGAGACACACTTTTTCGCTGCTGTTTTTGCCGCTGTTGTTGTTGTGTGTACATCACCCAATCTGCTGATATCAACAAACCGGACGACGCTGCGAGACGGGTGAGAGCTTGAGCGGCAGAGACAGAGGAACGTTGGGTATCTTCTCAATGAAGGTGTGTCTAGAGCAGCAGCCGCCGCCGCCGCCGCAACCTTCGCATCCTCATCGCCACTGCTTCCGAGAATCAACAATCTCGTGTGTACAGTGCGGAGGTGAGGAAGAAGGGAAAGGTATTAACTGGGCCACCACACGCCATTCACCAGCATGCGGTAGACGCAGCATTGGGGAAGACCACGGGGAGAGTTGTAGCGTCGTCGTCGTCGTTGTGCACTCCCCCCCTCACTTCAGTGCGATTCAACACAACCGTCACACATGCCGACACGAGCACCAGAGTTCCACCAGTTGCACACAGGGTCGCACTGAACGCCATGAATGAATTTAGACGCCGTCGAACCACTCACACCAACACACACACACGGTCTGGGTCTTTTTGAATCGCCACCATTTGAAACGTCCTTGACATTCATCAATCAATCGTGAAGCCGTGAAGCCGACCTACTGCTGCTGCTACACACTATCGACGGAGGAAAGCAAGCTGACACACCATAGGGAGAGAGAGAGAGAGCGAGCGCGTCGCGGTATAGTTTTGGCCCATTTCGTAGTACACCGGACGGGATGCCCCAGTATCGAACATCATATACAACCACCGTGGGGAAACATGTGCGCCCACAGAGCGGTGGGATAAAATTAAACCCCCACACAACCATTCTTCTGCTGCTTCCTCGTGCAAACGTGCGCAAACAAATCACTTCCGAAAGCAGTCCGTCGTCGTCGTCGAAAAGTTGGTCCGTCGTCCGGCCGACCGTCAGTCAGATCACAGGACGGTGATTTCACACAGGACGGAAGCCTTCCCAAACCGACCGTCGGACCCGGTGTGTGTAGGCGCCAGGAGTTCATTTCGTACTATCCTCGACCTCCAGCAACAACATGTGCGTGTGTGTGTGCGTGCATGGTGGCGTATGTTTGCCAAAGAGTCCTGCCATGTGCCTACAACACACTTGTCCATCTTCTCATTCATTGCTCTTTCTGTGCACTGCTGCTGCTGCTGCTGCGCCTGCTGAAAAGGCGCTTGCAATGCCTCCATCGCTAGGCCCCACACAACAGCAACACACGCGGCATTAACCGGATATGGTAACGACAACAAACGGACGCGCGTGCTGGCTGCTTGCTAGAGCTACTATCACTACACTACTCCACACAGCTGGCTTTTTGGTGGTTGGTTGGTGGCTGTGGGGACCGATGAAACGGGAACATCGGTCCTTCCTAAACCACCAGGACACTGCCTGCTGCGCGCTTGGGAGTGAGTAGCGAGTGGGCCCCGCAGGGCATTGAAAGGGACTGTGGGTGATGCAGAGCGCTTTCGAATTCACTACGGTACACTGGCTGATTGTGTGTGTGTGTGTGTGTGTGTGTGTGTGTACAGGTTTGTTGCTAAAATCAGCTGATTCTGAAGCCTTTTGCGGGCGAGCGGATTCTGACCTAACCGAGGGAATGGAATTTTCCTATGAATGTCTGGTCCATGCCATGAGCCTGAAGGTTTGGGTATAACATATGCTTCATCATCATCATCATCATCATCATTCTCTAGGCCTTCATTATCATTCTTGTATACACTACAAGAACCTATTGGAATTCCCAAAGAAACTAAGTCAACAGTGCTTGTACAGGCTTACCGCAAATCGTTCTTTTGATACATCGCAAAGCATCGTATGCCATTTTGTGCCGTATTTACGTACCTGTAAAGAAAAGAACAAAACATTATAAGAATGTGGACCAAATGAATAACAAACTTGAAGTAGTAGTTTCAATAAGTGATAGTCGATTTGAATTGAAATCGTTTCAAGACAAAACTGTCTTACGCAAAGTAATTTAAAATCAGATACATTGGTGATGATGCGATTCGGTAGTCTGGGAACATTGACGACCCACTCATTCCAGAGAAGACATCCAGAAGTCTCAGGGTAATAGAGTATAGCGCAGTAGAACATAACAGGAATACTTATACTCCAACGGCGTTTGAGTCTACCGAGTCTATAGCAAGACTAGATACATTGGTGATGATGAGATTCGGTAGTCTGGGAACATTGACGACCTACTCATTCCAGAGAAGAAATCCAAAAGCCTCAGGGTACTATATAGCGCAGTAGAACCTAACAGGAATTCTTCTACTCCAACGGCGTTGGAGTCTACCGAGTCTATAGCAAGACCAGATACATTGGTGATGATGAGATTCGACAGTCTGGGAATATTGACGACCTACTCATTCCAGAGAAGAAATCCAAAAGTCTCAGGGTACTATATAGCGCAGTAGAACCTAACAGGAATTCTTCTACTCCAACGGCGTTGGAGTCTACCGAGTCTATAGCAAGACCAGATACATTGGTGATGATGAGATTCGGTAGTCTGGGAACATTGACGACCCACTCATTCCAGAGAAGACATCCAGAAGTCTCAGGGTACTAAGGTATAGCGCAGTAGAACCTAACAGGAATTCTTCTTCTCCAACGGCGTTGGAGTCTACCGAGTCCATGGCAAGACCAGATACATTGGTGATGATGAGATTCGGTAGTCTGGGAACATTGACGACTCACTCATTTCAGAGAAGAAATACAAAAGTCTCAGGGTACTAGGGTATAGCGCAGTAGAACCTAACAGGATTCGATGAAATGTTTGTCAGATGCTCGCTACTGATAAGGTGGCTCCGTAAGAGCATTAAATGCATCAGCACATTTTGAATTAACGTTCAAACCCTTTTTGCCAGCTGCAATGAGTGTGATTCTAGCGACAAGATTACCATCCGCTACAGGTGAAACATCATACATGAAAGACTTCAAAGTCATTGAAGCAGCGTGCTGTACGAGAGCGTCATAAAACTTAAATCAAAATGTGACATGTTCTGCCGTATCATTACGCTCCAGCAGTTAAGGGGAAAACACCCCAAAACGTCATCTTTCCTTTATACGACGCAACTAAAAGTGCTATCCGTTGTGTGTTACCCCCGATGGCAAAAACAGAGCTGACACAACCCGCAGCAGCTGAGCAGGAGAAAACACAGTTTTCCATGGCCAGCACCACCACCCACACTCTCAAAACTCACTCAACAGGAATGAAGGTAATGGCGGTGTGTGGTAAGTTTGCCACACTTTCGATTTCTTTACAACCAACGATCGGTTTCGGTCGGCGCGGGGGAAGAACACGAACTAAGAGCGGAATGAAATTGGAGCAAAGTTAAACCCCTTCCTCCCCCCCCCCCCATTTCCGTCCACTTTCCACAAGAGGAGCACCAGGGAACGGCAAAAAAGGTTCTCCACGGATCGGTTGGTCGTTCGTTATGTTTATTTAACTGTTACGGCCGCCGTGCTACGACGAGGGAACAAACGACAACAGCACGACGAAAGGAGCTCTCCCCCGCGTTCCCGGGGCACGATAAAAATCAAAAGCCATTCGAAAAAGCCAACAACTTTTGAGGACGGCCAATAAGGGAGGGGCGAAAGCAGAACCGGGAGCATTATAATGTGTAATGCCACCGAAACGAGCGTCGGAAGCGCACCGGCTACATGTTGACGTTCATTTTCCTTTACGATATGGCGGCGAAGGACATTAAGCCCAAAACCCCCTGGCGGTGGCGGCGGCGGCGGCTGGTGCAAGTCCTTCCGAGAGGTAAAACCGGGTAAAGGGGTTTTATGGTAAAATAAATGGATTAAATTGAAAGACTGGAACCGACTGGCTGTTGGCAGGGGTGTAAGGCGATTTGGTGGAGCATTTTCAGTGCAAAGCATATCCACCACACATAGCATCATCAGGTGCGTGTTCCGTGACCGGACAATCATGGGACCCATTTTTTGTTGTGTACCGAGAGCCGACGAGGAGAGCAAGTGTTCCACCAACACCGTTCGTGCTGCTTTTGTTTTTTGATAAATCGATTCGATTTCGTAAGGATAGCCCCCAGCAACCCACGGGGCGAAGGAAGCTTGTCTCTCGCGTACATCATTCGGTATGCGCGTTTGTTTGTTGTTGTTATTTTTTCTTCTTCTTTTGCATTACCTTACGCAACCGACGGGCGAAGCGTATCGATTTTCCTACGCCACAGCTCTACCTCCTTTTCTCACGCGCGCACACACTCACAGCTGTCGCCGGCCTCATTTTATGGCTTTGTGAACGATGAAAGCTACCCATAGGAACGCTAGAGGGTTTCCTTCTTCCTCCACACTCCATTTTGGCAAGCACAATAGCCGAGAACGGTGTTTCTACACACACAAGCACTCTCCTTCTCTCCGTAGTTTCACTTTCACTGTTTCGTGAATAATTTCAGCAGTAAAAGATGGAAAGAAGGCACACCCCAATTCCACCGTACGTCCTTCTATCGGCGTCCCACAGCAGACGACTAACCCGAGAAACAAAGAAGGCTCGCTCACACCGCAAGCGCCCGCGTCCGGGTGAAAGAGATGCAGGAGCAAAATGAAGTAAAAACGCCGGCCAACCGCGAATGGAGACGCCCGGTACTGGGTGTGCGTTGGGTGCATATAAGGGGTGTTGCGTTTTTATAATGCCCCGTCTGCCCGCCATTGTTTGCCAACCAAGAACACAGTAGGAGCAACTCAACCTACTCCTATTCCTCCTCCTCCTTCTTCCTATGTAGCGCAAGAAAATGGAGGAACCGCGCTGAAGCAAGATTACGTGATGGCACAAGCGCCAATTTCCCTTGATAACCGAGACAATTCTACGTAATATCAATCACCCCCCCCCCCTTCATTCCTCTCCTTCCCTACCAGCATCATGATTGCCTCCTCTGCGCCCATCGCCACAAAAACCCACCCACACATATCCAGCACCGATCCAAAAGCGATCGATTGGGTACGGTGTACAACAGGACGACGACGACGACAACGACGACGGTGGCACAAAACCTGCTGGATCGAAAGAAATTAAGAAACGCTTTCGTTCGACGCACGACGTCTTTGCCCTGGGGTATCGCCCAATCCCCCCCAGCCCATATCCTCTCCCTTGTCCCATTCCACCCGTTTCAGCGTCGTTTTCTTATCGAATCGATTTTTCTTTCCCAACACAGCTCCAAATTCCAATTTCCACGACACAGAGGAGCGTGTGAGTGAGAGGAAAAGTGCGCAAGCGAAACAAAGCGAGAGCGAGAGAACAGGAGCGAGTGAGACGCTGCTCTGCAGCACTCGCAAGAAGTTACGAAATTCTCTCCATTTCTTGTGCCATTTCAACGAGGGCTGCGCGCGCGCGCGCGAAAGGGAAGGGAATAGTTTTATGTACTGATTTTATTCTCGTATGTACTCCGCGCCGCCTCCTGTCGTACACAGGGCCACCAACGACCACCCCAATCCGTTTCACTCTCGCTATGTAACGCTGGCAACAGAGCCTTCTGCGACGGCAGTACTGCTTCTGGCGGAACCTTTTGTGTGGCGCACGATGATACACAGAAAGAGCTTCGAGGGACGTATACACGGAGGAAAAGGGATGCCTGGGTGGGAGACGTTGGAGACCACGGGCAGCTGGGACGATATTACACTGCCCCTGCAGAGACAGCTAAATTGGATGGCTTACCAGAGATGTTTTTTTTTGTTTTTTCGGTCGTGTGGTGTTTTGTCTGCCGGCCGGTTGTATTTTTCCTTTCTTTAGGGTTTTATGCTCCATCGAGTGTTTCAGAGCATTGCAAATATTTCTACAGTAATATGCCCTGTAGTATGTTCATTAATATACTTTTTGTTTCGATTAATCCAACTACTTGGCACTTTGATTTTCAACAAGCTGCTAGTAACGGCAATCTACAGCTTCATTCATGCATCATTCATTCAGTTCGTAACACTGGCCGTATCTGCAACGTCCCTGGCGGTGTAGGTACTTCATCCGAAGTTATCCGAATTTTCCCAACAAGATCAAATGAAGGTTCAAGGTGTTCTGGATGGAAATAGACAGAGTTGCGCCAATTTGCGTTCGATTTTGTTCAGCAATGAAGTGCAACAAAATGAATCAAAACCGTACCAATAACAACCAAAACCAGTGAGTTATTTGCACGGTTTTCGTAGCCAATTAAATAATCTTAAGGTGATTTTGAATATTGTTCAACTATAAATATCCATTGGACGGCCAACTGAAAGTATGATGCCTTTATGAACAAAATCGCAACTAAACATTTGCTTTCCGCAATACTAACGAACGTTTATATTACCCTGGTACGTTTCTTTGAAGGTTTTTTCTCGTAAAAAATGCTTCTTTGGTGTTCATTGTTGTTGAAATTAAATTGTTTGACGATTCCTTTTTATTGATTTTGTACTACAGTGGAGCGCCGTTTATACGGGTACCTTTTATCCGGCTATCCATTTATTTGTGCTGTTGAGAAATGACAGTCCAATACAAAGGTGACATTGCGTTCTGAGGAGGATATTTGGAAGAAACGGTTATCCGAGCACATTGTCATAACAAGAACACAATAATTCATGGAAAATTTCAAATAATCTCATTGGAAACAGATAAAATTAATAAAAATTTGCTAATTTGTATCAAAACATAAGATACATTTCATAAAAAAATCAAAAATTTGGGATTAAATATATTATTTGACTCGTTATCCGTGTTATTCGCATATCCGGGCGAGATCAAGTCCCGATGAGCCCGGATAAACGGCGGTCCACTATAATTTAATAGTCCATTATTAATTTTGAAGGTATCGGGATAAATTATTGGAAAATAAATTCAAATTAATACATACAAAAGTCTAATCTCCATACAGCTACTCACATCTACTTAGGGGTTTCATTTGTATAGATACGATTGAAAGGAGTTCAGATAGGCGCATCAGTATTTCAGTTGGACGTCAAATGTTTACTTACAGTTGACCAGAGTTGAAAAGCACCTTAACAGTGTTTATTTAGGCTCGAAAACGGCGTATTAACCATAGCAGGATAGTCTGTCCTACGTATTGGGGCACGGTCCATTCAGGGCTTGAACCCATGACGAGCGTGTTGTTAAATCATGCCAGTTAACAGCTGTATCATTAAAGACCGACCCGGCGAGTTAACCATAGGTACTAATACAAAATGACCATGTGCAGGCTTTTTCCATTCGAAAATGTCACCATGCTGAAGACATCTCTACACTCTCTGACAGTAAAAAATCAACCCTATGGACGTCCTGGAACTCGACAACTGTTTGACTGGAGCTATTCGTTTCAATCAATACGCAACGCTTGAACTGTAGCCATTAGGCTGTTAAGCTACTATGCTAGACAACTGGATTTGTAAAAGAACCACCCAGAAATGGGCTCAAATGACCTTTCACCGATACCGTATAGCTCGATCGGGCTTGAGAAGGTGCCAAAGTAGTAAGTTTGCTTAAACCTGCCCTCCAATAACAGTACATGATGCGCGATACTCAACCGTTAACCGTTAACACAGCACAGTACAGCATTGACGAAAAGATGCACTTCGATTTCCCGCACAGCAAACCAGCGCACATTCAAACACCGACGGCAAGCGGCGGGGCAACGAAAAGCACACGATACACAAACACTGGACGACAAAGATAAAAAAGATGTAAATAAAAAAAAGGGCCATCGTCGTGAGGCGTTATGCGATGTATACACACACACACACACAGACACACTCACACACACACGCTGAACGAGTACCCTCCTTTCTGGATGGAGAAACCCCTCGTTGGGTAGGGAGGGATGGTGGGTGGCTGTATGGAAACGCACGAATTCACACGATAAAACACACTGCAGCAGAAGGAGACGATAAACGCGGGAAGAGAAAGAGGGGGGAGGGGGCAAGGTCGAATGGACTTGTTGCCCGCCGAGACTCGTTGTCGTCGAGGGCGCGTCAGTAGGTCGCGGCAAGCTTGTCAGGGCGAGGGAGGCCCGGTGCAGCTGCGGAAAACACAAACATACACACACACACACACACACACACACACACACACACACAGAGCGTAGGGTAAGATGATGGAGCGGCCGCGGCCGCACACTGCCTTGGATGGATGAATGATGGGGCGGAGGTGAATGAACGACCAAACCGACCGACAGACGAACGAACGAAACCGCCCGAAACCGACCCTTTCCCGCTGTCGACCCACCACCGCTTGCTCGTCCCGGTACAACAATCAAGTGGCAAGCGGGCTGCTGGCGGTGGGATGGGTGATAAAGGCCGACGGAGGGGAGGGGGGGACCGGTGAATCACCATCTTTTCTCCCCCTTCGGAACCGCACACCCAGACACACAGATACAAACACACAATTCCATCTGTTGCTTCGCTGTGAACAAAAAAAAAACAGGCACACGCAAACACACAAACACACACACACACAGAGAGCAGTGAAGAAAATGCAAAAAAAAAACACACACAAGCGGGAAAGAAAACGCGACGAGCAAAAGTGGCATTCGAATTCCGTCCGTCCGTCGGTGCAGCCATTTTCTTCCTTTTTTCCGACCCTTTTCACAGCCGATCAGCTGCACACACACACACACACAGAGACCGACACAGAAATAACGGTCCAAAACCGGCGGTCTAGCGGAACTAGCGACAGGAAGCACAACACAACAACGACGCGAAAGAGCTTCCTCCACCTCCCAGTACCGCGTGTGTCTGTGGCGCGCACATTGGCTACTGCTGCTGCTGGGGCACACGGGCGCACTGGAAGGGGCACGAAAGGTTTTGGCGGTTTGGTTGTGTGCTTGCGCTTCAATCCCGAGGTACACGCGGGCCTGCACATAGTGCCGCTGCCAACAACAAGGACAACAACAGCAACAACACCAACCAACTTGACGACACATTCATCGCGTTTGATGGAAACACGGCAGCCCAGGCAACAACACTCCATCGACACACCGACACACACCGACACATACACGATGCGGTACGCGTCTATCATCAACCCTCCGCGCGGTCCCGCCGTGTCCGGAGGCCGATCACCGCCACTCTCGCGGTCGGGTCGGGTCGATGGCTACGACGGGATGGTGGAAGGCGCAAGCTGTCTCAAACCAAAACAAACCCTGGCGGAAGCAAATTTGCCTGTTTTATCTGGTTCTGTTCTTAGCACAAGTGCGTGTGTTTCTCTCTCTCTGTGTGTCTGTGTGTGTGTGTTGGGATTTATTTTAGTGGGTTTCTTTCGTTTTTTTTCATTCTTGCTCCCCAATCCCGCCGTCGTTGAACGGTATGCAGAGCAATCGACGCGACCCGGTCGGCTGCAATATATATCTGGGCCACTGTCAAGGACGGCGGGAGTGTTTTTTTTTGTTCCTTCTTCTTTCTGCTTCTCCACTTCTCGCACGATAGCATAAGTGTGCCGCCGCCGTCGTCCGCGCCGGTGAATGTTCTGAAAGCTTGCCCCAGCTGGGTGGTGGAGTAAGCTACAGAAGCCGCCGCCGATTCTCGTGAAGCATTAAAGAGAGAGAGAGAGAGAGTTGCGATACGGTGGTAGCAGTGTTGCGTGTTTGCAAACTCGATGCTCCACAATCATATCGAGAACGGAATCTGGGGCTCTAACATGACATGGAATATTCTTCTACCTTTGTGGAAAATCTCTCTCTTAACATTGTATGACAAGTAGACCGAGTCCCTTGACTACCAAAATCAGACGTGCAAAGGCGTGTACTACTACTAACACTAACCTGATGTGGTGAGGGAGCCGGCTGCGGTGGCTGCGGTGACGGACTGGGGCCGCCACCGTGCTGCTGCTGTTGCTGCTGCTGCCCAGGACTCTGCGGTGGTCCGTGTGGTGAGGGAGGCATGTGGCCCGGACCCGGTCCCGGGCTAGCTGCTGGCGATGGCCACGACCTGACCGGTTCATACTGTGGGGAAAAGGAGGCAAACAAACAGATAGAGATACATCAATACTCAAAGTGAAATTGTGAGCATTTTCGCGAGCTGCTGATACATATACATGAGACGATCGACCAACGGGGTTCGCGGCGAATAATGGCCGCAATAGGCTTGAGACGATAAAAGTAATCATGAGGTCCGATAGAGGTTGATGGTCACACGTTTTGCTTAAAATAAAGGCATTTAACGGACGCTCTAAAACTCCGGTTCCTGACTGCATTTTGGACTGTTTGGTGACTACTGGACCAGCGCGCGATAACTCATTTGAACCATGAAGACTTGTTCCAATATATCTCTGGTACTAATATTGCATTTCCAGGCCACGTGGACAAGTTCCATTGAAAATGTGGCCACTGATTATCATATTGTCCGAGTGTACTAAGTCGTTTTGGCCAGTCAGTTTGGTTTCGGCGGGTTTGGTGTTTTGGACAGCTAACATTGCTCGGTGTAGTCTCCCGCTCGACTAGCCTTGAAACATGTGGATTTTAACTACAATTCCTCGGAACTCTGACTCATAGTCCTTAAACCATGCAAAGAATAAATATTCCCAGCATATTTTCCTGAAATAGCTCAAATTTCTTCACTGAGCCCTAATATCATGGCACCATGGTGTTACCGTTACACGAGATTTTGCTGCTGCATCTTAGTAGACTGTGTTCTGCTATACCAGAAGCCGACAGAATGACCTCAACGTGTTAAATCTGTCATTAGAGCCTGTTGAAGCTTTTGAAATGAAACTTCCTGAATTATTTGATGCTCCTTGCCAGATTTGGCCAATTTTTGGCGGATAGTATTATTGAAACAAAGCATTCTCATAACAACTCTCTCTTTCAAGCCATAAAATGACCAGTTATGATGAACTGCAATATGACCCACCGACAAAATGTGACCCTGATCACTGCACTGATGCACTGATCATCATAGTGTTTTCCCCTGAACAATGTGTCCTTACAATGTCCTCACAATGAAATACATTTAATTCATTGTTTTAACATGTTTTACCATCTAAATAATTGGGGAATTGAATTTCCTATCTTTTGATGCATGGTAAGCCATATTCCGATGAATATTCAATGAAATATAGTAGAAACCACCAGAAACTGAACGCTCAATTTCACTGTAACACGGGCTTAAGCGTCAATATTCCGAGCAATTAGAGCAAATCTCTGTGTCAGACAATGACAGCCGTCCGCCGACGAGGCACAAAATAGATGACAGATCATATTGAGCTAAAATTATTGACTTATTTATATCGCTACTCGGTACAGAGCCACAATCCACTGGACTGGATCAATAATTCCAGTAAAAGACAATTATTTTTTCTGATGAAAAGCGTCATGTATTGATAGAACATCAAAGGATTCTAGTTTAAAAACAAAAATCAAACAAACTGGACGCATTGCTTAATGATGATGGTGCATAAAATCAAACGAGAAGGATGGATCAATGTTCATATTTTTATATTTTCATAGAAAAGTATCGTCAATTGAATTCCATCGTACGCTGGATAATAAACACGAACATCAATTAACACCATGGTACAGTGAAACAGTTAATTAGTGTTGGAAGAGAAACGTTCATAAATGCTCCGGGGCTAATAGGCTGAAACGGGCCCGCGTTCAGTGATTAGTCTTCCTTTATTGAGTGTAAAATAACGCACATGTGGCTTCGGGAGTCGGGACTCCATGCTCCAAACGAACTGCTGCTAATAATCCTTCCTGATTCCAACAGTATCCCCTCTTTGGCTTGGTGCGATTAAACGAGAGACACCACAATGTACCACTGGCACAACACATCATTTCGGCAACGTGACGTGGGCAAGCGCGTAACGATCCCATAATCAGAGCCGCCGCACAAACGGAACCTCTCACGACAACAGGTCGGAAATATACGCAGGCCGAAACAAGCATTGGGATGTTGTTGTGGAGGTTCATACAAGCCCCAGCTGACGGTTAGAAGGATACTTTAACCGAGGCCGAGGCCTGTGCACGAAGCGGTAAAAAAGACGACGTGTTGGCGAGCAGGAGACGCATCAGATTAGTCCTGCGAATTGGGAAGCCCGCCAAACCAGCTGTTTCGCCATGAAGCTCCATCTTTCTCGCCGGGGTGTTATTTGTGTGTGTGTTTATCTTCCATCGGAATCGAAACAGGAACTGCCGGCGTCTATTGCCGATTCATAGCCCGATGTGAGGTGATTGTTGCTGCTTACCTGATGCGGAGGGTACGGGGTGCGATGGTTCGGTGCGTTGGGACCGCCGGGCGTCGGGTAGCGCTGCGGCTGGTAGGGCGTGTACTGCGCGTTGGCGGGCGGTCCCTGGGAGGTGGGCGGATGGTGCTGTGGTGACTGGCCGGGCGCTCCGCCCGCGGGCCCGCCAGGGCCACCCGCCGGCGGTGGTCCCTGGCCGGGCGGGCCGCCGGCCCCGGTGCCGGGCTGGCCAGCGCCGGCTGCCTGCGGGGGCCCGGGCGGCTGCTGCGATCCCTGGCCGGCGGCGGGTGGCTGCGGCGGTGGGTAGCCGCCGCCGGGCGCTTGGCCCGGTGGCCCCGGCGGATATGGTGACTGTCCTCGTCCGGTATTACCCTGCGCCAATACGAGTCGAAAATGGTGAAAGAGAGAGATAGAGAGAGAGTTAGTTACACGTCTGCGACATTCTAATCAATTCCGAGATTCAACCAAATCCCACCAAAAACTCTCACTTATGATTTAACAGTTTCGAATGACCATTTCTGCACGAAACGTCAACTGGCCGATTGGCAAGAGTTTTCAAAAGTCGTAATTAACCACTCTCGTCGAGTAGCGTGTTGTACCTAATCCTTCCCATCAAACATTACTAGTATCATCACTACTGTGTGTCCCGTAAATGTACGCTGAGAGACAGACAGAGAGAGAAAAAGAGAGTCGTGATACCAATCAGTGTATTGGCATAAATTCCCAAACGCAACATGGTAAACATGACGAGCACACCAGCACTTAGGCAGGACGACCCATCACATCCCAGAGGGATTGCACGCTTATCATACCACCGCTACTAGGGCCAGGCCAGTCGTGGCACAGCACATCATCGTGCGCAAAAGATGCAGCAGCAACTCCCCCAGCATTTCCTACCCGGAGTTCCCCGCGTGTAATCGACGTGGCGGCCGGCAAACGACGTTAAACAACCGCCAGTCCTGTGCACGGTGTTGCGATTGGCGAGTAAGTGTGCTAGTAATGGTAGAATCATCATCAGCATCATCACTCTCTATTGCAATCATGTCGCTGCTGTTCGGGCACGACAGACACGGCTCTCGTCTGTGTGTGTCGCGTGTCCTGTGACGTGCATATGACGCACGCATATTGTACCGAGCGAGAGTATAAGGTTGGAGGAGTTTTCCATTTTTGATTTTGCACCAGGTTGCCCCAACGAGGAGGATATGTTGCGATGGGGAGGGAGTTGATGTGATACGCTTCCGTGAACCGTTTAACGACACATTTCGTCACGCTAGAGAGCCGTTGGAGCAAGAAGTTGGAGCATGGTAGTGTGCTACGCACGTGCCAGACCAGCCTTCAGTGTGGAGCGCCGGGGCGGCTCAAAATAAACGAACGAAGTTTTTATGAACTTTCGGGTGGTTTTTAAGTGGAGGTTATACAAAGTAGTGCACAGTGTGTACCGGGAGATCATGGGTACGTCATACATTATTGCAGGACATTGTGAGGTAGCATTATGTTTCGTATCGTACAGAGGCAATCAACAGTATAGCTCCCAACTGCAGATAGCATGGTTAAGGAATTAAATTCTTTGCAACATCCATTTCACTAATAATTGGACGTTAGATGTAATTCCCCAAAACATTACTCATTTGGTATATATTATCTAGTTGTTGTTTTTGTACCTAAAATCTTAAAATATATTTGTCCTTTGTACCGAACTGTAATTCCAGCCAAAGTTCTCGAAAACAAACATACAGTAACCTCAAAAACTTGTAATAAAAAAATTAACTCAGGTACGAGGAGGTAGAAACAACTGTGGACAAATGCTCCACAACTTCTGCGGCTATTACTGAATGGATTATAATATCAAAAACAATGTAGTACCGTATTGTAATAGAAGAATAATGAAGTCTCTTGCTGTCATAGGGTAATGTCTATGTATTACCAGAGAGTGCATTAATCGTATTACCGTCCCCTCTGCCTGCTCCGGTCGCATTTAAATCAAACCCCCGTCCAGAGTTAGCTTTCTGTTGGTACCATTCATTACTTGCAGCAAACCTTCCGGAATGTTGCCCATCAAAATCTGCACTGAGCGCGCAACCGCTCAGATAAATGCTACACATACATCGTTTCTACTGCCTCACTGGCTCATCGTCAACCAGTAGAGATCAGTTTGTTGGTGCTGAAGCAGGACAAGAACACAAATAGTCACAAATATCCAGTAAACAAACAGACGAACGGCACAAGCCTATCATTGGGGAGCCGCGGCACAATCTGGCTGGGCTGCCGGTGGCAATGCAAAACAAAAATCAGGTTAGCATCGATACATCCCGTCTAAATAATACCGGACCGAGAAGTTGACGGGGGCATATGTAAGGACAGCCGGATGGATGGTGTGGATGTATTTGCAACAAAGGCTCCCGGAGCATTTCTATCATCCAAAACCAAGCGGAGGTGGTAGGGAGAGTCGTGGCCAAACCCCGAATGCCGACCAAATTCGCACATTGCCGGGGCCGGGCCATTGTTTCCATTAGTAAGTGGCAAAGCAATTGCAAAATTGTGTTCCCGTGTCCCCTTCCTTCATCGTTCTCCTGCCATACACTTTTTGCCCGGTTAGGGAGGATCCGACGTCCCCACCGGGGCATGCACGCGGCCACACTAATCCCAAACACTTTTCTAGTTCGAGTGTGTGTGTGTCTACCAGCAGCAAATATTCTTTGCCCTGCTCGTTCAATGGCACCAGAGTATAGTGAGAGCAAATATGAAAAGTACAAAAAAAACACACACACACACCATGACGACTGAAACGCTTGGAAAAGCGTCAACGAAATGGAGGCGCCCGATGGTAACATTTTGTGCCTGCAGCAAGCTCCGCCCACCAGCAGGCGGACACAGCAGCAGCAGTAGCAGCAGCGCACAACACAACTACTCCCCGGCACAAATGGCACACACAAAATGGCTGATCAAGCTTAACAGCAGCCTGACGAGCTCCGGCGTTTCCGTGCTGATGCTCGAGTTTGCGCTGGCGTGGGTGGAGATTACGGCAGCCAAGGGAGGGAGAGAGAGCGAGCGAGCGAGCGAGCGGGAGCCACACAATTCCATCGCACACACAGTCCCACCAGCAGTTTCGCAGCAGCAGCAGTACGATGCGATTGGACGTTCGCACAAAGCCAGTAAAAGCGGGCGGAGGAGGCAAAATATCGATTTTCCTTTGCGTAGCAGCAAACTGATTGTTTGTACATGTATGTGTGAGCGAGAGAGAGAGGGAGACAGTGAGAAGGATACTGTTACAGTATAGCCGTGTTTGCCCGTTGCCTCTGTAGTGGTGAGAGCAACATTTACACTCGTCCTAGTCAAGCGCGGCAAGGATGTGGCAACTGTCAGTTCCACTGTCAGTTTGCTGGCTAGTAACGGGGAGCAGCAGCAGCAGCAGCAGCAGCACGCAGGCAGATTAATGAGCAGCAACATTTGTCACTGTTTCCAGCGGGGGGCAACGAGGATTTATCTCTGCTCTTTCTTTTGATGCTGAACAACAAAGCGCAGCAATGTACCACCCACAGCAGGCTCTACTAGCGAATTATGTTCATGATTTTTGCTGGTTATGTGCTACAGCACAGCCCCATCGAAATTTGCGCTATTTCTGTTGACGCGCAAAACATTAATGAAAAGTATTTAAAAAGGCAGACCACCACCTCAAGCATTCGATTCGCTTGAGTGTAAACGGAAAGGCCGGTACCTGTCACGCGCAGGATTTAGCAGGCACACTTTGGAGCTGTCAACTATTGCCCACCGTCGCACCGTCTCGCTCTGCATACACCAAGAGCAATAATGTCAGGCGACTGCAGCTCGCCCGACACACCCGCGAAGCAGCATGCACGAGAGAAGAGAGATTGCTGGCAAATGGCAAAAGGAGCGCTAAAGCGGTACTAGATTGTAATTTGATAGCAGTGGTGGTGGTGGGTGCTTTTGTTTGGCTCGCTTTTTTTAATTCTACATGACCCAATCTAACGCTGGAGCTCATGCTGGCGACGACGGCACTAATGCAAACAGTGAAAGACAAACGTCGTAATGTGTAACACTTCGTAACACTTGGTAACGCTGTTAAATGAGGGTCATTTACCGAAACAGAAGGTCAATATTCGAACTGCATTGAAACTGTACCGCATTTGCAGGAACATTGAAAAGACGTAGATATATCGGCGAGCGATTTTTTGCTTTATTATTTTCAAAAAAACAAAGCCAAACGATTTGACCGAATCGATGGAGGCGCATGGTGTTTACAGGAAAAGCGCGTTGTATATGGAAATAACAACACCAACAAAAAACAAAAAATGCATACACACAGATAAAAGATCCAACCTGCCACGTGAAATTTCAGCATCCCCCTTCAACCCCCTTCCACCGTTCCAGGTTTCCACCGACCGGTTGGGGACTTTTGTTTTCTACCCAATTCCTACGCTTCAGCATCAACCTCCCATTCATTGCGCTTTACACGATGATAGGTAGTATGCGGTACCCCTTGCTGCCCACGTTCTCTCTCTCTCTCTTTCGTTTTTCGCTTTACGGAGAATTGTGCGTCGGGAGATATAAATGTCAAAACAGCAGGGACGACGATTTTGACGAGGGGGAGCCAGCCGGGCGAAGCGAGCGGGTTTGAAGAAGGAAAAACAGAAAATTGTTTGGCAGGCACACGGCTGCAGGAAAAACCGAAGGGACATCACTCACTCTAGTGACTGTGCCGCCGCCGCACGGGCTGCCATCCTGCCGCTTTCCTGCAACACACACACACACACCCGAAAAGTAGTGCCCGCCCCACAAGAGCCGAGAAAATGGGTGGAAAAACAGAGAAACAAACACACATACACATACACATAAATCCACCCACTTAGCGGGGAGCGGTGGGCAGAGGGGCTCAATGGTGGCTAGAAGCGGTGTGTGTGTGTGCCCAACAACAAAAAGCGAACTCGGTGTGGCTGCTGCGGTTCACTTCTCCCCCCCGCGTTCGCTATATTGTGGAGCGACGGGGCTTGTGGGATTGGATGGAAAATGATAGACCGGTGTGCAAGAGACACAATCTGTGTGTGTGTGAGAGAGAGCGAGAGAGCCAGTCAGCAATGCAAGAAGCAGGGCAGGAACAATAATGCTGGCGCGCGTGTCCCACGTGCCGGAATCGTTATCCGTTTTATTCCGAATGTGCCACACAGCACGATGTTCGGGCAGCAGCCGAGCATTTCCACCGCATGTGTCCGGGCACGGTGGGCGAAAATATGTTGGCGCCATTCTGGTCAAAATTTGCTAGAAGCTTATGTTTTGAACAGTTTGGAAGGGTTTTGTTTGTTTGGAAGTGCTTTAGAATTTTAGTTCATTTTAAAGATAAAATAATATATTTCATAATTTAAAAACACTGTAGGAATACTATTCCTTTGCTACTGTTGTATAAAATATAGGTTATGTAAGTATTATTAATATAAAAAAGGATTTAAACTTTAATGAAAAACACATCTGCTCCTTGATTATGACAAACGTTATTTGCAGCTATCCCAAGGCCAACATCATAATATCAAAATTAAAACAAAAAGCAAAATAAGTTGACCATTTGCCCCAACACGACCAGGCCGAGTGTTCCGGGACGATTTTGTCATCCGCGCTGAAGCACACCAGGCGCAACAAAAAAGCCGTAGCGCTCCAGCCAGAGCGCGCCACAAGCGAGCGAATGAATGCCAGCAGCTACGGTGTCGGGCCACCAAAACCGGGACACCCGGCCCAAGCACACCGACAGAGCGCACACAGTTTTCCCGGTGCCATTGGGTTTTGCTGCTGCTGCTGACGAGGCCAGCCAGGACATCTCGCGCACACACACAAACACGGGCGCATAAGGCAAAACACAGTTCGGTGCACACTCCTTGGCTGGCGGCGGCTCCAGGACTTCTGCTTTCTTACTCTCACACACTCTGTCTTATCCATCGTATCCATCCTCCCTCCCTACCGACGGTAGTGGTTTTGTGCCGGTTTTCCACGGAACGTTTGGAAATTGCGCACCTCCCGCACTGGTCCCCCACCACGTTCACTCTACTGTTGTTTGCCAGAGCCACAACACTTTGCTGAGCTGGTAGTATTTTATGCTCGGCTCGCAATCATGCACCACCACCACCAACCGCCCCCGCCGATGCTCACTGAATCCTGCTGCTAGCCGGCACATCCGGCAGAACCGGCGGAAGGGGGCGGCTTGGTGTGCTCGGGGGGTTCGCACAGTAACTCGCAAAATCCATGCCACTAACTACTGGAGGTGCGCGCTATCAGGCGGAAAACTGGGAACTGGGAAAGCCAGCAGAGATAGGGCCACTCCCGGACACGGGATCTACGGGTGAGGCGCTGGAGAAGGGGGGGAGGGGGGGGTGCCGGTTTTAGCGACACTGTCGGCTGGAAGCAGTGTGCACCAAGCACAGGCGGGCAATTTCAGACACACGTACATATTTGTGGCGCAGAGAGTTAGGCAGAAGGCCGCTAGGTACAACCGCTTGGATCGCAAGATCTTTGAAAAGGATAGGACAAAAATCCAGACACTCCCCCATCCCCACCAAGTACACGGAAGCCTTGGTTCCGTTTACCAAGCAGAGCGGCGAGAACCTTCAAGCCGAGCAGGAGTAAAGGCCTCGACCGGCGCAGTTACTGTGTGGATAGCCTCGCGTTCGTTTCCATTTTGTTTCCATTTCCAGCTCCATCCGGTCGGTGGGACGCGCGTTCCAGAAACTGTCGCAAGAAAAACTTTCCATCCACTATTACTGTTGTTTTGCCAGTCAAGGGTCTACACTGCGTGCCTGTGGACTGCAGGATGTGGGTGTTACCGTGCGAGTAAAAAAACAACCCCGTCTCTACGCCTTCCTACCTCAGAGCGAATAAATGAACCCCTAAGGACTGCTACTAGGACCTACAGAAGGAAGATGGCACACAACAACTGCACACATACACACGGAACAGAGCTGCTCGTAGCTCGTATATTATGGGTGTGTGTGTGTGGGATGGTTTATGACGATGCATCTGTTCGTGACGATTTAGAGGACACGGCAGGGCAGCGATGAGATCGTTACTTCTTTGCAGCTCATGGGGAGGGGAGTGAAGGAGCAAAGAAGACACTCAAGCAAAACAGTTCAGCTGACAGTTTGTTTTTGGAGCTGGGAAGGCAGGACTGGCAGGACTGAACGGTTCAAGCCCAGAAAACAACCCGAAATGTAAATGAGTGAGTGTAAAGATGTACGTCCCTACTTGCTCGGTATGTCTGGCGAAGTAGTAATGTACTCTCTGACTCCGGAGCAGTTGTCCTCGAGCGAAATGTCAGCCCCTGGATTCTGAAATTAAGTTGTCACCGTCAGCAATCAAATCTCTGTAACTCATCGTCCGATTGTTTCAATCTATAAGGAAATATTCTTCATGAAATGTTCGACCACATCCGGAATTTCTAGAACATCTCTTAGTATTCTCCAGCAAGTATTCTTCAACAAATCTCCCACTACATCCGGAATGTCTAGAAGATCTCGTAGTATTCTCCAGCAAGTATTCTTCAAGAAATCTCCCACTACATCCGGAATTTCTAGAAGATCTCGTAGTATTCTCCAGCAAGTATTCTTCAAGAAATCTCCCACTACATCCAGAATTTCTAGAAGATCTCGTAGTATTCTCCAGCAAGTATTCTTCAAGAAATTTCCCACCGCAACCGGAATTTCTAGAAGATCTCGCCCTACCGAAGAATCACTGTACTACATCATCTGGGTCATAATACGGGATTTACAAAAGTTCATATTTTTCCAAAAACTTTTTGACAGACGGCGCGTTGACATACATGACTGACTGGGAAGGACGAGTGACAAGATCCTGTACATGGAAGTCTATTTCATGGATGTACACGATCAGGAGTTATTGGAATTGGAATTCCAATTATCAGCGCTCTAATGAGATAAACTTTCTTCGCTCAAATAACCCCGCGCTCGCATGCTCGCCACCAGCAAATGCAATTCAACGAGCCACCACCGCCACCAACACTAGCGAAAGAGCAACTCGAGGACTTGCAAGAATTAAGCTGCAAAAGTCACGCCTGATTGCCATAAACGCGCGTCCAAACTGCACCCAGGGAGGGTTGATGAACAGTTGACTGCGTTCACCGGCAACCCACACACGGTGCGACTTGCTAGGACGATGACACGTTCACAACGGAACCCAGTCGCCACTGAGGGAGCAGCACTAAACGGTGCGGTGTGTGCCGACAGCAAAACAGAAGAAAAAAAGAAAAAGGAAGTTCGCAAACGGACGTATCAGTTTATGCTACTAGCCCCGGAAGTTATGAGTTTCCGACACTACGTAGTAAAAAAGCCGGGGGTGGTGTGGTAAAAGGATGGAACGGCTCTCGGCACAGAGAGCACACACACACACAGCACGCGTACCTACACGTTGGCGCGCAAAAGAGGAGTTCAATTTTCAAACCGGCTAGACCGACCCAGACGCAAAACAGACGGTCGCGCGCGGGTGTGTCGGGCTATACAAAATCGTTCGAGCATCCGACCCCATTTTGCCGACTCATTCTACCGCGGCCGGTTGAGAGAGAGAGCGTTCGTCCTAAATGAAGTAGTGTACGAACGTCCCACTCCCCGCGGCTCGATGAATGCTTCCGCACGTTAGACACAAAAAGTAGTAAAATGGTAAAATGTTTAGCGGCAACGTGTGTACATGGGTGTGCTGCTGTTGTCTGGGACCTGGATAGGTCGTGGTTGAACGTGTTGGAAACATAATACAGCGACGGATCAGGGATCGGGCAGGGTGGTGGTGGGCGCAGGCGAGTTTAAAATGAGGTGCCGGGATACAAAGTTTACGATGGTTGCACCAATCACCATGAGAGGATGGTAAAAAAAAACCCTCAGAAAGGACAATGTGTTTTCTCGTCCATGATAGTTGTGCTCTGTTTCTGCGCCGCGTGCTTTTATTTTATCGTCCAATTACGGCGGGACTTGATTGTTCGGCCGCTACAATGGGATGTTTTACGTTTTCCAGCGAAAGGGACACTGTCCAACGTCGATTGTTTACTGTCATAAAACTAAAAACATTTATTAGTTTTGAATTTCTGAGTATTGCTTCCAATTTGACGTGTGCAAACCAAACAAATATATGTTTCAAGCGCAGCTGTGCATAGTTTGAAATTCGAATATGCATATCAGACTTCTATTTGGACTGCTTTTCATACGCCCCAATTACTACAACATCGGTTGTTCTTATATATAAGAATACAATGGAGAATAGATCAGAACCATCTGAAAGACTCAAATAATGCAGATTCTGAACAAGCTCTTCTAAGGATTGAAGAGAAGAAGAGCTAAGAATAAGAGCCTAATTCTTCCAGCACAAAGAATCGCAATGTTTGAAAATTCATTGAAAGATCTTAAATCAACAAGGCGCCTTAAACTACTGGAATATCGCACTGATAGGAGAACATCGAATAGTATTGCCACTGTTTCCGATATTTCCAGATTTGGTTTACTTATTTACAATGGATAACATGATCTGAAATAGTCATGGCCTATGTCCAATCATATGGGGAGCTAAAAGCTAGAATGATATTACAGTACACGACTTCATAGCACCGACTGACAACAATAAATAGCATAGTCCAAACCATGAGGATCTATTTGTGAACCTTTCAACTCAGCGGTTTGTTACCCCAGAATCAAGCAACATTCTATATAGTACACAAATTCGAGGGAAAAAATGTCCTCTCTTCTTTGATGTATCGGACTTCATCCATGAAGAATAGTACATAACTTCATTGTCCAGGTCAGTAACGCAGAGCAATTGTGGTGTGGAATAGACGGCAAAAAGGTATTGGAAACAGGACATATCTCATCACCCTCCAGACATTGAGACGGTACCTGGATAGGGTAGACAAATTTATGTTCAGCTTCATGGTTCTTTTCTTCCCACACACTTCCAAATGCTTATTCGTCAAAGTCAGGAGGAAAAGTAGCATGTGTACGGCAAGTCCTATGCACCTTTCCTTCTTAGTTTGTACGAGCCTTTGCATATCACGCAGTAAGTCCTGGTCCTTATTTCTTCGAATCAATATGCTTGCAAACACGCTTCGTTTCAAATTGCATCGAAGATTGTGTTTCCATGAACAAGCGCGACTAGAAGGAGTATGAGTAATCGATACTGATGGGTCGAAATCTCTTGAAGGTTAATATAATAATACGTCCAGCAGACGTTGAACATATCTGAAAGCAAAGCGAAGCGCTGATAAAAATATCTCGAGATCACAACAAAATTAGAATACATTTCGAGCTTTGTGTTGCTATTTTTATGATCGGATATTACATCTTTCACGATTCTTGAATGATTTCAGAAGCTACGCAAGGATGTTCGCATTAGGCTGCTAAATCCAGTGTTATTGAGCCATCGAATCCTTCCCAGAATTGCCTAACTGAAATACCCCGGAAAAGCGCAATGAACTCTCAATCTTGTACATCTTCTGTTACCTCCCCCGGGTCCTCCCCTCCCATCTGAAGCAAATGAGGACTTCGTCTTCAGTGTCGTCCTATTAATTTTGCTAATTAATTTTTGATTGGTATTTTTCCCACCACCCACTGGAACCAGCGTTCAGAAAGAAAGAGAGAGAGAGACAGAGATGGATCGATCTAATGGAGAGATGGTGGTGTGTGTGAGGCAAATGCACGGGACGGGTCTTTGAAAAGGAAAAATCAAGTACATACTTCCAATACAAACGGAGGCA
Source organism: Anopheles coluzzii (assembly GCF_943734685.1). NCBI lineage: Eukaryota > Metazoa > Arthropoda > Insecta > Diptera > Culicidae > Anopheles > Anopheles coluzzii. Next base: position 10,071,266 of record NC_064670.1, on the reverse strand, counting down.
AGTGAGCATCCACTATTATACATGGCATTGGAAGAGAAAGAGCATGGTATGTGGCTGTGGCAGTGTTGGTGCAATTGCGATCTCCTTGAGAGTGTAGGCTAGCGGGACCCAAGCCTACGGCCACCACCCATACACAGACACACCACACCACATCGTCATCGTGTACATCTCCCTGCTTTGCCCGTGCTGCTCAGTTGTACCAGTGCAATCTCGTATGCCTGCACCGACCAACTGGACCAACATGCAATCGGTCGGGCGGGGTGTGTGCATCCATGCATGATTACGGACTGGACTTGCCCATTAAGAAGTGCGAACACATACACACCCACACACAGACGGCACATTCGTGCATACACATCTAGGTGCAATGAGAAGGCTATCGATCGACTATTCAGAGCCATTTTCAATCACGGCAAGGATCGGCGAAGAAGAAAGAAGCTGGTTCGGAGGCGGTAGGGGGCACGCGTGCTAGATATACTTGTGCTTTGCGCATGCATTTTCGCCTGCAGCAAAAGACAAATGTCCTCGCTTTCGCCTTGCACGTTCTAAGATGGCTGACTGTGAATGCTGAAAGGGATGCGTTCGACCGAAGGAATGTTGGGAAGAACATACAACTATCGTTGAATTCTCTAATTCGAATAATGATTAATAGAAAGCTTTAGCGTGGCACAGAAACGACCTGCCCATTCTGTTAGATTAAATGAATTTGAAACAAATAGGCATCAAAAGCGTTTGACCACATAAAGGCCCAATTTGCATGTGAAAAATGTGCGTGCATTCGTGTGTGCGTGGTCTCTCTTACCTGATTAGTTTTGCAGCAAAATGCGGCGCGTAGCAGGAGGAGGGGGAATAGAACAGAGAAGAGAAGAAGAAAAGAACATGGTATTAGTTGATGCTGCACGATTGGCACAGAAAACAAACCCCCTTTTTTGTTTGACTATTAAGACTTTTCCAAGGTGTGACGAAACAACAAGAGAGCGCTTAGCTTCGATTCTAGCCAATACATCACCAGCTCGATGCTTTTAATGGTAAATCAGTGCGTGCAAGCAAATAGAAGGACAGGATGCTCTCTCGCTCTGGCGCACAGGGAGATGGGCCAAACTAATATTGCCCTTATTTGTTCTCTCTCCTTTCTTCTTTTCTCTTCTTCGCTGCTAACTTCTCTTCTCTCACGGTACTTTCTTCTTCTTATTCTTATTCTTATTCTTATTCTTCTTCTTCTTCTTCTTCTTCTTTTTTAGATTTTAGCGCGGGGATTGGGGAATGATGATTACACAGATAAGCAAAGGAACAAGGGCAGTAAACACCTATGCTGGTTCACTGTGGCGGGGGGTGGTGCAAAGCAAGTGTGGCGCGGCAGGCACGGTACAACCACCCTTAACACACATAAACACACACACTTATAGGGGGAAGTGCACAAAACGACCGGAACTGAAAATTGGAAGAAGAAAAAAATAGAACTTGCTAACAACACCGGGGGCGGGCTACACACACACACACACACGAAGCGCGCAAACTTTCCAAAGCACACGCTCGGCGCACAACGGTAGTGATGGCGAGGGTGAGAGTAATACTACGATTAAATGCACCCAGTGTGTGTGTGTGTGTGTGTGGTGGTGCAATGGCAATGCAAATGTTGGGGGCCACACCAAAATTTGCGCACACCTCTTGTAGGCTTCACTGTCGGCGGAAAACTGAGCGTACCGTCGAAACGTCTCCAGCTTCCGACCCGTGCCGAAACACACGACAGCGGGCGATAAACCCGGCGAGACGGTGGTTGGGTTGGTTGGGTGGGACGGTTGGGTGACCGCTGCTTGCACACACCGCAGAGCAGCAATTGAACAAGGGACACACACACACACACACGAAGCCGGTGGAGAAGGAGGAGAAGCAGTAGTAGTAGGCAGCAAGAAAAGCGCGACGGAAATGCCGAAATGGACAACAATACACTGCTGTGCTCGACGAAGCAGTGTGTGTGTGTGTGTATGCACTTTTCACCTTCCCACCCACCGTATATGTCCCGTGCTTCGAGGAGCTGGCGGCGAAAGTAGCAAGGATCTACACACCTGGCCCTCCCCCCATCCCGTTCCTTCGATACCTTCGCAAGCTGCAGCGCAGGAGCATCGGTCATCATTATTAGCTCTGTGTGTGCGAGGACCGACGCGTACGCTAAAAGTGCATTTGAGTAGGATGCAGCAGCAGCAGCAGCTTCACGCATAAACGCATCCAGCACAACACATCCCCGCCATCAGGAGCTAGAACCCCGGATGAGAAATTGCTTTGCACACACACGAACGCGCGTGTAAATTTCAAGAGAGTTTGTGGAAAATTTGTAATAAAGTTTGCCAGCAGTCCTTCTCCTGCCGCAGAGGAGCAGTTGGACGATGGTGTGTAAAGCAGATATCAGTGGGGGAGCGAACACCTCCAAACCAGAGCCGCTTTTGGACCGGAAAACCCAATACCAACAAGCAAAAGGGAAAAAGGGAGGTTTATGTCTGGTAAAGTGTGTTGGAAACGTTTGAAATTTCAAGTCCAGTTTGATGCACAAGATAATCTAATCCGACCCGAAAAGATGGCAAGATAAATGTTGTATAATTGATTACTCGGCCATCGCCAGCAGAGTCTATGATAGCCGATGGTGCGGTAAAATTTGCATGTTCAGCGATTGCTCTAACGACGGCCAGCCCCATCGGATGCCCAAAGTTATCACGAGTCGCCCCCCCCCCCCCCCACAGTTCGGCCGAAGTACATGGCGATGGTTAAACCTCCGTTCGATCGATCGATATTGTTTGCATACGCCTAAACCGAGCGAGCGATGAGCACTTGATGGGAGGGGGGGGGGGGGGGGGTGAGTAAGGCAATACAAATATATAACACACCTGTCATCACGTTCCGTGTGTGTCTGTGTGTGTCTGTGTGTGTCTGTGTGTGTGTGTGTGTGTGTGTGTGTGTATGTGTGTGTGTGTGTATGTGTGTGTGTAAGTGTGTGTGTGTGTGTGTATGTGTGTGTGCGTGTGTGTGTGTGTGTGTGTGTGTGTGTGTGTGTGTGTGTGTGTGTGTGTGTGTGTGTGTGTGCGCGTGTATGTGTGTGCGCGCGTGTATGTGTGTGTATGTGTGCGTGTGTGTGTGTGTGTGCGCGTGTATGTGTGTGTGTGTATGTGTGTGTGCGCGCGTGTATGTGTGTGTGTGTGTGTGTGTGTGTGTGTGTGTGTGTGTGTGTGTGTGTGTGTGTGTGTGTGTGTGTGTGTGTGTGTGTGTGTGTGTGTGTGCGCGCGCGTGTGTGTGTGTGTGTGTGTGTGTGTGTGTATGTGTGTGTGTGTATGTGTGTGTGTGCGTGTGTGTGTGTGTGTGTGTGTGTGTGTGTGTGTGTGTGTGTGTGTGTGTGTGTGTGTGTGTGTGTGTGTGTGTGTGTGTGTGTGTGTGTGTGTGTGTGTGTGTGTGTGTGTTTGCTGTGCTATAACACCTCACTTGGTTCTGATGATGGCGAAGAGGAACGACTCCTAACACAAACCCAAACCATTTTAGTCCTGAATGCAAATTGTGCCTCCGATTTTCTGCTTTATAACATTACATTACATCCGACGTTTTAAAATTATCTGACAAATGTTAAAATCATGCTAAGACTGATTGCACCTTTGAATGTTTTTTTGTCCTGTTCTTTTCAGCAGTAACACAATCAACCTTGCGAATCTAAGGACCGCACTCCTTCGAAGCAGCGTTGTTATTTATTCCGGTGCCATCCTTCCCTGACCTACAACAATACACACATACACATACAAATAGAGAGCGAGAGCAAAAGCAAGTGGGATATAAACCACAGCGAGGATGGAAGGGAGAAATAATAAAAAAAAACACACACACACACACACACACAACCGGGCCGCTAAAACGTCAGAGCCAACGAAAGGGTAAGGTAAGGAGAGGGCCCGCCAGAATAAAGCGAGCGCATTAGCAGCCGCACGAAGAAGAATGGGCAGAAGCTTGAACCCTCGTGTTTTCACAGGAGCATACCCATACCCCGTCGACTCGCCGGTCGGCCGTTTCCGAGAATGCACGGAAGGAAGGGTCAGAGGGGGGGGGGGCAGAGCACGTATCGTTCACACCAGAGTCCAGTCCGTAGCTTTCTTGCTTTTCTTCGGTCGGAAAATGGATGCCATAGTTTGCATCCAGAGTACCCGTGCGTCCACTATCAACATTTTCCCCAAAAAACAAAACAGACGTTCATCGACATTTCTATGGGGGGTGGTGGTGAGGTGGTATGTGATGGACTCGTCTGCTTTTTGGTTCTCACGCCCCCGTTCCCCGTTCCTTCTCGCCTGTCTGAATAAACAAACGCACACATCGTGCGCATCGCTACTACTCATCTCATTTGACGGTATTAGGTTGAATGGTTGTACGTTCTTCCCGTAGTTGAAACAGACATTTAAAAATCATGAAGGCGTTTAATGATGCTGTGTGCACGGTATCAACATAATTTGAAAGGCAGCAGAATAAAAAAAAACCAGCGTAGCTAGTTCGGTTTCAAATTTACACACCCAGCCCGGGGATTAACCAAAACAAATAAATCATTAGAACATCGAACACTGTCAACCCGGTACACACACACTGCTGTGTGCAAAAGTCACGTGCGATGATGGCACCGTACCCAGCAGCTGACTGGGGCGCGTAATTCATTTACCCATTAACGGTGCCCCCTCCCTCCTGTTACCTGCTTTACAAATGGTCATCGCTGGGAACGGGAACTAGTGACGTCACAAAATGAAACAAACAAAAAAAAGGTGTCTCATATCAACCCTTATCGGGGCGGGGCGGGGCTAGACACACAGCTGCGACATTTAAATCATGCGTCATCGACGGTTTTGCAGCAGGCACGACGGACAACCACTACCCACCACCATCGTCATCTCCTGAGCAACGACCACCCCCACCCAAACGGTGTGGGGGTAATGCAGTTATTTATAAAACCCCATTTTGCACGAACCTTTCCCCGTTAATCGAGAGAGAGAGGGGGGGGGGGGGGGGTGCGAGCATCTTCTTGGACCTAAATCGTGTCTCGTGTTGTGTTGGTTGTTAGTCCGCTCCGCACGAGGAACGTCTTAGTGTCACACACTTACACCGGGGCGGGGAGTTCGGGTTGAGATTTGACGACGACGACGACGACACATCAGCACAACCACACAGCACACCAACGAACCGGAGGAGGTGAACTATTTTTGGCAATTCTTTTTCAAAAAAACTGTGCACACAAAAACACAACAACGTCGCGCCGTAACGCCGTGAGACGGGAGGAGCGAGCAGCAGATAAGTGTGAAGATCTGGTTCGATTTTGAGACACAATGTGTGTGTGTGTGTGTGTTACCCCTCCACAACCAGAAGATAAAACACTGCTGCACCACTCAGCACGAACACAGGACGCACCACCACACTGGAATCCAATCAAATGCCGGGAATGTTTCTCTTCCCACACTTTTTAGCACTGATTTACCACTCCATATGGCCGGTAAGTGTTTGCGCAGAGTTTCAAATACACTGTTCCACACCAGAGAGTTGGGCATTACTTTCAGATCTCATGCGCTACCGTACCGTCTCCCGCTTAGCTTTCCATATTTGGCAAATATAATAGCGTTCCACGCATTTACTGGCAAAACTCACGCACGTCGGATTGGAACTCCCACATTATGCCATATCTTCTAGTGCTCCATGATGTGCCCGCTTCTGAAACTCCACAGTAAACTCTCTCACACTGGGAATCTCTCTAACTTCCGATAACTTCACTTGTTGCAACATTTTCCCCACACATCAGCAAACCCTCCAATTCCCATATATGACCCTCCCCTTTCGGGGAGTTTTGTTCTCTAATCTGCATTTGAGTTCAAGTTTTTCAACAGCAACTGTCAGATATTCGTGTACAACGTAAATGTTCAATACTGTCTTTTCGATCTCCTTCAAGCAAGTAAGATCTTTTCAAAACAAGATCCTTCAACTGCAGACAGGAGGGCGTTTACGTTAAATCTTTGTAAGGTCATTCGTTCTTACCAACCATAACAAACATAATCAAGGTATGAATATGAATCTTCAGTGATGAGTGATTCGAATCTCGAATCGACTCTTCAAAGATTCATGGATCTCCAAGGATTCACATATCTCCAAGGTTTCACATATCTCTAAGGTTTCACATATCTCCAAGATTTCACATATCTCCAAGGATTCATGAATCCCGAAAGATTCATTAAAATTCATATATCTCCAGAGATTCAAAAATCTTTGGAGATTTATGATTTTCAAAACATTGTATTTGCGCGATCCCACTTAACAACAGGTCCGTCGTGGGTTCAAGCCTCGCATGGATCGTCTCCCCATAGCGAAACAAGCTATACGGCTGTGTGGTACTTGCAAAGAAGTCTCGAAAGCCTTGGCTGGCATGACCACGTAGGTTGCTACGACAAGGAGAAGAATGATAAGAAGCACAAGCTCTAAGAATCTTTGGAGATGTATGAGTCCCTAGAGTTTGATAAATCCTTAGAGATTCGTTAATCTATTGAGATATACGGATTCTTCGAGATTCATGAATTTTTCGAGATTCGTGAATCTTTGGAGAATCGTGAATATTTGCAACCGAGAATCGGATTCATTGAATCATTTCAAAAATTCGTTCAGATTCATGAATCTGAATCAGATTTATCCAACACTAGTCATCACGTATCCCAAGTGTGATTTGTTCATGGATTCAACTACAACTAGAAGTTTCAGGAAGTTCTGGTAAACACTTACCGGTGGCGGCGGCCGATACGGCTGCGAGTGCGGACTGTAGGGTCGGGGTGGCGGCGCCCAGCCCTGCTGCTGATGTCCCCCGTGGTACGGGTGCATACCGGGCTGGCCCTGGCCCGGCGGTCCACCGCCCGGCGGACCCGGCGGCTGACCCGGACCGGGCGGCTGCTGGCCCTGGGGCGAGCCGGCCGACGGATCGTACCCGCCGGGCGGATAGCGATGGTGCGGCGCCCCCGGATGGCCCGGTGGCGGCGGCGGGTGCGACTGGAGCAGCGAGTTGAGCGTCGGCGTCGGGCCGCCGGCGGCTGCCGGTCCACCGGGCGGCTGGCCGGCGGCTGCCGCTCCACCGCCTGGCGGTGGCTGGCCGGCACCGCCGCCCGCACCAGCTGCCGTCGGCTGCTGAGACATGTAGCGACCGTGCCGCCCATGCATCGGACTGCCGGTGGCGGCTGCTGCTGCGGCGGCGGCTGCAGTTGCGGCGGCCGCCGCGGCCGCCGGCTTCCCGCCCGGATGCTGCTGTGGCGAGGGGGGCGGCGGCGTACCGGACCCGCCCGGCCCTGCACTGCCGGGCGCTCCTCCGCCACCCCCGGACGAGGCGGCGGCGGCTGCTGCGGCTGCAGCGGCGGCCGCCGCCGCACTCATACGGTGCGCATGGTGATAGTGCGCGTACGGGTCCGGGGCGCCGGCGCCCGGGGGCGGCGGCGGCGGCCCCTGCACGTTCGGATCGTGCGGATGGTGCGGATGGTGGTGGTGGTAGCGGGGCGCGTACTGCTGCTGATGCTGCATGGGCGGCGGCGGCGGCTGCCCGTACCCGTGATGCTGCATCTGATGATGGTGGTGGCCCATGGGCGGCGGCGGCGGCCCACCGTGCCCGTGGTGGGGCGGTGGCGGCGGTCCGTCATCCTTGCCGCCACCGGATGCACCCCCGCCACCGTTCGGGGCATCGCCCGCACCGGGATGGTGATGGTCGTACGGGTGGTGGGGCGGAGGTGGCGGCCCATGCCCCGGCGGTGGTGGCGGCTGCTGATGCTCCCCACCGGCCGCCCCCGGCGGTCCGCCCGGATGGTGGTGCGGGTGGTGGTGCGGATGGGGCGGCATGTGCAGCGGATGGGGAGGCCCGTGCGGATGATGCGGCGGCGGCGGCCCCTGCTGGTGGTGATGTGGATGCGGCGGCCCGTGCGGATGATGCGAGGGCGGCTGATGGTGCTGCTGCTGCTGCTGCGGCGTTGTGACCGGTCCGGCCGCCGACGACGTGGTCGTGGTGGTCGTGCCGGAGGCAGCCGCCGTCGACGATGCGCCTCCCGCTCCGCCGGCCGAACCTGCCGCTGAATTTTTGTTCTTCGGATCGCCCATCTCTGCTGGCGGCTGTGATCCTCCTCTCCCCTTCTGTGGGCGCTTCGGGGCCGTAGGAATTCCCTTCTCTAGCCGGCGGCTGGCGCTCGGCTCCTTAGTATTTGTTTTGTTATGTTGTTCTCGGGGCGGGGTGAGTTTGTATTTGAGTTTCCGGTGAAACGACGCGGCAACACCCACTTAGCGGTGGTGCTGCTGCTGCTGCTGTTCGGCGGCCGCTACTGTTCTGCTCGCACGGCGCGAGTTCGATTCCAACATATTGCGATCGGGGCGGGGAAGGGGAGCGGCGAGACGTACTTTTCGCCTGTTTCCCCTCCTCCTGCGTACACTACACTGCCCGCCGCCTTAGGCTCTTCAAGAACGTTTTTTCTCACTTGCAAACAACAATGGTGACGACGACTGTGCGCGACACAATATTCATGACAATCGTACACACAGAGACGGATCCGGTACTACTACTGCTACACACACTCACGCACGATTACACTAAACTCTGACACACATACACACGCGAACACGCGTGCACACACGCCACAGCGACGCATAAATGCACATATACACTAAGCGCATTCAACTCACGAGAGAAGATTTGGTGCGCGCGCGCACACACACACACACTTGGCGGGAGAAACAATTTTCCAGTAATACTTAACCTTTTCTTTCTCTTTTTTCTTTAATTGATCACTTTTTCCCACACAAACACACACACGCTACTACATCGATTATGCGACTTTTTCACTTACATTCTCCTCTCTACACTTGCACATATTTCGATACACTTACACTTTCACGCGACAATTACTGCTTCTTCTTCTTCTACTTTTTCTTCTAATGCTGCCTCTACTGTAGCACACACGACGTACAAACACACGCGGCGGCGTCGAGCATTATCACACACACGCACGCGAATTATAGACGCACACACACAAACGCGCACGCGCGCAAACACGGATTAGAGACCACACTTTTGCTTACGAGGAGCATCCATTGCTCGGATGCATTTTTTTTTGCTTGCCTGCAAATGATACACAACAAACTTTGATTAGAAACACACACTCACGCATACAAAGGCGCTTTCCCAAACGTCACGGACACACCCCGGTGCTGAGCGTTTATAGCGTTAGATAGTATCATTTTCAACGTCTTCCGCCACTTAGTGACCATCATTACACCCCCCGGTACACAATTTGCCCCCCCTTGTGCACAACCACAATAATCCATCAAACAGGTGGCGGTTTAAACCTTCAAACAAACAAACAAAAATGCTTAAAACCGCAACCCGAAGTACAGGGACAAACGCTTCCAAAAAGAAGAAAATAGCACACACACACACACATATGATCACACACTTGTTTGCTATGAATGGTGAGCTGTTGTAAAGATAAGGGGTGGGAAAACAAGCCCGAGCAGCAGAACATAACAAAAACAACAATCCGAATAATGCACTTGTGTTTGAACCGGCATCACATTCACTGTCACTGGTACACGACCGCGCACACACACACAAACACAACACCGCTGGATTGAGATTGTTTTGATTGATTTCTTTTTGTTTTTCCGTGTAATGTGTAATGTATTATGTGCATCTGCGACAGTCAGTGTGGCACAACCTTGCGACAGTCAGGCGGCAGGTGGTGGTGTGTCTGCGGAGGGTTGTTTCAGCGAAAAAGGTTCTGTAAAGAAAAAAGAGAAACATAACAAGAAGAGAGTTAGTTTGGGTAGACAAATGTGTGTTGCATTGTACACTTCGCAGGGTAAATAAAGTAAAACGAGCATTGTGCGTTAGGAGTACAATTTTAATCATTTTTCGTGAACAAATAGACATATCTTTAATGCACACTTTTTACACAAATACAATTATATCTCTATATTCTCGGGTAAACCAAAGAATTATAATTGAAGAGTAACCGAATGCGACAAAAAACTAAAAAAGACGTTTAAAAACTGATACCTCAATCGTGTCCCCGATATCCACGGTAGTTCTTCGCTATTATTTTACTTTGAAGGAGAATTTTTGAAAGTGCATTCACTAAAACCACTGTTACCCCCCCCCCCCCCATCCCCCACCCCTCCTATCTCCAAACATTTTGTACACTAACTAGCAACGTTTAGCGGCTGAAGTAATAGTATTGTATAGTGATGGGAAAAATGAAGATTTCGTCGGAATCGATTCCGGCTAGCTCCGAAGTTTTCTGGAATCGATTCCGGATAGTAGGTCCGGAATCAGTTTCCGGAATCGATTCCGAAATCGGCTCCAGAATTGGTTAGAGATTCGGCTCCGGAATAGGTTGAGGAATCGGCTCGGGAATCGGAATTGGCTCCAGAATCGGAATCGTCTCCGGAATCGGAATCGTCTCCGGAATCGGAATCAGCTCCGGAATCAGATTTGGCTCTGGAATCGGATTTGGCTTCGGAATCAGAATCAGCTCCGGAATTGGCTCCGGAATCAAAATCGGGTTCGACATCGGAATTGACTCCGAAATCAGAATTGGCTTCGAAACGGAGTCGGTTTCGGCATCTTCATAGGAATAGGCGTTTGGGTCCAATGATGCTATGTGTTGATAGCGGCAAAGAATAAAAATTTACTTGTAAATGATCTATTCACATGGAGATTCCCGGACTTATTTCGCTTCCCACACTTTTTATTTCAATTCAAACTAACCCATTTCAGGATTCAAGCCTGATTTCATTACCGGAGCAAATTGCGATTCCCAGGTCGATTCCGATTCCGGAGACAATTCTGATTCCGGAGCCGATCCCGGAACCGATTCCGGATTCGACTCCGGAATCGGCTCCGGATTCAACTCTGGAGTCGGCTCCGGAACCGACTCCGGAATCGGCTCCGGAATCGACTCCGGAATCGGAATCGATTCCAGCATCGGAATCGGCTCCAGCATCGGAATCGATTCCAGCATCGGAATCGATTCCAGCATCGGAATCGATTCCAGCATCGGAATCGATTCCAGCATCGGAATCGGCTCCGGAATCGGAATCGATTCCAGCTCCGGAATCGGTTCCGGAATTGATTCCGAACACGGAATCGGAATCGGATAGGTTCGATTCCGAGCTCCCACCACTAGTATGGTAGACAAAAACATCCGAAAGTATAACTTGCACTTTGTTGTATGCTCATGTTCTTAAACACTTTAGTGCAAGGCCGCTCTTTTACGCGGTTTTACACACATGACAGACCACCAATTGAGGGGAAGATTTTTGGTTGTAAATAATTGCTCTTTTTAAATTGAAACAATTTTATCTTCTTAATGCTTACTTGCCGTTCAACGTTTGATGAGCTTGGTACACACACACACACATGTCTTAATTGCGATAGTTGAAATAAAGGTTATTTCCGCCGTGTGCACGTGTAAGCACACGAGCGCAAAGTGTCCACCACAAAAAGCCGGGTCGTCGTCGGAGAGGACGAGAAGCAAAGGCGAAATACCGACAACAAAACGCACTGAACGCAGTTTGGGCAAGCCGGCCGGCTGGCTGGCTGGCTGGTAAGTAATCGGAGCTTCAAAACCACCAGCAAACACCATCAACTCTTGCAACGTAGAAAGAGAACGAACGAGAGAAAGAGATAGAGAGGAAGAGCGAAGAAACAAAACGCTAGAAAGCGCATCGCAAGAAATGATTGTAAAAATGCGCCAAAACGTGGCCAAAAGCGGAACCCACCACCACCACCACCTATGGTCGATCGGGCAGGCAGGAAAGGAGAAACCGCGAACCGGAGCATATAAATTGAAACGCGCTTTCGAAAAGCAAACAGGACGGACGGACGGAAGACCTGGCAAGAGGGGATTGGTTTCTTTTGCTGCCCTTTGTGAATTCCAGCGGGTTTTGTTGTTGTTGTTTCGAACCAAAGTGGCCAACAAGTATTCGTACAGCATTTACGCGCGATGCCAAGGAGTGGTTTTGGTTTTTGGGACCGTTGCTGCAGCATGCCGGCATGCTTCGAGATACACAAAACCATCCGGATAAGGAACAGTACCAACAGCAACAACACACACACACACACTCATTATCTTCACCCCGTTTGCCGTGTGTGTGTGTGTGTGTGTGTGTTTGGCGTCTTCAAAACTCGAGCCGGCGGCCCTTCCCCAACAAAACTGCCAAAAATGTTGGGAAGTACGCACAACGAAAAGCAGCAGCAGGCAATAACAGAGAGACACTCTAACGCCAAAGCCAAAGCAGGCAGAGCACTCGCGCGGGAACCGCAAACACACAGCACACCACAGAGGTCGGTCCGTGGTGGGTTCTCTTCGCGCCTGTCATCATCTCATTTGCTTTGCTTCACGTTTGAATAATTTTGCGCAGCAGATGTGCACCACATATATCCTTCTCGCCGTGTGCTTGCTGGAGAATGGGAATGATTTTCATATTTTGCTCATTTTTTGGACCACTTCAAAAAGTTGACTTTGTTCCACTCGGCTGGCCCTGTACCGTGTGTACCTTCACCATCGCACAGCATCGTCGCCACTGCATCATCATCATCATCAACCACCACTACACCATTCTTCTTTCAAGCATGGCCAAAACCGTGACAGAACGCGCTCTCCGGTACGAGCGATGATGATGGTCAGCTTCTTCAAGACAACGGCACTCGCCGCCTTCTTCCTTCTTTTTTGCGAGCGACCGAGCGAGCGCGCGACTCGCCGGTTTGGGTTTTTTGTGTTTTGTTGCTGGCCCAAGCCAAGCGCGCTCCCTCTTGTGTAGCCCTCTGTAGTTTGTAGCCAGTTCCACCATGATGCCGGTGCTGCTGCTGCTGACGTGAAATGCGAAACGCGAAACCACGATACCGAAGAACAGGAATAGAAGAATAATAATAAAAAAAGCCAGCCAGAGCTCGCAAGAAAAGAGCACTTAACCATTTTGCCTCAGCAGCGTGTTGTGTTGTGCCTTCTTGGTGGTGTGTCTCTTGGAAGATAAACGACGCGATTGCACTCTGCCGCTGGTTGGACGGTTCGAGGTTGGACCGCAAGCTCGAAACAACAATCAGCCAAACCTGCGCCCAAACTATTCCCTCCCTCTCCTTGCAGGCCAGGTTTGGGAGGAAACGTTGGCAAATGGTGTCTCTTTTCTGTTTTCGCTGTGCAAAAGAACGGCCCGCTGCTGCTGCTGCTGGTGCCGGCTGGAACCAACCACATCCTGATGAATCGTCGGAGCTCTGGCTCCCCGCTCTTGCTGCCAAAACGGTGGTCGCAAACGGTGAGCACGGAAGGACAAAAACAAATTTTGCCAGCACAACATAAATGATGGAAAGCTTCACAATAGTAGGCTGACACAGGAGGCATTTATTTAAACACAAAAAAAAAGTGAAAATAAATATTTGGCTATAGCATCCGTCTTAATTTTAAATAGTTCTGTTCGTCCATAGAAGAACTGACTATCATACTAATGTTGGGTAAATCAGATTCAGATTCTTGAATCCGAATGAATCTTTGGTATGATTCATTGAATCTGAATCTTGGTTGGAAAGATTCATGAATCTCAAAGATGCACGAATATCAAGAATTCACGAAACTCGAAAGATTCATGAATCTCAAGGAATTCATACATCTCTAAAAATCATCTAGGTCAAGTTTTTTACTAACCTTCTTCTTGTCGTAACAACCTATGTATCATGCCAGCTTATACAAGCTTTCGAGACTTTTTGGAATGTACCACGGAGCCGGATAGTTTGTTTTGCTATGGGGAGATTTTGGAAATCATACATCTCTGGAGATTAATGAATCCTTAGAGATATATGGATATTAAAGGATTTATGAATCTTTGATGATTCCTGAGACTTTGAAGATTCGTGAATCTTTCCAGATTCATGAATCTTTGAAGACTCGCGAATCTTTTAAGTTACTGAGCTCCAAGCCCATCAGAGGTACAGGCAGTCCTTGACCGCCAACTCAATGCCTAAGCTAATGGTCTTTAAGGCTTTCATTCGTGTAGGCTAGAATTGAAGATACACGCAGAATGATAACTCTCAGACATTTGTGTCGACTTGGTGCAGTAAAATGGACCAAGTTGCTAAAAGTAAAATGGACCAAATGGCTACAGTTGCCGTTGCAGTTATCATGGCCATAATAACTGAAAACAAAAAGCTGGATGCAGCGCTTAATTGGATACCTCAATAAAGCCTGAACCTTCACCGCAGAGGAGAGAGTTAAGGCATAAGGCCTGCCTTGGAGCACAAGAATCTATATCAATTTTACATCTTCTTTGCTTGAAATCTTGCAATCTGCTTCATCTCAATATCTCATTTTGTTACTGTGACAGAATAACGTTATGAAGGATTCTTGAAAGCTTGAAGTTCGGAAAATATGTCCGTCCATCTGTGCTGAACCGACCCACCGTGCCATCGCCTGCTGTCGCAACCGTTGCCCCAAGTGTGGTGGTATTTATTTTCTTGTCTCGTTTGGCGTTCTGTCAAGCGCGCGAAGCGAAGAAAAATATGTATCCGCGACCCGAGCGTCACCCACCCGACTCGAGAGTTCGGCCAGCTAGAAATGATCGAACGGAGAGAGATATAGACATAAAGAAAGAGAGAGAAAGAGAGAGAGAGAGAGAAAGAGAGAGAGAGAGAGAGAGAGAAAGAGAGAGAGAGAGAGAAAGAGAGAAAGAGAGCGCGAGAACGGGATTTCCGTTTCTTGCGGTTCCATCCATCCATCCTATCCACAGGGCCAACAACTCCACCACAAGCAAACGGTCCGGTTGAAGAGCCCCCCACGAAAGGAGGAAAGGGAGAAAGAAAGAAAAAAAGAACGCAACCGCAGAAGAACACCAACATAATGCATATAGAAACTGAACGCGCTACAAAAACAGCACAGCGTGCGAAGGGTGTGTAAAAGGCCAACAATAACAAGAAACGAGAGAGAGAAAAAACCCAACACAAAATGAAACAGGAACCCCACACAACACAGCATCGATGTGCTTTCTCGATCGAAACACAACACCGACGGCACGAAACTGTTGAGGGGAGCTGGGCCCGGTTAACAACTCGCGCAACTTAATGGACCTTCGTCTCGCTCTCTGGCTTTGCCTCTCATGCCAACACTCTCTGCAGAACGAGGAGCTTTAGCAACGACGCCACAGCAAGAAACCGACAACAACCAACCCAATCGAACAACAACTACCGGCCACAACCACCAGAGCAATCTCAGGCTATATTTTTCACCCATTCTTTGCGGTTCTCTTCGGACCTGACTGAGTGCTAAAGGGGTACACACCACTACACCACACTACGTACCAATAATCCCCAACCCAAATGAGCGTTTTCTGTACTTCTTGCTGTGTGTTCTTGGGCAGACCTCGCCAGGCAGCCCACATGCGGTACACCAGCTCTGCTCGATGAAAGAGGCATGAAGAACACCACTTTGCCATCATCTTTGAACGTTCTCAAACCGTTCGGGTGCGAGTGGAGTAGGGAGTGGGCTTAGCCTTCGGTTTCCATCATCACCACGCGGGCAAAACAGAGCTGGGATAATGAAGATGAAGCGCAGAGGTGTAGAGGCCAACAGAACCATCCAACCAGCGCTCCATACACAAAAGCCAACACACATCGAAAGATCCGATCTGATCCGACCCGAGGCCCCAAAGAGGCCTGCGAATGCTGGGCCCAAAACGGGAGATGAAATAAATAAATGGGAAAAGGAAATGAACAGAGGGAGAGAGAGAGAGAGGCACAGAGAAAAAAAGGAGTCATCCGGGGCTCCCAACAGCCCCAAAAGGGACAAACACAACACATGGACTCAGGCGCACACACACGCATACACAAGGGGACTCTATAGCCATTCTTCTCCCGGTTTACCACAATCTTTCCCAACACGAGAAACATTCTTCAAGAACGAGATCGCGCTCCAAACGCGACCCCTGGCGGGTAAACGCTAAAGCAAGGGAACAACAATAAAAAATTGTATGAAAAAATGCCCCTTCTTTGGGGCTGGCCTGCTGTAGTACGTATGGGGCCACCACTTCGGTTGAAGATCGCATCCATCTTCAACGGAGAGGTAAAAAATAAGAGGTAACTCCCCTCCCCCTACCTTCCATCCTCAGGGGAGGGGGAATCTTAATCTGTGCTGAGTTGACCGAACGTGCGCGCCAAGAAAAGGCCAAGATGTTGCATCTTCTCGTCTCAAGCAGGAGATCGCTCGAGTACGATAGTGTGTGAGTCTGCTCTCTCTCTGTGTCTCGAATTCCCTTCCTAGCGCTCGGTCAACTTCAGGAAGAGAACGAGCAACTCCGCACAGCATCATGTGAACGCATTTCAATTTTTCTTGCAAGCCCAACGGCCAGGCCAGGATATCGGACGGCGAGGGGAGTCCCAATTGAGAACTCGAAAACAAATATTAATCCTCGCCACGAATATATCTGGCACCGTTGCGAGCGAGATAGCCGCGTTGGGCCGTGGCCTTTAAAGCGGAGCCTTCCTCCAATGACGATAATTTAACGGCTTGACATTTTACGATACTGCGGGCAGCAGGCCTTTTTTTGTGAAGTCTCCGTGACGTTGCTGTGCGCTCTACATCTCTGCATCCAGGGACCAGAGCGTGCTGGAGGGAGGTCGTCTGAATGGGGTGTTCGTTGTTCGTTGAGGTCTTGATTTCATAGGCAAGATATTTCACAGAGATTTCCTTAATCCAGATACATCTGCAGATATTCAGAGTTTTCCAATTCTTGGTGAGTGCAATTGTTGTGCGCTTAATTACTGACATAAGTTCCAATATTAACGAGGTGTTTGTCAACTCCAACACGTCCAACTCCGAAAATCCATTGAATACTCTAGAGTTCCGCTTGATCTTGAACTTGCACCGTGAGAGAGGCTCCTCTTCAAAGCGACTCTCCGATGTAATTATGCAATAAAAATGACGTTCCCACCAGCGCCCCAGCACCGGTAATAACAACACAGTTTACGTTAATGACGTGCCAGCGAACCTCATTATCAAGCGACGACCACTGGGACGCGACCACAGAAAGGAGGCGCAGAACAACAGCCCGCACAACCAACTCTCGGGCTTCACCACTTGGCACTTTGATGCGGTTGTCCCCCAAATGTGTAACCGACTGACTTGATAACTTGTCCTTTCCACGAAGCCCTGTTCTTCCAGAGCGAGTCACCACACACAACAGCGCGAGCCTTACGTCACGACCAAGCACTCTTCTCTGCCGAAAGGGAGAAGAAATAAAAAAAAGCGACTTTAACGGTTCCGGCGAAATGGAGAAGAAGTAAACGCGCGGCAACGGACTTTGCAACTTCGCAAGCAGCAGAGCAGAGAGGATTGCAAAAAAGCGCCTTAAGCCGCCAAACACTCAAACTGCCTTGTGGAAGCAGCAGCGGGCATTTTTGCGGCGCTCGGGGTTCGTGGCGCAAAAGCAAAGACACAGCCCGGACATCTTTTTATGATCGCGATGACGGATGACAGCAAGAGCAGCAGCAGCAAAAAAACAAAACTGCACACAGAGCACCGCACCGACACATTCGTGCACGGACAAAGTGGTAAAGTGCAGCCGGCGAATGAATGGTGGTGGTGCCTGCCTGCCCTGTCCTGCATATGGCTGTGCTCCTTTGCATGGTCTGAAACAATTTGCAAAATCATAAATCCACGGTCCACGGGAAGGTGCGAAAATGCTCGCCTTTTGTCCTACTCCTTCTCCTTCTCAGATTATTAATTTTCGATAATTTACCACACCTTCGCAAAACCGGCGCCGCCGCCGACAGAAGAGCGCCCGCGGCAGGATGTTTTAATCATCCGGGAAGGGCGGTTTTAATGTCCTGAAGACGACGTAGTCACAGTCGAAAAGAAGCAGCAAAAAGGTATGCACTTTGAGCAGTGTTTAAGGCACACGTACTCCATTCTCGATTTTGCTACTGTGCCAGTGGGTGTAAGTTCAAATTCTACTCGCTAGTGGAAGAGAGATGCAGGCTGTGAGCAAGATAAAAGACGTTAAATGCGGCCCAACATTACGGTTCCTGATTGCTGGAACCTCAAGCATTGAAGGAGAGAGTAGGTAGAGTAGAGTGGTGGCAACACAAGGCACATTAAGTCAGACCTCCCAATAAAGCCCGGTTTGATTTATGGAGCTCAAACCGCCCCCTTGGGCGACGCTTCAACGGAACTCCCGCCGAGCCGAGTGGCAACGCGTGGCCTTTAAAATGTATCAATTAGGGGCAAAGGCTGCAATGGGGAAGACGAACCAAACGGTAAAAGTTGGCATAAAACTGCGTGCGGATGCATCGGCTGATCAGCTGATTTTCGCCGTTCGCTTTAAACACGGCAAACACCGGGACGTTACAAGAACTGCCTCCGCGTGGGGACGATAGGTTACGCAATTCCTATATACCTGGAACCAGAAGGACGCTCCACAGAAACGTAGGCTTGCGGATACGGAGACGTTCCGAGAAGTGCTGGGCGAAATGTTTTAATTCAACGAAAAAGATAAAATCGATGTAATTCTGTAGCATTCTGATGTAGCATACGAATTGTGCGCCATTAAAGGTACATTGAGGCCTTCTTCATCATGCACGCATCTTGGCAAATACAGCGTGCTGCCGCAGAGCGACCATTTACAACCTACAATGCTCACAATTAGGTAGTTTAATGAATCGTAATCTAAATTTCCTGCTCCATGTACCACTACTCTTAACCTTCTTTCAAAAATAATCAAATTTACTGTTTTGTTACTTGAAGCAACAAAAAAAAAAAACCTGTCCTAATTTGCCAATTCCTAGGCACGAACCAAAAAACCTCCCGTAGGCCGCGCGCTGGTCTAGGGTATTAAAAAATTACCCGTGAAAAATGGCTAATTGCTAGTCACGTCGAATTTTCCTACCCATGCCCTCCACCATTATCCCCCGCCGGAGCCGATTGTGTCCCACCACCACCACTGCCCAAAGTCTCGCTCGTTCGCTCCAATTCCCGCCTCCCCAAACGTTTTAAACATTTATCCCTCGCACCGAACGGTGGCAAAGAATGGGAGCCACGAATAAGAGAGATAGAGAGCCTCGCACAAAATAATGCCCGACGAGAATCTGAACAGGCCGGCCGGCCGGGCAGGAGCAACCACCACGTTCGTTTATCCAATCGTTTGCCTCTTCTGCCACATCCTGGAACTTGCGCTCCGTGTGTCGAAGCGGAGCGGTGGCATCTTGGGGGTGAGAGGAGGGTGGAGACCTCCACGTCCATTTAATCAAGGTGCAGCAGCAGCTCGGGCAGCACAATTTGAAATATTGCCACCGCAGCGCGCGTACAAGCGAGGGGAAATGGGTTGGGGATGTTTCTTGCTCTGCGCGCGCCCTTCCTTCCACAGCTGGGATGATGATGCTGCTGCTGGAAGGTGTACTCGAGCTTCAGAGCTCGAAAGCTGACTTCGCGCGCTTTGACCTTCTGCAGCGAGTTCTGAAGCGAAAGAGAGACCGGGCGCGCGCAAACACACCGCACGATTGAAATCGCGCGCTTTCCTCCTTCTTCACGCGGCCGGACACTGACGGACCGACATACCGCCCGGGCGTCTTTGGAGGGCGCTGTTGCTGCAGGCCCCAGAAATAACCTTCCCAAAAGGGGAGTGAAACTAAAAGCAAAACAAAAAAAAGAGATTACAATCACTCGCAATCTACGGAACGAACGCAAACGCTCGCTAGCAGATGCAGCAGAAGGAGCAGCAGCAGCGGCGGTGGTGGCGGCTGGTAAGCTCGTTCATTCCAGGGATTTCTTGTTCTTGTCGGTGGAGCTACCAGCAGCAGCAGCAGCAGCCCACAGAGCGCGCGAAGATTGCTCTCCAATGCATCGAGGTGCGCGCCAAACCCGATTCGACCGGCGCGCGATCAGCTAAATTGACTATCCTTTCTCAGTTTCGTTACACCGTGCCCCACCATCACCGCTGTGATTGTGTATCCTGCCGGGTGGGACACGACACCGTATCCTTGGATGCATATTTAGTTACACAGCCAGTCCGCTTGTCCGCTGCTTGAAATGCTTGAAACTACTGGCAAAGCAGAAGAGAGAGAAAGAGAAAGATTGGCGAAACGTACGTGGCGCGCGCGTTACATTCCTTAATCACGGGCGGGCGGCGCTTCTCCATACAAGGCGCGCTCGAGATGGGTATTGAAGAACCTTTTTTCACTACACTTCCACCCAACCCTCCCCAACCCGCGGATCGGGAATATCCCCTTATCCGAAAGTCGTCTGGAGCGTAAAGGGTAACCATGTGCAAGATTGATTATCGATCGTAAACGCAACGAACGAACTGCTATACCAGAGCAGCCAGCAGTCGTCTCTTGCTCATTCTCTCTCTCTCTCTCCCTATCTCTGTGTATTACACTTTAGATTTCGCAATATGATCCCTTGCACTTTTCCCATTTCGAAACGGTATCCGACCCCCCTCCCGACCCGAGGTCGAGTAAACCTGAGGGACGGACTCGGCAAGCAGCCCCAAACACAACGTACCAGCGCGCTCGAGCGAGAGAGGTGGGAGAATTGGATGAGTTGAAATTGATTTTCAAATACACGCGCGCGAGATTGATGCGCAAGGAAAAGGGTGGTCTTGGGGATACGGAAAAGCGCCCGCTTTATTAATTTGCTGCGAAAAACGGCGCGCTACTGATGACGCTCGGTTGTCTGCTCGGTAGCGTGTGGAGCAATTTGGAGCAATGCAGCTTTTGTAACATCTTTGTAACGCACCCAGCTCCAAAGCCAATCAGAGTGTTTGCAATTTTTAAAGATAATTATATAACAATACACTTCAATGTTGTTTTAAAGTGCTAAATGCTTTGGAAAACATTGACAACATTTAAGCAAGCGCAAACACACTGCATGGCACACACACAGCATCATCTCGGTTTGCTCGCCCCCAAAAATCATCGAATCTCAAAATACGCTGCCATGCTGGACGCCGTCGGAGCGGAGCGCGCGGGTGTAGGAGAGTAGGAGGAGGTGGTGGTGTTGATAATGTGTATTCTCGCTCGCTCCGGACGACTCTTCTACAAAAACCGGGACCTACCTCACACTGCCGACGCGACGCTTCCACAACGCTTTGGCTGCACGAATCCGAACGGGAAATCAAAGAAGCAGACAAAGTCCACGTGGCGTCCGTTGGGTAAAGAAGAAGCTGAGGGATAAAACCCGCACCCGGAAAGTCGAACCCTTTGCCGGTGGTGGCGGCCCTCGTCCAAGATACACATTATTCCCTTTTTCGTTCTCTCTCTCTCTCTCTCTCTCTCTCACATACAATATGCATTGTATAATATCCCCCGAGTAGTGGCCGTTGTTTTCATCTTTAGCTGTGAGATGATTTGGGTTGTTTTTTTTGTTTTGTTTGTTGTTTCTTCGGTTCGGGCTTGCCCTTCTTTTGTTTTGCATTCGTCCCAATTAAGTCTTGAAGGAGGGAGAGGGGAGCTGGTTTTATGTTGATGCGGCCATGATTACCGGTGATTGTGCAAGGACATTGTCGTTTGCGCTATTTACGGCTGTGCTGCAAATGAGAAGATGTTTCTTAACCGCAATATTCTTTTCCATAACATTTCGTTAGTAACACTCATGGGTTCAAGTTCTCTGGAAAACACTTCGGCATAAACATGATGGCCCCCCATAACTACACACCTTTATCGTCCTTTAAACGCTGCCCAAACACACAAACCCATACCTGCTGTGTCTCTACAAAATAATGAACTTCATGCCGGCCGGGTAGCACCAGCAGCAAAAGCAGAGAACATTATTACCGGCAGTTCCCAACCAAAGTCTGTTGATGGTGGTCTGTTTGACGTTGCTTGCCGGCTTTTTTGCTTTTGCTTGCTTGTGGTGTTGTGTGCCCCACATGTCACCACATTCCTCGTTCCTTAAGGACAACCGCACACGCTGAAACAGGGCGCACACACGTATCGTAACGCGAATGGCACAAAAAAAGCCCCTTCGCCCCCCACCACCACCACCACCACCACCCCACGGGGTAAACATCAAAGGCGGCAACCAAAAAGGGCTCGCATGGTGTAAAGCATGCAGCGAGAAGCGTAAGCGAGCGAAAGAACCAACGAAAAGAAAAAGAAGAAGGAAAAAAATGCCAAGAATACCAAGAAAGCGTCTCGACATTTTCCCTTTCGTTGTGCCGTGGGTGACGTTAAGCTCGCGACTTCGGGAAGGGGAGAGGGGGGCGGGGGGGGGGATGTGTTAAGGCTACACAATGTTGAATGGAGTCCAAAGGGAGGGCGGCCCGCTCATTCACTACCACCCTTTTTTTTTTGTTCTGGAGCGTCCCCCAGCCATGGTTTTCCCGTGGCTTGACGGGTACAGCACACGGGACAAAGCTTCCTTTCCCCCCATTTGTGAACAACACTTTTCACTTTCTTTTGCATCCAATCATATAAAACCGTAGATGTGCGGGGACGAAGTCGCAAAACACAGCGAACCGTCCTCAATGACACACATTCTAATGGTCACCAAACACTGGACGCACCAATTTCGCCGCCACGACGACGACGACAATGGAGAAACAGCCGCCACACCACCAATCCCCGCAAAAACCATATCACACAAGCTCTTTATCGATGGAAACATCAACAGCGCAACATACAGAGTTGTTGTGTGTTTGTGTGTGTTTCAAGTGTAGGGCTCGGCGGTCTCGGAGTACGGACACACCGGTAAGCAATCGCGTTATAAACAATCGCGTCCCTGTCCACCCACCACCACCCATCACGCCTGGGAGGGGAGAACATGACAGACGTCGTCCAAACGATACGCTACCTTTTGCTGGGTGTGTGTGTGTGTGTGTGTTTCGAAAAGAGGTTTATTAGTCCGAACTACCGGTCGGTTCGCAGAGATGAACTGAACGTCAAACTCCGCCACAACACAGCAGCGATAGCAACGAATATGCATGTTGCCTTTGTGTGCGTGTGTGTGTGTGTGTGTGTGTGTGTGTGTTTGGGGTTGTTTGATAAGGTACGACGACGACGACGACGACGACGGGTGTCATATGTCAATTGTTGTTATTTATTGCACGCGAAAGCAGGGGTTCGAAGCCGGTTATCGCCAACGATCGCCAACCAGCCGTCCCCCCACCAACGGAATTGCAAATGCAACATACCACCCTCTCTCTCTCTCTCTTTCTCATTCTCTCTTTAGATGTGTTGTGAAATGTACGGATATTTCATATCCCTTTCCCCGCCCAGCATTCTCATCCATCAAATAATACGCAACAGGAACGCGTTCTTATCCGATTGACGAGGGTGGGGGTTTTGACGTGCGAACGAGCGGCCGCCCCCCGCTCGAAGAATGGCGGGAAAAAAGTGCTTCCGATGCTGGGATGGGTATGCACTACATCCCTTAACCACACCACAAGCCCCCATATCTCTCATCGTCAAAACAAAGTGCCAATGCACCGTGTGTACAGAGCGGCGCTGTGCACGTACACGTACAAGTGTGGTTTTGTAAACAACGGCGAAGAACACGCCTGTCGTGTTTCTATTCTACGGAGGCTGCAAAATAATTAAACAGAGAAGATTAAGATAGATTTGTTCCCAAAACAACAGCACACCTCAAATGCTGTGTATTCACAACCTGCATATTAATAGGAATAAAACCAAAATTGGTTAAACGAAATTGCAATGAAACGAGCCCTCCAGTCACGCATTCAGCTGCTTCTGCTGAGTCCAAAATGTGCCTTCGTTACGAAAAGGAAGTAAACATTAAAGACAACACACCAGCAGTGCTGCCGCCGCCGCCACCACCTGCAATCAATTTTACTCCATTAATAGCCCGCTATAAATAAACCTCGATGCGAAACCGGTTCCATTATGCACTCTTACCCGGCCACCAAACCCGAACCGAACCGAATCGGGCCAACACACAGGAAGGCTGATTGAGGGATTTACTATGACACACCATCGTTTGATTTTGCAGATTGCATAATTACACGCTCCACAGTTTAATCCGCAGCAATGTTTTGGTTATGCACTCGTATGCTGGAAAAAGTTGTTTTTTTTTTTCTTTTTACTGGTTGCATGCAGTCGTTAATCTTACTTTGAGGCTGGTAGTTTGAATTGATTTTAAATATAACTTATTAATTGTATACACACATTCGCTCTCTCTCTCTATCTATCTCTTTCTGCAACATTGAATAGAAACCTCCAGCAGAACGAGTATTTTACAATGGCGTGGAGAAATGACGAACATTTGTGCTTGAAAAAACAAAACAAGACAGCTTAATTGCAATTTTGGCGCCATCGCCACTTAATGCAATACATTATAAATTTATGAAATATAAGGTTTAGTGTTAACCAAAACCATAACATAAATCATCGCGGCCATGGCAGCCAAGAGATTTGGGCAGAGTAGGCGGCGGGGCTCGCAACTGTGCACCGTGCTCACTACTACTGGTCCAGCTCAATGCTTGGATGGGTGTGAGCCAACCATGCTCATCCGGTTGGAAATGGGATGCATTTTTAGGTGAAAAGTTACAGAGTATTTTAACCAATTTTCAAGATCTGCTTCCAAGTTAGCAGAAATGCCGTATTCTGTAGACCTTCGCGTAATTCAAAAGGTTGCACACATTGGTTCGTCCCATAACCATTGTGGTTCATATGCTCACTTCTCATCCTTCTTGCTCTATTACATCGCTCTGCCACTACCGCTGCAGTTAAGTAATAATATCATGCTACCAATTTTCATTCTAAAGTGGTCACATCGAAAGCTCGAAAAAATTAATGCAAAACAAACGAAATTGATGCTCATTTGGTGTCGCGGTGCTCATGTTTTGCTGCACATCCAAGCCAGGCCCTGAACTGCACACCATCGCACGGCAACGGCATCGATGGCAACCAAGAACAACGAACTGGATGGTTGCACCTCGGAGGCCGAACAATGTGGTGGTAAATGAACTTAATAACGAATTAAACACATAAAAATTTGTTCCACTAACCTCTGCACAGTAAAACACAGGGCGCACGACGCGACGGGGGAGAACCTCTCTTCTAGTCGCACCATTTGCTGGACACGGATATGGTGATGGATGCTGTCGATATGGCAACGGAAGGTTCGAATTGCAGCGGGCTCGTCAGGCTGGGAAGAAGGCACGATCCGTTTGACGTGTTGTGGCCCTCTGCCGACCTGCTGGGAGACCCTGTTGGCGGAATTCGCTTCGATTTCGATTCCCCCCGGCTCAGTGCAGATAAGATCCGAGCAGTCCGCGGCTGGCACATCCGGCATTCTAGTGCGTGTGGAAAGTACACCTCAAGACCCCAACGGAAGTGAAATGGAACGATGGGGTAGCATTTCCCACGACGTCAATGGGGCGACATCCACAGCAGCAGCACCACCACCACCACTCTGCTCTGTAAGCCGGTTTCGGTTTCCTTTCGATGCAAGCATTTGTGTGTGTATGTGTGCATGTGTGTTTTTGTGTGTGTGCGTACCCTGTCTACCCCGCACCAAATCGTTCCTCGTCATTAACAGCTTCCCGGCTTGATTATTCTTGATTGCTTTCTTGCTTGCTTGCGTTCACCTTTCTGTTGCGGGTCCACGTTCTTTGCGCTTTTCCGACTTAGCATTCGAAGGGAAATTGTTTGAGTTTGCAGAAACACACCACTTTGCACTGAAACGCACCTTCTCTACACGACTCGGCACACATTGGTCACGTTTTACTCTCTCTCTCTCTCTCTCTCTCTCTCTCTCTCTCTCTCTCTCTCTCACACACACACACAAACACACTCACAGTACTTTTTGGGGGCCGGAAATGGGGACTGGCCTCACAAAAACTGGCCACACGGCACAAAGATGACCCGAGAACCCTAAAAAAAATCCCCCCCTAACCGAACGAACGGTACACCACACTACAAAATCTAGGAAAAATGTCGCAGCCTGCCGTGATCTGTACGGAAATATATCTCCGGTGCGCGTGTGCCCCAAGACGAAGCAGGCCGCACAGCACCACCAGGCGCTTACACACACACACACATACACACATGTACCGGGGAGTAGAGGAGAGCGAGGGGCGGCGGCCAGCATTTAATGTCCGTGGTACACAACACGATCACAAAAAAACGGCCACTTTTCTCCGGTTTACGCCATTACCGTGTGGACCGTGTCGTGGCCACACCGTGGTCTCTGTCACTCCCCCCCCCCGCAGGCAGGTGTGTCCGTCTTGGCTTCCGTACCGCGGTTTAAACTAACGCTCTACCAATGCGCCCTTGTGCTCCTGCACCGTGCAGGGAAAACCGAGCGTCTTTCTCTCTTTGTTGGGAATAATACTTGGATGTTTTTTTCCGATTCCGACCGTACAAGCTGCAACGAGAGGTGGGGAAACGTTTGTGAACAGATTAGGCTTTTGCTCTTTCTTTTCTTTTTTTTTGTTTTTTTTCACTCCACATTTACACTGGCCGCTGCGCTCGACTATGGCTGACGCACTTTCACGATGCAGAAGCACAGTATCATCGCCGCTTGGCTACATCACCATCATCATCATCATGATCATCATCATCATCTCCATATTGCCGTACGTACGACGACCGCGACTAAAGCGATGATGATGATGACGACGACGGCAACGACGATGATGGTGATGATGATGATGGGTGCACAAAAAAGGTTCCGAGGGTGTTTCGTACTGTTTCCGCTTAGTGTGCTGCTGCTGCTGGTCACACGGATGCTGCTGCTGCTGACGCCGTCATGCCAATTTTTGCAGAATTTCCTTCCACTGCACGGCACCGTACGGGCAAGGCGAAAAGCATTTTGTTCGGGCACACAACGCCGCCATCGACGGACACAGCATACACACACACACATACACGCACGCACGCACGCACACAAACACGTCGAGGTAAAAGGTGTCTACTCGGTTGCCCTCAGCAGCAGCAGCAGTAGCACCAGCTTAGAGAGGAGGAGGATAATCGATCCAAGCCGACGACGACGACGACGGAAAGATTCCGTCCCGTTTTCTTTTTTCGGGGATGTTTTACTTACATTGAAAACCCTCCGGGGATGCTAAAACTAACAGCGAATCGATGCACGCGATGGTTACGCCGATCCGGGACCGTCTTTTGCGGCCCGTCCACGTACGGAAAGCGGTCCAAATTTGCCCGAAACGACCGAAAGGAAATCTCCGCGTTCGCGTTTTTCGCTTGGTCTGCGCTTCTCTCTGGCTGCTTGGTTGCTTGTGCTTCGATTTGAACAATTTTCGGAACGTACACACGCACACACTCACCGCTGGTGACGCTGTCCGTATACCTTTCTGCCGACGCGTACGCACGCACACACACACGCACACACCGATACGTCCAGCGCGCGTACTGTTCTGCTGCGTTCTGTCGCACCTTCAGCGGTGCGCTATGCATCGATCTCGCTCCCGCACACCACCTCACGCACACTAATAAAGGCCCGTGTACGGTCCGTTTTCGAAACTGCTCGAACGGTTGCTCGAAAATGACGGATCGGGATGATTTTGGGCCCCTTTTCGAGCACATTTCTGACACATCCTGCAGCGCTGTGGCGCATAGCTTTCCTACCCCCCCGCCGCACCGATTATGATGTGACAGGGGGTAGGAATGCTCTCGACTGGACCGTTTTACTTTTGGCACGGCAAATTTTGCGATGAAAAAAGCAATAATGAAACATGCGCGTTTTTATTTTGTCATTTTCTATAAAATGTTACTCAAATGTGTTTATTACATCTTATCGCTCCTAATCGCTAGGTATTATGATTCGTTTAATTGTAGTAGTAAAATTAAAAATAAAAGAAAACAGAAAGTAAACGCTTGCTATAACGCCACTCAGCAGTTCTTGCCCCCTCCATCGCTAACAGGGCGGCTTTCTCCTTCATCAATTCAGTAGTAGTAATAATAGTTCTTGTGTGATTTTGTTGTTCGTTTCCCTGCTAGAATCCCTCCTGACCCTCTTCAGAATTTTTGCGACGCTCCTTTGAAGCATAAATGATGTTAAAACAGCCCCGCGTACACGGATGACAACAGGCACAACCAGTCAAGGCGTTTGGATCACATCAGCACAACGTAAAGCACGTGTGTACATAACAATTAAAAAAAAAGAAGAAGCATGTGAGCGAAAATCAACTCCCCTTGACTCTCTCTTCGCCAGCTTTGCAAGCACTTTCTTCTTTAGTAACTCGTGCTGTTGTTGATATGACGATGCGTTGAAGCGTTTAGTAGCCGGAAGGGCACTATTGTGATATAGCGCCCGAGATATAAGGGTTTTGCGCAGCCTGGCTGTGTTATAAACCAAACCCCAACAAAATGTGATGCAATTCGAGAAGCTAATCTTCCGATTTGCGCCACCGAAGTGGGACAAGTTTAGCGCAAATAGTCGCACAAAAATCCTTTGCTCTTTAAGGTCCCATATGTTTCGATCCCAAGTGATACGCTCGCTCTCTCTCACCTTCGCCCCTCTCATTCTCACTATACAAAGATCACAAATCACGCTGAACTGCCTTAGTACAGCCCTGCCTACCACCCACCCAGTCATCCTCATCATCAGTCATTTAAAAAACGATACACAGCTTTATCCTCGGGTTGATCGTCGTGGTCCCGGTTAAAGCGTACCACACCCAGGCGGAACTGCTGCTGCTGCTACTGTTTGCCGACCGCACCGCGACGTTCCATCACGACGAGCCAAACTCCTTCATCCACTGCTGGTACTTCGCGAGATCGTCTTTGGATACGCTCTTGTTGCACTTGGAAATGGCCTCTTTGAAGTCCTGCTTCGATACCGGCAGATCCAGCTCCTCCTTCGCCAGCTGGCGGATCTGCTCGGGCCGCAGGCCGGCGATCTTGCGCCGCATCGACATCATCGACGCGTCCCGGCACACGTTCGTGATGTCCGCGCCCGAGTACCCGTCCAGCCGGTCGGCAATGTCGCGCATGTCCACCGACTCGTCCACCTTCACCTCGCGCAGATTGATCTTGAGCAGCGCCTCGCGGCCCTCGCTGTTCGGCAGCGGGATGTAGATGCGCTTCTCGAGCCGGCGCCGCAGCGCCTCGTCGATGTCCCACGGGAAGTTGGTGGCGGCCAGCACCATCACGATCTTGGTCGCCTCGTCGTTGCTGACGCCGTCCATCTGCACCAGCAGCTCGGACTTGACGCGGCGCGACGCCTCGTGCTCCGATTCCGAGCCGCGCCGCGAGCAGAGCGAATCGATCTCGTCGATGAAGATCGTGCTCGGCGCGTAGAACCGGGCCATCTCGAACAGCAACC
Source organism: Anopheles coluzzii (assembly GCF_943734685.1). Lineage (NCBI taxonomy): Eukaryota > Metazoa > Arthropoda > Insecta > Diptera > Culicidae > Anopheles > Anopheles coluzzii. The sequence goes on along the minus strand of NC_064670.1, from coordinate 10,041,972 downwards.
GGACCAGCTTCTCCGACTCGCCCCGATACTTGGACGTGAGCGTCGAGGAGGACACGTTGAAGAACGTGGTGCCGCACTCGGTCGCGACCGCCTTGGCAAGCATCGTTTTGCCCGTGCCGGGCGGGCCCACCATCAGCACGCCCTTCCACGGCCTCCGGATGCCCTTGAAGTAGTCGGGCATCCACATCGGCAGGACGACCGCCTCCTCCAGCAGCCGCTTCGCCTCGTGCAGGTCGGCGATGTCGTCCCAGTGGATGTTCGGATTCTTCTGCAGTATGTCGCGCTCGAGCATGTCCACCAGGTCGACGTCCGCGTGGCTGGCCGGTTCGAACTTGCGCTCCACCTCCTCGGGCGTATCGCCCCCGTTGTTGCCCTCCTCGTCGTCGCCGAGCTTCTCCTTGTCGCCCTTCTCGCCATTGCCGTTCGCGGCATCGCTAGCGCCCGGTGCTGTCGAGCCGCGCTGACCCGCCGCCTTCGTGCGGGGCAGTGTGCCGGTGCGGGACGCACCATTCATCCCGGACGTTCCGCCGGCCCGTGCCGTCTGGCTGATTGTCTTGCGCCCGCCCACGGTCGAGGTGGAGGCTGACTTTGTGGCCGCATTGCGCCGGTTCACCTCCGACTTGCGGTTCAGCGCTGTGCTGGAGCGTGACTGGTTGCGGGGCGCTACCGCCCGCCGATGGTCCGGCGGGGGCATATCGGGGGCCGGGGCCCACACGTCCGGATCAATCGGTCCTCCTCCGCCTCCGCCCCGGCCACCGGATGCCGGCGGCATCCAGATGTCCGGATCGGCCCGGAACCAGGCGGCCGGATCTTTGCTGGCCGTTTCGTGCAGGGGCGTGCGGATGCGGGCCTGCAGCGGTGCGTTCTGCAGATCCATCGTAATCTCGGTAAGCGTCTTCTGGATCAGCTTCATTTGATTGTACTCTTTGTTAATTTCTTGCTGTATCTGGAAAATTGGAAAAGGGGAAAACGTGCGGTTAGGCCTCGGTGTAAGGTGCTCGCGCTCTGCTGCTGCCACTGCTTACCATCAGCCATTTGCCCTTCTGCAGTGGCTCGCTGAGACCGACCAGCAGCTTGCGGAGCATCTGCAGCACACCCTCGTAGTAGATGCCGGCCGAATCGTAGTTCCCCATCACGGCCATCTCGCGGGCCAGCTTCGTGTTTTCGCATATTTCCGCTGTCGATAGACCGGCCATAACGATGGTCATTCCTCCTGCCGTTTGGGGGGTGGCGTGACGGCGCGTCGGTAGCGGCGACACACGAGCAACCAGTTCCGTGTTAAGCTCTCTTTCTCTCTATTATCCGTTTAACAAACACCGTCAACAGATTGAATTACTCCTGCCACAGCCTGGAATGAAGGAAATCAAATTTAACATTAATATTATTCTTGATGCAAACGCACTTCGGGAGCGATCAGATGATCGATCACACAATGAAAAGATGTTTCTTCCAGTGCTGCAAAATGTCAATGTTAATGTCATAAAAAAAATCTGACTGAAACAAAAACTATGTCAGCGTCACGTACTCAATTGTGAGAATCAGATGAGATACTCAAAACGATTGGTGTGACCAATACATGCTTCGTGACAATTTTTGGTCAATCACTATGTCATGACTTTTTTATACTATGATCAGTTCTGCAAAATGTCACTGACATAGTCATAGACAAATTCCGGCTGAAACAAAACAATGTCAGCGTCACGAGTTCTACTGTGATGATCAGAGGTGAGACTCAAACAGTTGTTGCGACCATCACTTGCTTGGTGACTTGGTTGCGACATTTTCAGTCGGTGATCATCCCGATAGTCATGGGAGATATGCGGTGCGTGCGAATGGTTCCAAGAAACAAAAAAGAGCATGGTTTCTCGTTCTATTTGATCCGACAGACCATCAAACCAGAAAGAGCAAGAACGTATACTTATTTCATACTGCCCTGCTGCACCACACGCCAAGTATATTCCAAGAATGTCGTGATTATCACCGACAGAAAATGTCGTGACCAAGTGAGTGATCAAGCGTTGGGTGTTAAACAAAATGTCATCAAGCATGTGATTGGTCTACCGATTGTTTGAGTCTTACCTCTGATCATCTCAGTCGTGTGTGCTGTGAGCTGATTTGAGCTTCGTTTCAGTCATGAGTGCTGGTGACTGAAACAGTGGCCCGCAAAAAACCAATTCAACTGTAATATAATTATATATTTTAAGTTAAAGAAATCCCTGAAATAACACACCAATCAATCGTTGTTCCATTTCGACTTCCCAAACACAGCTTGCTTCAGGCCAACTTCACTCCCCCCTAATCAAATGTGTCGTGTAAGGTAACACCAACCTTAACCACCTCTCCCTCAAGGGAGAAAAAAGCGAACCAAAGAGAAACAATGAACAAAAAACAAAAATGAGAGCTCATTAAAGAGTTCCCACATTTCAATCACCTTCAAAAACAATAACCCCAATATGACCGGCAGGCGGGCGCAGCGGCGGGGGAGCGGAGACGTCATTTTTGGTGGTTCTCGTTTAAACCTTTACTCCCTCTTCGTCGCAAGCAATACGCCAGGCAGGGGATGCACAAGACAGGAACGAAACGATCCTTCCATTCTACGAGCCTGGTCGCATCGTGGACCGTGCCCCTCAGCGTCTTAAAGACCTGGCCATAATTCCACACCCCGTGCAAGGCGTGTGTGTGTGTGTCTTCTAGTGACACAATCGTCAATTATAAGCTAATTAGGGTACACGGCATGTTACAGAGCCTTCGCAAACCAAACGGGGGTGACCGATAAGCACACCCCGCACAAGTGTGCTGCCGTTACACACGTTTGACCGGTGAGTGGCAAAAAGTGGAGAAAATCACAGCCCCAATGAAGAGGAAGAACAGGAAGCAAAACCATTTGCAGTCAGTGCGCGTGCTGTCTGGGAACAACATGCAGGTCGGAACGTTCCTGCTGCCATGGGACCGACCGCCGTTGTAGGTTGAATTTGCCATTCAGAATGGTTCCCTGTAATACATGGGCGGAAAAGGCGGACACCAGTCAGTCAGACGCTCTCTGTACAAGCAAAGTTGGGGGGCGCAAGTTTACAGCCCGTACCTTTTGAAGGTGTAACTACTTTCTTTGCACCCCTCTAGCCACACCCAAGTGTGTCTAAGAAGTTCGGTGATGAATGAAACAATTTAAAGCGAAAAAAACAAACCCCAGAACAGTGCAACCGTCGCTACACACCGTTGAAAGGGTTTTAAAAATAACCATTCTTTGCCAGGGCTTCACAAATATGCTAAGCCCGGTGAAGGGGGGCTTGAATTGCAACGGGCAGACTGGCAACTGCATCACACCAGCCCAGTCGAGGCTCTCCACACCCCCCAAAATCCCATGGCTCGGTGATGCAGCATTTGCATTTTTATCGGTCGGGTGAAAGGAAAATGGCGTGTCGGGAAGAAATTCATCTTCACGATCAGCACAGCACCACCACCATCACCACCGGCACACCAGTCGTTTTGCGAAAGTTTTCGTTCCCCCCATTTTCTTCTCGTGCCTATTCTCGATCGTCACCGTAGTTGTCGTGGTCGTCGTCACTAGAGCATCAGAGTTTTCACTCCTTGGTTACTTCAGGGTAAGAGAAGCTCGCTTATCATCTTCAGCAGCCCACACAGCAGTAGCATTCAAAAACTGAACGAAATGAAGGCCCACGGCAATGGGAAGAATACCGGCAACAACCGTGCAAAGACCACCATCATCATGTATCGCAAATCATCATGTATCGCCACCGCGTCCCTAATGGTGTGATAAAAAGGGCTGAATTAATCACGCATTGCTTTCGTTCATGGGAAGGATGGAAATGCAGGCGAGTTGTCCTCTCTCTCTTTTTAAGTCTGCAGTTATTCACATAGGTACACCCATCACCATCACGAGGTGCGCACAAAAAGCACATTATCGGAACTGACCTACAAACTGTAACAGTGAGGACGATGGCGACCCGCACAACGCTTGAGCTAGTGTTGGAAATTGTTTTCAACGATTTTGCTTTGAATTTTGCGAAACTAACGCAAAGACATCAGGGTTGTCAAACATCCAGTGTGAGACAACGTCGGTCGTACCTATGACGCTAGAGACGCTCGATCGATCGTAATCCTGTGTTCAGCACACCGCTTCCAGTTGTCTTTTCCCAGCACAAGATCACTTCACCCCTAAAAAGAGAAGAAAAGCGTTCAGAAAACACAAAGCATTACATATAGAAAGTGCAACCGGTGGTGATTGTACTGGTTTATAAAAGGAAACAACAAACAAACACAATAGGCATATAAAATATGAAACATAATTAGTTTGTCATCCTTTTTCACTCTTGTTCGCCTGCTGTTCGGTCTCTCTCTCCCTCTCTCTCTGTTTGTATCGCACACGCTCGGTGGAACGATGCCGCTTTCCGTGCACACTTGATTCTATTTTGAATCGAGCAAGATGATTTGGCTTGTTGCATCTTTCCACAAATCCACAGAGTCACTGCGGGGAGGAATAGAGTCAGATTGAAGCCTTTGCTGCAACACAATGCAATTGTGCTGGCTGCTCGTGTTGCCCTTTTTCTCAACTGCTGCACACAAATCAGAACGACCAGATGAGCGCCACGAAACGAGGCATTCACACCTTGACCGTTTCCCTTGCTGATTTTCCCGACTTTCTGTTTGCAGCACGTGGTCCGTACAACAAGAAGTCCGTATTAGTGATGGGAAACATTAAGTGTTCGGCGAAATCGATTCCAGATAGTAGGTTCGGAAAAGAAATTCCGCATCGACTCCAGAATTGGTTCCGCAATCATAATCGGCTCCGGAATAGGCTCCGGAATCGGAAATAGATTCCGAAACAAGAATCGGCTTCAGAATCGGAGTCAGATTCGGTATCTCCAAAGAATCCAAATTTCGCTTCTGAAACATGTTATTACAAGAACTGATTCTCATTCCTGAGCAAATTCCAATTCTGGAGTCAATTCTGGTTCCGTTTCCGGAGCAAATTACGATTCCGGAGCCGATTCCGGTTATTGATGGGTAAAGTTGGCAAAAAACCGGAGTCGATTGCTAGTCGTTCGGAATCATCTGAAGCCGCCCGGAGTCACTCGGAGTTGGAATTATCCGGAGTCGCCCGGAGTCGGAATCGTCCTCTGTCGGAGTCGTCAAGAGTCGGCCGGAGGCGGTCTGCGAAACAAACGCCTATATACGAAGTGCAAAAACACAACGAAATGCCTGATCACAAGCACCTTGCACTGGACAGCACCAATTGACTCCGATCGATTCCGATCGGCTCTGATCGACTGTGAACGCCTCCGTATGGCTCCGACTTCGGTCGACTCCAATTCCGGAAGACTTCGGACGACTCCGGGAGACTTCGATACTGAAAGACTTCAGGTAACTTCGACCGACTCCGGAGAACTCCGACACCGGACGACACCGGACGACTCCGGACGACTCCGGATGACTCCAGATGACTCAGGACCACTCCGACTTCGGGCGAAACTAGTGGTTCCGATTATGCCAGAGTCGGTATCGGTCTAACAATATGCGGAGTTAGATCGGAGTCGTGGGTGCGCTCCAGAAAGCACATCACTAATTCTGATTCCGGAGCTGATTCTGATTCCAGAGCCGATTTCGATTCCAGAATCAGAATCGGTTCCGAAGACAACTCCAGAATCGGCTCCGGAATTGATTCCGAACACGGAATCGGAATCGGGTAGCTCCGAATCCGAGCATCCACCACTAGTCCCGGTATAGCTATCGCTTTAATCACCGCAACGATTGCTACCGTTTAGCGCAACGATGCCGTCGTCTTCTTCGTTTTTGCGCTGCAAGGAAAGCACCACCAAAATAAAACGTTCCGAAAACGGTAAGAAGCATATGCATTCAACTCCAACCATTGTACACACATGCGCGCGTGTCGGTACAGAGTCATGTGTTTTTTTGCTGCGTCGTGCCCGATTTAGAGCAGGTTTTCCATAATACACACGCACGCGACGCGGTTTTGTTGTTTGTGTCGCGCTTCGTCATCGGTTTTATATAGGATAGATGGGGAGGGAAATTCGTGTGACTCATACGCACAGGAATGCCCCCCAATCCTGCGGCACGGTGCGTCCCGCGAATACCGGTCGCACCGGTGGAGGACAGCATTACAACACAGCCAACGGAAGGATATATTGATCAAACGAAAACGCAAAGAGAGCGAGAAGAGGAAAATCTGGCCGCACAAAACCTGTACCGAGAGTGAAACACAACATAAAACGCACCATTTGGTGCACGAGTACAAGGCAAAGCAAACGTTCACGCCTTAGAACACGAGGGCAGTATAATTTAAATATAAAATTGCACCGATTTGCCCACCGAAACCTACGGCGATCGCGAAATTCCCAGTTTTGCTTGCCTACGGGGCTAAACACAACGAAATGCTTAGGCGGGAGGTAATCATATTGTAGATGGAAGCGAGATGCAATACTGCACGCAAACCCCACGGGGGGGGGGAGCAGTTGGGCAAAGGCTTACACCAGTCATCGATCACCACACTTCACATAAGATCGTGCTGCATTTGAGGTAAGAACGCACAGAGAACGAACTTAAAATGAACCAGCAAACCCTGCCAGCCCTTTGAATCGTGCACTGCACAGCACGGGGAATTGTGGGGGAGGAAAAGCCCACCAAACAATGGTTGGAAGGGGGTCGTTGGTTGATCGAAACGTAAAACAATATCCCTCCACCTATTTCCTAACGCCATCCCGAGCGCGAGTTGGCCAATGAGAAGAGTGACTTGACGGATGGACGACAACGACGAACCTCCAGGGGGGCTTGACTGGTTGCCACAGTGAAAATACACCATTATTATCCTACTGTCCGGCGGCCTAAAGCAAAACACAATCTCCGATCCGGTACCCCGATCTCAGGTCGTTTGAAGCGGTTTAGCCCAGATGCCAGGTCGTTTCGGTGTGATGGAAATTCGTCTTTCGCGTGGCATCATCTTCCGTTCGCGTTCGCGGGGTTTGGTTGTGTTTGGCTTTGTTTGGTGTGGCCATTTAAAACGAAGAACGAAGAAAGATGTACATAGAGACCAGGGCACAGCACAGCATCACACACAGGCAAACAATAGAGACCGAATAGCATCTTGATGTTGGAACATGTTGGGTAATTTTGAATAAAAGATACATGCGCTAGAAAATAGAGGGAGGAAAGGTGTGTTTAGCTAAAATAGAGACGGTTCACCGATAGACTGATGGGCAAAACAAAAAGCCCTTAAGAGGTTGTATAACATTCTAATGCGAGAAAGATCCCATTTCTATTGCACTCTACCACAACAAAAGCGGTAGATTTTTCTTACTTATGCGCTTGTGAAACGGGCACAAGCAAGCGCACACGTGTTTCAACATCACGCAACTCCTTGACCTTCCCGCAACAACGAAAGAGCAGTTAGTGCCATCAACCTCATCACTTCAGCATCGCTCTTTCCGGTTGAAACGCTTTCTCAATAGCTACTGCTGCTTGGTCGGTTGTGGTACAACCAAGCACTCCGCGAGCGGCCATAAATCAATCCGTCCACAAACGCCGCGCACACAACACAAATCAGCTGTCTCCAAAACCGACCGATCCGACGTCAATTTGTCTCCAAGTCCGATCCAGTGGATGAACGCGTAAAATAGAAAGAGAGAGACACACATCTGCGCAATGATCTTCTGCGGAGAGCGTACAGCCTTCATAGAGGAAGAGGCTGGCAAAGCGTGAGCAATGAACTTCCGTAATTGGCGAGTGTTGCGCCGTTGCGAGCCGTTGCACGTTCGTGGATGACCGGCTGATGGGTGGTAATATCGCGCGTATTGATTTACCCTGAACTTGACCCGACGGATCTCCGGGACTATGGATACAAAACCTACAACGAAGCAGAAGAAAAGACGCATCCATTCAGTGGGTCCATTTGGTGTCAGTAAACGCGTTTTCAATTACTCCCGCAGCATTTAACCCTTTGGATAGTGGTGGTTTTAGATGTATAAGAATCAGATGAAGATGAAAACTATCTTCTTGGTATGGATGTTCACAGTTTGGAGCCAAGTCCAATCCCCAACATACATCAGAATGAATTTACCTCAAACCTCCTTTGGTCCATCATCATCCATGCCAATGGACATGCAAGGGTTAACCGATGAAACACAACGGACTCGATCAACCACCAGCAATGAGTCCTACGCGCTAGTGTAATATACGTAAACGCGCTTCCACCATCGACAGAGTACACACGGGAAAGGATGAAGAAGGCCACTGTGGCACAATGTTTCCTATGCAAATGTACGCCGCCGCCACCTCCGTCGCCGTTACAACCTTGTGTCCCAACGCACAAGGAGGGTTGTTTTCGCGACGCCCCATACCACAACCGGAAACCTTGGCGGTTTGTACAACATTGTAGCCGTCAGCACCACCACCACACTGACTGACGGCGTACTGTCGAGATGCAAGTTCACGTTCACAAGAGTTCACTGTTCGGAGCAGGGGGGGTTCGTATGATGAACAACACCCTACACAGCTTGAAGCAAAAAGGCTTACTTTTTACACCACAAGAGAGCTCCCAAACACTCACGAAAAAGTGTCCGGCGGTTGAAAAAAACGCGCTTTCCGGAGATTTCGAGACGTACGATCGCTTCTTGATCGCGCCGTACTACTACCTCAGTGATCTTAACGCTTCTTGTGCAAATTGTTTTATTTTTTCCATTGTCCAAGGTCCACTCAAAAGAGCAAAAATGCCTCGCGCAGAAGCCTTTCCCCCCAGTTTCAGTGTCTCGTGTAGCGCAAAAGAAGGCTAATGGACGTAGAACCACTCCCCGCAGCAGACGCTACCACAGCAGTGCCAACCAGTGACGGACTGTGCAGTGTGTGTGTGTGTGTGTGTGTGTGTGTGTGTGTGTGTGTGTGTGTGTGTGTGTGTGTGTGTGTGTGTGTGTGTGTGTGTGTGTGTGTGTGTGTGTGTGTGTGTGTGTGTGTGTGTGTGTGTGTGTGTGTGTGTGTGTGTGTGTGTGTGTGTGTCTGTGTGTGTGTGTGTGTGTGTGTGTGTGCCCCCAAACAGGTCTTCTTCTCCTGTGTGTCTCTGTTTGTTTGGTTGATGGCCACCACTGGATCTCTGTCCCGTCCAGAGGTGTAGTGTTTACGGTTAATTTCTCGCAAATACTCGTCATTCGATTTAAGCGACCGTAATTACACTCCGAAGAAGTCCGGACCGAACCGGGGAGTCAACCGTGTGACTGATTGCCCTTTCTACCGGTCGCCGCCACCGGCCGCCAGCCAAACGGTGAGGGAAAATAGAGGGACACAATCGAACAAAACCAAAACAAAAAACCAAACAAACGCACACATCTTGCTGTGTGCGTTTTGCTGGAGAAAGGGTTTTAAGCAACGGAGTGAAGAAAACTACGGGGTAGTGTAGGGAGGCAGTAGTGCTCCTCCAAAACATGATGATGTGCAGGGGAGAAGGGAAGGTACAGCCGACAACTATTCGAGTGTAACCATTCTCTGTGCTAACGGAGTTTCTCTGCGCCCAACCCGTTTGGAGATGTCGTTTACCCCCTCTTAAGGCAGACGCAAAGGGAAAAGTAAGAGATCATTGCGACTGGATTGGGCGGGACGGAAGCATTTATAGAACAGTTGTTTTTGTACCTTCAAACCATACATGCTTCAGTGCATAAAAAAAGTAAAGAAGCAATATTCTCAAGTTTGCATCTTGTTTTGGGAAGAGTATGTGAAAAAAAGAAGACTCTCAAAACAAAGCTGCTCATCGGAACAGGAGTCCGTCGAAACCGCCCGATCCGGGAGGGACTTGTTGGAAGAGCAAATATTAGCAGATGATCATCGTCAAACAACAGAACAGCAGTGAGTGTAAATAACACTATGGATGACGGAATAACTGTTATTAGAATGTTAAATCCACGATCAACTTGTAGAAGAGATGCAATAGAGCTTGTAGAATTTGTCTCCACCATGAGGGGTTCATGAAATCGAGATGTCTGCCCGAGTGTTTAGGGATGGATATAGCTCTGATTCAGATTCATGCCACTGAGATTAATATTCATTCATTATTTTTAAAGGTTCATTCAATGTTTAAGATTCATGAATCTCCAAATCTTCAAAAACTCGATTCTCTGAAGACTTTAGAGATTAGATTCGAGATTCAAATCATTCATCGCTGAAGTTTCATATAAATGAATCTCAACGAATGATACATGAAGCACAACACTCGTCTTGTTGGTCTGCTCACGATGAAATACGTCACCGTGACATAGGCCTGTCAATAATTATTCTCCAAGATGCTCCGATCCTGACTGCAGCTTCCAAATCCAATTTCTGACAGGTCCTGTGTGTCCTTACTAGATCCTGTCAACGAACTCGTTATGCTCGAGCCAAACTGAAGATCACTGACGAACACCTTCTTGGTGGGGCTTTACTCCGACACACTCATAACATGACCCAGACATCGTATCCTCCCAGCCTTTGCCACCATCAGGATATCCGGCTCATCGTACACAGCACAGCAAGCCCGTGGTTCATCCTTCACCTCCACAAACCATGCTCTAACACCCCGCCAAATTCGTGCGAGAGATATCTCCACTCTACGTGCGACTTCGAATTCTTCTATGCTTCAACAGTTGGTGCCGATAGACCATAGTTTCTGGCTCCTGTTGCCAGTAAATCGAAGGATTTTAGGAGAGGGACCTTTAGGGCAGCTGCAAACCCTCCAAGATATGCTCTCTACAAAAGCATGCACTCTGGTAGGTACAAATGTACGTCCCAGATAGTGACGATCTCTGGGAGGAAGAACCTTAAGGAACTCCCCGCACATATCAAGTCCAGTTGTCTCTTTACGAGACATGTCCATTCCAAGTCACAGATGCCATTCGAACGACTCGACTGAGCTATTTATGCACCAGTAAATTGTCAGCGTCCGATTAGAAAGTAGGCGAGTAAGTTCGCAAGATCACCTACAGCACCTACTAAATGATCGCTGAAGTCTCCACTGGGAGATTGTACTTGGAGTAAAGGTTCATCCACAACGATACATCGACTAAATATGTCAAACACACGCTTACATATAGTTGAAGAATCAAATCACTCAACAAAAATGTAGCAGTGGAATGACTCCCTAATACCATCCTATGACGCATTATTCACTGCAGCAGTAGAATCTAAATAGCTCTTCCTCTGTGTCTTTCTTCGACGATGGGGCCGGTGGAGTCCGCTCCTTAAAAAGAATCTTGTTTTCTTTGGAAATTTGCATCGAACCGCTAACATCTCGCGCTTACCCGGCCCTGAACCCTGAAACACCGACCGATCGCGCGGTCCGAAAATACACACATCCGTGGATCGATCAGCCACTGTTGTGCCTTGAGACGACGACGACGATGATGCTGCTGCTGCCGAGGCACGTGAAGGTCGTTCGAGCGAATTTGCGTACCGATTCCAAAGAAGGAACCGTACCCGTACCCAAACCTTCCGGATAGTTTCCGGACACAGACGGTGACTGTTTTGCCTATACACACACACTACGGCTACCACATTCCTACAGCAAATAGTGCAATGTGCCACACTCTTCGGTTTCCAACCGTGTTAGGCATTTGGCCAAAAAAATAATAGAGTCCAAACAGAAATAAAAGAGCAAAAAAAAAAACGGTTCCGGAACTATTTCCGGCCTGTTGCGCGTTTCTCTCATCGATGAGGAGGGAAAATGCCAACGAAAGAAGAAAAAAAAACCCTCACCCGACCGATCGATCGATTAGTCAGTTTAAAGTAGAGCAAAAGAGTAACGAGCGCGTTGTTTGTGCGTGGAGGAAGGTACGTGTGTTTGTGTGTGTGTGTGATTTTTTGCTGCTGCTGCTTAAAAATAGTAACGAAATCATCAGGAAGAAAGTACCATTCCACAAGTGCCCTGCATTTCGCCCGCTTATTGTTGTTGCGTACGGCATCTCTCTCTCCTGTTAGGTCTTTTTTTGTTTGTTTGCTGCGCGTTGCATTATTTTTAAATTGTTTCAAACGTTGGCGACCGCGTTGCAAGCAAACTGTTGCATGCGTGCGGTATTTCGCTGTGCTCAGCGACAGTGAGGTGTTGTACTAGGATTTTTTAAAGTTAGTTTTTCATTGCACTATATTCAGCCAGTCTCGCCTTTTCGTACATGACGGTACAGAGAAAAACTATTCGCACTTGCATGACACAATTGCAGGCCGCGTGTGCAAGCGGGAACGGAAATAGCAGTTAGCGAAGAGCGATAGAAGAAAGTGTGTGGCAGATACGCGTGAAAACCGGCGTTTAAAATTAAATCGTTTGCCTAAAAACCAGCAAACCACACCGGGGGACAAGCGTTTAGGAATAATCTTTACCCCCTCTTGTGAGTAGGTTAAACCGGGCAAATGTGTGTGTGTGTGGGTAAGAAAGCCCAAAGAGAAAAGGTGGAGACGGGGTATGGGTGCTGCGTGGCTTCAGGTTAGCTTAGAAGCGGAAGTGGAAAGCGCCCTGAAGCGCACTGCAACTGACGACCTTCGAAAGCAGGGAATGGAGAGGCGTCCGATGGTAGGGTGGCAGCTTTGGCACAGATTAAGCGGATCATGCCTGACTGTTTAGCTGTGGCTGCCCGTGCTAGCTACGGATAGCCGTCACAGTGCATGGGCGGTGGAGCGCTGGATCGCTGACTCTTTGCTGCGTGTTGGAGTGCTCGTTTGCCTCACTCTCTCTCTCTCTCTCTCTCTCACTCTTTCTCTGTGTGACACATATTTTCTTTTGTTTTTGGTTTGGCATTGTTTACGGTGTAGCGTTAGATGTGCTCCATTACACTACAAGCTCTAGTATATTAGTAACAATTAATTGAAATGATGTTGCGCTTCAGACGAGGTAGAATACCTTTTTTGGGAGTGAAAATTGAATTTTGGAGCATTATGCATTATGGGTTGAAAAATACATAAAATAAACAAAGCTGCTTTAAATTCTAACCATGACACACAAACATTAACATTACCAGCGTGTAATTAAATGTCTATTTTATCACCATCAAGCAGCAAAGCAATAACTTCTCGATACGGATCGTTCAGCCAATTGATTGGCGGAGGATTGGAAAAAGGCATTAAAGCAATCCCACTTCCGATATCTAATCAAACCAGAACATGCTGCAGAGCACGGAACCACCGCCCACGGCCTGAACTGAACTGAAAGGCCGTTCATCTCTTGAGAAATGCTTGGAATTCTAGCGATCCGTGTCCCGTGATTGACCCGAGTCACTCACTCACGCTTCACATACACCGCGCAGGCACGATCGATCCGGTCGGGCTGACGTCACCGTGTTGAGTCGCGGACCCATTCAAAAATCACAACCAACGCCCTACACACACACAATGCGCCAACACAGTCACAGTTTGCGCCCTACGCCAACGCAAATCTCTTGGAGCACACAAAACACACATCAACAACGGCAACAAAATCAAACAGCAATCGAAGAGCATTTAAACGACCCGGCAAAGACAGGAGCAGGAGAAGAAAAACGTTTCGCTCAAACGGCAGACGGGTGGCTGGGGCAAGATATGAAATCCGCGCCACCACTGCGATCGACGACCACACGTTGGACCTTGGCGGTGTTGGATGATCGAGTTTTTTTCTCTCTTTTCTGCGTCTCGCGCCACTCTCGTTTGTGTGTCTCGTTTGCTTTAGAGCTCGTGCGTGCGTGGGTTGTCGCATGTGACGACGGTGACGATCGGAACGGTCCCCCCGAAATGGGGATCATTGCCGGTCCGGCGTCAAAACGGTGATCGGTAACCGACGCACGGATTTCGAAACTCCTCCTCCTCCTCCTCGCCTTCTCCGTGATCGTTAGAACGAATGATCAAAGTCACGCTCTCTTACGTACTGGAGGTAGCAATGATTTACGATAAGCATTCACCCATCACTTCAGATTACTATTATCGATCACCTCTTCTCTTCCACGGTGTAAACAACCCCCGTTTTCTCGGGACCAAACCCGTTTCCCTTGACGGTGGTGGTGCACAATGTGAGAAAACAGCCCTTGCCACAGAGCATTGCAAAAGGTCACACATATGACGACGACGAATGGCATTATGCATAATGCAGTTTCTCATTTGCCGCGCAACGGTTGCTTTGCCGCATTTAGAGGGGTGTATGGTTGCTTCTTCCATCTCTCGTTCAAACCCACCAGCAGCGCCCCAGCAGGCGCACGTAGTTGAGTAGCTTAGTGATGTGCTGTATGGAGCGCACCCACGACTCCGATCCGACTCCGACTATTGTTAGTCCGATTCCGACTCCGGCAAAATGGAACCATTAGATCCGCCCGGAGTCGGAGTCGTCCGGAGTCGTCCGGAGTCGCCAGGAGTTGTTCGGAGTCGTTCGGAGTCGTTCGGAGTCGTCCAGAGTAGTCCGGAGTTGTTCAGATTCGGAGTTGGTCAGAGTCAACAGGAGCCGTGTGGTTTAATGTGCTTGTGATCAGACATTTCCTGTCGTTGTGTTTTTTTTTGTCTTTCACTTTGCGCGTGCACTTCCTATACAAGCCGACCTCGGTCGACTTCAGATGACTTCGGATGACTCCGTCTACAGCCGATTCTGGATGACTCCAGACGACTCCAAACGGTTCCGAACGACTCCGAACGACTTCGGACGACTCCAGACGACTCCAACTCCGGGTGATTCCGAACGACTCTGACTCCGAACGACTCCTGGCAACTCCGGATGACTCCGGATGACTCCGGACGACTCCGAAGGACTCCGGACGACTCCAGACGACTCCAACTCTGGGTGATTCCGAACGACTCCTGGCGACTCCGAACGACTCCTGGCGACTCCGGATGACTCCGGATGACTCCGGACGACTTCAGGTGACTTAAGACGACTCCGACTCTGAGCGACTCCGGACGATTCCGGACGACTCCGGACGACTCCGGGCCATTTCGAACGATTCCGGCTGACTCCGGACGACTCCAGGTGACTTAAGACGACTCCGACTCTGAGCGACTCCGGGCGATTCCGGACGACTCCGGACGACTCCGGGCCATTTCGGACGATTCCGAACGACTCCGGATATGGCAGCTTGAACCTACCTTCCGGAGTCGATTCCGAATTTATCGAATCCCAGGTGATTGGCAATCGTTTGGGACGATTCTTTGTAACGGAATACAGTGAAATCTCTGGAAGATGTAGTCTCTTCAAGAGGGTAATTTTGACTGGTCCCATCATGTTCCATACATTTTAGGTCTCTTTAAGATGAATGCCTCCATAAGGCGAATGTTCTCTAAGCTGCATGTACGATATGGCAGCCTTAATTTTCTAAGATGAGCTTTTGGATGACAATTGACAAAAATATCGGTCAAAGGATGTCAGCAAGGTTTTCTTGCATGATTTCTTGGTTACTTTTGTATTCCATTTTTGGTTCTTTGGGGTATTTTTCTCATCTTCATAATAGATTATGATGTTTACTACATAACAGAGAAAACATTTAAATTTCTATCTCAACCTTCCGTACATTATCTCTCACGTGTCAGTCCCCTTTTTAGCTCTTGTTGCATAAAGTAAAAACAACCACCACCGACACGACTGATCAACAATCTCAAACGTGTAAATCTCAAGCAACGCAACACCAACCATCGAGTCTCCACGGGCGCTTTCCGTTTTTTTTTGTTGTGTGTGTCTTAGCCCAAAAAGCCGCGCCGTGCGCGTAGGAAGCCGGAAATTAACACCCTGCGCGTCGACGAGTGGGATCCTCTCCCAGAGACCGTCGCTGATAGTGCCCGCGGCGCACGATCATTACTTTCGATTTCTGGAGTTCTCTTGTAAGGGGTTGCTGTGTCCGCGCATCGGTCGCAGTACAGTGCTTGCAAATCTCGAAAGAAAGTGATTTCTTCTGGGATTGGGGGGGGGGGGGGGGGGGGGGGGGTAGTGTATCAAATAAGGCGAAAGGTTATACTCCTCCTCCTCGGCACGCGGTAGCGTGTTTGGTAGCGCTAAAATGGCAGATCAAATTGCTGCTCCATTTTCGGTGCATTCGAGCGCACCACCACCCGTTTGTTGTAAACTGTGTTACACGGGCACAGATATCAGGAATCGATACGCCGCCGACGCACGGTCTTCATGATCGTCTTTCCGTTTTGGTCCGAGGAGTTACGATTTGCGAAAGTTTGCCATTTCCTTCACCCGTCTCTGTCGCTTCCCTCACAGCCTTACGCTTAAAGCCTGATACACGAAATGCTCTCCAGAGGGGTGGTAGTATAAGTATTAATTACAAATTAGCCAGTTCGTCTCTTGTGCGTGATCGTGATTTTGTGCTACACCGTCCCATTGCCCTGACTAACAGCGGCGAGAAAGCATTCATGGGGTAAAAGTACTCTCTTGCTGATCACGGGTAGAAGAAGCAGTTGAAAGGTTTGCAAAACCCCACCTGAACTCACACGTGGCCCCATTTTACTCCCCAGCTCAGCACCTCCTCCCCCCGGGTGGAGCGTTTTGAGTAAACAAAGGTGAAGAGAAATAATTACGCGCTCTATCAGCAAGTATTTGTTTTAGGGGGCAGGGCTGCTTCTGGGACGATCTCTTATCGGTGTGTGACGGGTATGGTAGGCACTCAAACTCATCTCTACTAGCACAGTGCCTTAGTTTGATGAGCCAGTACAGCAAAAACAGTACTATCGGCCACCGTCTGGCGCCAGCGTGAAGAGTGACTAATGAAACTATTTGCGCTTGTCGTCTTGGTACACCTACCGCTTCTATTCCAGAACGTTAACGCTGTTTCGTAAATGATATTAATAGCGGTGTTGTATGTTATGCTTTACACCTTTTAATGAGTAGTAGTCGTGTACATAATCTGACAACTATCCAACACACTAATTAGAACTGTTTAACATGATTAATGCAATCATTCGATTAAATTCTATAAAACCGTTATCTTCTGCAACCAATCTTCATGAGCAAATCTCACCCAAAGGTAATACTTCCCGGAACAGAACCGAGGATCAAAAAATGTCTCTTTTTTCTGTGCTTTAGTGTACATATTTTCACCAACAAATCGATGAACTAGCACGAAACCACCACCACCATGAATCATGTTTTGTTTGACGTAATATAACAAAACGTCTAAACCGAAAAAGGCAACAAAAATATAAATCTACCGAGTCATTGCGTGTCTTGTTGGTCGTACCACCCCCTCCCCTTTTGATGGGGCAGTAGATTAGACTTTATCAAAATGGTAGCTATTACGATAATACTTTGCCCGAAAACTATCCGTCATTATGGAGGGGTTTTAGGCAGGCGCCTTATGAAGCAAGAAAACGAACCCCACACACACACACACACAAAACTAAACTCCCACAAAGAACTGGAGCGCGCTTGATCGATACCGATCCCCCCCCTCCGTCGTCTTTCTGCTTTTTCTTCCACTTCCAGTCACGCCCTTGTAGTGTCTTTTCCATCAAACAATAAAGCCCCAAAACGTGGCAAGACATTGCACGGCCCAACCAAATTTAAGGGCAACCTCTAATTCGACCAGCCGGCTTCGGTAAGTGTGTGTATGCTCGGTACTTCCTCAGCGATGGGAAAGAGGCTTGAGTGGGTGGTTAGCTGCCCCTTTTATTGCTTCGCTTTAATAACTGCCGGACTGCAAAACTTCCACTGTCGACGGGTGCACTTTGGGCCGGAAATATATGCCAAAAAGGGGGGGGGGGGGGGGGGGGTTTGAAGGCAGCAAAAATGCGCTCCCCAAACGGCATCGTGGTACACCTTTTCTTGGTGGCTTCTACTCTATCTGTTGTGCATCTGAAGTGAAGCTGACGACCACACTTTCGAGATGGGATGGGGAAGCTTTGTGTCTTGGCCTGGGTTTGGTACAATCGACCTCTTTCACACCGGAACTGGAGAACCCGCCCCTTCCCATTTGAATTGTATCGCTTCGGAACGGTGTTCCCAATGAGTGCGTCATTTTCTCACCACCACCACCACCACCCATTCGATTGGTGACGGGAGAGTGTGACCTTATGGAACGGTGTGGCTCGGAATGGCCTTGCGGTGGAGTGGCGGTGGGAACTTTAAGCGAGTGCGATTCCAACGCCCACCTAAGCCCGAACAAAAAAAAACACTGAAACAAAAACAACGAATTATCTCCCTTTTACGCTTCTAATCTGGAGTTTTTACAAGAAACCTAGGGCGAGGGAGCTGTGCGGTGGTTGAGGTACTACAAGCGGCATTTTGCTACAGGTGACAACAGGTTTGTTGGCCTTTCTTGGTACGACGATGACGACAACGACGACGAGCTGTGCTGACGCGCTGTGGCCGAACTGGTTGACCTCGAGGCACACAGTCCGGGCGGTTGTGCGGCATAGAACGTACGTCGTTGTGTGGCTCCCTTGTGCTGGCGTGATTGCTTGGGCAAACAAACGCAACCCGGGGGGTGGGAGGGCCTACAGCACACTCTTGTGGGTCATAAAATGTCTCGAAAGACTCGTGACAGGTGTATGCAATCTATACGCAACAATATCAATTAAATCAACATGTTAGTCGGCAAACGGTGTGGCCTAACAACATGCTCGTCGTGGGTTCAAATCTCGTTTGGTGGCAGGTGAAGCAGGTCCACGCACCATCAGATAGGTAAAACAGTAGGCGGCCATGACCGACTACCGTCGTGACGCCAAATACAGGAAGAAATATGAAATTATGCTGAATATTGGTAATCCAAGTCAGCATCATCTGGTGCCTTCTGTTTTGGTTTCGCTTTCTACCGTGCCTCCCACCAGGGGAAGGTGTGCATAATTCCCGCCGGATTGGGGGAGGAAGGCCCACCCCTAGCAGGGTGGGTGGGGGATGGTTCGCGGGGAATACAAGCAGCTGATAACAACATTGGGCTGGCATTTGACGTTTGCACTAGGATCGAGCGAGAGCGGAGCGGCACGAGAGAAGGATGCCAGCTGATAAAGAAACGCCTCCATTTATACGCCACAACTACCACCATTCACCATCACCACCACACCACCACACCAACACTACCGGTTGAAGGCAATGGCAGTGCGATCCACCCACACAGTAACCAACCTGCGTTGGAAGTCGTCTTTTGATGGTCGTCGGATGATTCGTTCTCGGTTGTAGCTTTTCCAGCCGTTCAGCGATGACCAGCTCATTTTCCGCCGCTGCTCTCCTCCAGTAGCCGTCGAGCTTTCGTCATCGTCTTTTCTTCCCAGCCTACTACAGCTGCTTATTGTTGCTGCGTTGTTGCTGCTTTACAAAAAAAAAACCGCAATACGAAAAACACACGCGCACGTACACAACACACACACAGACGGACGGATGGACACACATGCACAGAGTATAATAGCGCGATTCTACACTTCGGGTAGGGAATATTCTTTTGCAAGCGCCGCACGCGCTCCACTTCTTTCCTGCTCTCGGCGCTCGTTCCCTGCGCTACCGTTTGCGGGTAAAGGTGAATAACACACACCGTTGCTCTTGGTGGTTTGCTTGCTCGCTTGCTTCTCGCCTGCCCGCTTGTCAGACAACGCGAACGCTTCTGGGGGCCTCCTGGCGACGAATTCAGAACAAAACCAAACACACACACGCACACAGAACACTACAAGCAACACACCGAAGTGGATTCTCTGTTTATGGCAAAAAACACACAAATGTTTCGAAACGCGACACACACAGGCACGGGGTAATGAGTTATGCACACAGTAGTGCGGTTGAGAAGAGTGTTTTGTTGCTTTCACGGCACAACAACCACCGTGTTCTTCATAGTGCACAACACGGCACACGGATGGCACCTTCTTTCACCGCTGGGACCGCTGTTGATCTTTTCACACGGCTAGCGACCAGCTTCGATCGTCTCCGATCACCGTGCACGCAATGCAAAGCCTTTTTCTCACGTACTCCGCTCTCTTCGCAACAGCTCTTGACACAAACACACACGAGCCCCGAGACACCGCCGATGAGACGTCGCCCGCGTGTACTCGATCGGCACGGGTACGTACATGGTGCGGACTGTCAACCAGTGGTCCCACGAAAGATGAAGCCAAGCGGACAGTATCTAACCGCGAGTGGTGAAAGAATATTTTATTGATGCCATCCGAAAATGCGAAAATGCGTTAAATTCGGAATGTAATAAGTAAAAATGTTGGTGGATCAATTCAACATATTGCACAAATATTAAAGCAATATTCAATATGGCAAACACAACAAAACATATGACCACACCTCTTGTATATACACGCAACGGCGCTTGTCACATGCGAATGTCAAGTAAAGGAACGTTAATTTAAAATTTGGGAAGGTTCAAAACTGATTTAAAATATATCCTTCTTTTTAAACAGCCTACAAAAATATGTCAAAGTGGGTTTAAAACCATTTAAATGGAAAACCGAGAACGATTCACATAAATAAACGGTCATTTTTCATTTGCTTCAAACGATGTGTCGCGGCGGGCGGCTAAAATAGTAAGGCGGCTGTTTATTATTCGGCGGCCAAAATATTCGTTAGTAAAGTTGTTTATTCCTTTTTTTACTTCGTTCGAACGGTTCATTCAGTAAACGTGTAACGTTTCTGCATACTACCTATTGCAAAAATACCAAGCAAACAAGCGAAATTACAATAAATTTCATCAAACAACAAAAGCATCTTTTCGAAACCACAACACCAACAGAACCGTTTCAACCGGTTCCGTTTGACAGCTGACTGAGCTGAGGGCACGCACACACCTTCAGCGCACCGTGTAAAACGCAAGGGGCGAAGAAAAGCGTTCGGTCTGCTCGGGAAAAACACTGTGCGATACAGGCAGCGCTCGTGCTCATCGTGCTAGATTTGGTGGTAGCCGTTTTCCAGCGTTCATTTCTTCAAGTAGGTGATTTTGTGTGATTGAAAAACTGCTGTAAAAGTGTTTCGGTGCGTTGAGGAGTTAAATTGAAAGCTTTGTTCGGTGGTGGCCTCGGTGTTAAATTTACGTTGGAAGACTTGTCTGCCAAGAATGGACCTCCCCCCCCCCCACCCATACCTGTTCAAAAAGCATTTGCTGGCTGGATTGTTCGTCGGTCAAACGGAATAGCGCGCAAGGAGGACTGTTAAAAGGGACCAGTAAAACCATCGTCAATCGCTTGCTTTTCCCTAAAGTTTACCCGAAACCTTGAGCGCGCTCGTGTTTGATCAAACAACGTGCTTTGCCTTTTCCACTTGGGCAAACGTACATTGAAGGAAGAGGGGGGGAAACAAATACGAAAGAAGGTCATTCTGGAACCGTGAAAAACGAGTACCGTGTCTGGTGTGTCCGTTGGTGTTAGTGAGCGAGTCCTTGTAGTCCTGTCAAGCGCGAGCAAACCCACCGGGGGAATATCCTTGGTGTAGTGAGAAACCAATTTTGACCGCAGTGTTGCTAAAGAAACCGACCAAAACCAGAAAAGGTCCCATTTGCGGAACCGATACCGTTGCCCACTGCGAACAAAGCAACTCTCAGTTTCAGTTATACCCATATGCAAAGCAGGCAGTGCACGCGTCGACCACCAGCTGAAGAGTGCTAGTGGAGGGGGGGAGGGAAGGGAAGCGATATCGTAGAGCGTTTGAAAGCGGCGAAAGAGATAGCGTGTGAGAGAGATATACATAGAGAAACAGATGACGAGAGAACGAGAGCAAGTGGATGAAACTGGTTAGTTTTTGTATGTGCCGCTGGTGGTTTTTTTGTGTTTATGTGTATGTGTGTGCTATCATCTAACGAATAATTAACCGTGACAATTAACCACCCCACGGAGGGTGCGAGTCATACATACGATCAAGACGTACGGAAGAAGGGCCTGCCCAGGGGCTTGCTTTTGTTGTACGATTGCTGCTTCTTGCTTCTTGTTCATGTTTTTGGCTGGTGAAGCTCTTCGCTCGTGCATTTGTATCGCATCCAACGAGCACGTTACGGAGGACCGCGCTGCAGAAAACGCGCACCGCATTGCGTGACATTACACGGCGTACGCATACCAGTGTGTAAGGCTCACGGTACGGTACGCGTGTAAGTTTGCTATTGTAGTAGCTTGCTTGCCATGTGTGTGTGTGTGTGCTGGTTGCTATAGCCAAGCTAGTGCACGATTACAGAGCTGCGGGCAAGCACGTAGGTCAGGGTTGCTCAGCGTGTTTTCATTTCGTGTATTACTGCCACTTCCTACGGGTTTTAAAAAGGTGTTTTCTTCTAAATTGCAGCTTTTTTCAGCATAAAACACTCTCGTAGATTGAATGTACAAATTTGAGTCGTTACTGTAGCTTTTCATAGATCTTGTGCGATTCTATTCACTCCATACAAGAACGTTTGTCAAGCAATTGAGCAACCCTGACCGGTTTCACCTGGCACAGCTGACGGGGAGTGGACCCGAGAGCAGTTCAGTAGCGTGTAGTTTGGCGATAGAGAGATATGGAATGGGAAATTAGATGAAGCTGTTTACTTGCCAATGAAGCCATTGAGAGGGTTGACAAAAAAACGGCACGGAATCCGTATTTGGGATTGTCGTATTCGCTCTCGTTCATTTTTCGTCTCTCCACCGTTCTCCAACTACGCTCTCTATCTCTCTGTGTGTGTCTCTTTCTCTCAGTCAGCTAGGGAGCTTTCGTAGATTAGAGGGCTTCTAGGTCACATATACTTTCAAGATCAATCTAGCCGAATTTAATATTTTTTAAATGTTTTTTTTTGTGGCACACATACAGTAGGTGACGATTTCGCAACCGACCCGGTGCAATTGGTAACCATAGTTACAGGATTATTACATCACGCAGTGGCGGGTTGTGGTGCATGTCAAAAATAGTGCACAACTCGCCAACATTGGAGAGAACTGTTCACGTTTTCTCTCGCGCGCTCTCTTTCTCGTGCTCTCGCTCTCTCTCTCTCTCTCTCTCTCTCTCCAAAGATAGCGCAGCCACCCACCACCCACGAGCACTGACTGTTCGGGGTATGTCGCGTGGTTTTGCAGCCACCCGCAAGCAGTTGAAGATTCACCTTGCGCTTTGTTTGTTCACTGTTCAGGCGCTCGCCTTCCGAAGGGTGGCCGCCAAACACACACACAAACACAGCACCATCACCGCTGGACGTCGATTGCAATTGATTGCGAATGTGTTTTTTCTTTCATTCCTCGCTAGAAAGTTCTTAAAGTGCCAGCGAAAGTGTTTGTGTCCGTGGTCAAAAGTGAGTGAGTGATTGTTGGCCCGACGCCGACTACCCCCCTCATCAGCATCCATCGTGAAGCAGGAAGCTGCCAGTCAGCTCTAGCTCTGTGCTCTGTGTTAGCCTTTTTCGCTGAAGCATCTCCCGGTGGCCAGTTCCATCGGAGGCATCTTCCAAACACATACGAATTCTTCTCGGACCACAAAGCCTGCAATTGGCAAGGCGGCATCTTTTGTCGCGGTTAACTCAACCCCCCTCAACTTACCCACGGATTTCGGTAGGTTCTTCAGGCGTCGCCAACTTCCAACACCAGTCAAGGATGTGCCAGTTCAGAGTTTTCTAGCATCGTTCTACCAGCGAAAGGAGTAAGTTTGTGTAAGTATGATTGGCCCGATTTTAGATGCTTCTGTTTC
The DNA here is from genome assembly GCF_943734685.1 of Anopheles coluzzii. NCBI lineage: Eukaryota > Metazoa > Arthropoda > Insecta > Diptera > Culicidae > Anopheles > Anopheles coluzzii. The sequence goes on along the minus strand of NC_064670.1, from coordinate 10,018,424 downwards.
ACTTTTGCTACTTTCAAGCTCGAAAGACCTCAAACCTCGATGTAGTAGCATTGCATGGAAGTAAGGAACGCGTTGTAGGTGTAGTTGTTTATGCCCGGATGTATGCTGCTCGCTGACATTTGTGGCCTGTGTACTTTCCCACAAGTACGCCGTGTGTAGCCCACCTTCACTCGACGTTAGAAGGCATCCATTTCTAGAATGTACCTACCAGAGCACTTTGTTTCTGGCTCAGCAGATAAGAGAAATAACAGGTTCCTCAGCTCGTCTCTCTCTCTCTGCCAGCTGGTTGTACTGTATTGCCGTTCCCATTGCAACGGCCAACCCGCGAGAATGACTCCCGCGGTTTAAACGCCTCCCTCCTCAACTCCCACACTGGTCTGGACACCTTGCATAATCCAGCGCCCTGTGCGCTGAACCCCACAAAACGGGTTCCGTTGTTACGAGTTTCCAGCTAGCAAGTTCTAGCCGTCGTACCGACGTCTCGCAGCACACCACGGTGCAGTAACGCCATCCGTGCAACAACGAAACCAGTTGCAAAACAATCCTGCCCTCCCGCCGCACATCACAGAGGTACACGACCTTGCCAGCGTTCAAGCACTGGAGCGTAAATCGATAGCTCATGGATTTCGGCTTCGTGGGGGGAAGGGCGTTCTGTCTTGAGCGAAAGAAGCCCGCTAGGCGTGGAGGAGGGGGGACGCAAAGATATACCGCAAGACATTGCCGAGTGGAGGCCATCGGACGCGGCCGGGGTGTACCACACACGCGGAATTGGACGAACTTGACGAACTTCCTTATCGTTGGTGCGCGGAGTCCAATCGCGTTCGTGCGCGCCGGGGTCGGGGAAGCGCACAAGACGCAGAGTCGGCACAACAACACTGGGTTTCGCTGCAAGCCGCCTTTTCGAATGGTACTACAAAGTCGGGGCTGCACACGTACGTGAGCGTTGTGTTGTGGCTTTGTTTTCGCAGTGCTCCAATTGGATGTGAATGCAGTTGTGTTTGCACTTTCCGTCTACGTTCTACGTTGGTCTGTAAATGCCTGTGAGTCATGCCCGGTTTGCCCGTTGCCGCGTGAGGGGTGGGCAAAGGAATAGGGGTGGCGGATTGGGCGCATTGTTTAAACACCCTCCAAACACACAATTCTGAATGTCCTGGTGTCCTCCTCCTGGACTGACTGGACGACGGTCCTACTGACAACGGGATATGGGTGCTGTTTTACTCCTGTACTCGTAGATGCATTGAACCGAAGGGTACTGTTGCACGAATCGACGGTCTTCCCCGTACCGGCCAGCAAGGCATTTATCACATCTATTATCTTGAAATATTGTTGTTTTCTTGCTATTATCGCTGTAAAAAAGAAACAGTTTTTATGCAATTCAATTACACTTTGCTGCAATGCGGCCTTAAAAATCTTGCTTTTAATTTGAGACACAATTAGGTAAGCATTTTAATTCAAATGCTTACGGTATGATAAAACACTGGTATTCTCACGTTGATAACTACTTCTACAATAGATTCCGGAGCTATTTTAATGCTTCTGGATAAGATTTACCCTCTAGCCGGATAGTCAATCGTTGCTTATGGTGACGGTCCATACGACGCTTGAACAAAGAACGGGCATGTTGTTAAGTGGTCCGAGTTGACGATAATACTGTGGGACCCCCTAATGCCAAAAAAGAGGAAAACTACGGAACTGGATAGTTTCATGACTGAGACAGATGCAGATACTATTTTTAGTCCCGAATTTAAAAGGGAGTAGTATCAGGATCTGAAATGGATTCAGGACCGATAACAAATCTTCATCAGATCATAGACCAGTATGGGTTTGGGATCAGTTCCAGTACCAGTATGGGTTCAGTGTAAGTTATGGTGTGGGTTCGGGAACAATTCCAGGGCCGGTACGGCTTTTGGAGCAGTTCTAGGACCGGTGTAGAGTCAAGATCAATTCCAAGATAGATGCCGGTTTAGGATCGGGATCAATTTCACGACCGGTATGATGTCAGAATCAGTTAAAAGAACAAAAAGGGGACTAATTATAATGCCTGTATGGGATTGGAGTCATTTCCAGCATCAGTATGAGATCTGCAAAATTCCAGTATCGACATGCGTTCGTGATCGGTCCCAAGATCGATATGGATTCTGAATCAGCTTATCCTAATGTGCTCTTTTAAAAGTCACCAGGAATTGGCCTTGTTTTTTTTCAAAAATCCTTACCCCAAATTAACTAGTTCAACAAAAAAAAAAAAAAAAAAAAAAAACAATTGAATGTCCGGAGTTTGAAGCTGTCCAAAATTTGAATTAAAACGATACCTTATAGAGCCTTTGGGTCTTTTGGCCTCATTCGCCTCTTTAAATCGATAATTAAATCTTATCTTAATACCTAACACTCATCTTTGCAATCCACTTCCAGTTTCCAGTTACCTTATCCCGTGTTATTCTCGGTGAACTTAATATTACGAGTTGTTTTAATGCCTGTCGTTAAGCCTCGTGAAAGTTCTCTACAATGTAATGTAGTATCAACAGTAGCATCAGCTCTTCAAACTTACTGTATAGCGATACAAAAAAAGAAAAACTAGTGAAACATCCCACAAACACGTGAGGATGTCATTTTCAGCTGTCACTCCCATCACTCAAATCTATCTATCGTGGAAGGTCAGCTGTCGATCGATGGTGCATGCAGCGGTGTAGAGATTTTGCACGGTCGATAAACTACAGCATATGCAGAGTGTTTGCTGTTTGTTTTACCAAAAAAAAAGTCCCATCCATCCATCAATTTTGAGCAGTTTTTGCTCAGAACAGTTTGCTGCAGCTGACGTACGGTGCATTTTACAGCGCATCCGGCGAAAAACGTGCCTGCAAGATGTACACTGTGTTATCACTGTGATGCACTTTTTCTGTCTGCTTCAATTTTAAGCATGACCACAACTGTCCGGTTCATCCACACCGAAGAAACGAAAAAAAAACCCCGCAAACAATGTGTCATGGCAGACGAAATACACACGAGCCATGTCTGTGCGCAAAAAATCACGTACAATCTGCAGTGCAGCGTCAGTCGGTCGGTCAGACGACGGGCGGAAGAATTCAACGTGCTTATTTATCTTTGCTCTCACTTTTTCTCTCTCTCTCTCTCTCTCTCTCTCTCTGCCTATCACGAGCCCGTCACGCTCGATTACAATCCCTGGAAACTGTACGACAAGCAAAACAGAGGGTAAAACAGAGGCAAAGAAAGAGAAAAAACTGATATCTTACTATGTCAACAGTACAAACAACCAAACACTGACCAACAACGAATCTCCCCACAAGCGGCGGTTGTTGTTTTTAGGTGAGATGTTCACCAAAAAAAAGAAGGAAGGATGCTGCAAAAAAGCAACAACGCTAAACTGCTGCAGTTCTCTGTTGTTAGCAACATGCTGTTGCACAAGAGCTCGACAATGAAGAGTGCGCCACCATGTGTTGGCATAGGTCCAAAATGTTTTGTGGAAAGCGCAGCCTCGCCTAGTCCCCACAGAAGGGATCCGATGGGCCGTTTGGTGGCCTTGTTTCAACCTACCCAAATCAAGGGGACTGGATGATAGGTTAAAATCTCCAAAACCACAACCCTTTGCAGCAGGGTTGATCCAAATCGTATGACCTTGAGCGACGAACGCGTTTGCTGGTGGCTGCGTGATGATGCTGTGCGAAAGATTATGCAGCAGGCAATTTATATTCCTGAACATTTTCAACCGCTCTTTATGCTGCGGTGGATTTTATAATTATTTTGTTGGTTAAAAAGGTGAACCCGATAAGAGCTTGAATGAATCACACCTGTTTTACGTTGGCTTTTTATAATGGCAAAAGTGTCAGACATTCGACATTCCCTCATTCGCTCGTGTCACGTACGAGAAACGATTTATCAGCACAAAATGAGAGCATTCATATTACAAATCCTCCTTCTCACACGCACTCGCATGAGGCTTTTGTGGATGTGTAAAAGCTAAAAAATAAAATGATAAAATAAATTACCACACCATTCCGCGCCATTAATTGTAATGTATCTTTTTCGACAAGCATTTTGGAGCCTGTTTGGAGGGGTAGAGGAACGTAATTATGTACGGCTCGTAGCATCAAAGCACCAACCAGCTCAGAGCGCACGCCACGCCGTGTAGCTGTGTAAGATTTATCTGTGGCAAGTGCTGACGACGTTTGTTTCGTGTGTTCTCGCGGGGCCTCTAATGAGCGATAAGCGGTTTTTTAAACGAAGATAAACGGATTAATTTGAGGAGAAAAAATGATAAAAAATCCCCTTTTTGTGTGGCCCATTACAAGCAAATCAAACGCGTGTTTGCGAGACTAACGAAGCGGATGGATAGATTTGTAATGCAAATAAAAGCGCTGTTGCGCTCACCAGCACATTAGCATTATCTTGCAAAGTATTGCAGAGAAAACTTGGGCCGAAAATGTCGGCAGCCGGAGTAGCAGTTGTTCCGCTTTCCGCGCGCTATGCTGCGACTAACTGAGCACAAAAAGGCATTGTTTGCTTCGCAATGTGGTTGTGATGTCATTACCATTTTAACATGCACCCGGCGAATCTGCTGTTCCACCATTTCGCTGTGCCTCTCAGAACAGGACAACATAAGAGTGACAAGCCGCGGGATTGTCCTACTGGGCGCGCACATCCTTTGTTTTGCTCGCAAAACGAGCCAACGGCCAGTAATCAGCGTAGCAACATCTACTGCGTACACGGACGTCATGAGCAATCGAAGCAAGCTTCCACCATGCTTTTGCGATGTTTCCTGGTGCTCTGGTGGTAAGGTGTAAACATTATCACCCATGGCCATGGCCACCGCTTAGCCGGATGCGGAAAATGGGGGGATGCCTTTTTATGTGCAAAGCACCACCAGTACAAGCTGGAGGAGCACTGCGGGAGGTATGCTACAAATGAGTAAATATAATTGTTCGTGATACTTCTGGTGCAAAGTGGTGATTGTGCAGTATCGTCCGTATGGATGGTAGCTGGAGCGGGGTGAAATGTTTCCGCTGAAAAGCACATTATATAGGGAGGACGAATTATCGCGAATCGGTTCTTGCTGATGTACCACCGTTTCATTATGTTTGGGATGGGAAAACATTTACACCGAAACGACCCACTGGCAGCACTAAAAGCGAATGATTCCTGGGCATGCACGTTTGCACGCTTTGGGGATCATTTTACTTTTGGAAGGTTTGGCCAGAAAAATAAAGAGTCACTGTTGTTATCCACTGCTCTTTGAAGTTGTGTGCAAATGTAATTTCACTTCATTCGGTTCTATTCGTTCATGTGAAAACACAACAGGCATCATAACGCTTTGGACTGGGGAGTAAAATCATGTTAACGTTTGATGGAACTCTTCATCACAGTTTCAGCCGAATTATGTCGCAAAATAAGTCTCGAATGAGGTTCGCAAGAACGTCTCTCCACACACATGCCTACTTGTTTTGCTACTTGCTATTTTTAATGCAAGCGGAAATCCAAATGTTGAAGAATTTGGCATAGCAGAAAAGGTCTTGGGATTGAGTTACCAAGGACTCTTGCGGCATGGGTTGACAAACCTGACTCGATTACTAATTAAGTTATGCTTATTTTGGGTTGGTAGAAATCGATCACGCTGGGCTTCGCAGGTGGGCATTTGGAGATGATGGGCATCGATACCTCAATAAATTGATCATTAATCTGTGACGTATAGAGACGTTCTAAAACAGGTAGCTATATATAAACAATAATTATACATATTTCCTCTTCACAGTTTGTGTGTTGTAATGTATCCTGTACCGAACAAACTGCTCTCTAGATTAATTAATGAAATGAAAACAAACAGCCGCTTCAGATGGACATACACAAACAGACATTCGCGTTTGTTACATTCCCTGTCCCTGGATCCCTTGGTGGTCGGTGGCAAGTGTGGGGCCGCCCATTACCATCTGGCCGTTTGTGTCACACATAATACTCTGCAAATAGTGTGTGACCACGCGTTCGCGTGGTGGATAATGAAATGCCAAAAGCAGCACACACACACACGCGCGCCTTATGCTCACTTCGTTAACGTTACGAACAGCTTTTGCGTGTATTGATTTTTATTTACCTCTTCCCGTGGGTTTCGCCTCACCTCGTTGAGCATAATGGTATGTTTGCGCACTAACGGGCGACTTGGTGCGTATGGACACATTTTTTGGCGGGTAGTTAGTCCACTTTCCACCTTTGCCCCACTCGTGTTGGACATCTCTTCATTTTCTTTTTGCAGAAATGTCCCTATACACAACTGTGCTGTGGCTATGGTTGACTTATTGGCTTTAATTTATGACACAGCGACCACACGGGGGGGGGGGGGGGGGGGGGGGGGTGCTATTCTCCACAACGAAACGGAGCATAAATTTTGGTCTACTTGGGTCAATCAAACGGACTTTTTTTTGTCTGTCTTCCAACATAGCTCCGTCTGGTCAGCGTTCTCTGTGGCTGTGTGCGTTGAATTATATGTAATTTTGGGTTCGATTTTGTTTATTTCGATCGTACCACGATGACGAAAACGATGCCTCCATGGTAGCATGTGTGTGGCTTCCCAGGCCGTTTTGACCTTGCACGGACCTATAAGTCAAAACTCTGACAATAATAATTGATTTTTGCTTGCCGATGTTTTGCACGCGTGGCAGGTTGACTTGTATGTAAGCGTTATTGGCATAATTCTTCAAAGCGATTATGTGCCTTTTGAAAAGCCGATTACTCTCCCTGCGCCTTCACCGCGTGTTTGTCGTGTGTTTGTCCATCCACGTCCGCCGCCTATTAGTCTCGATCGCTTTCACTCACTCGCCTCGCGCCGGAGGCTTTGCGGACAAAAGGCCATTTTCGCGGACCATCAATCTTACTCGCCTGCCGTGATTCCGGCGACCATTCTTCGCGTACACCACCGTGGCGAAACCGAGCTTTACGAATCGATCGTTCCTTGCCCCCGGTTTTTCTGTGTTTGTATCTATTTAAATCGTCCTGGGGTTTTTTTTTTATTTCGCACCGATGTGTACTACTGTGCGAGCTCTCTTGGACAGGCTGGCGTCGGCTCTACTGCGAGAAAATCGTCCTGACAGCGGTGTGGCGCCACCGATGAAAGTGTTTATCGATGTCCTAGACGTTGGCTCCTTCGTCGTCGTCGTTGTCGTTGTCGTTACGACGGTGGTTTATGTTGGTGTGTGTGTGCGTTGACGTTTAATGAACCGCAATCGAGCGTGCAGGGCGTAACGTAAAGATCACATAAGCACACGATGCCCATGGACAAAAGTATTATGTAGTTGTAGTAAAAAGCGGAAAACATTGATTTTATGTAATCACTGTTGGAAGAGCATACATGATGGCCACTCTTCAAAGTTTTAAATTTTGGTTTATCAACTTCTATAATACTCAAATATTGTGTACTGGTTTGTTAATGGTCTTAAACTGTACTTCAAAATAATACAGTATTATAGTAATCATGGTTGTTAGAAATTCCTTTTCGCATATAATTCATCCTCGGCTGGTTGTGTAATCATGAATCCAGGTTGATTGCTTACGGATGGCACGGAAGCACCAAGCAAGTGGTATCCAACAAACTCTAGTTGGACATTCCAAGAACTCATATTCATTACGAGGCAATCATTACGTAGAGTGCAAAACAGGAAGGATTCTTTTGAACTGTTTTGCACTGATTGCTTTTGATGTGTCCTCGTGGCCCATGGCCCAGTAACAGTGTAGTCTAGTGACACACGTGTTCTGAACCGGATTTTGCTGTTAGCTCTGTAAGGTTTGATAGAAACGGTCGGTTTCATAAGTGACTTGATATATCGAGACTTTTTTTGGAATGTGCAAAATTAGTAAATTCTTCATAAGATATGCTTAACAAAAATAATTATCAAATAATTGATCGCTGGTGTACACTTCTGAAGCAATTTTTTAAACAAAGCAAATTAACTGAAGCAAACTACATGAAGTTTTCGCATCACTACACTCCAAAATCATCCGATTTCATTGCCACTGATTGATTTTTTTTAGCGGCAAAGAACAAAACTTCATTAAAGTCATCTATTTTCGTGTGCCGTGCCAGGCGACTCCATCGCCTCGGACGGGGATTCTCAGCATTCGACGGTAAAACGGACGAGCGCACACACACAAACACCCGCCAATTGCACGTGCCGGCTAGGGTTAAGGGTAAGGATGTTTCGTGTTTGCTTTTGTTCCGACGGTTCCGCCCGTCAAGCGATCATTTGTCTCCGTCTCGGGTGCCCTCCTCTACCTCCCTCTCCCGCCCCTTGGCGGAAGTATGCGCGCTCCGATGGAGGCGCATGATGGGTTTCACGAACGATGCAAGGGTTCAAGGTTTTTTGTGGGCTAGTTGGGGCCGGGGTTTTGATTTTTGCTTCCCCTTCCTCATTTCTTAGACACCTTTAACGGGCTACGTTTTCTAAACCCTTCCCACCACTCCCTTCATCGCTCCCGGCTCACTATACCGTGTAGTGTGTGGAACACGTGTTTGGAAGGACAAAACATAGGTTTTGTGAAACAAGCGCGTGTGTTCACAGGCCGAAGTCGAAGGAAAGGAAAGCTCGTGCCAAGTAGGCACATCCTGTGTCTGTGTGTGTGTGTGTATGGGTGTATTGCTCAGAATGCATGTTTATGGGGTATTATAAATACATTAAGCCACCCAACAGTGGTTGACGGGGAACGTACCGGAACGCGGGGCTGGAATTGCTTCAGCACGGCTGCACGTGTATCAATCGATGGGAAGGGATGGAAATACATTTGCCGTGCTTTGCTGAGCACTGTTATGCAATAAATTGAGGATAAATCTATAAATCGTTTTTCATTCTATTTCGTCATAAATTGTAGGATGAATGGGGTTGAAGCTAAAATGAACTATCTTAAGCCTGCAATAAGTTACTCGTGCGTTAGGGATGAGCTCCATGAATGGTGAAAATTTACAGCAGCGATCAAAACTGCTTTAGAAGAAGCATTCCCATACAGTAGGAAATTATTATATTAACCATTAATTCTTAGAGTAATGATCCATTTTCACGCTATGGCTGTTTGCTTAAAAGTAACTCATTTATATAATTTTTATATAGTATCTTATTTACCTAGTTTTAGAAGACTAAGACGGAACATGCAGAAAATATTATAATTTAAAATTATTTTCAAAAACACTAACCACAACTAGTACCGCTAAACTGGTAAAACCCGATCGAATGCGTGTTCCATGCATTGGAAATAACGTTTAGAGCAATCACTCTCCATTCGCCGTCCGTAGCACTGCACGATGACGATCGTGGATGATCCTCTTGATCGGTTCATTCGCTCACCGCCTCACTTGATCGCACATTCATTTGGATGCACACGATCATATGATCACTCTCCGGTGAGTGCTGTTCATCCGTCGCTCACGGTCGCTCGCGGTTCACCGCGCAAAGCAACCACACTTGCCAGCCCCAAAGAGTATACAAATCCGTTCCGTTCCGAACCGTTGGAGCAGTTCAGCTTCCGGCTTCGAAGCTTCCACAAGCTCCGCCACAGCGCTTAAGCGCGCTCATCCGGCGTACCACCCGAAAAGTCCACAAAACAAACAACCCTTTGTGCGCCGGCTCTCTGCAAACAATGAAACGCGAGAAACTAGTGCGCGCGCAAACTGCAAGCTGTGACCGCACGTGAAAACCCTTCCCCTTTCAGCGCTCGACGGCTGAAGATTTATCTGTTGTCGGGTGGGGGGGCGCTTTGTTGCCGATCGACCGTCGTGTTGCTCTTCTTCCGTGCCAGTGTGTATGTAGTTGGCAGTTCCGCGCCAAATCGTGGTGGTGCAGGTGGGCCAGCAGCCCGAGTGAATAACATTTCGGAACGGCGTGGTTTGTTGTTGTTTATAATTACCCAATCGAAGGGCGCGCGAGCGTTCCGCGGTGTGCTGCAGTCGGTCATCATCAGCTGTGGCAGAAGCAGGGTCGGTTCGCGTTCACACGGTGACACCCCAAACCAGCAGCGTTTATTTGGGGGAAGGTGTTTGGCCTTTTGAGACGCTGGTGTGTGTGGTCGTTTTGTTGCGTTTTGTTTTTTTTTTTTCGCTTTGTTCTATTTGTGGCCGCGTGTGCGAAAAACAAGAAGGGTGCGATATTTTTAACACAACCAAAACAAACCACCTTTCGCAGCACGCACGCGCGTCCTCACATGCAGTGTGTCGCTGAACGGTCGTCGTCACTGTTCGTGACCTTTGCAGCAGAAGACGCTGCTGTTCTCTCGCTAATGGTTGCAAATTTTTGGTTGTTGTGATCCCGCCCCCGGTTGGTCGTCGACGATCGGAACAGTTCCCATCCCCCTTGAGTGCACGTTGGGGGATAGTGGGGTTTTCGGCTAGGTGCATCTGCACCTGTCAGGCGCGTGGAATAGTTGTCGCGGTCGCTGGAGACGCTGTTGCGCTTGGCTCATCTAACTTTCACCGTCCAGGCGCGTCCAAGATAACGATAGTTGATAACGCCTCAACCCAGAGGTGCCCGACGCGCGCTTAACAAGCAGCGAAAACGTCAGCTAGTGTGAGCCCACAGGCTTGAAGATAGTGTGTTTGTGTGTGTGCGGTACGTAACGCGGGACGGCGTAATCGGAGAGGTTAACTGTCATCTCCCGAGTCAAACGTCATTCAACAGCCGGCTTCTGGAAGTGTCCGTCGAAGGCATCGCTATCAGTGTAGCCTGATCTAAGCATGGGAAGCTAACCAATCGTCTGTTTCGTCCCCGGTACTGATCCGTGTTGTGTGCTGCGATCGCGTGGTGTGTATAGAGTGTGGTTTTGAAAATCTGCATTCTCCTTCCTCGCGTGGTTTCGGTGTGGTGTCTGGCGTGTTTTTTGGCGCGCCTGTATCTTAAGCTGTGTCTGTGAAAACCACCCTAGTGTCTAGTGTCGATGATTCGAAGCTGCCGTGGTCACTAGTTGCTGGTAACATTCTGTGCCTGTGCGATCTGTGTGATCCTTTAAGGTGGCAGCAATGGTGCAGCTAATCATGGTAAAGTACGCATTATGCTTTCAGAGGTAGTTAGAACGATAGATTTAAGGTTACTCCAAATCAAATTGAATTAAATCGACCTTACGATGTATAAATGCGCCGTACGATAAGTGAAATAATATTGCTGTGCAACTGCTGGCGCGACAAAAGGGCCTGTGTTTGATAAACCAAACAGTGTAAATTAGGTTGAACCATTTGCTCCTGTTGCTAGAACGGGCCTGTGTGCTGCTGCTGCTGCCTGCTGTTTGCTTTGCAATCCATCGTAATAAAGACGAATTCAGTCAGGTCGTCTGTCAGAGTCAGTGAAAATGCTCTCCCCGCCTGCCCCTGGGTGCACCAAAGCTAATTGTTGGGCAAATACAAATAAATAAATATTCTACTGGCATGGCTCTGTCCGTGGTGGTGGTGTTGGTGATTAGCTATTGCAACACAAGAGGCACAAAGACTAGCCGAGGCACGGGTCTCGCTTTATGTGTACCGCCCTAGCCAATTGATGTCATCAAAATCTTGCCTAAATATTCGACACTCATAATTATAGAAAAGAATGTGTTTCTTCATCAAAAGGGAAGCGCAATTTCAACCTTTATGTATGCCGAACAGGGGGCACACGGGAGATTCTGACAAAATCAGACCACCAAACGCCAATGGATATTGTTACCCGCGGTTAAAGCAAATCCATTATTCATCAAGCTCCTCATGCGGAGCTGTCGCACGTTAGCACACGTTGTGTTTTCGGCGACCGTTGCATAATTAAGACACCAATCAGGGGTGGGGGTTGTAATGCAATGTGACCCTCACCGTGGTCGCTACATGACTATCGGTCAAGCTGGATTTAATTCTGTGGAAGGAAATAAGATATTTGTGGTGCTGAATTCAAAGACAAGCCGTTGAATCACAGTATTCTTTTTCTGTTTAGAGTCATTGGTGTTTAGTTTCATGCTTTACTTCGCACAAAACCTGCCTTTAAGGTGGTTACAACTGTGTGTCGCTGATAGGTGCCACTTTCGATCGATGATGAATGATTATCACTGTGGCAGGGCTGTTACGAGGCAAAGTGTGGGATTCCCTAAACCTTGAAGTCTTCATCTCCTTTTAGTCGCCGTCCGCGTTTTCCGTTTTTAATTTGACAAGCGAGAAAACTGATTTTTCCCCCATCTAATTACACTTTAATTCTCTGTACCCGTTGCAAAAGGCAATCCCGTAGGATGATGAAACATCAGCTATCTGCGTGGCGTGCAAAAAACAGGCGCTAGAGAAGAGAGGAGTAGTGTGCTCGTTAGAGCGAAAGCTGACCTACATTTTGCCAGCTGACCTCCTCTCTCGTTTGATGCTTCGGTTATTATGATTCGGAAGACTTTTGTTGCTACAGTAAAGCTACAGTACCGTTGGTACTGTAGAAGGACATCAGCGTCTGTGACACATGCCTGCCGGCAGTGAGGAATGGGTCGTCGGGTAGCTTCCCGGGGAGGGTAATTTATCATGCTGTGGAATGGAATGGAAGTGTGCAATTGGAAGCATTTGGAGGAGAATCCCGTATTGACGTATTTTCGTAGAAGGATGCAAATAGTTAAAGCTTACTTAACTGAAGCGACATCTTTGTTCCAAAACAAAAACGTCATGGAATGATAAAAAATTGGTGTTAGTGTTTGTATCAAAAGAAGGTTGTCTCTTCATTTTAAACCCGATTTCGTTATACACTCGACCAAACATTGCCTTTTTCTTCCTCTCTCTTTCTCTCTCTACCCCCAGCATCCAACGGCCTCGTTATGGTAGCTGTTTACTTTCAAGCGCATTCTTTGCCACTTTGCCATCATTCTAATGTTTATACTCCAAAATACGTCGCCATTGCGTCTCGGACTCTGCAGCCCTATAGAGCCTTTGAGTTGCTTTGTATGAAGCAGCGTTTCCGGTCTGGCAATGCGTTCTGCTGTTGTGCACACTATGGATGCTCTGAAGTGCTGCAAGTGTTTGTGTCTCTGTCTGTGTGTGTGCATCAATATCAACCAACAATGTACGGCCAAATGCGGCGTAATGCTTCAATGCAATGTTTATGTTCCAAAACTGTAAGGTTTTATTGAGAACGGCGAAACGCGCTGCGACACAAGCGACGTTTATTATCTTTATGAAGAGCAATGGTACATTTTAAGATCAAACATCCGGTACATGAAAGGATATACAGTTTAACCACTTTGTGAGGCGAAATCTGAAAAGTTTTTCAACGAGTTACTTCACAGCGCCCAAACAAAGGCCCTTGCAGCATGAATAAACTACAACTACCGTGACGCGGTAGTGTAGTGGGTTGGGGTGGTGAAATATGTTGTTTCCCCATGCCTTTACCAAACTCATACGGGAATATCGGGCAATCGTAAATCTAAAATTCCGCTACCACCACCTGCTCGAACACCGTTGCCCATTTTGCAAAAGGTCGGGGAAGAAATATGGCTGAGATAGTGTAATTGCTTGAAAGCAACACATTCCACAAACTCCTCTCCCCCGGATGCTGTCGGTGCAAGAGAAACGAACAGCCCAAAAGGCGTACCTGTCTGTGTAGCACTTTTCGCGAACTAATCTCGTGAAATTCTTGTCCGAAGCCAAAACCAACCGTGAAAGTCAATCGGAAGAAAGCGCCATCTTTTGCCCACGGGTGTTTCCATACCACGCCCGAAAGTGCATCAAGTGCAAGCCACGCAAGTGCTCGCGTAAATAATTCATGCAGTTATGCTTCCACCAAGCTGCACTTTTCACCACCGAATTGGCCCGATCAACATTCTGTAGATTCAGCTGGGCGGGAGATACTTTCGGGGTTTCGGCTAGGCGCCACTCCCCGCCCCGCCAGAGTGTGCGAGACTGTAAGCTGCTCATTTTGCATAATTTAAATTTGAAAACATTCTCACTTGGGTTCAGGACATGGGGTGGGGCAGGTGCACACTTCTCCCTAGCAATCTGTCCACGTCTGACTAGGGTTCTGCTGCACCGTTGCTGCACCGTGGTTCGCTATTGAAAGATGCAACCGGAAGCATCTTTCCGTTTCGCCGATCTAGGACAATGGGCTTATCCATATCGCACAGCTTCTTACTATTTGGCAGTGGTGTGTAGCAGTATAAAGCAGCACCGCCTGCATCACCGATGCATTCTATGCAGGTGAGCAAATCGGGCGCTACCGGGGGCATCGTGTGGGATTGGGATATTGTTCTGTAGTAAAATTAGAAATGCACAAAAGCACAAAAAATGTTGAACCAACTACCCTCATAATGGCAGCACCCACACCTCTGCTGCTAAACGAGCAGAGAACCTCCGGAATTGGAGTATGGGTATGTGGGTGTGTGGATGTCCTTGCTGAGATTTCAGCCCCGGACGGTTCGACAAGGCTCCAGAATTGCCTGAAGGGGCCCTCTCTATTTTTAGTCATTTGGCTTCCCATTGCCATTCCGCAAAAGCACACCATTAGCACATGCCCCATGTGTCATGCCCGGTGTTCCTTCCCGGTTGGCCCCGCTCCGGGAACACACTGTCGGTGTCGTGCCGTTACGGTGCCTCCGAACGAGCGAGGGGATAATGCTTTTGTCCCGAGTCCCGAGACCCACTTGCTCTCAGTAATGAAGGGAAAACTTTTGCGCAAATCCAATTCCGTTCCCATCATGTTCGCTCTTGGCCACAGGGAGAGACGTATTGCTCTGGTGCTGGTTTAATGATGTTTGATCGTTTGAGCAGAGGTGTGTGGTAGGGCTCGGTACGGTCGGTGCAGAATCGATTGTGCAAGCAAGAAGCATGGATTGAGAGCTTTTCTGTGTGTGTGTTGTTTTTCGTTTGATAACACCGAACACAGGAAAGATGTCTAAGACTTTGACACACACACACACACACACGCGTGTTGGGTGGTTCAATTCGATCAAGAAACTCCCGGCGTTCTCGATTGTGTTTTAGATTCGCATTCGCCCAGAGGCAATAAAAAGGGATTGTTTCGGTTCGGGCTCTCGCTTCTCGTTTATGGGATGGTTGCCAACAGGGCACCACTATTTATACACGCCATCTACCAATTACTAGTGTTAGCGGGAATGGATTCGAAGAAAATGGGAAAAGTCTCGAAGCATACCACCACCACCGATTGATGCGGATTGATTTTTAGGTAGCCTGTTCGATGACTTGGTGTAATATCCGTATCGGAAACGCATTGTGGTTGATTGACTACGTCTGTAAGCTGTGCTATCGGGAGACAAGAAAGATTTGGAAGCTTTGTTTTTTGTTGCTGTTTGGCTTTGATCGATTGCCGCACACATTCGGTGGTAACAACAATCTTATCTGGGCGTGTGATGTGTCCCACTTTTGAATGCAAATTGGCTTAAATAAGTCCACTAATTAAACCAATTTGTTACTAAGTACGTTGAATGGGCATTACCAGAATGCTCTTTGTGTCTCTTTCGGCTATTTTCCTCAAACAACAAGATCCGATCGAATAACTTCAATGGAGATTGTGTTTCTTTTGTAATTCTAAGGTAATCCAAGGTTCGGATCTGGGCTACCGCCGTTTTAGTAATTTAAAGGGTATTTGTATTGGTTGGGATTATTGGATACAACACTCATTTATGGGTTTAATTGTTTGCCTTCGAATAACCATTCTGCTTCTTCTTCTTCTTCTTCTTCTTCTTCTTCTTCTTCTTCTTCTTCTTCTTCTTCTTCTTCTTCTTCTTCTTCTTCTTCTTCTTCTTCTTCTTCTTCTTCTTCTTCTTCTTCTTCTTCTTCTTCTTCTTCTTCTTCTTCTTCTTCTTCTTCTTCTTCTTCTTCTTCTTCTTCTTCTTCTTCTTCTTCTTCTTCTTCTTCTTCTTCTTCTTCTTCTTCTTCTTCTTCTTCTTCTTCTTCTTCTTCTTCTTCTTCTTCTTCTTCTTCTTCTTTTTTGGCACAACAACAACAAGAGGCGTGCCTGTAGCAGTAGCAGGATAGTCAGTCTTACCTACGAGGACACGGTCCATTTGGGGTTTTAACCGATGACGGGCATGTTGTTAATAGGGCATAGCCTCACAATAATAGCGGGTCTTTTGGCCAAGACCATTCAAGACAATAAAAACCTTCCTTTTCAATTTCTTCCTGTGACCAAGCGGTGTGTGTGTGTGTATAGATTGACTGCAATTGGTGTCAAAAATGCATCGTTGAAGGCGTTTCAATGCAATCGTTAAACAAACGAGTGATGGTGGTGGTTTGTGCTGTAAGGGAGCGCACTGATCCTCATCCATGGGTCAACGGCGTGTAATCCATGCCAGCGTGAGTGCCGCGTGTTCTACGATCAACCGATGATTGGGAGCTTGCCTACAGACGGTTGACAAACAGAGAAGCAACAGAGAGCATCATCAGATGTTGCTGACATTATCATTACACTGTTCTCTCTGTGTCACGTTGGCCCGTGCTCATGGGCATGGTCGGAAAATACCGAAAAAAACAGATTGAGAAGGTTAAACATTCGTAAACACACAATGTTATTGCGGGTCGTCAAACGCAACCAAACTTAACCGCAACGTATTAGTCAATACAGCTTTACAGGCCTCATCAGGTCTCCATAAAATGCATTCCCATAAAGGCACTGTCGTCTGCCTTTCGCACCAGGAACCACTATTGCATGCGCACTAAAACCGGTCACTAAGCAAATTATCGTTTAGCGGCAAACACTAATCAGTATGTAATCAGTGTGCATTATTCCAACCATCATCGCTTGTCGCAATTTCGTCGTTCTCCATTTGACAGACAAATACAACTATCACCCAGTGTGTCACCTTCGCTCGGAAACGCTCCGCGAACACTTCAGGGGTCCGGCGGGGAATGCAATATTGCGTCAGATGAATTATGCAGACTGAACGGCTGTTGCGCAGTGTGTGCCACGCCATTCTGACCATTTCCACCGGTATGGTGAAATTTCTTTTAAAAAACAAATCATACGATCATTGTTTGAGTGCCTCCCCTCCTCGCCCGCACCCTTGCCAACGAATGCGTCCTCGTTTCTATTGACGATCCGGGGGTGGTACGCAAGGCGAAATTCAAACAAGCACACGAAAGCGAGATTTCCAACAGTGCGAAACGGTTGCCGTTTGGCCGACGTGAACCGGTGGCCGTACATGTAATGTGGGCACGTTTTGTGCGAGGGAAGTATTTTTAAAATTTATCATCTGCCGGCTCATCAACGATGCTCACGTTTGGGAAGAATTGTGTTTACACAACGCGGGCGCGGTGTTGGGATGAAAACGAAAACGCCAAACTGCACTTGTTTGTAGATCCTTTAGATCCGCCCTGTGTGTGTTTGTGTGTGTGTGTTTGCAGTCGGATGATCCGTAAGCAGGGGTTTGCATTTGGTTTGTTGTGTTTATGTACCTTGCTTCTCTCTCTCTCTCACTCTGTACCATTTGCCTTTAGCCCAGTTCGTCTTGCTGCATCGTTGGATGACATTTTCTACCGCAAAATCAACGGACGAAGACCCATCCCACCTCCCCCTGGCTGGGGATGAAAATAGGCTCACGGAGGGGCAAGTTCAAGGGCGATGGATTTGGTGTTGGTGTTGAAACAGAATGTTGCGGAGCGTGTGCGGCGCAACATTGTAATTTTGTTGAGCGCTGCATAACACTGCCAATTTTCGAAAGACACCTTTTGGAATATGAAGCACGTGCCACTTTTGCACCATGGTTGCTTCATTGCGTTGCAGTGTTGAGTAGGTGATACTCTCGCGCGAATTTTTGATAGCAAGGTAAACCAAGGGGACGTTATTATTAAAGGAGGTTTGATTAACTTGACTGCCCAGAAATCAATGCCGGAAGAATGCAGCATATCAATCCTATCTGCGCGCTTCCAACCAAGCAATGAACAGCTGGCCTACTCCAAACTCCTCTAGCGCGCCGGCACAATGCTTATCTCGCCGCACCATTTGCGCCTGCCAACGATCGCGCGAACCTTCGCGTGCTTCTTGTTTCGTCCATGGGCAGGTTGGTACAAATGGGGAGGAGCACATGGAGCACATGGAGCACATGGAGCAACAACCGTTCCGACAGGCACACTGATTAAAAGCCCTATCAGAAGGCGGCATTTGTCGTAAGCGGCGAAAGACGAATTGGAACAAATCCCAAATCGTCCAGCGGGATTTGCAGAAAGAAGAGGTGTGCTACAAAAGCCGCCCAACGCAATCGCGAACGGAAAGAAAGCGCCAGTCGCCACCAAATTCGCATGTGTAACTATCACCACCAGCAGGACCAGCGTCCATGACCCAAGCGAACTGGACGATTAGAGGTAACGACAAGCCGCGCGGGATGACGTTTGGACGCCGGTTTCGCCATGTTTCGTGATAATCCTCAGTGACCACACGTGAATCGATGAAAACGGGGTGGCAAAAGGCTGGCGAAAGGTCATCGACACCGACCTATGGAGAATAATCGGTGTGGAAAGAAAGGGGCAATGGGAATCAAATTCAAGCGTGTTCTATCAAGGTCGCACCTCCAAAAATACTTCAAGACTCTTGAAGTCTCTGGAAATGGCAAACTGAAAGGATGGAAGGATTGATGTAATGCATTTTCATAACATGTTTCAAACATCAAGCATTAATTGTCCAGCATTATTATAATCAAACCTCTGGTCAATCAATAAAAGCCGAGCAAAAGTATCTAGAACGTATGCGCACTAAAGCAGTACGCCGATAAACATCTGTGATAGTGATAGTGCTAAAGGGAGCGCGCGTTACACTAACAGTTGTATAGTGCCGTTTTTACTATCAGCGACTCTGGTGCCACAACCCCCCACCACCAGCTTCCATTTCATTCGGCCGTTTGATAGCCGTTTGACCGACTATTGGTGTCAGCAGGGCTAACGGCTTTGTTACTATGGGGCATACTTCCTCCTTCAGAAGATAAGAACGGTTTCGACAGTTGGCATTAGAGCCGGGCACTGCTGGTGGACAGCAGCACAGCACAGGTTGGCAAAAATGATTGAAATGACTTTCAACCCCAGCGACTAGTTGTGTCGTGTCGTGTGTGTGTGCATAATGTGTCATAAATTGGGGGACAGAGAAACAAAAAGCCCTCAATTATGATATCTTATCTTGCTCGGGTCACAAATAATGCAATGTCTTCAATCAATCGATTGGGCACGTTTTTTTTTGCTGACAGTATGCAGATTCGGGCAGAAGTAGCTGTCGATGATAAGAGGTAATGTTAGGTACTGAGGCAATTTGCCTGCTCTTATCATCCTGTTGAGAGTTGGGGAGAGCTTAGCGTCAAGTTTAGGGCATTTTCGGAAGATTTTCACTCGGAAGCTGACACGAACCCTCGGCCCCTTTGCTGGCTTGACTGGCTGACCTAGAAACAGTACCACCAGTGGCGTGGTACGCATGGCATGGGTGTGAATGGGACCAACGTGGCGTTCTTTACCCTTGCCCGGTGCGACGTGGCAAGTTAATCACGCCCAGCAAACAGCAAAGTGTGCAACGCTTGGTTCTCGTACTTGGTACTTCTAATTCAATCACGGCGTCACACGCCAAAGAAGCATTCTGTTCGCACTGTCGGAAGCAGCAGCTTTTGTGTTTCAATCTCGCTCAATATTGGTGGTACACCAATCGGGTGTGTTGTTGCTTCTTGGCTGCTTCCGCCAATTCAACCACCAGGCTTGGCAATGGTCCATAGCACGCCCGCTGCCTACCGAACACGTACCACGCTTCCTAAGGCATACCACTGCCGAAAGGTCCTTTCAGGGTGGGAATGACTATGCCATAGCACCGCCAGTGCCTGACATTCGGGGGCCAATTGCTACGCTGCGCTGTGCAAAATTTATAGTGCGATAGGAGGTGTAATGCGTCACGGTGTCCCCCGTGCTCGAGCTGATGTTCCTTCTTAATGATGGGTAATTGTAAGGGTCCACTTTGGAGGAAACGAATCGTCCGTTTTTGTCACTGCCATCGGACACACCACGACAGCGGACAGCGACAATCGTTGGCTTCAACTTCACTCTCTCGCTGCCCGTAATGAATGGGGCCTCGCGTGAAGTGTGCGCCTGGAAGTGGAATGGTGGAACGATGTGTTCACTGCCTTTTTCTCGCTCTCTCACTGGTCCAGGTACTGCGTGTGGTTTGGACCGTTTTGATGGACATTGGAATGGAGTTCCAATTTGTCGAAGGAATAATGAATTCTAATAGGATTGTGTCAGATACCGCACACTAACCTTGCACAGGGACCGACGTGCGAGAGAAGGTGTGCAAAGCTGGCATAACAATTTGGTCGAACAATTCATGTAGCAGCATCATCCATCTTTTAAACTGCAGGCGCCCCGTGGCCTTATCCTGCTACCTGCCAAGGGTGGGTCGTAGCAAATTGAGCGCAATTAAATAATTGATTGGTCGCTGATCTAGTCAATGGCAAGCTGCCGCGTCCGTCTCTGCTCAAAGACTGAGATGAGCGTACTTGGGTGTGTTTGTCTGCGGTCGCGTATGTCTTAATTGCTATTGAGAAACGGTTGTTTCTGTATCAATCGCCCCACCTGCCGGTGGTGGAGGAGATGCTTGTCTAACGTTTCGTTGTCGATCGCTCGGAAGCGGGTACCGATCTCTCGCGTACGTATTTCAATTTGATCCAATTGTCGGGACAGTAATGGTTTAATTAGTGTATTCGTTAAACCGTGCCGGGCGTGCTGCTTCTTATGCAATCCATCACATCGGACTAAAATGTGTGTTTTTTTTTTTGTTCTTGCTCTAACCTTCTTCTCCGTACAGATTCATCACATCGCACCGTACAGTATACGGATAAAACCGCATGGACGCCTTTTCCACGAAACGTAGGCAACGTTACGCAACTGGCGGTGACTTTCACTCACCCACCCCATATTCTAAACAAGCGCAGCGAAGGAGAAATATTTTTTCCGAACAAGAGGTAAGCTGCTGGGTCCACTTTTGCAAACATCCCCGATGTTAACGAACCACTCGTGCTCACCCTTTTTTTGTCATTCATTTCTCATCCGCAGGTGTTCCGCATGCTCGCCCCCCAACTGGATCCATTAGCGAGGCGCCACGATCGCCATAATCGGGAAGAATGGATATTATCAGAGCGCCTGGAAATATTAATATTAATGGTAGCGACGGCGGCAGCAGCAGTCTGGAGCCGCTGTTACGCAGCCCCCACGGGGCCAAATCGAAGGACAATAATGGTGGGGCCGGTCTGCGGCAGCACAACTTCCCCGACGAGCAGCAGCAGCAGCAGCAGCATCGGCAACCGGCCGGTGCCCGCAATGGCCTAAAGGGGACGCCCGGCGGTCCGGTGGCCTCGGTTGGGACAGCGGTCCAGCAGCAGCGCGCCACTCCAGCCCCGCCGCCCCAGTGCCCGTCGACCGATTCGGGCAACAGTTCCTGTGTGAGCAGCGGCAGCAGCAACGGTGCCGGCGGCAGCAGTGTTAGTGGTGGTGGTGGTGGTGGTAGTTGCAGCAGTGCTAGTGGTGCTTCCGGTGGTAGTGTAGTGGACGAACCAGAAACTAAAAAACCGCACCGATCGTCACGTTCGCCGTCCGCGTCATCGCTCAAGAATTGCAACGTTTACGTAAACAGAACGTACGATGACGAGGGTGCCAGTGCAGTGCGACGTGCTGCGGCCGGTTCGGCCGTTTCGATTTCGATCGACGAAGGAATTGACGCTAGTGGGCCGGCCGGTGAGGCACCGCTTGCCAGTGAGGGGCTGGGCGGCGGGGGGGAGCAGGAAGAGGAAGAGATCAAACCACTGCTGGAGGTGGCGCACGAGCGCCGCAAGACGAAGAGCATCGTGAAGAGCCCCTCGGAGCATCAGAGCATTGCTGGGGAGCGGCCGGTGCGCCAGCTGAGCCTGCAGTTCTCCCAGCCGGAGTCCGTCATCGTGGCCGACCGTCCGGTGCATCATGTGCAGTTCCGGGGCGGCAGCAAGTACGCGAGTGTGGCTGGGGGTGGTGCAGCGGGTAATGGAGCTTCGCCCGGGCTCGGTACGGGTGATGTCGAGCCGCACTGTTCCAGCCCGGTGGGCAGCATCCTGTCCCACGGTTCGGCCACGTCGTCCTCCTCGTCCGGTTCGTCGTCGTCGTCGTCGTCGAACGAGAACAGCTCGCTGGGAGCGTACGCGGAAGCCCGCCCCCCGGACGGTGGCTGGGGCTGGGTGGTGTGCTTTGCCGCGTTCATGGTGAACCTGATCGCGGACGGTGTGACGTTCAGCTTCGGCGTGATGTACATCGAGCTGCTGGCGTACTTCGGCGAGGGCAAGGGCAAGACGGCCTGGGTGGGTTCGCTGTTTATGGCGATGCCGCTGCTGTGCGGGCCGGTCGCCTCGTTCCTGACCGATCGGTACGGCTGCCGGAAGGTGACGATCATCGGTTCGATCCTCGCCTCGATCGGCTTCGCGCTGTCCGCGTACGCAACGTCGATCGAGATGCTGTACCTGACGTTCGGCATACTGTCCGGCTTCGGGCTGAGCCTGTGCTACGTGGCCGCGGTAGTGATCGTTGCGTACTACTTCGACAAGAAGCGTTCGTTCGCGACGGGGCTGTCGGTATGCGGTAGTGGCATCGGCACGTTTGTGTTCGCGTCGCTCACGCAGATCCTGCTGGACGAGTACGGGTGGCGCGGTACGACCCTCATCCTTGCCGGCGTCTTCCTGAACATGTGCCTGTGCGGACTGCTGATGCGCGATCTCGAGTGGACGACGCACAAGTCGAAGCAGAAGCGGCGCAAACAGCAGCAGCAGCAGCAGCAAGCCGATTCGGTGAGCAACAGTACGAACACGGCCGGTGGCAACACGAGCGTGCTGATGGGTAACGGTGGCATCATCGATGGCGTGCCGGCGGCAGGGTTGGACGATGCAGCGAACGACCATCTGTACGATTTGGACGATCCGCGGCTGTTCAGCTCGCTGATCACGCTTCCGACGTACCTGCAGAACGGTAACGGCCAGGACAAGCTCACGCTGGAGGTGCTGGCGATGCTGAGCAAGCAGCACAACATGCACGACCACCACGTGCTGCAGAACCTGCCGGTGGCGCGCATGGCCAGCTCGCACAGCTTCAGCCAGCCGCTTCAGTCGCCCCAGAGCGGCGAAAACTTGGCGGATGCGAAGGAGCAGGATGGAGTCGCCCCGGCCGTGGTGGCAAACGATGGCGAGCAGTCGCTGGAAGCGAAGGATAACGGCAAGCAGCAGCAGCAGCAGCAGCAGCAAGGACTAGAGAGCGATGGCACCGGGACCACCGTGGTGCAACCGTCGCGTCACCGAGCAGCCGGCGGGCAGCGGTCCGGTGCAAGGGGACGGCACGGGGAGGTGGCCGGCGGCGGCACCAGCTCGTACGAGCCGAGTACCGCGCTGCCGCCGCCCGTGTTTCTGCGGCGGGTGCACAGCCACAGCACGCGCGGTACGGCCGCCGGCCCGCACACGGCGGGGCCGGCACCGGCCGCCACCGCATCCTACCTGAAGGATCTGCGGATGCACCGCCACTCGCTGACCTACCGTGGTGCTATGCTGAACATTCAGCGCTACCGGCTGCGGGCCTCCTCCTGCCCGGACATCTACCGCAACTCGATGACGACGATCGCGAAGGAGAAGTCGGCCTGGTACGCGGGCGTGGAGGAGTTCCGAACACTGCTGGTCAGTATTCTGGACTTCTCCTACTTCTCCGACGTGCACTACCTGCTGTTTGCCGTCTCGAACTTCCTGCTCTACACGTTCTACGACGTGCCGTACGTGTACCTCGGCGACAACGCGACGCAGATGGGCTTTTCCCACACGCAGTCCTCGATGCTGATCGCCATCATCGGCATACTGAACATGGTGGGCGAGGTAAGCGTTTGCTATCCCTGGGGACATGTTTGCTCACACCGGGGCACACGGCTGTTCGTTGCTTGTTGGCATGGCTGGCTTAGTAGAGGTTTTTTTCGTTAATAGTTTGTAGGGAAGAATCTACAGGTTTATATTTAGGGGTAACTGTGTTACGTTTGTTTACTGTGTAGTGCCTTTAGCGATCATACTCATCGTTGATCTGCATGACCCTACTTCATATGAAGTAGTAAACGGTGTAGCATCTCGTTACTAAATTAGTTTTTATCTTTATTTGCATGATTCATGTGTCCGTGTTAGAAAACCGTTCCATTAGCGAGAGTATTTGGAGACTGCATGTACTTTTACTTAGCCTTACAGGGTTTTCCAGGAGTTTTCATAGCCGTGGGACACTTTATTGACTCCTTCTTACGTGAAATAACTTAATGTAATGGGAATTGGACTCTATAGCACCGTTGTTTGACAAATCCAATGGGAATTTCTAAGGAGCTTGTCCAAAAAGGGTGCCATAGAGTCCAATTGCCATCATATGAAGTTCACTTCCCATAAGAAAGAGTCAAGGAAGTGTCTCAAAACTATGAGAACCCCTGCAAACCCCTGTATATGTTCAGTAACCTTCACTGCTCTTCGTATTGTAGCTTCCATCAAATGCTTTATTCGTCTGCAAGACACGCTCGCTGGCACGTTTTGGGCAGTTCGGCAGCATGCACTGCTTCTCGCTCGTTCAATAATCTCACCGGACCGACCGTCCTGTACAGGCGGCCAATGTGTGGCCCTTCCGACACAGCTCTCCTAATGCATCCTGTGCGTTCTCCGTACGGTTATTGGTTTACTACTTAAAGGATCCTTATCTTTTTCTAGAAACAATCAGAAGACATTAGCACCAAACATTACCAAACACGTACCAAGTACAAATTGAACCGCTCGATTCCATCGCAAGAAGGATTCACATTGGAAAATGTCCTAACCTCTCCCCTTCAACCACAACTCACCAATACCGAGTCTCCCTACTGCACCGTTTGAACAGTGTGGTTTGATCTATATATCAGTGTCTATCTATCTCTAGTACCTCGTAAACATGCGTGCGTATCTATATGTGTGTTTGTGCCAGTGTGTGTGTGTGTATTGGACTACAGAAGGGAACTAAAAAATAGAGCATTATAGTAGAATAGATGGATCCTTAATGTCTGGACTATGATATAAACATTTTATTTCAATTTCTTCCTCACTGGGGACACTTCTTCGCCTGATTGCTGTAATCCGTGTGCCTAAACGCTCCCCGTTTCCAACTCCTGAACAACTCCTGGCAGGTGGTGCTCGGATGGATGGGTGATCGGAAGTCGGTCAATGCTAACTACACCTACGCCATCTGTATGGCACTGTGCGGCCTGGTGACGGCTCTCGTACCACTGTTCAAAGATTACACGGTAAGCTTAGCTCCTCAGTGTGACCATCCTTGGCAGACTTGGGTGTACTCAACCCGTCCCGTCCGTTTCGTTTCACTTTTCTCAGAGCCTTTCCGTGTTGGCTGGTGGATTTGGACTGTTTATAGCAGCAAACTATTCGCTGACCAGTATTATTCTGGTGGAACTCATCACGCTGGAACGTTTCACCAACGCGTACGGGTTGCTGCTGCTGGTGCAGGGCGTTGCCAATCTCGTCGGTCCGCCACTGGCAGGTACATATCGGATCGTTGGATGGGTGTTTCATGCAAATATTAAAAAAAAACTAATGTTATCTTCCCCCCCTACTTTCAGGCTGGATATCCGATCTGACCGATTCGTACGATCTGGCATTCTATCTGGCCGGCTTTTTCATAGTCATCTCCGGTGCGCTGCTGCTAGTGCTGCCCACAATACTGAAGGTGCGCAAGATCGTGGACAAACGGCGGCGCAGCTCGGCCCTTGCCAATGGCGATAGCGTCAAGCTCAACAAGAAGGTGATTTGGACTGGACGAACAAAGCCCAGAGAGGAAAGTGTTTCATTGCAAGCTATCTTTTATGCTCCCATTCAATCAACAGGTATCGTCGGCAAGCTATCAGCAGCAAAACAACAATGTCGCCACGAAACCCGTCGCACTCGATCTGAAAACCACGTTCGTGAGCAATGGCAAGCGCATCGTGACGGGAGTCGACGCCAAGAATGGTTCCACCCCGAACGGGATGGGCACGGGCGGCGGGCACGTGTTTGGGCTCAACGGCTACAAGCTGCCGATCGAAGAGGGGGCCACGGTTTAGGGCGTTGGTGGATGGATGGTACACACTGTGCCCGGCTGTACTCCCGTTGTAATCGGTTTCTTCCATAACATTGTGAACGTATGAGGGCTCGCAGAAAGCGTTGCTGCGTCGCGTAAGGGCGTAGAAAATGCGCACCAATTTGGTATGGACCGTGGACAATTGGTAAAACGTTAAGAACCATCGTAACCGTAATATTTGGAAACACACACACATATACTTGAGTAGGAGTTTGGTCTCTTTATTATTCTGTTTTGTACCTTGTCGGTAGGATAAATTTTGAATGTACTATTTGCGTTTCGTTCTTGTTATTCGCGCGCGACACAGCCCCGCCCGTACATAGCCACCCGCAAGACTGGTGGATGAATATATACCTCAGACTTTATTCACTTACTGTAATAGCAAGCAAGCAAAACTCATTAAACACAACAACAAGAAGAAGAAGAAAAAATTGAATCACCAGTAACTGAGTAAATCGAGTTGACACGGAGACAAATTGCTTCCACTAAGTTGGCCCCCTTTTATGGAACGTTTATTTTTGAAGATTTTTTTTAAATGTATCGTTTTATTTCCTTTGTATTCATCTAATAGTGATTGAGCTGGAGAAAAGGGAAGCAAAACAAGAGCCTTTCCTGTACCAGTACATATGTAACACATTTGAAGTTAATAGACACGCTATTTATAAAAACTATAATCGATATTACACCATAGGCAAACTCTGTACCATGTTACTGAACTTTGGAGACGATATAACGATAGTGAAGCTGATGAGCGCATTTGGCTAGATTGCGTTCGATTTGATGAAACCCAATATTTCCTCAGGCTCGCTCCCCACTTTTTGGCTCCGTTTGTACGAGGACCGTCACATCGGCCCACGGTGTATATCCGGGGTTAGGAAAAAACAAAGGAATGACAAGCAACATTTGCTTTACCGTGGAAAGTTGAAGACCAACATTACCAAACTTTAGCACCCTTTTTCTCTCCTCGCAAATCCCCGCCGCTTTTTGCAGCCATACACGGTTGGCGTACAGTTTTTAGGCCGTTTCGATAAAGCGCAGATGCTTGGAAAGCTTTCCAAACAATTTTTCTCCCATTATTCTACACGACATAGAGCAATCTTCTAATAGTAATAGGACGTACGTCTGTTTGAAATGGTAAATAGTGCGGCCACCCGTTTTGCCACACGTGCATGGTGTGGTGGTGTTTGAATTGTATTGTTTGTTGCAACGGTTGAACGCCATTGCATATGTTTACACAACAACATATTGACAATTTTTGCGGAACGGCTGATTACGCGAAACTATAATGATACGTAATGCAGGTGGAGATACAATTGAAGCGGAGGCGCAAACACTAGGTAGAGAGAAAGGGATAGAGAAAGTGAGAGGGGAAAGATAAATAATATATAAATATATTCATCAGCTGTGATCACCTAGTATATATTAACAAATACTAAACTAAAGCTAGTAAAGCGATGCTAATTAGACACCTAGATCGTAGTAGAGAATTGAAAGACACATTTAAGTACACACCTACACTATACGGAGGCGAAGGACGATAGAGGAAAGGCTAGGATAGGGTAAAAGTTATTGGTAAGGAACGGTGGAAGCGTTTTGTCAGCAAGAGTCAGCCGACGACGAACAACGATTTGGTGGTGAAGGGCAGCATGTTTGTGATTTAATTTGAAATAGACATTAATTGATTTTTTTTCTTCAAGCACGTGTTGGCCACGGACGGAAGGGAACATGAAAAATGGGACGAGAAAACAAAAAATCTAATTCTAATTAGACACTACTACTGCACACGGGAAAAGCTGATAGGAATAAGAACGATTAATAGGTATCAAAACAAAAGGAAAGGGAAAAAACACACAAGAAAGTGAAGATTTCTTTACTACAAACACAGACACACACATAAAATCAAATGGGAACAAACTCAACCACGATGAGGCTATGCTGATGCAAATGAAGGAAAGGAGGTGATCGACTAAATCAGGTGATGAACACGTTTCTGCCAAATAGGAGGAAAGATGGTAAATGAAAGTCCAAATTAGACTTCAACAGATGAATGCTATATATTTTGTAATTTCAATTATTATATCCTTCGAAGATAGAGTCCTGTGTGTCAACCGCTCACTGGAGAGAGAGAGAGAGATGTGTATGTGTGTGTGAAAAAAAAAGAAAATGAACAAGCAGTAAACGAATTCGAAAAAAAAAACAAATAATTTTATGCATTGCTTCTGCTAATTTCTATGCACTGCAACTCTATGCCAACCAACTGATTATCTACAGTTTACTATATTCTTTTTAGAGCATTCAAAATTTGGGCCAGATAAAACAGAAGGGAAAAGAAATGGGAGAATCGTGGTGAAAGTAGCATAGACGGAAGCAAAATGCCCGCGAATTGACGGCTAAAACCGGCAATCGACACACACACACACGCAAATAGACACGGTAGACGGATAGGGCTCGAGAATCGGTGGATGCAAGATAATAATTACACGCAATGGAAATCCATGTAAGAGACACGTTACTACTACTACTACTACTACTATAGAGCATCTTCTAGTAAGTTTGAATTGAGATATAACATTTCGGGGGAGTACTGAAGGTAATAGAAGAAAAAAGTCACTGTTTAGAACCAAACCAATCACACAATAAAACAACTCATGCACGAACACAAGAGCGTGGCACGTTAGTTTACTCTTCAAATTTTGGGTGGCGGACAGCGCTCTATTTCAGCGGGTCGCCACAAAAGGTAGAAAAGCAAACGGTGCAACAAAATGGAACACTTCTTTTCCAACAATATAATAATGATAACCCTACAAAGAGGAAACAAAATGAAAAGCGCCTGTCAACAAAACAGCAAACCTTAATGCTGCCCGCGTGCATTAAGAGTGAGCGGGGTTGTTTGCTCGCTGTTAGGCGCAAGTTAAGCAGTAAGATATAGCAAGAAACAAATTATAACGTGGAAAGCAGCGTGGAAAACAAATCTTCAAAATAAAAAAAAAATAAAACATTTAAACAGCCCGTTTGAATCGAATTTTGCAAGAGGATTTTAGACAAGGTTGTATGCCATGCCATGTGCCGCGTAAACCGCGTAAAGAAAATCCGAACCCAACTCATCAAGGTAGGCTATTTCTATCTCGAACGCACGGAGCTTACGTTTCAATTACACATTCCGCCATCATTAATATAGATTGAACTCACATATTTACGGTGCCACGGATCTCGTCGCTTAAAATGAAGGTCAATTTAATTCCCGACATTTGAACTGTTCGCCTGAAAATCGCTCCCACATCGGACACTGCAGACGGAAACGAACGGTTTCGGTAAGAATCACGGAATCATGCTTTGAAACTGCCATTAAAACATGCACACACTTGTACACTCGTAGGCCCGCCGGTAGGTGGCTACCACTGCTGGCTGGCAGGTGGCTTATACCCTCATACGATGTCTCGCCGCACAACTGG
The DNA here is from genome assembly GCF_943734685.1 of Anopheles coluzzii. Lineage (NCBI taxonomy): Eukaryota > Metazoa > Arthropoda > Insecta > Diptera > Culicidae > Anopheles > Anopheles coluzzii. The sequence continues at coordinate 9,988,913 of NC_064670.1, read as the reverse complement.
GTCATATGCCAAAGTGGCAAGGGGAGCAACCAAAACAACCAGAACGAACGAAACTCGTCCCCTCCATGTACCGATTGAGTTATTGCAACGGTTCATCGGGTACGTTTCCCACCCCCGTACGAGATGTGCCGAAATGCAGGTAAAGGTTTCCCCGACGATGATCCGCCCGGTTTGATCGCGCAAGGACCCACCGCACCCTACAAAACAACGGGGCAGAAGAAAAAGGACCCACAACAACGCAACCCAACGAGGGAACCGCAACGTTGGTATATGTTGCCCCGGGCAGCAGCACCCTTTGTCGGCTGCCCTTTTATTCCACCTGCCCGGTCCTGCCCGGAAACCCTCCCGTAAGGTATGTTTCACGCTTGCTTTTTTTTCTCTTCCAATACACTTGCGTACCGCGCGGAAGTTGCTCCCACCCAAACATCGATGGGGGAGGAGATCGAAAGAGATAGCGAAAGGTTGCGAGCACGTGTGTGTGTGTGTGTGTGTGCAGTTCGCGCTTTAGGAATGGGGAAGTGTGTCTCGGTTTAGTCGCGCGCTGTACGTCCGCCGGATCGGTAGCCGGATTTGTTCCGTCGGTGTTCGGGTCTGTCGAAGTGTTTCGAAGCAGCAGTAGCAGCAGTAGATCGCAGCAGCAGTAGTGATTGCTTGCTAAAGTCATGGCCTCCTCCTGCCCTAGTCGGCCGAAGGTTGTTAGGTGTTTGTTTTTGTACTGGATGTGCTCGTGAAAATGGTTTGATGAAAGGCGTTTGGTGTTCGTTTTTAGTGATTTAAAACACGTTTGTCTAGTGGCTTAAAGATGAGCGCTGCAAAGTTAACATCGTTGCTTTTCCCCTTTGCTTGCTACGCTGTTGGAGGGCGAAGGGCCCAGTCAACCAGTCAACCTGCCAGACGACGAACAGGCACCACGCTGTACGCTCAGCGGGGGAAGGAAAAAAAACACGGAATTTGTTCCATTTTTGTCTTCTCTTTGCCTTCTGTGGTGCCTATAAATAGTTGTCGATGCGATCTCGTGCGGAACTCGTGCCCGTGAGGAAGAGCTCTTTATGGGGAAGTTTCGAAACCGGCCGTTTTCGGTGCGTGCTCACGTAAATTTCGGTGTGGTGTGTGTGACACGATTAGAAGCGCTAGAACCGATTCTTACCAACAGCTTTATGCTGGTGACTTATGAGCCCTCGACGGACACGCCTTTACGCAGTACACAGTGGCGGTTACCAGGGAACGCAAGGCAGCGCAAAAATTCCAGCGGACTGTCGTCTCTCCGTCCAGGACCTGCTAGCCCAAGCGTGCATTAGCACAGTGGATCGTGCTGAAGCGAAAATGTTTAATCAATCAAAGCACCATAGCACCTAGCATCTAACTCCCTCTTTGGGAGACTTACTGCACACTATTTGTTCGCATTCTTCGCGCCCGTTTGGTGCGGGCGTCTTGGAAACCAATGTGCGCGCGCGGTACCACCCCGTCGCCGGTTTTTTGTTTCCTGTTTTCGGCTGGCCGGGGATTGCTTCTGCATTCCTGCCATTGCAGGAACGGTCCTATGCTCTTACTGCTTCGACATTTAAACGGTAGTGGAGCTGCTGCTGTTGTTGTGGCGCCTTGCCAGCAAAGGAATCCGTTGTCCTTGGTAACGCATTAAAGTTGTTTGCCCGTCAGGCAACAACTCAGTCCCTTTGACGCTTTTTGAAGCGCATAACGCAATACAAGAATCCGGGAAGAATCGGGCCGCCAAAGACCGTGCCATCTACGCGTAGCGTAATGGTAGATTAATCGTTTCCAGATAACGCGTTAACAACTCGACTATGTATCGGCTAAGCATCACATTACGACAAATTGTTGCTAGCAGTAGGACCGTTGGTTGTTGTTGTGTGGGTGCTGGCGCGCTTGCTTAGATTGTACCGCGCAGTCCCGTGAAATTGGTATCGGTTCCGATCGGCTCGGCTAACAAACAATCTGAAAAGGGCGAAAGACGACCATGGTGATGATCTACTTTTTACTAATGACATCCCTCCCCCTCCCCTCCCACAAATCGGGAATCGGGAAGGCAAGGCAGCAGTTCTCTGCTTTCAAAAGCTCTAAGAAAACAGGAGTGAGAATGGATTCGTTAGAAAGTACCATTAACTTTACTACGTTGTTGTTTCGGTGCTCATAGAAACGTTGCACTACGCGTCAATGGCGGCAAGTGTGTTTAGTGTTTGTGTGGGGAGGGTTTTCCTTTAAGCTTAGAGTGAGGAAAGGGTTTGTTAAAATTGTTTAACCCAGATTTGGAAGTTTTTTTTTCTTCTATGCCCAGGTCGGTTGTTGTGCGATGGTATCGGTTATCGTGCAGTTGAACGTGGTAAATAAAGCGGAGTAATTTGTTCAAATTTGTTGGGTTTTCTACCAAAAAAAACTCAATTATATCTTGTTTTAGTCCGATTCAGTTCTGCTGTATTGAATTGATATAAACAAATTTATTTCCTCACAGTGCGGAAAAGAGGGGGAACCCAATTGCATTGAATGCATTCAATTTAGGGGTGGCCTTCGTTCGTTCTCCGTCGCGCGGCTTCGGTAAACGCCGACCGGAAGGTAATGGTCGAATTGATCGTGTCCGGAAGTAGCGCACTAAATGAGCAGGACCGCAAGCAATAGGGCGAGAGTGGCAGCACGAGATAGCGCGATTAGTTGAGCTTTGTCAGAATGTTTGTTTCTGTTGCCATTTGACGAGGGGGGCCATGTCTGGCTGGATGTTGTTTTGGGGACCCTTGCTTTTTTGTAGTAGAAACCCCTCTTTGCTCATTAGCCCTTTGCACGGAGGGCAACCGCTGCCACTGCTCTGACATTGACTGAAGTGCAAGTTGTTGATCATCCCGGTTTCCCCGGACAGGTTGCGAAATAACCGTACCGAGGCCAGTGTTGAAGAATAGTGAAAATAGTGAACAAGTAGTGGAAGTATAAATTGCAAAATGTAAATAAATGGAATTTGGAAAGCGAATAATGCTATCGTGATTGTGTTGTTAAGTGATATGAAGATATGAAAATGTACAAAAAAGTGTGATAATCACAATGATCGCGGTGCAAATTCAGTCGACTGGTTCGGAAGAAAGATTAGTGCAATTATACAATAATTCAGCCAGTTAAATTGTGTAAATTCAACTTCAGTTCATCTATTTGTAGTGTAAAAAGGGAAAAAAATCCCCAACGTCGAAGATAAATTACTTGAGAAAATCAATGTCTAGCATGCATAACTGCTAAGAGTATCCGAAAAGAGTGTACGTATGTGTACGTTTGTAAAAAGCAAACAACATGAACAGTAACGGCAACGAGGGAAAAGCAACGACAGCATCTGTCTACCGTCTACTGCAGGTAACTCCATCTTCACGCCCCTGCTCGTAGACAATAATATTTGTATCTAAATCAAAATCAGTGAGCCAATCACTCAATTTGCTGCCCAATCGATCCGCATTACATGATCAGACCGTTTTGCGGTAGTAAATAAATACCGCTCAGGTTCCGAACAGATATCGTCAAATCGTCCATTCATCCAAACAAGGAAACAGCCTCACCCATCAGCAGCAGCAGCAGCAGCAAGAAAGCGATCGATCTCTGTATAAAAGTAGAACATTAGCCAGCCGGCCCTGCCCGGTTACGGCCGGCTGAGCCGTATCTACTCGATCGTCAATTAAGATCCACTTATATGATGTTGTCTGGCTGCGCAATGCTCTTCGCAACAGTAGACCGCAGCATGCGTAAGCAAGAGCGGGGTAGTCACCTCCAGTGCCAGTGACCGGCAATGACGCGTGACCGATTTGTGCAGAAATTCCCGTCGACCCTCTCTGCGTTTTACCACTGCATCCTGATGCACCCTTTAGCAACCTCTCCGTTTTTGTACCATATGTTTTGCACTCTTGTTTTAGAAACCCTTGGATCGTGAGATTAATTACATTCCGCAGGGTGCCCTTTTGCTTTTCGTTGTCGGTGCAGATTGTTTGAGATGTTTACCTAAAAAGGTACAAGCAGCTTGTTTGCTGGACCGCAACAGTTTGATTTGATTTTAGGGTTTTTGGGGCCCAAAAAACGATCATCATATTTAAGAGAACTGTCTCATATGTTTTAGAAGAGAAGCCTTTTTCTAAAGTCATGGTCTTATACATTTTATGCATTATATGTTTTAACCCTTTTTCTCGTTACCCTTACTTGCAGAATCCCGCACCGATATGCATGTTTTACTTTGCCCATCCATTCGGCATCACTTCCCCTGCCAGTGGTGCGAAGCTGGCCCAAATTCGGGCCAGTGCTACGCAAGGATGCAAACCAAACGGACCATCGGCCGAACACGGCACCGCTGCCACCATCAACGCCCCAAACGGGGAGCTAAAGCAGCAGCGTAAATCGAATGGAAAAGTAACGTCGAACCCGGGTGCCCGGCATCCATCGAAATCGCACCGGAAAATCAATGGTCTTCAGGGCAGTGATGGTGCGGTGGATGGTGGTGGTACGAAGGCGAACCATACGTCACACCGGGAAGCACCACCAAAAAAGCACCACAGAAAGCACCGGACCCATCGAAGGATTAGTAATTTCGAAAAGTTTCTGCTCGAAATCCAACACGCCCACACGTGCGGCCGTGGCTCGTCGAAGGTGCGAAGGATCGACCGGGAAGATCGGCTAACACCGCTGGTACCGTGGCCGAGCACCATCTGGAATCGGGAGTTTCTGCTCCCAACGCTACTGCAAGCCTTGGCCCAGCAGCACGGTAAGTCCCAAATTTGCACACTTTTTTTTTGGCGAGTCTACACATTGTGGAGCCGAAAATGTGGAATGGTTTATGGTACAGTTTTTCGCCCTCCCTCACTCCCTCCCTCTCTCTCTCTCTCTCTCTATCGGTTTTTTCCGGTAATTGCATTCCATTATAACCCATCCAAACAACCAGCAGCGATGAATCAGCTCGACTCCGGATCGGGACACTCATTCCGGCTAGACACTGCATGCGAGAGGGCAAAGGTGTGCCGGTTCGTACGGCGGCAAATGCCACACTGTGTTTGTGTGTGTGTGTGCGGGGCATGTGTGAAAAAAATGTAAACAAAACAGCTGATGGAAAACGTGTTGCTAGATTTTCCGCTCTCGGCCGTTTTCCGGTACACGAACGGGTTGGCTCTCTTGAGTGTTTTCCCGCCGGAGTGCATCCGGCCGGCACTCACTCTCCCTGTCGAGGCAAAGACGGCGAATGATGAGTGCCGAAGGGGTGCTTCTACTTTTGACAGGGTAGTGTATTGCTGTTAGAACGGTAGAATAACATACTTTTTGGGGAATGTGGTAAGAGATGCATGGAGAAAAAAACTCTATAGGCCAAACATGCTAAAAATAGGGTTTTATAATTTTTATTATTGGAAAAAAACACTCAAAAATAGTACAAATGAGTGTTTTAAACAGGCTTTTGCAAAATAAAATTCATGTTTAAAATTTTATTGCAGTGGAAATAGCTTTAAATCATTACTTTGAGTTGTAATTTTTAAGCTGGATTCTGTTTAAAAAATGAATCATTTGTCATTGAAATTATTTCCAAACTGATGATTGTCTTTTTTACAAACACTATCTACTGACTGTCTAGTGTTGCAAAAGCTTAGCAAGCCTGTATTTTCTACACAGCAACGCAACGAAGCTTATAATCCCTATCGCTGCGTGCGCTCCTAACCATGCGTTCGATGAGTGTCATCGGCTACTATGGTAGTAGTAGCATCTCGATCGATCCACCAACCGCTGAGTGAGTGCTGGTCGCTCGAGCTCACAAATCGGTTCCAAACATTCGCATAGCCCAGCTTGGTCCGTTCGCAGCTAAACCGTCGACATTGAGTCTGTTGACGGCTGCCGACGGAGCATGTAGAAGTCGTTCGCTCGAAAGTCGGAGTTGGTGTTCGACCCATACCGGGCCCAAACCCAAGCCACTGAACCGGGGCCGGTTGCAGCGAGCAAATCAAGAGAGACACAATCGAAGGTAAAACCGCGGTTACGATTGTTGTTAGTAGCTGACATCGCGCGTCAAGTTTGAAAGACAAATCGGTCCCGACCGTAGATCGCGTATCGCGCTGACGGTGCGTTTTTCTTTGTGCAGCCAATACTACAATACTTTGCCGGCAAAAGTGCAACGACGGTGTTCGCGAGTGTACCAGTAGAGAAGACACCTTCGCACGCGTGCTGGTCAGTGACGGTGACCCCGCGAGGTCACCACTTGGTAGGGGATGGCCGGTTTGTCGTGTCTGCGGTGTCGTGTGCTTGCAAGGTGAAAGTGAGATGCGTGCAACGGTTTTTTTTTTAATTTGTTTGTTTTGATGGGTGGTTGCTTCTTTCAAGGGGGCTACGGTTCATCAAGTGCTAGTGCAGAGTTTTCGAGAATCGAACAGTGAAACAAGCGACGGTTTTTAACGCACCCAACCCCCGAGTTTATTATTCTATTCACAAAAGGAAAACAACCGCATCGATATGATGGATAGTGGTGGAGTGTTATCGCAGGTGGTGTAATTTGAATAATTATAAAACATTAAACTACCTGCAAGCCGCACCGATTTGCAGGCTCGTAGTGTACACACTCCGAACACCGCACAATGGTAGTGTACAGCTCTACGCAACAGGCGTATGTTGTTGTTAGCGATTTGAACAGGCGAGCAACTCGAAGCAAGCGTCCCGGCTGCGTCAAGAACTGGCAACACTTTTCCTCGGGCAATTAAGCAGAAACACAGACGACCGGCTCCGGCCATAGCCACAGTACGGCCCGGTGCATTTTGTTAAGGTAGGTTCTCTAGTCCGCTTTGAGAACTGTTTAAAGGGAAAAGGGGAGGCGCTGGAAATGAAAAATTTGCTACCCATTTTTCCTACCATCCCATTGCACCTCTCCCAGTTTTCCAAACATTTCCGCTTCCGAGTTTTTCCAAGAAATTACATGCAAACAAAACCAACCCGAGCTGTGCACTGGTGTGTCCTTTATCTGGGGAATACGAATCCAGGCAAACAGGGAAAAGCTTGTTTGGACTCTGCTTTGCTTACACCCTGCTTGCCTGGCACCATCTGGCGGGCTGTGTGAATGGGAAAGCCAATTTTCTCATGCAGGAAGTACTTCTTCTTGGGAATGAGTGTCCCTACTTGTTGCGGGCCTGAGAATGAGAACGTCTGAAAACATGTTTGCGTAGTGTTGAAAGATCGCAAAAACGGGAATGAGAATTGAAAAATTCTAGCTACGACTTGCATACTTTTAGGCGCATTCGTTAATAATACTTGTTGAGCGTTTCATAAAATGCAGTTTGCAAAGCTTGTATTTTTCTATTGAATCTCTTAAAATGACTCAATATTGGTGAAAAATAATTCGCTCTGCGTACGTTTTGCCGAGCCCTCCGTTAAACCGTGTGCCATATTCTATTACACATGTTATACACGGGAAACACGAATCAATTTGCTTCCTCATCCTCATCACTATCAGTCCATGCCAGTAAATTACGTTCTCACTCGTGTACAATCGATCACTTTTCCTTGAGCGCATATTACCCATTAGGTAGAACAAATTGACCGACAACCACTCGGTACAGCCACAGTACTTTCGTGCCAAGTTCCCGTTCCGACCCATCATCAAGCCGCCAGGACACTGTAGCAGCTATCAATGGTGATGTAGCTCGTTCGACTATCGATTACAAGACTTGTGTGAATGTTTGAGCAGGAAGACGTAAAAATAAAACCGCTTGATTACGACGGGACGTTGCTTCTGCCGTAGCCAATAGTTCGTTGTATCAGCGTATCCGTTTCTAAAGCAAGAGCACCACCTCTTCTCGCGCCACAACCGAACCGTCCAGTTTAGTTACACCGAGCCAATCCTGAAGTCCTGAAGCGCTTTGGCGGAGCAAAAGGAGCACAAAACAGCTGGATCCGTTCCCTTCGCTTCTAGTTCATAATTTATCGTCTCAAAGTTCGTTGAATTCAATTCACACAAAGCGAAGGCGGGTTTCGTTCGCGTGTTCACATAAAACTTTCAAACGTGAAGAAAACTTTGAAACCTTAACAACAGTATGTGCTCTTGAAAAGGGCCCGGATCGTATGTATGCTGCCTAGCGGGAGGTTAAATGAACAGTCCAGGAGGTGTGTGAGTGGAGCTGTTGGACTCCAAAAACAGCTTGTACTTCAGTTTTCTGTCTGTAAGACTGAAAGCAAAGGCCCTTTTTAATAGTTGATGTGCTTGAGGCGAGAGAGAGATAGAACGTTGTTGCTGTATACTTTTTGGCCATTTTGTTGCATTTTTGGCAAGAAGATCCAAAGAGCAATCGCCTAACACCACCAACAAGTGTCAGGCAATAGTATGAAAAGCAGTGTTGAAGATGTTATCAAAAGGTGGGTGACTTTAAGTGTAAGCAAATTGATTATGTTTGACCTCTGAGGTGTAGAATATGAAGAGGAAATATTTTGCATTCGATTCTAATGAGCCTTCTCTCATTCTACCTGCTAATAATATCCCTCACTGTAAGAGCTGAGCTCTCTTCAACGAACCAAGTAGTGTCACTCATTAAAACATAACGTAAAATATTTCCCAGAACCATGACATATGCTAGAACCGAAGCGCTAGACGGAATAAAACAGACAGAAAACAAACACAACATTCCGCACAGACATACATTTACGACATGTCCTTCTCTCCATGCTTCATGCATCCGCCAAAAACGAAAGACATAACGAGCGTAGCCGTGCTAAAGAATGAGTCACCCGAGCTGAAGTCATGTGCTGTAGGGCGACGGCGAAGAATCCACAATTCGTCTCCACAAAGAACGGCTCCCGGTCCCATTGCATGATTTCCCAATTTCCCATGTGGCCCCAGAATATCCGATCAACTGCTTGCTCGGTCGCTTATTAGTGGAGCAATTTGAGCGTCGTACGAACGACAGATCGAGAGATGGAGCGAGAGGTTCTAAAAACTCTGGGAATCATTACTGGAGACAGCACCGTAACCATAGACCATAGGGTCTAGGGAATCCAACAGCTCCCGGAGTCTGGTACATCGTTGGGTACATCGTTCCGTGCGTTAACATAAACTATTTTTGGCTCTAAAGGAAGCTATGGGACGGTATGGAACTGCAGAAGGGAACGGAGCATAATATTAAAAATAAATACAATTTGATTCATAGTGACTCTGGATGGGGGAAAATGGCCAGAATATAAAAAAAAATGCAAACACATGATGTCTACCATCTGTCGCGGGTAACCTCATTGACATTCAGCAACGTACATATATGTCACAACCTATCCATCCGTATGCTCTGTGCTGGATACACTCTCGCGCGATATAGTATGCTATTCTCCTACGCCAAACCACTTTAACCAAGGTACCGAACCGAAACGTTGTCTAATATGATTTACAATGATGCATATCTCGTGTTGGAATAATGTTACCGCCACAGTCGCATTTGAAGCTGTCAATGAAGATTACCTTTATTACCTTTGTTGAGAGTAGGTCAGTGTCAACTCCTGGTTCTAGGAAGTTTAGAATTAGATTCGTTTCGTACTTCAATTTTTCCAAACTGCTTTTGAATGAATGGTGCTTGGTTATGCCATTTCTTCTGAAGCTCACGCTCACGCTATCCCACACTCTTTTTGGATTAAGTGACAACGTGTTGCTTATCTACAGGGAAGCGTCACGTAGCGCTCGTCTAGGAAGCACTTGTGCCAGTTCCTCACGGATGGGAATGAATTGCGCTGGATGGTGCTTTCTTTTTTATCGGTCGTTCGTTCTTAATATTTGCTCCAATAAATCTCTTGTACATTTTTTCAGGTTTTTTTTTTTGTTGTATGTTGTATCCACACTGTGCTCTATATTTTCCTGCCGCAATATGCACCAACCACAGCGAGAAGCACTTTCTCGTACTCCTGCGTGCGCGATCCTGTGACATGTGGGGCGTGTAGATAATCTTGCTTGCGTTTTTATCGTCATTCACTCAACGTATAATAAACCTCTACATTGAGCGAGTACATTTGCCTTCCCAAGTGTCGGTTATAGCATCGTTCCAGCGCCTCATTCCTGCTGCATTCCCGTGGTGCAGTGTTTGCCCACGTTTCTGCTTGCACTCTTCCTACTTGCACACGGATTATGCCCATCGATCCGGTGCATGTGTAGGTACACACACCCCTCATGGATTGTTAGAATGCACCCGCGCTGTTCCCTTGCTGCAGTGGTTGCGGTTTGCCTTTAGAGGGGTTTATTTTTTATAGAGATTGTTCTGCTCCTCCACAGCTCCAATGGCCTCTTGTCTTCGTCTATTTGCAGCAATTGTGTTACGATCGATTGAAGGGATAAACGGTTGGGAAAGGTCATGGTCACGGATGGATGGGAGAGATCCCCCGCAGGACGATATGGAGTGTAAAATGTGGTGGCCAAGCATAAAGGGTGACAGCTGTGAACATTTTGCTGATGCACTGTACCAATGGGAAGGTAGGACGAGAGCTTTCTGCGATGATATGACGGTTTAGAGCTTAATTGATTCTTGCGAGCCTTTTCGGCTCGGAATGGAAAATCTAGCAGAATTCAGTTGCAAAAAAAAACGTTTACAAATAGTCGTTATTGTGATGTTCGATAAATAAGAGTTAATTTTAGCTCATAATTCCACTTTATTCAGCAACTTGGCAAACAAAACCTTTATTTAATTTGGCCTCATTAACTTCACGTTCGAAGTAGTCTCCTAGTGTGTTTTAATTTGTAATTTAAATTATGGTAGATTAAACAAGGCGATTTCATTACCACCGTGGACACTCAAGTGGACGGTTTTAATAGAATAATTGCCATCATTTGATTGCAACTTTTAAAACGATTGCAACCCCTCTACGGATCCACAGCAACGTTGCATTTTGCATGAAGGAATGTGTTTTACATGCAAGTGCATTTTTTGCTCCTCCTACTCTTGTATCACGCTTATCAAAACAAATCGTTACCATTCTTCGTTCGACGGCCATAAAACGCGCCGCAAAGCATGACCCCTACAACACTTAATTATGTCAACAAAACTGTGACGAACAGAGCGGAGCAGTGATAAGATGAATCGTAAAGAGCCTGTCTCACAATCCATCACCGACCGTCTCTGGCAGCATCGAAAGGATAGGACAAGCAAAACAAAAATCGTGTTTAATGGAGGGGAGCCTGTAACAACAGACCCGCAGGTCGAGAAGCCCTAGCGCGTCAGGAGGGGCTGAGTGATTGAGCATCGGTCGGCTTCGGTCAGCACACATTTATCGATGAGACGTGACCTCGTCGGTTCGGGAAAGTGAGAAAATGAGCGGTAGCGGTTGTTTTGGCGAACTTTTCTTTCATTTTCTTTGGGGGTGTCATTTTTACTTGCTTGCGCTTTAATGGGCTACAAAGTGTTTTCATTTTTTGCATGCTTTTTTGTTGTCTACCGTTGATGAGGAGCATGTTAATCTCCAATCGGAAGGAACTGGGAATTGATGCGTGAGAGAGAGAAGATGCGACAAGAGCGTTCGAAGATTGTTGATGGCGTTTTGTAGCGATGGTGCGGGAAGATGAGTGTTACGATGACAAAGATTCTTGTTGATGTTGATATATTAACATTTTTCCAAGAAGAAGTGCTTGGCAACATTAGAAGCACGACATTACTTGAATACTTGAATGTAGACTTCGAGTAAACACTACTGAAGAGTTCCTACAGAGCACATTTTTTGCTTAAAAAGAGTTGTTACTACAGTGGTAGTACTCAAAACTGCTGAGGCTATAAAGATGTCAGCAAATTAATGTCAAACAGCTAGGCTAAAAGCTTCCGCCTAAAATTAATGTACATTTTAAAATGTAATAATTATGTTTATTGCGCAAACACGTGTCTCCATCATCAACACCCAACCGAAAACGAGGTTATGAATGCTTACCGATTGCTGCTTACGGTCGGTCCCTTTTCCACCTGTACTGTACTGAAGGGTTTATGTATTTGTGCCCCAACCAAAGCACTACTGTTCGCCTGAATGGAGCAATTAATTTCGGACACTCCAACGAAACCTAAAAACCGGCAAACCGCACCAAACAAACAGAAAACCACTCCGAACCACGTGCTAACTCGGCAGGGAAATGGGGCTACCGCTGCCGAGTCGCACTGTGCGCGCTCACTTACCAAACGAACTGCGCCTTATGCCTTACGCCTTATGCCGCCCTAAACGGATCCAATCCCACACGCCTTTCTTATCGAAAAGTGTGACAGTTGGCCACTGGCCAGAGGGAAAACTTTCCGAGACTACTTACGCGTGTGAGTTAGCCTAGCTTTAGCCGGTGCTTTTTTCCACCGTTTTTTTGGCTTCAATCTGGGTCAATAGCCGGTATGGGTCAATAGCTTTTCCACTTTCCACCGGTGTGTGCTGATTGGGAGAGAAGGGTGGAACATTCTGTCCCGACTTCGACACCGGCAACGATCGATCAGCACCCGCACCCGAGTCGGAAACAGCGAATCACAACAACGCATTAGTACACATTACGACTGTTCCTTTTGGGATTTGGCCCGTTTGGCCGTTGGTGCAGGACATTTAACCCATACCATCCACACCGTGTGCCGTAAGACGGTGGCAGAGTTCTATCGTGGTGCGCGGATCTAGTTCAGACGCGAGTTTAATTGCTCCTTTACCCGACCTGGCCCCGACCGGCCCGGCCCGAAACCTAACCTCATTCACTTTCGTTAACCCCTTTTTTCCTACTTGGGTGTGTACTTAACAACACTAGCCGGCTAGGTGGTTGGCTTAGCGGATGGTTTTTGGGATGTACATTTAAGGAGCGATGCTGGTAGGACGGTTTTTGGCACGCCACACGACGACGATGGGAGGGAGTAGATGGTAATTGCAGATCAGCATGCCCATCAGGAGAGTTGGACAGTTGTCAGGACATGAAATTCTCTAATCTGATGGCTAGATAGATAATTCGCGTGCTATCTTTCCCTCTCTCTCTCTCTCTCTCTCTCTCTCTCTCTCTCTCTTTCTAATGTTAAGGTTGGTCCTCAAGTTTCAAAACATCTCTCCCCCAAACCACCAACGTGGGCGGGGGAGACTCTCTCCTCAATTAGGGCACAACTTTCTTTGTTAGCATTGGGAGGTGTGCTAACGATGTAAATTTTGGTCCATACTTTGTGGAACTTAACTGTCCTGCCCAGCATTTTCTGCCTCAAAAAGAAGAAAAAAAACGGCAAGCGAAGAACACAGCAGAACACTTACAAGCTCTTGAGGACGTGCCCACGGACAATGGTGTGGGGCATGCCCCTTGCTTCAAAGCATGCCGTGCCTGTACAGGTGGTCGAAACGAAAGAAAAAGAGACCCTCCTAACTAAGCGGCACAACTCAAACAATGTTTATTGTTTTAGTGCCAATACTCGACCGAGAGCGTAGGCAAATATTGCGCTAGGGAAAGAAAAACTCAGCAGCAGCAGCAGCAGCAGCATCCCCTTGATACACAAGGGCCCGGCCCAGAAGCGCAAACCAACGCGTGCAAACCAACCCAAAAACCAATAAACAGTGTAACTTGAGCGCTCAGAAGCCCATCTCACCCGACTCCCTGAGATTGGGAAGAAACCTAAGCTTTTACTAACCTTCGCAATGACCTTTCGGTACCTGCCGTATTCCTGTTACTGGGACTTCATCATATTACACATCGGCGCACGGGAGTTGCAGCGGAAAAGTAACTTTCTCGCCGCAGAGGACTCGGCACTTTCCAACGTTTCAACATTTCGATATCGAGCCCTGCGAGATACAAGGATGCGAAATGTGAATGCAAAAGAAAGGAAAGTCAACATTTCCTGGCAGAAAACACAATCGGTCTACTGGTTTCGGTAGGTTCTGGATTCTCACTTGAGTTGATTCAATTGATGATGCTTTCAAGTTCGAACATACCGTCACAGTATACCCGCCGGAGGCCTACCTCAACGGTAACACGGGGATGTGGTTGGTATTGTAAAAGTAATCACCAAAGAAAGTGCTACCGTTTGGAGACCGGTTCCAAACAAAGTCGGAACAACATCTTATCTTGACGAATGCCTTTGTAACTTGTTCACAAACATAAGGAAGGATAGTTATTTGCTTTCAAAAGCCATCTAAAATCGATCACATCCTGTACTTTGTTAGTGTGCTGAAAGTGTACCTTTATAGAGGGCTTTTGAATGATTAAGTGCGATCGAAAATGGTGCTCCTGCGCACAATTTCTTTATCAGAATATGTGATGGTAATGTGGTCGATAATTCACTTCTTTCACTCACATAATGATGAACATCATTTTGACAAACGCTTTACAAAAACGGGCATTTTTTAACGTTATCAATTTCTATGTTTTTTTGCGCCTTTTATAAAGGATATGATGGGCGCATGTTCTTCTGTCATTGAACTCTATTTGATTGTAGTCTACAGTCTAGACAGAGCGAAAAATAATAATATCTTCACCCAAGCACCACCGATCAAGAGTGGAACAAAGCCCTCGCGGACACGATGAGTATCGTCTTCCTGGATCCAACTACCCTGATCCCATACTACACTAATTGACACATTTGCCATCTTCGTGGTAGTCTTCCCGTGTCAAGGCCCAGCAAGACTCCCACGGCGGCTTGTAACGCAAATATATATTTTTCATACAAACAACCACCTTCTAAACCATTTACTCTCTCAGCTTGTATCTGCCGAGCTCACGTACTTCACTTTCATATCGACCACTAGAGATTTAGTCTGAGTGGTGTGTCTTGCTGTGGTGGCGCTTCGTCGATTGCTACCGTCACACGTGGGGGGCCGGGGGGTGTATCGATCTGCTGCGGTAATGCCCGTTCGATGCTCAAGGTCATTCGAAATCGTCGTCACGCCGTTCTGATCACCCAACATGATGCTTTTACATTCTTCTTCTACCCCATCTCCTACGTGGCCAGGTTGGCGAACGGTTTGGAAAAGGACGATTGAAATGGTACGCACCCCCAAACATCCAAACAAACCAACCAACCCCATGCCTAACACACCTTCCGTCACAAACGTCGTTTCTGTTGTCTGAAATAAAACCGTCCGTTTCAAAGCTCAACGGTAGGAGGAGTAACCAATATGCATTATTTATTTACTGCACCAAATCCAACCAACCCTCTGTGTCCAATATCATCGGGCCTTGGGTGATGAAATGTAGCTCAATCTGATGGTGTTTTTAACACACATTTAATTCATTTACTCGTTTTCACTTTTGTGAAGGGGAAACCGCTTCAGATAGGGAGCTTGTTTTGGTTGCGAATGCGGGGAGCTGTTGAAATGGTCTCGCGTTCCGTTGATATAAGCGCCATCAGGCAGAGATAAGATCTACGATTCAACGAGTGTTTTATGGCGGTTTCTGGTAAGGCAATAAGTATTAAACAATAAATGACAGGTTAGCATGAGCGTGCATGTTAGTTTGACGTTAGTTCAAGTATTTCTATGGTTGTCTATTGCATTGAGAAGGATTTAAATAATTGAAACATTAATACATCAATATTTTGTTATCAAGGATGCTTCTCGCATACCCTCGATAGCATTTAATTGTTTGCTAGAGCTGATATTAGAAAATGAAAAATGACTGTGCAGTGGAGCTCATCCAAACCCGCTTAATTACACACAAACCACACCGAGTACCGCATTATCAAATAATAAAACAGCAAACAACGAACGCATTACCAATGGACTGTTGATTTTGAAGCACCAACACTTAGCTGGCCTTACTACTGTGTGGGGAAGGGGGGACAGCGTGAAACAATCGAAACACGATCGTGAACCATATCTTGGTCAATCGACACGTACGCACGTACGCCCGTGGAACGACGATGTTGTCGGTGGTGGTCAAAAGCAACACGTAGCAATGATGTATGATAATTGTGTGTTTTCGGATTTGATTGATTTAATTGCTTATTATTTTCTCTTTTTTTTACACTCTTTTCCGCAGGACGCAAAATTCCGGACATCGAGCAGATACTACGCACAGTACGGTCCGCGTGGAATACACCGAACTCGCAACGATCACACTTGCAAAGGTAATAATGGAACATATTTTAATCGGTTGATAAACGGAATGATTATTCAATGATGCTGCTGTATGGTGGATACTCGAAACTGACCTATAAAGTTTTGAGCTTTGAGTGGATCTTGTTTTCGTGGGACCTGTTTAACCTGTTTCATCTGCAGGCGCTGAGTAGAATGGTTGAATTGACTGCGTTCTTTTCTCTCCATTTTTGTGCGTCCTCCTTCAGCACGTGGGACCAATTAAATTATAATCCACACACCCAGAGTAGTTCGCATTTTACCTACAAATATACAAAACTGGGAATTATTTCTACTTCTTTCACTGTGCACCCTCAGTCGCAGGAAGTAAGGTGGTAGCTTACTGTAGAACCTAACCTCTTCCGGTGAAACCGTGGTGCTGCCACAAAACTTGAAAACGCCTTCAAAAATACAAACACCACGTCCTCTATGACGAAAAAAGGGAGTTAACACGCGTGAATAATTAAAGGCACCTCCGTTTTGGCAGTAAGTTCCGGCGAAGGGTTTTGATGCAAAGCTAGAATAAAAAGGTACGGAGCAGAAAACGGAAACTACCCTCGGTCGTAGTAGTAGTAGTAGCAGTAAATATAATAGTAAAAATATAAACAGCTCCACAATTATTAACCGAGGAAATGGGCGTAAACATCCGCCGCTCGGCGTTTCGAAAATGTTCACTCCTGGCGTCAGATTTTTCACGCTTGGAACGGGTTTGGAAACATTGAATGAAAAGCTTATTAGCAACCCGAGTTTATGGTCGAAGTATGTTAGGTCTTGTTCATTGGCCTCCACAAATGTGTTGTTCGATACTGCCAAAAATAACTCCATTTTAAAACGTATCGTAGCTTTACAACTTACATATTAAGGGCCAAACTGATCCTCCAATAAATCCTCCAAGGATCGGCTACTAATTTGCATCTTGAAATTCGTTTCATAAAACCAAGCTCAACAAGTGCCGTGTTCCCTACTGGGCAGCAGATAATCGCCAAAACCCCCACAGCGCCGATTTTCTGCTCCCTTCTGGATCCCGTTCATAATGACCCCCTCGTTCAATCCGTTCTGATTCTGCACGAGTGCTCCCTTGATTGAATTTAGGATCAACTGTTTACGACACCTCGGAGGCTTGCGGAGTGGTTTTGCCGAGCAACCCAAACCCTCATTAAAAGCGTGCGTTAGCCAGCAGTGATCCAACAAGAACGATAACCCCCGAAAAGCATCACCCCAACAATTCAAACGGATTCAGACGGACATTGCCACTTTGCCGAAATGGGGCTGCACATTAATAATGCAAGTACATAATATTCTTGCACCAACCGGCAAGGGCCGCCGGGAGCACGAGGGCAGAAGGCGCGTGCTGGGAGAACCTGTCCCGCGCGGCCGTAGTCGTCGACGGGGGAATGTGTTTTTGGTGAATTGCTATATTCCCAACACCTGACAAACATCAGCAGACGAAGTTGGTTCGTGATTTTCACAGCATTTCCAGTCAGCCCACGGTGTGCGCAAGGAATGTGTTTCATCTCATGGGTAATCAGGTTGAGTGTGGAAGCGATTTGATGGAATCATGATTTGGCTTTCGTGGAGAAAACACAAACAAACCGTTCTTAGTAGAAGACCATCAAGCATACGGCACTTTCCCAGATCTATTAGCTGCTAATGATGCTCTGGAGGTAGTTGTTAGCGTTGCCTGAATTGCAGTACAGAACTCGAACGCTGCTATTTGAATTATTATTTAAATCAGTTTTAATGTGTAAAACAGCATTTTGCTAAATTTTTCTTTCAAATCCCAAACACACGCACAGTCACTTTTCGACGCACCCGTCATTAGTACACTGAGTAGCGTGGCGCCATCTATGAAACGGTAGCGCAGACTTTCAGACCCCAGCCCAGACCTCCTACTCGCATCGAAGCAGAAAGGGAAAGTGACACCTAAAAAGTTCATGAACTTCTTCCTTATGTACCTGAATAATGTATTAACCACCTATGTGCTGCCCATCTGGTCCCCCTTGGCGGTAAGTCCCCGATGGTCAGTGTAGGTCTCCCTTTACCCTTAACCGTTGCGTGAGGAGGAGGCAACCTGTGAAGCTCGTCTCGAACCTTTGCGTGTTTGAGAGCACACTGGTGCGCATTAGTATTCTCGTCGGTTGGCTTGGCATTATGGGCGGCTTTTCTCACTGCGTATTATGCTATTTTAAAATAGCGTCGTTACATATGTTTGGCCACAGTAAAAGGATAAGGAACGACCTACAAAGGGAAATGTTTACGAACACTGTATTGCGGTTCCGTATTGTGACTTGCGTTTGTTAGAGCAAATGTATGTTTTTCGTATGTTTTCACACAAAAAGAAATTCACACAAAAATTAAATTATCGTTGGCTGATCGATGTAACCAATTCTGACAACCATAGACAAAAGGAAACCATCCAACCGACACCGATATGATGCCATTTTCCTCTCAAGGGAATAGGCAAGCGTCTTCCGGCTTTGGGCTGTGTCAGAAGGAATAGAATACTATAAAACAAATACACACACACACTCAATCGTGCAGGTATGATACATAAATAATGACGAACATGTTCTAACCTATCTAGCTTCTTGTAAGTTGTCAAAAATTGTTAAAACTTTGGCTGGCTTCAAGGTGTGTTTATTTAGAAGGTGAATTATTAGCGCGTTCACCGGGCGCCATCATTGAGTATTGTTATGTCAAATCGCATACAATTTTCTATACCCCCCTCCAGCCCTTCCCGATTTTAATACCGGAGCACCCAGTATTGTTATGTCAAGTCGTGAAATGTCAATTTGCTCTGAAGCACTTCACCTCCTAATATCCATACACCTTGGGCTGGCTTGGGATTCCCCGGAATGACAAATGGACAACGTTGCGTGACAACGAACCTGCTTTAATCTTCTCATTTGGTTACAGAGCCACTAATGGAGGTTATCTATCTTTTTTTTATTATTACATCTACTTCTGCTGTAACAGAGTGTATAGATGGCCCAAAAAGTTGTTTGTTTGCTACAATACTTTACGATGATACATGCGCAAGAAAAAAAAGTAACAGTTGTGTTTGTTCTGTACCGGTCGTTTTTTATTTTAAACAACTTTATTTGCAATATAATTTTTGATTTCGATTGTCATTTAAGCTAAATTACAATTACATTCCTTACTTGCTTATGATACAATCACATATTTTTGTACGTCGCGGACTGCCGCCCCCTTGTCACAATGTTACAAACATACGTGTGTTTACAATTATCGTTCAATAAATTAATCAATCACTGTGCTCTAACAGTCGTCATCGTCGTCATCGTCGTCCTTATAAATATAAATCACGCCCCACTACTTTCACGCCACTATCCTCTGTTCCGTATCGATAAACTGCAGCGCCAGTTCGACCACTGGCGTCGATATCGCGGAATCCAGCACCGTGTTGGTCACCGGCGGCAACTCCATACCGCTGACCGGTACGCCGGACCGTGACCCTTTCGATTTCCGCTCCTTGCGCTGAATTTTCCGCTCGTGCGAGCACTCGTGGCTGTGGCAGTGGTCCTTGCGGGCGAACGTTTTCAAACAGTACCGGCAGGCGTGCGGTGCGGTGCCCGTGTGCTGAAACCCGTGCCGGCGCAGATCGTTCTTGTGGAAGAACGCTTTCGGGCAGTGCTGGCACCGGTACGGCTTGTCCGTGGTCGTGTGCCGCTCGAGATGATCGTCCAGCGCAGTCTGGGCGCTGAAGCACTTGCCACAGGTGAGGCAGCGGAACGGCTTCTCGCCCGAATGGTGCCACTTGGTGTGCTGCGTGAGGCCGCACTGCCGCGCGAACGTACGCCTGCACTCGGGGCACGCGAACTGGTCGCCGTAGTTGTTGCTGTTTCGCGTAGATTTCTTCCCCGCCGTCGGTGTGTCGGTCGGTTTGGCCGACGGTGCTCGTTTTGCTTTCACCACTGGCAGCGGCTGGGGCGAAGGGCAGGCTGTCGGTGGTAGTGGTTGGGACTGATGTGCCATCACAACTCCGTCCGTCGGCGGCCGATCACTCTCCGGCGGTGGTGAGCGGGATGTTTCGGACATGAGCTCCGTCTTGATGCTGCTCCCGCCGGCCATCGAGGAGGGCGATGGGCTGATGTAGGCCGGCGGAATGTACTCCTGCTTTATCGCTAGCGAATGGGCATGGCCGAGCAGCGGGTAGCCCATCGGTGACATCATCGGCTGCATGACGGACGATTCCGAGCTCCATGCTTCATACTTTTGCGGTGCCAGCGTGGATTCCATTGCCGGGGAGAGTGCGGCGGCCGAAAACGCCGGCGTCCCACTCTCCTCGTACCCTATGGAGGACACACTATACGGCTGGTAATGATCGCTACCACTGTACAGGGTGGACAGCGCAGGATCCGTGTGGCCGGAAAAGCTCATCGTCGGTGGTGGCGGAACATGATCGCCGCTCATGTACTGCAAACCACCACCGCCACCACTGTACAGTTTGCCGCTGTAGCTGGACTCTTCTGCCGGGTGCGATTGTACCGGTGGGGAGGGGTACAGGCTCGGCTGTGGCATGGGCGATCCACCATCGGTTGCGGACGTACGCCCGTTCGGCGTGTAATAACCATTCGGCACGTACCGTGATCCGTTCGTTGGGATCTTCCTCGACGGTTGGTGCTCTTGCTTCAATTGTTGCTGCTGCTGGTGCTGCTGGGACTGTTGAATATGTGGATAGCACTTGGCCCCATAGTTCACCGTCTGATGATGCTGATGATGGTGATGATGGTGGTAAGCAGGATGATGATACGATACCGCAAAGGGCGGATACGCATGCTCGCTGGAGTTGGTCTCGACCGCTTCGCTCGATGAGTTGAGCGGGGAGATGCGATGCATTCCACTGCCGATCATCGGTTGGTAGTAATCCTTTTGCTGCGATGCCACAGTGCCACAACCATGTGGAACGCTTTCCAGCTCCGCTGCCAGCGGTGTTATCCAATCGGAACTGGGCAAACCGCCGTACTCGCTGCCGTAGCCAAAGGGAATCCCGTTCCACGAAACACCCAACGGATCGCCTGCCGGCAGTAGTTCGGCCGTGTTTGCTTGCATTTTGTGTGTGTGTGCACGTCGGCGGCGACGTTGAGATTGAGGCTCACGGATACTGCTTGCTTGCTTGACGCACAGAATTATCCTTCCACGCTACCGCAGGACAATAGTTAGACTGTTACGTGATTTATCTCCGTGCGTTGCTTTTATACAGCACCACGAGGATGATCCTGAAAATACAGGAAAAGAGAGAGAGAGAAATAGATAATGAAAGCGAGAGTGTTGCAGAATATTCCTTTTCTGTTCCAAATGTCCATTTCGGGGGCGTGAATTTTTTTTTTTTGCCCTTTTGCAGACAGGTACGATCATGCTACCTGGTATGCTGTTTATGCTGGACTTGTAGCACCACTACATACTGTACCTGTTCGTTTTAGAGAGTACTGTTTTCTAAGCGGGGACAGTATCTGTACTAGCTTTTTTACCTACTCTAGACGCAGCAGAGGTGTCTTTTCTTCGATTGTTTTAGGGGAAAATAAGGGCTTAGGTAAAAAACATCGTCCAGCATCAACACGCTAAGGACGAAACAAGAGCAGCCTAGTAACAGATTAGAACAACCACCAACAACCATAAAGAAATAAACAATTCACAATTATCATTTAATTTCACACCATAAAAAAATAATTTTGTTTTATCTGAATAGAGCATTTGCTTAGCTTTACGACGTTTGTGTTAACATTTTCGCACCACAAAAAAGGGGATCCTCTACAAGTGGCTGTCACAAGGATCATTAATGGATGATAATCATCACGCATTGCTGTTACATCGAAATCACGTTTTCATGTCAACCAGTGGCATTACGTCAAAATTATATTTTCTATGTTTTTTTTTTGTTCTCTCCTCCCCCAAAAAAGAATAACCGTTTCTAGGAATCTTGTTAAAATATCGTAATCTTCCTAAAAGCACATTTTGTGATCGATTCAGCAGGAATCCACCGTGTTTCCCCCGTTACACTAATAACTCTCCAAGGATAGCTCCCCCCTGTCCCTTGGTGCAGTCGACCAACAAATCCCGCTGTTGTAGCTCCTCCTTCATCTCCTCCGACTGGCCCCACGCTCGCTTGTATCGCTTGTTGCGGTGCGTTTGCTCGTGCGCCTGCAAGTGATCGCGCCGGGTGAACCCTTTCCGGCAGATCGCGCAAAGGTACGGCAGCGCGCCCGTGTGACGGTACTGATGGCGCCGCAGATCCATCGGATGGCAGAACTGCTTCGGACAGTGCTCACATTTGTGCGGTTTGTTCTGCCGCACGTGCTGCAGGGCGTGCTGGCCGAGCAGCTCCAGGTGCGTGAACCGCTTGCCGCACTTGTCGCACCGGAACGGCCTTTCGACCGAGTGGCGCACCTTGTTGTGCTGGTTGAGACCGATCCGTCGGGCGAAGCGCTTGTTGCACAGCTCACAGTGCCATTCGGCTGGTTGGTTGTTGGAGTTGGCCGGCTTAAGTATGCCTGGCTGGGGACGAACATTGCGTTCTTCGCTTGCTGTTGTACCGAGCAGGGTTTGCAACAGTATTGTATCGTCCGAACAGTCGGGACGTGATGCTGTGCGCTTGCTGTGTGGATGTTGTAACATCGTCACTGTAAGTGTTGCCTTCTGGTCGATCGGAACGGATTGTACCACTGCTCCGTTATAGGCGGCTGCATGCAACGGCTCGTCCTGCATTTGGTGGTATGTTCTTTTCGTTGTATTGTTATTGCAATCATACGAGGGCAACGGATTGTAATATGGAGCAGTGTCCGATTGCATTGAAGATGGGACTGTCGGTCCCGATATTTGTGATGAGATCTGCGCTGGAACGAACGACGACGACGACGACGACGACAACGATGACGACGTCGATGATGTGGGTGATGATAGTGATGATGACGGCGATGCTATTGGCATGTAGAACCCGAACGGTCGGTACAGCTGTTCCTGCGGTTGTTCTGTGCCCGACTCATTCCACAGCCCGTTGCCCTGGTAAGGTGAAGCTCCACCGGGGTAGACGACGGAGAACGGGAAGGCATTGTTCCAGTCCAAGGAATTGGCCCCGAAGAGGTACGGATATGAGCTGTAGCCAGGCGCTACAGCTGCAGTTTCCGCTCCCTTCCAGTAGTTGGATGGTGCCGTCGGTTCGACGTGCAGCGTGTTAACGATCCATTGATAATCCTTCCCGTACGTGTCCATCGGCGAACAATATTTGCCAAGGAAGGGTTCACTTTGCAGTAATTTCAGATGCACTAAGCAATTGTGTACTTTTTATTTCTCGCATCAACACAGCGCGCTAGCGATGTTTCTTTTCGGTGGCTGTCATCGTTTACAGTGTTGCCAGCGCAACCCGCTTGATAATCCGTTCGACGATCGTTCGATTCGCGGTTAATCCGGGTAGACTTGTTCATTCGTGTTAGTTTCCAAAATAGAGATTTCCCATTATACCTAAACAAAAGTAAACAAAAACAGATTGTTCGCTGATTAACTCCCGGTGCTGTGCAGCAGGCGTCCTGTTGGAATGTCCTAAAACGCCGCAGTGAATTTCGCATAACACGCGGAACTTCCGCCTCAAAATGAAGTACACAACGGCGAAAAAAGTAACATTGACCTCCGTCGTTCCGGGAGCCACATTCCGGAATGGGAAAAGATGCCCTCCCAAGTCCAAGGCTCTGCGCTGGTTTCTGTCTGGCATTACTGGGATGTGGAAATCGTTCGCTACGCGCGGCCCGAGCGTAGGTTTGTAAATGTTTTGCCCCCGTGGCATGTGTGTGTGTTTGTGCCGTTGCTGCGAATGGTGTTTAATTTTAGAGTCGCTTCTGCTTCGAACGATTTTCCAAAGAAATGCAGCATGCGACGGAGCCGCTGGCGGTCGGGAATGTCCCCATCCCTGAGACTTAGTGATGGGTAAAGTCGACTCCGATTCGACTCCGATAATTTTGGAATCATCTGCGGAAGGTAGGTCCACCTAGGATTATCCGGAATCATTCGAAGTCGTTTGGAGTCGTCCGCAGTCGCTAGGAGTCGTCCGGAGACGTTAGGAGTCGTCCTGAGTCGTGTGGAGTCGGAGTCATCCGGAGTCGTTCGGAGTCGTTAGGAGTCGAAGTCGTCCGGAGTCGACCGGATTCGGCTTTGGAAACGTACAGCGAACGGCTCCTGTTGACTCCGAACGACTGTGATTACGGTCGACTCTGATCGTCTCTGGACGACTCCGAACAACACCGGACGACTCCGGATGTTTTCGAACGACTCCGGACGACTCCAAACGACTCCGAGCGACTCCGGGCGGAACTAGTGATTCGGATTTTGACGGAGTCCGAATCGGACCAACAATAGCAGAAGTCGGATCGGAGTAATGGGTGCGCTCCGAAAAGCACATCACTATCCCGATACCCTGCATTCACCAACAACATCCGGTATCGTCTCCCGAAAAACGAAGTATGCAGAATGTGCAGCGGCTAAAAATAGTGCTCAATGTCACCAAACGGTTTTGTTTTTGTGTTTGTTGCTGCTGCCGGTGCTGCTAAGAATTGCGTGCGGAGAATTTCAAAATCCACTGCACGGTACATCACGTAATTTGCTTGCTAACATTTCCTACCAAAGTCGTCCGTCCTACCCCAGAGTTATTCATTCTTTCCCCTTCTCCGTTTCATCCCTCGTTACAGCCAGGACAGCCGGGAGTCATCCGCCTCGAACTGGGACCTATCGAGCTTGTGCGATAGCTGTTGCCTCAACACTGGCCACCGCAGGATGGGCGCGGGAACATACGCGAATGCGGCCAGTCCCGGACCGGGACTGCTGCGGCGGCGCTATTCGGTGCCCGAAATCATAATGCGCAAGTAAGTTCACGCGAATCACATTTCCGCACGGGGCTCTCTTACTCTCTCTCTCTCTCTCTTTATTCAAAGTCGTTGCACCCGCGTAATTAACTTTCCGGTTGACGCCAAAGTTCGTTACCCCTTTTGGCTTTTGGCAAATAAACATTGACCCCCGAAGGAACGGTGCAACACAAAGCGCCCAACCGCACTGTGGGGGTTAATGGCATCGGAAGGTACGCCCTAATTGTACCAACAACAACAAAATGGACCTCATATGTTTCGTAATGGGCTTTTTTTTTTGTTAAATCCAACCAAATTGATAAGCCACCAAGTAATCGCAACGTCGTGAACGAAAATACCACTTGTCACGAGGTCAACCGTGTTGTCGAGATCGTCGCTAGTGGCCACAGGAACAATCCTGTTCTGTGTTAATCCTTACATGCATGGTGCAGCAGCATTACCACCGGGTGGGTGGAGACCCTATATGAACCCACATTTCCCACATCTTTGCGAACGATACACAGGGTGTGACAGGGGCAAAAGGTGGGCGTTATTTGGTATTATTAACAAAAACCTCCTGCTAACAAAGCAATAATTGTGTGACCCTGCACGCGGAAGGGTACCATTTCGATGGCCGTTGCAACCGGAGAAAGAGGGGGGTGGTACTGTTTTCATCCTCCAAAACAATGCTGTGCGTAGCTGACTGTTCTGTACCTTGGCTGTGCGCTTGCCTGTTCGGTCACCGGTCAGCGCATACTTTTCGGGCGGGTAGCGAAGTTTGCGATCTGGCCATCAACCATCAACGCAGGACAGTGCAAAAAAAAACCGTTGCATAGCAACTCGCCGTCTGGCTGGCTCGTCGTCACAGAGCCACTCTATGGTGGCTCCATTCAGGATTATTGTTGTTCGAAATTTTTGGCAAAGGAGGAGGTGTATGTTGGTTACTGGCTTTTTTTGTTGAAAGCTGCCTGGGTACACAACATCAGCCGTAAGTGGTATTCAGAATTCAGCATCGCTCAATGGTATAGAATTTGTGGCCGGTGGAAAAGGGATCAAAAGTTAGAGAAAAATGGTCGTTTCCGTCTGCCATTAGGAGGGGGAGGATATTATTCTTTTACTTTTTACGAAGGTCAAAAAAGTAGCTTGGACCGCAAGAAATCATGTGAGATCGTATTGTATGGACATCCTTTGTTTGTTGCCCATGGAAACCTCAACCTCTAGTTTGGGTTGGTTTTAATGGGGTAACCAGGCAAGGATTGGGACAAAACCATGCAGGTTAGCAACTGGTGAGTGTCAATCGTGTCCCATCGAAAACCGTTTCGCAGTGAATTGATTTCGTTTCTTTATATTTTATTTTGCAGGACGGAAAAGGGTTTGCAATGAGTAAAATCTGTCTATTTTACGTGTCGGAATCTGCACAGCAAAAAAAAAAAATCAACCCCACGTACCAAAACAACACACAAACTCTCTCCAACGTGAGGAGACGGTATCCTCTTCCGTTGGTCGAACCGTGGCGTCTGCAAAACGCGATATGTGTGAGAATCGGCTCCCGAAGAGCTTCCACAACCGATGCCCCACCATCGCCCAACGGGTTTGCTACTCCAATTTGGCATAGCCCCACAATCACAGAACTCTACCAAAGGATATTACTTTGGCTGACGTCACGGCCGCCTGCCGCCTGGGTGGGCACGCGCGAGACTCGGAAAATCGATAGCCCCGTGCCACCCAGACAACAAACCCAAGTCCTAACCAAGCGCGCGGTGCCATGCATCGCTGGCCACGCATCTATTGCCGGTGTGAAAAATAACACCCTCCCGCAGCACCCCTTCCTGCAGCGCGCTCTCCATGCTGCACGTCCTGTGAACGGGCGGGAACGTTTGAGTTTGATTTGATTACAATCCAATCGTCGTTGCGCAACAACACGCCGCCGAACGTGCAGGACGAAATAAAAAAAAAGCGAAAAGAGTTGTGATGACCTTCGTCCAACCCCGAAACCGTCCACAACACTCCCTGAAGGTGAAGTTTTGCAACTGACCGAATGGGGGTCGTCCTACGTTCAGGGTGTTTTTCTTTTACACTCTCTCATTCCCTCACTCTCTCGCTCTGTTCGAGGATCGTTATGAGTCGTAACTCGTGGCTTCCCCTGTTTGATTCATTCGCCATCAAGCGGTGAACACAATCAACCACCCCCCCCCCCTCCCCCCTGGTCACACGTGAATGTGAATTCGCTGACCCTCTCACTTGGCTATCGGGGGTGGTCGGTCGGGTCCTTTGTAATATCGACAGGTGAATCAATTATTGATGTTATGCGGGCCATCATTTGTTTAGCTTGTTCGATGAAGTTTGCGGCTTTCGCGCCTTCTTTTTTTTGTGCTCCCCTTCCCCGTTTGTACCAACCTCAAATGCTAATGTCCTCCATGGACTGCGCTCATGATCCTGTTCGGAAAGTTTCAAGGCCAACAGGAGTCAATTACCGATGGGCGAGTTGGATGGATGGTTGGACCGAGCATAAATCGTTAAATATTCATTCGAGTTGTGAGTAGGTTCCATGGGCGCATTTCTTGCTGGGTATTGTTTTCCCGCAAACATGAATGTTGAGCAATTCGTGTTGAAAGTACTTTCGGCAACGCGTTGGCAGCATTAATTGCCCGTTGGAAACTATTTTGGGCGTCATTTTGAATTATGAATTTTATTCCTGCGAATCCGCTTTCTCCTGCTTGCTCTGTGCATCTCTGTGTAGGGTCTCTGTAAAGCGTCGAGTACTACATCATCTCCAATCGAGCGCTCGGATTGAAATTATATTGTGTAACGTAATTGCGATGTAAGGGTACGTGGGTAAAAATAAACACCGATTCCGTGTGTACATGATGAACTGCTGCCTTGGCTGCTAGACATCTATTACACTGCTTCTCGATGCTCCCTGTATCCTTCCAAGAAAAGCTGCTTTTGCACAAGCAACCGCACAAACACACACGGTACGTACGCTGGTTCGATCGAACCAACCGGCCAACTTTTCGAGGGCAACTAGCAAGAACTTTTCCCTTGGCCAACCGTACACAAGCAAAACCAGCCGTGGTGTCGGGGGGTAATTATGCCACCGGTCCTAACTGGTCCTAACCGCCACTGCTCGACCAAGTGAGGTCTTTGCCACTACTCGCTGCGTATGTGAGTGTGTGTGTGCGCGGGAGGAGGACTACTTCACTGCTGTAGCTCCGGAGAGACCTTTAGCCTAATTTTGGCACTGAAGCATAATCAAACCCCTTCCTCTCGGTCCCCGTGGCTCAAAACAACGGTGACCCAACTCCAGCGCTTTTGAAATGGTCGAACGTCGGAAGGTTAGCCATTTATACCTTTTTTCACCTTTTCTTTGTGGCTTTTAATTGCTACGAGGAAGGGAAAAGGAGCAGCAGGAGGGTTAGGTTCTGTATCGATCCAACGCACACACCACCAGGCGGCCCCGCCAGTCAGATTTTGCGCCGTGCGGAATGGAGCGGCGGGGCTGTGATGTTGTTTCCTCTGCTTCAAAGTTTCTAAACATTTGCTTAAACATGCAGGAAATGCGTTTGCGTGTGTGTGTCTTTTTATGCGTTTCATGTAAAGCTATTTTGTTATCATTTTCCACTCAAAACCATTGTCCTTGCGATGGGAATCATTGACCGTTTCGTCAGTTGTTTGTTTCTATTTCAGGAATAATTTAACTATTTTTTTGTTATTACTTATATCCTCTCGCCTTCTCTCTTTTCTTTCGTCTTCCCGCCTACCATCGCCCTTAGACACACGCTGGCACAGCAGAAAACGGACGATGAGCCGCTGTGGCTGCACCACGACAGCAACCACAATGTGATTGAGGTGGTGGTTAACAAGCAGGTGGCTCCGTCGTCTGCCCGGGGGCTGCTCCTGAACGGACGGCTGAGTGGGCCGCGGACACCGCCGCACCGGAAGTCCTTCGGGCTGCGACACCACCGGGAACACCAGCACGGCTCGCTGACCGGGCGTAGCAGCAGCGTGGAGAGTGGTGGTGGTGGTGTAGGTACACACGATTGGCTGGCGGCGGCCGGGACGACGGGCATGCTGACGGCAACCGGGTCCGATCCGAATCTGGCCGCGCTGAAGCACCGCAACCTGGGCGGACGCTGCAGCAGCCCGCTGTGCAATGGGGGCGTTGGGCTGGGCCGCGCGATGGCCAACGGAACCGGAGGTAGTTTGCGATCAATCCACAATAATTCTCTCAGTTGCAGCAGCTCTAGCAGCGTCAACGGGGTGCCCCTTGCCAATGGCGGTGTTGTTGTCGGTGGTGGAGTTGGTGTTGGTGGTTGTGGTCATCAGCAGCAGCAGCAGCAGCAGCAGCAGCAGCAGCACTATCCGGTCGTTCCCTCCTACCGGGACGGCGACTACTCCATGCGCAAGACGACACTGCTGCGGCGCATGTGGAGCCGCGAGCTGCGGCGGTACGAGCGGTCCGGTAGCTGGTCGCCCCCGTTGCGCCGGGCACCGCGCCGCATCTACAGCGTGGAAAGCATCGTCGCCTCGGTCGAAGGCCGGGCGTCGCGTGCGGACGATGCCGAGAGCGTGGCGAGCCGCCGGCCGGGCAGCAGCAGCGACGGTAGTGGTCGTTGCGCTACCACGGCAACGACGATGACGGCCGGCACGACCGACACGACGACGACGACGACCGGTACGACCTCGTGCCGGGAGTGCGCCAAGCTCGAGGCTCAGTACAGCGGTGACTTCGGTACGGGCAGGAAGTTGCTCTCGCGCGCGCGTTCCCGCGATATCGAGTGCTGCTCTTCGGGTGACGTTTCCGACGGTGGCCCGGAGTGCCCTGTCCCCGTGTCTAACGCAGCGCCCACCGAACCGGTCGATGACCGGCGGCAGCAGCCGCGCCGACGACGACGCATGTGTTCCTCGCAGACGGCCGACCTTGGCGAATCGGAGCCGATCATACTGGCAGCCGCTGGTGGTGCAGTGTCGGCCACCACAACAGTTCACAACGGTCCGCACGGCGACCAACAGCAGCACGGTGCCACCGGGGAGGAGGAGGAGGACGAGGACGAGTACGCTTCGCACAGCAGTTCCGTGTCGTCGATAGCGTCCCAGTCGTACCGTGTGCCGTCCGCGAGCCGCCGTCCGGACCACGAGCTGAGCGAGTTCCTGCAGCAGGAACGGTTGGCCGCGGCCGATGGCGATGGGGCTGATCGTGCGGCTGGCCGGGAAGTTGCTGCTGTCCGCGCTGGTAGTGCTGGTGCTGGCGATCATCCTCGAGAACGTGCTCCGGCTGCTGATGGCACTGCAGGAACAGCAACTGCAGCAGCAGCAGGAGCAGCAAACGCAACCGAACCAGCCGAAAGAGGAGTAAGTGAGCAGCAAGATAACGCTCTTAGTGCCGCCACCCTTTCGGAAGACTCCAGTGAATCGAGTGACGAAGAGGGCGACGGTAGTGATACCGGTGGCGCAGGGGACAATCGAACGCCGCACGCCGGCGGCAGTGGTGTGGACGAGGCGGAGCAGACCCGGCTGGACGAGTACATCTCCGGGCTGCTGCTGGACAATCTGAACAATATAGCCGACGCGAAGGAGCTGGTGCTGGCGACGGACGCGCGCGACGGTGAAACCATTCTCGGCGTGTACAGCGAGCGCCGGGCGCAGCTAGCCGAACACGGCAAACCGACCGAGGCGGATCGGCAGAACAATAACAACCAGACGGTGGCGAACGGCGGCGTGCCGGAACACGCCGGCGGCGGTACGATGAAGCAGAAGCTGACGGAAAAGTATATCGGCGATGGGGGCGGTGTGGTGTGCAATTCGCCTCCGCAACCGGACAAACGGAAACCGTCGCCCAAACCCGGCGACGAGGACGGTGCCGAGTGTGATAAAGAAAATGAGGAAGATGTCGCGAATAACAATGGCAATGGTAAGGGCAATAGCAATAACAATGCCACCGGCGAGCAGCGCAATCACCGGCGACAGAAGCAGCGGTCGAAGGGCGGGTTCTTTCTACGCTCCGGCAGCAGATCGCCCCGGCCAGCGGCCGAACCGGCCCTCGGCGGTGGGGCGGCCGAGATTGACCTGAACGGCAAGTACTACTTCCCGGCGTACGGGCTGGAGACGGATCCGTCCGACAACACGGACATTGCGTCGGAACCGGAGGGGCTGGTGCTCGGCAAGATCGGCACCGGCTCGACGTACGATCGTGGTTCGGCCGTAGTGCCACGCTTTTCCGCCATGCCGCGGACGGAATCGATGGAAGTGCAACCCTCGTCGACCAATTCGGCCGAGGACGATGTCGACGGTGCTGTACGGGGTGGCAGACGGAAAGTGCGGGCGGATGACGATGATGAGGACGACGATGAGGACGATGAGGTGGACGATTCGGACGCCAGCAGCCTGGTGGACAGTTTGGATGGATTCGGCCCGCCGCAGATGGTGGAAATGGTGCCGCCGCGAAGCCGCAAACCACGGCCACCGGTGAAGGCAGCGGGCGGCGGCGAGGTGGGCGAATCGACCACCAGCTCGACCGACCGGTCGCCGCGCCACGAGAAGGGCGAAGCGTTCTTCGTGCCGATCCATGCCGAGCGGGCGGCCGCCTTCAAGCTCGACGAGCGGGTCGTGGTGGCCGACACGATGCCGCTGCGCATCAAGGAGCGGCTGAACAACCGGCGCCGGCTGATGAAGTGGAAGCAGGAGCAGGAGAATCTCAAGAAGCAGCGCAAGATGATGCGGCTGATCGAGCAGAAGCGGTTCTACGGCGAGCCGGCGATACAGGTGATCAGCACGATCGATAAGGCGATCAGCCGCAAGGAGTTCATCCCGCCTGGCGCCCGGAAGAGCGTGTTCGGTGGGGCCGGCGTGACCACGCCGATCGTGCGCGACACCTCCACCCCGTCCGGGCCGACCCCGTTCCGGGCGATGAAGCCGAAGAAGCGGGCGGGTGGACCGGCCGCCACCGGGAGCACCGGGTCGGCGCTGCGCTCCGAGCTGGGCATGCTCGAGTCGTACAAGATCGATGGCAAGGGCAACATGCAGATACAGACGGCGGCGACGGCGTCGTCAGCCGGGGGCCGGAAGGGTGCGGTGGCACCAGCCGCCGCTAAGGGTGCGTGGGGCATGGGTACGGAGAGGCGGCAGGCTAGCAAGACGCCCCTTGCACCAACGACGGCGACGACGATGACGGCGACAGCATCGACAACGGTGGGCGGCGGCGGCAGCTCAGCCCGCACGAGCACGGGCGTCCGGACGGGGGGCAGCACGGGCAAGGCGAGCGGGGGCCGTCGCCGGCAGCAGGTGCTGAAGGACGTGCAGCAGATGACGCTGTACCCGCAGGCGGACCTTACGCCCGACATCGAGGGTGGCCCTAGGCGCGTGTACCAGAAGACGGAAATCCAGGAGGGCGACAAGCACATCGAAATCCTCGAGATAGTGGAGTGTGCGGACAGTGCGCCCCGGAACCGGCACGGTGGTGGTGGCAGTCGACCAGCCCGTGTGCACAGTGCCGGACGGCGGGGTAGGGGCGACTCGGGCAACCGCAACCGATCGCGCATTCCCGTGCCGATCTACCGCTTCGGGCAGTACCGGCGCAGCACACAGTCGCGTGATGGCAGCCCCTTGTCCACGGGCAGCAATCCCAAGGTGGACCGCATGATTGCGGACCTCCTGCTCGAGGCACTCACCAACCCGGAGGAGGTGGGCGTGAAGCTAGTCCGGACGCCCGACGCACTGCGGGACGCATCGAGAGCTTCGAGCAAAGCGCGCCCGTCCGGTGCCTCGGCGTCCAAAAAGTCGTCCTCCTCCTCTTCTACAACTGGCCACAGTGCTAACGGCGGAAACAACAACTTGCTAACACCGCGCCGCACCGCCAGCGGCCGCTACACGCAAAAGTTCGAAGTCATCCCGGAGGAACGATCGAGCGTGTCGATCGAATCGTCCACGGAGGAACTCTCGACCGGCGGCAGCAACCGCAAGAAGGGTCCGCATCCTTCGCCGCGTCGCGTCAGCTTCGACGAAAACCATCAGATCTTGAACCGGGACGAGCTGGAGGGGCCAACGCTCGTGGTGCCGCCGGTCCCGTCGCCCAAGCGCTCCAAGTCGCCGGCGAAAAGCCCAACCCGACGGCAACAACCAACGGCGGCAGCAGCAGCAGCGAGTCCGGCGAAGAAGCAAGGCACCGCCACGGTGCTGACCAACACGACCACCAACACCACCGCAACAGCAACCACGACCACCACCAGCCGGGGCAAGGCGGCCATCCAGAGTGACGTGATCGAGGAGAAGGGATGGATCGGGTTCAGTACCCAGCACGAGGACATGGCCACACCGATCCACAACGGACCGGACGATGAAGGTATTTATCGAACCGAGGTGTCCCTTTCCTCGCGGGTGTATATGCCTGTGAGGTGTACCTAAAGCAACTCACTTCCTCAACTGTGTGTGTGTGCATGTGCATGAAGCTGTTTGTTTGTTTGTTTGTTTGTTTGTTGTAGCTTTCTCTTCGAACTCACATGCACATACAACACCCTTTTGCACGATACGCGTTGTATGTCCTTTCAAATGTGAGCCTGGTGCAGATTTTAAATTTTGTTTACCTATTTTTATTTTGCTTATTCCGTTATTAAGGGGATCACAAGCTTGTCGAAAGGCATTTAAGATCGAATTGTATCTAACTTCTGGTTGTAACTCAACTATTACTGTACTAGTGATGGGAAAACGGAATCGGAATCGGCTTCGAAATCAGAATCGGCTTCGAAATCGTAGTCAGTTTCGGCATCTCCATAAGAATAGGCTTTTGGGTCCAATGATGCTACGTATTGATAGCCTCAAAGAATCCAAATTTGCTTGTAAACTGTCCATTCTCATGGAGTTTCGCCGGTCTAATTTCGCTTCTGAAGCTTCTTATTTCAATTCAAGAACTGATTCTCATTCGGGAGTTAATTCCAATTCTGGAGTAAATTCTATTTCCATTCCCGAAGCAAATTGCGATTTTCCAGGTCGTTTCCGATTCCGGAGCTTTTTTCTGATTCCGGGATTGATTCTGGATTCGAAGTCTACCCCGGAATTGGAATCGGTTCCAGCATCGGAATCGGCTCCGGAATCGATTACCGCATCGGAATCGGCACCGGAATTGATTCCAAATACACGGAATCGGAATCGAGCAGGAATCCGATTCGGAACTCCCACCACGAATGGGTACGCACATGCGACTAGAGGGCATCATTAATGGCAGTGATATTTGCAAGATTATTACACCTTCACCCTAGAGTGGTAGGTTATTTTAACAAAGATGAATGAGTTCCATGCCCCTCGAAATCCAACGAATTCAAGAGGGGGTGGGGGGGGGGGGGTTGGAGTTATAATGAAGCAAATTATCGTCTCCATTTTCGTGGAGAAAAGCGACACTAATCTACGATAATACTACGCAGCGAAAGCAGCGAGGATAGCAGCGCGGGGTTAATGTGTAACCCACTTTCTGTGCCGCAACATTTCAACATTTTGTCGCACATTGGTTCGATTTTTTTTTTGACAAATACATATACACATAGAGTTACTTTGTGTCCTTCGCGTCCGAAGCTTAAAATTGGGCGGATTGAGATTTGTTTTCGTTCGCACGCAAACGTTCCATTTGTATCGCGCACAGCACGAGCTTGTCCAGCATTGACCGGAATAGGTGGTACTGGCAGCGTTCAAAGCGTTTCCCCCCTGCCAAAACCGTAGCCGTTTTTTTGTCGTAAAAGAACGTAACCTGCTAAAAGCAATTCACCTACGAATTTCGTCTTGGTAAACTAACAAAGTTGTAGCTAAAGAAAGAAGCTACCGAATAATTGCATTTCGTATTGTTCTTTCCTGAAGTTCTGGTACACGTTCTTGCGCTTTGCGGTAAGATTTCATTGGGTGGAATGGTAGATATCGCCACGTTACATGCGTTTTCCATTCCTTCGTACGCTGCTTGGTGTTGGTTTGTGTCCCAGCATAATTGGGCCACTTGATATCCACAAACCTTGGAAATCCTTGACACAAAATGAGCTTCTCAAAGCGTAGAGCAGAATAGAAAGAGTCGGCGGACGTACGAATCCGACGTAGTTTGATTTGCCTTTTACTCTAAGAGACACACACACACACACTCACTGACTGAGTCTAATCCAGCAACCAGACGACGACTGCGGTCGTACGGCCAGTTCACCGGTCAATTCCCTATTCGTCCCACCGCGAAACGGAAACGGCGATTCGGTGGGGTTTAGCTAGAAACGCTCTGTAGCTCTAAAAACTTACCCTACCACACTGAGAAGTGCTTAGTTGGTTGGTTGGAGGGGTCGTTTGTTGAGTCGTACTTCACCACACAGGTCCGCAAGTTTGGAGCAAAATGTTCTTGGGTAGAAAATCAATGCTAGGGTATGGAGTCAACAGCAACAGCAAACAGAAAATAGGAGACTAATACACTAAAGAAACCATGCACCCCATACGTTTTGTGTTGGTAAGAAACCCCGTTCTCTCATCAGTAAGGACCTCTTCATCGATACATACGCTTATCGAGCCCTTGAGCCTTCTTCCAAGGTCCTTTAGTGCTCAGGAAAAAGAAAAGAGCTTAAGAGTTTTATTTCCATCTCAAAACTTACCAATTCTTCTTCCTTTGGCCTTCTAGAACGTGGGTCAGGTTGTACGGTTTTTTTGTGGAAATACTCAACTGATTTGACTGCCAATTAAAGCGTCGCGTTAGCTCTATTTGTTCAGTTGAG
This sequence comes from Anopheles coluzzii, assembly GCF_943734685.1. Classification (NCBI taxonomy): domain Eukaryota; kingdom Metazoa; phylum Arthropoda; class Insecta; order Diptera; family Culicidae; genus Anopheles; species Anopheles coluzzii. The sequence continues at coordinate 9,953,326 of NC_064670.1, read as the reverse complement.
AAAGCTTCTGGACTATGTCCTTCTGGGTATTAGAGTTTCTGTGGACCCCTTCGCAGTACGAACTAATACGATATCTTAGTCTGCAGTAGTAATATCCGGTAGTGTCGTCGCGTTGACCAATTAATTATTCCTGCCTTTTGTAGCAGACGCATTGAGGCTGTCCTTCAACCCCATCAGAACCCGTCAAACTGATTTCCTGTGTTGGTCAAACGTCTCAAAAGTCTTTGTAGGACGAGATAGGTAGTACGCTTCCATGTTAATGACATGCTCAGCAGCTGGAACAAGAGATCGAGGCCATCCCAACGATGACCGGGGTATTTTTGATATCCAAATCTCTTTTTAAACCTCTGCTTAAGAGGGATTATTACATTCCCGAGAGCATCGCTGTGTTGATGATATATTGCATGTTGATACTGGTATTAGTGGTGCTATGTCACTGTGTGCGAGATACAGTTGCAGCCGTGGCAGCCGTTTGTGATCCCCTGAGAAGACGGACGGATTATTTAATTAAATTATTTCCCTTTTTGTCTCCCCGCTCCAACCATTCCGTTCGTGATGTTTATGTTTATTTTCTTTTGTTTTTTAATATAATTTTCTCCCCATTTCACTCCCTTCCCCCCCCCCCCTCATTTTATCCATTCCTCTGCCCGCCCGCAGGACTAACTAGCTACCTTGCACGCATCGCTCAGTACGCCGGCATGCTGCTCTTTCGTTTCTGCTACATTGTAAACGAACTGCTGATCGTGTAGCATGTGAGCGCGAGGAGGAGGAGGGGCAGCAAGTGTAAGCAGATTATTAACCAACCGAAGGGCCATCCAGGTCCCGCAACATTTGCCTCGCACTCGCACAACTACTCTTTTTATCAGCTCTAATCCCACGTGTGAGCACACGGAGGAGGCAGGCTCGAGAGGAGAGGATGAAATTGGAATTGGAACTGTGATTGCGTACCTTATCTCCACTGATGGCTGCTGCTGCTGGTCATCACACTTGTGTGTGTGTTTTTAGCGCAATTAATTGCACTTCCGGTTTCGAAGCTTGCTTCCACCCATCCTCTTCCACCTCCTATATCGCAAATGTAAGCCGTAGGTTAGCACTACTACTACTACCACTACTACTACTACTGCAGTGTTTATGTTTTTTTTACTGGTTTTGCATTTCATTTTCCCCCTTTTTTGTTTTTTTTGTGACCTTTCTTTTGCAGGATTAGTTTGCCGTAGAACGTAGTTGTGGATGAGTTGTTGTTGGCCCTGTTCGCTCTAGAGCATGCGTGTGTGTGTGTATATGTAGAACATAGTGTGCTTTGCTAGCGATTGAGCAATGAATGAGACATGCTCACGTTGTAAATTAGTGGTTAGAAGAGTAGGCCTTTGCTGGTCCGTCGGCAAAGGAACTAGTTTTAGTGATAAACATAACGAGACGCAATGAGACATGTTCGTTGCGAGAATAAACCATGTACAAAAAGCCCTGTTAGCGCTCACAGCATCGTAGAACCACTGTGTCATTTCATTACTACTAAAACCCTCCAACACGGTATGGCAGATCGAAATCGGAATTTAAGTTTTATTGCGTGATTTGTTGTAAAATTGAAGTTAAATTGTCACTGGAAGAATATTATCGCATTCTTGTCACTTTAAGTAAGATTAAAGCATCAAATGAGCCTAATTTACAAGGTTTCGTACAACTTACTGATTGGTTCCCGTAATGTTTGGGTTCTTCTCACGATTTATTCACATAGTTCCCAAAGATTTTTGGATCATTCCTACGATTTATTGGAATTGTCCAAATAATTCCACAAAAATGATCCAAAAATTATGGCCCAAACGCCCAATAAATTGTGGGAACGATCCAAACATATTCGGGAAACATCCAAAATACCTTGGAAAACCTTGTAAACCACAAAAGCCCAATAAACGATTCGATCAGTCGTACGCCGTGCCCCCTCCGTGCTCCAATACTGGATACACAGGTTCCCTACAGGCACCAACGAAAAAAAGCGACTGTGTACATACACACCACACCACCCCTTCACTCGTGTGTCCTCCCCTTCCGTCCGTGTGCATTTCAGACACCACAAGGCTCAGCATCGTGCCCCGTGGCGCACTAGAGCAAACACCTCAATCCCGTAGCCCACCACCACCACCACCACCACCGCACGTCGGTAGAAGCGTAGTCAGGACGATCACCATCGGCAACTGTGTGCCGGACGCGATCGAACACCATCTGCACCATCACCGGGACGCGCGAACACCCGAACCCCCCAAGCACGCCGTTTCTAATGCCTCCACCCCCGGTGATGGTATCGGTGCGCTCGGTGCTGACGCTGCTAATGCTGGTCCCGGTCGTGACGTGGCAACGGATGACGGCATTACCACCGTTGACATTCACCGCGGCACCGCCTGTTGTCCCGACCTTTCCTCGACAGCCGAGTCGTTCGCAACGGACAGTCTCAACACGAAGCTGACGCCCCTGTCGGGACCATCCTTCCCGTCGCTGCCCACCTCGGCGGCAGTGCGATGCTGCGAGACGATCGTCGAAAGCCGACACCGTGGTGTGCCGGAGCATGCTGGCGAGCCAGCAGGGACGGAGATGGGCGATATCGTCACGCACCATCATCATCACGCTCATCATCATCATCCGCTCGAAGGGCGGCTACCGGTGGCGGCACCGCCCGGGCCCTTCCAGCACCAGATAAGGGAGGAAAACGCTTGGCAGGTGTTCCAGACGGGCGACTGCAAGGTGATCCAGTCGAAGATCGAGTACTACGAAACGTCCATCCACCGGACGCCACTGACCGCCGATCTGTTCGCTGCCGAATCGACCGCCCTCTGTCCCCACACGGCGGGCCCGCTCTCGACGGCGGACTCGCTGGAAGGCTCGTGGCACCATCATCGGCAGCGTACCGCAAGCTTCGGCCCGGGCTCGGCAGACACTGCTGCCCCGCCCAAAACGGCCGACACAACGTGCTCCTCCTGCTGCTTCTGCAATCCCGAGCTGCACAATCACACCACCGGCGTAAAGCCGGCTGCCGACGGATGTTTCTACTGTCGCGCAAAGCTAGGACAATCGCCTACCCGTAGCTTCCCGGCGCCACCCACGCCTCCCAACATTCAGACCTCGCCGGTGCCTCCCTCTCCCCAGACGCCGATTGCGGAGCTTACGCCGACGCCCTCCCTGCACGAGATCGCTGTCCCGGTGCGCAAGAGCTCACTGGCCGGCCGGCCACAGCCGGGTCGGGATGGTGGTAAGCCGACCGACGGGAAAGCTGTCGCGGAGCCAAAACAGTCGGCCCGGAAAGGAGACGTTCCGGCCGTTAAAACCAAACAGACGAAAGTGCCGGCGGAAACGGTACCGGAAAGGTCCGGTAAACTGCGCTCCACTGCAAAATCTGCCTCCATCTCAACGACCACGACCACCACCACCGCCACCACTGTGTCCGCGGTGAGCAGGAGCGAGGAGGGACCGCAGAAACCCTTGCCACCGATACCGGGTGCTACAACGACGCCGAAGATGGCACGCAAAAAAGTGACCGAAGCACCGGCGGCGGCTGCTGGCGGTGTGCTGAACCGGCCCAAGTACACGAACCATCTGACCCGGGCCAGCACCGTCGTCCAGTCGGTGCAGAAGGAGGTAAAGAATGAGCTGCGGCCATTGCCAATCCGCGTGCTGCCCAAGACCGCCAAAGAGGTAAGCAATCGGAAGGAGAAGGAGCGACAGATCGGGCTGAGTCTACCGAAAGACTACGACCGCGATAGCGTCCGGGCGCCCCAGATCGCGGTGGCGATGGAGGAGGACGAGTCGGTGGCGGCGGTCGTTGGTTCGGCCGATACGCACGGTTACGATAATGAAACGAGCAGCTCCTCCGACACGTCCGATGGCGATTCGTCCATCGACAGCAGCCCGAACGTGAGTCCGTTCAAGCGACCGAACCTGCAGCAGCAGCAGCAGCAGCAGCAGCAACAATCCTTAGAAACGGTCCAACCGCCAACGGCGGCCACCCGATGGAAGACAAACAGTGAGCGAAACCTGTCGCAGCTTGCAATACAGAAGCTGGTCAGCGCTAGCCGGTGGGGCAGCAAGTGGCGAAAGGGAGCTGCCAGAGGTTCGCACCAGCAGCTGGCGGTGGAGGACGACGATGAGCCCATGCCTTCGATGGGCAGTTGCAGCGAGCTGAGCCCGCTCAAGACCGGTACGAGTAATGGGGGACCGGTTGGTTCTACGGCCGGCACGACGACGTCCAACATCATTAGTGGCATCACGCAGACAAGCTCCAACCAAGGTACACCAAGGCTCAAAACCTTCCCACTACTACTACTACTACTACTACCCTCCTTCTTCTACTTCCTCCAACGAGCATATTTAGGCAAACCGACCGGCAGTATCAGCGTATCCTCTGTTCTTCGTGAAGTCCACCAGCTTGCTGCGTTCGCCTTTTTTCACTAATTAAATGTTGCTATCTGTTCATATTAAGCTGTGCTACACCGACATGGTACTAACGACTGCCTTTCTTCTCATTCGCTCTCCACCCACTTCTAGGCTGGACCGTAACGGTGGCTGGCAACTACAATCCCGAGATGGCACCGGACGTCGAGATGCGGCTCAGCTTCCCGAAGGGTGCTGCTACCGGTGCTGCCAGTGGCGGCAAGTCGGCATTAACGAGCTCCAGCGGTGGAAGCTACAGCAATGCGAACGGTGTGGGCCGGCAGATACGGCAGGCACAACAGTACGCGGACGATCATCATCATCAGCTCGACGGTGGCGGGTATCTCGGTACTGCCGCCGGCAGCAGAAGCACCTCGCGAGCTGGCACATTGCCACCGGCCTCATCGCAGACACCGAGCTCCTTAAATCCCAGAAGGAATCTTACACGCTCCGATGGAACAGGTACGGACGGCGTAACGTTTGAGAGTAACTCTTATTAAGGAGGCCTTATCTCTTTGCAGGTGCTGGCACGGGCACGGGCAGCAAGGATTATCGTCTTCCAAATGTTGGCCCAGCGCACAACATTCTGGCAAGACCGACGGCGAGGAAAGCGATCAAGGTACCACCACCAGAACGCACCACAGCGAACGTGACAGTGGGCCCTGCACCGGTGGTGGCAGCGGTACCACAGGCGCGCAAAATGCAGCAAATTCCCCACCACCAACAACGCAGTCGCCATCTTTCGGCCACTTAGTGTGTGTGTGTGTATTTGTGTGTCGTATCGGAAGTAGTGTATCTTTCCTGTTGCCTCCCGTGGAGACGACACTCTTTTCCACATTTCCGGGAACAACCTCAAGATATAGACATAGATAGCTGTTGTTAGCGTGTACCACGTTGTACGTCCCGTATGTACCGATAGCACGTGGCCGTATTGTGCTTTGAAGATTCCTTGCTCCTCCTCTCACACTGTGCTCCACAAGGTTCGATCTAGTGACCGGTCCAGTGAGCACGTGTTGAGCTTTTCCGTTGGTTTCTTTTGTAGTAGAATCACACACACACACGCACGCGACAAGGAAATGCGGCTTCTTGCTGCTTAGAGGCTCCGCTGATGGTTAGGTAAAGAAAAATTGGCCAATTTCCGTCCTTCTTACTAACAGTTGTGTCCTTCCAACTCTGTGTAATAATGTAATGTTTAGTTCTAATCTTCGCTTCGCATTGTTTGTAAGCGTCTGGCTTCTGTGAATGTTTCATGCTTACGGTGCGTTACACACCGTGGTCCTGTGATTTATGTGTATGTGTCTTGTTTGTGTTCCGTTGTGAATAGCTGCGAGCCTGATTCCAAGCCATTTTTTTATTGCGTCGCTAAACTACGCGACTGTAGTCTCTCTCTCTTTCATCACTCATAGATGCTCATTCATTTGGTATGTGGTGTGTGTGTCATGTTCTCTTTACCATTCCATTCCATTTAGCATTCTATGCCGATCGTTGTGTTGATTTGTTGTTTGAAGCCATCTTCTATGTATGATCACCCGAAAACAGTAGTCGTATCGTATTCATGTTGTGTCGTTCGTCTCCATATTGTTGTTATGTAGAATGTCTAAATGTGATATTACCACTGCGCGAAATAATTTCTATCTCAAGGATCGTTCATCATAGAGAAGGGGGGGGGGGGGGGGGGGGAGTTCGACACATCAATGCACTTCCGCTTCATGTAGGCTCATCTTCCGTGAATCTGTAGCACTATCGTTGGTGTACTGCTTTTCGAGGATCCATATTTCGTCGTCATATATTTGTTAGCTTCCTTTACTGCGTCGTGTTGTGAATGCATCTCCACACTAACACATACACACACACACATACAAATATCATCCCGAAGATACTTTGCTCATGTGTCATTTATCTCTTTTACTGTCTTCATCTCCTCGTGCCGTAATTACTACACTGCCACCGCTCGAGGCTACTTTTGTGCGCCTCATCCTTCCCTGTATCTGATTTGATCTCCTTCCCGTTGTCATTCCATACAAACAATTCGCCCGCTTGCGCCCTCACACAGACGGTGGAATGTAGTGTCGTGGCATCGGCAACCCGCACCATCGCTAACAGCTACCATCAGCTGTCCCATCAGCATCAGATGGCCGCCAACAGTAATGGTCCGCAGCAACAGCAGCAGCAGCAGCATCACGCGGCGCGGGCTCCACCGATGGCAGCGGTGCGTGGCGCTGGCGGTCGGTCCCGTCCCGCCAACCAGCAGCCGCTTCCACAGCCTTCCACACAAGTACTCCATCCCGCATTGCAAAATGGGAGCGGTGGAAAGTTCCTCTCATCCTCCTCCCCTTCACTAGTGTCCCAGCAACAGCAACAGCAGCAACATCCATCGCAGCGCTATCACCACAATACCGAACCACCATCATCATACCATCTAGAAGACTACGGGTAATTGCTCCTCACAAAACACGAAGAAGAACAACATCGCATCATCTGCTCTGCCAAAATTATTCCCCTTTTCCACGCTATACACTAGAACCGGTTTGGCAAATCCTTACTTAACGCACGCACACGCACGACTCGTTTTCGGCCATTCTATGCAGAGGCACCACTACTACCAATACTAGCCGGGTTTCTGTTCGCCCCGTTTTGCTTATGAAGTGTGTTTGTGTTCGTTTCTTCTTCCACACAGTAACGGTTACTATGGACAACAGCAGCAGCAGCAACCACATCCGCGCAGGATGTCACTCGATAGTCAGCAGTACCAGCACCACCACCAGCAGCAGCAGCAACACACACAGCACCATCCAGCGGGGTCGCTAATGGCAACCGATTGCCTGTCCGTGATGGGGAATGCGATCGCACCGGAGATCAAACCGCGAGTGCCGACCATGAGCGAGAAGGATCTCACCCGCCGGCACCACGTGTGCTACACCCGCACCCAGCCTTACTTCTCCTAGGGGAAGGGGGGGCACAATAAAAGCCGAAACAGCGTCGTAGTGTGCGCTGCCTTGTAGAGAGGGTACCGATTCACACAGTCGACGACGGCGATGACAATTCTCAGGTCAGAGATGTAAGCACCGATATGGTAGAGACAGTGCAGTGACAGAACGAAGCTCACGCACACACTAGCCAGTGTGTCGAAGATATGGTTTAGTCGGCAATACTTATTTTCGATTAAAACCCGATCAAAACAATCCTTTAACCTACGAGAGCAGCTCCCTTCTATCTCTCTCTCTCGCTCTCATCACCCTCGTGTAAACGTGTAAGAAAAATGTTAGTGCATTTTAGTGAATAAATCTTAACTTTAGAGAGTAATTCTTATCAACAGAAGCTAGGCTGTGTGCTGCATCTTTTGATGTCCGAACGAAAAACGCGATTTAAATTTCTTTCACCGCTCTTCCTGGGGCTAACGCAACATACACAAAAAAACACACAAATGTTGTGTGCACACACGATTGTATATATATTCCATAAAATTGATAATTTTCATATAGCCGTCTCAAGCCCACCGATTAGCTATCGAAATGTGTGTGTGGCGATGGCAAAACTTGTGCCAAGAATCCATCGCTTACTTAGTAACTCGCTCCTGTTGCACGGCGAAGGAGAGGCCCGTCCCGTCTTCCGTCGTTGATGAATAGAGCACGGGGATCTTTCAGGGCTGGACCATCACTCCGTTAGCTTTATTACTACTACTACTACCCTGACAGTTAACGCAAACACATATCACCCCTCCCCCCCTTTTGCACAGCTTATTTGATGCATTGCGTTGCGAAATGCATGTTAGAAAAAATAGGCATAATGTAACTAAAACCCCAAAACTACCGCACAGGTCTAATGGCAGATGACGATCCGTGTACAGAAGCGGGCAGGTGTTTCGTAAAAATGTGTCAATGCAGGGTTTTCCAGGAGTGCTCGTAGCTGTGGGACACTTTATTGACTCTTTCTTACCGGAAATGAGCCAAACGTAGTGGGAATAGGACTCTACAGCACCCTTGTGGGACAAATCCAATAGGAATTTCCAAGAATCTTGCCACATGGGAAGCCATAGAATCCAATTTCCATCATATTAAAGATCACTTCCCTTAAGCAATACGGCCTTTTTGGACCGTTACTCCTTAATAAAATAAAAAGATCACTTCCCGTAAAAAAAAGTCAAGGAAGTGTCCCACAACTATGAGAACCCCTGGGGAAAACCCTGTAACATACCTTTTTGCTGCTTAAAAGCAAATACAATTCTGTTCTGTTTCTATTTCGGAATTTGTCGCGAAAAAACGTCCTTTCTTCTTCTTCTACACGATGCACACACACAAAACTGTTGATTGGCTGTGTCTACTACGATCATACTTAAACCCGGGCGCGCTTGCTTTGCTATCTACAGGTAGGGGGGACACGTACGTTTCAGTTCAGGACCCCCATCTCTCTCCCTTCCAGTGGTTACTACTATTATATCACGCGTACACGAGAAGAGAGACGAGCGTACTGCTGCTGCTGGCGCTTACAACACCACCATCACCACCATCACTTACTTTTTGATGCTTTGCATATTGTCGTCCACTGTGAAGTTCGAAATACAACACACGCCTTTCCGTACCATCGAATAGATTCAACCTATTATTTATTGCGATTTCTCGTTCATCTTGTGCTCGGGTATAGTGCTTCTGCCAACCAGCCGCACGATGACACACTATCCCCCTCCCCTCCCTCCCTTTCTCCAACCTTCCTTCCTTTTACACACACGCGAGCGCTGTTGTCTATATTATATACGATTATAAATATAGGGTCTATATTCAAAGATAGCGAATTTGTTATAATATTTGCATGCTTTTGTTTGTTTGTTTGTGTCTGTGTGTTGCCGAGGGAACGCGTACGCACACTACTGCACTGTACTGGTTCCCTCAATTGGATAGGCATTATATCATCCCTAATCCTCCTTTGCATCTTCACGCGCGCGCTCTCTCCCTGCACGTCTCTCCTGCTGCTAATGGTTGTATCTTAGCTGTGGGTATCCTAACTACTTCCCTGTCTCCCGCTGCTCTGTCCGATCCCTCTCGATGTCACAATTCACTTGTTTGGGAGTAGATGGATGAAATAAAGTACACAACACGCCACACCTTCGTTGCCGTTCTCCGCTTGTGTCACGACGAATTGAGAGGCAAAGGTACACCAAGAAAGGGCTTTTAAGCGTAAGAACACTCCACACTTCCTCTACCAGTTCCACCAAACAAGTCGTTCTGCTCGCGTGTGCTGCAGACCACTCTGTCGTATGACCAATTCCAATATTAAATTCATTCAATCACGTACTGGCCGCCGCCCTCCGCTTACACCTAAAACCGACGTTTGCGTAACGATGAAAACAGCACAAATGGGGGGAAATCATAACCGTGGTGGTGTGTTTGCGTGGCGGCTACTGTGGACTTTGTGTGTGTGTGTGTGTTTTTTTCCCCAAGCCATTCTCATTGGACAAAAACTCCACACACACACACCACTCTCTCTGTGTTATGCTAGTATCACCCTAAATAATACGCAAAAAAATTAAGCCTACTTTGTCCTAAATTTTGTTTTGCGTTTCCAAAGGTTTCTTTGTTGGTGGTGGTAGTTTGCCGCCGGGAGCCTTTATATACCTGGATGAGCAATCGTTGTGTTTTCTCTCTCCCCTTTCATATTGTCCTTACAACTACTGCCTGCTGCTGCTGTTGCTGCTGTTGCTGCTATTACATACTACTACACACTACTGCTACCACTACTACTACCACTACATTTGCAGATGTAACTTTCCGAAAAGAATAACACAAAATAAACGGAAAACAATTCTAAACCGATAAGCAAACTTGTTTGTGTGTATATCAGAAAAATAAGGAAACTAGCACACTAGTTAATAACCACCGAAAGAACTACCGGGCACAAGGTGCCGTCCCCGTTCTGCCAATCATCATTACGCCCGGGGGCCCGCTCCCCTCCCTCCGAGAGCTTAACCGGTTCCAAGAAAGAGAAAGAGAGAGAGTGTGTGTGTGTTCAAAGGCATCATGCATGCATCATAAATGTAAGGAAACGCGCTTTCTTCCACTTTTGCTTTAACTATGATGATAGTGTGTGTGTGTGTATGTGTACTACTTTTTTGTCAGCGTATTTTTTGCATCTCGCTCTCTCGCGCACTTCACGACCAAGGATTTGCTTGTTTTTTCCTGCCTGTCTACACCTCTCATTGTTGTTACTTACATGCTCCCCCCCTACTATCTTCTACTAATCGACACGCTTCTTCTTACACGAATCCAAAGTTCTTTGTCTTGATCGCTAGCAGGAGCTTGTGCCGCAGGACCGCTTTGCTGGAGTAGAGCGGTATATACAGCCGGGAGATGCAGGTGTTGGCCGTCGGCAGGTGCGAATCGTCCGCCGGGCGGATGGTCACCGATGGCATCGGCTGGAATCCTTCCTCCGAGGCGGGCAGCGCCGGTGAACCGGTCCAGAAATACACCTATACACGGAAAGGGGGGGGGGGGATGAAATAATGTTACATTATTTTGGGACATTAAAACCGCACTCCAACGCAACAGGTAAACAGGCAACGTACCAAATCCTGCCGCTCCAGATTGCTCATCTTTTCGACCACGTTCCAGAGCCAGCGCTTGAATTTGGTGAGCTTCTCGCTCGGCTCGTTCGATTCGTCGTTGAACGCGGTGTAGGAGATGAGGGTCGCCACGTGTATGTCGCCGACACCGTTCAGCAGCAGTCGCAAATCTTCGGCAGTCAGCTGATCGAGCGCAGTATCGGGCAGCACGTCAAACACGCCGGAACGAATAGCCTGCAAACGACGAAGGAGACCCCAAATGGAGTTATAGTCATATTGGCAACCTTTGATAGGATGGGGGCAAAACGGGCACTTACTTCCAATGCCTTTTCTTGCGTCTTTATCATCCGATACTCCGCGTACTTGCGCACATAGTCGTACACGTTGTTTTCGTTCACCTGAATATCGCGTCCGCCTGGTACCAGTTCGACCGTTCCGGAACCTTCCTCCACCATGAGGTCAATCCTGTATGTTGTATGGGGGGAGAGGGGAGGAAAATGGTACGTTGTAAAGCACAGGATAATCACCGTACACAAGCGCAGCAGCGAACAAACACACTTACACAAAGTTGATTTCAAGGCTCTGCAGTATGCTGATGCCTGTTTTGGTTTGCGAATCTTTGATCAGCTGGCGCAACGACTCGTACACCACCGGATCGAAGAAGGCCAGATCGTGGAAGCGGATCTGCCGGCCGAGAATGAACTTCAGTACGTGCCGTTGCAGGAACAGCGGAAATAGTTCGTTCTGCAGCAAGCACAGCCCAATCAATCTGTGCCGTAAAACGGAAGAAGGGAAGAAAGGATGTTAATGGCATGCCATATAAAAACACGGTGACCAAAGGAGCAAAAAAAAAAAAAAAAAAAAAAAACAGCACAACACCCACCTGCCCACATTGCGGAACGCATTCATCCGTTCGCTGGAAGGATAGCCCTGCCGGGGACTGTAGAAGCCGCGCTTGCCGGGCGTGTAGAACAGCGGCGCGTCCATCTGGCAATCCTCCAGCAGCAACACCGGGGTACACTTTTTCGCAAGCGCCGGCGTGCTGCTGCCGCCGCCTTGTCCTGCCATGCTGCCGTAGCCTCCGCCACTGCCGCTGCTGTTGCTACCGGTAACGCCAACACCACTGCCCGCTACACCACCTTGATCACCCGTGGTGCCGGCGGCACCGGAAGTGCCGGATGATCCACTGGCGCTACTGCCGCTGCCCGCCAGCGAAACGGACCCACCGAGCGAGGACGAAACTCCTTGCGCTGCTGCTCCGCCAGTGCCTGCTGCCGCCGCCGCCGCCGCCGCCGACGATGCCGACTGACCGCTGGCGCCACCGTTGGAAAGGTTGTCCATTTCCAGCCGCTGGCGCTGCACGATTATCTCGACCGCCTCCCCGATGCGCTGGCGCAGATTCTCGTCCGAGGCGAGCAGATGCAGCACCTGCGTTGGTGGCAGCTCCAGCAGCATGCCCGTAATCTTGGCCGCATTGTTCGGATGCTGCTGTTGTACCTTTGGATAGAGCCGCTCGCCCAGCTGCTGCTGCTGGACCGAAAAGATGTCGCCCACGTTCAGCAGGGTGGGAGGGCTGGCACCCCCACCACCACCGCTGCCAGCTCCCGATGAACCGCCGCCACCGGCCGCACCCTGTTCATTGCCCGGCCGGAACGGGCGGGCGTCGTAGTTGAGCGTTTTGCGAGATTCACGGTTCGGGCGCCACAGCGGCTGCTTGCTGGAAAGGCCACGGCGCGAGCTGCTGCTTCCACCGGCGCCACTTCCCTGCTGTATGCTGCTACTGCCACCGACCACTCCACCCCCAACGCCTGCACCGGCGTTTGAGGAGCCAGCACTGCCGCCGGCACCACCACCGCCACCACTGCCACGGTGCCGCAGCATGCTGTTGAACGGGCCGGCCCCGTACTTGCTCGGCGTTTGGGCCGCATCGAGCGGGGGCAGCTTTTCGTTCGCGAGCAGCGCCTCGGCGATGGCGGTGTAGAAGCTGCGCGCCACGCCGGAACCCTCGCCCGGCTCGTCCTTGAACGTTACCTTCACCCGGTTAAACACGAGCGGCTGCTGGACGCGCCGGTTGTTGTACAGCCCGTTCAGCTCCTTGAACGTCTGCGTCAGCAGGGCCGCCCGGTTGCGCTCCATCTTCAGCAGCGTCAGGTCCTTCTGCGTGGTGCAGCGCAGCTTCTCCATGTAGCGCCGAAATTTGGTCTCCTTCACGGGGAACCCGTTCAGCTCGTAGATGACGCTGCCCGGCTCAACGCCGACGTCCTCGAGGAAGACGCGCGCAAACAGTATCAGCGACAGGCGCCACCGGCCCAGCAGTATGTCGGACAGGATCGAGGAGGACATGGCGGACGAGCCGCGCAGATAGATGCCGCGCGGCGGCATCTCCGGCTGCAGTGCGGCCGGCAACACGTTCGGCGTCGTTTCCACCGTCACGTGGGCGGATATCTCCTGTATATCCATCGCTTCGGCCGATTGTATCAGGTCGACCGAGTTGCTGCTGCTGCCGCTACCACCGATAGTGCCCGCGGCAAACACCTGTGGAGGAAAGGGAGGGGGAGGAATGGAGAAAAAGATGTTAGCAAAAAGAACTGTAATCGCTGTAAGGGCATCGGCACATTGCACACGTGCCTATTCAATGCTGTTGGACAGAGTGGAATTTCGGGAATTGGAATGTACGCTCCGTATCTGTCCTCTAGGTAAACAAACTCTTACCCACTAAAGGTCATCAGAAAGCGTGGCGAGATGCAAAGCAAACGCCACCATCTATGAGCAATAGGTGAAAGGAAAGCCACAACTTCGCACAAGCTTCCTTCGTTATCTGTGAGTGCTCAAAACTGTTGCTGTAAAAGCATCCCCCCCACACCTAATAATGCCCTAATTGACTTACCGTGGATGATGGTCCCGCTCGCACAATAACGCTTTTACCGGGGGACGTTCCAGCAGGTGCATTGCCGATCGTTACCAGCGGATTGGCGAACGAAACAGACGGTCCCGAGGAGGAGGAAGACGCAGCAACCGCTACGATTTGCTGCTCGCCAGGCATCGCTACATCCGCAGCGCCGGATCCTTGTCCTGTGTGGCAAACGAACGATTCCATTTTAATATCGAGCATTATCGGTGGGAGAGTATGACACTCCTTACCTAGAACAACCGAGGACCCATCCAGTGATGCCGATCCGCCAGCGGCCGTCGTTGCCACCTTTCTACGCGTGACTATTATTGGGGGCCGAATCGCAGACGCGGATTCTTGCTGCTGCTGCTGCTGCTGCTGAGGGGTCTGCTGCTGCTGATGCTGCTCGCTTCCCTGCTGCTGCTGCTGCTGTAGCGACATCGACAGTGCGGCAGTTGCTTCGTCGCCGCCACCGCCCGCATCGCTGCCGCCGTCGTCCAGCTTCTGGCGCTTGGCCGTCGACGTCGACGAGTGCTGGCGCGAATCCTCCGAATCCGACTCCGACAGCTCATCGTGATCCTGATCCGTATCGACATCGATTTTAATCGACGATTGCGACAAGTCCTGCGGCTCATCCGAGCTGATACTCACTTCATCGACGTCGGACTCTTCGCTGTACTTGTTGTTGCTCTTCAGATAGAACAGCCGGCTCTTTTTGTAGTAGACCTCGGAGAAGGAGGCGGCGGAGGACGAGGCGGCGGCACTACTACCGCCCGCCCCGGAGCTGCTGCTGCCGCCGCTTGGTGGGGGCGGCGGTGGAGGCGGCTTCGGTGAATGGGTTTCACCGCCGCCGCTTTTCGCTGCTGCTGCTGCACCACTGTTCGCTCCGGCCGCCACTCCACCGATGCCACTGGCGTCCATTTCCTGCTGCTTGTTGGAAGATCCATTGCCAACCGTCGCCGATCCGCTCGCAGCAGCTTGGAAGATTCCTACGGGAAGAGAAATTTCTACCCTTACACGAGAGTCCGTGTTCGGTGGTGAGGAGGATTGTGTGATGCCACCGCTTATGAACGCTACGCTGCTTTCCTGCCCGGTTGTTGATGGCTGGTTCTGCTGCTGCTGCTGCTGCTGCTGCTGCGCGTCGGAGTACAGTGATTCCGTTGGATCGATCACGATTCCTGTGGCTGCCGCCGTTGCCGCTGCAGCACCACTACCGCTGCTGCTGCTGCTCATTTCATGCCGAATCGAGGACGACAGGCTCAACCGAACGGGGGGCAGCTCCAGGTTGGTCGCAGAACAAGCACCCCCCTCCGACGAGCAAGCGGTGTTCGGATTCGGCGTGCCACTGCCGCCAGGTGCCAGCGTAATCGGCCACTTGGGCATGCCGAACAGATCCTCGCGCTTGGCGGTCGGCTGCAGCCGGTGCGGCTGGTCCGCTAAAGGCAGTGCTTCGGTAAGCGGCGTGTTGAACGGATCCGGTGCCGGGCAGCCGAGACAGAGCGTTGAATCCGACCGCTGGAAGAAGGAGTGCCGGCGGCCGAGCGACGGGCGGCTCAGCACGTCCTCGTCGACCGAGTCGCTGTCCATCACGATCGAGTTGGTAATGTCCTCTTCCGCCTCTTCGTTCTCGTTCTCGTCCTGATCGTCCCACACGTTCGAGCCGGTGGTGGTGCGGTCCAGGTCGCAGTCGTTAGTGGCGCGCATGTAGAACAGAATTGCATCGAGCACGTACGCCACGTGCCGCAGGGCGGTCACGTCCAGCACGGGAAGGGAGTCGCGATGCTCCGAGTTGTGCGCCCGCATCAGCGAAAGGCAGTAGGTGAGGAAGTCGCGTCGGCTAGCTTCCGAATCTGCCGTCATCGAGGAACCACCTGTGGGAAGGAGACGGGAAGAAGCGCACAGGGTAAGAAATGAGTTAACAAAAACGCTTTCGTGTGCAGGGTGTACCACCACACACCGGCAACAGGAGAGATGTGTTTTGAATTGTAGTAATTATAGTAAATAATACTTTTTAAAACAAGAGGAGCCAAACTAAGTCAGTAGCGAGTAATATTATTGGCAGTGTCCTAACAGAGTTTTTTACAGGGCTTTCGAAGTCAGTTTCTAATGTAAACATTGTTATTCATCGCATCCACAAGATGTTTTACAACAGCTGTCAAAATTGTTTCAAAATGAAATCTCAGTTTCAACACATGATTTTCAACAAACCACAAAGAACTGTCAAACTCAATCCAGCTTGAGTCCTGTTGAAAATCATGCTGAAGAAATTAAAAATTATTACAATGAAAATGAAATGTCAGATCGATGTGGATTAACGTCTTGGCACGCGGCAAATAACAATGTTTACATTCGAAACTGACTTGGAAAACTCTGTAACATCTTTACAGGGTTTTCGGAGGCAGTTTCTAATGTAAACATTGTTTTTCACCGCATCCAAGATGATTTTCAACAACTGTCAAATAGTTTATTTAGTTCAAAATGAAATTTCGATGTTAACACATGATTTTCAACACATCACAAAGAACTGTCATACACTTGAGCTCGCGCTGTCCAGCTTGTGTCGTGTTGAAAATCATGCTGAAGAAATTGAAAATTATTGTGATGAAAATGAAATGTCAGATCGATGTGGATTAACGTCTTGCACGCGGCGAATAACAATGTTTACATTCGAAAGTGACTTGGAAAACCCTGTAATGCACAACAACGTACCTTCTCGCGCGCTGCGATCATTATCGGCAAATCCTAGGCTGCGCGCTGTGGTCGCTGTGCCCAACGTGCTAATTGTGGCTCTGCTTCTGCCTGCTGGAAATAATGAAAGTAACGATTGGTAAACATTACTTTAACCTGTCCCTGTGGCTAAAATATTTTTAAATTCTTCTTTTCTAAACATTTGACGAACATATATTATGAACGACAATATCTACTTACCGGTGACACCGATCAGAGCGGAAGGAGCTGCATCACTAGTGCTCGACGAGGTCGGAATGTTGAGCGGATGCAGCGGATGCGAGGGGTCGGTGGAATCAGTCAACGACGCACCGAAGCGCAACTGTGCCTCGGTTGCTTCCATCACGGTCAGTATCCACTCCCACGTCAGCTTCAACCGCTTCTCAACATACATCTGGGCAAAAATATCGCGTTAATTTCATCTAATTTTCGCAAACACAATTAAACAATACAATCCCTTACCTGTAGCTGCACCGCGTCCTGGTGAGTCACGTCCAGTACGGACGCCGAGCCGGTAATGCTGGTCGGCAGCATGCCGATCAGGTCGGAAATTTGGCGCAGTATGATGCCGAACGCACGGGCCAGGGCGCTGGCCGTCGTGGTCATGGTGGGCGATTCCTGCTGCTGCGCGGTCGTGACAGCCGCCGTCGACCGGCGCAGCGAGCTCGGATCGATGAACACCATGTTGGAGCTGCCGGTGGTCAGGCGCACCCGCTCCGGGGCAGTCGTTTCGCGGCTCCGTATGGCCCACTGCATCGACTGTGGGGCGAGATTGTTGCGCTGGTTGCCGCCCGGCGTTTGGCGCCGCTCGAGCTGATCGTCGTTCAGGTTGAAGTCCACCGTCGACTGGTCGTCGCTTTCGCCGTCCTCCGAACCTTCGTCGTCCGGCTGGGTCGAGTCGCCGGAATCGTCTTCGTTGTCGAACAGCAGTGAGTTAAGCCCTGCAAGTTGTGGAACCATTTAAACACCAACCAAACCACAATCTCCCCCTCCCCTGCCAGCGCATGTCCCCGGGGAAAGCGTCAGCAGCAAGCAGAGCTAAGCAAGTAAACTACTAAATCTTCACCTGTATCCGAGCCGGCGGTCGCGCCGGTTTGAACGCTCCGCTGCGCGTCCTGCGTGCTCTGGTTGTCGTCCGAATCGGAATCGGTTTCCGGCTCGTGGAAGTTGAACTCGTTGTCGCTCTCGCCCTGCGCGTTTTCCTCGCTTCGCAGCAGATCCTGCGACTCATCCTCGGCATTCATCGAGGCGGCACTCGCGACCGGGCGCAGCGAGGACGAGCGCCTTGGCGGCGGTTGCTCCCGCTCGGCCATGTCTTCCTGCTCGGACGTTTCCCCATCGTCCTGCACCAGTGCGTCCGCATCGTTATTATCCTCGATGTCGCCCAGCCGAATGTTGATGCGCGAAATGAACCCGGACGACGAGCGTTCGCTATCGAGCGGATCGACGCCCAGGTGCACACTGGCGGTCGTGCTGGCAATTTGTGCAATTCCACCCGCATTGGCGCGATTTGTTGGCGGTGCCAACGGTTCCACCGAGAACAGCTCGTCGGTGCTCTGGAAAGAAAGCAAGGTAACGGTTTTATTACGAAACACATGCTGGGGGCATTTGTTGGTGGGCATTCACTTACGTCGATATTGTTAGAGGACAGATTGAACGGCGCAATGGGCTTCACCACACCGAGCCGCACCGGCGTTATGAGCGCGTCCGCTATCTCTACCAGCTCCTCGATGGCAAACTTGAACAGCGCCGTAAACACGCGCCGGTACGCCTGCAGATGCTTGGTCTGGGTGGTCGAATTGCGTTGCTTCTCCGGGTTCTGGAACCGCTCGATGCTGAAGATGACGTACACGCGCGCCACCGACCGCACGAACCGGCGTGCCACCTTCTGGGCCTCCTCGGCCCGCCCCGGGATGGACTCGTTCTGCAGCTCGTGCACCAGCGTCATCAGCAGCTTCTCCAGCGGATCGCTGCTGCACCGCACGATCAGGCTGTGCGTGAACTTGTCCAGCAGCGAGGTGCCGCTCTGCGACTGCAGATACACCTGCTGGTTGTCGTCGTCGTAGAACGGTTGCTGGTTCGCGTTCGGTACGATCGGTTTCTCGTTCTCCGCGCCCGTCATGATCATTGCCCGCACCGCCGGCCAGTCGTTGAGCAGCCGATCCAGCGCTTTGCGGGCGAACCGCGGCGGCTCCAGATTGTGCTCCGGCATTTCGTTGTCCGGCTCGAGGTTGGGCGTTTTGCGCGCATTGCCCGACGAGGTCGAGCGGACGCGCGACGTCGCCCGGTACTGGCGCTGCTCCACCATCTGCCGGCCGACGGTCTGGATGAGAAACAGCAGGATCGACTCGCCGCGCGAATTGAACCGCGTCACCAGATCCGTCTCGGTCGCCATCTTGCACAGCAGATCGTGCCGCTTCGCCTGGTTGCCCGCGATCAGCGCCTTGCACTTGCACTTTTCCCAGCAGTCGCAGTACGCGGTCGGCGACGTTCGCTTCAGCTTGCAGTCGTGACCCTTGTGGCACACCTTGGCGCACTCGGTGCAGCAGCAGAGCGACCCGGTCAGGCCGCAGGTGCGACACTCGAAGATGTCCTGATTGATGTGGTCCGCACCGGTCCAGGTGAACGAGCACGTATCGTTGCAGCACAGTATCCCGAGCGGCGACTGGTCCGGCGAGGAGCCGGGCGGGAATATCATCGAGTCGCGCACCGCATCGTCGCCGTTGGCGATCTTCTGCACCGCCTTGAACACGGTCAGGCCCGCCTGGTACGCCCGGCACGTTACCGCCAGCATGAACGGCGTCTGGCCCTGGGCATCCTTCGCGCTGAGCAGGGCGCGCAGGTGCGGCTGCAGCACCGGGCTCTCGCACAGCAGCTGCAGCACGAGCTGCGCATTCTGGCGCCGCTCGTTCGCGTCCGACACGTACGCTTCCGGTATGGCGGCTAGCGATTTCTGCGCGGTGTAGAGTGCGGCCGCCTGCTGGCTGCCACCAGCGGCTCCACCTGCCTGCTGCTGCTGCTGCTGGCTACCCATAGCGTTGTTCAGCCCGCCGAGACTGTCCTCGTCTCCGCTGGCAGGGTCGTACTCCGGCGGCCAGTAAACGACCGGCATCGAGTTTCCACCGATCACCGGCTGCTGATCGTCGCCACTGCCAGCCGCTACGGGCACGGCCAACCCCCCACCTTGCACGTTGTTCGACACGATCGCACCGGCGCCGCCACCACCACCACCACTGGCGCTGCTTTCCAGCTCCCGGTTGCTGACGTTGCGACGCATAATTTCCCTGATGCTAACTGGCCGATTGCCAATCATCGTGTTGGTTATAACGTTGATCGACTCCAGCCCGCTGTTGTTGCCTCCGGCCGCGGAGCCTCCACCGTTCGACGATCCCCCGCCGCCGTTGCCGTTCGAGCCGCTGGCGGCAAACTCGGGCTCCCGGTTCGACGTCGGCGAGCACATGCTGATGCAGGCGTGGATAATGTTCCGATTGCCGTCCGTGTGCTCGGCCAGTATCGCAGCGAGCGTGCCACGCATCTGGTCCGGCCCGTCGGCCGCAATGTGCGCGAGCAGCTGCCGGACGCCCTCGATGTCGCAGCGCAGTATCTTCGCCATGAGCAGCTGCTGCTCCGGTGCGAGCACCACCAGCGCCACCTGCGACTTCAGATTGACGCCCACGGAGGGCAGCGTGAGCGAGGCGGCCGCAATGCACTTGATCGGCGGCAGGTCCAGCCAGCTCGGGTCCCGTATCGCGTCCATGCAATCCTTCGCCATCGGGTAGATCGTGTTGTTGCCGTCGCGCAGCAGCAGCACGCTGTCCGAGCTGTCGCCGGCACAGGTCAGCGACACGTCCTGCATCGAGGCGCCGAGAAACGAGCCAATGTCCGTGGGGAACGCACTGTCCTGCTCCTGCCGGCCCGTGTTCAGGTTGAACAGCGAGTAGTGCAGCCGGTTGTTGGCCGTCTTCATGATGCCGTGGATGCCCTTCGGATCGACCGCGATCGTAAGCAGCTGGGAGGTGCCGCCGCCGCCGCCGGCTGCCGCATCGCTGCCGCCGCTCGACGCGGCGGCGCTCGGATTGAGCACGATGCGGCGCGGTATCTTCTGAAAGCAGTCCGGGACGCGCGGCGTCGCGGCCGATTTGATCACCTGCAGGTCGTCCTTGCGCAGCAGGCGACAGTCCTGCCACGCCTCGATGTCGTCAAACTTGTCCTTGCTGTTGCTGCCGCTGCTGCTGCTGGTCGACGCGCCGGGCGGGGGCGGAAACTTTACCGCCGCATAGTCACCGTCCACCTTCAGCACGCGGCCAATCGGAACGGAGCGTACGTCTTCGACGAAAATGACGTCCCTAAAAGCGAGGAAGCGAAAACAGGAACGTGTTAATTACCACCGCCGCAACCACCCACTCCTCCCCTCTCCCCCTTCGCACTTACTTCAGCAACCATTGCTCTTCGTCCTTCTTCGGATCGGGCTCTTCCTTCAGCGTCATGCGCTTGGGACGTTTGTGGGAATTGGTGACGCTGCCGGTGTCGCTGCACGTGCTAGAAGCCGGCGACGGTGGCGGCGGCATGTCGATCCGATCGGCCGACTCCTTGTTGTTGCCGGCCCCCTGTTTCGAGGACGAAACGCCCGCGGACCCGGAGGAGCTACCACTCGCCCCACCAGCACCACCTCCACCCTTGGAGTCCTTTTCGAACAGTCCACCTAATCCTCCGGCCACACCGGCGGACGCATTCTGCGATCCAGTTCCACCCGCATTCGAACCGGAGCCCAACGAGCCGGCAATGCCACAGCTGCCCGGCGTGGAGCTTGAACCGAGCCCACCGCCACCACCACCACCACCGCCGGAACCACTGCCCGTGCTTCCGCCCTGCGTGCTGGCGGCGAGCTGCTGCGATAGCGTCGACATCGAGAGCAGCTTGAACCGGCACACCTTGGTCAAATCCCAGGCCGCGTTCATCAGCTGGCCCACCTTCGGCACACCGTTCGAGATGGTGAACCCGATCGCACCGTGCTGGTACATCGGGCAGCTTTTCATGCACACCTGCGCGCCCACGGTCACCTCCGGCACGTTCACGCTCGGCCGGATCGGCTTCTTCGCCTTCGCCTGGTACTTGTCCCACAGGCGCTTGCGCTGGCCGAAGGGCAGCACGCCCCACCAGAACAGCTCGCCGCTCTCGGTGCGCGCCACCGTGTACAGGGTGCAGGTGTGCAGCGACACTATTCGGTCGAGCGCGAACTCGGGATAGTTGGTGGCCACGTGCTCCAGCTTGTTGCCCGCGTACCCGAGCAGCTCGTCCATCCAGGTCGCGATGCGGCCGCTCTCGGTCGCCACCGAGCACCGGATCAGGGTGGCCGATATGTGCGTCACCTTTTCGTACAGCAAGTTCAGCGGTATCGTCTTCGGATGGTGCACGCTCGCGGCATCACTGCTGCGGTACGGTTCGGCATCGGCCCACCGCCACTGGTGCAGCTCGCCCCGCGCCGTCACGCCGATAAACTCGGAGTACAGGGAAGCAATCTCGGTGAAGCGCACCGGGTGCTCCTTCTCCGGCCACGGTTCCATCTCATCCGACACCCACAGCGGGTAGCCGGACGAGTAGTCCTTCTTTTTGGAATCTGAAACAACAACAAACAAACTCTGCGTGAGCAAATTTTCCAACTCGCTGGGGTAAAATCAACACATAATGCACATTGGACTTACCACCCGCTTCCTTTTCCCACACGTCCTCTCTTCCGCCCTGGAACCAACGGCGCGGTCCAAAGTACTGCCGGTCGCGCCAGCGGCCAAAGCCTTCCCGCTCGGCACTGCTCAGCCCGGAGCCGCCGGACACGCCCGAGGGTCCACCGCCGGCGCCGCCACCGCCGGACGAACCGGACTGGCCACCGCCCGCAATGACGGCCGACGAACCGGCTCCACTGCCCGGCCCGGACTGGGTACCGCCGCCCGAGCGACTGCCGGACGGGGTGCCGTCGTTGCTGTTACCGGCCGAGCCGGCCGCTCCGCCCGATCCACCACTGCCGCCGGCGGACGATGAATTGTTTTGATTGCGTTCACTACGGGCACGGCTGTATAACATCAAACTAGTTTCAGCGAACGAAACAATCGTGACGAAAAATGTACATACATGTTAGAGTCGTGAATCCAAACGGGCCGAAATAGATTAACATTGTTTTTTTTTTTTGGTTTCCAAAATGTACAGTCAAAAAATACTCTTCCAAAAGCGGTCATATACAAATGGGCCAGCTACTGATCGAAAGCTTAATTGGTTAAGATTGAAATGTCTACGAAATCTACCATTGCTAGGTTAAATTCATCCTAAATTCAATTCCATATAAGGGATTCTTCTTTAGTGAATAGCGTCATGGTTTTTTTTGTAATAAAAAAAATAATAGAAATCAATTTCTGAACAAATCAATAATTGTATAATGAAAAATACAAGGATCTTAAATTGCTGACAGCAATTCAAATTTCAGAAAAGAAACGTTGCTCTTTATACACTAACTAGAAATCTTTTTATCTGATATTCCATATACTCCACCAATCATTATCAACCCATTTACTCCTATATCAATCGCTTTCAGGAATGTACATCAACTCCGCCCGAACCTAAGAGCATCCTTTTGATTGTACAGATGCGTATTTTAGATCGTGTGTTCTACCACCCATACGCTATCCACCTACAACCGCAAATCAAACACTACGGAACTACGGTACGGTAAACAGAGGAAAGGTGACATTCCCACCGCACGTCGCACAGCACTTACTTTCGAATGTTGGAGAATCCAAACACATCGTCGGTGAACATCGCTTCCGCGTCGATGATGACGCTGTTATCCGGATGGAAGCCACCGTCCAGCAGGGAGATCAAATCCTCGGCCACATAGTTATCGCTGCCCTCCTCCGTGTCGTCGCCGCCCTCGTCGTCGCGCGAGAGCAGATTGTTCACCGCCAGATTCACGTCCAGATTGGTGCGCTGCAGCTCGCGGATGATCAGATTGCGGCTCTTGCCCTGCAGCACCACCTGCGCCTGAGCGACCAGCTCCTCCGGCACGAACGGTGCCGGCACGGACACGATCGACCGGCTGCCGGACGATCCGCCACCCATGATGACGCCGGTGCTGCGCGAGCCGGACGCTTGCGAGCCACTGCCGGCCCGCACCGAGCTGCTCGTGCGCATGATGCGCGCGCGCGACCGGCACTGCCGCGAGGTAGGCGTGCTTTTGGAGTTGTTGTTTGACTGATTGGACGATTGGTTGCCGCCGCCACCGCCGCTACCACCACCACCGGCACCTCCGCCGCCGCCTCCTCCACCTCCTCCTCCGCCGCCACCTCCACCACCACCTCCGCCGCCGCCGCCGCCGGCTCCGCCGGCCTTCGAGGCGTCCTGCTTGCTGAGATCCAACCGCTCGGGTATGATGGAAAAGGCCACTCGGAAGGCGCGCCCATCCTCGAGCAGGATGCCGAGGTGTGCCGGCCCGATGACGATCTGCTTCACTGGGACCTTCAGCGACTGCAGCCCGGGTAGCGTCTGTACGCCATATTTGTTGATTTTATCGGCCACGTCTCGTATTCTAAAACGGAGGCAAGCAAATAGGACGAAGACACTATTAATAAGATGCCGGCTTTGGTGTTACAGTAAGATCGAACTAGTTGGATAATGGTCTGTTTTGAAAACCGTAATGGTGGAAAATGTAACCATTCTGTCCGCGCCCCACGATGACGCCACGATCGGTACATGGGGATGATGGGAAACGAAAAGCATGCTGGACGATGTCGTCGGTCCAAAACCCCCGTGTGCTAGACAGAGATGAAACGATCCTACCAATCGCACTCGAGGCGGCGCTGTCGTGCACATCTGACAGCTCCCGATACCTTTTCCAACACCCATTCATACCACAACAACATAACAACAAAAAACTAACTATTTATGAAAGCACATCGAATACATATTATGCTTTTTATGCAACACATCACACACTGGCCAGGAGCAGCCAGAACCGCAAAAAAAACCTGTACCCACCTGTACACCACACACAATGGCGGACATGAGCAGACTTGGCACTGTTCTCGCTCGCCCTTATGGTGGGGGTTGGGGGGTCTTTATGCTACTGAAACTTGCGCCTAACCTAAGTTTCGGCAAATAGGATGCGAAACGAATATTCACCTGTCGTTTAGTTGATCCTCTGTGCCTGGCAGCGGATGGACGACGAAGTGTAGCGTCGACATCTTGGTCCAGCGCCCGGCGGCCGTTCGTTCGGCCCGTCTATGGCTACTCAAATCGCTGTCACAACTGCGCTTGCTGCTGCTGCTCACTGCCGCTTGCTGGGTGGTGTTCTCATTTACGAGAGTGAGCGGAGGGAAGGACACGATGACAAATCGTCGTCGATTTTAAAGCGCCGCACCGTGGCCGTTTGATTGCTTCATCGGCGGTCCCCCCTTGTCCGCAGGGTGGAGTGCAACGGGACACAGCACGCGCTCGCGAGACACAAGCTGTGTGACAACTGCACACCGATTTGAACCAACTAGAATGGCTGTGCTACACAGCTACACGGGCACACACACACACACACACTACGCGGCAACAAATGCTTCGCTGTTCTTCTCCACACCGGGGGCACACACACTGTACAAACGCACTACTAACGCGAAACACGCCGATTTCACACACTGCTGGACTACCTTTTCTCTGTTTAGAATTGCTTGCTTGCTTGCGGTGCTGCTACTGCTGCTGCTGCGGCTGCTGCTAGTGCTCTTCTTCCTCCCAACACACAGTTGGCACTGGCTGCATATGTCAGTGACACACGAAGAAGAGCATGCAATAACACGCACACACACACACACGCAGACACACGAGCACACACACTCGCCGTCCCACTGACGTCCTGTGTGCTGCGCTTCACACTCACACACTAGAAAACAAAAATTACATTATTATTTCGTTTTTTTTGTTGTAATATTATAACGTATCTCGGCCCTCGCATTCGATCCTCCGCTAATGCTACGACCACACACGCACACATGCACACACGCGCGTAACGAACGCACACACTCGCGCGCGCACACACATACACGGCTCGTGAGTCGACGACCACCGAAAAAGAACCGTTTTCTTTCCAACGTTTTCCTACTCCTATCGCCGTGGCAGTCTCCGGTGCGGCTATATCAAAGCCCCGACGGGTAAGGGGACACTTTCTTCCTCTTTTTAGCCTACTCTCCTAACTAATGCTCACTCCCCCTGGACTTGGCGCACGTTGATGGAACTACTTTTTTAATGGGAAAAATATGGATGTGTATTAAAATGGATGGATGGTAAAGTGAGATTTTTTCTGGAGAACGCACACACACACACGCGGTCAACACGGTTCGCGTGTGGACGGTGTTCCGTCGAAGCCAATCCGTCTGGCTTGGAGCGAGGTGTGTGACTTTGCAATTCCGTGGAAACGAGATAAAGCCGTTCCGCTGCTCTCCCCCGCCGCGAACGTAACCGCGTGCATAGAAAATAACCTAAAACCGGGAGCGCCGTTTACCCAAACAGCGGCGAAGTTACACCCGTGAGCCGCCGAATGAATGCTTTTTTCCGAGAAAACGTTCACCACACCGCCATCATCAATTGGTTAGCCATCACCGTCAGGATGGCAGCGCGTGCGGATACATCATCACACCACCACCACTACTAATATTGCTGTGTCTCGCGTTGCTTTGCCAGAACACTGCCGTGGTGCTTTTTCAGTGGTTCCGGTACCCCCTTAACGACTCTGCAAACCCACCCTTCGCCCCCAGGGCAATGGGCCTCTTTCCCCCCCCCCCCCCCCCCGTACAACGTCCCTTTACTGAAATATATCGCTCTCCCTGCAGAGGATCGCTTTTACTCGAAAGCACACGGTATCTGCCCTGTCCGGTGTCTCTACACACCTTCTTACACCCTGCCTCTCCCTACATCCTACACCCTACCCTTCTGACCTGTTCTCACCCACCAGCTCGCTAGGAAGCAAATCCGCAGGTTTGCCCTATTTTCGTGGCCAAATTTCAATGCGCCGTGATGCGTTCCACAGACTGTGACTGTTTGATCGCTAGTTGAACTTATTTTAGCTACGTTTTCACCTTTTTTCCTCGCTTTCTAACTCAGTTCTTGCGAACAGAACCCGTGCACGATGTGTGAATTTTGGTAGTGATGACGGGACGAATGATGATGGGAACGCGTAGCTCCGAACGCATGCTCCGAGCACAAGCTCGTTCCGATCCGACGCTAAAGCTGAGCTTACACGAAGCATCGTTGGCTCAACTGAGATTAAAAAAAAATTTTGGTGTTTGAAAAAAATCTGTTATTTTTAAAAGCGTTGATTAAAATCTGATCTGAAAATCTGGTAAAAATTGATTAAAACCGAGTAAAGATGTACCTTTTTTGTGTCTCATTACAAACTACGATACAATTTAGGGATTATACAATGTTGCGGTTTGATTTTCCCTTGAGGCGATACAATCAGTTGGCGTCCACTCGGTGGACGTCGGTTTTGTCTATCAGCATTTCACATGATTTTGCAATCATGATTGTTGTATGACCTCATTTGGTTGGAATATGATAGTGTGCCAGCAGTATGATAGTTGGGTTGTTTGACGGACTACGAATGTGAAGAATATAAATGGCAGAGACGAATTTTGTTCGGCAAAATTTGTGATGAAAGCTGAATTTCTTTGCAAGGATTGTCACACGAAGCGTATACTTTGGCGTAAACTGGATTTCAGCCTTATACCAACGTCACACGAAGCGCAGACTCAAAAAGTTTAGGCTTGATTTGTAAGGGAGATCGTAGACTTCCCGTCAAACGATTATAGGGTTGTATGGCTTAAATCCAGTCTACGCCAGAGTCTACGCTTCGTGTGAGGTAGGTATAATACCGGTGGCAACGCTTTTTCGCATGCGATTTTATCTGAAAATCTGTCAGAATTGTATATGGGATGTGACAGATAACGTCGGACATGTGATTTTGTCGTACGACGGAATAAAAAAAATGATTTCGTCGGACACTGCATCCGATTTTATCTGTCAAACTAATTGTGTGATGTTTTGTAGGAACAACATCTACTTAATTGTTCATAATCGTTAAACTATAAAAATCATCAAAATAATCGTAACATGAATCAAAAAAGCGTTCGACAACACGTGCGATAAAATCGCATTCGACGGAGCACCGACACGACCTTAAACATGTTTTCGTTGCAATGAAAATTTGCATATTGTTTTCGCAAACGCGATTATCGCGTCGTCGCGTAGAAACGCTGTATGAAAGAACAGGTCCCCTTCTGTCAACTGCTCCTCCGTCAATGGGCACCCGAATGGCCGAGCCTGCGAACCGGAGCGAAGAAAAGCCAAAACTTCACCAGCCGATCGCTCTTCATTCGCTGTCAAACGCTGCAACTGAACAACACGGCTGCGGACCGAGCGAACGAGCGAATCGGCAAAAAACCGTGCAACTGTGGTCGATTGTTTTGTGTCCGTCACAATTGCCGTAATCGCGCTGTGCTTAGTGGCCTAGGTAGGTTTGGCGTGTTCGAGCTCTCGCGTAATCCCAACCCACCCCACGACGTATGTGTGACGTACACGGCTTCCTAAGCTGCATGGGTGCATATGTGTGGTTTCGTTTCGTTCATCGCTGACGCGCGCGCCGAGATAATCTTACCCAGGCGATCCCGGACGGTTATCTCGCAGGTCCCACAGGGTGGCGTGTGTTAGTGTGTCGCTCTAATCGCTGCGCTTTACCTCCCGGACGGTTTGCGACGTCACGGTTTTGCCTTGCCCTTGCCCTGCGGTTTCCTGCCGTTCCTTGCACTGCGGTTCCCTCTGCCGAGAGTGATTGCGCTTCGTGGCCTTCGTGTGGTGTGAACGTTGAATTAGTTCTTTTATTCCCCTGCACATTACATTAGTGTCCCGGTCCTTTCTGAGTGCAGAATAGTTTTCGAAGTGTTTGTGATTTTTTTTCATTCCCCCTTCCGGACATATTTTGCACAACGTCCTTCGCGCTTCGTACGACCAATTGCTAGCGAAGGAAACGGGGGTGAGCGGTAACAAATTGATACGTGCGTGCGAAGTGCGTAGTTTGTCTGCGGTTTTCACCGACCATTCACTCGAGCGTACCCACACACACACACACACACATACACACAGTTTGAAGCACAAATACACAGCATCCACTCCCACCGGTGTGTGCTTTTCGCGAAGTAAATTGCCCAGCAGCAGCAGCAGCTGCGCTACACCTGCCTTGCTACACTACCCGCAAACCCGGAAGGGGTTATGTAGCCACCCCTCCCCCACGCAGTGTCTGAGTGTGTGCGTGCCCGAGAGTGATTCAGTGTTTCGTTTTCCCCATTTTCGTCCGTGTGCACCGTCTTTTTTGTCGTGTTTTTTCCGAGGCCCACTTGTTTTTCGTATGAAAAGTGTGCAGTGTCGTGCGGTGAAGAAGCAGTGGCAACCAAACCATATCGCTTTGCTGTGTTACAATTTCCTTTCCTCTTTTTCTCTTTCTCTCTCTCTCTTTCTCTCTCTTTTTCTCTCTATCTCACACACACACACTCTATTCGGGGCCCGCTGGCAGGTTCGCAGTGCTGCAGTGTTTTCTAGTGTGGTACCGTAGTGTTGTTGGCGGTGAATCGCGGCAGCAGGCAAAGACATCCTCCCCTGGTTCATGGCCAACTAGATCTCGGTAGTTGGCCGTGTTGCTTTGCGGATTACCTTTACCTTGCCCGTTCCCGATCGAAGTGTGTGCCCTTTCGGGACGATGCGTGACAGTGTTTGCTGTGTGTGTGTGCACCATTGTAAGCCTGTGTTTTCCCTCTCTCACTCTCTATCTCTCACTCTCTTCCTCTCTCTCTGTTCACCTAGACCGGATTGAAGCTGGTTGAACCATTTCCCGTAGCAGAAAAGTGTAAAAATTGCAGAAAAAAAAACTTGTAATCGCTGCACAGTATGGTGGTGATAGGGGGAAAGAAATAAGAGGTAAGTTTAGCTTTCTACATTAAGTTACATTTTTTTGTACACCATGTCGTGGAGTTGGCAAAACAGTGGATCAGTCCTTCTTTCCAATCCGACGTGTCTTGCCTCTATGTCCCTGTGCCATTGTGGTGATGGGTTAAAGTTGGCAACAATCTGGAGTCGACTCCGAAAATTTCTGAACCTACCTCGGAAGGTAGGTCCCGCATTATCCGGAGCCATTTGGAAGCCTCTGGTGCCGTCCGCAACCGCTCGGAGTCGTCCGGAGTCGTCTGGAGTCGTCTGACGTCATCCGGAATCATCCGAAGTCGTTCTGTTGCTGGCCCGAAACGGCCAGTGCAATTGTCAAACAGGCATTTCATCTCCAACGCCGACACCTGCTGACTCCGGTCGATAAAATACTAGATAACAACGAATTGCAAAGGCCATCTTTGGCCGACTCCGGACGACTCCGGACGACTCCAGGTCGACTCCCGAAGACTCCGGACGACTCCCGAGTAGATTGGGTAAATCTGATTCAGTTTCATGTATCTGAATGAATCTTTGAAATGATGCAATTAATCTGAATCTCTGTTGAAAAGATTCACGAATCTCGAAAGATTAATGAATTTCAGAACATTCATATATCTCGAAAGATTTACGAATCTCTAGGGATTCATGAATCCCTGGAGATTCGTAAATCTGAATGGATACACGAATCTTGGAAGATTGATGAATCTTACAAGATTCATGAATGCTTGGTGAGAGAGAATCATGAATCTTTGGTGATTCGATTCTAGATTCAAATCATTCATCTCCGAAGATTTAGCTGAATGAATCGCAACGAAGGATGCATAAAACCTAAACACTACTCCCGAGGACTCCGGGCAGAACCAGTGGTTCCAGTTTAGCCGGAGTCGGAAGTCAGACTAACAATAGCTGGAATCGGATCGTAGTGGTAGGTGCGCTCCAGAGAGCACACCACTATTGTGAACCTAGTGCTCTCGGCCGTTGAACTGTAAACAAACTTGCTTGCTTCAATCCTTGAGCCCTTGATTCCGGGTTCTATGTGCTTTGGACCTTCGACTGGTTGGAGCAGCACTTCTACTGCCCGGTGCGGAACGGCAGCAAGGATTTATGCCGATTTCACATACAGACAAACTGTGTGTGTGTGTGTGTGTTCTTGTTGCTGCAATGTCAAATCGTGTCCGAACCGCTTTAAGACGACGATGGTTAGAAATTCCGCCCCAATTTTATCTCCAAAGTCGTACCCAGTGTCACATAATTTCTGTTCAAAAACTTCTATGATTTGTAAGGAAAAACTTTTATCAGTAAAAAAAAAACCCATTTTCTTACCAAATTTCAATGCAAAATGTAAGAAAAAAGTTTAACGAAATTAAACGGCCACATTGCAGCAAAAAAGGACGCTTCTCGTCCCTCCTTCGTGCCTCTTTCCCAACCACAACCAACCCCCGCGGGGGGCACGTGAATGGAAAACAAAATAGTACCATTAAACCTACTTTACATAATGAATGTCAATTGTTTGTGCGTTTGACCGTTCGCGCAGGCGTTTGGTGCGGTGAGGGAGGGCGGGGCGGTGTGTTTAGTCAGCCGGTGTTTCGTTTTATAGCCTTGGCCACAAACCATGTCGGTGTCGGGGTGAGGTGTGGATATGGTGTACGGTTGGTGATGTGTTGGTAAGGAGAATGAAAGTTGGGGAGCCCCGGAACAATTATTTTTCGCTGTTCGCCCGACCAACCAGACCACCCATCTGTTTCTGCTGCAAAGATTGCGGGGTAGGTTGGCGGGATGGCGATGTGGTTTTGCAAATTGACGTAGGAGGACTGGCGCAATATACCGAGAAATGTACGCCAGACGGATGGGGACTGGCTTTGGCTTTCTCTCATCTTGACGTCGTTCGATTAAAAAAAAAGAAAGACTCTCTTTGCACACCACAGTACAGCATAAAGACGTCAAAGGCTTGTGGGCGTGTGTGTATGTGTCTATGTGGCTTGGAAGAGGAATTTTAGTACAAATAGTCACATGTCAGCACTTCACGGAATGTGTTGAATTTGTGCTTAAAATTGCAAGAAAAAACAGTCCACCAACCATCAATTGAATCTACACACCTACACGATTTCTTCATAGGAAAAAGATAACTGTCTTGCAACGAGCATAGCGGGTTTAAGGCTATGCAAAGCTCCGCGTTAGCCGGAAATTTTTGAATGAGATATTAATATATATTTCAAAGATTATAAATCCAATATGCTCTACGCTATTTCGTCTAATTTCGCTCTTAGAAGTGTTTTGCCTTTTATTCCTCTTTAAAGCCATGCCTAAAGAGTGCATTATTACCATGAGATGACCATGACAAATGCCCGTACCGCTAACTCCTCATTCCCTATACTCCGTTTTCTCTTTCTAGGCCACATGGCCCATTGACCTTTTAAGCAGCAATCAAAAACGAAAAAAGAAACGTAAAAAGTATACTCCATTTTCACTTGATATTGATATATTGATGTGTCTTGTTGTGATTTTCTCTGTATTCAATTCGATTCATTTGCAAAAAAAAAAAATTATCGGAAAAAAACCATATCTCCAACGTGCTCCAATAACCCAATCAAAGGGGCTATCACCCCCCGGGCCCTCTGGTGGAGTAGGGACGAAAATCATTCCTTATCACTGGCTGGTTGTGTTTGCGTTTACCGGTATTAGCCGGCGCGCCGGCTGTTGTGTGGGGTATCATTTCCGACAGCTCAAATTGCGAACAGCAGCAGCCAGCCGGTCGGTCGGTCGGTCGGGTTGGTTGGTCGGTTGCTAACGCCCCCCCAACTACCGCCCGTGTCACTAAGTTCTCAATCCCTTTTGCGCTTCTTCCGTTCACCGTTTTTCTGATGGTTGTTCCCCCGTACCAATTATGCAATCAATTAATTAGTCCAATCAAGAACGAAGGCGGCGGCGTACACAACACCCCACCACCACCACCCACAATTTGGTGGCCCCCGCTGTGTGGCGTCTGCGTGTGTCTGCGCACCGATTGATTGGTCTGTGGTTCTGCTGGTAGCGGGCGGGGGGGGGGGGGGAGTGGGGCGAAAGAAGACGAGGAGATTCTTGCGTGCGGAGATCGTTTTTCATCGAGACACACGCCAGTCACGGGCACGGCGTTGTCACTGTTGGAAAGAAGATCGATTCGCCTGATTCGGTGCCCCGGTCTCGGGTTGGCGGCAATCAGGCACAACATCCTACGGCATTTACTTAAGGTGTCCAACAGCGAAAGCGAACGATGGAGTGAGTCTCAGTTTTAATCCTTCAATGATAGAAATAAGTTTCAGTGAGTTAGTATGCAAGTAGCATCGTGTTGCGAGCCAATGTTTTCATTGTTACTAGCTTTACGAGGGGGTTTCGAGTAGTGATGGGTAAAGTTGGCAAAAATTCGGAGTTGACTCCGATCCGACTCCGATTAATTCGGAATCGACTTCGGAAGGTAGGTCCGCCCTGCATCATCCGGAGTCGTTCGGAATCGTTCGGAGTCGTCCGGAGTCGTCCGGAGTCGTCGGAGTCATTCGTAGTCGGAGTCGTTCGGAGTCGGAGTCGTCCGGAGTCTTTCGGAGTCGTTTGGAGTCGGAGTCGCCCGGAGTCGTCTGGAGTCGTACGGAGTCGTCGGTAGTCGTTCGGAGTCGGAGTCCGATTCCGGTCGACTCCGAATGACTCCGGACGACTTCGAACGATTCCAAACGACTCCGACTCCGAACGATTCCGAACGACTCCGACTCCGAACGATTCCTGACGACTCCGACTCCGAACGACTCCGAACAACTCCAGACGACTCCTAACGACTCTGGACGACTTCTAACGACTCCGGACGACTCCGGACAACTCCGACTCCGAACGACTCCGACGACTCCGGACGACTCCGGACGACTCCGACTCCTTGCAGATCT
This sequence comes from Anopheles coluzzii, assembly GCF_943734685.1. Lineage (NCBI taxonomy): Eukaryota > Metazoa > Arthropoda > Insecta > Diptera > Culicidae > Anopheles > Anopheles coluzzii. The sequence continues at coordinate 9,919,830 of NC_064670.1, read as the reverse complement.
AGTGGTTCCATTTTGCCGGAGTCGGAATCGGACTAACAATAGTTGGAATCGGATCGGAGCACTTTACAGCACTTCGTGACGTATTGCTCGACATCGCGTGTACGGTGGTAAACCATGCTGTGTCTATGGATGGATAAGTGGCTAAGTAAAATCGCTCACGGCAAGTTTTTCAACAGCTGTGGAATGAATGATTTCTTTCAGCATTTTATTGGTTATCAGTTCTTCCACATGATTTTCAACATGCCACAGTCTAGATCGACTTTGACAGCCTTTACGTGCGATAGGGCAATGTTTGGGTTTGCGAAAAACACTGTAAGTTGACTTTTGATGCAAAAATTAGGTAAATTTGGTCGTCACCTTTCCAAATGGATCATTTTACCTGTGTTCAAATATCGCGCTATTAAACACAATCCAGATTCATGCCGATAATCATGTGGAAGAACTGATAAAGTATTGTGACGTAAATACAATTTGTATCATCTGTGGAAAAACATCTCGCAAATGGTAAATAAGCAAGAAGACACCTTAAGTCCTCTGGAATTATTAAATCTACTGCGTTCTGTTCTTTCCTACAAGTTGTAATACGTGTAATAAAAAAAGAATACATCACTGCAAATTAGTGCATAAAGCAAACCAGAGAAAAACTTCCCTCGATTTTTCTAACCCAATCGATGCCACAAAGAGTGTTTTATCACTGAGTGGTGAGGTCTTTCCCGCACTGCAATGTAACAGAAGGTCGTCACCAATGAATCGATCGAATCTTGTATAGTGGTGGTGTTGGTAGTGGTGGAGGTGACCCATTAATATAAATCGCTGTTTTGCTGTCTGGTCTGCCATGCTTTCTTCCCGTCGTTCCCGTTTGGGTTCCGTGTTCCGATAGAGAGATAGAGAGGGTGGATTGCTTCGCCTTACCCGTCGCGGCTCAGCACGGATCGTGGTCGGGGAGCTTAGAACTCAAACTTTAATTTAATGTCACCCCTTACCGTGCGTGCCACCCGAGTATCCCGCATCAGCGCAAAAGCGTCGCCGTCCTCTCCCTGGATAAATGGGGATGGATACCCGGTGTATCCGTGTTTCATCCAGCCGTACGGTTACCATGCAACTTTACGCTTTAGCAGCAGCAGCACCACGATCACCCGCCGCCGCCCCGTAGCACGCAACTATCTCTCTTTACACAAACAAATCGTGCCCGCGTGTTGGGAAGTTTCGAAGGTCATCGACGACGCCGTGGTAAAAGACGCGCTTGAGCGAGGAGAAAGAGAGTTAGGGGGACTAGTTGTCAGCGTGTCCTAGCCAAGGGGATGCCAAGTTAGGTGCCCACAGTTTGCACGGTGTAACCTGAAACACTCCTCCCTTCCATTCGAACGCCCTAGGGAAGCGAAGACTCTTCCGGCTTCGGGCGGCAGGCAGGGTTCCAGTTACTGGGGTTTCACGCAGAAAACAGACACCGGAACGGGACGAGGCTTATATGTTGTAGTGGTGGGAGGTTGAGGGAGGTTTTTCGGTGAGATAATTAGACGTCGTGAAACGTACGAAAGAGGGGGCAATAGGATCAGGATGCTTTCACACGTTAGAAATGGGCTGTCAGAAATTGGCAGACAGCAGTTTGGTGCCTACTGGCTATTGTCTAGCTAGCGTACATCAGGGAGCAGAGCGTAGTTGCGCTGTTGTATAGTGTATAACCATACGCACCCTGGCAAAGAAGGAGAGTCGTGTCTAGGTGAAAAATATGTGCAACATTTCCACAACCCATCATCGTCGAACGTCCGACTCCGGAACCGTTTTTTTTGCGTGACGCTTTGGAGCATTGGAATTTTATGGAGCACATATTTTTTTTCTTTTTTGTGCTGATTTTATTGTAGCACAAACTTCTGCAAACGCTGCACAGCGTGTGCCCCTGTTGCCCTTCGAGCCTGTAGTAATCCATTATCGATGTATCACTTGTGCTGTGCTGTTAAATTAATTGAAACTTCACTCCAATTAGAGCAGCCAGAGCCAGAGCCTGCGTCAGCCTTTCGTGTGTCCGCAAGCGCTTTACTAGCGCAATCTAATCATTATCCGCGGGACGGATAAAAGTGCTTGCTGCTCCGCGGGCGAAACAAATTTTCCGGATGAAAGCCATTCTTGCAGCTTTGCAGGGAAATCAAATCATCCGTTCGCTTTTAACCATTCCCGATAAACTGACCAGCGCTAATTGGCCTAAGGATATTGGGATCTATGTGTGTATATTGGAATTCCAGCTGTATCTTTGTCGGAGTCAATAGATGTTTTGCAGCTGTTGTTGGCCTGATTGTAATTAAGGTAATGCAGTTCAGAAATAGAGCATGAAGATTTTTTAATCATAAATACAAGCCTTTGATAAATTTGGAGCATACACTGCTATTCTGCATCCTTGTAGTCAGCGGTAGAACACTTTTTAGTCATCGAAATTGACCGAATGGTATACTCAGACTTATTCCTACACGCGGGTTATACATTGTCACCCTTTTTCCATACATCCATTATCCAATAAGCAGTTCAGAGAGAGAGATTAAGGCCGGTCTCGTGGTACGCTCGTCAACTTTTACGACTTTGCAGCATACCCATCATGAGTTCAAGGCCCCGACTATCTCCTATGGGTGATCAATAAGTCACTAAAAACTAAGCTCATTAGTGGCACAGGTACAGGTAGGGCTTTACCAGCAACGGTTGTGGTGCCAAAGATGAAAATGAAGAGTTCAGATTGATGATGGAATAACTTCCGTGGTGAAACCCTGTCGTAACTATTACAGAAATATTCGGTGTGGTAGCCGTCTTTGAGTCTCCCATTAGTCACAAAGTCGAAACGGTGAATTAGGCAAAACCACACACACACACACTTGCTACACTTGGTTTTGACGGGCTTGGAACCGGAAATCATGCATCCCCATAAATGTCTGATCCTTGCCCAGCTAGAACGTTGGGGTGGATGTGTATAAGAATAGCTCCCAACCTCACGATTTTCCCACCACAACCGGATAAAGTGACCCAGTTTGTTGCTGTCACACGGGTGTTTGTGTTATTGTCGCCTAGCATTATTACCATTACCTCCATCAGGACAACCATCAGGCGGCTGCCCGCGCTTAGTCGTTGATCTGTGTGCTACACACGACACAGCACGGGCGGCAAATGGTCTACGGTAGGCATCTAAGCCTAGACACAGTTGACTGGAGCTGTCCGTTCTCGGTACTGTTTCACCATCGGTTTGTGCTTACCTTTCTGTGTGTATTTATACCCACACACACACACACACACACACACACAAACAACCGTTTAGGGCAATCATCTTGTACAAGTCGAGAAATGATCTCTTCTCGCACACACTGTATTTGCCGCCGTGTCGTAATGCTTGTCTAGCAGCTTCCTGTTTCTCACCACTTACAATCTCGTATCCTCTTTCTCTTCTACGCGCCCTCTAGTTGAATTCCCGGGCCCGGCCTGATGTGTTGCCTCTGTTGGCTTTCGTCCTTCTCAACGTGCAGACTCCGTCAGTGTGGCCGTAGCAGCAGCAGTAGCGTATGAGCGTACCGAAATAGAGCCTATTTTTGGAACACGGGGGCCGCTGGAAGCAACACGTTAACCTGTCGACATTGGATCCGGTCGAATTGTGAAGGTAAGCTTCAAGGCACGAGCCATTGCCGACACATAACTCTGTCCGGTGAAATCATAAACACGTTGCACCATTGTACATATAGGTTAGGGTGAGAGAGGTGGCAATCATTCGTCGTCCTGCTTGATATTGTTTTGTTTTGCTTTTTTGACCATTTAGAAATCTTTTACTGTACATACTCCCATCAAACTTTGTTATTTTGCTGTTGTCTTTTCTTGTTTTGTTTTTACTGTGTTATTTTTGTAAATACTTTCATTGACTTTTGGGACTTTTGTTTAACTGTTGCTAGGTTAATGATTAGTTCTATTTGTTTCCAACTGTTTCTGTTTCATCGTTCTACCCGTATAATAATTATTTTCTAATTCTTTTCCTTATCTTTCTTTTCTTTTCTTTTCTTTTCTTTATCTTCCTTTTCTTTTCTATTTTATTTCTTTGGCAAATGGGAATGGCTATACTCCGTCTAATAATGAAAAAAAAAACGATGAAAATGAAAACAATTTACTTGTATCTGATTTGTTTTTTATGTGTCTGTTTGTGTAAATATTGTTTACCTCAAAGTTTTGAACGGTGTTAATCGTTAAAGAAAGCCGGTGAAAACACAGTACCGCGGTCCGACGAAAGCGGTTTTTAGGCAGGCTTTGGTTGTGTTGTCTTGCACTTCGGTTCGCCAACTATGAAATCGACCGGTGTGCAACGAGTTACAGCGAGTGATCACCCTATGCCGCAGCAAGGCGTGCGTAGTCATAGCTGGAGAGGTTCCGCCTCCATCAACGACCGGATAGCTATGGACAAATATCAGGAGCGGCGGCCATTATCTCTACGCAAGACGCGCAGCCAACGTCTGCTGGACCAACCAGCGCTTCATTCTGTCGCCAAAACTGCCAAACTGATGCCACGGTTTACGCGCATTCAAGGTACTGCTGCCTCCCCTGCTGTCGTGGCAGATAGATAGATGAGCATAACATTTACCCAGCCTGTTCGCTGGACGGACGCCAACATAGCGATTTCTTTCCTTTATCCCTTATCATAATGAATTGGTTGTATGTTGTTATATACTAATCATCAACGCACTTGGATGTGTGTGTGTGTGTAACTTTGTCTAAGTTTTAGACTGTAGTGTTCTCATACTTACTAACCATAGCATAGCTCTTTACTAGCAGCTGCTGGTGCGGCATACGCACATCATCAAAGTCACTTTTACCTCTCCCTTCCCGCCATATAAATCAATTACCTCAATCAAAAGTGCAATATACCAGTACAGTCCTTTCACGATTCAATCAACCTACTGAAGGTCGTTGGTGCCAGCGATCCCTTCTTCATGTTTAAATCACGCCTGACTGCATATTAAAGCGACAGTGTCTTCATCTCGCCATCACTACAACGGCTCCATCCATTGTTCGGTGGCAAAATCCTACGGCTGTATCATACACTTCGCTCGCGCTTTTGGTCGCGCCATACAATAAGTCTTCCGCACCCGACGGACACACCTCATGCTTATCCCCAAAACCCCCCCATGTGTCATGTGCACATGGACATGGTCATAAAATGCAACCGAGCCTGGTTGTGCGCTGGCGTTGTGATAAGTCTTCGGCCATAAACGTTGTGCCCTGGTGTGTCGTTGCGTTGGCATAAATGTGTTTTTTTTTTCTTTTTTTTCAGTTCGCCGTTCTGCTCATATCCTGCTCCGCTGTCAGGGGTGCTGCTGCAAGTAGTTTACAGGGTTTTCCAGAAGTTCTTATTGCTGTGGGACACTTTATTAACTTTTTCTTACGTGAAATGAACGTAATGTAATGGGAATTGGACTCTATAGCCATTGTTGGACTAATCTAATAGGAATTTCAAAAAAGGCTGTCCAAAAAGCGTGCCAAAGTCCAATTTCCAGCATATGAAGTTCACTTCCAATAAGATAAAGTCCAGGAACTTTCCCACAAGTATGAGAACCCCTGGAAAACCCTGTATGGTTGCGAACGATCAAACTGGATGTACTATCAAGTATGGAAGGCACAGGGGGATATAGACGCGCGCTTTCCCTCTGCCTTTTCCCTTTTCCCAGGCCTTGTATCACGGTCTCGCGTGTCCTTTAACCCGCGTGCCATTAAAAGCTCACTAACAGCAAGCCAAGGCGCCCCATAGCCCCCATAGTGGGTTTAGTTTAGTGGCGCCTACTAAATGTGTTCACACTTGGGCAACAGCAGCAACACACAGACTTGGCTCGCTTGATGGACAATTAATTACATACGCGAACTCCTTCGCCCGACCGACTGGCTGGCCGTTTGCGTTGTGTTTCGGGAAATGATAAAAGTGTTAACTGCTTACCACTGCCGCCCACTCTCTTCCGTGCATGTGTGGCTTGGGGGCCAAAATGTGAGAAGCTTTTAATAGAGTATTATCTTGTTTTTTTAATTGTTATTCTTATTCTTTCATTATATTGTTTGAGCACGCCCCGCGGAACGATGCATCCCAGCGTGGTAATTAGATAATAATTTAAGTGATAAGCGCAGCCCGCTGATCTTCCGACCGCTCCCGGGCGGCGGGGACAGACTTCCTCGCAGGCACAGAGCTTTAACGTTCTTGATGAGACATGTGCGCTGCACTCGAGCGCGGGTCGTACGGGAAGAGCAAAGTCGCGAACTTTCCAGCAAATTCCATCCACTGCAGCCCTTTTTCATTCGCTTCGATTCGGTTGCAATAAGCGCTTTTTGCTTCCTCCGTAGTTATCGTTTGGACGCAAAAAATGAGAGCTTTCAAGAGCTTTTCCGTGCACAGTTTTGCGCGTGTTTCTCGTCCCGAACCCGCGAGATGATGATAACATTTTCTTCCCACGAATTGTTTGGCCAAGGCACGACGACGGCGGACCCTCTTTTGGTCCACTTCATAACTCTCACTCCGTGGGCAAAAAAAAAACAAAAATCGCCGCTACTGCTGTGGACGAAAATGTGCACTTACTTACTCTCTTGCTTTTCCGCCAATTTGTGCGCGCCTTCGCCTTGGAGCAAATAGCAAATGGATGAAGGGACGCAGGTTTTTTTTCGATTAAACACACACAATGTGTTAGTGGGTACATACCGCCGAAGGAGTAGCATGTTTCTTTCAGTAAATTGTTGTTTCGTTTTTTTTATATATTTTTATTTTGAAGGGCAAAGACTTGGGATGGATCTAAGAACAGTTGAAAAGAGTTTTGTGTGTGTTTTTTTTGGTTTGGGCGCTCCTTGGACGTTTCTCTCTACTTCTTTGCCCCGCCCTGTGTGTCAGCTTTGTTGAGTTGATGGGTTTGCAGTTGATCCCTGAGAGCCTTGTTGTTGTTGTTGTTGTTGTTGTGAGCCTTGTAAAAAGGGGATTGATGGGAAAAGGGATGGCTGTAAAAGTTCCGAAACCTTCTTATCTGCTCACATCTCCCGTCCGGTACGGCTGGCGCGCGGTGGCTAATCGATCGAGTCAAAAGTTGTCCTCCACACTACATTATTCAACTGCTGCTTTGCGCTTTCATGTGCACTGGCCAGCAGCCGGAGCCTCCGTGAAGGGGCGTTCTTCGGGGGAAAGTTTCCGGCACAAAACAGGGGACGGAGTCGCCTCTCGTCGTCCCTTATTTTTTGCGTTGCGGACTATTAGCCTGCTAAAAATTGTCAAAACATCTCAATGGCTTTCCTCGAAGCAACCGTTCGATGGGAAAGTTAGCGCCGTTGGGCATCTTCGGATCTTCTGTGTAGTATTGGACGTCCATTCTTTGCTGCTTAACACTGGAGTTCATTTAGAATGTTTTAATGCTTCACTTGACACTTTAAATCTCTTTTGCATCACACCCACACACACACAGTCACAGGTGGCAAAATTTGGCATTTTATCAGAGCATTTGGGCAATTGTGTGAACAATGTGTGTTGAGTATTGCCGCATTTGGTGTTTGCGCGGGTAATTTGATATTTGAAGGAGTCGGACCACACACACACACACACCCGGCAAACGAAGTAATCAGAAAATAAAACCCCTTGTGTGTGTGCGTTGTGTAGCTTCTTATCGGCGAACACTACCGGCATCGGTTGTCGCAGAAACTGTTCTCGCACGCGATAACGCGCGATTTTTTTCTTCTTCTGTCACCTCCATATCTCAAACGCGTCACCTTTTTTTATCGTTGTGTTGTTGCGCTCTGATAGATCCCCCTTCCCCCCCCCCCCCCCCCCTTCCTCATCCCATTAGAGGCACAAGTGGCATGGTGTGTGACGTCAATGCAGGGCGTAATAGAGGGAGGCATTTTCATTCCCGCCAATGCTCTTTTGTTTGCTCTTGGCTTTTATCGTGCGTCTTGTGCCTGCGTGTGTGTGTGTGTGTTTGGTGCGATAGTTGCTGCTGGGAAGGCGCGCGTGTACTTCTTACCCGAGGAGGAGAGAAATAGGGGCAGAAGAAGCTCTTTGTGCATTGAAAAATGCAGTCCTGGCCGAGTTTTTCCTGTGCCGGTGAAGCGTTAAACATGCAATCTTAGAACATATAGGACCGGTAAATGGGATTAAGATGTATATGTACATTACCTCCTTTCATTGCATTGCCTAACCGGGTACTGCAAGAGATCCTAGACTAATCCATTCAAATCTCTGAAATAAGAAACGTTGGACCAGCATATCTTGCTCTTTCCACCGCAATGACTCTCGTTGCGTAAGATTCTACTAATCGATAACACCATTGGGCAAGGCACTAATGGATGACTTGCCAATATATAGTGCAATCATTCATCGTAAAAGGGATGCATGAATTCGTCCGATTTAAAGGTGTATTTTTTCTTCAGTGAAGCTTCACACATTAAAACCTTCCATGTGTAATTTATAACTATGACACGCGGTTTCGGTACTACAAGGTGTTTTGATATACAAGGTAGATTACAGGGTTTTTTTCAGGAGTTCTCATAGCTGTGGGACACTTTATTGAGTCCTTCTTACGTGAAATGAACTTAATGTAATGCGAATTGGACTCTATAGCACTTTTGTTGGACAAATCCAACTGGAATTTATAAGGCGCTTGTCCAAAAAGTGTGCCATAGAGTCCAATTTTTATCATATGTAGTTTTCTTCCCATAAGATAGAGTCAAGAAAGTGTCCCACAACTATGAGAATCCCTGAAAACCCTGTTAGGAGATCAGGTGGTGGAATACGGAGCAATTTGACAATTCGTCACTTGACATAATGGTCCCCGGTACATGTTGATGGATTCTATCTACAATTTTTTGTTAATTAAGCATATTTTTCAACTTATTCTAGGCTTTGAGGATTCTTATTTAACATTCAAAGATAGATTGAACGCAGGTACTGCAGCAAACAATAATAAAAACGAGTGTTTTTGTGTGAATGTATTGTCAAATTTACTATGTTTGCGACATATTGAAGGATAAGAGTTAGGAAATCTTCCATATTACTTCTTTACTCATTGTTTCCCAATTATCTCCGAGACGTATAGACGATTAAAGTGAACTTGGTACGCTTACCTACTTACCTACATACAAAAAAGGACTTAAGAACTAAGAAATCTGTTCTATTTGCTATGTTTCATGTGCGGAAGCTAATGGTTCGCGGTTTTAAAATGACGTAAGGTCCCTCGAATATGGTGACCCTCGAATGGCGCTTTTCCACCACCTGAACTCTGCAATGCACCTTGGTTTTATGCCCGCTGAAGTGTACGCCAAAGTGGTGGAGCTGGGGCTGGACGCGTTTGACATCACGCATACCACCCTATCAGCCTAGTATCTGTCTGGCCTTGTGTCTCTCTGTGTTGTGTAGCCCATTAGTTGGTGAGTTAGATGAAGTGTGTGTGTGTGTGTGTGTGTGTGTGTGTGTGTGGAGAGGTGCACACAGGACTCGTTATCCTTTTTATGGTACGGCTCGGTATGCATTATGACAGGGGGCCGCGTGACCGCCGACCGTCATTACCGAGAAGTGGCACTTGGTGTAACACACTGCGTACGGGTAACGATGCGGGCTGGAACTAGGCTAGTCTCCAAGGGTGGTTTTAGTGAAACAGGTATGTTGAATTTTGTGCCATGATGAAGTCACACATCACACGAGCTTCACAAACACACTAATGCTACCGATTTCTTCATTAGTGTATGTACCTTTCTTGGACGAATAGCAACACAACAAACTCGCTCGATTCCCACCGAGATTAATGATGGAATCAATCGGATGATGATGATGACGATCGTTTCGGCAAAGTTTCGTGAAACGACAGGCCACGCAGAACGGGTGGCACGCGTGATGGCAATCGATTGCTTTGTTAACACCAATCGGGGCAGGAAAGACGCAAGTCCGAAAATTCACACGGTGCTTAGTCGTGTGTCATCGCTGTCGGTCTCTTTTACCCGACCGTTACCAGCTCAAACCAAACCCGGCGAACCAAGCAGCTGAACAACAATGCGTCTTAATCATGGAGCCATGGTAGCAATGATACACGTCATGGCGCAGCATCGCTGTAATCCGATTCCCTATTGTAGAATCTGATCCTAAAGGACTGAAGCTAAAGGACACTATTGCCAGGACAATGATGCTCTTCAGCGTGGTGCAGTAGAGATGGGAATATATTCACCCTTTTGTAGTTTGAATTAGAGTAAAAGGCGAGGCTCTAAAGAATTGAATTTTTAGCTAACGAACTAAATACTAACTACAAGACCCGTAACATAATGCCCTAAACAAATCTTTTTCAGTACTCCTTTCCGATTGTACTCATTCCTTCTTCTTGCCGACTAGCGATTCACTCGTCCTCATTCTCATTCACACACTGTCCCGACTAATGATTCACTCTTTGCGGATTCAACTCACCTACTCTCCAATGCGATCATAAAGATATTCTTTTAGGATGCAATGTCCAAACAACTAACATTCTGGCTCAACTAATCAACACACTCTTTGGAGATTTAACTTACTGGATCGTTTAGAGTTTGATTCTTTTCGGATTGATTTCACAAGAAAATGAATCATAAAAATAGAGTAAATAGAGTAAAATATTCACATAAACTCGATGTGCTGAGTTGAACCTAAATATTCACTTGCCAGATTCAACTTACTTAGTGTACACTAGAGAATACTCACTAGTTTCAGTAATATAGATCAGAGAAGTTAGAATCTCCAACCCACTTTGTTAAGGTTCATACAAAATAGTGCACTACTCAAATCATTTTACTACTCATTTGCGAATCGTCTTACCTTAACTCACTCCAATCAATTTACTCACTATTTTGGGATTGTACTCGCTCCATTAGTGCGAATAAAACTCCAACAAAAAATGAGCCATAAAAATAGCGTTAATAATGAAGAGGTTCATATAAGTTGTTCGGTGCTGAGATGAATCTATACATTCACACAGCGTACACCTACTCACTTCTAACTCAGTGTGCACATCTCTAGGCGTGTTGATTATTAGCCACTCATCAGTTGTTGTAGCATTTGTATCATTTGTAACATTTTTATGCTTTATGTGGCCTTTTTTGTTCTGGGATCATTGTTTCTCGTCCCCTGTAGCAATTACTCCAAACAAGTGCGCTCGTTCGTAGTACAAGTGCGTGTACAACAGAAGCGCAGCATGTGGCCCCCCTAGCACTCTCGCTCTCTATGGCCAATGCTCTATTGTTGTATCCGTTTAATGGATCCCTGCGGCAAAAACAAAGAGTACCACCCGCCATCCCTTTTGTGTTTCAATACATCCCAAGCACCTTATACGTGCTTTCAGTCAGCTCTTTGCTTAATATCGCTTAATAAATAGCTTAGTTAATCCTGTTTCAGTTGAAGGCGCGCGAAAGATGTTCCTCCGTTACTGTGTCGCCTTAAAAATACACCCATCGCGCCCAACACATTGTCTTCTTGCGGCACGTTTCACCCCCTTTTGCGTACGCCACGTTTCATTCTCTGCAGCTCAACCCAACCAACGCCAATCGTTTCGCAAACACGATAATGAAAGCTGAACGCTCCTGAACTAATACGGTTAAACGGAGTAGAAAGCCCACGGATCAAACGCCGGCCGTGCAATGCTGCGTTTGATTAATTCCATTAGCGCGCTTCCTTCCCACCTTTTATCGGGTTTGGGCGACGGTTGATTGCAGACGCTTCCCCCTGGCAATGGGACATTCTTCAGTTTGTTCTTATCGCTCGTTCCTTTTCTTCTTCTTCTTCTTTTCTTGTGCATTCTTTCGCTGCCGCTTCCCTGGATGCTGGACGGAACCTGGTCGCGCGCGTGTTGGCATCACAGTGTTAAGCATCATCAAATTAGCGACCATGGATAAGCTGCGCGAATCGGGCGCAGCGGATGATCCAACCACTCAGCAACGGTTGGCCACGGACGGCCAGGGTGGAACTGCGGCGGCGGCCGGCGGCGAAGGAACGTCCGACGAGTACCATCATCAGTTTTACAACACCGGCCGGATAGGACGGCGGAACGCGCTGCCAGACATACTGGGGACGCACTGTACCACGACCACGGCCGATCTGTCCTCGCAACTCGGTTCCCTCTCTACCTCGGGTAAGTGTGTGTGTGTGTGTGTGAATCTTGTTCGGTCGCTTGTCCGGGAGAAGAGCAGGAGCCGATAAAGCGAGTCCTTAAGCACGAACAATGGTTTGATGGGCGACGAAAACGAGCTTCTCATGTGGTCCACGCAATCGAAGCGTTCTCTTCGGTGAAGCTTCTCATTGCACTGTTGTGCATACGGCTAGTTAGGATGGTGGTTAGGTGGTTATTGAAGGCTTTCAATTGTTTCGTGAAACTATCCTTTATGTCGTTGATTGGGAATGGGGTTTATGTTCCTTTCGAACAGCGTGACACGTGTTGAATGCGCTAGCAAGCCATATTAATAGCAGCTGTAACCTGTTATTGATCAAATTACTGTTAAATTAAATCAAAGTAAATGCTTTTTTCTGTAATAAGATAAAACAAAGTACATTTCACAAGCGCGTATACACCGCTGAACAGTACAAACGGCGGCACACTGCCTGAGTGACGTGTACACACCTAGCGAATGCATCCAGCAGAGCGAAGCCGTTGAACATCGTTTGATTTAATTAGTGTATAATTGGGCCACGGGGCAGGCAAACACGTTCGAGCCGTATGATTCGATTCACTATTAACACTCTCTCCAATTTTGCTCCCATCTTCCCCGATACACACAGACTGTGCCGGTAAGGCGTCCGACGGGAGCAGTAGTTGCATAGCAGCCGGAAACAATGGTCAACCGCCACCGACGACAACCGCTACGTAAAGCCAGCCCACCTGCTGTTGCTGCTTGCTTGCGCCTGAGCTTGCCCGAGAGGAATGATGATGGGGTGTGGGGTTCCCGCGCTCTCCCAGTCTATGTCGCTGCACTATGTTTGGGCAGACAAAACAAAGGAAAATCCTGCCCACAACAGTGTGTGTGAGTGTCAGTGTTGTGGAAAACGTTCTGTGTGTCGTCTTCGATACCGAAGTCAAAGTGTGGACCGTAGTGGCGTTTCCAACAGACCGACCAACACACCCGGAAACAGGAGATGGATGCGCGTGGATGGTGTGAAAGGCGCGGAGAAGTGTGAAAGAGTGGGTTTCTGTTTAGGTAATTTATTTATTTCCCTCTCAGCCTGAAAAACTCGATTGCAGATCGTTCCCGCAATTGGAAGTCGGTCGAAGAGCGTAGGCTTAGTAAAAAAAAACACACACAAACACGGAAAAGCGCAAGGCAAGAAGAAACCCGACCCCAAAGAGCCAAAGATAGTGGGATGCGCTTCGAAACGGTGGTGGAAAGTGGAAGCAAAAAGGGCGGATAAGCGGAGAACATTTTTAAGTAAGATGCTAGTTAGATGCTTTCGTATGCGAATGTGGCTCAGTTTTGTTTTTTGGTAGTTAGGACAATGAACGTAACGAAGGTATGGCAGCACACCTGTCGATGCGAGTACAGCTTTTTTAAGGTATCCCATGAATCCAGGAGCCCATCCCATGAATGGTGAATGATGTCGTTGGGCCGAAACGATAAGTTATTAGTCGCCGATCTCGCACCAGTAGTAGTGTTGCGCTACAACTCTCTAGCTGTAACGCTCGTTTGTCAATGCTGTGGATTGCATATTGCAACAATGCAACAGTGTTTTGCAGCAGGGTGGAATGATACTGCTGCTATTCTGTGTAATCTACCAGTGTTTGAGGCCAGCGTTTTTATTCTAACAAACGGGCAATGTTAATTACCAAAACTTTAGTGATTTCGCTGACTTCAGATGCATTTTTAAACATCTCTCGAAAGGTTGGTTCGAAGTTCCTTCATGGTGTCGATTGTGTTGCGTTGCCCTTCAGGTATTATCGTAAGGTGGGGGCGGTTCACGATCATCGTCCTTCGAACTTTGTTTGCGATCGTTCCCATGTACTGTAGGTATGGAGAGGTATGGTGTTTAGCAGTCCAGTCACTGGTTGATACTACCAAGAGATCTTTGAAGTGAATTATCACTAGCTTTAGTAAACTACGTTTCGCACACACGTATTACAGGGAGTTGATCCTTTTTAAATGGTATCGCTATAATTTATAAGATCCGATAAAGATAACTTCGTTTAGCTTCTAGCACCACCTGACAATGACAGCTCCTTGCAGCCTAGCAGCGAACTGCAGGGTTATAGATAGGTTGAAAACCCGTGAATCATCTACAAAGGCTCTTAGCACGCGTAAGGCGCCACAGAAGTAATATGTCCTATCCCATGTATGACTTATTCCTTCCCACGCACGCCACTCCCGCCCATCGCACATGTCTTTAAACGATTTGTTCCTTACACCTGCTCTCACTAGGGTAAACAACGAATTTTTGCTCCTTTTCTGTTCATGTCCAAAGATAGATTTTCACACGTTGCTTTTTCCACCTTGTCTGGGGAGAAACGCGTGGAAATGGGGGATGCGTGTAGTAATGTGGTAATCTTACGAATTATGTCCATGTGATAAATTAGACGAACCAAGGATGAAAAGGAATACAATAAGGAGAGCAAATCAATGGCAATTTACTTCGTGCAGACGTGTTGCGAATTAGTTTCTACTGTTGTGTGTAACTTTGCTGCGTTTTGTTGTGCAAATGCTCTCTTTCGCTCTGTAAAGCTGCTGCCAGTTTTCCATGACTATCTTTTTGTTTTATTTTTGTTTGTTTTTTGGTTGTTGTACTGAACGTTCGGGTTGTTTTACTTTAATCGTGCACAATGTTTTAGTTTTGCAGTATGAATGGACGGGACCCAGGAGTATTCAAACGCTTTTTTGAATGTTACAAAACACCACGAATCTTACCAAGGTACGCTAAAGCGATTTAAAACAGAAGCTTTTAAAATGAACATCACGTTAACATATGAGCAACAATAGGGAGGAAGTTCGAGGAGACTCCTTAGCAGTGGAGCTGAAGTATGAGAGGCAGAAGAGGGCAGAGTGATAGAGGGGGAGAAGTGGATGATAATAAAAGCATGATAAAGGGGAGAAGAGAACGCCCCCCCCCCATCTAGATGTGTCAATTGTCGAAATACAAAAATAATATAAGTTCAGTGCAAAAAAAAAACAAATCCTCCCCGTTGACGTTGGTAATGCAATTTAAAGGATGAAAAAGCCTTTAAGTGGCAACTGGTAACAGTGACTTTGCATTCGGAGCCCCCAATAACAGAAATGAAATTTACAAAACCAAGAGTTTATACAACTAAAATTAGGCACACTGTGAACATTAGAAATCGGAGAGCGGAGCGGAGGAAAAATTGGAAGTACAGAGACGAACGGGGGAAAAATAGTGAAACTGGAGTGTGGAATTATTTTTCTAATGTTTTGATGAATTAATCACTAGTCTCAGTACCGGTGATGATGTGTGTTGTGTTCTTTTTTTGTAGTCGCATATTTGTAAGCTTGCCTAGGAACGCAAGGGAAACAATTAACACAATTTCGAAGAATCCTTTTTGTATACACATTCACGTAAAGTCACGCGTTTCAACCGACGCTAGAAAGTTGCATACCACAACAAAAACGAGAAAAACAAATAAAAAAGCTCAACCCCCCCCCCCCCCCCCCTTTGACACCATACCGATCACACATAGCATTAGCAGCAAAATGTATAGGTTTTAAGAATTGTATTTATGCTAAACCGGTATATAATATATACACATACACATTACAATGAATGAATGAATAAATGAATGATGGCGCAAAAATTGAGCCAGTTTGCAGTTTTTCTATTGATCGATTTAACGCAACAAAAACGTATGTAAATTTAAAAATCAAGATGTTCAGAGCAACGTTTCGTCAACATCATTATTTTAACCCTTTTAATTACTGATCTTACTTCGCACCAAGCTCACAATAGCAACAACTCGATTAATTCACGGTCGACATATTTTTACGACACGTTTGGAATAACTCCCGTACATGGAACCAACCCTGCACAATAGTGATGGGAAAAATGAAGTTTTGGTCGGAATCGAATCTGGCTAGCTCCGAAAATTTGTTTAATCGATTCCGGATAATAGGTTCGGAATCAGTTCCCGGTCTCGGAATCGGAATTAGTTCCGTAATCGAAATCCTCTCCGTAATTGGAATCAGAATCGCCTCCTAAATCAGAATCAGCTCTGGAATTGGAATCGGCTCCGGAGTCTTCATGATACAGCTTTTTCCAAGGTAGTTTCGAATGTAA
Organism: Anopheles coluzzii; assembly: GCF_943734685.1. Classification (NCBI taxonomy): domain Eukaryota; kingdom Metazoa; phylum Arthropoda; class Insecta; order Diptera; family Culicidae; genus Anopheles; species Anopheles coluzzii. The sequence continues at coordinate 9,903,581 of NC_064670.1, read as the reverse complement.
ACATTGTAATTCACCACATTCAAAATGTTGTACCACATCGATCTTAATTAATTTCTACAGCATGATTTTCAACAGGACTCATGCTGAATCGAATTTGACAGTTCTTTGTTATGTGTTGAAAATCATGTGTTGGAACTGACATTGCATTTTGAACAAATAAACCATTTGACAACTGTTGAAAAACATCTGGGATGCGATGAATAACAGTGTTTACAATCGAAACTGGCTTGGAAAACCCTACAATGGATCGTTTTCGAGTACGATTGTGGTTTTTTTGCGGCTTGCAGGGTTTTCCAAGTCATTTTCGAATGTAAACATTGTTTTCCATCGCGTGCAAGAAGTTATTCCACATCACTCTATCATTCCATTTTCATCATCATAATTTTTAAGCTCTTCAGCATAATTTTCAACACTTCACCTATCAACGGATGATGAGATCTGGCTTCAAACCTCGGTTAAAAAACGATGTCAGCAGCCCGTTGATGTTTTGAAAATCATACTGAGGAAATTAAAAATTGTTTTGATGGAAACCGCGGTGATTAATAATATTTACATTCGGAACTGACTTGTAAAACCCTGCTTTAAATAGGGGTCTTAATGCTTCCAGGATGCTTTGTCAGCTAGATGAAAAAGCATTCATCGTTTCATTGCAGCATACATTGAATGATTGAATGGTCGTGTTGAGTGCAATCCTCTGGATGCATTTTTGGTTATTTTTACAACGTTGGTAAAATTAAATCGAGCTCCATAGCAATTGCGTTAAAAATCAAAGGAGCCAAACCGTATGGCCAGACAGGGTGAAATGAACTATTTGTGGGAATATGGAGATTCCGGAGCTGATTTCGATTCCGGAACCGATTCTGATTCCAATTGTGTAATCGAAATTAGAATCGATTCCGTGCGACGCAATCGGAATCGGGTAGTTCCGATTCCAAGCTCCCATCACTACTGCACCATCTTTGACGTTGCTGCCTCTGTTCGCCAGGGTTGTCTAATCGCGACCAGCTCCAAACCAGCTGTCAGCTGCGGATTGACAGAGCCGAACGAAAACATAAACACGGTGCAAAATTAACACAGCCCATACCGGCCGAAAAAGCGATAACGTGCAACGTGCGCCTTCCCGTCGCGTCGGGAGGAACGGAACGGAGGAAGTGCATACACAGCAGGGAAAGTAAAACTATCGATCCACTGTTTCCCGTGCGGTGCAGCTGCGCGACCTCAGTACACAAACCGTCACAGCTTCGATAAGATTGGCGGCGTGCGAAGAAGTTGTGTTCTCGTTTCGTGCTTACTTCGTCGGCAACTCGTCGGTTCGGTGATCCGTTTCGTGGTTCCTTTTGATTACACCCAGCAGCAGCATGTCGCTTTCCACCCTGTACAAACGGGCCCTCGTGCGCTATCCCGTGCTGGTGCAGTCCGTCCAATCGGGGCTACTGATGGGGGCGGGCGACGTGATTGCGCAAGGATTCATCGAGCGAAAGGATTGGCAGTCGTTCGACGGTATGCGTGCCTTCAAGTTCTTCGGCATCGGATTTTGTGTCGGTGTAAGTATGCGTTGCGTTTTGCGATACTAACCTGGGTGGCAAAAAGGTCGCTAAGAATCCGTTCGCCCCCCCCCCCCCCCTTTTTTGTAGGGTCCGGGACTGCGGAAATGGTACGGCGTGCTGGACCGGCACATTGGCACCAAGGGTGGCAGCAAGGCGGTCACGACACTGAAGAAGGTTGCCCTCGACCAGATCGTCTTTGCGCCCATCTTTCTCGGCACACTGATCGGCACGATCGGGCTGCTGCAGGGGCACAATCTGGCCGAGATCCGGCACAAGCTGCGCCACGAGTACGGCGACATACTGCTGACGAACTACTACATCTGGCCGTGGGTGCAGCTGGCCAACTTCTATCTCGTCCCGCTCAACTACCAGGTGCTGCTGGTGCAGTCGGTCGCGGTGTTCTGGAACACGTACCTGTCCTGGAAGACGAACCTGGGCGAAGGCGGACCGGGTAAGCCCGGCACGGTGAAATCGATCGCCCACGAGCCACTGCCGGCCGCCGGGGAGGAAAGTGTGGTATCGTAAGCACGTTGTCGTTGAGGGCGCGTGTGGCCGGATTTGTGTGACATCGGAGAACCGGCTCAAAATTGTGATAATAATAATTTGGGTTTCTGCCCGATTTAATCAGAGTCAGCCGGTAGTTGCTGCAGTGCGGGAACCGTACCCAATTACGGTACGGTGAGACAGGAAGCAACATTGTTGACTAATGTGGCATAACAAGAAGGAAGAGGAAGAGATAGACAATTTTGCAAAGCTTCTTGCTGCAAGAGCTTCTACTAGAATGCAGAAACAGTTGTAATGGTTGTTAAAACGGTAGCTCACACCGTATCTTTGGTAAGGCATGGGAAGTGCAGAAGAAGTATAAATTGCCATATTACTAGCGTTTGCTATCCATCACGCAAAAGGGTAGGCGTGTTAATTCTCTAGATAAAAGACAAAAAAACATTGAGTAAAGGTGTAGGGGGTTTGATTTGGTTTAAAAATCCTGGACTAGCAAACTAAGAAGTGTGTATGAAGGGTATAGTTCAAGCAGCAAAGAGGACACTTCATAGCGAACGTACCGATTTTATCCACGCGATGCCATTATAATGTAACAATTATATATGCTTCCCCATTTCCACACTTCTGTAACATCGCAATGACACCAAACTGATACAGGTTATTTGAATATGATTTAAATAGCTTTAGCGAATAGTAATGCAGCAAGCAAGTTAATCAAAAAGTTCCTTTTTTGTCGTTTGAAATTCGTCCAAATCGTTGTCGAATGGTTCAACAATAAACAGGTCTTTCACATCCACAGCAACTGTCGTTTAGAACGGTTCATTATTTTTATTGCTACTTTCGCTTTGCTAGTACAATCCTATCTACTTTGTTACTTTCGCTAACTTTCGCTAGCTTTTTCTTAAGTACGTTCACTACACTTTTTTGCAACTTTAACAACGTATGCCGCATCACTGCTTCATTATTCCCCCCGCTGCGCCCTGCTCGAGATTGTGCACCATCTTCATGAGACTGTCCGCCTCGTCCCGCCCAGTGGCCAGCACGATGCTGCGGAACGCACCATCCTCCCTTGCCAGCAGCTCGGCCGGCCGCCCAAACTCGACCGCCGTACCGTCGCTCATCACCAGCACCCGGTCGTAGTCCATGATCGTGTTGAGCCGGTGCGCGATCGTCAGCACCGTGCACTGGGCGAACTGCTCCCGGATCGTGCGCTGTATCAGCCGGTCCGTATCGGGGTCCACGTTGGCGGTCGCCTCGTCCAGCACCAGTATCCGATTGCCGCGCAGGATCGCACGCGCCAGACAGAGCAGCTGCCGCTGGCCGACGCTAAAGTTTTGCCCGCCCGCCGCCACGTACGCCTGCAGTCCCAGCCCGGCCGACGATTCGCTCGCCAGCTCGCGCAGCTCCACCAGCTCGAGCGCCCGCCACAGCGCCGCGTCCGGGTAGCTCTCGAACGGATCGAGATTGCGGCGCAACGTGCCGGAGAACAGGACCGGATCCTGCGGTATGATGGAGATGTGCGAGCGGAGCTGCTCCAGCGGGACGTGCGCCGTGTCGGTGCCATCGATCAGTATGTCACCCTCGACCAACGCCATCCGGAACAGGGCGGCAATGAGGGAGGACTTGCCCGCGCCCGTCCTGCCCACGATGCCCACCTTTTCCTGGGCGGCAACCGCAAAGCTAAGCCGGTGCAGCACGGCCACATCGTGCTCGGCATAGCGGAAGCTAACGTTTCGGAACTCGATCCGCCCGTGCTGCGGCCAATCGGCTGGCACCGGAACGACCGGCAGCGGGGCTACGGTTTGGGACCGTTCGGCCGGCAGCTCCCGGTACTCGAGCAGCCGCTCGACCGCGATCAGATGGTTAAACATTTCCGCGCTCTGCCGGATGCCGAACTGGAGCTGGCTGCCGATGCTACCGATCTGCGTGATGGCGAGGCCGACGCGCGCACCGACCGCATCCTCATCCAGCATCAGGTAGCTGAACGTGACGATCGCGAGAAACAGAAAGAAGATGCTGTCGAGAAAGAGGCCAAACGCGATGCGCCCCGAGTGAAACATAAAGTACGCGCCGGTGTTCACGTTCTGGTGCGTGTCGAACTCGCGGATGAGTAGCTCCTGCACGCCGTAGGCCCGTATCGTCGGCAGCCCGGTCAGGGTGGCCGCAATGTGCGTGAAGATGGGCGATCTGGCTGAGAAGAAATGAAAGCGAATAGTGCCACAAACGATTACAAACAGATTTGATGCTACTTGGGTGTCGGAGGCGATGTGCTACTTACTTATTCCCTCGAGCCGGCGCGTGTTTTGTGACGTGCGCAGGTACACTCGGCGCGCAAACAGTAGCACCACGAACAGCAGCATGATCGGTACCATGAAGAACGGTTGCACAAACACCACCACCAGCATGGCGCCGGCAAACATGAGCAGTGTTTGCGTGGCGTCCAGTATCGACTTGGGCAGCATGTCGTCCATCGCGCCCATATCCTTGGAGAAGCGGTTCAGGATGCGGCCGGACGCGTTCGTCTCGAAGAAGCGCATCCGGGCGCCGATGAACCCCGAAAACACGGCATCGTGGATGGACTGTGAGGCACGGGCGCACGCCTTGTAAAACCCAAAGGCACGCAGTATGGCCACGAAAAAGATGGTGCCCACCAGTGTGGCATGCACGAGAACGCACATATCTCTGCTGAGTTGGTGGCTGGTGGGATCGCCGGTCTGCTGCTGCTCGGTTTGATTGCGATCGGGCGCAATGGGTCGCCCTGAGCCGGCAGTTTCCTCCAGCCCGGTCCAGTAGGACAGCCACCAGTCGGCCACGCTCACGATCAGCTGCGTGATGGCGAACAGGAGCACCAGTCCGACAAAGATCAGCCAGCTGCCGGCACTGGACGCGTACTGCAGAAACACCGAGCCCGGGACGGTTCCTTGCGAGGACGCTTCGAACTTGTTCTTGGCCGCTTCCTGCTCGTCCCCGTCGCCGGCATTGAACTCCTCGAGCGTTACACTGTCCACCGTCACGGTGGACGCGGTGGAGGTGTGTGAAATCGTGCGATTGCTAGCGGGATGCGTGGACGCGTCCCCGTCCATGCATTCGGACGACGGCTCCAGATGTTCCAGCTCGATGCCACGCTGCTGCAGCTCCTGCGGTGTGCCTTGCGCCTCTACCCGTCCCTGTCAATGCCAAACGGTCAATCATTAGCATGTTTAAACGCACGAAAAAAAAACCCTTACCACCCAACAGTACCTCCTTCATGACAACGACCCAGTCCGCCTGCTTCAGAAAGTGAACCTGATGCGTCACCAGTATGCGCGTTGCGTTCGGGTTGCGCCGCTTCAGGAAGCCCCCGTTGCCGATGCACAGCTCGAACAGGTGTTTGGCGACGTGCGCATCCACCGCACTGAGCGGGTCGTCCAGCAGATACACGTCCGCCTGCCGGTAGACGGCCCGGGCCAAGCTGCCAAAGGGAAAAAGGGACGTCTGTTTAATGCAACACTCTAAGCGGCTTTCCACTCTTTCCACGCTTACCAGATGCGTGCCTTCTGGCCACCGGACAGCGAAACGCCTCGCTCGCCAATCACGGTCATATCACCCGCCGGCAGATGGGCCAGATCCGGCTGCAGGGCGCAAACCTTCAGCACCTGCCGATAGCGGTACTGGTCGAGCTGTTCACCGAACAGAACGTTCTGCCGCAAACTGCCGGTAAACAGCCATGGTTCCTGACTGGCGTAAGCGATCGAGCAGCCGCGGGCCAGCTGCAAACGGCCACTCTCGACCGGTAGCTCCCGCAGCAGCACCTGCAGCACGGAGCTCTTGCCCGAACCGACCGGCCCGACGATGCCGATCAAGCTGCCCCGCCTAAACTGAACGCTCAGCTCGGACAGGGTCGCCGGCGGCACGACCTTCACCCGCTCGCTGTCCACCTCACCCGGCAGGGTCCAGCGGGCGGTCAGCGCACGCAGCTGGATGGCCACCCCGTCCGGCAGCGGCCCGTCCGTTGGTTCGTTCAGCAAACGGCGCGCCTCACTCACGGTGCCATTTTCCTTCTCCTTTCCAGTGGCTTGGTTCGCTTGTGCAGGCGCCTGCACCTCATCGTACTCGAGAAAGCGCTGCAGCCGCCGGGTCGCCACCAGCCCTTCCCCCAGCTCGGCAATGCCCCGGCCGAACAGGCCCGCCATCGTGTAGGACACGTTGGACAGGTAGCTGGCGGCGACGAACACCTTCGCCGCGGTAATGTCCTCGTCGAGCGCTATGAACGCCAGCATCACGCCCAGTATGGCGGCCCGGGTGGTGAACAGCTGGAAGGACATGTACAGTGCCCGCAGGTAGCCGCTCTTCAGCACCTCCCGCATCTCGTTGCGCCGTGCCTGGGAGATGAGCTTCGCGAACGGTCGCTCCCAGGCGTACAGCTTGATGACGGCGATGCCGGCAATGATTTCGTCCATCAGCCGGATGCGCTCGTCCGTCTTGAGTGCGGTGCGCAAACGGTACCGTGACGTCAGCGTGCCAGTGTATGCTGCAAAGCGGGAGGGAGCAGATGGTAAGGTAACTCAGCAATTATATTAACGTAAAAGCTTAATGTTTGAATGACGATTTTTCCTGTGAATCCGGGTTTTAAGGTAAAACTGCTCCCCTTCGCGCTCCCAACTCACACTGTATCGGCGTAATGATGACGATCGCCACCAGCCCGGCCACACCGGACCAACCGATCTCGTACCAGAGCAGCACGGAGGCGAGCAGCATCACCAGCGGGGACGTCCACATGAAGCAGACCAGGTAGGACGCGATATCGAACCGGTTCACATCGTTCGACATCAGGTTCACCATCTTCCCGGGCGAGGTGTCGCCGAGCGCGTTGCGCGCCAGCCGCAGCGACTTCCGGTACACCACGCTGCAGACAGCAATCTTCGCCTTCACCCCGGTCAGCACCGAGATGATGCCGTACTGGTTGTCGCACAGGACGATGATGGCCCGCACCGCCACCATGCAACAGGCGTAGTACAGTGCGTCCTCGCGCGTCACGTTCGATCCTTCGCTGGACGAAAGCAACCGAAAAAAGGAGCAAAATGAGCCGATGGCCGATGAGTGGTTGAGGCGGGCCTTAGCACTACTCACCGGAAGTAGAGCAGCATTCGGCCGAGAAAAATCGGCTGCAGCAGGCGCAGCACAACCTCGGCAAAGAACGCCAGCACGGACAGGGTGACCCATTCCTTCCACAGCGTCCGGAAGATGGCCCTTACTAGGGAGGGGCTGTGGGATGGCGTGTGGCGCTGCTGCTCGAGCTGCCGGTGCCACTGTCTGGGGGATAAAAAAGGGGGAAAAAGCTTTAAATTTCAACCCGCGAAACACACACACCCGATCCGCTGCGTTACCGTTCCAAACGATTGCCCAACCGATCGGCACGATCCTCCTCCAGCGGTGTGTACAGATCGCTGATATCAAACGTTTGATTGTAGCCCTTCCGGAACATGTCCACCGTCCACCAGAAGGTTAGCACTGAGAGGAAGTTTGCCTTCTGGCGAGGATTCGGGCTAAGCCGAACGCGCGTCGCTTCCATTTGCCTTGAGCGGTGGGCTTCCTGGACACTAATGTGATAAGCGGGCGCTCACTTAAGCTGCGGGGGAATACACTTCACTTTACGCCCTTCACTTCAGTCGGGCGAGGAATGGGCGGGAGGGGGGATGGCACTTTAATTAAAATAAATAAAAGCGTTAGTCGGTGGGCAAATACAACCACCGGCACACGGTGGTACCGCGTTTGTCGCACGCGCTAGGCCGTTGTGTTTGATTTATATAAAAAAAAATGGTCTTATCAATGTCGGCGGCGGATGTCCAGCCGGAACACGTTCCAGCAGGTTTGGGCAGCACTTGGCCGGCCGGTTCAACATGCTTTTGTTTGTCTTTCAGATCTTTAAGAGCAAGGGCGCCCAGAGTGGTCTCTCTTTCATTGCGTTCGCTCGGGGGAACGTTTGACACGATGCATTTGCTAACACAAGATTGTTGCGTTGCGATTGTTTCTAATTCGTTTGCATCAATCGTGGGGGGCGATAAAGAAAATAAAAAGGAAAGAGAAAGAACCCCGCAACTAGTAGCGCGTTTTTTGTGTTTTTGGCTGAACGCCACCACCAACAACACTGTCGCCCTTGCTAGTATCCCCCACTCTCACATATTCACAAACACACGCGCGCGTGCACACACATACAAACACACGCAGTGGTATGCAAGTTTGTTGTTTGGTTCTCTTTTTACTCCCCTCACACAGCAAGCCGAAAATCAGCTGTTTTACTTGACAACCCTTCCCCCCCCCCCCCACCTCACCTCCCGGTTCGTTGCCGGCTGTTTATGACGTACGGTGAAAGATGGGGGGACGGATGCAAAGATCCCCCACTGATAACACGGTACACGATGGGCGGTCCGCTGTGGTGAAGGATCGCGCGACGACTGCTGCTGCCGCTGTTTAATTCGCAATCGCTCGCAGTTATTATTCAATGGGGCGCTAAGGGTGAGAGTGTGTGCGCCCGAGAATATAGCGCAATTAGCGCTGAAACACTACCACCACCACCACCACCTTGTGTGTGCACGTGTGTTGAATGGTAACGTAGCAACGGTGAGGATGTGTGTGTGTGTGTGTGTGTGTATGTAGTAGGCACGTGCGAAGGAATTTGTTTGTAAAACGGTGGAATTATAGATTCGTTCGGTAATTAAATATTCTGTTGAGCTAATTGTTCAGTTTATTAGTGCAAATCGGTGCAAAACTATCGTTATTGAAACGGTAGGTATGAAATTTTAACCAACGAAACAGAGCTCGTTTACCTACTGTTCGACATCTCTTTTGCAGTGGCGCAACTGGACAGGGCTGCACAACACACAGACGGTGGTGACACGATTGCGCGATGGAATTTGTATGTAACAAATATTTTTTAACAGTAGCTTTTTTACCAATATTGACTACAATTTAACTAACAAGTCTCTTCAGCATCATACATTTGTGAACCAAAAACCAAAGAGAATGGAATGTAGGTGAGCTTGTAAAGAGGTTTTGGTCGCTATCAAGGTTGTCAAATTTGACACTATATAACTGGGATTGTTTACTTTTACTTACACCGTAGCATCAGCGGAGGAAGATTTTTCACTTATAATTGTAATAAGGGCCGGTCTGGTGGTACAGTCATCAACTCGTACGACTTAACAACATGCCCGTCATAGGTTCAAGCCCCGAATGGACCGTGCCTCCATACGTAGGACTAACTATCCTGCTGTGGTAAAAATAAATTACTGAAAGCCAAGCTCACTTCACTAGTGGCTACAGGCAGGCCTTGACCGACAGCGGTTGTTGTGCCAAAGAAGAAGAAGAAGAAGAATTGTAATTACATCTTGTAATTGTATAAATAGAGCACACGAATCTCTCTCTCTCTCTCTCTCTCTCTCTCTCTCTCTCTCTCTCTCTCTCTCTCTCTCTCTCTCTCTCTAGCACAACTATATCGCACAACCCAAGTGCCACAACTCCACTAAACGACTACTCAACGGGTTCTAAACGGCTCATGCTCTCAACCAAAAAGGTATCTAAACAGACTTCGTTTAGCAGACGGTAAACGGCTGTGGCATTCTAAAAATAGCAAAAAAAAAACTGGTGGCGCCATCTATTGGTGAGATGAAAGCGCCACACAGTGGAGCTTTCTTCGCTTTCAGAGCTTTCTCCTTCTCTCTGTACGGTTGTATGGTTTCATATTGAAGTTATGTATCGCTACAACTAGAACGGCTATACGATTGTTTAAATACTGTACTCCAATATGAACCATCAGAACTAAAGCGAGTGAAATTTAAGTAATGGCCTATGGTGTTTTGAATCTCGCATATATGACCACACTATCAGCTTTACAGATTTTTGCTCGGAAAGTTAGAAGGCTATATAGGCCATGATTAGATGGTACTTGTCGAAACACATTGCAAGAAAAGGACAGGATACAGGGATTATCAATCCAATCGAGCATCGTCAAAGCGTTATCAGTCACCGTAAATACTTTTTCGGGCCACATAAACCCTCAATTGGGCACTGTCACTTCTATTCGGGCCTTGTGAAGTTTGAATCGAGCATAGTGCAGAATGAATGCGACCTACTCTTGAAAGAGTCAAATCGGTAGCTTCGGTGTGTTGGATCCATTAATTTGTTTTAAAATACGTAGTTTGCATGTTGTTTAACTTAGTTTGTATATTTTTTTAGAATGTCAACCTAAGTTAATCACCAAAACTGTTACATTATTTAAAAAATATATAACCAAATTTTTGTTTACTAAATTTACATATATTTGTGTTTTGCCAGAATTTTGAGCTCAGATGAAATCACCCCTTCATAGAAGTAGTGTAGTGTAGTAGAAAATGTAAAAAAAAAACTATCCAGATGACTCATTCACAACCCGTTTTTTATTTTTCTAAATTTTTCACTCACTTTGGAGAAAAATAAATTTTTCCCTATTTTTTCCATCGTAACCGGGTTGTACACCCCTGTGCCGGCTGTCTCGTGCCAAACTCTCAACGGGACAACGACGGCACAGCCGCGAGCGTCGAATCTTTCCCAATTCATTCATTCGTGTTTCTCCCAAGACGCGGAGCGGTCGCATCCGGCTGGGTCTCCTCTCGTTTTTCTCGCGCTCGCTCCCGCACACGGTACAGTGGCTAACGGTACTTGAGGGTAGCGCGCGCGAAACACCGCACATACACGCACCGCTGCGACGTGATTTGCTTTGTGTGGTATGTTGTGGTGTGCTGTGGTGTTGTGGTGTTGTGGAACGTTTTATTCTATTTTGCACTGATATTTCGCGACATGAAGCAATGAGTACGCGGTGGGTTGAATTATCTTCGACCGGCTTCCCACCCGGTACATCGCATCCGCGCAACCACGGCTCGCTTTACCGTGCCGTGTGCGAAACTACGTGTGGCTGTGTGCGTGCGTGCGTGCGTGTGTGTGTTATGCGCACGCAATTTTTTGTTTGACACTGTCAAGACGAATTATACAACTCCATCCGCGTGCGGCGAGCGGTTCTTGGCGGGGACGCGTTGAAGAACCTTTGCACGCCACAGGTGTTTGCGTTGCTGCAGATCACGTCCTGCCAAAGTGCACCAGCTGCACTTTTGGCATCTGCTGCAACCATGTGCTTGTGCGTGCGTGTGTGTGTCGGTAATCGTAGTAGTAGTAGTGGTGGGCAGCAATTACATCAGCATTACCAACCAGCAGCGACGGTGCGGTGCGAGAGAGCTGGCCGGACTATTTTGACAGATAGCATTTGTTTGTTTACATTCGCATTCGCACTGGCCGGCTGTGATTATGTGACGGCGAAAAGGAAGAAATGTGCAAAAGATTACACTTTTTAATTTGTGTCCCACGGTCTGTCTGTGTGTGTGTGCTAATTTTTTATTGTTTGCATTGTTATTAACTGGCGTGATGGGTGACGACAAAGGGTGACTTTCAGTTTGCGGCCGCCGATGGTTCTACTATTTTTAACCCACCCGATTTCACCAGTTGAATCAGGGATAAAGAGAGAGAGAGGGCGACAGAAGTCAGTATCGTTTGTAGAGAGTTAGATGTGTGTGTATGTGTCAGTTACAGAATCCGTTTTCATCATTTTTTTATTATTATTTTGGTTTCAGAAGGCAAAAACAACGAAACACACATCCCTTCATGCTTCCGATGCTTGAGCAAGAGATACCACGGAAGGGGCGCTGGTACGGAATGATAGTTTTCCCATGCCCTTCACCGGATTTTGCTTATCGGACCTTGTAAAATGCTGGCGATTGGGTTTGCCGGGAAGACGTTGTTCCGGCTGAACACCATGCTCTTTTTTTTGCTAGCCCACATGAACACTTATCAGCGTCTGTGAGCACTCTGGTTCCATCTCTGTCCCGGTCCCGGCAAGAGACAAGTGATGCTGTATTATTTGATCATTTGCTTATCGCGTCACGATGGTATTAAATTTCCCGACACGTTTTGTTTTTTGTTGCTTTGCTCGTACTAATGTGCTGCGAGGGAAAAAATAGACACTCACACATAATAATCATCCCCTTTTCGGTCAGCATGCAGTAGAAACGTAGGCGCGGGAGCCTTCTAACGAGATAAGCAGGTACGGTGGTACGGTGGAGCCTGATGAACTGTAACGTGCAGTAGTTACACGGGAAGGGGAGGATAAATTACAACCTACCGATGCATACAAACCCCTGCACACGCAACACGTTTGTGCAACGTCATGTTTTGGCCGGAGCGCAGGAAGAATGGGTCTCGGGAAGTGATCAAATATTTGCGTCATGTGTACCGTGTTGAGCCTGCTTGTTGACACAGTGATAGGGGCCCGATAGTGATAGCCCGGTCACAGAGGAAAGTCACAGTGTGCCGCTCCAGCAGTGTGTGTCCACCAGCAGTAGGCGAGAGAGAGCTATCTGTGGAAAGAGTAATTACATCAAATGGATGTATTTGATTCATTGGCAGTGTCGCTTTTTCTTTTTATTTGAAATGTTCTGTGTACTTTTACATCTTATCAGCGCGGGGAAACCTTTGACGCGAGCAAAACACCGGAACCGTTGAAGGACAGTTTTGGGACGCTCTTTACAGTACTGTGTGTGTGTGTGTGTGTGTGTGTGTGTGTGTTTTTTTTTTGCAACAAAAACACTTCCCACCTTTATTTTTGCACTGTTTCACTGTACAAGATTGAATATTCAAGTGCAAACAATGTAATTGCCATTCATACGCGTGCCGAGGGTGCTTATCTCGCAATATGCAACGCAATGTCCTTCGGCCGTGGATAAGCTCACGCTCACGTGGAGAGCGCAGTGAGGCGACCAGTACGGCGTACAATCAAGCGACGGGCAGCAAAGTAGGCAGAGCGAAAATGACACAGCACGGAGATTTAAACAGACGGTTAAAAGATGACGTTTGATAATGATCCAGCAGTTTGCCCCGCGGGCCGACCGTATGCAGCGCCGGGTGACGTGGTTTTTAATGGCCCTTTCCTCATATGCAAAGACAACCGGAGGTTTTTACACGCCTCTACACCAAACCGGAAAAGGAATGTACTGGCTTCTTGCAAAACCTCCGCCATCAATATCTTAAACGGAACATACACACTTAAACAGCATTGTTTACGAGGCAGCTAAGAAGCACCTCCGATAAGGCAGACGGGGGCTCCCAGACGACGCAAGACGAGGCGCGTACGACGTTGGTGTTTTAGTTTGAAATGATTTAAACATCACACGCCACGCTACCACCTGGCTCAATTGCATTCCGGTATTGGGAGCGTTCGGTGAGGCTGCTGCCCTTGAGATAGTGCCACCGGCCTGTCACCCGATATGGATGGTATCAGCATTTTCCCGCGATAATGTTGCTATCAACTCTGTTGATGGGGCGCCCCGTGTCGTGTGACTTATTTTTAGGATCCCCAGTGATAGGGCTTTATATTTAATACACATTTTGATTTTTACGATTGCAGCCCCAAAACACGGCGCTCTCCAAGCAGCAAGGCGCCGCCCGGGTATCAGTGCCGCAGTGATCATTGCTGGGTGTAGTATTTTATTGCCATCGTTGTGTGTCTCTGTGTGTCTCGTACGTGTGTGCGTGTGTGTGCTTAATTTTAGTGTGACTGCTCTTACCGGTTAATGTGTGTGCCAAACGATCGTAGTCAGTGTGCCGTGCCCGACCGTGCTATGAAGCTGTTTGGAAAACGTTCAATTACGCGGAAAAATTCTTAACGTTTGTGCAAACCAACAAAAAAGAGAAGAAGAAGAAGAAGAAGAAAATAGTACAAGTGAAAGTGTGAAAAGCCCGCCAATACCAGGATGGAAGCGATCACAAGAAAGCTGCCCCCGAACCCGCGACAAAATGCTAGCATCCTGTCCGCGCTGACCTTCTGGTGGACGATCGATCTGTTCCGGAAAGGGTACAGCAAGGTGCTGGAGCTGCAGGATCTGTTTCGCCCGCTAGATGTCGATCGGTCCGACGTGCTCGGCGATCGGTTGGAAAAGTGAGTACTCTGGTGTTCGTATTTATTTCGTTTTCCCCCAGGATGATCTAATGTGTCAGGGTTCATTTTGGGTTTATAGTTGTAGAATTGATCACATTTAAAGAATGATCGTAGCTCATGATCATCTAAGGTTCGTCCTAAAATCATGAAAATAGGAGACAAAAACTAAAAACTAAATGGCATCATGAAAACCACTCATTCAGCTAGATATTACTTAGATCATATTGGCTTCAGTTCAATTCAAATTCAGCTGTAGTGAGTCTATCCAGATTGATCCATCAGAATACATCCAATCATCAGTATTTTAGCCTGCTGAACTGTTGTTAGACATACCTTGCCATAGCTCTTGGTCTGTGCAAACTTCTGAGTGCAAAAATAATAATCAAACTCTCAAACTGTCCATGGCACAATGTCCATACAATCGCCCTGCTCGATCTTCCGCCGTAATTCCAGTGTAGAGGAGTGTAGAGGATCATACCAACACACATCGCCAATGGGTGATCATGATGTGGACGAGCGGCGAGAGGTCGGCGCTACCGACGCATTAACGTTAACCAACGTGAGTCAGCAGGTTCCATTACGATTGCAGGCACGTGAAGATCGCTAGATGATGGGATGAGAATGCTGATTATACATCACACAGAGACGCGAGCCCTTGAACATCCAATCATCAGAATGGTGATGGTTTGTGGCGATCGTATTCTAACCAACCAACGCTCATTCTCGCCATGTGCGTTTTGTGGAAGTTGGCAGTATTGGTCGCGTTGGTTGAATAGAGTTGTTTTATTGGTTTTTTCTTCTAAATTTGGTACTCATGTGAGCGCCCGGTCAGTTAACAGCGCTCTTTGTCGTTGGAAATGAGTTTGGATCTCGTTAAGAATCGATTTGATCACTCAGCTCCATTGTTTAGTATGCCTAATGTAATGTAATTATAGTTAAGCACCTGACGGCAAATGCTCCATTTTCAACCCGTTTTGCATAGCTTATAGCACCAAGCGACATCTGCCCACAACGTTATCTTGTTTGGAAGATCATTAAATTGCATCAGTACAATGCTGAAGAGAGCCCGCCTGCCCACCATTCTGGATTGTTGTTGACGCGCGACCGTCATATTTAAACGGGGAACTTCAGCTCTTACGCCACTGCTCTTTCCCCTTATTCTTCCGAACCCAGGACCCAGGTCGGCCCATTTGCTACACTTTTCGTTTTGTCGAGCGCCATGGTATAGCATGATGATACAAATTGAACTTTATTAGAAGTAATTGACCGGCGTCACGCGTACCACTTTATTGGTTTCGATGGACGCGTAAATGTGGAGAGTGGAGAGTAGAGCGCTGAGGCCCCAAGGTGTCCAAGGGGTTTGTCTGCGAAATTGATATGCGTTCCCTGGTCGTCACTCGTTTGTTTAGGTCGTTGCGTATTGGTGGCGTATAGCGCGTGGCCACACGCTTGCAAAAGCAAGGGGTATCGATTAATAAGCGAGGCAGCCGTTTTTATACCAATGTATGTGTGCTGATCACACTAATGGAATTTGGGGAGACTTCTACATGAATGACAGAAAGAGTACATAGAGTGTAGATCATTTGGTAGAACATGTGAATATGTGTTTTGGTGTTCATTTCCTCTCATCCCGGGTTGTTGGAAGATCTGATCGATCCAGTAGTACAGCGTGCAATATGTGACGTCATGACAGGCTTTAATTCTAAGCATTCGAAAACAGATGTTTGATTACTTCCAAGAAATTATTCCTTTTGTGCTATTAATGGGATCTCTGTTCTTGTTTGAGAGAACAATTAGAAGGATGTTTGAGCGTCGTGACTTGCTCATTTAGCAACATTTGATTTGATTCAATCTCCTATGGGCCTAGGTCAGGGCCTAGTAATTGTAGCGTATCATCCACTACGACCTATTCCAACCAAAAAGAGGCTCCACATTGGTGATACTGATTGATTGAATTTATTTCGTCTGCTCACACAAGAACCAAGACTTCTGTGCATGTTTCCTCGGTTCTTGTTTGCGTTCCACTCTCACACAACTGATCAATCCAAATGTTCAAAACAAAATCTGGCCCAGAGCAACAAATCACACCTCTCTTCCCCGGGCGCACGTTAACTAACGAACCTTAAATTTAATTGCGTTACCACCCTACCCCGTTCTCATTCACCTACTCGCACCTTCCCCAATGTTGGCTCAGGTTAAACAAATAATTTAAACTTCTAGTTACTGCTGCTTCCCGCCAGTGTCTAACCACTGGCGCACAAGTGTGTGTGTGCGTGTGGGAGACCCAAACCCGAACCCGTCCAGGGCTGGGATGGTTTGTTTGGCGCTTCAATATTGACTATTTGTGCGGTGCCTCTCCGCCTTGATAAAGCCTCCGCCGCAAGATGCTGCTGCTGCGGTTTCTGCGGTTTCTTCTTACACACGATCGTGCACCCAACTGAATATGGAACGGGGAGGGGATGTACGCGCGTGTGTGTGTGTGTGTGTTTGGTGTGAGTAGCGTACTCGATGCCATGTTGCTGGTGGTGGAGTTTGAAAACTGCCGCATCATTGTTGCGTTGCCCTTCCTCGGGGGCACTGGCCTAGCCCACTACCCATTTGATGCTGGCACAGTGGTGGTGATCGGTCTTCTTTTTCTTTTTGTTCTCCGTGGGATCGCTCGGCTGTCCCGGCTGGAATCACGACCTGGAAACGATGTCATAATTTGCGTGTCACTTCATGCCTGCTCGTCATCGTGTTACGCATCGGTGTGCGATAAGGTGTACACACCCGCACGTCACTGTTATTGCACAATAATGGTACAACTATTTCACAATGCTTGACATGCAACGTTGTGTGGCATGTATTGTTCGGACTCTATTGTTTGTGCAAATTCTAGATAGGTAGATTATGGTTTAACCCAATAGTTCGGCAAAGTCTGGCCCACGTGATCGTTTTACTGGGATATTCTTAGAACAAGAGTGGAAACATGGTAAGAACATAATTGTGCATTGTGCTTACAGGGCTTTACAAGTCACTTTAGAATGTGCACATCATTATTCACCGCCTCCGAGATGTTTTTCAACAGCTGTCAAATGGTTTATTTGCTTCAAAATGAAATTTCAGTGGTAACACATGATTTTCAACACATCACAAAGAACTGTCAAACTCAATCCAGCTTGAGACGTGTTGAAAATCATACTGAACAAATTAAAAATTATGACAGTTAAGTGACAGTTCACAGTTTGTACATAATTTTGACAACAGGCTTTAGAAGAAGAAGAACAAGAAGAAGAAGAAGAATGGCTTTTAAGTTTTTTTTTGTTTTCGTGAAGATTATCCTAGGATTGATTTCAGGATTTTTTGTTTCAAATTACTGTGAATTTATGTTTCTGGTTGAAATAATCCATGAGAAATTACCTCCGACGACTCCGAAGACTCCGACGACTCCGACGACTCCAGACGTCTCCGGACGACTCCGGACGACTCCGACTCGGAACGACTCCGAACGACTCCGAACGACACCGGAAGACTCCGGATGACTATGGACGACTCCGGAAGGCTCCGGACGACTCCGGGCGACTCTGACTCCAGGCGGATCTAGTTGTTTTATTTTCCCGGAGTCGGAATCGGACTAACAATAGATGGAGTCGGATCGGAGTCGTGGGTGCGCTCCAGAGAGCATATCACTAGACTGAACAACATGCCCGCTATGGGATCAAACCCCGAATGGACCGTGCCCCCATACGTAGGACTTACTATCCTCCCGGTCTGGTTGATTGCTTGCAAAAAGCCATAGAAAATGTTTTGTATTTGTGTCCATAGGCTAAATGATAAAAGCTTCACAAAACCAACTATAACATTGTATGCAAATGACAGAGTAACGGATTGGCAATTAAAGAAACATTCAATAAAAAGGCTAACAAAAATTGAAATCAGATTCGCTTGAATTCGCTGTAGCCAGAAAATAGTAAAAATTGTGCCTGAAAACTTTCCCCGAAGGTTAATAAATTTCTTGAATTCTGCCCATTGGTTGAAAAGTTTGCCGACCCCTGGTTTAAGCAATCGAGCATCATCTTTACTCTTTCCGATTCCCTGATCAAAATGAAACCGACAGCCGTCAATTATTTACGGTTGACCGGGTTTGGTGAAACCGCTCATTACAATGACCCTTCTTCCTGTTACTTCGAACACGTTGGTTATGCATCGTTGGTCGCTTTAAACGATGTTATTGTGTGAAGATGAAATGCCGCAATGAAAAGCTCAATTAATGTGGTCGCCATCGCTTGCGTGAACAACGTCCACTGCAAAGAGTTTCCATAGAAATAGCTGAGAAAGAAATTCTACACGCTAAAGCTTAGTAGCAGTGTTCTGTCGAGCTGATTGCATACCTTACCCATCATCTTTCAAATGTCGCCTAAATGTCTGCAATTTTTTACTTTTTCCTTTGTAGAAAATGGTTCGAACAGCAGGCCGGCCCTGGCCGACCGTCGCTGGTGAAAGCGATTTTCAAGACGTTCTGGCGCGAGTACGGTGTGCTAGGGTTCATCACCATTATCAACGACATCGTGATCCGGCTGGCACAGCCCATCTTTCTCGGCTGGCTGCTGATGTACTTCCGGTGAGTGTGCATGTTCTCTCTTCCTCCCCTGAAAGGAAACCATGTTATTGATTCCCCTTTTTTCCCCCCGCGATTGCAGGAAGGACACGGAGGTAACGCGCGAAAGCGCATTCCTGTACGCCGGTGCGATCGTGCTGCTGAACGCGCTGAGCGTGATCACGATCAATCAGTACGTGCTGGGCAGCTTCCAGAACGGTATGAAGGTGCGGATTGCGGTGTGCAGCGTGATCTACCGCAAAGCGCTTCGGCTGTCCCGCACGGCCCTGGGCGATACGGCGCCGGGGAAGGTGGTGAACCTGCTGTCGAACGACGTGAACCGGTTCGACATCGTGTCCGTCTTTCTGCACTCGATGTGGTCGGCACCGCTGCTCGCCATCATCATCGGGGTGCTGCTGTACCTCGAGATCGGCGTCGCCGGGCTGATCGGCATGATCGTGATCTTCATCGTGACGCCGATCCAATCGTACACGGGCAAGCTGACGAGCCGGTTCCGGCTGCAGACGGCGCTCCGGACGGACGAGCGCATCCGGCTGATGGACGAAATCATCTCCGGCATCCAGGTGATCAAGATGTACGCCTGGGAGCGACCGTTCGCGAAGCTGATCCGGCACGCGCGCCAGATGGAGCTGAAGATCGTGCGCAAAAGTGCGTACGTGCGCGGCCTGTACATGACGTTTCTGCTGTTCACCACCCGGACCGCGCTGTTCTGCACGATGATGGCGATGGCGCTGCTCGGGGACGAGCTGACGGCGGCCCGCGTCTTCGTGGTCGCGACGTACTTCCACATCCTGGCGAACACGATGTCGGCGATGTTCGTGCGCGGCATTGCGGAGATTGCGGAGGCGATGGTGGCGATGCGCCGGCTGGAGCGCTTCCTCGAGTTTGAGGAGCGCGAAACGGAGGCGCTGCCGGACGGCAAGTCCCGCCTGCTGGCCGAGTTCGGGCTGAACGGCGACGCGACCGAGAAGCAGCGGCTGATCGAATCGGAAACGCAGCTCCCGCCCACGATTGCCGTCTCGCTGAAGGGTGTTACCGCGCGGTGGGGTGCCGTCCGCCGGCAGGAAGACTTTCCGCGCAAGGCGGGTGCCAAGCAAGCGAACGGCAAGCTACAGCAGGACGGGCAGGGAGCGCCGGACGAACTGCCACCGGTAACGCTGTCCAACCTGAACATTGACTTCCGCAAGGGACTGCTGATCGGTGTGATCGGGCCGGTCGGTTCGGGCAAATCGTCCCTGCTGCAGGCGATCCTGCGCGAGCTGCCGCTGGAGTCGGGCAGCGTGGTAGCGCAGGGCCGGTTCGCGTACGTCAGCCAGGAGCCGTGGGTGTTTTCCGGCACGGTGCGGCAGAACATTCTGTTCGGGCAGCCGATGGAGAAGGAGCGCTACGAGGCGGTCGTGCGGGCCTGTGCGCTGGTGACGGACTTTGAGCAGCTGCCCGACGGCGACCGGACGATGATTGGCGAGCGGGGGGCGGCCCTGTCCGGTGGGCAAAAGGCGCGCATCAGCTTGGCCCGGGCGGTGTACCGGCGGGCGGACGTGTACCTGCTGGACGATCCGCTCAGCGCGGTGGACGCGCACGTCGGGCGCCATCTGTTCGATCTGTGTCTGGGGCCGCAGGGACGGCTCGGGACGCTGCGGGCGACGCGCATCCTCGTCACGCACCAGGTGCACTTCCTCAAGGAGGCGGACTGGGTGGTGGTGCTGAACGAGGGCCGGGTGCAGGCGCAGGGCACGCCGCACGATCTGGTGCAGAGTGGGATCGACTTTGTGGAGCTGGTCGAACGGAAGGAGGTTGAGGGCAGCGAGCTGGAGGGTGGTGGTGGTGGTGATGGGGATGGTTCGGTTGGAGGGGGCGATCGGCGAAGCCGGCGGGATTCGCGTGCTTCCGCCCGTTCGGGTGGTTCGTCCGTGCATGCCGATGTAAGCGATGAGGAGGAGCGTGACCTGGCGGCCGACGCACCGGTCCAGAGCAACATGGAGGGGACGTCCCGGGGGAAGGTGCAGGGTTCGCTGCTGCTGAGCTATCTGGGCAGCGGGGCAAACGGGCTGATAATGTGCGGACTGTTGGCACTGTTTCTAGCGACGCAGCTCGCGGCGAGTGGGGCCGACTATTGGGTTGCCTTCTGGTAAGTGGTCAGAAACGACGAGAAACGGCGCTCACTATTTACTAACGGACATTTCATCGGCACAGGACTTCACAGGAAGAGCAGCGACTGTTCCGAGCGGCACACAACTTGTCCGCCGGCCCGGAAGCGGCCACCGACGAGCTGCCGCCACTGCTCAGCACGGAAACCTGCATGGCCATCCATGGTGCGCTGGTGGGCAGCATCTTTCTCATTGCCATCACCAGGTGAGGGGAACTGTTTGGACGAATATGACGAGGGGAAC
Organism: Anopheles coluzzii; assembly: GCF_943734685.1. Lineage (NCBI taxonomy): Eukaryota > Metazoa > Arthropoda > Insecta > Diptera > Culicidae > Anopheles > Anopheles coluzzii. The sequence continues at coordinate 9,882,548 of NC_064670.1, read as the reverse complement.
CCAAAGCAATGCTACATCGCCGCTCTTGCCACCCCTTTTCTTTCAGATCGATCAGCTTCTATCAGACCTCCGTGCGGGCGTCGCAAAACCTGCACGATGCCATGTTTGCCGGCTGCGTGTCCACCACGATGCGCTTCTACGACACGAACCCGTCCGGTCGCATCCTGAACCGCTTCTCCAAGGACATGGGCTCGGTGGACGAGCTGCTGCCGAAAGCGATGCTCGACGCGTCGCAAATCATTCTCAGCCTGTGCGGTACGCTGGTCGTGACGGTGCTCGTCAACCCACTGTTTCTCGTACCGCTAGCCCTGCTCGGCGTCGTGTTCTGGTTCGTGCGCCGGATCTATCTGAAAACGTCGAAAAACATCAAGCGGCTGGAGGGCATTACGCGCTCGCCCGTCTTCTCGCACCTGTCGGCGTCGCTGGCCGGGCTGCCGACGATACGGGCGTTCGGTGCGCAGGGCGAGCTGATCCGCGAGTTCGACGCCCATCAGGACATACACACGGCCTCGTTCTACATGTTCATCACCGCCAGCACGGCGTTCGGCTTTGCGCTCGATCTGCTCTGTCTGATCTTTGTGTTTATCGTGGTGTTTAGCTTCCTGCTGGTCGAGCAGGACACGTTCGGCGATCGGGTGGGGCTGGCGATCACGCAAGCGATGGCCCTGACCGGCATGATGCAGTGGGGCATCCGGCAGAGTGCCGAGGTCGCTAACTTTATGATGTCGGTCGAGCGGCTGCTGGAGTACCGGGATCTAGCACCCGAGCGGCAGCCGGAGCGTCCGCGCGCACTGAACGCGGGCTGGCCCGCGGAGGGTCGGATCGAGTTCCGCAGCGTCACGTACCGGTACTTCGAGGGAGCGCAGGCCGTACTGCGCGATCTGTCGTTTGAGATACGGCCGCGCGAAAAGGTCGGCATCGTGGGGCGCACCGGGGCGGGTAAATCGTCCCTGATTGGGGCGCTGTTCCGGCTGGCACAGGTCGAGGGCGAGATACGGCTGGACGGGATCGATACGGCGGACATCACGCTCGAGCAGCTCCGCTCGAAGGTGTCGATCATACCGCAGGATCCGGTCCTGTTTTCGGGCACGCTGCGCCGCAATCTCGACCCGTTCGAGGACTACCCGGACGCGGAGCTGTGGGGTGCGCTGGAGCAGGTGGAGCTGAAGGAGCTGGCCAACACGCCGGCCGGGCTGCAGATGGCGGTGGCGGCCGGTGGTTCCAACTTTAGCGTCGGCCAGCGGCAGCTGATCTGTCTCGCGCGTGCCATTCTGCGCAACAACCGCATCCTGGTGCTGGACGAAGCGACCGCCAATGTTGATCCAAAGTAAGTGTGTGTGTGTGTGAAAGGGGTGTACAACAGAATATTAAAACCGTGTATTTCGTTTATCGTTGCAGCACGGATCGGTTAATACAGGAAACGATACGGCACAAGTTTGCCGACTGTACCGTGCTGACGATCGCCCACCGGCTCAACACGATCATGGACTCGGACCGGGTGCTAGTGATGGATGCGGGCCAGGCCGTCGAGCTCGGTACGCCGCACGAGCTGCTGCAGCTGCCGATCAGCATCTTCCGCGACATGGTGCTCGCGACCGGGCCGGCCGAATCGGAACGGCTGCAGCAGATCGCACTGCACAAGCACGAACAGCAACAGCTGGCTGCGTCTGACTAATTCTGTGCATTCTGTGTGTATAGGAATAGGAGTTAAAAAGTGTCCTTATTAGTGGGTGAAGCGCGTGCGTGTGCTACGTGAATCTCTCGTGCGTACGATGCGTGTACGCGGGCGGACGTTTGAGCGCGTAAGGATACACCAACTGCCGACTGCTGTCACTACCACCACCCTTCGTTACAACCAGTGCGTGTGTGTGCGTGTGTCCAGTGTGTGATAGGTGTCGTTTAGCGTACCGGAAATGTCGAAAATGGCGAGTACAATTATCGAATGTAGTGGCGCAGGAAGGAAGGACGCGTGCCAAAAGGCGGCTACATTTGCTTCCGGTTGTTTTTTTAACCAAGCCCCGTACAATGTTACCCATATTATTAGGTAGACGAAAGTGTAGGATACAAAAGCCGAACAAACGTAGTTATATGCCTTACGAGTTATGTACTAGATATGCATACCGTTGTTTTAATTGTATAACTCTACCGTAGCGTGGTAATAGGAACGATAAAACAGTTGAAAAATGTTACAATTTTGTGTGTTTTATTGCATTGTTCTGTAACTGAAAGAAAATCCGGTGCTAAATGACGCGGTTCCTTGCAGCCAATTCCCGCATGCAATCGACGGCACACAGGAGCCTAACGGCCCATTTGAATTTGCTGCATGTGCGCCGGCAGCGCTCGCTTCTTCTACTGTCAGCGTACAGTAAAAACGCGCCTAACAGCGACCAGGAGCGCATACGCACCAGTGCAGCGGCGGAAGGTAGCAGCTGTGATCGAGCGAACCGGTTTGCTGTGTGCCCTTCTACGCCTGTGCGCCGTCGCGTGATGGTTGTGTTCGTGTGCTCCCCTTTCGAATGGGGCTGCAGGGTTAGAGCGCTCCATTTGGATTGTGTGTGCTAACTGAAATGTTATTTTCATAGTATATTTTCATGTTTTATGGACATTTATGACAGTGTAATTCTCACGTTACCAGTGCGATATAAACCAAATACATTTATAACGCAATGATTTCATTTTAATTACTCAAATTTAGTTATCATGCAACCGAAAGGGTAGCTAATTGACGATATGAAACACGCTCTACGAGCCCTGCTCACACAGCAAAAACAGTGCGCGGCAACGAGCGCGTATTGGGCGAATGCTCCGCCTGCTCTGCTCTCCTGTTACTATGACGCGAAAGAGCCACAAACGTGACGCTGCCGTATCGTGTCGCATCGCGGAACATGCGCGCGGTGTCATCATTTCTGCTCGCTTGCCGGGTCGCACACACGCTGTTGGCGAACGTGTGAGGGCGCTAATGTCGCTTGCTCGCTCGCTTGCTTGCACAGCGCGTGGAGCGGTTAGGCGGCGATCAATGAGTGTGGGTGTGGGAAGACGAAAAAAACTAATTTCATTTAGTGTGCGGTGTTTTTCGGAAATAATTTAATGTAATTATTCAATGAAGATTTGTTACTCCAGTTTAATAAAGCAGAATTTAAATTTCTTCTATTTTCTTTAGACTTATTTTGAACTCGACTGTGTTTGTATTAAATTATATTCGCGAAAAGATTTGATAAATCGCAAAGATTCATTCTATTTTCAATTGCAATATAATGGGAAAATGTGTCTTTAGACATACTCAACAAACATCTTAACAAAATAAAACATTTTTATAAATCACTGGAAGCGGTCGTATTACTTATGCAGATATTAATTAAACCCGCTCGTATCGAATATAATCTAATTTATATTATCGCTCGTCAATTGTTCATCTAAACGATTATTTATGATTGTTTACATTATTTTTTGAAATCCCTACCAATTGATATGCCCAAGCCACTGCCTCAGCTGCCAATGACTACAGTGCGGGTTGGGCAGCGAAACGTTACCATGGGGAAACACGCATCCGCCTGCTGTAACTGCTGCCCGCCTGGTAAGAAAACGCGACGGTTGTACAAAGTGTTGGAAATTTGCGAAACTCGACGCCGAAAACCGGTCCGAATAAACGGCGTGGCGCGGGCTTTTTAAAATTATAGCGCGACTCCGCCCGTCCGCCCGTCGGCCACATTGGAAGCGCCCGCGGGGGCCGGGGTCGCTTGTCGAACGGAAATCGAAATAGCTCGCTTTTGGAACGAATGTACCGCAACAGTAGCGGGGCAGCATGGGCCGGTGGAGGTAGCAGCTTGGATGGTGCTGCGCTTAGCCGTTGACGACTGCGCAAACGTCCAGCGCAGGCACCTGCTGCGCGTCATCCGCTGCTGGTAGTGGTGAAGCAAAAGATGAACGAAATGCGCACGGTTGCGGTGGCGGCCATCGTGAAAATTGCTTCTTCCCCGTGGTGCTGCGTGTTGTGATGGTGTTCCGCGATTGTGTCGGTCAGTGGATGTCAAGTCACACGGGAATGGAAGTGCGCACTGAAAATAGGATATGTTGAGGAGTTGTTGAAATTAAAAAAAATATTAACATTGTTTTAGGCTTTTATTAACTCAAAGCACGCAACGATAGTCACGAACGGGCACATACCTAGGGAAAGTACTCTACGTACTAGGACTTCTGGGCAAGAATAGCAACAATGATTTTACAATTTGAATATCCTATACGACGACCATACCAGCAGATGCAGTTGCCGACCACTGTACCAGTTGAGCAGCACATTGCGCCTAGTAGGTATACCGCTGCGCTGTGCTGCTCTCCTGGTACGACGCGTAATCTAGATTGCGCTTGCTCGTTTGCGTCCCGACACGCCAGGGCACGCGAAGCGTAGTCGCTAGTGTAATTTTATCTAGCGCCATGCAGCTGGCGCCATCTAGCGCCATGTAGCGGAAGTTAGTGTCAAGGGTAATTTATGGGGTAATTTGAAGCACGGTCTTCGTTTGCGTTCCCTAGCCGCAAAATGGAAGATTTCGGACGTCGTGTGGACGTCGTGTGGACGTCCACCCGACGTCCACACGACGTCCGGTTTAAGAGGTTACTCGACCAAGCGAACTTTTTTAGACGGGTTTTATGGCAAAAATTGTGGCGGATTTCCCAGGGTTGTTGTATCGAATAGCAGCCACAAAAAAATAAATTTTATGGATGGCAAGAAAAAAAATCTTGCCCTCCCCCTTACTCCTTCCTGGTCGGTAGTTGCGATCACACCAGCTGTTCATATGATAGTGGTGGGAGTGATATCGCTTATCTGCTGTCTTCTTTATCCGTTCTACCAGATCATACGCGTTTTCATTGACGTCCTTCCCCACCTCCTTCACTCTCCCAGCAGTTATTGGCGAATGCTTGACCTTGTGTGAGCGTGCTTGACTTGGGGTGATTGTTTTTTTCCTTCCCGTTTTTTTTGGCCGCTGATGTATTGCGCGTTGGCTAGAGCGCCGTCGTTCGAATCTGGATTTGATCAACGCGCAAGTTGTCGTGTGGATGGAATCGATTTACCGTTCGAGCTATTTTCCAGATCGATTGAATGCATGCTTCGTTCTGGTTTTATGTTATTTGTTAGTGCAGTTAGTTGCACTTGTGCAAAAAAAAAAAATTCAAACAAAAGATCATTCAATGCACTAGTCCGCTCATGTTAAACCAACCAATGCTTAGGTACAGTCAACGGAAGGTCAAATATTAAAATGAGGGATAACATTGAACACATATTGTCTTTCCATTATATTTTTCTTTAATAATGTACAACCCTTCAATCTTCTTCCACCTCTCCCTCCCTCCCTCCCTCCCTCCCACCGGATTGAAGGTTAGGATTTACCTACCATGGTGTACCCTTTTAATCCTAGTTACCGGGGACTACTGTTCGGAAGAGAAAAAGGAACGACTCCCCCGCCTCTCGCTCGATGCTGTAAGCGAGGAGCGACCCGCCCCGGCTTGGCTGACGCACGCATCGCTCGCGTTGCCTGGCTTGCTCCTTCTCTCGCCTGACGTAGGATGCGTAAGTGGCGTTTATCCTGCATGCATAGACGATAGCGCTGCGGCTGCGCTCGAGGATTGGCTGTGGCGACCGGCCCCCGGGAGCCTCAAATGCCGGTGATACAGCCGGTCCTTTCACGCGCAAAGCTGCTCCACGCGTCCCCGCATTTTATGGAAGGCTTGGCTGGATTTGGCTGCCCCTCGTTGTCGCACTACCCGAATACAACACAACAACATGACCGTCCTGCGTTCAAGCCCCGTTTGATCCTAGTGGCCCACGACTGCCTATCTCGCTATGGGTAAACCAATTAGTAACAGGTCACGTCAACTCGTACGACTTAGCAACATGCTCGCCATGAGTTCAAGCCTCGTATGGACCGTCTCTCGTAGCAACGGTTAACTATCCGGCATGACTGAGGCAGGCAGGCAGAAAAGCAATGGTTACTGTGTCAAATAAGAAAAAGATGAAGAAGCTTTGTACGATCCGCAGCTCATAAGATTGATGTGGACAATGTGGACAATACAGAAATAAGAACATCGATTTTCAAAAAATGCATGTTGATCCCTTCCTGTAGTCCTCCCCGTTCCTATATGCTCCATCCAGTTCGCTTCGCTCTCGTCCCCCATTGTTTAGAACCCATCGTCGCTTCGGAACAGTCAACGCTACTACATGCAATTCCCGCTATGATCTTCTCATCTCACCTCTTCGACTATTACCCTTCCTGCTCCCCCGATCCCTTTCACTTCCGCTAGCATAGTTTAGAATAACAAATGTAAACTGTATTTGCCGTAAGCCTTAAGGCAAACAATAGTAAGGTGCGGGTAGGGGTGGATTAACCAGTACACTAACTAAGCGGCCGCATTAGTGGAAAGGACCCCCCCCCTCGCTCACAAGTAAAATTGCTTCCCAATCCTTCTCTGGTTTAAAATTCCTCATACAACTTCTCGCTCGACATATCCGAATGGCTTACATTAGTGTGACCGCTTAGGGTCTCCACTTGTGTTGATCCGCCACTGGGTGCGTGTCGACCTACCGGGTCGGAACCATCCGTAAACGATCCCGATCATTTGGGTCGACTCGAACTCGATGCTCCCACGATTGTCGTCGTGGCTGTCGAACTACCTAGCGTTCCCGCTGACCACATACTAGCGCTCCGTGGAACCGCGTAGTCGATTGCAGCCCGTGGTCGATAAAACCCCAAAGCTCCCTGCCAACTCCCTACTTTCTTAGTTGTTCAAATGATCTTGCATCCCCCACGTGTCGTGGCCGAGCGCAGCAGCTCAATCCCACATCTTGCCGTACAAAATTTCTTCTTCTTTGACGTAACGAGTAATACTGTGGACCGGGCTGTAACGGCTTCTTTACCTTACTAAAACCACGTTATCGGATAGTCGGCTCTTGATCCCTGAAAAATGGTCCGAATGAGAATCGAACTCGTCTGGCCTCGTGGGAACTGATCTAATCACAGCATACGTTTAATGAGTCGGGGCGCATGTCGAAGCGAATAGCACAATTATGATAAAATGCATTCTGCCTTTTGGTTTAAAGGATGTACAATATGCGGCATTTAATTGTTGCTCGACCGCAGAAAAAGTTTACTAAAATGTGTCCCAAAGATACTGTGTTTGTGGTTGTGCTAGTCACAAAACGCTTTCCGTACTGTGTGGCACATCAACGTGCACGAATTTGTATAGCATTTGGTGTGCCAGAGCCATTTTTTCTATCAATTTCCCTTTAACTAACTAAAATATCGTGAGGAAGATGATCGTTCGCAGCCAATGCCATTGCTACACATGGGAAAAACAAGGAGAAAGAAAACTTCCTCATGGGTGAGAAAGAGCAGCAACAACCATACCGTTGAGCCGATAACATGGAGAGAATGCGACGGGACATCATCGTCTGTGAGCGAGAGTGAAACAAAAGACAAAACCATAATCTTCCCATCCATAATCAGCCACCATAATTTGTGTGTGTGTGTGTTCGCCCCATACAAATGGCATAATTTTTATTTTCGCTTGGTCGAAAATCGCGGCGAAAACCCGATTTTGCGGCTGGGGATTAATTCAAATTTGTTTTATTTTCCCCAAACCACTTCATTCATTCATGATGCCGGTCCCACTTTGTTAGCAGGGGCTAGTTTTCTTATTTGCACTGTTTCTAATTCATGTTGTCCCCGAGATACGGTATTAATGCGTTTCGAAAAGAAACCGCATATATCGAATTTCCGCGTCAGTCGATTGTTGTGGTATTCAGCCAGAAAGCGTGCCTGGTTATCTCAAACTCAAACAGCAATGTAGCTGACCGCCTGATTTAATCGTTCTGGATGGGCAAATTTATAGCAAATTATTTGTTAATATTTATCATTGTTATGTGATTATAAAAAAAACGCACCACTATTGATGAAAAATAAAAATAATTTCGACACAGAATCTACATATGGCAATCCGAATTCATTGTTTGAGCGATGGTAACTTCTATGTACCAAATGTAAAAGCACTATAAGGGATCCACGGGAATACGCTACTTGGTAACGCACGATACGAAAAATGTGCTGTAGACCTTGATTTACTGCGACTCATTGCAGTAAATACGTAAGCCAAAAAACAGATTATACAAAGGCAAAAGATAAATAAAAAAACGAATTCTTTGCAACTGATTCCTCGCATCGCTTACCATCATTTATCGGTCACCACAAATCCCAGTTCCCTTAAATCCCTTCCATGCAAGGCATTTTGTTTATCGATCACTCGTACTCGAAGCAATTTGGTGTTCGGAGAGTGGAACATGAAATTCAATCATTGCTTACGATTGTACCGGGAAACTTTATTACACTCATTTGCTAAATACATATGTGTTTATCAACGAATCAGTGCTTGGATTAATTGCAATTTTTGACCTCTCTTTATGGCCTGTTCGGATTGTATCGTTGTAACGTTGCGTTATTGCGTTTGAGCAGTGCAGTGAATGTTTGTCATAAAGCTGTGGTAATTAGTGACATTGCGAAGGTATCAATAAGTTTCAGACCACTGAAGCAAACAATTTGAAATTTATTCTATTTAATTGTTATTAAATATTTATTATTTAGATTTATTATGTTATTAACAATTTAATGTTGTTTAATTTATTCAAATGTTTAATTTATTTTCACATTTTATAGACCTGTCCTTTAGTGTACCGAAATGTTCTAGTGTCATACGAGTCTGCATTACGTGTAATTTTATGAACCCATAGTTTATAAGACATTAGTTGTAATTGTGTATGTAGGCCATGGAGGCTCGGTACCATAATAATTAATAAATACTAAATGCTACATAAAATGCAAGCGACGAAATTGAAGTGAAAGCAATATATTTATGCATTTATTTACAACATTACTTACGAGCCACAAATTTGATTAGCAACCGACAGTATGGTCTACATTGCGGTCACAAAACACCTTTTCTCAGTTGCACAAATGACACCTATTTTGATCCTCGTTGTACTTCGTTCCACAACCGACAGATGATGGTTGTATTCGGTGTATGGCGTCATCGAAGTATCGTCGAAAGTGCATTTTGTTCGGTACGGTTCGGGACAGTAAATTTTATTGTCCACTATCGCCAATTTGATCCTAGCCCGCCCGTCAACTGTATCCATTGCGATGGCGCACCGGTCATCGGTCGTAAATTTAACCATCCAATGCCCGACTTCCCTCACGCTCGAGCAATATTAAATTTGTAACATTTTATGAAAACTATGGTGGTGCCAACCGACATCACTTTTAGTTCCTTTTTCGAGGTGCCAATGCACGGCAAACTTCCGGCACTGGCTCCCGCATTTCATCGGCTGGCGTGTGTCGTTCAATAAAGTTAGACCGTGGACAGGTTTTAGTCGGATGAAAAACTGTGGTATCGTTAGACCTGGCGTGTTTTCATGGTGACAGTGGACACTTTCTTTATTGCATTACTTTGTATTATTGATTGAATTTACGCTTATAGAATATGCGGTAATGTGGGAACAGTAGGAGTATGTTGGTTTTAAATTGTTTTAATGCTTGAAAAGAGGTTTTGAAAACAAATATGTAGTTAAATTACAATTTCAAACCAAATTAAAGTTTATTCCTTGTTTGATAAGGTTTTTTCTTAAAACATATAGTACGATGATAAGCTATTTTAACCCCGTTTATATGCCTAGAGCAGATGTTTATGGTCTATTACATTTTACTTTGCGCAAGCTGAACCCGGAAGCTGACAATTGAGTATTTCCTTCGCTACTTTCCCGGCGGCTCTAAATAACTATACCAATCTGCAGCTAAATCATTTAGTTTACAGCTTTTGATGCATCTCTTCCGGTATATACCGCAACCTTATCAAACGTTAGAAATGCTTCGCCATCCATGTTGGGCACGAATGTTGAGAGTAAAATTAAATTTAGATCCCATCATTAGTTGCTCGTGGCAGCTTTGCCAGCCGGAACATCCGGATCGCCAGCAGGAAATGGCAGGAAATACTCTTCCACCGGTCCATTGGTGTACGGTTCACTCAAAATTGCTCGTTTAGATAATTAATCCTAAACTCGTGGTAACGTGCTTTAAAGGTCTGTTTTTCATTATCTGTGGCACTAAACCATTTTCCGGGCATGCCCACCAAGTCTCCTAGTCGATTATCAGTAAATTGGCGTTATTGTATTACTTATCAAGGCGATTAAACCATCTTGAATCTTTTCCAACTGGCGACGTGGTTCCATCCGCCGAGATTGTACGACGACTTGTGCTCTTGCACCAGAGCAAGCTTAATCTACGCTTTTTGAACGCGAACCAAACAGTAACTGTAACAGTAAAATGAAACGATTATTATACTGTTTGTACGCACGAGGAATTTTCAACGCCGTCACGGCTACTGTAAGGCGTCGTGTCGTTCAATATTCCTTTCATGGCCAACTTGTCACTACAGCGTGACAATGAAAGCTTAGATTGGGATGGCGTGATCTGAGCGAGATAATGTAAATTACAACGATATGTGCTAGTAGTCGCTATACATTGAATTTCATGCCCAAAGCTTCCTTATGCTTGTATGTTATTTTGTACAAAAATCTTCTAGAAAGTATGTTTGTTTTATCTGCAGGAAAAAGTTAGTGAAACAAGTTATTTTGCCATTTCAATGGTTTTCTTCAGTGATGTGTTCCTCCCTGTTAACAGCTTGCGCAACGATGGATCAGCATCGCCCACAGTGCTGTGTTCCCTTTTTCCGAGCCGAAACCAAACCCTCAAAAGGACATGGATACGTGTCCATTTCCTAGATAAACACTACAACTAATCGATTGTACATCGTCGGCAAACTTTATCCCCATCGGTCCTGGCCGTAAGAGTTGTCTTTAACGGTGCACATCCACCGTGGCGTACCATTATACCTTCCATCAACAGCTTTCTTCCGCCTTTCATCAACTTTATCCAACTTCTTTGCCGTCAAAACATAAAAACAAATAAAAAACCATCAACACGATATCTTTTGATCCGTTTTTCCTGCCACTTCACATGATGTTATCCCGACACAACGGACAGGGATGGAAGAAGACAAAACACACATACACAAACACTTAAACCCACGCACGGTTGTTTGTTGTGCTTGTGCATTGTCTACACCCCAGAAGAAATGTTTTCGCATGCAAGATATAGACTATTTTTAGTCCAACCGCCACCAGATTGTATATGGATGGTATATCGAAATGGTTATATGAGTGTGTGTTGTTTTGCACACACAATTTCGTTACGGTGACTTGCTGTTTACCTGGAATTTTCCCGCATTCCCGCACAACACTTGTCTCGAACCCTAGCCGGCCCGAGAAGGGGTTCGTTTCGCTTATCATAACGACAATAATCGAAATAAGCATCAAAAGTGGATTTCAAACACGATGGCGTGTTTTGTGGCGTGATGCTGAACCGCTAATGCAGAATCGTGTTTAGGAAAGCTTGCAGGCGTAAAGCTTTAACGCCTCACGTGATGGCATGAAAGCGTTTTACCATGAATTTGAGAAAATTTCCATCGTTTTCTTGATCTTTTCAGTACATTCAATAACTCGTAAGAAAGTGTATCTCTTTTAAATATATATTTGAATTTGGTAAAGCATGGCGTTTCCATGAAAAAGTTTTTTGAGAACTACGAGAAATGTATAATTCCCATCTCCTTATTAATTGCCTATATGTATATCTTTACGATCAATACTTCAAAACGCTACCATTGCCGAAATAATAGACGAATCACAACACCCTGATCCAAAAAATTTTTAACAACAATAAAAAAGTAACTGTAAAAAACAAACGCCTCCGCACCAGTTTGCATAAAACTCGTGCCAACTGCTTTACAAAACACGTATGGCGTACCATGCAACCCTTCAAATGATGAGCATGTTTCTTTCCCAGCTGTTTCTCAGTATTTCATACAATATATTGTGTCAATGCTCGTTCCGCCAGCACTTCGACATAGACATGATATAGACAACTCCTTCCCCTTTTTGCGGTGTGGTTTCCCTGTTTCGTGGAAAACGTGTTCGAACCACCACAGTCAACCTGTACTAAATTCAGTTTTCACACACCACCAGCAATGAGAATCGAGCAGCAATCGGTACATCCAACGGAACTTCCGCCGTCCTGAGCCATACCCACACACATTTACACTGCTTGCGGATTTTCTCTAACAGAAGACGAAAAGGAAATGTGTACGGACGTTTGAAAAGGGAAATACGCTTGCTTCAATTTTGTATCTTTCGATCGAACGTGTTGTCCATGTGTGTGTGTGTGTGCGTCCATCCATCGTCTCAGACACTTTCCACTATCGTGCCAAATTAGGTGGGCAAATGGTGTGGGCCGACGATTGCGGAGGTTTCATCTACGATCCAATCGATGGATTTAACTATTTGATTGGAAATTGATATGCACGGTGCTCCCGTCTTCCTCGTTCTTCGAATCTTTGCCGGCGAGTGTTGCCATCAAATCAAAGCTTCTGCTTTCGTGCGGCTGCTAACCTAGCAGCAGCAGCAGCACTGTGGAACGCCGATTCGATGTGTTAATTTGAGTGATAAGGGTACACGGGCAGGACAGTGCAAAGTCCCTGACCCGTAGCCATACTCGATGGTGGCTTCGCACGATTCGGATCGCATTTGGGTGGCCGGGCAAAAATCGCAGGGTCAAGGGACGTTTTCCGGCCGTCTACAATCAAGGGGCACGGTGAAATCGATATCATTAGGTGACCCTTTTTTCTTCCTGCAGCTGGCTCACAGACGGTAGTCGAAAAAATGAAGCACAACAATCATGCAATAGTTTTACGGACAGGTTTTCATCCTTCTTCATTACAAAATACTTCTCTAAACTTCATATTTTCCTCTATACTATATAGTTAAAAGCATATTTAAACCTAGACAGGGAATCCCAAACTAGAATCCCGTATGGCATGCTGATAAAATAAAATATTAAAAATAACTATCTGCTGCGCAAATATTCTACAATAATTTATCTTTCACGCATGATAACTACTCCCAAATCCCTTGATTTTTGCTTTTCAAACATCATCCAAAAGTGGCATCAACATCAACCCAAAGCAACTATATTGAGACCCAACGACATGAAGCGTCCTCAGCCAGCTAGTTGTCTGTGGCGTTATGATTATTTGATTTTTCCAATTTGCTTTCAATGTGCTGGCACTGCTGGCAGCAAACAGTCCGTTACCGTAACGCCAGTGATTGAACGCGCCAAGAAGCGGAGATTGTCTCCGGAAGATAAGTGACAACATAAACGCAAACAGCTGCAGGCAATTTACTCAACTGCCGACGCAACTAAAGGCGAAATACAACTGTGGTAATGTCAGATGGTGTCATCTACTTTACAGAACAGTAGAGCTTTAAGTGTATCCGCTTTTCCGTGCCAGCCGAAAGCTTCTTGGAATCATTCGTTTGCAGACCATTAAACCACCAGGGAAGCGCTCAAACGCTGTCGCTGGACATTTTGCTTGGACTTGGATGCTTCAGTGAGTAAGCGGCCTAATATTTACAATCGATACGGTCGCCCCGGGGCAAGTTGTACTTACAATCCATTCTTAAGAATAGTTACAAAGCAGTGCCAGGAACAAGGGAAGGCGAAGTCGACACTGAAGACAAATCCTGCAACGCAATGTATCATTGTCCCCTGGGCTTGCCATTTGGGAAGCAGTTTGGTACCGTAAGCTACTCCCACATCACTCGAAAAGGGGACTTCAAGAACGGCCAGGAACCGTACGGTCGGAATACGTGCTGGATTTTTGTGATAGCAGAAGAACGAACCTCGTGGTAAGTGATAGAGGTGTGTGATGTCAATGGGCGAGGATGGGACAATCGCAACATGGGCAGGGACGTTAGAACAGAATGTGAACTGGTGAAAGTCAGACAAAAAGTTTCAGACGAAGCATAGGATTTCGTTTTGTTCTTTACCACATGAATCCTTCTCGGGGTTAAAGAGTTTGATTCTCGTTTTTCGTTTTAAGACGCACAATATTTGCATAACAAATGGTGAAAAGTGCGACCTCACCACGAATTTCTTTCATTTTCTGTCTTTCTTTCTTCTCCGTGTCTGTTCTTATGAAAGCTTTATATATTTTTCGTTGTACTTTTCACACGTTTTTCTCTGTCTGCGCGTTATCGTTTTCCTTCAGTAAACATCGAGCCTGGTATACTTTAACACCAATTACAGTTCCGTGTGCCAGCTCCAGAGAATGTGTCCTAATGTCAGACGTTGTCCCAATGTTTGGTAGGTAAATATATTATCCCCCTTCGGAGGTAATGGAGGCTGCGGTGGCTTTAGGTCTGAAGGGCAGCATGGGTAGCAGCGCAGAAGCCGAGAGTTTGCTGCTAATTAAACAAATTAATTGTTGTTGTGTTGTTCTGTCAACGATCGTCCTCGTTGGCGTGATTGTGTCAACAGATTGCTTCACCCCATTGAGCCTTAATCAGTTTTCCTACCAAAACTGTGCTCGGCGGAACTCTCCAAGGCACACGGGGAGCAACTGTGGCAGTGGCGTGCGAAGGCCAACGCGTTTGGCAAACCGCGGAAGTAAGCAACCAGAGCGGTGGAGGCATTCAAAGCGAAACCTAATGGAATTATCCACTTGTACGCATCCTCAACACCTCTCCACTTCCTCTTCCTCTACAGTATGGCCTGTGCAGGTCTGGGCGTTATCATCCATTCAGTTCCGAAAGCCCTCACCTCCTTGGGTGAGAGTGTTTGCGTCTACACGTCTGTCATTTGCAGCCAGTTGCAATGATTATAGGGGGTTTTGTTTGCATTTGTTCGTGTCATTCTCGATTTCGTCGTTAGCGTTTCCTGCTGATAAGAGATTTAATTAAAACAAAACAAGGCAAAAAATGCAAAGCACACAATGGAAGTGAGAAAACAATCGTTTCTTCTTACACAAACACCAGCACAGCATGGTTTGTGGGAAAGAACAACTTTCACCTCTCCCATACACACATACAAACACGCAGGTATTGTTGTGCAGATAGTGATTTTGGCAGCTCTGGTTACACCTTACCACAGTATTCGAAGATATTGATGTTATGAGTGAATGGGTTGTGCCATAGATCCTCACGCGTTACTGTCATTGATTACTTTACTAAAGCTGTTGTACATTTTTCCATTGCCGTTTCTACATTATCGTATAAAGGCCGGGCTACATTGACCGTACTCTCTGGTGTAATTTTGATTTTCACTAGCGCTCCTGGCGGCGGCTGACCGAAGCATTTTGCCAAACAATTTGGAGCCGCTCCAGAAAATACGTTATTTTACCATGTTTTTTACTTTAACTGGACTGGAAAAGCTTTGTAATTGATAGATAAATATGTTGTGCAAGTATTACAGCAGTTTTCGCATCAAAAAACGGTGAAAAAACTAATTAACTTTGACATCCAACACGACCATTCCCCCGACGACCAAAAAAAGCTTCCACCAGCCGCCGCCAGATGCGCTAGTGAAAATCGAAATTACACTTGCGAGTACGATCAATGTAGCCCGGCCTTAAAGGCCGGGCTACATTGATCGTACTCCCAAGTGTAATTTCGATTTTCACTAGCGCATCTGGCGGCGGCTGGTGGAAGCTTTTTTTGGTCGTCGAGGGAATGGTCGTGCCGGATCTCAAATTTAAGTTGTTTTTCCATCGTTTTTTGCCATGAAAATGGATGCAATGCTTATAGGACATGTGCATCTACCTTTTACAAAACTTTCTTGTCCAAATTAGGTTAAAAACATGGAAAAATTACATATTTTCTGAAGCGGCTTCAAATTGTTTGGAAAAATGCTTCGGTCAGCCGCCGCCAGGTGCGCTAGTGAAAATCAAAATTACACCAGAGAGTACGATCAATGTAGCCCGGCCTTAAGGCCGGGCTACATTGATCGTACTCCGTAGTGTAATTTTGATTTTCACTAGCGCATCTGGTGGCGGCTGGTGGAAGCTTTTTTTGGTCATCAAGGTAATGGTCGTGCCGGATCTCAAATTTAAGTTGTTTTTTCACCGTTTTTCGATGCGAAAATGGCTGAAATACGTGAACACCATATTCATCTATCAATTGTATAGCTTTTCTAGTCCAGTTATAGTAAAAAACAAGGAAAAATAACATATTTTCTGAAGCGGCTTCAAGTTGTTTAGCAAAATGCTTCGGTCAGCCGCCGCCAGATGCGCTAGTGAAAATCAAAATTACGCTTACGAGTACGATCAATGTAGCCCGGCCTTTAAAGGCCGGGCTACATTGATCGTACTCGCAAGCGTAAAGGCCGGGCTACATTGATCGTACTCCGTAGTGTAATTTTTATTTTCACTAGCGCATCTGGTGACGACCAGCGCAAGCTAGATGTCGGTATAATTTATGTGTCAAAATTATTCATACTTGGTGTCTCATCAAGTTTCGAGCAGGCTACTTGTATGCCGTATGAAATGTTTATAAACGTCCATGAATTGCAACAAAATAGGCCGTTAATTGTTGTTGTTGGACAAATCGTCATTGATACAAAGCGCTGGGCAACATTTTTCCCCATCTTCCAACATCTATCCATCATTGGGTAAAATTATAGCCTCCTCGACCCAAAACGTTTTTTGACAGATAAATTATACCAGCATCTAGCTTCAACCCGCCGCCGCTAGATGGGGTACGCGTTCACAAAAATTACACTAAGGAGTACGATCAATGTAGCCCGGCCTTAATTTTGATTTTCACTAGCGCATCTGGCGGCGACTGGTGGAAGCTATTTTTGGTTATCCAGGGAATGGTCATGCCGGATCTCAAAATTAAGTAGTTTTTCCATCGTTTTCCATTGCAAAAATGAATGCAATGCGTGCAAAACATGTGTATCTACGTTTTACAAAACTTTTCTTCTTAGTTTTTAGTAAAAAAACATGGAAAAATAACGTATTTTCTGAAGCGGCTCCAAATTGTTTGGCAAAATGCTTCGGTCAGCCGCCGCCAGGTGCGCTAGTGAAAATCAAAATTACGCTTGCGAGTACGATCAATGTAGCCCGGCCTTAATGTTTTTCCCTAAA
Source organism: Anopheles coluzzii (assembly GCF_943734685.1). Classification (NCBI taxonomy): domain Eukaryota; kingdom Metazoa; phylum Arthropoda; class Insecta; order Diptera; family Culicidae; genus Anopheles; species Anopheles coluzzii. Next base: position 9,865,475 of record NC_064670.1, on the reverse strand, counting down.
ATAAGATACATTCTATGCACAGTGTGTCTTTACGCCAACTTAATCGTTCCAACGATGGCGTCCACATAGTTTGCCAGCACTGTTGTCTTTCCAGCACTGTTTCAAAATGTTGTGTACGAGGTCACAAATAACGCTGCCCGTGTGCTCAGTCACGCACGCACGTACCGTAAGGCGTTGGCCTTTTCCATGTCACTCTCTGTGAGAATGAAGGAACGTGAAACTTACTTTCGCACGCAAAAGTTTGGACGATTGTGAACACAGCACAACATTGCCGTCCCTTATCATGCGGGGCGATTGCGTTTGCAGTTGGAACAACAGTCAGCCTGGCTCTGAATGTAGGCGATTTTGATCCACGTGCAAACGAAGTAACTTTTGCGCAATGCTTGCTTTCGTGGAAAAAGAGATCTCTTGATTCAGCAGCAAAAAATACAGAAAAACAGTACAATTTGAAGGGAAGAAGATGGTGCCGCATGAAATTGTGCGAATAAATGTACAACGTTGAACAATTCGCTGAACAGTTAAAGTTACAGCGAAAGATTATCTACATTCAATTAAATGTGAGCAACGAGGAACGTAAGGAAAACAACGATTAAGTTTAGCCGGAATTTCTTAACGATTCACTGTTCTTCAAGGTGCTTTAACTTTAGCTGGAACAGTACTAAAATCGTTTGCTAACTGCAGCAGCTCTGATTGCTGACTCTCAACGTTAAAACACGTTTGGCCACATCAACAGCGGTATATTTCTTCACTACTTCTACTGTAATCGCAAGTCTTGTACAGTAAATTTCAAATTCACTCGGTGTAACAGATGGTTACAAGCATGAAGTAGCTGCAAACACCAGAGTCAGAGTGTTCAGCCCCGTAGTCGATCTACCTACCTTTGGTCTACCTTTGAAATTTACTTGTGTTATAAATATTGGGCGCTGCAAAGGAATTCTCCACCTGCAGCATTCTATGGTTTGATGCTGCATTCTACGAAAAAAGTTGTAAATTGGAATTTATGGCCCATTATGCTGGAGCAGGTTTGGTGCATCGTATGATATGAAATTTAATGTAGTAAAATGTTCAATACCGCCCATATGAATTAAAAAGCAAACAGGGTTTACTAGGAAATTAAAAAAAGGTTTAAATTTCCATACTTCTAGGAAAATGAAGCTTGATAATGAAAAATAGTCGTTTGTGATCCATTAATTGGTTAACTGGAATTTTCAACTTTTCGTAAGCTGCTTCCATAGCGGCACCTACATTTTTAACAAGTTTTAAACGCATTTTATTTCCATGACGAAACAAAGATTGTTTCTTTTTATCAAACTGTTGTGATGGTAAATTGCTTCAAAGATTATTTCCTCCGTCAAACGCTATCACTTTATTATCCCTGTGTCACTTTGTAATGTGTTTGAGTAAGTTACCACTAAAGCAGAACGCGATATTGACCGAAATCCATGAACCTTTTCTTACTCTTGGTCTGAGGAAAATCTTGCATGAAAATAATGCTTCCCTAGATCACTTGTCTGACCTGAGTTGGCTCGTCAAATGGTAAAAAGAGGGTACCAAATATACATAAACATGAGCAAACCCTCAATCTTTCTCTCCCATGGTTGGTAGTTTGTCTTGCACTGCTTGTAGCTTAGCTTAAGCTACGAGAGGAAGAAGAGAAAAAAACTGCCGGTTGCTGGCTTGAGGCGATAAATCATGCACCCCATAGCACGAGGTGGTAAAGTTCATAAATCACCTCCAAACGACGGAACCATGTTGGTGGAGATCCACACGCACACACATATGAACCAGTACACATACAATTATTTCTCCAGAACGCAGCAAGATATGAGCTCGAATGTTTACATCTTATTACGATCTACATCGTCTCCATTCGGTGGTGCAGTGGAGCATTCTGCGGTTTTGGTACATCGGTACACCGGTACAGATCGCTCCACAAAGCTTTGAGTTATTGGGTTGGTTTTGCGTTAGGTGAGTGTTTTGAAGTTTATCGTGTTTGTTTGCAACATTGAAATCACGGATTGATTGCTGTTTATTTATGATTATAAATAATAATTACCTGTTTTCTTGCTTTAAATGATAATAATTTATTCTCCCGTAAAAAACATGAAATCTCTGATGAAGTTTGTTATTGAATTTAGTAAATATATGAAAACAAACAACAAAATAATCAAATAAAATAAGATAAAATTCTACATCATTACTTGATCTACATTATGACGCATGAAATTACAACCAAAATCATATCTCAATTCTACCATTTTATCAATGTGTTTCCGCATCTATTTGAACAGAAGAATAGACAGTAAACAGTACAGTATCCTGTTATTGAATTTATCACAACAGTTTTCTCATCCACAAAGCATCCACACACGATACAGCACAGCCAAACTGTTATATCGTGCGTGTACACCCACAGATTAACCCCCGAAAATAGACCGGCGGCATGAACAATGTTTTCTCTACTGAGTCTCAAGATTTATCTCAACACTTTGACCCAGCCTAGGACAAAGATCTTCCAACACTTTGTGTTTGTGAACCGTTCTTGTGCCCCATAGCTAGAGAAGGTAGCTCGACTAAACGCAGCAAACCAAAACACTCCTCCGGAAGGTGTTGAGCCGGTGTACAAAACTACGCGCCCTCAGTTCTCGTTTGATATATTTGATCCGTTTTCGTATGTAACTTTGGTTTGACTTTTGCGTCCGGATGCTGAAATAAAGAAAGGAAATTGACCTTGACAAAAGTTTGCCCCCGTAGTTAGTTGGTGGAACGGGGTGCCCTGAAACATTCAGCACTCTGTGCATGGTGGGAGGAATGCGGTTATGCTCATAAATAATCACAGGTGAAGGGTGGGTGGCTGGATGCTAGTGGCAACGGATGTGGTTGTGAGAATTTCATTCTTTCAACTTCACGTACACTTTCCCGTTGGATGGTGCTATGAGATGTACCACGATAGCAACGCTGGCGCAAAACGTTTGTCTTGAGATGTGCGAGATGGAGGCGCCTGGTGAATGGTGTTGAATAATGGATAAAACTTGTGATATGCAAGTGCGGAAAAAATATGTATCGAGTGAGGAGAAGTTTACTGTACCAGATCAAAAGCTTGTCTAGTGTGAAAGTAGTTAGAAATCAATCAAATACTATGTGCTTCCACGTAACACTAGGTTGTGTAAGATGATAGTTGCAGTTGAGAACAGTACACAAACTGAATATTAACACGTAACATTCGCACTGATTGAGATGCATTGGTTATTTTGTATTAACTTGTTAATGATATGAAATGTAAAAAGGTTTTTTCAACAATGGACAGTTCCATCAAAAGATCTAATTAACGTTTCTCTGGAACACCCAACATAAAGCACTCCCATGTCCATTATGTTTATTTAACTGGATTGATAGCGAACAGGTCATCATCAGCGAACAGGTACAGGCCGGCAATAATTACCATGTAACCTACAGCGAAAAATAAAGTATAACTATGGCTAAGGGTTGAGGTTGTATTGACAATGGCAAAACAATAATTCAAATTAAAAAAAAACAGTAACATATCTATCGTTAAACAATAATGAGTAAAATTTGCATTTTAATTAATAATTTTCCCAACAAACCTTTTGTTCTCCCCCAATACTTTACATTGTTCCCAGAAATGGCATCGAAATAAAACTGCAACAGCAAAACCGATCGTGATGCTTTTCGGGCAAATGTTTATTGTTTCAACTGTTGGATAGACTTTAAAAATTGTTTATCGTACACTGGCTTGACTTGGCTAAGAAAGCAATTTGTTTCTCTATCGAATCGATATATATGTGTTTAGGTTAAGTCTAAAATTGCATGGGTTTTTTTTGCACTTTTCCCATATACTCAGATTTAAAATCAGCAAACAACATATATTCTACTCAGCTATGCTATAAAAATTCCCGATTATTGAGGACAGCACATTGCGTACCCAATGTTAAAGAACGTTCGATTCTATATGTATTATTTTTTTCTTTCTATCCACAATAAACATCTCTACTACTACTACTCTATCGAATCGTTTGTTATATTTGTTATCTATCGATTAGAGTTTGCTATAAAAGGAAGTACCACGCAGCAGCTGCCGACAAGAAAGCACATGGTTGTTTGGAGTTTTCTTTTTTTGTGTCGCGCAGAATAATTGAGGGATTTTACGTACATTCCGTTTTTGTTCATCGAAGGACACATATTTACACCACTGTTTGGTTTGCTGATGGATGGGAAAGTTCACGCTGCTACAAGTACAGAAATACAAGCACGGGTCCACGTTTTGCAAGCTGCTTTCGGTATAATTTTCCATTCTCGGGACGCACATGGTGATGTGTTGATATGGGTATTTTTGAGTACAGTAAGGAGTGATTTATGACGTTCGCGTACCACCGAACCAAGCGTGCTCCACCATCCTCCGCGTCTTTCTGTCGATGCGTCCGTTACCCAATGTGCGCCCGAATGGTGAGAAGGAACTTTTATAGCAAACTGTCGCCGCAGTTCCCAAAATTCCTCACTCTGCAAAACCAAACAGAGAAAAGAATGCGGATGATGATGATGTTCATGATGACGATGGCGATGTTGATGAAAATAGCTTTGTGACAGTCTTTGCTTAGCGAGCAGCACAATGCGCGAATCGGGGCGCGTTTTAGAGACCCAAAAGTGGTGCCGGCCAAATTTCAGCATGAACTTTGCACAAATGAGGAATGCTGAGAGCATCAGCGTACAATCTGGTATCCCTTTTGGCTGGCGTTGTTTGCGACACAATTCTCCGTCCGTATAGCGAGACTGTGCAGGGCAGTTTATCACGGAACAACGCGCCAACACGTGTATCGGAATGGTGTTGTGATCCGCTAGTACGCTTGGTTTGATTGATGTCACGTACTTAACTCAAACGGTGACCCGAAACAAATCCGAATCGATTTTTGGCAGTCGTCACGTGCAAACAAAACATGGCGTAAGCAGCACAGGTGCTCCTACAAGAGTGCCAGACGCGAACGAAACATAGCAAATCACGGTATCCTTTACTTTTACTTCTCTGTTTGTTATTTTCATACGCATACACAAACCATTCCTGCACTTGATCTTCGCAGAACACCGGTGGGGCTCATTTGTCCAGCCTAAGTCGTTTGAAAGCAAAGCCACACAGCAAGCAACGAACCGCCAGTGCCTGTTACGCTATACATGCACAGCTTAATTGTACCACACAGTTTTTAAGATGTGTGAAGCTCTGTTTCATATTAGATTTTGGTTTTGTTCCCTAATACACGTACCAATCACTACCATTCAGTATTGTTTGTCAAGCATTAGCACCCTCATACAATACAGTTGAAATTTAATAAAGTAGGAGATTAGACTGGACCTGCAAATTGTGTCCATTATGATAAACACACCATACGGTACGAAACGATCTGTTAATTACTACCGCTTATAATGAAGATGATGATGAGAGTGATTAAGGTAACGATTGGTTGGTTCGGTATGCATCACTGTTAAGCCATTTGGTGAACCTGTAATTAAGGTAGGGAAAAAACAAGAGCAAGGTTAATTATATTTCAGCATTTATTGTACGAATGCACATGTTCAATGTACTATTCCCTGTTATGGACAGGAATAGTATGAATAAACACTCGCAAAAATACTTAATTACAATTTTCGTTCAATGTTATATTTGTGTCAAAATTTAAACTTTCACAAACCAATTATCGCTTTTGTTTACTTTAACTTTAACCTCTAGCTCCGCCGACCGGTTCATATCCCTAAACACAAAAACTCATTCTACATGCAAATTATGTCGGTACAGCCAACCTCCATTACGATGTGCTGCTGTCGTAACATTGCGATGAAAGCTAACGATAAACTTTTTGCTACTTATAACGCCCAAGGGAATGTTACTTTGTTGATTTGGGATGGACGACCAGCATCAAATTACTGAACTTTTATGGTATATTCTTTACTTGCAACATAAACAATGGCATGAAGAGCATTCAGCTAGATTAATTTAAAAAATGATGCTCTTACAACGCTATGATTATTACATATTATTGCAATTTTAAATAAAATGCAAATGCAAGTCTGATCAACTATCTGATACTTTCTGTTCGAAAAAAGCAGGAAACGTTGATCTTTTGTTACTGAAATCATCTCGTACTTATTTAAAATTGCATTCTACCAATGCAGCAATCAACGTTATAAATTCACTCAAAACAACTATCAGTTGTTTTCAATGTACAATTGTGATTGTTTAAATTTTACAGAAACTTTACTGATTTTTACATTGTTTTCTGTCCTTTTGTTCGTTTTTCCCTCGAGGGATGAATCTTGTTGGCATAGTTATAGTGTAAGCAAATACCAGTGACACATTTACCAACAGAGAACAAAGCACACTGTACAGCTGGTTTGATATTGTATCTGAGAAAACATTGACCATTACTCTTTGTATTGCCGGTTGAGTTCGTCGGATGCAAGTGGATGCAGAAGGCATGAGTTTGCAGGCAAGCGAAAATAAAGTAATAACTTTTACCGTCCGGTTGTTGCTTTATATTCAACTTTCACAGTGAGGAACGTTTCATTTGACGACAAGTTTCTGTTGATTCAATTAGGCGAGTCCCTTTTATGAAATACACGTAGAACCAGGCATAAAGCATTTACTTTATTTTGCTCCACACTTGATACGGTATAGAATGATTGAAGGTATTACTTCACATAACGGTATCGTCTGAACTAAAAAGAAATAAACACAAAAACTCTTTCATAACACAACTCGAAATGCATTGAAAACTTTCAACTTCGTCTGGTGATCCATCCAGGATCTAGGTACGAGTGAGCTTTTCCGCTCTTTGCCAGTGTGAGAGTGTTTGCCTTATGATGGAAGTTTAATGTGCACCACGGGGGATAGTTTTCCACACATATGCCAGTAATGAACGAATGCAGTGGATCCATGGTTAAACTTTCTGACCTAATGTACTTTTCAATTTTCCAGTGATATCGTTATAAAATACCAGGAGAAATTCGCTGTTAGCCAAAACGCTGTCAACACTAAAAATACACCAAATAGTTGGTTGAAAACAAAAATATATAAAAAGATTTCTTTTTTCTTCTACCCTTTAATCAACGTCGTTGTTGTTCCTGCATGGTGTGTGTGATTCATCTGCCCGCAAAATAAAACCTTACGTAGCGTAGCGTTATGGCAGATGGAGCTTCCTATCTATCGAGCACGAATGCATATTTACTTAGCCCCATAGACCGCAGTAGCAAATGCGTAACCAGATCATGGACCGAAATTGGACCGAGCTTCGTTTCTGGCCGGCAACGCCAGTTCATAAACTTCGATAAAGGAACACACAATTTCACTTACGTGCCATGTAGTCAGTAATCTTGCTCTCATCTCAAACCGGTTATCCATCCATATTAATCTAAGCCGGAAATGGAACTCACTAGTCGACCAGCTGAACGTCAGCAGAGTCCCGTGCCCCGAAACCATACCGAAGAAAGAACAGGGTCAATCATTACGAGAAGGAAAAAAGGCAATCTTGCGTCTTCTTTTTATTACCCGTACGCTTTCTTCACCTTACCGTTCCGTACGTCCGTCACTCTAGGCATTCCGACGACGTTCCCTTCATCCCGCAGGCTACATCCTGGTAGCGTGCTCTCTGATACAGCCAACGGCAACCTGAGCAACGGTATATCGCTACTCAAAGTTCCGGAACTGAAATGTACCTTGGTTCTGCCTGCTCCTTGCGTCGGTTTATTTTTATTTTATTTTGCTATAAACTTTTATCCACTTCCGCTTGGCCACAAATTTTTCGTTTTAGTTTTTCATGTTTATGAGGGTCGACGCTCTGATACTCCCGTCACAGAGGGCAGGCAGTAAAACTCCTAACGAAAAACTGTCGAAAATAAGAACCAGGAACCACACATCATTGGAAAATATTATTGTATAAAAAATACAACATGGAAAATGCGAAAAATGTTTAAACATGAAGAAACTGTCGAGGAAAACTGTCTGCACGATGTGCTTTTTTTGGGGCGAATTTCATTTTTACGCAATTTCTTTGAAGTTTTTTGATGTTCTTGATAAAAAACGAAGTAGGAAGTGGGATGATTTTGCTCTACTCGGCTTTACAAATCACCGGAAACACTCTTTTAACTATGGTTGAGTGATAGTTGAAAGTTCGCAGCATTTCTCAAGTCTACGCTTCTGCTTGTGAAAGCGTGAAATTGCTCTTGCCGTAATAGATAAAATGCTAGCCTGAAATGAAACCAGTCGTGCGTTTGTGTAAGTAAAACTTTATCCTGCCATCAAGTACACTGGTTCACAGCAGTACTAGGCTAAAAATCCAATTTAATTTCAAGAGCTACGATAATGACCATTACGCAAGTGTATGAACGAATGTCTATAAGTCCCTTGTTATACCTTAATTTTACAACTACCTTTATTTAAAATAACTATGAAAAGTTATGTGCAAAGTTTGTTCGCATTGACTTTCTCTTCTAATTTCTACAACAAATTTTACTAGCAAAAAAAAAATCCATAAAACTTTACAACGCTTACGTACAAAATCAAAAGAAATTATTGTAGCTTGCTCCACACACCTTTTTAAGAAAAAAACCAAAAACACCGTTTAAACCGCACCCAACAGCCGAATAAAACGTATAGTTCTCTCCATTGCAATCGATATAAAACTCACGATACAACAGACATTACCTGGAGATTTATGTGGATTGATAAAGCAATATTTCGCCAATAATAAAAATACAATCCAAGCAATGTTTTCATGAAGATGCTTCTCGTGGAACAAAATGTGCAATTTCATTTCACACTCACATTCCCCATTGAAACAATCGAAGTCCGAAGAATTATGGTTGTATCGTGTCGATACAAAACCTGCCTCGGATATGTATTCGATACACACAATGAACGTTTTCATGAAATATCAAGCAAAAACATAAATTAGCACCAGGAATGCTGGCGATCTATGAATGTATGACTTGCACTCTGAAAACCAATTTTAACAAACAATAAAATATGCAAAAAGGTCAACATCTATTTCAGACCAACATTTTACATTTTTGGACCTATTTTACCTTCACATTCATTGTTAGGCTCGGTTCGTAACATTCATTTTGTCGGTATGCTTAATGAATGCTGAATGATAGATGGTAGTAGATGGCTGTAAGGCCCTTTTTTCACAAAACTCTTTTTTAAACGAATCTCTGGAAAAACCAGTGGCAATCTCCTTGCAAACAGTATTCTCTTTCCTCCCTAAAGTGCACTAAACCACCGTATTGGCTATTCGATCATTTACTGCCGGCGGAGATGAGCCGGTGATGAGAAAACAAGAAAAAATGATTTTCTACTTTATCCTTATCCTATCCTTTATCCTTTATAGTTCATTTTCTATTAGTTTTAAGTTGCTTTATCTGCTCCCGTGTAACCATCATTTTATTCCAGGAACTAAATGTTCCCGCCAGCTCCGGTGGACCAGCTGATGACCGGAAATGAGAAAATGCTTTTGATTAAAGGATGGACTAGCCTGTGCGCCCGTGCTGTGTCATTTGTCTTGTGTCACTAAATGCATTGTGCATTAAGCTGTTGCATTCAAGCGTAATGCCCGTGGGTAGCTTACCAGCTTGACTTGATACATTGTGCCAAATTTGTCTTGCTTATCAAAAGTGCTCTGTCATTTGCTTCATTCGATGATATTTAAGATATCATTAAATGTTTTACAATGTTACGAATTCGCAATAACAAAAATTGTTCAAAAAAACTCTCAAGTAATATTCAACTATCTCTAGCAGCCACCTGATAGCAACAAATCACAAAGAAAAGCTATAGTAAACAAGCCTTAAATCCCCATTAAACATTAACCATGAAATAGTTGTATTTACTTGTTCTGTTCTTAATCTTAAACATCCTCAAGTATTCACCAGTTAATTCACCACCCAAAGGAATGGACCTACCGTGCTTCCAACGCCTAACCATAGGGAGTTTATTTAATTTTGCCGATTACTTATTTGCCGTCTCACGCAACCCGGGTCGAGCAAACCAGCGAAAACATTTCTAATCTTCCAACCCAACCTCAAATTCCATCACCCATGGGAATGACCCCAGAGTACGGCTGAAAGAAATTCAACAAAATTCAGCAAAATTTGTTCAACTTAGCAAGATTTGCATGGTGTGGATCAGTGCGTTCCCAAGAGAGCTTTGTCACACGGAAGGTGGAATGAAAGAGCACAAACAGGTAACTTCAAGCCTTGGACATGGGTGTGGCTGCTACGCGTACTGTACAATAGATACCTGTCCTGGACTGAAACCCTTACCACTTTCCCCTTGCATATCGTCCGTACTAGTTAGTAAGTGGGTGGACTAGATTTCTTCAAACTTTCTTCATTTAAGACGTAACCAAAATGAATACAATCCCAATGGTTTAGATAAATTTTAGCCACATCCAAAGTATATACAATTTCCTGGAAGGAAAACCTCAATACTATGCCAACAACAGGAGAGAAGAAAAAACACTCTCACACTTAATTGCAAACCGTGGGTTGGATCGTGTTAGGCCAAATCCGATTAATGGTTTTTCGAGGCGAGTTGATGATGAGCTTTCGTGTTTGGTTTGAAAAGTGGGTTCGTTTCCTTTTCCTGCGGCCCTATCCTAATTTTGATCCCAACCATAACTCACCCTCACAGCCAATCTGTTTTGCTGCGGTGTTTTTTACTCCGGTCGATAGCGGTGGAAAGGTTTAAGTTGCTAAAATAGAACCGCTTTGTTGGATGATTTATTGGATTCCAGTCGTTCAACTTACTTTACGTGTAATTCATTTATGCTTCAACAGCTCTGCAAATATTGGAATATTGAGCTTGCATTAATTCTATTTCATCTTTCTATTAGGCTAATCAAACAGTTTTATGTTGCTCAAAATTTCGGAAGGAATCTTTGTTTTTGTTTGGTCGTGTAGCTAACGATATGCGCCGAATTCTTGCTATTAATTAGATGTTCCGTTTGATGTTCTGTATTTACGGACGCAACATTAATTGAAGTCAAATTTCCTACGATGTTTCAGGCTTAAACGTTATTTAAAGCTCCTCTCTTTACACTCCTGATACTGATACCAATCCAACACTATAGCAACAAACATATTGTATTCCCCAAAATGAGCCAAAACCCGTAGAGGCTTACCGTTTCGTAGAAGCTTGTGCCGCTGTGCTGATGATCTGTCGAGGACAGGATAAAAAGGAGACTCTGGGCTGCACTGTGCGAAAACAAAGAGTGTATTAAACGAAGGTGACGGACGTTTCCTCCATTGTTTCCGGTTATAAAATGTCTGGACAGCTGCCGGTTCGCGTCGTTTTCGTTGGCAGTGGCATATGTCGCTGGCTGCCCTGGCGACGGCTCCCCGGTCCACAGTAAACAATCTGAAATGGTACAAAAAAGACAGGAAATACACATGCACACAATGAAATGGTAGTAAATCTCTCATGAGAGCTAGATAAACGAAAAGCCGGCCGTCCGTCGAATGGTGGACGATCCCTTCCTGCACTCGTGATCCCGTGATCCTGAGAGGGCTCCCATCAGTCAACAACAATGGTAGGTGACGTAAAGGCGGTTATGCTCCCAGCGGATGGTACGTGATGGTTGTTTATTGCCGAATACTTTGCCGAAACAATAATCCATAATCTTGCGTGCCAGATCGTGCCACCTGCCTCATAAATTGGTGAAAAGGTGAAAAGTTGTTGAGATTGTAATATTCACCAAATAGAATATTTATTAATTGATATTAATTGAAGCGTATATTCGCTTACGAGACGTATTATGTCAGTGTTTCGGAAGATGTGCGTATTACTCGATATGAATGTTAGATGCAACAATAAAGTAAATATTTCCTTTCAAGCTAGCATGGAAAAGGCTTACAGACTTTACCTCTTAAAACTGTTGGAACTCTTAGAAATTCAATATGCTCATGCCTTTTCAATTGCACATCCGTTTTGGTTTAAATGAACCGATTCATACTATGGTTTCAATCAAGTTTTATTTAAAATTATACCTTCTTCTTCCATCGACCTATTACAATGCTGGTGCAATCATTGTTGAAGAGTAACAAAAAGCTTGCACAAGGCTGTTGGTTAAAGCAATGTTGCACCATGATGGATCCGGTTCAGGATAACAGAATTACAAGCAAAAGAAAAGGCTGTAGCAAAACATTATTACATTCTCACGTCGAGAGTGTTGTTCTGAGCATTTTCCCCCATCGACTGTTTGTGGACAGCTCTCTAGTGGCATTCCGGTGGGAAAAAAGAAGGCAAAACCACAAAAATCCCAACCAACAGCGGCCTCAATACAGAAGGATACTGTAGGAGAAGAATAATGATGATGGTGCAAAGTGTTTATGAGCAAGTATGCAATTTACTATGATGAATGGGCATGCCTAGAATGATGTTGGTGGTGGTGGTAATAGTATAACAAGTAAAACGTTTTAACACTGCACTTCACACCATAATGCACAAGGCCAGTGTTCGCGTATGGTTTGCAAAGTTGGAGAGAAGGAAGAAAGGCAAACTAAGATAAGCTTCCTATACCGTCAATTTCATCCCATACTACGGTTAAGGGCTGAACATTTATCATTCAAATTAGTCACATTTAAGCTTGGTGTGCGTGGTAGGTGCAATAAATCATTTAATCTCTGTGCTGTGTTTTTATGGTGACGCTGTGAGCTTAAAATCGATTCTGGGTGGATTTAGTGCATTGTGTATGATTAATGAAGGTGTTGAATTATCGCCCTTGTGGTTCTATTATATCATGGCTGTTGAAATATTTGTTGAAAAACCGGTTAGGTCCTTCGACCGGATCAATGAAATTTAATATAAAAAATAATGTTTGAAAGCTTTTTGAATTCATACAATTGTTATATTGAAACTGTAGCTTGCACTGTTAGGGCGTACAACTTTCCCTTAAAACCTTAAAGCTGTTGATTTGGTTGGTCTTTTTTAATTTATTTTGCTATTCTTGCACTGTACGAAGCGCCTAGCCCTCAGCCAAACTACCGTTTCAAATAGAGACCGCAATTGTTTATGCTTACTTTTCAGACGATTAGCCAATTGTCGTTAACTTCCTGCAACAACTCATCCCGCTTCTCCTGTGGCCGCTAATTACACCTCACCGTACCAATACAACGAGTAGCAGTGATAGTAGCCAAAGAGCGTAGAGAGCCCTCGACAGAAGCACGTTAAATAAATTTTCTCTTCCCATTTGCTGCACGACTACTGCGGTATGTTCTGGTACGGTGTCAAAATCGCAATAGTAGCCGCAGTGCACGCGTGCAGCATAAAACATTTAACATTTAGGCAAAGTATCCCACACTCAATCTGCCGCAGCAATCTGTTCCGTCGCTATCCATCCACCATTCCCACCGATACTTTCTTTCACTCGCTGTACCACAAGGACGCCTTTTATCAGCGCTGCATGTGCACATTTCCATGTTGTGCGCCAATTGCATGTTAAGACGTGTAGTTCGGTATAAAAGCAGCCAGCACACAATCACAACCAACAACTAGGAACGCCAGCAGCTCGTGCAGCACACGTGTATAGTAGGAGCCGCAGCAAGCGCAGCTGCAATTAGTTCACTGGAGCACAGGAGCCAACATTCTCATCAACGCGACCCTTTCCTCGTGTGACGGGTGTGCTCCTCATCAGACCGGTATACATATGCACATGTCCCAACGGGGGAAGTCTATTGTGTTGGGTTATATTAAGCAACAATTTTCCCGCGAGGAGCGAACAGTAAAGTCAGTTAGAGCACACCCAGCTGTATGAGTGCGCTGATATACATATTTACGTCGGTACGAAGAAAAGGGAATGAAAAGCTTTAAAAATAAGACAACAAACCAGCAAGTCCCGCGATAGAGACGCTGCAAGGAAACACCGGAACTCATTTTATGTGAACCCATAACCGCGATCTTGTTTGTCAACTTGCGCAGTCGGGAAACAAAACATGAAAAGCATCTGCACCAAGCGTGTCAGTCTTCTTGACATTCTGATGTGTTCGCCGCAACAACTTTCTCCGGTTCCTTCTTTTTTCTTCTTGAAAGAGTTTCATTCGCCATCTGCTGTATTTCCACAATGTGGAAATATTGTTACAATCGACAAGTTTGAGGAAAATGAACTACTAACAACGCCCAGGCTGGAAGAGTAAATGTGGAACAATGCGTTTTCGATACGAGGTTTGCTGAGAAAGCTGAGCGCTCTTGTTTAATTTTATTAACTTTGTCATTTTACGTGCGAAGTGAACACGAACACATACACAGGAATCTGGTTCATCGTATGCTTTGCGGCGTTAAGGAGCGTTGAAACTAAATTGATTTCTCATTGTTTGTGGAAATTCAACAGAGAGACGGACTGCAATAAAAATAGAAAAATAAATCGCCACGATCCCAGGAGCAGCTTGAACCATGTAACAAACTTCTACAATCTATTTTAACTTAACTCGTAGCTCCATTTACAACTGTGTCAACTTTTGTCTCAGTACATACTGTACACACTGTGTGTTTATTACAGTGAAGGGAGAAACGGACCCTAGTGTTTTTGATACTGTTTGGTAAATATCGTTTAGTTTTTATTTGTTCTTTTTGCTTTATCTAACTTAAATTTTATCGTTTATAATGCCACAGACCAGGAAAATAGTACCCTTCCCTGTTATGGATAAACTTTGACAAGGGTGCCGGGACCAAAGGGAAGATGAAATCTCCCAGGATAGCTTGGTTGGCTGGTTGGAAACAAGGACGAGTACCGTTGAATACCTAGCTGTTCTTCCGAAAGGACGAGTTGCTATTCAATAGAATTTGCAGCATTTGTCACATTGCCATTTGTCGCATCGAGCAGAACGCTATCGCTGTCCCCGGTGGGTATGAAACTGTCCAAGTTGTGTTTGCTGACAATTTGCACCAAATATGACAAATGGTAAAATAAAGAAGGGTCTTTCGATTGCTCCCATGTTTTGGTCGTGGTTTCTATAGGGAACTGGCATCCCATCGTATCAGAATACTTTTTAAATGTTCCACTAATAATACAATGTTACATTTACTTTATAAAATATACACCACTTTAATTTGGCAACAGAACAATGTGATTTGATAGTATGGATTTTATATTCCATCCTGAATAGCCTAAAACAGAGTATGATTATTTACAAGCTTTCACACGTTTTCATACCGTATGATACGGATGGAGTTTGTGTTTTATTAGAAGTAAATCTCATACACGCATGTTTCCAACCAATCATTGAATAAGACAGAGCTAGATTTAATCCATACTCGGATGGATTTGATCACGAACCGATACGGTACTGTGTTGTGGTACACAAAACCAACAGTTTTTTATGAAATAACATAGGAATTTACGCTCAAATACAAATGTCCTGCTGAGGTTCGTTTTGCGTGCGTGCCTAAATGAGAGACGCTCCGTCATTCCAATCCAGAAAAAGCCGCCGTATCTGTCGCATTAATCCATTGTTTCATGACGTAGGCGAAACCCAACCGCACAAAAAAGTATGCAAATTCATGCTTCGAATGGGCGGCAGCAGACATGCAACAGCTTCATTCAACGGGAAGTGGATGATTTACCAAAATTTGTCATACGGTTGGCACAAATTGACTGATTTTTACCTTTCGGTGAAGACCAAGATTATTCACTCATGATGCCATGTTTCCTTAATAATTGTATGAAAGACATAACAGCATCGTCACTGTAATGAAAAATTCACAAGCTGGTCTAGCAGCAAACTTTTGAACATTGAAGCACTGCGGGCATCTCGAGATAGATCTACGGCTGCATCACAAAACAAGCCAAATTGAAACCATCTTTTGGCAGGTTGCAGGCACCCTGGAGCCTTTCCTGCACTACGCAAACCGCCACAGTCCCTGACACGCCATCGTCTGCTCGTAAATAATCCAAACGATGGTGGTCTCTCCCCGCTGAGTGCAGTGCTGGAACACTTTAGCCGAGTTTTCCGACCGAGCGCAGAGGATAAATTCATTCCGATGAAAACGATTTAGCAAACCATCGCCACCTCCCACAACGCTCGAGCGGCCAAAGCGACGGTCAAAGCGTGAGGTCTCGTTTCGGCATTGTGTCACTACCGTTCTACGGTGGTTTTAGGCCGTGAGTGGTTGCAGGCTGCAGACACGCTTATACTCGCAACCTACGTTTTGCGTGCCTGCCTTTTCTCTGGGCCTGGCGTTCTGCAGTAAAATGTCACGCCAACGCTACTTCCGGCAGCTCATTCGCCATGGTTTTAACATTATGGGCTCAGAAATGACTCTCGTATTAAATATTTATCAGGTTAAATCGTGTCCCACCAGTGTGGTTCAGCGGTGTGCTTGCTATGGGAGGCGTTCAGGCAGTGGTCCGAAGATGGCTTGCCGGCAAGTGTCGGAAATGTGTCTTGCAGCAGCGTGATGATGGTGATGGTGGTAGTGGTGAGAATGGTGAAGAGATGGCACTGCCCGCTGCTGTGCCTGTCAACACTGGTCCCTCCTGTGACCGAGAAGGCCGACTAATGGGAGAAACAATGACGGCGCAAGGTAATGACTCTCGAGAATGAGGAATAGCTTATCGGAAAGTAGGTCACTCAAAGACCACCATGGAGTGGAGTGCTTGCGATGCTTGTCTGTGTCACTTGGTCATAAAATCAAGTTCAAGTATGTTAAACATTCTCGAAACAGCTAACCACCAAGGGTCACTTGACAGCCAAAATATAGTACACGTTCTGTTTTTTCCAACTTCCCTTCCTAGACGATAATATTGCGAGATGCTTTTATTGAAGAGGGAAAAATTTTGTAACTGTAACAAGCCCAAAAGTGTTGTATGTTAATACATGCCTTGGTAAGGGCTATAGAAGCTCATGAGTAACTTAAACTTCACTTCAGTTGGTTGTAGCCATAATTTTAAAATTTTAGGAACAAATGCACTAAGCACAGCCACATCTTTCCGTTTCAACGTGTTCATCTTTTCAGTGACATTGTTTTGGAAATATGTATTTCTCGTGAAATATGTATTTTCGTGCGGAACACATACTCACTAAAGTTTTGTGTTTATTTGACAGCTTTAAATGTGAGATAAGGAACGAGCCCGTTTGTACCATTCATCCATTTGACATTTAAATTGCCAAAATGATCATACACTTCAGAACGTTGCCAACAAACTCTCCCTTCGCCCTGGTGCGTTAACTGTCACGCAAGTTATATCAAGCTCCAACACAGCGTGACATAGAAGTGTGACATTCAAACGTCAACCGACAAACATACAGACGATTAAATGGCAACAGTATGGCAAAGATATGTTTCGATAGTGGAATAAACTTTGCCACGGATGTTTGTAATGGTAATGGAGGTTGGTAATGTGACAGATAATTGAACAGGTTATTATTTTGGCCACAATCTACCACTGTATTTCTTTGAAAGTCTGTAGATATATGAAAAGAATGATGTTTTTTTAAAGCAATTTGGTAATACGCTCGTAATATATAACTTCAAGGTAATATTGGTAATTGGTTTGGTAACATTTGGTAATATATCTTCAAGGGGTTTTTTTATGCTGCACAAAGGCTGTTGATACTCTCATGACATGGATAGGTTGAAAATCCTCTTGCAAACAGCTACGCATGGTATGAAACAAATGATCTTCACCTACTCGCTGCATTGGACACAACTTTGAGCACGAATCACACGCGCAATTCGCTTTGCAACACCACTGCCACCATAAAAATCCATTCTCATCGGTTTAATAAAAACGAGACTGTTTGCTCCGTTTTCTTTCGCACAACCCATGACACCGTTGCTGACAGCTGTACCATCATACGAATATTTCTCATTTACCTTTTCACAGAAACCCAAACACTCTGACCTTGACCGGGAGCTCCCATGGTGTTGTGAGCAGCGATAAAAACAACGCCAAGCCACCATCCCTGACCGTGGGCGGTCAACACTTCGCTTTATCCTGTTCGTCGTTTCCATTAACCTTTAATCGTTTGGGAAATCGTTTCAAAACAGACAGAGAGCTTGCACGACAATTTGCTTCGGGCTAGTACACCACGATCCTGGATTGCCTTTACCTTTTCCCACCTGACCGGATGAACTCGGATGTTGTGCAGTGAGAAGGTCTTCATCGTTGGATCGTTGAATCGTTTCCCATTTTCCTAGCACAAAAGAAAATCGTTCTCTTATCGTGTGGCAACGAATGCACGAATGCCGCTGATTCGTATGCCACGCCAATGCTGCTGCATACTGCCGTCGGTGCGAGCAGTATGAATACACAAACGAATCTCTCTAGCCTTGGGCTGGCCGTCAGCCATGAATGCACATGACATCGGATACATTGCACATTTTTCTGAAGTTGAAATATCTTGCCGACGAGCAGTGGTGACGTTGTTGTCCAAACTGATTCTACAGCGACTTTGTGACCTTTTGAATTGAATAGAGAACCCAAGCAACTGGTTTGTGACTTTTGAACTTTATGTAGAAATCTATGACTCACCAAAACCACACCGTACTGGAAGCTATTCTGTTTACTTTCCCATTATTTACCCGAACATTATTTGTCGTCTTCTAGGAACTTACCAAACAAGCTTTTACCACCTCAGCGCCCATCTAAATTGCATCATATATCAACTCTGTACGTTGACAGGAAGTAGCTGTTATCTGCCGTTGCCAATCGATAGCAACACGTGTGACTAACAATGCGATCAGGTCATACATTTATGCACAAAGCGTTCTAATAAAAGGAAATGGAAGCAAAAATGCCATACTGAATAGCTCAATTGAGATGATGACAGAAACGATGATCAAAATCAAAGCCCTTGCCAACTCGGCACCGACTCGAAGAAGTTTTACCGTCTGGCTGCAATCGTTTGATGTTACGACTCTATTTACACACTCTCTCTCTCTCTCTCTCTAGCGCACATAAACAAAACGTCCGTTACATGGGCACCATCCGTAAGTTCGCACCTCGCAAAGACGGCCTTTTCCGCTGGTCGTTTAGCAGTTTTCAAATAAACAATTTCCAACGGCCAGAAATACCGCAGAACCACTACGTGCGGGTAAGTGTATGACGTTCGTATGGTTTTTGTTTTACCTTTCTCCTTTACCATGCGGCAATCGTTCTAGATTACGTGCCAAAAATAGTATTTGGGAAATGATGATCAACTGAATCGGAACCGATGGATAGCCATTGAAAGTAAAACCAAATAATGAAGCCGAAAGAAAATTGCTTCTCCACTTCTGCACACTATCAATGGCAGGTTAGTTTGTTTTGTATCTAAACTTAAAAGTGCAATACGGTTTGAAAAGATAGACAGGCTGTGGAGGCAAGCGAATGGTTGATAGGAATGAGTTGAGCTGGATACGGTACAGAGATGAATGATACAGAGCAAACCCAGTGCGGATAAGTCCAAACATAATATGATTGAGATGAGATGCCTTTCATCGATCCGCACTGCCATGAGCATACGTAATCAGAATGTCACCTCACACAACAAGACCGGAAATGAAATCACCAAGAGCCTGGGAACACACTGCAAATGCGTCCGCTCTATTCTTGCATGAAACAAACTACCGCTTTTCACATGTTCAACTCTCAACAGGGAGCTCTAAGCCGGCAATTGTTCTCAAAAGCCATCCAATGAACATCAGTCCACATTTCTACGAACGAAAGCTACATGATTTCATTCGACATACGTTGCGCTTCTTCTGTCAGCCAACTGTCAGGCACTGCGATTTCCGCAATTTGACATTCAAACACAACAGTCAACAGTTCGTGGTAAGCGTGTCAGATGTAAACATGATTGGAATTCGTCGTAAATTTAATCTTTGCACAAGTTCTGGTGAATCTGAATATACGCCAAGATCGGCACAACGGCTATTAGGCATTAGTATGTTTGTTCTTTCTTTATAAAGTAAATTTCACAAAAACAACATCGCTCAGTGTGTTGCAGATGCTATTCAAAACCCTTTGTTCAGTGTTAAAAACTATCGTGTTTGCATTGTGTGCTCCGCTCAATACGGTTTGTGTCTTATCAGCTAATGTAACATTTCACTTTTGTCACAAAGGTTCAGGATTAGGTTGATTACTTTCTCCTTGAAGCAATCGTCACGTTTTACGACCCTTTGCAGGCTGACCAATAAAATACAAGCCGTAAGCCACGTGTTGACATAGCCTCCATCCAACTGCGAAAGCTGCAAAATGCAAATCAGCCCCGAACGATCGGACCTCTCCCTAGCCTCGGTGGTCCAGTTGTATCGATGAAAATCAATTTTGTTTCCGGTCACGTCAACCGGAAAACACACTCATCACACAGAGGTGCCGCAAATGACGGCAAAAACACGTGAGCAAACTTTACCCGTCTTCCTCGAATGTCACAGTGGTTGCTTTGGAAAAGGACACAGGTTGAGTGACAGAAAAAGGGAAACATGGGAATGATTTTACTTGAATGTTTGATGCCGTTGGTTGATGAAAATGTTTTTCTGCCAATTGCAGTACTTCTCTTAGGTTCAGAATGGTACAGGTTGTAGCATAAATAGGGCACCAGGTTGGAGTTCCTAATGAAATATAAACAATTGTTGCCAGCATGCGTGTGCGTAAATAATTTCATCTTTGTTATTTATTTGTACCATGCTCGAACATCTCAAAGATCGACTTTCAGAGGAAAAAGGTTGTGTTCAATAAAAAATACATTCTGTTGAACTGAAAAGAGTGAATAAAAACTTCGGTACGTAATATTCTACACAGTGTAACATCCATACAGTCGCCAATATCCTAGGGCGAGTAATTCATAGTCTGTATGTTTGTTATCCATCATGAAAACATCTCTTCTTAATGCATTCATTTACAGACAGCCTTAAAATACAACATTTGGTCATGATCTACGAGATTCGTCTCGCCGTATAGGTATATTGTGTTCATTTAAACAAACTCCAAAGCAAACAATTGTATGTTGAAGCTATTTAACCAACTGCACAGAACAACATCATTTCAGACTTTTTTACCCCGAAGTAAGAAAATCAAAACCCGATTGCAAACTCACATTCTATGGAGGCTCAAATGTACTGTCAACAAACATTCCAAGAAGCAAAGTAACATAGACGTGAATGCTTGTATTGACACAGTGAAATTCTGATGTTTTTTCTATGGTATCTCTTTATAAAAAATACCCCAAAACATTGTCACTATTTACGGTCTTGGCTTATCTTGGAATCCATGTTTTCCAAAGGAAAAAATAGCATGTACCGTGACATGTTTGGAAGGGAAAAAAATAAAATAAAGCACCACGCCTACAGAGATTGTTAGCAAGTGAAGATGAGAACAACCGCAAACCATAAACCACAGAACTAGAGAACATTGTTTCATCCAAACGGGAGAGAGAGAGCGAAACGATACAATTTCTTACTGCTCGGCAACGCTGATACCGCATTCTTACCCAACAAAACATAATGGAATGACAAATGGCTCCCCGCGGTGAGATGACTAGTCACGACAACTAAACCACAGACGATGAAAATAACGATGAAATCACCACAGCTCCCTATGCCCTGTGTCTAATGCGAAGGAGAACCAACTGAACAAATCTAATCCGATAGCAGAAACCAACAAAAAATTACCAAATTAACCTCAGGGGATACCTTACATGTAAACCTACCTTACGGAATGCTTTCCGAAAGTTTTCGGACAGGAACGCGTACAGCAGCGGGTTTATACAGGAGCTCGTGTATGCCAGCACGTGCGAGACGATTTGTAGTGAAATTTTAAAATGCGTGTCTGGTTTAAAGACGTCCACACTCTTTAGGACCAAGATGACCTGAAAACGTGAAATAGAATGAGAGAAAATTAATGAAAAGAAAGTCAAACAGAGAAGTTGTCTTCCCATATGACGCAACGTGGAAAATTGTACAGAGGAATAAAGAGTGCCGTAAAAGCTCTGTTGAAGCTTCTCAATTCCACTTCCGACTGATGCTGAACATCACATGATAACAGCTGAAAGCGAAGAGCCATTCGTGTGGTATGGGTACGTTCGCCTTGTGGAAAATTACCATCTGCAAATAGTTGTGTTGTGTTATCAAAAGCAAACCAACGTCCATAAAATAACACTCCGAACTACTTCAACTGCCCTTGGTGGAAGCTGCTAAGCAATTATCATTTTAATGAGATTGAATTTACACCGTGATGTGCAGTAACATGTTGACCCCGCTTTTACATGGTGTCCGATGCATCTCGTTCCTTCGAAGCATAAAATTAAAATTGGGATAATGTACTCTGGTACGGTAGAGTACCGTCCCCCGTGTTGAGCACTGCTGATGACGAGCCGGGATTGCCGCTTTACTATGTAGCATGGCACTTGTACTCAACGGCAATCGTTTTGCCAGATGTACAACACACTCTCATGACACACATAAGGTCGTGCTAATCTACAGTATGCAAACGAAATTAAATGGGTTGCATTAAAGCAGCTGGGAACTGCAATTTGAGAGCGGGTTAGACACTGAATGAGTATAATTAATATTAATAAGCTTTCTACAATATTCTAAGGATCTTTTTCACATGTTTCTCTTGCACACACTTGATTCGTCAGTGTTCATGACCTGATTTCTGTCGGAACTGTTAAAAACTAGTAAAAAAACTAGTGTTTGTCCTCCTAACTATGAATCAAATAAAACTCATGCTGTTTTCATCTAAGCTAAATTGATTCGTTCTTCGCACAGAAATAGTTCAAAGTGCAATATTTGGCTGGCTGGTGGAATAGCACGGAATGGAATATATAAATGCAGTGCACTGATGGCCGCCTCTAAACCCAACAACCATAACCACACACACAACCGTATGCAGATTATTTTGCCCATTTTGCAAAGCTGTTAATGGATCTCTCGTGCTCTTCCGTGCTATGATATCATACGGAATGGGTCACGGAGTCGTTTCGGAGCTGCAGTTCGAATAGTGGTGCTCATCCCGATAGTACCAAAACCGAAAAGAAAACGGAACAACGTTTCACGGGGGTTTCCATCCATTAGATTACTTTGGTCACAGCGAATCCAGCGAGTACGTACCATTTCATTGTGTGGTAGATTGGTTGTGCATAGTCGAAATCAAATTTGTTTACAAGCTATTTGCAAGTGGCGAGACAGAACATACAATACATCTGGCTGTTCTAGGAGTATTTCAATCGGAAGTGTGTAAATTATGCTAGGATAACCAAACATTTGTTGCAGAGCATTAGCCAATTGCGTAAAGCTTAGCAGCTCTTGGCACCGATTTGTAATGATTTAGCTAAACGTTGCGGTTACCAACGGTTTAAAGCTACTTTTATGATTCCTTTATCAAAATGAACCTTCGTCGTTTTATTCCAAGCGATTTAACAAGAATTCAAATGAATTGTGCTCCAGGAAATATCAACACGTTTGCCACATAAATGTACTTTAATTCAACGATCAAAGGGCGTTTAAATCGGCATGTGCAATTGATCATCGTTTGTAGTTGCATTCCTATTTGTGAAGCAGAAATATTCACCCCTTCAGCCACGGTCGGTAAATCATTCAATTAAACACAAGTAAATCCCTTTATTCTTCTTCTTCTTTGGCTCAACAACCGATGTCGGTCAAGGCCTGCCTGTACCCATTTGTGGGCTTGGCTTTCAGTGACAAATTGATTCCCCCCCATAGCAGGATAGTCAGTCCTACGTATGGCGGCGCGGTCTATTTGGGGATTGAACCCATGACGAGCATGTTGTTAAGTCGTACGAGATGATGACTGTACTACGAGACCGGCTCAAATCCCTTTATAAACCATTAATAATGCAGACAACAATCGGTTACACAATTCACCGAACCTCTGCTGAATGATTATGAATTTTGCATCCCTCTTCGCTTTGTTCACTCGACTAATCTCACCCACTGAGTAATATCAATCAAATGCAATCGGGGTCAGTTCATACGCATGCCGGCACAGTCCGCTTGTCAGCATTTTGGGTCATCCATCAATCACGGCACCCTGATCTGATTCGCACCGTCACGCTACAGGGCCCCTTGATTTGATTTGCTACAATTTATTAAACACATTGCGTACGCGTTTCGGAACAACTGACCGACGGCCAGAAGATCAGAGACGGGTTGGGGTATGCAAGCATCAAATACTGGAGAATGGTACGTCCCAAAGGTTGAGCCTTCTATGGCTGGTCAGCTATGGAATGAAGAGCGCATACCGGTTCCTGATACGGCCTACCGTTTTAGTATCCTACACGTCTGACCAACGCACACAAATACACAAGGATGTAGGCGATCGAGCAATTGCATTGCGGTGCTGGTACTGGTGGTCTTGGTGGTAGTGGCGACGCCCCTCGTTTGGGATAATGTTTGTAAAAGCGGCCCATTAAACGAGGGACTCAAAAGTGTTTCGTTCCATTCGCTGGGAATTCAGTACATTGGAACACTGGGGTGGAATTTACGGCGTCCTGTATGATCGGGCAACGATGCTAGCCATTTTATGGGGTATTTTTTGTTGGGCTGAAACCATGTTGATGACCCAAAACCGGTTGTTCTGGTTTATGGATATAGCTGCAAGGAAAAGGGCATTGGAATGATGATACGAATTGCGGGCGTGCTTGAATTGCTTCATAGAATGAATTTAAAAGAACCATGCCATGCTTCCATTACACATGATCGGCTAGGTCAGCACCAGCACGACGTGTATGTATTGGTTAGGTCTATATACTGCTTAAAACCTACCATTTTTCCCCAGTTTTCAGTGCGGCACAATTTTCCCGCACAATTAAAAATAGTACGATGCAAAAGCCAGTGACATTCGTGAATTGTTGATTGTTTGCAAACAAAATGTTCAAGCTCTAAATGTCCCAGATCAATTCAACTTCACCTCGGAGCGACACTCATCCTCAGCTTAAAAAACTTCGAAATAATTCGAGGCCACCCGATTCCTCAGCTATTTTTCCTTCTTTCGTTTACTATCACAACAAATGTTTGTGACAGCATTGGTTGGAAGTTTTACTCAACATTGTACGGAACCATTTTGTCAATGGAAAATAAACCTTAAAACCGTCCCACATCCAATACTTTCTCGTGGCTTCATTTTCGTAGACAGTAACGTGGTAGCTGCTGGCAAGTAAAATCTTTAACAAAGGCACTTCCTTCGCCTGCTTTCACTCCATTGTTCAACACTTTGTATGAGTGTTTGTGTTTCTATTGCCACCACCATGCTGCATCCTTCCACCCAAAAATGCTCTAATGCCATGACAACCATCGCACAATTTAAACCCCTCTCCACTTGCCTTTCGACCCTCCCATCAATCGCCTACACTTACCTGTATGGGAAACCATAATGAAGCAAACGCTGCCACCACAATCACCACCAGCCGGGTAACGCGCTTTTTGCCCTTCTTCGATTCGGCCGAACGACCGCCGACCGAACTTCGCCACAGCCGGGACAACATCCACATGTACAGGACGCTGATCAGTATGAGCGGGACCACGTACGAGCTAAGGAAGAACGCGATGTGGAAGGCGGCCCAGGAGGGACTATCCTTTTCGAGGAAGCCGCATGTCTCTATCTCCCGGTCTTGGTATTTGAATTTCTGAAATGGAAATAGAAAAGGGTGAAACGATGGATAACCCCGATTTTGTGTCACATATCTAAGAAAGCGCCATCATTCCATATGTTTCTTGGTAGTTCCACACAAATCAAT
Source organism: Anopheles coluzzii (assembly GCF_943734685.1). NCBI lineage: Eukaryota > Metazoa > Arthropoda > Insecta > Diptera > Culicidae > Anopheles > Anopheles coluzzii. The sequence goes on along the minus strand of NC_064670.1, from coordinate 9,839,741 downwards.
TAAAGTGAGCTATCTTCCTCCCACCGGAGACATTGTTTATGCATTGTTTTTTGTGGTCTGTACATCTCTGAAATTTGCTCTATGTGCTCTAGAGTACAAATTTCCATAAATAGAATTGAAATACAATTGACTCAGCTGAACCCGTACGAGTGACTGCATTTTTGTGAGCTTTATTGTTTGTTTAGCCCACGCGATCGACACGATGACTGTTGCTTTCTTGTTAAGGATGAAGGATGATGAAACTGCAACCTTACAAATTCGTTTGGAAAAAGGAATTGACACTGCCAACGTGTTTTCTAAGATGACCTCAGCTGTGTTTGGTAACCACACATTGTTTCGGTTTTCGATTTCTCTAAAACTTTATCTGTGGTTTACTCCTTTCTTCTCTGCTTTCAATATTACTGATGGTGTATTGCGCAAAATAAACATTATTATTTGAAGTGGCACACTATTTTGGGCGCATAAATTCCAGTCACGTAGGTAGGGTATGTTTAATCCCATTTTCTTCCCTTCCAGCGTGTCATCGGGTATGGGCTTATCCTTCTATCCCGTCAGATATCATTTCTCAATTCCATCATGCATGGTTACGCGCAGACACCATCATACTTTCATTCCGGTTATTTACCTCGCATCACTAACAACAATCATCATCATTATCGTCATCACCATCGCTCAACCGGTGGACCGAATGAACCCGGGCCGGAATAATCCCGAACCGAAGGTCATGCAGGCGTAAATTAATTAATCAACACTTAATATATTTAATTACCGAGCAGTAACTCCATTACCTCCGAAACTCGATCGCCATCACCATAGAAGCGAACGCATCCTTTCCCCTTGGTAGCTGGCATCCGCTACTGCCGACAGAGGCCGGACAGTCTACGCGGTCTTTGGTTTTGTGTCGTAAATAAAAAAAAGGGGCAGCCATAAATTTTAGCACTGCATTTAATGACTAGATCTGCTGTGGCAGTGCCCAAAGAGTCGATTCGCTAAGCATCGTGTCGAGGCTGCCTCGTGCTGGCCGCAACAGTTTTAATATAACGCTCAGCGACTAAGCAGATAATGCGGTTATATAGAGGTGGTGCTTTAGTTTTCAATCTTCGCATTTCGACTCGTCTTACCAGTTAAAATGGTTTCGTGGAGGAAAAAGCCTCGATAATAAATTGTTCCATGAAATTTGGTCTCTTTTGATCGTTTTAAGTTGTGGTAAAGTTAAATCAATCAGCTATTAAAATATGTATTATCAATTGTATTAGGTTTGCTTCTGGGAAGAATATGATGTATTTAACCAATATAAATCAATCAATAACTCAATAACACCCAACCCTCAATAACTACCAAACCCAGATTAAATATTGCTCCATCATCCCCAGTAATCCACATTGGTCCCCGGGAAGCAGGTTCAAATGTGACAGCTTATTGTTATTCTTATCATCCATTTTGAATTGCGTCGGCTAGTATCCTTCTAGGGATTTCTTTGTATATGAACGCATTTTGCCTTTTATTCCCTTATCCCAGAACGTTAGGATATTCCACAAAAAATAGAAATGATATGCAATATAACAAAGGTTCGTAGGATTTGCCACATGATTTAAAGATATCGCAATCACGCAAACACAAACACGATAAAGCCGGACGTGTTTTGATCTCACATTCTTTCATAAGCAGAATCTCAAACCAATGTTTTGAGCAGATATCTCTCTTGTGTTGGTTGGATTTTAGGATGTGAAAATTCAATATTATCATTACTATTTCTAAACTCCCAATATAGCCCTGATCACGTAAATTAAAAGCATTTTCTGAGATAGATGATCTGAGTCTCTGATTGTATAATTTACATCACTTTTTTACTTTTTTTTACCGCAAGTTTCAAGATACTGGTGCCTTCTTCAACATACTGATAAGGTTTTTCGTGAACAAGAAAAAATACCAGCAGACATTTTCGAAATTCAATTCCATTTAACGCCACAGCCACGCACAAAGTTGTGGTGAACTCATCAAAACACGTTTCTTTTTAAACGCTGCCCACTCGCACTGCCTTTGAATGGCTGGCAGTGTGATGATGTTGAAAAATGTCAAAATCATCTACGTCATCCTCTAACGGCTATCAATCACATGAATGTTCTTTTTTTAACACCCGTTATCAAAATCTAATCGATAGATAATATATTAAACCGTCTGTACAGATCTTTTGCAATTGATGCAACAACGAGACATAATTTCACATTTACATTTTACACAAATACATTCAATAATGTTTGCATTATTGCCTTCATAGAACTGCTCATACTTTTATTGCATATTTATGCTTTCCAATAATTGGGTACCAAACGGAGTGGAATGGATGGATGTACAATAATGTGCTTCGCTGCAGAAACGTTTGATGATTTATTCAATGGAATGATAAATCAACACTTCAACTGGCCTCACCACGCATTTTTCATTTCCATCGATTTATTTGAAATGAAAAAAGGTTTTATTTTCTAGCGGATTTGATTTTGTTAGGGAACAAATCCCACCTACTCGACAAACCTTCTATTGGTTAGAAAGAAATGTGGTAAAATGTGTAGGAAGTGAACGAAGATTGGAAATGAGATGCTGTTAGTGGGCAGGCAGACATTCAGGAAATATTATTTCAAACTCTTCAAAATAATCCGAATCGTTTTACAACAAGTATGATGGTCGAAAATGATTCATAAATTAGTATTGTAAATACTAAATAAACTTCAACGATCAAATTATTTGTTAAAAAAAATCTACAATCGATGTACTACTCTTTACCATTTTTCCACAATATTATTTTGGTTGGTTAGTAATCTAAACAGCTTAATTAGCTTAATGAGCTTGATTCGTGACTCTCATTACACGTATCCAACATTGTGTCGATTTGGTTCAACCTCTTAACGACTATGGCCTAAGCAAACTACAGTCAGTATCGCTCTCAAACATTACTTCACCAGTCGTTTACCAAACCTGAAGCAGAAACATCGCAAGAAGAAAAGGAGCAAATTCCACACATAATTCTGCTTTGTGCTACGCTCGTCACATCGTCACGGAATTCCAGAAACAGGTTTGATACCACCCGCACTAGTGCGAATCACGGAATTGAAAGCGAGATTCTTTTGTTGTGCTCCTCTTGTCAATCAGATCCATCGATTCCATACCGAATAGGTATTGGAATGCTGAAACTTCATCAAATCGACAGGTAATAAAGTAACTTCACGGTGGTTCAGGGTGCCAAGATTCCTACTGCTCCCACACCGAGGATGCCGACTCATTCAATTAACAAACACTCTATTGTACGCTCCTGGAAGTTGGAATCTTCACTCCTATTGAGCTCCTGGAAATTGGAATCTTTGGTTTCGGTCCCGCTTGATATTGAGACTTTGAAAACACTTCATAACACACACACAGGTGAACATTCGCACACACCGACCCATAGCCGTCAAAAATTTCCCGTATTCCCGTATTGATTTTCAATTTCCCGTAAAATGGAAACGGTTCACTGGGAGCAATGAAGGAAGGATGCGCCATTTTTTCCTTAACTCCGTACAAAATACCTTTTCCAAACCCATAAACCCGATCCAAAACAACAACAAAAACAAGGATGAAATAGGTGTGAAGCATACAGAAAGGAGCATTCGGAAACATCAGCAAACCTGAAACAGTTCATCTGGTCAGTGTCTTGTGTGCATGCGGCAAAGAGCTTGTAGTTCTTTTTTCGAAGCTTGCGTGAAATGAAAAGAACAACATAAACCACCAACTTCCAGGTGTGTGTGATGCAACAACAAAAAAACTCATCCATCCTCATACAATCCCTTTGAATGATTCGCTCGAATTCGAACCGATAAGTGGGGAATAGTTCAGTGCAAACACGATGAGTGCAGTGCCATGCATAACAGCATCCACCTTGCACCATGGTAACCGACACCGGGGTTCGATTTCACACAAATACTCCTTTACACAATGATACAACGAATCTCTTACGAAATAAATCGCCCAGCTTACGATCGCGCACCTTCCCGGCCGGCTGTTTTGCTGCATGTAACAGGAGCATTCCAGTCGTCCCGAGCGCATAATGCGGTATGGAACTGGAAACCGGATAGAACGGTAAAACTACATACATGTACGAAAACGTGCACTATCATCGAACATTAGCAACCCAGGACCGGCGTAAATCCCATACTCCCATACACGTCGCAACCATCAGAACAGTCGTTTCCAGCAGTGGCGCTTAAAGTGAATGATGAGAAAATGGGAGGATCGTGGCTTGGTTGCGCATAGCATAGCGCAAAGATACACCGAGAAACATACAATTTCCGAACCGCAGAATGTAATCTTGTGCATTCTATGTGCGGTTTGTTTGTTCCCTCTTTTTGTGCCATAGAAGATGGATATGAACAGTGATTACTAAGCAGTAAAAAAAAACAATCATTTGCTCCGTCTAGATGTGGCTAGAAAAGAGCTACTCACCATCATTCCACCAGCTCGTCATTAATTGTACAACGCCCAACACACTTCTGACAGACACATGGAACTGGAGCATGGTGACACGGCCGCAGGAGGCGTTACAGAAGCTTACATTTATGGCACTTCGCATATTTCTCTGTGTTGGCGTAGCAAGCAGTCGGTGATGATTTTCCATTTAAATCGTATCCAACGAATCAAAAGACTTATCGCAATACTGTAAAAGGTTTCACACGAGTTTTTTTGTTTCTTTTTTTTATATCTGCTTTAATGAACTATATTCCTCGAAATTCAAAAAGGCCATAGGGCAGCGATAGACCTACGGATATCATCAGGCTCCAGTGTGTTTGTCCATTTAACTTCTGGGAAAAGTGAACCACTCTAATCCACTGGCAAATTAAAATTTGAGACCAGCTGAACTAAATCCGTCGGTTTGAGCTGCTCACGGCAACACGGGCGGATGTTTATTTACTATGTACACACCACAGGCCACACATGCAAGTACTCAAGATGAGTGCCGTTTACGTACGTCATTACCATTAGGTGTATTGGATAAACTAATTGAAGCAGCAGCAGCAGCCAACTGGCTTCCTGTGTGCGCTGTACATTCCGAATGATGGCAGGTTATTGCGCGGTTGTAATGTGTATGAAATATTTGTGCTACTACTCTACGGTGGAAGCGTATTTACCTTTGAAGAATGCTTCGCAGACCTGTTTGTTGGTTACAAGGCTGATCATATTAATTGATACTTTACGGCTTCGAATCAAACATATCAGAGCGGATTAATGGGCGAATCTTGCTGGATGCGTCTGGTAGTTGCCATCCAGCCGGCATTGCTGGCAGAGGAATGTGTTAACATTGTTTCGTTTAATGTGAGCAACTATATGGTTTTCAAATTTGATGAACGCAAGCCATTCTGATTTATGGTGGAAAGTGTAAGAACATTAGAGCTAAATGAAATTATTCTGAGCTCATGTCCCAGCTTTTGTTTGTTCAAAAGTGAATACGAGTATCCTTTTTGAAGGAATAAGCTCTCCTTACATTTGTTTTAATTAAATAAAAGATAAATGATTCCTGAGCTGGTCACTAGCGTAATCCCTACACATTTTTCTTAACCTCAAATCCAAACTATACAAAGCTCTCTTTGCAATGGCTTCATTGCTATGCAGTACTTTCAGTGCAAGGTTTATAATGTATGCGAACATCAAACGAGCTTACCACTAAACTTATGCTCTCAAACAATTGGTCGCAAAGGCTTCCTCTCCAGCAGACGCTAGCTAAGGATGCACCGAACATCTTCGCAAGACCGAAGAGCCATTTTAGAAAATCGATGCCAAAGGTAGCTGGGTAACCGGCCTTAGCTAATATGCCAGAATTTATACCCTCCTTAAGTGTGGGTAACTCCTTCATTATCGCCTGAACTTTGCATTATTTCCCAAAAGACACCAACTGGCCGGTATAGGGCACACAAAGAGTATGTGCCAACTACTGCTGTTCGTTTGGCTCACTCAACACGACACAACGGCGAAAGTGAGCACCAAAGGAAGGAGCACGGGTACGGATATTTGCAATGCAGATTAGCTTCACTCCATTTGCGCTCAAAGTATAAACGCAGCGACAAGTGAAATTTCCAGCCCAACTTTCCCTATTGTTAGTGTACTTAGGGGACCGCATGGCTGAACGATAGAAGGAGTGACACGCGACAGCTCGGTAGCTTGGAGGCTTTAATAAAATTCACCACAATTTACTTGTCAAGAGCTTTCTCATGAATAATATACACCAGCACCATCACCACGTCAGGCAGCAGACGTGCTTGAGGCGTACGGGTGAAAACGTATCCTTTAGTAGATTCAATGAGAACAAAATGAGCGTTCGAATGGGGAAGCAAGTGAAATGGGGAAGAGCATTAAGGCAGTCTCGCCCTCGTGTAGATCAGAGCCCTCGTAGAGATCAGATCATCACACCCAACGGCATAATGTCATTGATAACCTGATCGGTAGGCGAGCTCAATTGTAAAGCATTGAGTATACGGATGACAGCAGCATGATGATGCAGTCAGCGCGTTTTGAGGAGCTAATCGATTTAAACTGGTGAAATAAAACAAACCAAACGTGTGACATCAAGAAGGCAAAACACCATTACCCAGTTCTGAAAAGATAGTTGTTACGGTTTCTTTCACTTATTTATCCTCAAGACGATTATTACCGAGCCACTCAAATGAGCGCCCAAATGATAGCCCTCTGGAGAGTTAGCAAATCGATCGAAATTAAATCGAACTCCCCACGAATTGAAGCCCCTTTCTCGGTCCTCATTTGTATCGATTAAATGAATATCACATTAGTGTGCACGTCTTCCCTCGAAAACGGATAATGAATAATGGATTAGGCGCAACACATTGTTGCGTGTGTGTCGCTCGTTCATATCGAGCACAGGTGTGGTGGTGGTTTAGATTACATACCTCAAGCCGGCACTAATCACTAACTGTTGAGGTCAACCGTGACACACTTATCGACTTACCCCGTACACCAACACGATGCACGAAGCGAAAGGCAATCGATACTAATTAACACAACGGCAGAATGAATGGGCCAAAGCATATCCGAACCGAGCCACAAATTATACGCCGCACCGGCACCCTCTTCGTAATACAGTGCTCAACCGTGCTCTATGGAAAATCAATTACCTTTTCTGTCGTCCACCTTCTCAGGATGCCATTAATCGCTTCGTGTGAAATCTCCAATTTAATTACCAGTGCAACAACGCTGCAATCTTGCCACGGCTTAAGGAACCACTCGGCAATAACGCACAATGTGCACGTCGGAAATACTCGTCCATCCTCTCACCAACGTTGGGAGACAAGAGATTGTTTCATTTCCCCCTTAACATTTTGCTCGCTACGAACAGTTACTTAGTTGCAAATCTGTGGTTTTTGCAGCCTGTCTTTTCATTTGCCAGTCGGTTTGACATCCCAAACTGCTTGAGGCATTGCGTAGGCCAGTGAATCACGAGAACTGAGAAAACAACCACTGTCCAATTTCTGGCCAGGAAGCTTCTACGCAGATTTTCCCCCGTGGCCATTAAAACTGTGCCTTTCCGTCGTTGCGTTCGCTAGTCCTTGTTAGTGTCGAGTTAAAAGTGAAGAAACAACCCCGAGTACAACAAGTTCGTCTCAGCCCTAGAGGGTTCGTCCCTTTCAATTTACGGCGTAATGGTGCAGAAATTCTATATCTCAGTGATTGATAAACTGCATTAGCCGGTGCGCTATGAATCAAGAGAATCTCTAATGCATCCTCGCTTAGACTGTTGGCAGATAAGCGATAACTTGCTAATAATCCCACACCCCATGGCTAGCCGTTGTCGGACCTCAATAACAGCTCAGCGTCTTATCAACCCTACCATGGCTGAGAGCCACCCATTATGGTAACTTTTGCTACCGCTATTCACAGTAGCCGGCCACACTGTAGAAAGCTTTTTCCAATTAGCAAACACCTGTTGTAAGCACTTTCCGCTTAGCTCCAGCTCACCAGCAAGCTTAAACAAACCTTCCGCAGCTGATGCCTCGCCGTCGTCATACTTCACGCTCCACTTGCTTACGAACCCGCTCGTCATCTTTGTGTTTTTCACTAATCTGTTTTCCCAAACCGAAACCTTCCCATTCCTACTCCCAAAATGGATGTTTAATGCACCCATTTCTCAACCCGAGACCCTTTCAACTAATAACCTGTTCGACCATTTTCTGTAGTCTCTTTCATACGCACCTTTGCAGTCTGCTGGCCTCCCTTCCGATTTCACCCATCCCATACAAACATAAGAAAAAATACCTTCCAAACGCCTTTTTCCACCATTACGTTCATCGAGAACCAGGCCGCTTTTTGTCATAGCCACACCTCTGTTTGCTTCCATGAGTTTGGATGCCACTTTTTTCGTTTAGATATTTTTCTCTTTTTGTTTATTTGTGTGTTTCTGTTACCTAGGGGATCTAACCAGGGTCTGCTACTTAACCTCTCCAACACCTTTACCACCACCAGGCCAGCCCGTTTCGACCCATTGTAACCTGCGAGTAAAGTGCCTGCAAAGAATTTCGAATTTGATTACATTGTGTCTAATTTATCTTGTCCCTGTTTTATTAGACGAACCACTCGTTAGTAGCAGTTTTCACGGGACGAGCCTTTTGGAGTGTGAATGCAGCCGAAGCAGTTGAAGGAGAGGAACGGTGCTACACGTCGTTTTTTACCCGCAGTTGGGCAGTAGATGAAAATAAATGCGCTTCATTTAGCAAACAAAAAAGGCATATTCTTTACGAGCATTATTGATGCTGGTGCTGCTGCTTGTGGCCCTCCAGAGCCACACCTGTGTTCTGGGTTTTTTCGGGTCCATTTCGAATGAAATTACTTAACGTAATCATTGAACCATCCGAGACCGATTTCTATTGAAGCGTAACCAAACCAATTGGGAGGCAGCTCGAATTGAAGCGAATTTAATTACGTTTCATGTTGTAAATTATGCATCATTTTCGATCGTGAACTTCCACCAAATCGAAGCATTGGAATTAATGGTAAAGCCTTGGGCTAGTTTATCCATGAAATTGAATAAAAGAACATAACTTTCAAAACCCAATAATTCATCCATTTTGCGCTGTCATTCCTGTTCCCGAGGAAGTTGAGCTTGCGGTCGTCACAAGTTTTATCTTTCAAAGCGTCGGATGCTTAACTTCCGCGATCGCTAGCAGCTTGAACGCGTCCTTGGTGTGCAGATTCACGGTCCAAACCAACGACCATTAACCGTCATTACGCGTCGGAAGCGCGTGCCTCATTCAATCTCCTTCTCTTTCCGGAACGGGGTTTAATTTAATCAGCATCAGCGTTTGAGCTTTTCATCTACGGCATCGATAATGCAAAGGCTAGTAGGTCCAGTGAGAGGAAGGCAGTAGTACAGGAGGACATTTTCAATTAAGATTCGCATCCATTCAAATCGAGCAGCAAACAAAACGCCAGTAACACCGCCGGAGTAGATGTTTCAATCGACAGCGGGTTCGAACGGTAGTGCGATGGTGCACTTGCCTTGGTAGAAATCCGTACACAGCTTTTGATAAACTAATTAAATGCGTCTCGGTAATCAGACGGACGGTGGCTTCGACAGTGTAAGTTCGCGAGAGCTGCTGTCGCTGGCAGCCGCACTTGATGAAAGGAAAGTCGCCAACGTACCCTCCTTCACGCCATCGAGCACCACTTCACCTTGGATCTCTTGTGTGGTATGTGTGAAGCGGAATACCACTACTACTTCATCAGCGCAATAGTAGCGAACTGGAAGCCAATTTTGAAGTACGCAGAAGTACAGCCACGAGCTCAGATCCATCGTCTCCGTCTTTGATCGTTCGTTTGTGTTGAATCTTTCCCTTCTTCTCTCTTTTCAATCTACTATTGGATATGTTTACTGTCCATCGTACCAATTTTTGAGGGCACAGATCATTCAAAATTAATGAAACACTCCCGCCAACCACCAATGAGTGGCGCAATCTTCATGGAATTCCGAAGAATTCCAAACTCCCCTCAGCTCAGCCCACGAAAATCAATAAATGCTCATTCAAATATAATTTCATTTGCCCGTCAAAACAACATCCAATCGCTCCGCTGGCGATGACAAACCGCGCGGTGACACCCAAAATACAGCCGAGACCCTTCCGGTCCTTCCGTCCCCTGATGCGAGACGTCGCTACTTTGCGTAACAAACATTTGCGATCATAAATCATTAATATATTATTGATTATCGCCCCACTAGCGTGACGACGAATGAGTGGCAAACGAGCTAGAAACACTCTTCCCACCCACACCAACCATCCTCGGTCACGATGGAACGAATCGCGCGCGCTCTCTCGAATAGATCGGCCACGGAAATGGGTTAATCGAATTATGAATGACGGAGCCAGAGCGAGTCGATCGCCTGCAGTGAAAGTTACGGTAACTTTTAGCGCGAAACTCCAGAGGGCAGGATTACTTATGCCCGCTGTAATGAACTCATTTGCATGGCTTTTCCATACCGACCTCGAAGTCTGTGAGCTGGTTGCTGCTGTTTTTGGCCGGTGTTTGCGTCAGTGTACGGGTGAAACATTATGCAATTATTGGTGGAAATGTTCTTTCATTTATTTGGAACGGGAAAATACTCGAATAGTTTTAAACTGTTTTTGTGCCACGGGGGAAGGAGCAACTATTTGATTATATTTCTGGGAAAATGTTATTAAAAAAGTTAAGTTTAACTTTCCACGTAAGTCTTTGCCATCAGGGGTAAAAGTAAACTAATTCTATAAACTCACTATTAAAACGAAAAGCGCAATGACCTGATAACAGCGATTCTGTTAGCAAAATATGCTTTGCAACGCTTGTCTGACAGCATGAAACGACCGTGCCTTAATCATCTAGCCCTTTTTCCGGTGTAAAACCGTCATAAGCCAAACACGTGACTGACATTCAAATGGCGCTTTTCGTTTTCCGCTTAGCTGCACCGGCAAGTGTTGAGGATAAACCCTGATTCAACCTGATTCAAGTGAAACACAAGACTCAAAAAAGGAGCTCTCGCAACAACGAACTGTTTAGTGCAGCCAAAAGAGAAACAAATCTTAAAGCTCCCACGGAAACGGAGACCAGTTTTATGCTGGTTGGACAGATTTTTTGCACCTTCAGCAGGCAGTGGAAAGCAAAAGCAATAGCAGAAGAAGTAAAAAATGTCAAAGGTTAAAACAAAAGCAAAAAATATTACGCGGGAGGATGCGGTGGCTTGAAAGTGCCATTTGCTTAAAACGCGAAGTACAACATTTTTGTCCGATTTTACAAAAAAACAGGCAAGAAATTGAAAAGAGAGGGAACCAAAGAGCAACAAAAAGAAAGCTACAACGCTAAAAGGTACAACGAGTTCGGGCTGAGAAAGGCTTCCATCCGTACTTTGCCCGTACAAACGCTGCGAAACCCGGCGACACAAAGTACCGTAATTTATAATTTTATTGCCCCGCGAGTAAGCCGAAACCTTCGAAACGAATTCTTAATCCTAATGCCACCGGCAGACGGCCAGGAAGTAAGATGTTTGCCGGATAATCCCACCCTCCGCCGTACAGTCGACTGAAGAATCTATCGTTCTTCTATAATGTGGGCAGAAGAACAAAAGCGTAAAGAAATAGAAGGCTTCAGTGTGTTGTCTTGAGCTGTTTGATATTGAGAAGTTTACTTTCTTTTAGCCTCAGTTTGCCCCTTGTTTGCCTTGGCGATGGTGAGATGGATTTCGAAACACCAGGCATTGGGGATCACACTCGGTAAACACCAACACGCTCCAACCTCGTGCAAAGTGTCCCTCGGGGTGTCATCATCGTGTATCGGATATGTATCAGCAATGTGGTGCGAAAACGATCCAAACGATTCAACCAGCCAGTGATCATAAAGATGCGATTTCCATTAGACGCATTTATTGGTCTCCTACTGCGGCCGCCTCCATCTAGTCTGCGAGCGAACCCGCTAGCCAATCATCGATAGACCGATACGGCATTCTAGACACGTAAGCCACGTTCAGCAGAAAACAGAACAGGGCTCGTGTGGCGACCCGGGCAAAATTGTTGGATTAAGATTGTGCCGTGTAACACTACGTGCGGGCTTTGCCAAAGCCGATGAAAATCACTTTTACTCGTTAAAAACTCTTGTTAAGGTTGTACGGCCAAGCCCACGGGGAATTATTAATGTTGCGCCGTCGGAATACTGAAAGCATAATAGGATTATGAGCTGTTTATGTGCGAAACTGAAACAATGGTGTCGGCCGCTGGATCGACGTTAAACGACACAAGACCCTTAAAGCGCTTAAAATGGCAGCTCTAAATCTTCACGCGCTACTTAAATTTCGGTCTCTTGATTACTTTTCAAACGATCGGAAAGTTAGGTAGACTCCCTAACTAGACTACCACACAAACCCTTTACTCATCGCCACCAGCCGTACGGGAACCGGTGCGCTTGTTCACGAGTCGGGAAAAACAACCTCCTGCTGCACTGATAAAAACAAGCGAACAATGTTAGTGAACAAAGCGAGTGGGCACAGGTCCTTCGAGACAACCCTTCTGCCACTCCGGTCAGCAGAAATGAGGTCAGCCAAACAGCATCGTACAGCTCAACACTTGTTCCGCACTGCATTTCACTGAAATTATGCAACAGAATGTAAACCACCTGTGTGGTTTGTCTGGCCCCGCATGCTTCTGCATTTGTTCTCTTTCGAATTAACTGTTTTCACCCTGCCAACTGCAGTGCTGGAACAAGTCGCCTGCACCTTTTGTTTCGGCCTCATCATTCACCACCATGCCCATGTGGGAAGCAGGGTCGAATGTTGTGGCCCAATTTGTTGGGTTAAATGCAAACATGCATCGGAAAATCGAGGCACAGGGTTGTTCGTACTCGGTTGGTCCGGAATGGTTGACGGTAGCGGTGATAAGGTAACAATCGAGTGCGAGTTCCAACGAATGCTGTGGCAACCACTATGCAGTAAGTGAGAAGGCCAAAATAGCCGAACCGGAACCTTTTAAACGATTTCAATAAATGAAACGTTCTGCTCTTGGATATATGAAAAAGGGATCGAGGCCGTCCCCAAGCACGCATGGTATTATGGTGTATAATATCCCTAGATAACTGGGGTGCATTACTCGACCAGGTTTCTGGGGATGTAGAGAGGATGTAAAAAGGCCCTTAGAACTATAACAACGCCCAGTACCTTATCATCATTGTAGCTTTATGCCTGCCCGGTTGCATGCAATATTCATTAGAATTTTAATTGCTTATCCTGTACCTGCTGAGCGTTCACAACTACACAACTCGAGCTTTTTGTATAGCTTTCCCGTGCTGGCAGAAGATGGATGAAAAAAAGTCCTGAATTAAGTTTTACACATTTCAAGTGATACCATTTCAAGTACGCCCGTACACCACAACAGCGTCTATTCCACGGAGATGGCAAACATTACACACTGCGAACGAACAGTTCATTTCCTTGTGGCTTTACTGTTTGAACTTAGTAAAGTGTTGGGTTCCCCGGCGTGTGGTTGTGGTGTAATGTTAGCTTTCCCTTACCTAAAGTTGGGCTCGATCGTTGATGGTGGTTGGTGGAGGGAGAATATTTGCAAATTTAATCCAAACCACTGGACAACCTCTTTGTTACGGATGTTTGTTTTGGCTTTACATCACCTACCGTCGGTTACTACAGGTTGCCCGGGATCGTTCCTGCGCAATAAATGTCCGTCCGATATGAGCACACGCGTTTGTTCAGCTTCGTGCAGGTTGAGCCCTTTATCGTCCGACACTGGGCATGGGGGTTTGGGAACCATTTTCTGCACGATTTTTCTCCACTTGCAAAGTAAACTACTCCAACCAAGTTTCATGTGCTGCATGCTGTCTCCGCCAGAGTAAACACTGAATGCTGCCATGTGATAAAGTTAGCAGGAGGCGGAGAGGCAAATCGGCGTGATGTGATCGTGAAAGCACATCCTTAAAGCCTGTATTATGGCACGTTTATGCCTGCTCACTGCCTATGATAAAGGAAGAGGAATGAACCGGCACTGGGAGGAAAAGGTTGGGTGTAATTGAATTTTTCTGGTAGCGATAGTTGCTTGTACAACCGGCAACCCGGTGAAGAATGTTGTCGTACTTGAATTGGTTTTTTTCGCTCCGCTCCCACTTACTTTGTACTTCATAGTATATTCGTACTGCAGTACTGCAACCATGTATCGTGCAGGTATGTGTAGTGTAGCTGTAAGGCGTTACGGACCATAATTATGAGGACGTGCGTGGTCGTTAAGCTGCACAAGTTATTGAAGGGAGATTTGCATGGCGTGATTGTTGTTTAATAGTAAACACACTTAGCAGTGCACAATTTCAATGCGGATTGCGAACAAACATGTTCAATTAGCATATTACACTATTGTGCAGCAAATTACAATAAGCAAACCACCACCGATTATAATTCAATTCTTGACATTCAAGGTTAATATTGTGACTTGCTGATTGATTGCATTATTATGCCATAATGTTAGCGCAGTTTGATCGATTAAAACGAACTAAATAGTAAAAACTTGTTACAAAATATTTTACGTTTGCCTTATTTCAAGGATTATTCTTTGCGTGAAGCTCTAATCAACATTCTTGCATCAAATGCTGAATCAATGATATCTTATATGGCAAATAGCTAATATTTTAGATAAATCAAACGTAAAACTGTCATGTGGATTCACCAGAACTCAGAAAGCACCATGCGTCTCCACCAACAGTAATAAACCGAAAGTACCGCATGGTACGGCTCCTTAAAACACCATCGTACATTTTAAATTGCAAAGGTTGACGAATAGAAGATTAAAATGAAATCTTTTCATATTCTTATTGGAGATGTTTTTACTGATTTCCATATATTCACTTCAAAATGGAAACTTAAAACGAAAAATTGTAAAATAAATCAACCTTGAATGTTTAAAGTGTAAATGCATTATTTCTATAGTTTAGCTACGCTCAAACCTACGTTTTAGCAATCCATATTTCTTTTCCAGCCATTTTATACAATGCAATGGTAAGCAAAACCTGTGACAACGAATGCCGGCCGCTGAATGATAAATCAGTATAAAATGTAGACTGAACCCAACGATGATGAATTTACGATCGCTTCCATTTGCGCCAGGTCTACCTTTTCTCGTTATTTACGCTGTAAAATGTAACTGTCACGCTAGCACACGCAGCACGCTGTATCGCAGCACTTTCGCTCGACCATAAATCGGAAGGGGTAGGGAAGATTCTACATTTTTGCATCGTCATCTTTGCAACGCAATCAAAATCACGTTTAGCTGTCTGCCGGAACGCTGGCAGTTGTTCTGGTGTCCTGTTCTAACGATGTTGCCGTTTCCCGCAACCAAGAACGATGAGCAAGCAAACGGAAGCTAGTGTGCCTGTGTAAGGATATGAAACCACCGACAGCGAACGCTTCAGCAGCAGCAGACCCAGAAGCTTCAGCGAAAACTCATCATTATTCTGTCAGTCTGGTGAGCAAATTGATTCCGAAGCCTCACACACCGTGACACAAATCAAAATGCTTCATTGACAGCGCACCCAGTTTGTACGCACCGAGCCTGGGAGCAGTAAACTGAAAGCCTTTTTGCACATTCGTCTACATTCAAGTAAACATTGCTCATTTATTGCACCACCAACACCAACCAATGGTTTCTCCACGCGATGTGAAATTCTCAATACACGGTCACCAACAGTTCCTAGAAAAAAGAGATGGACCGAGAAAGAAGGAAAGAAAGACCGAGTAGCATCAACTGCCTGTTCCAACCGAGCAATTCATTTGATGTTGTTTGTTTTCGCTATTTCAGTGACCACATTTTGCAACATCATTCCATCACCACCACCACCACTAACACCAGCAAATACACAAAGCCAGGGCGATCGTGTCGGGTGTCTGGTAGAGGGCATCCTGGGGGAAGGATTAGTGGTAAGTGGCAAGACCGTAGCGTCGCGCAACCGTAGCTGTCAAAATTAACAGCTTCGGTACACATAAATACCCCTCCGTTTTGCGTCCTCCGACCTGTGTCTACCTCTAGTCCGCCGCACCACCACCCATCATTTTGGAACGGAAACCAGAAGGGTTAATCTTCCGTTGCGCTCGCTTGCTTCCGGTTGTGCTAACGAGCTGAAAATTTTCCACCAAGTGACCGAGCGAATCGAACCGGCAGACGCTCCGGCTTTATCCAAAGATGTGAGTCTGGGCGCGAAGGAAGCAGAGCCATCGAGTATCAGTATCGAAAAACATCGCAGCACACAATTCGTCGCGAGAAACCCTCCCCTATCCGATGCTTTCGTGCTCGCGCTTTCTCGGGGCATATCTCGAGGCGCTGGGATCAATTTCGATTGAAATGTACTGGAGCGTAAGGAGAAAATCGGCAGAAAATGAAAATTCCTCCCAGCGTGCAACAAGACATCGACGCTACTCGGTCCTTTCGCCCGTACAGAGGTCATGGGAATTTCTGTTTTCGCAAACGGATTTTGTGCCAGAATTCATCACTGAACTGAATTCACAGCAGCAGCAGACGACGAAACGAAAAGAACACGTAAGATGACGCGCTTCACATAAAAACAAATAAAATGTACTACTTTGGGGATTAAAACACAAATTCCAGTCTATTGTAGAACCTTATGGCCCCATCCAACTTGGTGGGAACACAGAGCAAGCGCCATCCATCATTAAAGGTAACAAGGAATTTCAACCAATCTTTTAATCGCAACCCGTAGCCACTCGAAAAACAAAGCAACGAATGCCAGCAAATTGAAAACTAGCGGAATACAAATAACATGTCACTCGAGGTAAGTGCAAGTGTTCGCTTACAACAAAATGTCACTAAAAAAGGGTAAAAGCTTTACCCGGGCAAATAACAACACAGCCGGTTGGACAGGTATGGAAAAATTTATTTTTACCGATCGGGTCGAGAGCGACCAACAAGGTTACAAACCGAGTCGAAAAATATGTTACAAAACCGACACGCCAAGGGCCTTCGAATTGGTTGGCTGTTTTGTCGGGGGGTTGGGATTTCATCAGCCGTTATTTTTCGTTTTATTCAGTCCAACACAGGCGCGGTAAGGCAATTTGGCCAAACGACACGCGTATCTACGGACGGGGGAAGATTGGCCCCGTTTATCCGTCAGACCTGTTACGGTTAGATGGAATCATGCATATCACCCAGTTCAAAGGAATGCCGAAATATGCCCAAAAGGCTCTACGGTTCTACGGAGAGTAGGGGAGGCCAACTTCTTAGAATCTGGGGCCACATTCGTACGAACGCTGAAGAAGCAACAATAAAAAAGGAAAGGTCCTCAAAATGGCCGTCACGAGTGTGTCTACTTTTCAATCACCGAACGATTACCTTCCCTTTTTTGTCATTCTTCGCATGTAGTGTGTGTGTGTGAGCGTCCGAAAACTGGTGACGACTTAACAGATTGCAACCCTCCGGCATAACATATGGTCCAAACATATTCATGACCCGTGTCCGTGTAACATTCACATTCACGCGTCAAGTGACACCCTCCGATAGGCTCACAATTCACTCGGCAATCGAATCTGCATGGTCCAGATGGTTGAGCTTTTGGGAAAGTCACAGTGATTCTCCCCCATCATCCCCTTCAGGGCAGATAATCGTTCGTTAAACGTTTTCGCGTCGAGGCAATTTTTTTCGTCGGTATATGTGTGTCTTATTGTATGATATCTTCCTTTTGGCTGTGACAACTATAAGCTTTCCTTCGCTAACTGGGACACGGTTTCAACATATTTGGTATTTACATTTTCACTTGTCCAGCCAGCGAACCATAAATCAGAAAGCGCACAATATGTGTCCCGCACATTCGCAAACAAACCGTTTCGAGCGGTACGTTTATTGGTTTCAATTGGGAATTTTACGCAACCGGAAGTGGCGGGAGCTTTGCCAGTGCCCCGCGTTATAAAAATATGAGCTAGCGGCTCGAGGCAATTTCTGCACTATTCAATATTCAAAAGGCCGTTCATATTTATTGCGACCTATCTTTCGCAGAGCAAAAATAGCGCAATCTTCCCTACATGCGATCAGATGACAACCAAAAGTTAAAAAAGCTTAATATTATTTGCGAAAATATGTTTTATCGGTAGCTCGCTTAAGTTCAATGAATTTCTCACATATAAAAGGTATTTTCATAAGGTTTCGTTTTCTAGTATGATTGTCAAGGTAACGCTGCAACTTCACTTTAAAAGAAATACGTTTTCATAAACATAAATAGGCCACAACATTATTCTGATTATCTTCTATTTTAATGACTAGACTTTTAATTAGTGACTCAATGGATTTGAACCACCATTCATTAAGCTAATGAGTGCGCACAGTTGAAAGTCTAGAATTAATGCTTCAAATATGATAAATGTACTTTTTTGTTGTTGTAGCATTTTTTTCATCGTGGGGCGTAAGCATTTCTTAGACCCTCGCATCTAGTATTTGCGTAACTCAAGCACAATGAAGCGCTACGCCTTAATCTTGCCTTTCCGATTACGATTAACAGTCATGTGCCTTTCGTTTGAAAGCGTTCCAGATTGTTGATTGTTGTTTGCTGTGCAATCTTTTCTTAAGCGCACAGTACCCGCTACACTTGAACGGATATAACAACACGCACAAAAAATAATGGGAAAAGATTGACGATTTCTTCAGAATGGTACCACCATTATCTTTGCTTGCTCATCGTGGGAGCGCCGCTAAAGACTGCAACCGGCGTCTTCAAAAAGCTCTCCAGCCACCTCCTCATCTAATCCCTCACACGCCTTGTTGCTTAAGGGGTGTCCCCCATAAAAAACAGCAAGCAAACATTAGCCTCGGTCCTGTATTTCCTATTACACGCTGCCGTGCGTTTGCATTTACATTCGACAACTGATGCAATGACGAACGATAACAGCACCGTCACAGAGACAGCGGTTAATTTGGAGACCAATAAGGGGTACAGGTCACGATCGCCTTCGGTGAAAAGACAAGCTGAAAAAAAACTGACTGACTTTATAACGGTAGAATCGAAACGATGGCGAACGAGGTATACGAAATCGGCTGAAGACAAAATTACAAAAGGTAGGAGACAATCTCGATAAATTATAATTACTAACACAGCTGAAAAAAAAACGATTCGACACATCGCAAAGTAAAAGATAATTTCGAAATGGCCAACACCACTACACATTCAAACATAACAGAATTCAAAAAATCCTATCGTATAGGAAGTATCAATATCTGCAATATATCTAACACAACCAAAACAGACGCTCTTATAGCCACAGTAAAAAAGCTAGATTTAGATATAATATGCATGCAAGAGGTCAATGATTCGTCATTGGAAATAATTCAAGGCTATGAATTAATAACAAACATAGATGAACGACAAAGAGGGACTGCAATAGCTTTGAAGCAAGACATTTCATTTACCCATGTAGAAAAAAGTTTAGACGGGAGAATTATATCCCTATGCTTTGGCAGAACAAAACTAATTAATATCTACGCACCATCTGGTAGCCAAAACAGAATACAAAGAGAACGTTTCTTTCAACAGTCGTTAGCATATCACTTAAGACATCCCGTTGAAAATATAATTATTGTAGGAGATTTCAACTGCATTATTGATAAAAAAGATGCACTTGGAACCTCGAACTATAGCCCAGCATTACGTAATGCAATTGATAATTTGAATTTAGTAGATACTTGGAATTTGTTAAAAAACGATCCAGAATTTACTTACATTACTTCAAACTCTGCTTCACGTATAGATAGGATCTATATATCACGTAATCTAAAAGAAAATCTCCGCTCGGTTGACATTCACAGCGTTTCGTTTAGCGATCACCGTGCTTATGTCATACGATTAGCACTGCCAAATAATAATCAACAAATAATAACAAGGTAAAAGCTATGGTCATATAGGAAATATATTACAACACAAGAAATTCAAAACGAATTCAAAGAAAACTGGATAAGATGGACCAGGCAAAAAAAACACTATGGAAACTGGTTAACATGGTGGATAAAATATGCAAAACCAAAAATCAAAAGTTTTTTCCTATGGAAAACTAAAATGCATTACAAAGAATATAATCAAACGCATGATAGGTTACAATCTAGATTAAATGAATCATATTCGAAGCTTGTAAATAATCCTGATGAAAAAATAACTATAAATCGTTTAAAAGCTGAAATGCTTACACTACAAAGGAAACTGACACAAAACTTTATCAAAGAAAACAATAACTACATTGCAGGAGAACCAATGTCTACTTTTCATCTATTTAAACGAAGGAAAAATCGTAATTTCATTAAAAAACTCCGTTTAAATAATCGAACATTAGAAAACGAAAAAGAGATACTCGACGCCATTCAGGAAAAATTCAAGCTACTCTTTTCAGGCAACGATAATTGTTTAAATTCAACTCCAATTATTCCCAGAAAAATACCTGAGGCATGTGAGCTCAATAATGATCTAACAAAAGAAATTGAAACTGTAGAAATATTTCATACCATTCGAACAGCAACTAAAAATCGTAGTCCAGGATTAGATGGTTTACCATATGAGTTCTATGAAACATTTTTTGATATTATTCATAAGGAACTTAATCTTATAATCAATGAAGCTCTTGATAATGATATTCCACCCGAATTTGTTGAAGGAATAATTGTTTTAATACCAAAAGATAATAATACCTTCGAAATCGAAAATTGGAGGCCTATAACACTGCTCAACGCAGATTATAAGATTTTTAGTCGAATTTTGAAATTCAGAATGAAAAATATCCTTGACACACACAATATCCTAACATCTTCTCAGAAATGTGGCAACGGAAAAAACAATATCTTTCAGGCACTTCTTTCGATTAAAGATAGAATTATGAACCTCAAGGAAAAGAAAATAGCAGGAAAACTCATCTCTTTTGACATGGAAAAGGCATTTGATCGAGTCGACCATACATATTTGTATAAAACCTTGACGGCAATTGGATTTAAAGAAAACTTTATAACGCTCATCAAAAAAATTTACTCAGTATCTTATTCAAGATTGTACATAAATGGATCCCTCCAAGAAAAACTTCATATAAAAAGATCGGTAAGGCAAGGAGACCCCATGGCAATTCATTTATTTACCTTGTATATACACCCGCTTCTATGCAAATTAGAAAACATATGCAACAGTCAGAATGATCTAGTCAACTGTTATGCAGATGACATTTCTATTATCACAACGGATCTTAATAAAATATTCAACATAAAAAAAGCATTCGAGGAATACGAAACTGAGTCAGGAGCAAAGCTTAACACAAACAAATCCCTGGCAATGGACATAGGAGTAGTCAATAATCAAAATAGAATCAACACAGAATGGATTGAAAACAGAGAAAAAATCAAAATCTTAGGGATTCTATTCACAAACTCATTTCGTTTGACGATGAAATTGAATTGGGAAGCGACAACACATAAGTTTGCTCAATTAGTAAGACAGCACAGAATGAGGGAGCTCAACATTCAGCAACGGGTTATACTAGCCAATACTTTCCTAACATCGAAATTGTGGTACATTGGATCAGTTATGACAATAAGCAAATACCATCTTGGGAGGCTTACATTCTATCTGGGAATATTCATATGGTCAAATGGAGGGCCAAGAGTAAAAATGCAACAACTTGCTCTAAACAAAGCCAAGGGAGGTCTTAACTTGCTAATACCAGAACTCAAACTTAAAACATTATTGATCAACCGACACCTAATTGAAAAACAACACATGCCATTTACAAAAAGCTTCTTGAATCAAATAGAAAATCCACCTAACATTAAAGATCTTCCATCATTCTATCCTTGTTTAGTGCCAATAAGAACTGAACTAGCCTATTTAAATGATAGATATAAAAATAATCCTTCAGCAAAAGAAATTTACAAAAAAGTTACGGATTCGCTTCCTCTACCACATATTCAATCTAAAACACCATCACTGCATTGGAACAAGATATGGCGTAATATTAATAATAACAAAATGAATTCAAAACAACGAAGCTACTATTATCTTTTGGTAAATGAAAAAATTATGACAGAAGAAATTAAATTTAAATTCGGAATGAAAACAAACCCGAACTGTGAGAAATGTGGAAATATCGAAGATCTCGAGCATAAATTTAAAGATTGTAAAAATATTAAAAACATATGGATATTGTTTACACAAATAGTGAAGGACGAGTTGCATATAAAACCAAATTTTCATGAACTTATTAAACCAGATATGAATAATATAAAAAAAGAAAAAAGAGCTAAAATTATGTCATTATTTATCAATTATTTAATATTTATTTACAAAGAGAATTTCACCAATAGCATAGGCAAAAATCAATTGAAAAACATAATATGTTAAACAAGAATTATTATAGATTTAAGCTAGCGAATAAGAATTTTTTGTTATAAGTGTGAATAAACTGTTCTTTGTTTTATAAAAAAAATTCATTAAGCTAATGAGTGCGCACAGTTGAAAGTCTAGAATTAATGCTTCAAATATGATAAATGTACTTTTTTGTTGTTGTAGCATTTTTTTCATCGTGGGGCGTAAGCATTTCTTAGACCCTCGCATCTAGTATTTGCGTAACTCAAGCACAATGAAGCGCTACGCCTTAATCTTGCCTTTCCGATTACGATTAACAGTCATGTGCCTTTCGTTTGAAAGCGTTCCAGATTGTTGATTGTTGTTTGCTGTGCAATCTTTTCTTAAGCGCACAGTACCCGCTACACTTGAACGGATATAACAACACGCACAAAAAATAATGGGAAAAGATTGACGATTTCTTCAGAATGGTACCACCATTATCTTTGCTTGCTCATCGTGGGAGCGCCGCTAAAGACTGCAACCGGCGTCTTCAAAAAGCTCTCCAGCCACCTCCTCATCTAATCCCTCACACGCCTTGTTGCTTAAGGGGTGTCCCCCATAAAAAACAGCAAGCAAACATTAGCCTCGGTCCTGTATTTCCTATTACACGCTGCCGTGCGTTTGCATTTACATTCGACATCGCGAACGTCGTTGTTGTGGCGCATTAGACCCTTTGAGATATCGTCGTAGATTTGTTCGTGGACAAATTAAAAACAGGAAAACGACCGAAACAATCTTACCGAAAGCTCTGCATTTGATTGCCCCAAGATAGACCGTAAAATGTTTCAAGAGACGGATGTGGGAGAGGAACGAGAAAGCCAGATAAGTGCGCTGTAGTATTGGATTGTTTAAGGGTGGGAGACAGAGCTATCAAAATAAAATATGCACAAGACAAACACACACAAACACAGCGATGGCAAAGCGCACAAGACGTTTAGGAAAACTCATTTCACATTTCCCCTTTTCGGAAAAGGATCGCTTTGATGTTTGATGTGGGGAACAACATATCAAAAGGGGATTTGGTTTTGATCCGTTAAATCGAAATCCCACAACCCATCGTTCGAAATGATCTGTGGAGGGGAAAGAGGGCAATAATTTTCCCGATGTCACTTGGGAAAGCACAGAAAAGCTTCGGCCAAGCATTGCCGGCATATCGTCATGCACGCTGACAGAGTATTGAGATAATACGCAATGACAGCCGGTTGTTGACGACGAGCGAACCAACGGGGTTTTTTGGCAGCCCGGGAAGCGTCTGCGTGTGTGTGACTGTGTGAGAGACCTTCGAATGGGTTTGAGTACAAGTAAATCATCATAAATTTTGAATATGTGTTTCTGGCGATTGTGTGTTGACATTGCGATAGGAATTTGTCATAGCGATGTAATTCAAATGGCTCGTTTTAGCTGCTTGAAAAAGCTTGCCCAAACGCCTACTTCAGTAGGACCCGTTGAAGCATTCGGATGACAAAAGACATGACTTTTTCAATTTCAATATCATAATGCTTTATGAGCTCGAACCTACCGAGCAAATATTGAGCCTCTCGAAAGTACTTATCGTGCACTGAAGCAGCAAGCAACGATTCAAAACTATTTCTTCATTGAAGTATGGATTTTGTCGATTAGAAACATCCATCCGTCTTTTTTTTGTCTGCGATATAAACGGTGCGTTTCATTATGAAGGCTAAACATGAGCCAAAGTTTAATAGCCTTTTCACGTGCAGCAATCAAACAAAAGACTGTTGGAAACAACGCGAATGTTCATTTGATGTAATGCCAACTTTAACCAAAACTTACTCCAAACAGCAATTGGAGCACTTTTTTCTACTTTTCCCTATTAAACGAGAGGCTGTGCCAGATCCAATGCCAAAGATAAAGCAAAAACAGAAAGACTTCTCCTCACAAAACCTCACACGCCACATTTACTCAACCGAGGCCCTTTTGTTTCGTGTTGGTGCGCTCCTGGTGCGTGGTAGACGAAAATTCATTACTCAGAAAATGGCTCTAATATTCAAATAACTTCGACCAACGGGGCGCAACACCCACAGGGGTCATTCAATCCACGCACACTGTCCTCGCCGGTTCCGGGCAAAGTTCAGGCGATTGGGGCGAGAGATCTGCCTTTTTTGTTGTTTGTGCTGTTTGTGTTTTTTGCTTCTATTATTATCTTTGCTTGGTTGCTTGCATACTGCTTGCTGGTCAAAACGAAAATTTTCCTTCGTTCAATGATCCGATCACGAGCTGGAGAATGGCTCAAATAGCAAAAATCACGTTTGCGACCGTTTAACGCAGGGCAAGCCAAACATCATTTATTTGCGTTGAAAAATGGACGTTTCACTACCCTTCTTCCCACATCGCGGCAGTAGCGACTGATTCGTCGCAATTCAATTCGGTTGGGGGAATGTTGCAAATTGGAAATACATAACTACTTTATTGGAACCTTCCCGAACCGACCCGACCAAACGAATCAACGGTTTTGGATGACTATTACGCTCGGTTTTGGTGCACGACCGTTTTTAAATTTCCACCAAATGAATTATAAATTTATTTCAGAGTTTTTCCTGACAGGGTTTCTCTTCTTTTTTTCGCTTTCTGCGCCAGAAAATGCAACTCATCCAGATAATAATGCTAGAGAAGGTATTGGATTGGGGTCTGGTTTTGAAAAATGCAACCATCACTATATCCGTATCCTGCATCCTGTTTTGTTGACCTAGTTTTTCCTACCTCTCTCTCACTCTTGGTCTCTTTTTCTCTCATGCAGTGTAGATATCAAGCATCATCGGCTTCCGCATATCGAACGCTATATCTTCTTCCACCCGATTGACGACAGACTTATCGTGGTGTGTTCTCTGACCCCAACGCCGACACACCCAGTATAATGCAAGAAAGAGACACAGAAAGAGCGGGAACGAGATCGAGAGCGTGTGTGAAGGGTGTCTGATTACTCGCACACGATGACGCTCATCCTGCTCGCGTCAGCATGTCTGCCTAGGGCAACCCCGCAGAGTGTAAGTCAATACCGAGGGGACCCGACTCGCCATTCCATCCTGCATTTTACCCGCTTCACAGGAAAGTGTAAAACTTCATCAACTCCGCACTGGGTCACGGACGCCGGGGCGAATCCAGTTAACGACAGTGCCAGCTCGGAACGAAAGAAAAGAATAAAAATTGCAGAAAGCGTCAGAAAATAGCACATGTTGTCGCCCGATGAGCTCCAACTTCATCTTTTCCCGTTGCTAGGTAACTTCCGGGTCGTGGGCTTCGTATTCAAGTTATGACTCCGACTAACAAGCTTTTGACGCACGCTATGCTTTTGTTAGATTTTTCTACGTTTCAATTTTCGGGCACGTCACATCAAAAGGTGAAACGCATTTCTCCGTACTTATCAGTTATGAGGGAAACTTTTCGCCGAAAGCGCATGGTGATGGTGTTTTTGACTCATTTTATAGTATATGCGAGAAAGTAGGTGAAACTGTTTGAGAGCAAACTTTTAAATTGAAATATACTGTTAGAAAAATGAAACATAACATACTTATTAAAACACAAAAAAAACTTTTATCAATCTACGCTACGTGGCCTCAAAACGTGGCCTCGCTAGTATTAACTACATCAATTAAGCTCAGGTTGATTGCTTCACACGTATCGTTGAGCGTATCAGAAAACTCATTATCTGGGGTTGGTTTTATCGACCGTGAGGGGTTTCTTCCCTTTTTTCCAGGTGATTTTGTATCGCATCCACAAAATTTCTCTCGCCTTTCACCTAAATGATTGATGGCCAATCGATGGGAAACGATTAACTGTGTACTTTTTTGTTCCATTTTCCGGTACTCTC
Organism: Anopheles coluzzii; assembly: GCF_943734685.1. Taxonomy (NCBI): domain Eukaryota; kingdom Metazoa; phylum Arthropoda; class Insecta; order Diptera; family Culicidae; genus Anopheles; species Anopheles coluzzii. Next base: position 9,813,502 of record NC_064670.1, on the reverse strand, counting down.
GTCTTTTGTCTCTCTGTATCATTCTCTCTTTCTCTCTATCTCAAAATTCAATATCGTTCTAGCTTGTTAAAGCGTACACAAACACACACACTTATAGCCAAACGTTTGCAACATTCGACCCATTTCGAGGAAAATTGTGAAAAATATTTGCTTTTCCTAATGCTATCGAAACGAGTGGCTTCCGCACCATGCCTACGTTACCTTTTTTCCCCCAAACACCGTGCGACCCCGTGCTATCACAGGGAAATGGTTTATCATGAAAATAAAAAAAGTGAATAGACAAACTGCCGGAAGGTGAGTCGATATAGAAACGGGAAAAGCCATCAAGGATCAATACACGGATCTCGATTGCTTGAAACTTTGTGCCGACTACTCTCACGGTCATTAATAATGCACCAAATGCTTCTTCCCGATTCGATTCCGGCTGCCTTCGGTGCTCGCAAACCTATGCCGTTTGTTTTCAATTTTTAATATTAGCTCGGTGTTAAATATTTTGTTAAGAAGAAAAAAAGTTCTCCCAACCAAACGGTAGCAAAAGCACCATAAATAATCTTTCTTCTCACCGGATTCTGTTCAACACTTTCTGTGCATTATTGAAAGAAAATATTTCAATGTTTTCTACCTTGTTGCGCGTACATACTACCAAAATAAGTGCATACATTTTCCAGGTTGAACTTTTCGCAGGGAGTTTGTATGCTGCACAGCATTGCTGCATAAGCAGAACTAGGCAACGCGGGGCCAGCTTGACGTCAATGCATCAGGCAGTCTTGATGGGGACACCCACAAAGTACCAGTATCTAAAGTTTCGGCAAAACGCTCGAGGTCACGTTCTGGGAAGATGTTTGGACTGTTGATGAAGTTTATGGACAGGCAGGCAGGCAGGCAGGCAGGCAGGCAGACAAGAGCGTTTCTGCTTCACTCTGCCTCAACGGCGTCACTTCATAAATCAACAACCTGCTACTTCCCGGTGGCATAAGAAGAATTGTGTGTTTGTTCGACTAGGTTCCCGTAGAGACGATGCGCTACACTCCATACATGATAAGCATACACTCCCGCATACAAATTCACACTTGCACGTGTAACCTACCGAGCGTCCACACCGTCCACAATGACGAGCTGCTTGAGTGAGTGTCATTCAATTTGCTGTCACCGGCGGGACGATCAGAAGGATAGTTTTGTGGCTGTGAAAGTGTGTGTGTGTTTGTGTACATGAAACGTGTAGAAATGTTTATACATTCTTCTCCTCCTCCCAATCATGGAGAGAAAGGCGTTTTAGCACTTGTTCATCATGGCAGATGGAAACAGATTTGTTGCAAAAGCTTGCCCAACAAGTGATTGAAAAAGAAAGATGTTTTATATGTTTTATGTAATTAACCATACACAGACACACACACCACTTCCGTTCCCTGGTTCTGGTCGATGATCTTTGAAGATACATTCATCATGACCACATTCCGTTCCATTCCACTGCTACGTATTATCACCTTCCTCACATGGTCTTTTCTCATTTCACCTCCTTCTAGAACACGTCGACTGATGACAAACAATAAGTTTAATCCAAAGACAACCATTCTCCTCCCCCTGAACAAACGAACGAGCCTGCCCAAAGAATAATCACCCATCCTCTCGTTGTGAACTTCCTCGTTGAACACTAGCCGTCTTCAATATTGCCAGTAGAAAATATGATTTCTGTTTTACAAAAGACTCCCCACACATACACACGTAAACGAGAATGTGTTAGCTAAAGTGTATGGATGTAAGATAAATTATTTTACGACAGCCATTATACGATAGCAGCCGCTGTCAAAGACATCGATCCATGTATGGTTTTACGAAAGTTTGTGCCCCTTTTCAATCGCGGAGTTTAATTAAAATAAGAGCTTCTTTATTAACTGCACCAAGCGAGGAGATGCCGTTAGATGGTGGAAGTAATATTGCGGCTAGCAAGAACAAAAATTAAATCATAAGGTTATACGAAGATGAAAAATGAGTCCTTCCACCTGCAATCCACCACCACCGCCACTCAAAAGTCGCTGACTGGTTTCTTTCGAGCGCGAGTTTCGTGTCGATAGCGATTTTATATGTTTGCACCTACCGTGCAATGGGGAAGTTGGTTTTAATACCATCGTCACCACCACCACCACCGACTGCCTGTACACTGGAAGTGAATTCAATTATGTGAAACAATAACGCCAAAAGCATTTTCATTATTGCCCGCACCACGCTGTCAGTCCTGGTCTTGCTCGAACTTGCCTGGGCCTTGCCTTGTAATCGAGGTCGTAACGCTTGCACAAGCATTTTTCTAGCAGCATGGGTGTGCCGGTAACCGGCAATCGAAATTAATTCACTCCTATGCTCTTCTACAGCCCCTTCCCCTCGGCAAAGACTTTCTGGGCACATCAAACGGTAGGCAGCAAAAACAACACGCTCGTGCGATGCTTTAAAGCAAACAACGAAACACAAAGGGCCCCAAAATCGGAAAAACAAATAGTATTTTAGTGTACTCCCAACCCGTTGCCTTATGCAGGAGCACCTGCTCGAGGAGATTTAGCGAGCGGAACCAACGAAGGAGTATCCAACCTAAAGCGTTCTCGCGCACAACGAGAAGCTACGATCGCATCTATTCTGTGGAGCAATTTACGTGGCAGCAGGTGGCTCACATTGTCTACGAAAGCTTTGAAGTGAAAGAGAATGTGAGATGTTTTTCAGATATGTAAGCGATTTTAAGAGAGCTTATTTCATTACCTAACTTGTTGTTCTATTAGCTTAAATAACAACGTCGTGTTGTTTTTGAACTCAACTGTTTTGATGCTCCGCCATAACCACCACACAACCTAATCCTTTTGTTTGACTGCATCGTTCTCAAACCTCATACAACCAAACCCTTGAGGCACCTTCATGTGGAAACATAACACACTCTAATGCTTCCATCCTGCACCTCTGCTTCCCAATGGAGAAGGGTTGCCGCCGTCAAGGCCAACGCGAGCAACGGTTGTTCACCGGCTGTTATGCTGATTACGGCACGATTTTGATTCCCAAGTGGCCAATTTGAGGAAGGACCCGAAACAGTGGATCTCAACCAACCACCGCCACTTTCGACAACATCCAGAGAAACCCAAAAACCTACACAAAAATTAGGTTAATTCAACGACTACCCCTCCCGTGCCCGTGGCATTACGGTTCGCTTCGCTACTATTTGCAGAGGAAAATGGAAACAAAACTAAAAATGGCTTCCTCTTTTCACAATCGGCTGAAAACACTCGACAACTGGAAAAGGCACCAAACAAAGCCTCGGTGACACTGCCGAACCGAGTCCTTGTCGGTTTTTCGTACATTATTGGCCAAAAAAAATCAAGGTATAATTTTAACGCCCCATGTCTAACCGGCCTTTTCATCCCTTCACGGGATGGGACGGATGCAAAGTTTGGGAACGGCAATTGTTTTTTTTGCCTACCAACACATCCATGCTTGGGTTGTAATGGTGGAAATTAATAGCGAAACAACAGCAACAAAAACGTTTCAACTATTAACAATGTTATCAGAGACTCACATTTGCCAGCGTACATCTCACTTCAATAATTTCGGACCTTCATCAGTACGGGCCTCGGGGACTCAGGGATACGTTTTGAACAACGTTCAACAGAGAACAGCCAAACAAATAGCAAAGTAACGACAACATAAAAAGACGTACTCACAACTAAACTAAAGTCAACAATGGCTCAGGTATTACGGGTAGAAGAAGGAGGATCTGTTTTAAAATGGATGTTTGTAATAAATTTAAATGAAATAAAAACAAAAGGATTTAATCCCGTACAGGCGCGTCTACCGTGCTATCATGCTTTCAAAGCGATTTTATACCCCTGTGGATTAGTTTCGGTCTGTTGACTTGTGCAGCTTCATTAGTCACAATGCAAAGACATAGGAAGGAGGTTTGAAGGTAATTAATTGACGACACAGACGGCATGCAGATGAATAAGATTCCATTCATAGACAATATAATTCTTTGAAAATTTTAAAGTAGAGCATCGCGCTGGAAGGTGAGTCGCTGTGATGAATGAATTTATTTATTTATATATTTGCACGTCTCATATTCAAGCAGCGCTTTATTTTCACTGCTGCCTTCGCTTAGGGGCTCTTATCGGTAAGTCAGGTTCAATGTGGATTGTGCTGCTAAGGTAAGCCTAGATCCAATGAAGTCGTTAAGGCGCAGGATGTATGACTTGCAAAAATGTTTACAAATGATGATAATGATGGTAATTATGTAGTTTTTTTTTACAAAAAAGCAGCTTCAGTGTGCCCATAGCAGAGTTTTCTATCAAACATCTTAAAACCGTATAATTTAGCAACAAATTTAGAAACATTTGATAGTATGACTTTTAAACTAAGTTTACTATACATCAACATTTTCATGCTAAAATAATACGATTTATACATCAAATAGAAAGTAAAGAGAACACATATATTAAATCCTTCGACTACTCCGTTCGGACTCCGTTAATTCGCTTATCAACCGTGGAAAATAAGGATTTTTATTCAACAACAGATTCAGGAAATTATGTCTATAGATTGGGATATTCAATTACCTATCGTTCGATGCATTAAAGTTCATTTTCCAAATTGTTTCGTGGTAAAGAAAATTTACATTTCTTTTCAACATTCACACTACTTCCATTTCATTAAAGAGATTCCAATCAAACTAGCTCTCTCCGTGGAAGATAATGTTGTTTTCGCTCAAACACTCCAATCGAAAATATAATAACATAAAATCGCGTACTATTAAACAATTCATCTTGTTTCACCATGACAAATCATTAAAATCTGCACACAAACCATTTAACGGTACTAGATTGCCATTTTCGGCCTTTTACCAAAACACATCGACACACACGCACACTGGTTTGTGATTGATTGAAGGTGATTATTTATTTGTTTATCTGTAGCAAACGCAGTCAAAGCCAACGCCACCCAGTCTTCGCATAGCGGCGCCGCTCAAAAATTGCCCAATTTCCGGAGTATCGCCGGACTTTTATCCTCCTTCCACGCCACTCTGTCAAACCATGTCAGATGCAATCGATGAAGCGAATAAATCACACCGATTAGAAAACTAACGGCCAGTAACCAGTGCACTGAAACAACCGGCGTCGGCAATAATGGAGATTTATGGATGCTGAGCAAATAATAACTCACTCCGGTTGTGAAAGTAACGCGTACTGCCATACACACACACGCACTGACACACGCACTACGAAGGGAAGCTGATTAAATTATTTGCTTACTGCTAGCCTTACATATCAATCGGCAGGAGAGCACGTGTGGAAGTAAGGAAACAATCGCAATGGATAAATTGGTAAAAAAAGCCCACAAACAGCCATTCGGCAGACACATCTGCCGCTAGACGGTTCAAGGAAATGAAACAGAAATTGGTACTATCTTGGAAGTGGGTGAGAGTGAACCATCGTGAGCCCGGATTGCCATGTATGTCGGGTGTATTGATTTCCTTTCCAGCAGACGAGCAGCAGAAGCTAACAAGCTCAGGAGCCAATGTGGCAGCGCATTTTCACTCGAACTCGATCGTGCGTAGGTTACTGGCGTCTGGACGCGATACCGAAACCATCAACACTGCCTCGTCACAACACTCGCTCAAGCATGAACAATGTCATTGGAGGCCGAACATGAGCCTTGAAAACAACTCAAACGAAGCAGAAATGCCGGTTCGTCAGGGCGAATTAAGAATTATTATTTCATTATACCATTCCCAAGGCTTCACGCGATCGGCTAAGCCAAAATCCAGCTAAGCCATACACCCCAGGCTCTATTCCTTCCCTGCTTCTCTCCCGGTACACTTTCTGAGCGGAAATTGCCCGACCAAAAAAAGAACTTGATTCCGAAGCAATTCGGGAAAGGCAACAGACCGAGAATAATGATTTCCGCCTCCGTCCGGTAGAGGGAAGGAGAGTTTAAGCACAGATTCCTCCCCACCCGTGGGACGGAGAAGAAGTTTGTCCAGTTGTCGATGCCAAGATAATTCAACCGTCGGCCCCTTTCCCCATCCTTCCATACGAAAAGACAAACATCCGGCTAATGGTAAGATGATGCAAATCCTACAGAGCAGAGAGAGATACCGAGAGAGCCAGCAACAGAAGCATGGCTACGCGCGGTAAGAGGGAAGAAAAACACTGGAAAAAGGGAACCTAATTATTCGACAAGTTTTCTCAGCTTCCGGCTGAGCGAAGGGAAACATACTGCCCAGAATTACTTAGAGCGTGTAGCAAAGTGTTTAAGTTTCTACTTGCCGATATTAATTGTACCCAGGGAGAGAGCCAATGAGAGAGTGAGCGAGAGTAGGGCCTACCGGAAAGTGGTCGTTATCAGCAGCTTCGCGTGGGTAATATATTTTAAGGTCCTTCTTCGTCTCCCGCACCAGAGCAGGGAAGACGAAGAAAAATAAAACATCCAGCCAGGCAAGATCAACGAGTTCAAAGCATATACGTTAATAATTCGCACCAATATAAACAAACTCATGCGCATATCTTGCAGACGGTCCCCGTGACGGGCGGCAAGCGGCGTAAATTAATTCAAACTTTGCTTACCCACGCCTCCGACCCACGCACGCAGTTCAGCGTTCTTTTCCGCCATTTTTATCACGTGCCACCAAACAACAGTGGGAGGGAGCAAAAAATATGGTCTCCACCGAGGGTCAACTGGTGTGTGTGAGGAGTAAATTTACCAAAATGTGAGCAGAATAATTGGAAGTTTCGGCACTGGCGGATGAACGCCAATTCCGTGTAGAAAACGTTCGCCGAATTTAAGATTTTTGGCTCCACGACTACAGGAGTTTGGGCTTTCTTGTCTTTTTCTTTATCTTCTTCGTTCTGTTTATTCATTCCAGATTCTATTCAGTTGGTCATTCGCGACAGAACAGTGCTTGTCTATTGACAAGGGGGGAGGGTAGGAGGAGTCTCTTTGAATTGCATCTCGGCGAGCAACAAAAATAAATGGCGACACGATCCGAGAAAATGGTACATCCTGACGCCGGAAGGCATTAGGGCAGTAAAAGCTCACTGAAAAGAAGAGAAAAGCATGCACACTCACACACACAAGCAAATACCAACCCGAACATATCCAAGGTCGGCCAGTGGTACAACGTTTTATTATTATCATTTTGTTTTCGGCACTGCTTCACTTTCAGCAACATTAGGCATTACGCAGGCCCAAGCTTGCACAGTCCGTTGGTGGATGATATAAATACGGGGCTCGATATAACAATTTCCCGGCCCACGAGATGTAAAAAGCGCAAGCCTTCAAAGTGTTCGAACGATCCCAGGCTCGTGTTGGACGAACGGAATTGTGAAACTGTTGCCGACATTTTGCTGGGCCGTGAGGATTTTTTTCGGGAGTTTGACCTTCCCTTTTTGAATGATATTATTTCGTAGAACCTTGCCTCGTGGCTTCCCAAGGGTTCGAAAAGCTTTTGGATGGATCGCGCGATGAAGCATCTTAATGCGATTAAAACCGGCGAATTGTCCTGCAAGGCCGTTTCTCCTTCCGCTCAGGCTTAGGTTGCGAGCGGTTGGCGTACCATGTCGCCTTGATGTATCGCCTTGATGATGTATATCTTGGAGAAACCGTTTAAGATGATTTGGGACGCTATTCGCTCTTTTCGGTTTGTAAATCGGTAACCTTTTGTGGCACTGGCTCACTAATAGCGAGGTAGGTATTAGTATGTTTCAGTTAGATGCAATATTATGATCGAGATCATAAATTAAGGATTCAATGAATCTCCTTTTCAAGACTATCAGGCTTGCAACACTGTATCTGCCCACACAAAACAAATCTTCAAAAATTGAAAACCCTGCCAATGCTAACCCAATCATTCGGTATCATTGACGCACTAGAATCGATTCAAACTGTAACCTTTTCGCAAACAATTGGGCAGAAAATTCAGGCATGTTTTGCGCGTCGGCTTTGATGGTCTGAAAGCTCAGTTGCTGCTACAGGGAAGCTTAAACAAGGATGGGGATAGTAAACCATTCTAAGCGTTCGATCGAGTCACCCATAGAGTAACCCATCCCTCACCTCAATTCTTTGAAAAAGTTATTGTGCAAAACTCTTCAAGGTAAATGGCTTCTTCAGGCTGCTTAACGCTCGACCGAACGTGCGGTGCTGACAGTTTTCGGCAATGGCAATTATCATTCCACAATCCTTCGACCTGCGCTCGACCGCTTCGCCGTTTCGGTTCGTTAGGGGGCTAGATGATATAGGAATGGTCTTCCCGCCCACAATCTGCCCACTTCGGCGTTTAAGCCTTTCCGTTGAGCACACGAAGACTCTACGAACAATTGGCTTTGATCTAAAAGCAGATTCCATCGGAAAAAGCCATTAAAATCTGATTATAACCGTTACGCTTACTTGAGGCTGGAACCATCGGCGATGCCGCGCGGTAATTAACATTTGTCGGCCAAGAAAATGAACCACTGAACACAGTGCCATTTGAATAGATACACTTTTCGTGTGCTCTTTTACTTCTTCTGTTACGTTCCCTGCTGTCTCTTGCTCCTAATCGCTGGTGATGTAAGCTCATTGGAAGAAGGTGCCTTTTCCAACCCCCCTCCTCCGACAAATTAGACAGCTAATTAGTATTCGTGCATCGAACAATAGCCGGCCGGTGCAGGATGTAAACGATTTTTCAACGAACTTCTCGTTTAAGATGGGGTGGTCGATTTGTTGTTGTCGTTGATGTTTCTTGGCAGGGATTTAAGAGTGTACCTGTCTGTCCATCTGCCTTGCTTTCTTCTCGCACCTGCGCACACTGAGCCGGCCGGAAGCTTACGCTGTTGATGCTGCTTATCTGGGGCCCCGGTGTTGACAAATTTCTTGTGCCTGCTCTTTTCCTCTTATCTGCATGGGTATGCGAACAAAGTCCAATTGGTGGAAGATGGTGGATTATGTTAATTATGATTGACTGGTAACAGGCGAATGTCGACATAATTTCATCAAACCAATATTCGTGCCGGAATATTCTAGCGAAATACTAGCGTGTACGAACAATGTCACCCAGCCTTAATGATTCAAAGTCAGATGAGGTTTTGGGCAGATTTCGTTTTGATAGTGCCGGGAAGGGGATCATAGTTAAATTTCGATTTTGTTCATTGTTCAATAATTCAATACCATTCCTGGATTATAGCCTTCAACTCGCACGAAATGCCCGTCATGGGATCATACCCTTTATTAATCTTGCTCCTAGTACGAAGGACCTAGCCTATCCTGCTATAGGCCAACATCATCAACGCATCCAGATATTGGAGTATTGTAGTTTAGTAAATCGCTACCTTGAGTGACCATTTCACTCCAAAGGGCATACGGTTCCAAGCCCATACTACTAATTTCAACGCTGTCAAAACGACTGACAGATGAAACGTACCACCAAACAAGTGCGGCATGCTCGCCATGCCATTTCCAGCGGCACTAGCACACTACACCACACCTTTCCCCATGCATTTACGCGCCTGCACTTTCTCAATGCAAATCCAGCCAGCAAACTGTCGGTTTATGCAAACAATTTGCATCAAATGCCATACCTCAACTATTCCATATTCACCATACGGGATGGTGCAAGATCGCTCTCTCGCCCGCCATTGGATAAATTGCATTTCGCAAGCCGAGTCCGTCCGCAGCGCACTGAACGTTTAATTTGCATTGTTTACTCATTCCTGAGAGCATCCAGCCAAGAGAAGAAGCCGTTTATTGATACAACGGCAGCAAAACAAACGGTGAGTCAGGCGACCTGCTGCTGCTGCTGCTGCTGCTGCTTTTCTTTCTGTTTCTTTACCACCATGCCAAGGATGCATGTGCAAGGTGCTTGAATCGAGCAAGTTTGCCCTCGAGAGGTATGGAAAGTATACTTCACACAGTCACACACACAAAGAGACTATGCAGCAATACAAGAGCCGAGAGAAAAAGTGAGTGCAATCTAGTAAATGCAATTTCCATTAAGATATCACCATTGATGGATCTGATTGAACCGAACAAAGCTCGCGAGCATCGATGCGCCCGGTGTTTGTGTTTCTGTTTTCCTTGTACAAATAGCCAGTGGATTTTTTTTCTCACTCTCGTCCTATTGTTGTCTGTGTTTCCTCCATTCTCATGTGACATAGCTTCCAGCGACAAAATAAAATCCCATTAACACTTGAGCGACTAATGGTGCCGGTGTGTTCCTCAGAAACAACTCCACTCCCCATGCGCTTCAGGTGTTCAACGATGTGTGCATTTGCGCTCACGTTTTATCAACTAAAAAAATCACAGAAAATGTCACCGTTGAAGCTCGAACCAAATTCAATTCACTTGTTGCGAACGAGTTCATTTCGCGCGAGCTGGATAAACGAAAGCGAAGCACTGCGTCGAAGCATACCAATTGCGCAAATGGCTCATCAGGCAGAGAGTGCACAGATCGATAGGCGATGGGATTGAATTAAAAATAGGACTCCTACAGCGTACATGGTTGCTTCCCTTTCCAGGCATGCCAAAATCGCACAACATCTTTTCGTCATGCCATATTTGTGCCTTCTTCACGCTGTGTGTGCGCAAGTGTGTACAAGCAGTCTTTTTGCGTTTGCCAGCCAGAACTAATTGGGTTGCCGCCCGTGGAGGAAAAGCTCTCTGCACACACGCACACTCGAGCCATGCGTTCCTTAGCCTCGGCAAAGCACACGTATCCTGGAAACTGGGGAGTCTTTGATCTTGGAGCTCGAACTCGAATGTAACACGTGTGTGTACATTATTTTTGGCGGGAACACAGCGAGGCAGCGACTTCGTGCAGGGAAATTCGTTTCGTACTAGGACTAACAACATTAGACGCAAGCAGCAGGGCCTGCAGCATCGCTAAATACATCAAATCAACGAAAAAAAAACAAACGTTGTTGATTCGACTCGCATTAAAAACACGAGCATAGAATGCCATTAGCCGACGAGAAATTGGGTTTTACACTGGCAAAAGAAAGTGTCATTAGTACGGTGGCCGTGGTAAAAGTATTAGGCTAAGAGGAGAAAAACGAAGCAGAGAAAAAAAACCGCCCCTTGAATGTGTTCACATCCTATAGCACATCGATTGAACAAAGTGTTTGTGCGCCACGCTAAGTGACGAATGGAGATTCAATAGCTTTTGCAGACACAAATTTCCAATCTTTATTTTTTTGGGCGTCTCATTCACCCTCGTCTGCGGGAAATGTACCAGTCAGCAGACTGAAAAAATACAACTCCTTTTCTGTGGGACGCTCTTAAGTGGAATTGAATTTTCCATTCCGCATCCTGTAGCTTATTCTCATCTTCCCAAAAGGGCGGCGGGGAGAAGGTGCATTAATTTCATCACCTTAACGATCCTTTCTAATAACATAAAAGGGTTGAGCGAATAGCTTTTGATGGTACTTAGTAACGGGAATAAATGCTCTTTAGGCTGTAATTTAATAAGCAATTGAATCCTTTTGCCTTTTCGATCACCCTCGTATTGTTCTCTTCCAAACAACATAAACCAATAATAAAATTGTATACCAAACAAGAATCGGTCTACAATAACTTCAATAAATTGATCTGAATTGTGTCACTGACACCTTCCAAATGAAATACTGCGGTTGAAACCAGAAATCGAACACTACTTTCGCCCGACACCGATACTTGGTACGGATCAATTTGCTGTTTTAAATATGCATAATCTCACCGAACACGAGCCGGTGTGGAAAAGGATATTGCATACATATTTAAACAGCTAATTAACATACCTCCGACAAGATCACACCAGATACCAAACGCATCAAAACAGGTGAGGTCAAAGAGGAAGTTATGTTGCGCTCGGCAGTGAAATTTATAATACTGTCACGGCATCAGAGGCTAAAGTAAGACTGGCACAAAAGTGATGAAAAAAATGCAGTTGTTTTAAAAATAATATTGACGCAATGTGCGCACCGTTAGAACAATCAAATTGAACAACATTAATTACCAATAATTGGATTTTTCTGGCGGTTGAATCCGTTCTGGTGCATGAAGGCAATTAGTAGGATTGTCATTGTCTGTGAGCTTCTGCGTTGTGACTTGACGCACATAACTCGTAACTCGTGACATAACTCAACAAAATATATGAAGCTTCCTGTTTCCTTGATGAACAGAACCAAATCCTATGGTTGGAAAGTGCATTGAAGCTAAATGTCCTACTGATTTTCTGCTGAATGTTTCCATTTTGCTCATCCTTATCATCACCACCCATCATGTTTAATTTGATTTTATCTCTTTTCATTGTATATTGTTTCATTCAAGTACTAATACAAGTACTACACCGTGTCAATAAGATAAAACCCCTGCCAGATAAAACACTCGTAATGCGTGCCCTGCTTTCCGAGAATTCGCAACAAGCGTAACATGCCTTCTGCTCTTGCATCCTTATTTCCAGCTCCCATCGCTAATCAATGGCTGGTTTATGGCATCCTAAAACACACGAAAAGTATTGTGACACGTTCGGCCAGCCAACCATGCCAGATGGCATCACGGCTTTTCCTTATCCCGAGTTATCAGCGGTCAATGCGGTGAAGGAGTGGTGTTGTTTTTCTGGCGAATTAATGGATGGCAGCAGGAGGGCTGACAGTGACATAAAACACAAACAAATCTGCTGTACGCAACCACCAGCGTTTGGTGTGTGTCTGAGTGTGTGTTTGTGTGAGTGTGAGTGTTTGTGTATGAGAAAAAATCCGCATATTCCATCATCGCATTCCATCGCTAACCTGGTCTGAGGTGTTGTGCTGCATTTACTGGCCAGAAGGAAGCGATACGTTTGATTCTAGCATACATTCGAACGAAGTAAGTGAGAAAAAATCAATTCAAATGATTATTTGAATCGGTTAATCGGCTCGTTTTACTGGTCATTTTTACTGGTGGGTTTTATTTGCCCTGAATTTTCGGATTGCTAGTAATAATGACGCTTTTCAATTTGCTTCAGGCACACTTTCATAGGCTTTTATTGAACTTTGTTCTCACAGTTTCCACATGAGTTTCGGCATACTCACACTCTGTACTAGAAGAAGGGCGAGTCAATACAAACCTAATGGATCGGAGCCAATGGATCGGAGCTCTGCCCCAACGGTTCGGAGTCGCGTATGCTTTATTGTACCTACTGATCATAGGGGTCGACCATAACTCATTACACCCACGTGTCGGATTTGATTCCGACTTTGATCTAGTGCACCCGCTGCAACCACGGGTTGGAATTGCTTATGAAAGATTCCCACCGTAACTGGGACGTACAAGAAACGTATAACTCATCACACGGCATCACACCCAGCACACGGTAGGATGGAAAAGTTGCGGTAATTTTCCTTAACCCTTTCTCTCGTCCTTCCATCCATCGCTCAAGGATATCATGAACTGGTGCTGCGCATGTTCAGTCGGCACCTGTCTGCTAATGACATCATCGACTGGTGCTGCGCATCTTTAGACGCGTCCTTGGCGCCCTTGACAATCGTTCTTCTATGTATTAGCTGTGTTGAAAGCTGTTGATGGAAACTTAACCAATAATTAATCCATGCTGTTTAAAGACCCACTTACTCACTGCCACTTTAAAATTGTAAAACCAGACACCGTTTTCTTTCCTTCAATGATTATGCACGTTGTTGTCGAGGCCAGCAGATAGCCGTCGATTAATTGTGGACGAAAAGCTTCTGATGAATGTATCCATTTAAACACTCACGAGAACAACCTTAAAATTTCCAAATCATTCCACAATTGAAGAAACAGGACAACGGTGTAAAACGTAGACGAAGAAAATACGAGAACACAAGAAACTCCACACAATTCTAAAACATCAGGGCAGATCGAGAGCGACAGGTGGATTCAGTCTAGCTAAATTCGCTTGCAGATGCATGTGTGCATGTTGTTCTCAGGATATCGGTTGCTCCTTCATCCGTCACCCCACCACCCCTTCACGAACATTTCCGTCTCGTCCTCGTGCGACATGGTTGGACCGGCGTCGGTACTGAACGCAGACAGATTGTACCGACTCGTCGCATCCGTCAGCATCAGCGTGTAGTTCTCGCTTACCATTGTGATTGAGTTGTCGGTTCGATTCGGTTTGTTTCTCTTCCTTTCACCAAACACTACACAAACACATATGACCAGCTCATCTTATCTTCGAGCGATATTAAAGTAAAGACTACTAGCGATCATCTTGCGAGCTTCAATGTTAAATTCAACGTATAACGAAAGGAATCACCCAGACCACATCAAACAGCAGGTGCAACAGGTTGAAAGTTAAACAAACCTCCCCATGCACCATCAATCACAGGCATTTGTCATACAATTTTCGCTTCATTTTTATTCTTTTCACTTCATGCACACTTACACACTTACTGCCTCCATCTTGCATGTCGTTTGAACGGAGGAACTCTACGAACTGCCACTATTAGCACCGCGGTTGATGGAAATCACGCTCGCACTGAAAGTAATCGAAACCACCAGCAGCAGTGGATGTCAACCATGAACTGAAGCAGTCCCGTCGTGGAAAACCACCCTGAACCCGAACTGTGGGTACGCACGGGAGGAAAAACATCGCCACCGACTCGAACTCTCCTGGTGAGCGAGAACCGTGGCGCGATGAGAGAGCGCTTGGTGGTTCCAGCACGATTGGCCCCCATTTTACGCTCCGGAACGGCAACGCATTTCCATCCTCCATATCAACTGGTAGCGAATGTTATGCTCTTTCGTGGTTGCTTTGATGGCACTGATACGGTGGTCGTTTTCATGAATGAAATCGTGAACACGCACACACACACACAAATGCGTTCACATACACGTAAAGCTTTTTTTCGTAGGTGTCCGTGCCCGTTGCAAACGTGTCTAGCGCTCGTAGTGGCGTGTCAATCATCAGCATGTGGTGTATCCTTTTGGCTGATGACACCATTCTAGGTTTCAAAAAAGGTGTGAACGTACTCGACTAGACTCGTACGTTCGCAATCGATCTTAAATGCCTTTTTTTTGGAATATTGCCGAAGGTGCCACAACATGTGATTGATTGATAAGACGTTTTAATTGGGTAGAACAACACTAAAAGTGTTTAAAGAGTGCGGTGAATGTGTTGTCTTTAAAAGTAAATAATAATTATAATACTCGCATAACACGATATTCTAAAAAAAACCCATTTACCTTTATTTTACGCCAAAAATCAAAAGTACCAGGCGCCTCCATCACATTACGTCTGGGTTTTATTGCCCTTCACAAGAATTTGCAATAATCATGTGATAAAGTAGATCACTTTAACTTAATTATTTCATGGATAACGATTCAACCACATGAGATTAAATTTACAATTACTAGTCATATTGGCCCGGTTACAGGGCTATGCATCAGATCTTAGGTAGCTTACACAATGTCAAGGGTGTACACAGCTATGCTACGTTTGTGCTACGCTTGAAAGACAGAGAAATAGTTTAAATAATTAATGCCAGCTGATACCATCAGTATTTTTGCATTTTAAATATACGGCCGTAGAAATTTAAAATGTCACGCCATGGCCCGTGGAAGACGTTGAACACGTGCTGTTCCGCTGTCTACGGTTCGATCGGGTCCGGCATTAAATGCAGCTGCGGTGCCATTCCCGAGTAACAACATGGACAACATTGTCTCGGAAATGTGCGCCCGCAGCGATACGTGGGAGGCCGTCCGCGCCGCCGCCAGGACAATCTTCTCCACTCTCCAAGCGAGATGGGATGTTGAGCGTCCACCAACGGCAAGGCGACGCAGGCGGGCCAGACGGCGGGCGAGGGACGCAAATGGCGGTCCTTCAAGCCCTGCGGCACGGCAACAACCCGCGCCGCAAGGGCCACCGTAAGCTGGAAAGATACTAATCTTTTATTTCCTTTCTTTACGGTTCTTTCCAGCTTCCTTTTTTCTTTTCTCTCCTTCTATTTTCAGACTTTAACTTTCTCTTTTTTCTTTAGTTCTTTTCTTGTTTTCTCTGTCCAATTTCGTTAAAGGTGAACTGCAGCAGATGTGCGTCGTGAACCGGGTGAATTTAAAGTATGTTACAGTCTGTTCCCAAGTTACGCGAATTCGAAATACGTGAATTTTTATTTCTTACAGTTTAAAGGCCCATATCATTAGGATCGAAAGTGATAATACGGGCATAGTCGACTAGTTACACTTCTGTTCACACCTCTTTTGGAACCTGTAGGATAATGGTGTCACTACCCTAAAGGGTACACCACATGCTGAAGATTGACATGCCACTACCATAGCTAGACACGCTTGCGATGGGCACGGGCACCTACGAAAAAAAGTTTTACGTGTATGTGAACGCATGTGCGTGTATGCGTGCTCACGATTTCATTCATGAAAACGACCACCGTATCAGTGCCGTCAAAGCAATCACGAAAGAGCATAACATTTGCTACCAGTTGGTCTGGTGGGTGGAAACGCGTTGCCATTCCGGAGCGTAAAATGCGGGCCAATCGTGCTGGAACCGCCAAGCGCTCTCTCATCGCGCCACGGTTCTCGCTCACCAGGAGAGTCCGAGTCGGCGGCGATGTTTTTCCTCCCGTGCGTACCCACAGTTCGGGTTCAGGGTGGTTTTCCGAGACTGCTTCAGTTCATGGTTGACATCCGCTGCTGCTGGTGGTTGCGGTGATTTTTAGTGCGAGCGTGATTTCCACCAACCGCAGTCCTACTAGTGGCAGTTCGTAGAGTTCGTCCGTTCAAACGACATGCAAGATGGAGGCATTAAGTGTGTAAGTGTGCGTGTAGTGGAAAGAATAAATATGGAGCAAAAATTTTACGACCATTGTTTGTGATTTATGGTGCATGGGGAGGTTTGGTTAACTTTCAACCTGTTGCACCTGCTGTTTGATGTGGTCTGGGTGGTTTTTCCGATGTTCGTTGAATTTAATATTGAAGCCAATAGAGTGATCGCTAATAATATGTGAAGCTTACTCTTGAAGAATACTGGAAGTTAAGATGAGCTAGGGAAATTGGCCATGTGTTTGAGTGGGGTGTGTGTGTGTGTGCGCGTGCCTGTGTGAGCGTCTGTAGCTGTGCAGTGTTAAGTGAGAAGAAAACAAACAAATCTGACCGAACCGACAACTCAATCACAATGGTAAGCGAGAACTACACGCTGATGCTGATGGATGCGACGAATCGGTACAATCTGTCTGCGTTCAGTACCGACGCCGGTCCAACCATGTCGCACGAGGACGAGACGGAGATGATCGTGTCCACGATAGTGGCGATCTTTTTCGGCTTTATCGGTATTACTGGGCTGCTGGGGAATGCGCTCGTCGTGCTGGTTGTGCTGTCCAACCCACAGATGCGCTCGACGACCAACCTGCTTATCATCAACCTGGCGATCGCGGATCTGCTGTTTGTCGTGTTCTGCATTCCGTTCACTGCCACCGACTACGTGCTTGCGTCCTGGCCGTTCGGCGAGCTATGGTGCAAGAGCGTCCAGTACCTGATCGTCGTGACGGCACACGCCAGCATCTACACGCTCGTGCTGATGTCCCTGGATCGGTTTCTCGCCGTGGTTCATCCGATCGCGAGCATGGTCATACGCACGGAGCGGAATACCGTGCTGGCGATAACGATCCTCTGGGTGCTGATCATCACCACCGGGCTACCGGTGTCGTTTGCGCACGGAATCAATGTGAGTAGTGTGGGATTCGCCGTCCTTTCCTCGTTTATATTTGTTCTATCGTCAGCCCGAAATAACTACAACTAAGAACGCAAACAGAAGAGTTTGCATTTAGCGAATTAAGATATTTGTGCAAAGCTAAGTGGCTACGATAGGGGAACGGTTTTTTTATAGCCTGTAATTTCATATCGGATCCCGATACCGCAAGAGGGAGCCGATAAGAGCAATGAACGAAGGGCACGATTAAGCAAGGGGTATACAATAAAATACAACAAAAACACTACAATTTGAACATGGAAAGGAGACTTCCACAGCAATCCACCACCCGATGCGGATTCCATGTAAATCGATAACGCCAGACCTCGAGCGTGTGCCAATCATTCGCATTCTATGTATATTCGTGGTTTCGTCTCGTGATGTTTCTTTACACGCGCACTCAAGGACTGCAATATGGGGATCCACTTGTTGTTTGGTGTTTGTTTATCAGTGATGCTTGTGTTTTTGTTCGTTCTTTTTTTCTCACTTACTTCGTACGATTGAATCATTGTTATCGCTACGCTCTGGTCAACAAACGCACCAGAACACCTCAGTCGTTCATGGAATGCAATGATAGAATGTGCGTATTTTCTCACTCTGTTTCTCCCTCTCTCGCTCTCTCTTCCTGTTTCTCTGTCTCTTTCTCTCCCTCTCGCTATCTCTCTCTCTCTCTATTTCTCTCCATCTCAAACACACACTCTGACACAACGTCATATCGTTGATGGTTGTGTACAGCAGGTTTGTTTTGTGTTTCATATCACTGTCAAACCTCCTACTGCCTTCCATTCGTCAGAAAGCAACACCACTCCTTCACCGCATCACCCGTTGATAACTCGGGAGACGGAAAAGCCGTGATGCCATCTGGCGCGGATGGTTGGTCGAACGTGTCACAATACTTTTCGTGTGTTTTAGGATGCCATAAACCAGCCATTGATTAGCGATAGGAGCTGGGGAAAGGGGCGTCAGAGCAGAACGCATGTTACGCTTGTTGCCAATTCTCGGAAAGCAGGACACGCATTACGAGCGTTATTGTACTGGCCGGGGTTTTATCTTATTGACACGGTGTACTAGTACTAATGAAACAAAATACAACGAAAATAGATACCATCAAATCACATTACACATGAAGGGTGGTGATGATAAGGATGAGCAAAATGGAAACATTCAGCAGAAAATCAGTAGGACATTTAGATTCAATGCACTTTACAACCTTTGGATTTGGTTCTGTTCATCTAGGAAACAGGAAACTTCGTATGTTTTGTTGAGTTATGTTCAAAATAATCCAACTAATTGCCTTGATGCACCAGAACAGGTTCATTCAACAGATAAAGCCGATTATTGGTAATTAATGTTGTTTAATTAGTTCGTTCTAGCGGTGCTCAAACTGCGTCAAAACCTGTTTTGCTACAACTGCATCAACGCTATTTTTGCATCCCTTTTGTGCCAGTCTTACTTTAGCCTCTGATGCCGTGACAGTATTATAAATTTCACTGCCGAGCGCAACATAACTTCCTCTTTGACCTCACCTGTTTTGATGCGTTTGCTATCTAATATGGTCTGGTCGGAGGTATGTTAATTAGCTGTTTAAATATGTATGCAAATTCCTTTCCCGCACCGGCTCGCGTTCGGTGAGACTATGCATAATTAAAGCAGCAAATTGATCCGTACCGGGTATCGGTGTCGGGCGAAAGTAGTGTTCGATTTCTGGTTTCAACTGCAGTATTTCATGTTATTGGGGCCCTTTCCGTTGCAAGTTCGTAGGCTTAAATTTCAGCCTGTCAGCTGTTTGCATTGTATAGCAGTTTTCGAGCAGCTATCTAAGTGGGTATAATATACAGGTGGGCTTATCCCAAGGTGTATGAATTTTGAATCAGCCTTCATTTTATCGCTTCTGCTTCTGAATGAAGATTTTAAGAGTGTTTTGAGTATTCGTCAAGCCTCAAGAAAGCTTGTTTGAACAAAAATTTTCTCCCATCCTGTCAAAAAGTGATATTAAAATTTAGTTTTAAAAAACATACTTTGAGACCACCTGGACTACATACACTTTGATTCTAGATTCCACCACCTGATCTCTTTAATGCACCTTGGGGTAAATGTAAACAACACCGTGTTTTCGAGCAGGTACTCGAATCTAATTCTAGCTTTGTAGCTAGAATAATCTAGACTGAAAATTGCAGGCTAGTTTTTTGTGTGGTTTTGTATGGAGTGTTTACATGATTTCAGCCTCCAACTGTCAAACTCCATACAAAAAACTGACTAGAATCGTGAAGGGCCCCATTATTGGTTATCAGTATCAAATGTTATTATTGGTTTATGTTGTTTGGAAGAGAACAATACGAGGGTGATCGAAAAGGCAAAAGGATTCAATGGCTTATCAAATTACTGCAGCAAGAGCATTTTTACTCGTTACTAAATAGCATCAAAAGCTGTTTGCTTAACCCTTCTTCGTTGTTAAAAATGATCGTTAAGGTGATGTAATTAAACCACCTTCTCCCTGCCGCTCTTTTTGGGAAGATGAGAATAAGCTACAGGATGCGGAATGGAAAATTAAATTCCACTTAAGAGCGTCCCACAGAAAAGGAGTTGTATTTTTTCAGTCTGCTGACTGGTACATTTCCCGGAGACGAGGGTGAATGAGACGCCCAAAAAAATAAAGATTGGAAGTTTGTGTCTACAAAAGCTATTGAATCTCCATTCGTCACTTAGCGTGGCGCACAAACACTTTGTTCAGTCGATGTGCTATAGGATGTGAACACATTCAAGGGGCGTATTTTCTCTCAGCTTTGTTTTTCTCCTCTTTGCCAGATACTTTTACCACGGCCCCGTACTAATGACACTTTCTTTTGCCAGTGTAAAACCCAATTTCTCGTCGGCTAATGGCATTCTATGCTCGTGTTTTTAATGCGAGTCGAATAAACAACGTTTGTTTTTTATCGTTGATTTGATGTATTTAGCGATGTTGCTGGCCCTGCTGCTTGCGTCTAATTTTGTTAGTCCTAGTACGAAACGAATTTCCCTGCACGAAGTCGCTGCCTCGCTGTCTTCCCGCCAAAAATAATGTACACACACGTGTCACATTCGATTTCGAGCTCCAAGATCAAAGACTCCCCAGTTTCCAGGATACGTGAACTTTGCCGAGGCTAAGGAACGCATGGCTCGATTGTGCGTGTGTGCAGAGAGCTTTTCCTCTACGGGCGGCAACCCAATTAGTTCTGGCTGCCAAACGCAAAAAGACTGCGTGTACACACTTGCGCACACACAGCGTGAAGAAGGCACAGATATGGTATGACGAAAAGATGTTGTGCGATGTAGGCATCTCTGGAAAGGGAAGCAACCATGTACGCTGTAGGAGTCCTATTTTTAATTCAATTCCGTCGCCTATCGATCTGTGGACTCTCTGCCTGATGAGCCATTTGCGCAATTGGTATGCTTCGACGCAGTGCTTCGCTTTCATTTATCAGGCTCGCGCGAAATGAACTCGTTCGCAACAAGTGAATTGAATTTGGTTCAAGCTTCAACGATGACATTTTCTGTGTTGTTTTTTAGTTGTTAAAACGTGAGCGCAAATGCACACATCGTTGAACACCTGAGGCGCATGGGGAGTGGAGTTGTTTCTGAGGAACACACCGGCACCATTAGTCGCTCAAGTGTTAATGGGATTTTATTTTGTCGCTGGAAGCTATGTCACATGAGAATGGAGGAAACACAGACAAATACAGGACAAGAGTGAGAAAAAAAAATCCACTGGCTATTTGTACAAGGAAAACAGAAACACAAACACCGGGCGCATCGATGCTCGCGAGCTTTGTTCGGTTCAATCAGATCCATCAATGGTGATATCGTGATGTAAATTGCATTTGCTGGATTGGACTCACTTTTTCTCTCGGCTCTTGTATTGCTGCATAGTCTCTTTGTGTGTGTGACTGTGTGAAGTATAATTTCCATACCTCTCGAGGGCAAACTTGCTCGATTCAAGCACCTTGCACATGCATCCTTGGCATGGTGGTGAAGAAACAGAAAGAAAAGCAGCAGCAGCAGGTGGCGACTGACCGTTTGTTTTGCTGCCGTTGTATCAATAAACGGCACCTTCTCTTGGCTGGATGCTCTCAGGAATGAGTAAACAATGCGAATTAAACATTCTGTGCGCTGCGGACGGACTCGGCTTGCGAAATGCAATTTATCTAATGGTGGGCGAGATAGCGAACGTGTACCACCAAGGATGGTGAATATGGAATAGTTGAGGTAAGGCATTTGATGCAAATTGTTTGCATAAACCAGCAGTATGCTGGCTGGATTTGCATTGAGAAAGTGCAGGCGCGTAATGGTGGTGCTGTGTGCAGGAACCGCTGGAAATAGTTCACCATGCTGTGCTTGTTTGGAGGGTCGTTTCATCTGTCAGTCGTTTTGACAGCGTTGAAATTAGTTGTCTGAAGGCAGAACTGGAAGTCGTATGGGGTCAAATGGTCACTCAAGGTAGAAATTTGATCCGTACAAGGATAGGATAGGTCCTTCGTACTTGGAGCAAGATTAATAAAGGGTATGATCCCATGACGGGCATTTCGTGCGAGTTGACGACTGTACAATGGAATTGGTATTAAATTATTGAACAAAATCAACCCCATCGGACCGCGGATCATAAGACGCAGTTTCCCTGGACTCGATCAGAAAAAGTACAACATCTCGTCTTATCGTGTGCTCACGGAACATGAACATAATTAGATTTCCGTTCATCGGCCACACAGCTTATTGAGATTGGTTTGATGAAATTATGTCGACATTTGCCTGTTACCAGTCAATCATAATTAACATAAACCACCATCTTCCACCGATTGGACTTTGTTCGCATACCCATACAAACAAGAGGAAAAGAACGAGCACAAGAAATTTGTCAACACCGGGGCCCCAGATTAGTAGCATCAACAGCGTAAGCTTCCGGCCGGCTCAGTGTGCGCAGGTGCGAGAAGAAAGCAAGGCAGATGGACAGACGGGTATACTCTTAAATCCCTGCCAAGAAACATCAACGACAACAACAAATCAACCATCCCATCCTAAACGAGAAGTTCGTTGAAAAATCGTTTACATCCTGCACCGGCCGGTTATTGTTCGATGCGCGAATACTAATTAGTTGTCTAATTTGTCGGAGGAGGGGGGATGGAAAAGACACCTTCTTCCAATGAGCTTACATCACCAGCGATTAGGAGCAAGAGACAGCAGGGAACGTAACAGAAGAAGTAAAAGAGCACACGAAAAGTGTATCTATTCAAATGGCACTGTGTTCAGTGGTTCATTTGCTTGGCCGACAAATGTTAATTACTGCGCGGCATCGTCGATGGGACCGGCCTCAAGTAAGCGTAGTGGTTATAATCAGATTTTAATGGCTTTTTCCAATGGAATCTGCTTTTAGATCAAAGCTAATTGTTCGTACAGTCTTCGTGTGCTCAACGGAAAGGCTTAAACGCAGAAGTGGGCAGATTGTGGGCGGGAAGACCATTCCTATATCATCTAGCCCCCTAACGAACCGAGACGGCGAAGCGGTCGAGCGCAGGTCGAAGGATTGTGGAATGATAATTGCCATTGCCGAAAACTGTCAGCACCGCACGTTCGGTCGAGCGTAAAGCAGCCTGAAGAAGCCATTTACCTTGAAGAGTTTTGCACAATAACTTTTTCAAAGAATTGAGGTGAGGGATGGGTTACTCTATGGGTGACTCGATCGAACGCTTAGAATGGTTTACTATCCCCATCCTTGTTTAAGCTTCCCTGTAGCAGCAACTGAGCTTTCAGACCATCAAAGCCGACGCGCAAAACATGCCTGAATTTTCTGCCCAATTGATTGCGAAAAGGCTACAGTTCGAATCGATTCTAGTGCGTCAATGATACCGAATGATTGGGTTAGCATTGGCAGGGTTTTCAATTTTTGAAGATTTGTTTTGTGTGGGCAGATACAGTGTTGCAAGCCTGATAGTCTTGAAAAAGAGATTCATTGAATCCTTAATTTATGATCTCGATCTTAATATTGCATCTAACTGAAACATACTAATACCTACCTCGCTATTAGTGAGCCACTGCCACAAAAGGTTACCGATTTACAAACCGAAAAGAGCGAATAGCGTCCCAAATCATCTTAAACGGTTTCTCCAAGATATACATCATCAAGGCGATACATCAAGGCGACATGGTACGCCAACCGCTCGCAACCTAAGCCTGAGCGGAAGGAGAAACGGCCTTGCAGGACAATTCGCCGGTTTTAATCGCATTAAAATGCTTCATCGCGCGATCCATCCAAAAGCTTTTCGAACCCTTGGGAAGCCACGAGGCAAGGTTCTACGAAATTATATCATCCAAAAAGGGCAGGTCAAACTCCCGAAAAAAATCCTCACGGCCCAGCAAAATGTCGGCGACAGTTTCACAATTCCGTTCGTCCAACACGAGCCTGGGATCGTTCGAACACTTTGAAGGCTTGCGCTTTTTACATCTCGTGGGCCGGGAAATTGTTATATCGAGCCCCGTATTTATATCATCCACCAACGGACTGTACAAGCTTGGGCACAATGCCTAATGTTGCTGAAAGTGAAGCAGTGCCGAAAACAAAATGATAATAATAAAACGTTGTACCACTGGCCGACCTTGGATATGTTCGGGTTGTTATTTGCTTGTGTGTGTGAGTGTGCGTGCTTTTCTCTTCTTTTCAGTGAGCTTTTGCTGCCCTAATGCCTTCCAGCGTCAGGATGTACCATTTTCTCGGATCGTGTCGCTATTTTTTTGTTGCTCGCAGAGATGCAATCCAAAGAGAGTCCTCCTACCCTCCCCCCTTGTCAATAGACAAGCACTGTTCTGTCGCGACTGGCCCACTGAATAGAATCTGGAATTAATGAACAGAACGAAGAAAAGAAAAAGATTAGAAATCCCAAACTCCTATTGTCGGGTGGCCAAAAATCTTAAATTCGGCGAACGTTTTCTACACGGAATTGGCGTTCATCCGCCAGTGCCGAAACTTCCAATTATTCTGCTCACATTTTGGTAAATTTACTCCTCACACACACCAGTTGACCCTCGGTGGAGACCATATTTTTTGCTCCCTCCCTGTGTTGTGTGGTGGCACGTGATAAAAATGGCGGAAAAGAACGCTGAACTGCGTGCGTGGGTCGGAGGCGTGAGTAAGCAAAGTTTGAATTAATTTACGCCGCTTGCCGCCCTTCACGGGGACCGTTTGCAGGATATGGGCATGAGGTTGTTTATGAGGTGCGTATTATTAACGTATATCCTTTGAATTCGTAGATCTTGCCTTGTTGGATATTTTATTTTTCTTCGTCTTCCCTGCTCTGGTGCGGGAGACGAAGAAGGACCTTAAAATATATTACCCACGCGAAGCTGCTGATAACGACCACTTTCCGGTAGGCCCTACTCTCGCTCACTCTCTCATTGGCTCTCTCCCTGGGTACAATTAATATCGGCAAGTAGAAACTTACACACTTTGCTACACGCTCTAAGTAATTCTGGGCAGCATGTTTCCCTTAGCTCCGCCGGAAGCTGAGAAAACTTGTCGAATAATTAGGTTCCCTTTTTTCCAGTGTTTTTCTTCCCTGTTACCGCGCGTAGCCATGCTGCTGTTGCTGGCTCTCTCGGTATCTCTCTCTGCTCTGGTGGTTATGCATCATCTTACCATTAGCCGGATGTTTGTCTTTTCGCATGGAAGGATGGGGAAAGGGGCCGACGGTTGATTTATCTTGGCATCGACAACTGGACAAACTTCTTCTCCGTCCCACGGGTGGAGAGGAATCTGTGCTTAAACTCGCCTCTCCTCTACCGGACGGAGGCGGAAATCATTATTCTCGGTCTGTTGCCTTTGTCGAGTTGCTTCGGAATCAAGTTCGTTTTTGGCCGGGCAATTTCCGCTCAGAAAGTGTACCGGGAGAGAAGCAGGGGGGAATAGAGCCTGGGTGTATGGCTTAGCTGGATTTAGGCTTAGCCGATCGCGTGAAGCCTTGAGAATGGTATAATGAAATAATAATTCTTAATTCGCCCTGACGAACCGGCATTTCTGCTTCGTTTGAGTTGTTTTCAAGGCTCATGTTCGGCCTCCAATGACATTGTTCATGCTTGAGCGAGTGTTGTGACGAGGCAGTGTTGATGGTTTCGGTATCGCTTCCAGACGCCAGTAACCTACGCACGATCGAGTTCGAGTGAAAATACGCTGCATCATCAGGCCGTTATCTTGGCTCCTGAGCTTGTTAGCTTCTGCTGCTCGTCTGCTGGAAAGAAATCAATACACCCGACATACATGGCAATCCGGGCTCACGATGGTTCACTCTCACCCATTTCCAAGATGGTACCAATTTCTGGTTTATTTTCTTGAACGGATAGTGGCAGATGTGTCTGTCGGATGTCTGTTTGTGGGCTGTTTTTACCAATTTATCCATTGCGATTGTTTCCTTACTTCCACACACGCTCTCCTGCCGATTGATATGTAAGGCTAGCAGTAAGCAAATAATTTAATCAGCTTCCCTTCGTAGTGCGTGTGTCAGTGCGTGTGTGTGTATGGCAGTACGCGTTAGTTTCACAACCGGAGTGAGTTATTATTTGCTCAGCATCCATAAATCTCCATTATTGCCGACGCCGGTTATTTCACTGCAGTGGTTCCTGGCCGCTAGTTTTCTAATCGGTGTGATTTATTCGCTTTGTCCATTGCATCTGACACCATTTGGCGTGGTGGCACAGGAGGAGGGTGGAGGCCGCAAGCTAGTATGGAGGCGATACTCCGGAAATTGGGCCATTTTTGAGAAGTGCCGCGCGTCCTCCTACCGATTGCGAAAAGTGGAAGGTTTGGCTGCGTTTGCTACAGATAAACAAATAAATAACCACCTTCAATCAAACACAAACCAGTGTGTGAGCGTGTCGATGTGTTGCGGTAGGAGGCAGCATTAGGCAGAAAAGGGCAATCTATTACCGTTAAATGGTTTGTGAGCCGATTTTGACGATTTGTCGTAGTGAAACGTAATGTTTTGTTTAATAGTACGCGATTTTATGTAACGACATTTTTAGTTGGAGTGTATGTGCAAAAAAATCATTATGCTCTTTTGTGAAATTAAAGTAGTTTTAAGTGAAAATTTAAACATCATTTTCATGTCGTTCATTAAAAATGAAACAATCTAGAATATGAAGTTTAGTGCTTTAAACGAAAGGTAATGGAATCTACCCAATCTACCGGCACAAATTGTGTTCAGTTTGTTTATATCAATTGCTGAATAGAAACCTTAACATTCCATGGTTGATGAGCAAATGAATGGATTTCAATTTGGAGGACATTGAATAAATTTATTCCCTTAAATTTCTGTTATCAATCATGACATATCACCGTGTTAAAACTTAAGGTTTAACGTATATATTTGAAAGTGGTATTACAGTTATCACAGTTATATACAGTTACAGTTAGTTATATACAGTTAGTTAAAATGGTTTCTAGATCATACGGGTTTAAGATGTTTGATAGAAACCACTGCTAGAGGCACACACGAGCTGTTTCTTTGTAACAAACCTTCATAATCACCATCACGATAAACATTTTTGCCACGCATACATCCTGTGCCTTAGCGATTTATTTGGATCTAGAGCTACCTTAGGAGCACAATTGAAAAGAATATTGTTATCCATAAATGGATTCTGGCTCAATTCCCTTCAAACCACCTTACTACGACTTCGTATTGTGACTAATGAGGCTGCATAAGTCAACAGACCGTAACTAATCCACAGGATAAACACTGAGAGCAAAGGCGCTTTGAAAGCATGGTAGCACGGTAGCCAGACCTGTTCGGTATTGTAGCTTTTTGTAAGTTTCATTTAAATTTATTACAAACATCCATCTGCAAAACTGATCCTCATTATTCTACCCGTACTACGTTTGCCATTGTTGATTTAAGCTGAATCCTTTGAATTTAGTTGTGAGCACGTCATTTCAGTTGTCGTTACTTTGATATTTGTTTGCCTTCTCTCTGTTGAATTGAGGTCAAAACGTATCCCTGAGTTCGGGCATCGGGGAACTGACGAAGGTCCGAGATTATTGCAGTGAGATTTACGCAGATAAATGTGGTTCCCTGATAACGTTGTTAATAAGTGAAGCGTTTTTATTGCTGTTGTTTCGCATTTCATATCCACCATTTCAACCCAGACAGGCATGCGTTGATAGGCAAAAAATGAAAAAAAAACCATAGCCGTTCCCAAACTTTGCTTCCATCCCATATAACCCATATAACATCCCGCCAAGGTTTGAAAAGGCCAGATAAGCAGGGGGGGGGGGGGGGAGGGGGGTTAAAATTATACCTCCATTTTTTTAGCCAATGACGTACGACAGACCGCGATACGGACTCGGTTTAGAAGCGCCATCAGGGCTATGTTTGGTGCCGCAAATGAAACGATGAAGCGTTTTTCTGAGTGAGTGTGGTGTTTTTGTGTGCACGCCTACCGTTTCGGGCATCTACAGTGGAAAGTGGAAGCTTTTTCATGTTTTAGTTTTGTTTTCATTTTCCACAGTAAATAGTAGCGTTGCGAACTGTAACGAAACGGGCACGGAAGGGAGAGTCGTTGAATTAACCTAATTTTTGTGTGAGTTTTTGGGTTTCTCCGGATGTTGTCGAAAGTGGCGGTGGTTGGTTGGGTTCCACTGTTTCGGGTCCTTCCTCAAATTGGCCAATTGGGAATCGTAATCGTGCCGTAATCAGCATAACGGACGGTCTACTGCCGATGCTCGTGTTGGCCTTGACGGAGGCGACCTTTCTCCATTGGGAGACAGAAGCGACGGGGATGAAAATTGTGGTGTATTTTGTTTTCACATGAAGGTGTTAGTATCATATATCTTGGGTTTGGTTACGGTTGTATGAGTTTTTGATGCTAATGCAGTCAGACAAAAGGATTGTGTATTATGTTTTGTGGTAGCTATGAGGGAGCATAAAATCGGTTGGACTCAAAAGTAACACAGCGATGTTATTTTTTATAGTTTAATGAGTTTGATTATAGAGAAAACTCTTCTATAATCGCTTACAATCCCTGAAAATAAATGACATTATCTTTCATTTTAAAGCTTTCGTAGACAATGTGACCCATCAGCACGATATGGCTGTCATAGAATCTGGGCCATAGAATAAATGCGATCGTAGCTTCTCGTTGTGCGCGAGACTGTTTCGCTTTTTTGTTGGTTACTTCTTCGTTGGTTCCGCTCGCTTTATCTTCCGTAGCAGGTGCTTCTGCACGAGGCCACGGGTCAGGAGTACAGTAAAATACTGTTTTTCCGATTTTGGGGCCCTTTGTGTTCCGTTGTTTGCTTTAAAGCATCGCACGAGCGTGTTGTTTTTGCTGCCTACCGTTTGATGTGCCCAGCATGTCTTAGTCGAAGGGAAGGTGCAGTGGACGAGTATAGGGATGAATTAATTTCGATTAACGATTACCGGCACACCCATGCTGCTCGAAAAATGTTTGTGCAAGCGCGAACGCGCACATTGCGACCTCGATTAGAAGGCAAGACCCAGGCAGGAAGGTTAGAGCAAGACCAGGTGCGGGAAATAATGAAAATGCCTTTGGCGTTATTGTTACACAAAATTGAATTCACTTCCAGTGTACTGGCAGCCGATGGTGGTGGTGGTGACGATGGTAGTAAAACCAACTTCCCCATTGAATGGTAGGTGCCAACATATAAAATCGCTATCGACACGAAACCCGTGCTAGAAAGAAACCAGTCAGCGACTTCTAAGAGATGGTGGGGGTAAAATGCTGGTGGAGGGACTCATTTTTCATCTTCGTATAACCTCAGGATTTATTTTTTGTTCTTGTCTCCCGAGAATTACTTCCTCCGTCTAACGGTATCTCCTCGCTCGATACGGTTAATAAAAAAGCTCTTATTTTAATTAAACTCCGCGATTAAACTTATTGAACTTTGGATTAAACTTATTGTTTGTTATCAGTCGATGTGTTCTAGAAGGAGGTGCAATGAGAAAAGACCATGTGAGGAAGATGATAATACGTGATAGTGGAATGGAACGGAATGTGGTCATGATGAATGTATCTTCATCAATCATGGACCAGGACCCAAGAATGGAAATGGTGGTGTGTTTGCCTGTGTGTGTGTGTTTAACACTTGAAGCGCAGGCTTAAACGAATTCGCTCAGCGCTCAGTTTTGTATCTGACGCAAAGTAATTCTCTTAAGAACTAATCAGGCAGGCAAGAGAGAACGTGATCGACATGTGCTACGTCACTTATCGCAATCCAACAAAAGGGTGATATCAATCACACCAGACATTGTGGCTCGCGTCGCTCTCTTGCCATGCGTTACTCACTCAAAAAACTGAGACGTCAGGCTGGCGGACAAAGCGTAAATTACTTAAAAATCCGGCAATTAATTCCGGTAATTGTAAGTTCGATTCTGACTTCAGCTAAATCAGAACCATCAGGCTCCTGACGTACCTGACGGATTCATTCAAAGACGAAATCATGCAGAGTTGAAGTCGTCCAAAGTAGGACTCACCCGCAGTACGGCATTTCATATCGTTTTATTTTTTATTGTCTTTTCCTTTGCGCGTTCTCTTCGTAAACAGACCTTTGTTTCTAAGAATATCGCTCAGCGATGACAGCAATACTTTGCGACAGCATCCTTGCACCGGCCGTCTCCAACTCCGACACACTGACTCCCGTCGACTTCGGTCGATTCCAGTAAACTTTGATTCCCTCTCGAACTCCGAAATTGCACAACTTTGTCTCGGCAACTGCGGATAATTCGGACTTGGTACGATTCCAGGCGGCTCCGGGTATTGCTGCTTGGACTCACCTTTCGGAGACAGTGTGGAGGGTGCTGTCACTCGGTGGGTTACTGCTTAACGTCAACATATTGCTTAACCACTTTTCAATTTCAACCTCTAGTTAATATGAATGTGTATGTGCGTATGTTTGAACCTACAATTCTTCCTTTAGGCACCCGCAAACATTAGCAGTAGAAGCAGCAGCTTTTTGATAATTTTGAAGTAAAAGTGGTTACGAAAGGTGAAACAGGAACACCTGTGCATGCCTGCCTGTTCACAAACTTCGGAATTGTCCAAACACCTTCCCAGAACGTGACCTTGACCGGTGAAACTATAGACGCTGGTGCCTTGCGGGAGTCCAAATTATGACTGCTTGATGCATTGACGTCACGCTGGCCCCGCGTTGCTTCGTTCATCTTAGGCAGCAATGTTGTGCAGCATTCAAACCCTCCGAGGAAAGTTCAGACTGGAAAACTTATGTACTTATTTTGGTGACGCGGGTGCAACAAGGTTGAACATTGCAATATTTTCGTTCAATAATGCACAGAAAGCGTTGAACAGAATCCGGTGAGAAGAAAGATTATTTATGGTGCTTTTGCTACCGTTTGGTTGGGAGAACTTTTTTTCTTCTTAAAGAAATATCTAACACCGAGTTAATATTAAAAATTGAGCACAAACGGCATCGGTTGGCGTGGACCGGAGGCAGACGGAACCGATTTGAGCAGAAGGATTTGGTGCACTATTAATGGCTGCGAGACCAGACGACAGAAAGTTTCTAGCAATCGAGAACCGTGTATTGATCCTTGACGGCTTTTCCCGTTTCTTTATTGAGTCACCTTCCGGCAGTTTGTCTATTCGGTTCATTTCTTTTCCAGGTAAACAATTTTCTTGTGATAAACCGTGTTAGCATGGCGATTGGAGGAAAAAGGTAACGAAGGAAACGTAGGCACCCGTTTCGATACCATTAGGAAAGCAAATATTTTTCACAATTTTCCACGTATTGGGTCAAATGTTGGAAAAGGTTTGACTGTTGAGAATGGATCCTGATGGAATGGAAAGTAAGTGTTAGTATGAGTGTAGGTTGTAACATGCTCGAAAAGATGTCGAATGTTGAGAGCAAAGGATACGGAGAGAGAAAGAGAGTACCGGTAAATGGAACAAAAAAAAATGCGCAGCTAATCGTTTCCCATCGATTGGCCATCAATCATTTTAGGTGAAAGGCGGGAGAAATTTTGTGGATTCGATACAAAATCACCTGAAAAAGGAATAGAAAAAAGGGGAGAAAACCCTCGTGGTCGATAAAACCAACCCCGTATAATGAGTTTTCCGACACGCTCGACGATACGAGCTTAATTTATATAGATAGTGCGAACAAGGAAGGGCAATCGATTTTTTAGGTCATCGGAGATAGATGCGGTTGCTTTCATATTTTTTATCCAAATCGTTTATTCCCTTTTTCTAATAATATATTGCAATTGCAAAAGCTAGCTCTCAAGCCTTTACTTACTCTTAAGTTATTGCTTGTATAACAAAACTAGTTAAAATCATCATCACCATGCGCTTCCGGCGAAAAGTTTTCCTTCGTAACTGATAACATAAGTACGGAGAAATGCGTTTCACCTTTTGATGTAACGTGCCCGAAAAATGAAACGTAGAAAAATCTAACAAAAGCAAAGCGTTCGTCAAAAGCTTGTTAGTCGGAGTCATAGCTTGAACACGAAGGCCACGACCCGGCAGTTACCAAGCAACGGGAAAAGTTGAAGTTGGAGCTCATCGGGCGACAACATATGCTATTTTCTGACGCTTTCTGCTCTTTTTATTTTTTTTTCTTTCATCCCGAGCTGGCACTGTTGTTAACTGGATTCGCCCCGGCGTCCATGACCCAGTGCGGAGTTGATGAAGTTTTACACTTTCCTGTGAAGCGGGTAAAATGCAGGATGGAATGGCGAGTCGGGTCCCCTCGGTATTGACTTACACTCTGCGGGGTTGCCCTAGGCAGACATGCTGACGCGAGCAGGATGAGCGTCATCGTGTGCGAGTAATCAGACACCCTTCACACACGCTCTCGTTCTCGTTCCCGCTCTTTCGCTGTCTCTTTCTTCCACTGGACTGGGTGTGTCGGCATTGGGGACAGAGAGCACACCACGACAAGTCTGTCGTCAATCGGGCGGAAGAATATGTGGCGTTCGTTACGCGGAAGCCGATGATCGTTGGTGCTTACACTGCATGAGAGAAAAAGAGACCGAGAGTGAGTGAAAGGCAGGAAAAACTAGGTCAACAAAGAAGGATGCAAGATGCGGATATAGTGATGGTTGCATTTTTCAAAACCAGACCCTAATCCAATGCTTTCTTTTGCATTAATGCCAGGATGAGTTGCATTTAGTAGCGCAAAAAAGCGAAAAAAGAAGAGAAACCATAGCAGCAAAACCCGAAATAAAATTTTCAACTCAATCGTTGGAAATTTCAAAATTGTCGTGGACAAAAAACGAGTATCATCTAAAACCATTCTGTTGATCCGTTTGATTGGGGTGGTTCGGGAAGGTTCCAATAAAGTAGTTATATATTTCCAATTTGCAACATTCCCCCAGCCGAATTGAATTGAAACGAAAACAAGCATTATCGGTCAGTCACCACTGCCGTGGTGTGGAAAGCAAGGTAGAGAAACGTCCATTTTCCATTGCAAATAAATGATGATTCTCAGAATGACTTGCCCTATGAAATGGTGCGTAAAACGATCAGGTAAACGTGTTTTTGCTATTTGAGCCGTTCTCCAGCTCGTGATCAGATCATCGAACGATGGAAACATTTTCGTTTTGACCAGCAAGCAGCAAGCAGTAAGCAAGCAAGCAAGCAAAGATAATAAAAGAAGGAAAACACAAAAACAACAAAAAAGCAAACCTCTCACCCCAATCGCCTGAACTTTGCCCGGACCCGGTGAGGACAGTGTGCGTGGATTGAATGACCCCTGAGGGTGTTGCGCCCCGTTGGTCGAAGTTATTTGAAAATAAGAGCCATTTTTTGAGTAATGAATTTTGGCTACCAACGGCAGCGAGCCGGCTCCTGTACCTGCGTAGGACCGCAAATTCTATCGCAACGCCAGATACACACGTTTGAAATTTATGACTTTTAGTCGAGCCTATTCAAAGCTCACATTCACACATACGCAGACGATTCTCCGGTCGTCAAAAGAACCCTGTCGGCCTGCTCGTCGTCAACAACCGGCTGTCATTGCGAATTATTGCAATACTCTTTCAGAATGCATGACGATTTGTTGGCAATGCTTGACTGCAGCTTTTCTGTGCTTTCCCAAGTGACATCGGAAAAATGATTGCCCTCTTTCCCCTCTACAGATCATTCCCAACGATGGGTTGTGGGATTTCGATTTAACGGATCAAAACCAAATCCCCTTTTGATATGCTGTTCCCACATCAAACATCAAAGCGATCCTTTTCCGAAAAGGGGAAATGTGAAATGAGTTTTCCTAAACGTCTTGTGCGAATTGCCATCGCTGTGTTTGTGTGTGTTTTGTGCATATTTTCGTATGGCAGCTCTGTCCCCCGACCTTAAACAATCCAATACTACAGCGCACTTATCTGGCTTTCTCGTTCCTCTCCCACCCCGTCTCCTGAAACATTTTACGGTCTATCTTGGGGCAATCAAATGCAGAGCTTTCGGTAGGATTGTTTCGGTCGTTTTCC
Organism: Anopheles coluzzii; assembly: GCF_943734685.1. NCBI lineage: Eukaryota > Metazoa > Arthropoda > Insecta > Diptera > Culicidae > Anopheles > Anopheles coluzzii. Next base: position 9,779,332 of record NC_064670.1, on the reverse strand, counting down.
TGTTTTTAATTTGTCCACGAACAAATCTACGACGATATCTCAAAGGGTCTAATGCGCCACAACAACGACGTTCGCGATGTCGAATGTAAATGCAAACCCACGGCAGCGTGTAATAGGAAATACAGGACCGAGGCTAATGTTTGCTTGCTGTTTTATATGGGGGACACCCCTTAAGCAACAAGGCGTGTGAGGGATTAGATGAGGAGGTGGGTGGAGAGCTTTTTGAAGACGCCGGTTGCAGTCTTTAGCGGCGCTCCCACGATGAGAAAGCAAAGATAATGGTGGTACCGTTCTGAGAAAATCGTCAATCTTTTCCAAAATTGTTTTTTTGTGCGTGTTGTTGTTTCCGTTCAAGTGTAGCGGGTACTGTGCGCTTAAGAAAAGATTGCACAGCAAACAACAATCAACAATCTGGAACGCTTTCAAACGAAAGGCAAATGACTGTTAATCGTAATCGGAAAGGCAAGATTAAGATGTAGCGCTTCATTGTGCTTGAGTTAGGCAAATACTAGACGCGAGGGTCTAAGAAATGCCTACGCCCCACGATGAAAAGAATGCTACAACAACAAAAAAGTACATTTATCATATTTGAAGCATTAATTCTAGACTTTCAACTGTGCGTACTCATTAGCTTAATGAATGGTGGTTCAAATCCATTGAGTCACTAATTAAAAGTCTAGTCACTTAAATGGAAAATAAAACAGAAGAATATTTACGGAAACGAATTTCTGTTAAAGTGAAGTTTCGTAATCACTTGCAGCTTTACCTTGACAATCATACTAGAAAACGAAACCATATGAAAATACCTTTTATATGTGAGAAATTCATTGAACTTAAGCGAGCTACCGATAAAACATATTTTCGCAAATAATCTTCAGCTTTTTTAACTTTTGGTTGTCGTCTGATCGCATGTAGAGAAGATTGCGCTATTTTTGCTCTGCGAAAGATATATCGCAATAAATATGAACGGCCTTTTGTATATTGAATGGTGCAGAAATTGCCTCGAGCCGCTAGCTCATATTTTATAACGCGGGACACTGGCAAAGCTCCCGCTACTCACGGTTGCGTAAAATTCCCAATTGAAACCAATAAACGCACAGCTCGAAACGGTTTGTTTGCGAATGTGCAGGACACATATTGTGCGCTGTCTGATTTATGGTTCGCTGGCTGGACAAGTGAAAATGTAAATACCAAATTTATTGAAACCGTGACCCAGTTAGCGGAGGAAAGCTTATAGTTGTCACAGCCAAAATGAAGATATCATACACAAACACATACAACCACACCAAAGAAATACCAATCTCGATGTGGAAACGTTTAACAAACGATTATCTGCCCTGAAGAGGAAGATGGGGGCGAATCACTATGAAAGTCCTCAAAACTCAACCATCTGGACCATGCAGATTCGATTGCCGAGTAAATGGTGAGTCGATCAGAGTGTGCCACTCGACGCGTGAATGTGAATGTTGCACGGACACGGGACATGAATATGTTTGGACCGTATGTTACGCCGGAGGGTTGCAATCTGTTAAGTCGTCACCAGTTTTCCGACGCTCACACACACACAACATTCCACCCAGTCGATACCGAAGAATCACAAAAAAGGGAAGGTAATCGTTCGGTGATTGAAAAGTAGACACACTCGTGACGGCCATTTTGAGGATCTTTCCTTTTTTATTGTTGCTTCTTCAGCGTACGTACGAAAGTGGCCCCAGATTCGAAGAAGTTGGCCTCCCCTACTCTCCGTAGAACCGTAGAGCCTTTTGGGCATATTTCGGCATTCCTTTGAACTGAGTGATATGCATGATTCCATCTAACCGTAACAGGTCTGACGGATAAACGGGGCCAATCTTCCCCCGTCCGTAGGTACGCGTGTCGCTTGGTCAAATTGCCTTACCGCGCCTGTGTTGGACTGAATGAAACGAAAAATAATGGCTGCTAAAACCTCAAGCCCCCGACAGACCAGCCAACCAACTCGAGAGCCCTTGGCGTGTCGGTTTTGTAACATATTTTTCGACTCGGTTTGTAACCTTGTTGGTCGCTCTCGACCCGATCGGTAAAAATAAATTTTTCCATACCTGTCCAACCGGCTGTGTTGTTATTTGCCCGGGTAAAGCTTTTACCCTTTTTTAGTGATATTTTGTTGTAAGCGAACACTTGCACTTACCTCGAGTGACATGTTATTTGCATTCCGCTATTTTTAAATTTTTTGCATTCGTAGCTTTGTGATGTCAATAGGCACCGTGTTTTTCGAGTGGCTACGGGTTGCGATTGAAAGATTGGTTGAAATTCCTTGTTACCTTTAATGATGGATGGGGCCATAAGGTTCTACAAAAGACTGGAATTTGTTTTGTAATCCCCAAAGTAGTACAGTATATTTGTTTTTATATGAAGCGCATCATCTTACCTGTTCTTTTCGTTTCGTCGTCTATGCTGATGTGAATTCAGTTCAGTGGTGAATTCTGGCACAAAATCCGTTTGCGAAAACATAAATTCCCACCACCTTCTTACGAGCGGGAGGACCGGTTGACGTTGTCTTGTTGCACGCTGGGAGGAAATTTCATTTTCTTCCGATTTTCTCCTTACGCTCCAGTACATTTCAATCGAAATTGATCCTAGCGCCTCGAGATATGCCCCGAGAAAGCGCGAGCACGAAAGCATCGGATAGGGGAGGGTTTCTCGCGACGAATTGTGTGCTGCGATGTTTTTCGATACTGATACTCGATGGCTCTGCTTCCTTCACGCCCAGACTCACATCTTTGGATAAAGCCGGAGAGTCTGCCGGTTCGATTCGCCCGGTCACTTGGTGGATAATTTTCAGCTCGTTAGCACAACCGGAAGCGAGCGAGCTTCCCGGTTTCCGTTCCAAAATGATGGGAGGTGGTGGGGTGGACTAGAGGAAGACACAGGTCGGAGGATGCAAAACGGAGGGGTATTTATGTGCACCGAAGCTGTTAATTTTGACAGCTACGGTAGCGCGACGCTGCGGACTTGCCACTTACCACTAATCTTTCCCCCAGGACGCCCTCTTCAAGACACCCGACACGTTCGCCCTGGCTTTGTGTATTTGCTGGTGTTAGTGGTGGTGATGATGTCAGTGGTGATGGAATGTTGTTGCAAAATGTGGTCACCAAAATAACGAAAACAAACAACATCAAATGAATTGCTCGGTTGGAACAGGCAGTTGATGCTACTCTGTCTCTCTTTTCTTCTTTCTCTGTCTCTCTTTTTTTATAGGAACTGTTGGTGACCGTGTATTGAGAATTTCACATCGCGTGGAGAAACCATTGGTTGGAGTTGGTGGTGCAGTAAATGAGCAATGTTTGCCTGTGTTTACTTGAATGTAGAAACGAATGTGCAAAATCGCTTCCAGTTTTAGTACGTTTAGGCTAGGCACGAAGCAAACTGGGTGCGCTGTCAATGAAGCATTTTGATTGGTGGCACGGTGTGTGAGGCATCGGAATCAATTTGCTCACCAGACTGACAGAATAATGATGAGTTTTCGCTGAAGCTTCTGGGTCTGCTGCTGCTGAAGCGTTCGCTGTTGATGGTTCCATATCCTTGCTCAGACACACTAGCTTCCGTGTGCTTGCTGGTTGATTGTCATCGTTCTTGGTTGGGGGAAAACGGCAGTATTGTTAGAACAGGACACCAGAACAACTGCCAGCGCTCCGGTAGACAGCTAAACGTGACTTTGATTGCGTTGCAAAGATGACGATGCAAGAATGTAGAATCTTGCTTAGTCTTTTCGATTTATGGTCGAGCGAAAGTGCTGTGATACAGCGTTCTGCTTGTGCTAGCGTGACAGTTACATTTTACTGCGCAACTAACGAGTAAAGGTAGACCTGGTTCGAGTGGAAGCGAACGGGTGCGATCGTAAATTCATCATCGTTGGGTTCGGGCTACATTTTATGCTGATTTATCGTCCAGCGACCGGCGTTCGTTGTTATGGAGTTTGCTATCAATTGTATTGTGTATTTTACTTGGAAAGGTTCTGTGCTAAGTAGCACAAAATAAAGAATGCATTTGCGCTTCAGACTTTCATGGTTGATTTATTTTGCATTTTCCCGTGTTAGTTTATGTAATAAAAGTTATAGTAAAAAATGGTTAGATAACATTTCAATTTTAGTAAATAATTCGATTTCATTTTCATTTTGATTTTCCAACTAATGCAATTGAAAATGATTTGTACTACGCATCGAGTCGCATGGTACTTTATTACTGTTGGTGGAGACGCATGGTGCCTTGTGAGTTTCACCAGAATCCACATGACAGTTTTGCGTTTGATTTGTCTAAAATATGAACTATTTGCCATATAAGATATCATTGATTCAGCATTTGATGCAAGAATGTTGATTAGAGCTTCACGCAAAGAATAATCCTTGAAATAAGGCAAACGTAAAATATTTTGTAACAAGTTTTTACTATTTAGTTCGTTTTAATCGATAAAACTGCGCTAACATTATGGCATAATAATGCAATCCATCAGCAAGTCACAATATTAACCTTGAATGTCAAGAATTAAAAACTAATCGGTGGTGGTTTGCTGATCGTAAGTGCAGCAAATTGTGTAATATGCTAATTAAGCCCTGTATGCTCGAAGTCGGCATTGAAATTGTGCACTGCTAAGTGTGTTTACTATTAAACAACAATCACGCCATCCAAATTTCCTTTCAGAATCTTGTGTTATTCAACGACCACGCACGTCCTCATAATTATGGTCCGCAACGCCTTGCAGTTGCACTGCAAAAACCTGCACGATACATGGTTGCAGTACTGCAGTACGCTTACACTATGAAGTACAAAGTAAGTGGAAGCAGTGAAAAAAAAACAGAACTATTTCAAGAACGACAACATTCTTCACAGGGTTGCTGGTTGTACAAGCAACTGTCGCTACCAGAAAAATTCAATTACACCCAATCTTTCCTCCCGGGCATGGACCGTTCTTCTCCCTTCATCACATGCAGTGAGTAGACATAAACGTGCTATAATACAGGCTTTAAGCATGTGCTTTCACGATCACATCACGCCGATTTGCCTCTCCTCCCGTAACTTTATCACATGGCAGCATTCAGTGTTTACTCTGGCGGAGACAGCATGCAGCACATGAAACTTGGTTGGAGTAGTTTACTTTGCAAGTGGAGAAAAATCGTGCAGAAAATGGTTCCCAAACCCCCATGCCCAGTGTCGGACGATAAAGGGCTCAACCTGCACGAAGCTGAACAAACGCGTGTGCTCATATCGGACGGACATTTATTGTATAGGAACGATCCCTAGCAACTAGAAGCAATCGGTGGTAGGTGATGTTAAGCCAAAACAAACATCCGTTACAAAGAGGTTGTCCAGTGGTTTGGATGAAATTTGCAAATATTCTCTCTTCACCAACCGTTACTGATAAAGCCTTACTGTAGGTATGGGAAAAGCTTTCTTTACACTAGCACAGGGTGGCGGTCCTACACACTTTACACAGCTCAAACAATGAAGCCACAAGGAAATGAACAGTTCGTTCGCCGTGTGCGTTGCTAGTCCTCTCGAGAGGAAAGGCGCGCTTGTGGCATACGTAAACTTAATTCAGGACTTTTTTTCTTTCATCCATTTTCTGCCAGCTCGGGAAAGCTGTACAGAAAGTTCGAGTTGTGTAGTTGTGAACGCTTCACAGGTACAGGATAAGCAATTAAAATTCTAATGAATATTACATGCAACCGGGCAGGCACAAAACTACAATGATGATAAGGTATTTTGCGTTGTTATAGTGGTAGGGGCGTTTCACAACCTCTCTGCCTCCCAAAAACAGACGGGTCTGAGTTATGCACCCAAGTTATCTAGGGATTTTATACCTCATAATACCATGCGTGCCTCCGATCCCTTTCCGAGTTTTCTTGTGCATAACGTTCCATTTATAAAGATAAAGATATCAGTTAATAGATACCAGTTAGGCCATCACACCTGCTTCACAGTGGTTTTCACAGTACTCGATGGAACTCGCACTCGATTGTTACCGTATCAACGCTACCGTCAACCATTCCCGACCATCCGACTACGCTCAACAACCCTGTGCCTCGATTTTCCGATGCATGTTTGCATTTAACCCAACAAATTGGGCCACAGCATTCGACCCTGCTTCCCACATGGGCATGGTGGTGAAAGATGAGGCCGAAACAAAAGGTGCAGGCGACTTGTTCCAGCGCTGCAGCTGGCAGGGTGAAAACAGTTAATTCGAAAGCCAACAACAGCTGTAGCAGACGGTAGCAAACAAACCACACAGGTGGTTTACATTCTGTTGCATAATTTCAGTGAAATGCAGTGCGGAACAAGTGTTGAGCTGTACGATGCTGTTTGGATGGCCTCATTTCTGCTGACCGGACTGGAAGAGGATATCCCGAAGGATCTGTGTCCGCTGGCTTTGTTCACTCGCTTTTATCAGTGCAGCAGGAGGTTTGTGTTTCCCTACTCGTGAACAAACGCACCGGTTTCGATCCGGCTGATGGCGTTTAATAAAGGGTCTGCATGCGTTAGCAAATTGTTATTGTTCATATGTGAGTTTTTAAACTATGCAACCATTTGAAAAATAATCAAGAGACCAAAATTGAAACATCGTTTGGGGATTAAAGCTGCTATTTTAAGCCCCCAAAGGTGTGTCGTACAGCGGTCGACAACTTCGCTTCTGCGGTGCACATAAACAGCTCATAATCATATTACATTATCAGCATTCTGAAGGCGTAACATTAATGATTCCCTGCGGCGACCTCGACAAAACAACTTTCGAACAGTACTTTTAACGAGCAAAAACGATTTTCATCCGCACGCAGCGTTACACGGCACAATCTTAATCCAACAGGTTTGCCCGGGTCGCCACACGAGCCCTGTTCTGTTTTCTGCTGAACGTGGCTTACGTGTCTAGAATGCCGTATCGGTCTATCGATGATTGGCCAGCGGGTTCACTCGCAGACTAGATGGAGGCGGCCGCAGTAGGAGACTAATAAATGCGTCTAATGGAAATCGCATCTTTATGATCACTGGCTAGTTGAATCGTTTGGATCGTTTTCGCACCACATTGCTGATTCATATCCAATACACGTTGATGACTCCCCGAGGGACACTTTGCACGAGGTTAGAGGAAATGCCCGTTATGTGTGTGTTTACCGAGTGTGATCTCCAATGCCCGGTGTTTCGAAATCCATCTCACCATCGCCAAGGCAAACAAGGAGCAAACTGGAAAAAGGCAAAAAGAAAGTAAACTTCTCAATATCAAAAAAGCTCAAGACAACACACTGAAGCCATCTATTTCTTTACGCTTTTGTCCTTCTGCCCACATGAAGATGAGGCGATGGATGCTTCAGTCGACTGTACGGCGGAGGGTGGGATTATCCGGCAAACATCTTACTTCCTGGCCGGTCTGCCGGTGGCATTAGGATTAAGAATCGTTTCGAAGGTTTCGGCTTACTCCCGGGGCAATAAAATTATAAATTACGGCACTTTGTGTCGCCGGGTTTCGTAGCGTTTGTACGGGCAAAGTACGGACGGAACCCTTTGTACCGTTTAGCGTGGGAACTTTTTGTGTTGAATTTTGGCCACTCTCTTTTCGTTTGCTTGTCTGCTTTTTTTGTAAAATCGGACGAAAATGTTTTACTTCGCGTTTTAAGCAAATGGCACTTTCAAGCCACCGTATCCTTTCGCGTAATATTTTTTGCTTTTGTTTTAGCGTTTGACATTTTTTACTTCTTCTCCTATTGCTTTTGCTTTGCCTGAAGGTGCAAAAAATCTGTCTTACCAGCATTAAAATGGTCTCCGTTTCCGTGGGAGCTTTAAGATTTTTTTCTTTTTTGGTTGCACAAAACAGTCCGCCCAGTCGGTTGACGGGTTTTGCGAGAGTTCCTTTTTTGTGCCTTGTGTTTCGCTTGAATCAGGTTGAATCAGGGTTTATCCTCAACACTTGCCGGTGCAGCTAAAGCGGAAAACGAAAAGCGCCATTTGGATGTCAGTCACGTGTTTGGCTTATGACGGTTTTACACCAGAATAAGGGCTAGATGATTAAGGCACGGTCGTTTCATGCTGTCAGACAAGCGTTGCAAAGCATATTTTGCTAACAGAATCGCTGACATCGGATCATTTCGCTTTTCATTTTCATAGTGTGTTTACAAAATAGCTTTTCTATTTTTCAATTGAAGGCAGAGACGTGGAAAATGATACGTACCTTCTTTAATAACATTTTCAGCGCAAAGATAATCAAATAGTTGCTCCTTCCCCCGTGGCACCGAAACAGTTTAAATCCATTCGTGTATTTTCCCGTTCCAAATAAATGAAAGAACATTTCCACCAAAAATTGCATAACGTTTCACCCGTACACTGACGCAAACATCGGCCAAAGGGAGCAGCAACCAGCTCACAGCCTTCGGAGGTCGGTTTGGAAAAGCCATGCAAATGAGCTCATTTTAGCGGGCATAAGTAATCCTACCCTCTGGAGTTTCGCGCTAAAAGTTACCGTAACTTTCACTGCAGGCGATCGACTCGCTCTGGCTCCGTCATTCATAATTCGATTAACCAATTTCCGTGGCCGATCTATTCGAGAGAGCGCGCGCGATTCGTTCCATCGTGACCGAGAATGGTTGGAGTGGGTGGGAAGAGTGTTTCCCACTCGTTTTCCACTCATCCGTCGTCATGCTAGTGGGACGATAATCAATAATATATTAATGATTTATGATCGCAAATGTTTGTTACGCAAAGTAGCGACGTCACGCATCAGGGGACGGGAGGAGTGGAACGGGCCCGGCTGTATTTTGGGTGTCACCGCGCGGTTTGTCATCGCCAGCGGAGCGATTGGATGTTTTTTGGACGGGCAAATGAAATTATATTTGAATGAGCATTTATTGATTTTCGTGGGCTGAGTTGAGGGGAGTTTGGAATTCTTCGGAATTCGATGAAGATTGCGCCAGTCATTGGTGGTTGGCGGAAGTGTTTCATTAATTTTGAATGATCTGTGCCCTCAGAAACCGGTACGATGGACAGCAAATACATCCAATAGTAGATTGAAAAGAGAGAAGAAGGGAAGGATTCAACACAAACGTACGATCAAAGACAGAGACGATAGCTCTGAGCTCGTAGCTGTGCTTCTGCGTGCTTCAAAATTGGCTTCCACTGCGTTGCTATTTCGCTGATGAAGTAGTAGTGGTATTCCGCTTGACACATACCACACAAGAGATCCAAGGTGAAGTGGTGCTCGCAGGCATGAAGGAGAGTACGCTGGCGTCTTTCCTTTTTCATTAAGTGTGGCTGCCAGCGACACCAGCTCTCGCGAACTTACACTGTCGAAGCCACCGTCCGTCTGATGACCGAGACGCATTTAATTAGTTTATCAAAAACTGTGTACGGATTTCTACCAAGGCAAGTGCACCATCGCACTACCATTCGAACCCGCTGTTGATTGAAACATCTGCTCCGGCGGTGTTACTGGCGTTTTGTTTGCTGCTCGATTTGAATGGATGCGAATCTTAATTGAAAATGTTCTCTTTTACCACTGCCTGCCTCTCGCTGAACCTACCGGCCTTTGCATTATCGATGCTGTAGATAAAAACCAAGTTGAGCATTAATTAAACCGTTCCGCAAAGAGAAGGAGATTGAACGAGGCACGCGCTTCCGACGCGTAATGACGGTTCATGACAACACACATTGGTTTGGACCGTGAATCTGCATCCCGTATACGCGTTCGAACTGCTAGCGATCGCGGATATACAGTATTTGACCCTTTGAAAGATAAAAATAGTAGCGACCGCTAGCCCATCCGGAAATGCTTGTCATAGCGAGTAATTTGTGCTCAACTTGCCCGGGAACAGGAATGACAGCGCAAAATGAATAAATCATTGGAATTAATAGTTATATTCTTTATTTCAATATAATTATAAATCTAACCCACGGCTTTACCATTAATTCCAATGCTTCGATTTGGTGGAAGTTCACGATCTAAAATAATGCATAATTTACAATATGAACCGCAATTAAACTCGCTTCAATTCGAGCTGCCTCCCAATTGGTTGGGTTACTCTTCACTGGAAATCGGTCTGGGATGGTTCAATGATTACGGTAAGTAATTTCATTCGAAATGGACCCGAAAAAACCCAGGGCACAGGTGTGGCTCTGGAGGGCCACGTGCAGCAGCACCAGCATCAATAATGCTCGTAAAGAATATGCCTTTTTTGTTTGCTAAATGAAACGCATTTATTTTCATCTACTGCCCAACTGCGGGTAAAAACGATGTGTAGCACCGTTCCTTTCTTTCTACCAATTGGGCTGGATGGATGCATTCACACCCGAAAAGGCTCGTCCCGTGAAAACTGCTACTAACGAGTGGTTCGTCTAATAAAACAGGGACAAGATAAATTAGGCACAATGTAATCAAATTCGAAGGTTTCGTTCCTTTCGCTGCTTCTTTTTTGTGCCCGTTACAGGCACTTTACTCACAGGTTACAATGGATCGAAAAGGACTGGCGTGATGGTGGTAGAGGTGTAGGGAAGGTTAAGTAGTAGACCCTGGTTAGATCCCCTAGGTCAGCAACACACGAATAAACAAAAAGAGAAAAATATCTAAACGAAAAAGATGGCACCCAAACTCGTGGAAGCAAACAGAGGTGTGGCTACGACAAAAAGCGGCCTGGTTCTCGATGAACGTAATGGTGGAAAAAGGCGTTCGAAACGGTTTTTTCTTATGTTTGTGTGGGATGGGTGAAATCGGAAGGGAGGCCAGAAGGCAGCGAAGGTGCGTATGAAAGAGACTACAGAGAATTGGTCGAGCAGGTTATTAGTTAAAAAGGCTTCGGGTTGAGAAATGGGTGCATTAAACATCCATTTTGGGAGAAGCGGGATTCGGTTCGGGAAAACAGATTAGTGAAAAACACAAAGATGACGAGCGGGTTCGTAAGCAAGTGCAGAGTAGAGTTTTACGACGGCGAGGCATCAGCTGCGGAAGGTTTGTTTAAGCTTGCTGGTGAGCTGGATCTAAGCGTAAAGTGCTTACAACAGGTGTTTGCTAATTGGAAAAAGCTTTCTACAGTGTGGCCGGTTACTGTCAATAGCGGTGGCAAAAGTTACCGTAATGGCTCTCAGTCATGGTAGGGTTGATAAGACGCTGAGCTGTTATTGAGGATCGACATTGGCTAGCTATGGGGTGTGGGATTATTAGCAAGTTATCGCTTATCTGCCAACAGTCTAAGCGAGGATGCATTAGAGATTCTCTTGCTTCATAGCGCACCGGCTAATGCAGCGTTTGCTTTTCATCAGCCTCTGAGATGTAGAATTTCTGCACCATTACGCCGTAAATTGGAAGGGAGAAACCCTCTAGGGCTGAGACGAACTTGTTGTACTCGGGGTGGTTTATTCACTTTTAACTCGACGCCAACAAGGACTAACGAACGCAACGACGGAAAGGCACAGTTTTAGTGGCCACGGGGGAAATTCTGCGTAGAAGCATCCTGGCCGGAAATTGGACAGTTGTTGTTTTCTCAGTTCTCGTGATTCACTGGCCTACACAATGCCTCAGGCAGTTTGGGATGTCAAACGGACTGGGAAATGTCAAGACCGGCTGCAAAAACCACAGATTTGCAACTAAGTAACTGTTCGTAGCGAGCAACATGTTAAGGGGGAAATTAAACAATCTCTTGTCTCCCAACGTGGGTGAGAGGTCGAGTATTTAAGACGAGCACATTGTGCGTTGTTGCCGAGTGGTTCCTTAAGCCGTGGCAAGATAGCAGCGTTGTTGCACTGGTAATTAAATTGGAGATTTCACACGAAGCGATTAATGGCATCCTTGGAAGGTAGACGACAGAAAAGGTAATTGATTTTCTATAGAGCACGTTTGAGCACCGTATCACGAAGAGGGGGCCAGAGCGTCGTTTAATTTCTCGGATCGGATATGCCTTGGTTCATTCATTCTGCCGTTGTGTTAATTAGTATCGATTGCCTTTCGCTTCGTGCGTCCTGTTGGCGTATGCGGTAAGTCGAAACGCGTCTGATGGTCAACCTCAACAGTTAGTGATTAGTGCAGGTTTGAGGTATGTAATCTAAACTACCACCACACCTGTGCTCGAAGGGAACGAGCGACAAACACGCAACAATGTGTTGCGCCTAATCCATTATTTATCATCCATTTTCAAGGGAAACCGAGAATGTGATATTCATTTAATCGATACGAATGGTTACCAACATGGGGCTTCAATTCGTGGGGAGTTAATTTCGATCGATTTGCTAACTCTTCAGAGTGCTATCATTTGGGCGCACATTGGGATGGCTCGGTAATAATCGTATTTAGGTTAAACAAGTAAGTAAAGCCGCTGCCTTCTAGAAACGGTTAATGGAGTTTTGCCTTCTTGATGTCACCTGTATGTTATTTTTTTCTTGCCTATCTTGTGCTGTCAGTTGTACCTTGACGGGTTACAGGTTCTAGAAGTGATGAGTAGTGTAAATCGATTAGGTGCTCGAACCGCGCTGCTGCTGTCAGATTATACTCAATTCCTTATTTGAGTTTGAGCCAGCCATCCGAACAATTTACCAACGACATTATGTCATTAAGTGTGATGATCTGATCTCTACGAGGGCTCTTTGGCATGAGACTGCCTTACCTTACACTTCCCCATTTCCTGGCATCCCCATCCAAACGGGCATTTTGATGTCATTGAGTATACTAAAGGATGCGTTTTCTCCCATACGATTCGTTATCGCCTTAACTACGCCTGCTCCCTGGTAATGGTGCTAGAGTATATTATTCATGACAAAGCTCTTGACGAGTAAATTGTGGTAAATTTTATTAAAGCCTCCAAGCTACCGAGCTGTCGCGTGTCACTCCTTCTATCGTTCAGCCATGCGGTCCCCTAAGTACACTAGCTGAAGGGCAAGTTGGGCTGAAAATTTCACTTACCGCTGCGTTTATACTTTGAGCGCAAATGGAGTGAAGCTAATCTGCATTGCAAATATCCGTACCCGTGCTCCTTCCTTTGGTGCTCACTTTCGCCGTTGTGTCGTGTCGAGTGAGCCAAACGAACAGCAGTAGTTGGCACATACTCTTTGTGTGCCCTATACCGACCAGTTGGTGTCTTTTGGGAAATAATGCCAAGTTCAGGCGATAATGAAGAAGTTACCCACACTTAAGGAGGGTATAAATTCTGGCATATTAGCTAAGGCCGGTTACCCAGCTACCTTTGGCATCGGTTTTCTAAAATGGCTCTTCGGTCTTGCGAAGATGTTCAATGCATCCTTAGCTAGCGTCTGCTGGAGAGGAAGCCTTTGCGACCAATTGTTTGAGAGCATAAGTTTAGTGGTAAGCTCATTTGATGTTCGCATACATTATAAACCTTGCACCGAAAGTGCTGCATATTGATGAAGTCATTGCAAAGAGAGCTTTTGATAGTTTGGATATGAGTTTGAGTAGAATGTGTACGGATTATGGTCAGGAATCATTTAACTTTTATCTAATTTAAACAATCTTCAAACAAAGAAACCAACAAACAAAATGAGGATAGCCTATTCATTTAAAAAGGTTTCTCGTGTTTCAACTTTCAAACAAACAAAAGCTGAAATAACAGCTCAGAATAATTAAATTGCTTTAATTCTACTACAATTTCTATCAAAACTCAGAACATCTTTCGTTCATCAAAGTTAGGATACCATCATTGAATAGCTGCTCAAATTATACAAAACAATGTTAACACATCCCACTGCCTGCAATGCCGGCTGGTTGCAGACTACAGACACAGACACATCCAGCAACTAGCAGACACATCCAGCAAGATTCGCCCATAAATTCGCTCTGTTACATTTGATTCGAAGCCGTAAAGTATCAATTAATATGATCAGCCTTGTAACCAACAAACAGGTCTGCCAAGCATCCTTCGAAGGTAAATACGCTTCCACCGTTGAGTAGTAGCACAAATATTTCATACACATTCCAACCGCGCAATAACCTGCCATCATTCGGAATGTACAGCGCACACAGGAAGCCAGTTAGCTGCTGCTTCGATTAGTTTATCCAATACACCCAATGGTAATGACGTTCGTAAACGGCACTCATCTTGAGGGCTTGCATGTGTGGCCTGTGGTGTGTACATAGTAAATAAACATCCGCCCGTGTTGCCGTGAGCAGCTCAAACCGACGGATCTAGTTCAGCTGGCCTCAAATTCGAATTAGCCAGTAGATTAGAGTGGTTCACTTTTCCCAGAAGTTAAACGGACAAACACACTGGAGCCTGATGATAGCCGTGGTCTACCGCTGCCCTATGGCCTTTTTGAATTTCGAGGAATATAGTTGATTGAAGCAGATATAAAAAAAGAAACAAAAAAAAACTCGTGTGAAACCTTTTACAGTAATGCGATAAGTCTTTTGATAGTTCGTTGGATACGATTTAAATGGAAAATCATCACCGACCGCTTGTTACGCCAACACATGGTGATAGAAAGCATCATGCGAAGCGCCATAAATGTAAGCTTCTGTAACGCCTCCAGCGGTCGTGCCACCATGCTCCAGTTCCATGTGTCTGTCAGAAGTGTGTTGGGCGTTGTACAATACATGACGGGCTGAATGATGGTGAGTGGTCCCTTTCTAGCCACAACTTGTTAGAGTAAAATGATTGTTTTTGTTTTACTGCTTAGTAATCACTGTTCATTTCCATCAACTATCGCACAAAAAGAGGAAACAAACAAACCGCACATAGAATGCACAAGATTACATTCTGCGGTTCGGAAAACGAAATATATTTTACTCGGTGTATCTTTGCGCTATGCTATGCGCAACCAAGCCACGGTCCTCCCATTTTCTCATCATTCACTTTAAGCGCCACTGCTGGAAACGACTGTCCTGATGGTTGCACCGTGTCGGAGGATGGGATTTACGCCAGCCCCGGGTTGGTAACGTTCGATGATAGTGCTGGTTTTCCAACATGTATGTATGTAGTTTTAACGGTCTCTTCCACATACCGCTCCACAATGCGCTCGGGAAGACTGGAACGCTCCTAGATATGCAATTACATGCAGCAAAGAGCCGACCGGGAAGGTGCGCGATCGTAAGCTGGGCGATTTATTTCGTAAGAGATTCGTTGTATCATACTGTAAAGGAATATTTGTGTGAAATCGAACCCCAGTGTCGGTTACCTGTACAAGGTGGATGCTGTTGTGCATGGCACTGCCCCAGTACTATGGGCAAAAATGCAAGGTGGATGCTGTTGTGCATGGCACTGCACTCATCGTGTTTGCACTGAACTATTTCCCACTTATCGGTGTTAGCATTCGAATTCGAGCGAATCATTCAAGGGGATTGTATGAGGAAAGATGGTGTTTTTGTTGTTCCATCACACACAATGAGAAGTTGGTGGTTTATGTTGTTCCTTTCATTTCACGCAAGCTTCGAAAAAAGGACTACAAGCTCTTTGCCGCATGCACACAAGACACTGACCAGATGAACTGTTTCAGGTTTGCTGATGTTTCCGAATGCTCCTATCTGTATGCTTCACACCTATTTCATCCTTGTTTTTGTTGTTGTTTTGGGTCGGTCTGTATGGGTTTGGGTAAGGTATTTTGTATGGAGTTAAGGAAAACATGGCGCATCCTTCCTTCATTGGTCCCAGTGAACCGGTTCCATTTTACGGGAAATTGAAAATCAATCCTCTTAGAAAGTATTATTTTGATGGCTATGGGTCGGTGTGTGCGAATGTTCGCCTGAATGTATGTGTTTTGAAGTGTTTTCAAAGCCTCAATATCAAGCGGGACCGAAACCAAAGATTCCAATTTCCAAGAGCTTGGAACGTACAATAGATTACGAGTGTTTGTTAATTGAATGAGGCGGCATCTTCGGTGTGGGAGCAGTAGGAATCTTGGCACCCTGAACCACCGTGAAGTTACTTTATTACCTGTCGATTTGATGAAGTTTCAGCATTCCGATACGTTTTCGGTGTGGAATCGATGGAGCGAATTGAGAAGAGGAGCACAACAAAAGAATCTCGCTTTCAATTCCGTGATTCGCACTAGTGTGGGTGGTATCAAACCTGTTTCGAAATTCCGTGACGATACGGAGCGTGGCAGAAGCGAGAAATGTTCGTGGAATTTGGTCATGTTTTTGTTGCAATGTTTCTCCTTCAGGTTTGTTGAACGACTGGTGAAGAAATGTTAGACAGCGATATTGATTATAGTTTATTTAAGGTATAGTTGTTAACAGGTTGAGCAAAATCGAGACAGTGTTTCAAATGTGTAATAAGAATTATGATTTTGCAATAAAGTCTCGTTCTTTTTAAGTGGTCACGAGTTTGGGGAAACAATTTAGTGATAATGCAAAACATTAAGCTGTTTAGATTACCAACCAATCGAAACAATTTGATGAAATAAAAGAAAAATGCTTGTAGTA
The DNA here is from genome assembly GCF_943734685.1 of Anopheles coluzzii. Classification (NCBI taxonomy): domain Eukaryota; kingdom Metazoa; phylum Arthropoda; class Insecta; order Diptera; family Culicidae; genus Anopheles; species Anopheles coluzzii. Next base: position 9,762,957 of record NC_064670.1, on the reverse strand, counting down.
AAGAGTTATAATTCGATCAAACATGTTTTATCAAACAAATTGATCGTTGAATTTTGATTGCTAGATGCAATATGATAAAATAACAGTTTGACAAATTACAGAATAACAGGTTCTTTACGATTTTCTGCCTTTTTCTTGTTGTTTAATAATGCTTAAATAATACTTCAAGAATGTCTGTCTGCCCACTGATCGTGAGTAACCATTTTGAGTGTTCGTTCGCTTCCTACACATTTTACCACATTTCTTTTTAACATGCAGAAGCTTTGTTGTGTAGGTGGGTTTTCGCAGGCACAATCAATACCACCACAAAGTCACTCTTTTCCATTTTATAAAACGATGAAGTCACTACGTGGAAATGAAAAATGCGTGGTGCGGCCAGTTAAAGTGATGATTTATCATTCCGTTGAATAAATCATCAAACGCTTCTACTGCGAGGCAAATAATTAAACATGCATAATTTCCACTCAATTAGGTGCTCTATTATTGGAAAGCTTAAATTTGCAATCAAATTATGAGCAATTATATGAAGGAAGTAATGCAAACAATGAACATACTGTAGTATGTTTGATTTTAGATACGGTTGCCATGTAATGTGTTCGGAGAAAGTTACGGTCACCATATAATGTGATGATCGTACAAACGGCACAACTGATCATCAAGTACCGTCGCGGTAGGTCAGTGTGTCGCTGGCATGTATCGAGGTAGAATGAAACGTTGGTCGAAGCGGACTTTTCAACACTTGATCGCCCAGGCGATCATAGAAACTCAGCAGATATGTTACAATACCAATAGATCATAAGCCTTGATGTTCATATATTTACCCATTACGACTGCAAATTTATGTGTCATTAATGTATTAATAATTAAAATAAAATCAAATTGTGTTTTAGTTCTTCATCGACTATAATCTTCTTCTTCTTTGGCTCAATAACCGTTGTCGGTCAAGGCTTGCCTGTACCCACTTGTGGGCTTGGCTTTCAGTGCCTAATTGATTTCCCCCCATAGCAGGATAGTCAATCCTACGTATGGCGGCACGGTCTATTTGGGGATTGAACCCATGACGGGCATGTTGTTAAGTCGTACGAGTTGACGACTGTACTAAGAGACCGGCTCAATTGATCGACTATATTTTGATAAAAATGTACTAAAACATCCTTGTAATTGATAATTATTTCAGGATGATGTAGATGTTTTTGACGTGTTTCGACATCATTACATTTTGAGCCATTCAAAGCCAGAACGAGTGGCCAGCGTTTTAAAAAGAGCGTGTGTTGATGATTTTATCACTACTTTGTGCGTGGCTTTGGTGCTAAATGGAATTGCAATTCGAAATTGCCCGCTGGTATCTTCTCTAGTTCGCGGAAAACCTTATCAGTCTGAAAAAGAAGGCACCAGTAACTTGAAACTTGCGATAAAAATGGTATAAAAGTGATGAACATTAAACAATCAAATTCAATTTAGTCACTGACTCAGATCATCTATCTCAGAAAATGTTTTTAATTTACATGATCAGGGCTATATTGGGAGCTTAGCAATAGTAATGCTTATATTGAATTTTCACATCCTAAAATCCAACCTACACAAGAGATACATCTAATCACATCATTGATTTGAGATTCTGCTTATGAAAAATGTGAGATCAAAACACCTCCGGCTTTATCGTGTTTGTGTTTGCGTGATTGCGATATCTTTACACCATGTGGCAAATCCTACGAACCTTTGTTATATTGCATATCATTTCTATTTTTTGTGGAATATCCAGTCGTTCTGGGATAAGGGAATAAAAGGCAAAATGCGTTCTTATACAAAGAAATCCCAAGAAGGATACTAGCCGACGCAATTCAAAACGGATGATAAGAATAACAATAAGCTGTCACATTTGAACCAGCTCCCTATGAACCAATGAGGATTACTGGGGATGATGGAGCAATACTTAATCTGGGTTTGGGATTTAATGACCTATATTGGTTAAATACATCATATTCTTCTCAGAAGCAAACCTACTGCCATTGATAATAAATATTTTAATAGCTTATTGATTTATAAAATTACCTGTTTAACAACTTTTAATATAAGAATCGGACCAAATTTCATCGGTGAATTTATTATCCAGGCATGTTCCTTAACGAACAATTTCCACCGGTTAGACGAGTCGACGAAGATTTATAATTAAAGCATCACCTTAGTAGCTTAGTAGCTGAGTGTTATATTAAAACGGTCGCAGCCTCCAAAGTATGCTTAGCGAATCGACACTTTGGAAACTGCCACAGCAGATCTAGATATTAAATGCAGTGCTAAAATTTATGACTGCTCCCTTTTTTTGGTTTACGACCCAAAACCAAAGCTCGCGATGGCTGTCTGGCCTTTGCTGGTGGTATCGAGCGGCCACTACTGGGAATGGAAAAGGATGTGTTTGCTTCCAAGGTGATGGCGATCGAGTTTCCGAGGTAATGGAGTTACTGCTCCATAATTAAATATATTAAGTGTTGATTAATTAATTTACGCCCGCAAGACCTTCGGCCCGGGACTAGTCCGGCCCGGGTCCATTCGATCCACCGGTTGAGCGATGGTGATGACGATGAGGATGATGACGATAACGATGATAATTGTTGTTATTGATGCGAGGTAAAGAAGAAAAATGTTTAGAGAAACCGAATACCGAAATATTTCATTGTTACCATCCATAGCTGAGATCATTGTTATGTGCCCATGGGTATTGTGGAACACGTTGGCACTGTCACTTCCTTTTTGCAAACGACAACGAGTATAATTTTCTCCGTAGCAGTTTCATTGGTTTCCTCTGCCAAAAAGCAACAGTTATCATGTCAATCACGTGGATAAACCAGTGGTCTCCATCCTGTGGTCTGCGGACCACTTGTAGTCCATGGCGTTTACAGACGTGGTCCGCAAAATAAATTATTTTCGAAAAAGAAAAGCTTATTACAATACATTTTGTGCATTTTCCCCCAAAAATGCTCTCAAAGGATGTGGGTCGTAGCAAATGTATTTTCAGAGCCAAGTGGTCCTTAGGATCGCGGACCTAAGGTTGAAGAGCACTGGGTTAAACAAAGGAAAAGGCTTACAAGCATTGTTCGCACTCGTACGGGTTCAGCTAGATGAATCGTGTTTCAAATCTCTTTACAGAATTTTTACTCGACATCGCAATTTCTGAGGAGTACAGAGGATTGTAACACAACAAAAATGCATAAACAATGTCTTCGGTGGGAGGAAGATAGCTCACTTTAAAAGAATCGTGTGGAATTACCAAGAAACATATCGAATGATGCCGCTTTCTTAGATATGTGATACAAAACCAGAGTTATGCTTATTTCCATCGTTTCACCTCCATTCCATTTGCCGTTTTTCCATTGCAGAAATTCAAATACCATGACCGGGAGATAGAAACATGCGGCTTCCTCGAAAAGGATAGTCCCTCCTGGGCCGCCTTCCACATCGCGTTCTTCCTTAGCTCCTACGTGGTCCCGCTCATACTGATCAGCGTCCTGTACATGTGGATGTTGTCCCGGCTGTGGCGAAGTTCGGTCGGCGGTCGTTCGGCCGAATCGAAGAAGGGCAAAAAGCGCGTTACCCGGCTGGTGGTGATTGTGGTGGCAGCGTTTGCTTCATTATGGTTTCCCATACAGGTAAGTGTAGGCGATTGATGCGAGGGCCGAGATGGACGTGGAGAGGGGTTTCAATTGTGTGGAGTTTGTCATGGCATTAGAGCATTTGGGGAGGCAGAATGTAGCATGGTAGTGGCAGTAGAAACACAAACACTCTTACACAGCGTTTAACAATCAAGATAAAGCATTGGATGTGGAGCGGTTGGAAGGTATATTTTAAAAAATGGTTCCGTAAATTGTGGTGTGAAGTTTTCAACCAATGCTGTCACAAACAAGTTGTGTGATAGGAAACAAAACGAGGAAAAATAGCTGTGGAATCGGGTAGTATCGAATTATTTCGAAGCTTGATAAGCTGTGGGTGAGTTTCCATCTAAGGTGATGTTGAACTGAACTGAGGCATTAAGATCTTGAACATGTTGCTTGTAAACAATCAACAATTTACGAATGCCACTGCCTTCTGCATCGCACTGTTTTCAATTGCTCGAGAATATTGCGTTGTCAGAATCCATGGGAAAAATACGGTTAGTTTTAAGTGATGCAATACTATTACGAAGTAGCTTTTTGGAAAATAGCTTAATGTCTGCATTATTGTGTTTTCTTGGAATTTATATTCAAAATCAATATTAATAAAACAACAAACTTAAATATGTTATCTTTGACCTCGATCTGCAGATGTTTCTGCATTCAACCGTATAAGCTCATACATAATTCCCAAGCAACATAACAGCTAACCAAATCAGACTCGCCGTGTTTTTGCTGGTCTAGCCGGTCATGTGAAACGACAGCACGAGATTGTTCTTTTATATTCATTCTTTGAACCAATTCAAGCACGCCGGCAACTCGTATCATCATTCCAATGCCCGTTCCTATACAGTCATAGCCATAAACCAGAACAACCGGTTTTGGGTCATTTTTCAGCCCAACAAAAAAATACCCCATAAAATGGCTGGCATCGTTGCCCGATTACAGGACGCCGTATATTCCACCCTCACCCAGTACCGAGTGTACGTAAACCCAAGCGAACGGAACGAAACATTTTTGAGCCCATCGTTTAATGTGCTGCTTTTACAAACATTATCCCAAACGAGGGGCGTCACCACTACCACCAAGACCACCAGTACCAGCACCGCAATGCAATTGCGCGATCGCCTACATCCTTGTGTATTTGTGTGTGTGGGTCAGTGGTGTAGGATACTAAAACGGTAGGCCGTATCAGGAACTGGTATGCGTTCTTCATTCCATAGCTGACCAGTCGGGTCGGCTCAACCTTTGGGACGTACCATTTCCCAGTATTTGATGCTTGCATACCCCAACCCGTCTCTGATCTTCTGGCCGTCGGTCAGTCGTTTCGAAACGCGTACGCAATGTGTTTAATAAATTGTAGCAAATCAAATCAAGGGGCCCTGTAGCGTGACGGTGCGAATCAGATCAGGGTGCCGTGATTGATGGATGACCCAAAATGCTGACAAGCGGACTGTGCCGGCATGCGTATGAACTGACCCCGATTGCATTTGATTGATACTGCTCAGTGGGCGAGATTAGTCGAGTGAACAAAGCGAAGAGGGATGCAAAATTCATAATCATTCAGCAGAGGTTCGGTGAATTGTGTAACCGATTGTTGTCTGCATTATTAATGGTATATAAAGGGATTTACTTGTGTTTAATTGAATGATTTACCGACCGTGGCTGAAGGGGTGAATATTTCTGCTTCACAAATAGGAATGCAACTACAAACGATGATCAATTGCATTTAATGACCAATTACAAACGATGACTGGCACATGTCGATTTAAATGCCCTTTGATCGTTGAATTAAAGTACATTTCTGTGGCAAACGTATTGCTTTTTCCTGGAGCACAATTCATTCTAATTCTTGTTAAATCGCTTGGAATAAAACAACGAAGGTGCATTTTGATAAAGGAATAATAAAAGTAGCTTTAAAACCATTGGTAACCGCAATGTTAAGATAAATCATTACAAATCTGTGCCAAGAGCTGCTAAGTTTACGCAATTGGCTAATGCTCTGTAACAAATGTTTGGTTATCCTAGCATAATTTACACACTTCCGAATGAAATACTCCTAGAACAGCCAGATGTATTGTATGTTCTGGCTCGCCATTGGGCTACACATGGCACAAATTTGATTTCGACTATGCACAACCATTCAGCCACACAATTAAATGGTACGTACTCGCTGGATTCGCTGTGACCAAAGTAATCTAATGGATGGAAACCCCCGTGAAACGTTGTTCCGTTTTCTTTTCGGTTCATATACCATCGGGATGATCACCAGTATCCGAACTGCAGCTCCGAAACGACCCCGTGGCCCATTGCGTATAATATCATAGCACGGAAGAGCACGAGAGATCCATTAACAGCTTTGCAAAATGGGCAAAATAATCTGCATACGGTTGTGTGTGTGGTTCTGGTTGTTGGGTTTAGAGGCCAAGAGCCTGCATTCAGTATTTATGTATTTCATTCCATTCCATTCTACCAACCAGCCAAATATTGCACTTTGAACTATTTCTGTGCGAGAAACGAATCAATTTAGCTTAGATGAAAACAGCATGTGCATAGCTTTGGTTATTTGGTGCATAGCTGGGCGGACAAAAACCTTTTTTGACCAGTTTTTGACAGTCACGACAGAAATCAGGTCATGAACGCTGATGAATCAAGTGTGTGCTAGATAAAAATGTGAAAAAGATCCTTATAATATTGTAGAAAGCTTATTAATATCAATTATACTCATTCAGTGTCTAACCTGCTCTCAAATTGCAGCTACCAGCTGCTTTTATGCAACCCATTTAATTTCGTTTGCAGACTGTAGATTAGCACGACGTTATGCGTGTGTCATGAGAGTGTGTTGTTCGTCTGGCAAACCGATCGTCGTTGAGTACACGTGCCATGCTACATAGTAAGGCGGCAATCCGCTTGTCATCAGCAGCGCTCGACATGGGGGACGGCACTTTACCGTACCAGAGTACATTATCCCAATTTCAATTTTATGCTTCGAAGGAACGAGATGCATCGGACACCATGTAAAAAGGGGGTCAACATGTTACTGCACATCACGCTGTAAATTCAATCTCATTAAAAAGATAATTGCTTTGCAGCTTCCACTAAGGGCAGTTGAAGTATTTCGGAGTGTTATTTTATGGACGTTGGTTTGCTTTTGATAACGCAACACAACTGTTTGCAGATGGTAATTTGTCCACAAGGCGAACGTACCGATACCACACAAATGGCTGTTCGCTTTCAGTTGTTGTTTCGTTTGATGTTCAGCATCAGTTGGAAGTGGAATTGAGAAGCTTCAACACAGCTTTTACGACACTCCTTATTTCTGTCCAATGCTCCACGTAGCGTCATATGGGAAGACAACTTCTTTGTTTGACTTTCTTTTCATTAATTTTCTCTCATTCTATTTCATGTTTTCAGGTCATCCTGGTCCTAAAGAGTGTGGACGTCTTTAAACCAGACACGCATTTTAAAATTTCACTACAAATCGTCTCGCACGTGCTGGCATACACGAGCTCCTGTATAAACCCGCTGCTGTACGCGTTCCTGTCCGAAAACTTTCGGAAAGCATTTCGTAAGGTAGGTTTACATGTAAGGTACCCCTTGAGGTTAATGTGGTAATTTTTTGTTGGTTTCTGCTATCGATCAGATTTGTTCAGTTGGTTCCCCTTCGTATTAGGCACTGGGCATAGGGAGCTGTGGTGTTTTCATCGTTATTTTCATCGTCTGTGGTTTAGTTGTCGTGACTAGTCATCTCACCGCGGGGAGCCATTTGTCATTCCATTATGTTTTGCTGGATAAAATTGCGGTACCAGCGTTGCCGAGCAGTAAGAAATTGTATCGTTTCGCTATCTCTCTCTCCCGTTTGGATGAAACAATGTTCTCAAGTACTGTGGTTTATGGTTTGCGGTTGTTCTCATCTTCACTTGCTAACAATCTCCTTAGGCGTGGTGCCTTATCCTATGCCTTTTCCCTTCCAAACATGTCACGGTACATGCTATTTTTTCCTTTGGAAAACATGGATTCCAAGATAAGCCAAGACCGTAAATGGTGACAATGTTTTGGGGTATTTTCTTTCATAAAGAGATACCATAGAGAATGCATAAGATTTCAACTGTGTAAATACAAGCATTCACGTCTATGTTACTTTGCTTCTTGGAATGTTTGTTGACAGTACATTTGAGCCTCCGTAGAATGTAACCAAATTTTGCAATCGGGTTTTGATTTTCTTACTTCGGGGCAAACAATGTCTGAAATGATGTTGTTCTGTGCAGTTGGTTAAATAGCTTCAACATACAATTGTTTGCTTTGGAGTTTGTTTTAATAAACACAATATACCTTTACGGCGAGTCAAATCTCGTAGATCAAGACCAAATGTTGTATTTTAAGGCTGTCTGTAAATGACTGCATTAAGAAGAGATGTTTTCATGATGGATAACAAACGTACAAACTATAAATTACTCGCCGTAGGATATTGGCGGCTGTATGGATGTTACACTTTGTAGAATATTACGTACCGAAGATTTTATTCACTCTTTTCAGTCCAACAGAATGTATGTTTTATTGAACACAACCTTTTTCCTCTGAAAGTCGATTTTTGAGATGTTCGAGCATGGTACAAATAAATAACAAAGATGAAAATTTCTACGCACACGCATGCTGGCAACAATTGTTTATATTTCATTAGGGACTCGAACCTGGTGCCCTATTTATGCTACAACCTGTACCATTCTGAACCTAAAAGAAGTACTGCAATTGGCAGAAAAACATCTTCTTCAACCAACGGCATCAAACATTCAAGTCAAATCATTCCCATGTTTCCCTTTTTCTGCCACTCAACCTTTGTCCTTTTCCAAAGTAACTACTGTGACATTCGAGGAAGCTGGATAAAGTTTGCTCACGTGTTTTTGCCGTCATTTGCGGCACCTCTGTGTGATGAGTGTGTTTTCCGGTTGACGTGACCGGAAACAGAATTGATTTTCATCGATACAACTGGACCACCGAGGCTAGGGAGAGGTCCGATCGTTCGGGGCTAATTTGCATTTTGCAGCTTTCGCAGTTGGATGGAGCCTATGTCAACACATGGCTTACGGGTTGTATTTTATTGGTCAGTCTGCAAAGGGTCGTAAAACGTGACGATTGCTTTAAGGAGAAAGTAATCAACCTGATCCTGAACCTTTGTGACAAAAGTGAAATGTTACATTAGCTGATAAGACACAAACCGTATCGGATGGAGCACACAACACAAACACGATAGTTTTCAACACTGAACAAAGGGTTTTGAATAGTATCTGCAACACACTAGAGGATGATTTTTTTGTGAAATTTACTTTATAAAGAAAGAACAAACATACTAATGCCTAATAGCCGTTGTGCCGATCTTGGCGTATATTCAGTTTTACCAGAACTTGTGCAAAGATTAAATTTACGACGAATTCCGATCATGTTTGCATCTGACACGCTTACCACGAACTGTTGACTGTTGTGTTTGAATGTCAAATTGCGGAAATCGCAGTGCCTGACAGTTGGCTGACAGAAGAAGCGCAACGTATGTCGAATGAAATTATGTAGCTTTCGTTCGTAGAAATGTGGACTGATGTTCATTGGATGGCTTTTGAGAACAATTGCCGGCTTAGAGCTCCCTGCTGAGAGTGGAACATGTGAAAAGCGGTAGTTTGTTTCATGCAAGAATAGAGCGGACGCATTTGCAGTGTGTTCCCAGGCTCTTGGTGATTTCATTTCCGGTCCTGTTGTGTGAGGTGACATTCTGATTACGTATGCTCATGGCAATGCGGATCGATGAAAGGCATCTCATCTCAATCATATTATGTTTGGACTTATCCGCACTGGGTTTGCTCTGTATCATTCATCTCTGTACCGTATCCAGCTCAACTCATTCCTATCAACCATTCGCTTGCCTCCACAGCCTGTCTATCTTTTCAAACCGTATTGCACTTTTAAGTTTAGATACAAAACAAACTAACCTGCCATTTATAGTGTGCAGAAGTGGAGAAGCAATTTTCTTTCGGCTTCATTATTTGGTTTTACTTTCAATGGCTATCAATTGGTTCCGATTCAGTTGATCATCATTTTCCAAATACTATTTTTGGCACGTAATCTGGAACGATTGCCGCATGGCAAAGGAAAAAGGTAAAACAAAAACCATACGAACTTCATACACTTACCGGCACGTAGTGGTTCTGCGGTATTTCTGGCCTTTGGAATTTGTTTATTTGAAAACTGCTAAACGACCAGCGGAAAAGGCCGTCTTTGCGAGGTGCGAACTTACGGAGGGTGCCCGTGTAACGGACGTTTTGTTTATGTGCGCTAGAGAGAGAGAGAAAGAGTGAGAGAGAGAGAGAGAGAGAGTGTAAATAGAGTCGTAACATCAAACGATTGCAGCCAGACGGTGAAACTTCTTCGGGTCGGTACCGAGTTGGCAAGGGCTTTGAGTTTGATCATCATTTCTGTCACCATCTCAATTGAGCTATTCAGTATGGCATTTTTGCTTCCCTTTCCTTTTATTAGAACGCTTTGTGCGTAAATGTATGACCTGCTCGCATTGTTAGTCACACGTGTTGCTATCGATTGGCAACAGCAGATAACAGCTACTTCCTGTCAACGTACAGAGTTGATATATGATGCAATTTAGCTGGGCGCAAAGGTAGTAAAAGCTTGTTTGGTAAGTTCCTAGAAGACGACAAATAATGTTCGGGTAAATAATAGAATGATAAACAGAAAAGATTGCCGTTCGATGTAGGTTTGGTGGGTCAAAGTTTTGCATTTAAAGTTCAAAAGTCACAAACCAGTTGCTTGGGTGCTCTATTCAATTCAAAAGGTCACACTGTCGCTGTATCATCAGTTTGGACAACAAGATACTGACTTGCAGCGAACGTGTGTTGATCTCGGCAGCTGCACACGTCATCACTGCTCGTCGGCAAGATATTTCAACTTCATAAAAATGTGCAATGTATCCGATGTCATGTGCATTCATGGCTGACGGCCAGCCCAAGGCTAGAGAGATTCGTTGGTGTATTCATACTGCTCGCACCGACGGCAGTATGCAGCAGCATTGGCGTGGCATACGAAACAGCGGCATTCGTGCATTTGTTGCCACACGATAAGACTACGATTTTATTTTGAGCTAGGAAAATGGGAAACGATCCAACGAACCAACGATGAAGACATTTTCACTGCACAACATCCGAGTTCATCCGGTCAGGTGGGAAAAGGTAAAGGCAATCCAGGATCGTGGTGTACTAGCCCGAAGCAAATTGTCGTGCAAGCTCTCTGTCTGTTTTGAAACGATTTCCCAAACGATTAAAGGTTAATGGAAACGACGAACAGGATAAAGCGAAGTGTTGACCGCCCACGGTTAGGGATGGTTGCTTGGCGTTGTTTTTATCGCTGCTCACAACACCATGGGAGCTCTCGGCCAAGGTCAAAGTGTTTGTGTGTCTGTGAAAAGGCAAATGAGAAATATTCGTATGATGGTACAGCTGTCAGCAACGGTCTCATGGGTTTTGAAAAAGAAAAGGGAGTGTTTTTATTAAACCGATGGGAATGGGTTTTTATGGTGGCAGTGGTGTTGCAAAGCGTATTGATTGTGGTGCTTAGTGCTATTTTAATTGCAACAAATAGGCGAAGATCATACCATGCGTAGCTGTTTACAAGAGGATTTTCAAGCTACCTACGTAAGCATAAGCGTATCAAAATCTGAAGCTTTTCACCCGCAAATCGAGTGTACGATTGTTTTCGACTTTCGAATAAATTCAGTGCCAAATTTAAGCAATAATAATAACCTGCTCAGTCATCTGACACAACACGACATTGCGTAGCATTTAAGTGGCAGCCTTGTCAACACAAACGTCCGTTTCAAAGTTTATTCCACAAATATATACGAAATATACATTTGATTGCCATACTGTATGCCATACTGTAACCGGTTGGCGTTTGAATGTGTGGTGGAGTTTGATATAACTTGCGTGACAGTTAACGCACCAAGGCGAAGGGAGAGTTTGTTGGCAACGTTCTGAAGTGTATGATCTTTTTCGCAATAAAATGTCAAATGGATGAATGCTACGAACGGGCTCATTCCTTTTTTTACATACCATACAAAGTTGTCAAATAAACCCTAACCTGGGGTGAGTATGTATTCCGCACGAAAAGAAATACATATTTCCAAAGCAATGTCACTTAAAAGACGTACACGTTGAAACGGAAAGATGTGTCTGTGCTTAGTGCATTGTTTCCTAAAATGTTAAAATTATGGCTACAACCAATTAAGGTAAAGTTTAAGTTACTCATGAGCTTCTATAGCCCTTACCAAGGCATGCAATAAAAGACGACACTTTTGTGCTTGTTACACTACAGATTTTTTCCCACTTCAATAAAAGCAACTCGCAATATTATCGTTTAGGATGGGAGGTGGGAAAAAACAGAACGTGTACTATATTTTGGCTGTCAAGTGACTCTTGGTGGTTAGCTGTTTCGAGAATGTTTAACATACTTGAACTTGATTTTATGACCAAGTAACACAGACAAGCATCGCAAGCACTCCACCGGCACGAAGCGATCGCCCGTACGCGATGGTGGTCTTTGAGTGACCTACTTTCCGATAAGCTATTCCTCATTCTCGAGAGTCATTACCTTGCGCCGTCATTGTTTCTCCCATTTGTCGGTCTTCTCTGTCGCAGGAGGGACCAGTGTTGACAGGCACAGCAGCGGGCAGTGCCATCTCTTCACCATTCTCACCACTACCACCATCACCATCATCACGCTGCTGCAAGACACATTTCCGACACTTGCCGGCAAGCCATCTCCGGACCACGACCTGACCGCCTCCCAGAGCTAACACACTGCTGAACCACACTGGTGGGACCCGATGTTTAACCTGATAAATATTTAATACGAGAGTCATTTCTGAGCCCATAAAGTTAAAACCATGGCGAATGGGCTGCCGTGGCAGTGGCGTTGGCGTGACATTTTACTGCAGAACGCCAGGCCCAGAGAAAAAGCAGGCACGCAAAACGTAGGTTGCGAGTATCAGGGTGTCTGCATCCTGCAACCACTCACGGCCTAAAACCACCGTAGAACGGTAGTGACACAATGCCGAAACGAGACCTCACGCTTTGACCGTCGCTTTGGCCGCTCGAGCGTTGTGGGAGGTGGCGATGGTTTGCTAAATCGTTTTCATCGGAATGAATTTATCCTCCGCGCTCGGTCGGAAAACTCGGCTAAAGTGCTCCAGAACTGCACTCAGTGGGGAGAGACCACCATCGTTTGGATTATTTACGAGTAGACGCTTGCATGATCGGGATGATGGCAGTTGTGGGAGGTTGGTCGTGGTTTGCGTAGTGCAGGAAAGGCTCCAGGGTGCCTACAATCTGCCGAAAGATGGTTTCAATTTGGCTTGTTTTGAGATACAGGCGTCTCTGTCCCGAGATGCCCGCTGTGCTTCCATGTTCAAAAGTTTGCTACTACATCATCTTATGAATTTTTCATTACAGTGTCAATGCTTTTATGTCTTTCATACAATTGCTAAGGAAACATGGCATCATGGGTGGATGATCTTGGTCTTCGCCGAATTTGTTTATGTGCCTAATTGTGCCAACCGTATGACGCAGTTAGATACATCATCAATTTCCCATCGAATGAAACTGTTGCATGTCTGCTGCCGCCCATTCGAAGCATGAATTTGCATACTTTTTTTGTGCGGTTGGGTTGGGTTGGGCGGCTCACGTCATGAAACAATGGATTAATGCGACAGGTACGGCGGCTTTTCTGGATTGCAATGACGGGGCGTTTCACGTTTAGGCACGCACGCAAAACGAACCTCAGCTGGACATTTGTATTTGAGCGTAAATTCTTTTGTTGTTTCATAAAACTGTTGGATTTATGTACCACAACCCAGTACCGTATCGGTTCGTGATCATATCCATCCGAGTGTGGATTAAATCTAGGTCTGTCTTATTCAATGATTGGTTGGAAACATGCGTATATGAGATTTACTTCTAATAAAACTCAAACTCCATCCGTATCATACGGTATGAACACGTGTGAAAGCCTTTGAATAGTTATACTTTGTTTCAGGCTAAGTTTTATGTTCCATTGATACTATCTAATCACATTGTTCTGTTTTCAAATTATGGCCATATTTTTAAAGTAAATGTAACATTGTATTGCTAGTAAATCATTTAAAAAGCATAATGATACGATGGGATGCCAGTTCCCTATAGAAACCACGACCAAAACATGGGAGCAATCGAAAGGCCCTTCTTAATTTTACCATTTGTCATATTTGGTGCAAATTGTCAGTAAACACAACTTGGACAGTTTCATACCCACCGGGGACAGCGATAGCGTGCTGCTCGATGCGCCAAATGGCAATGTGACAAATGCTGCAAATTCTATTGAATAGCAACTCGTCCAACTTCGGAAGCACAGCCAGGTATTCAACGGAACTCGTCCTTGTTTCCAACCAACCAACCAAGCTATCCTGGGAGATTTCATCTTCCCTTTGGTCCCGGTACCCTTGTCAAAGTTTACCCATAACAGGGAAGGGTACTATTTCCCTGATCTGTGGTATTGTAAACGATAAAATTTAAGTTAGATAAAGCAAAAAGAACAAATAAACACAAAACGATATTTACCAAACAGTATCGAAAACACTAGGGTCCGTTTCTCCCTTCACTGTAATAAACACACAGTGTGTACAGTATGTACTGAGACAAAAGTTGACACAGTTGTAAATGAAGCTACGAGTTAAGTTAAAATAGATTGTAGAAGTTTGTTACATGGTTCAAGCTGCTCCTGGGATCGTGGCGATTTATTTTACTATATTCATTCCGGTCCGTCTTCCTGTTAACTTTCCACAAACAATGAGAAATCAATTTAGTTTCAACGCTCCTTAACGCCACTAAGCATACGATGAACCAGATTCCTGTGTATGTGTTCGTGTTCACTTCGCACGAAAAATGACAAAGTTAATAAAATTAAACAAGAGCGCTCAGCTTTCTCAGCAAACCTCGTATCGAATACGCATCGTTCCACATTTACTCTTCCAGCCTGGGCGTTGTTAGTAGTTCATTTTCCTCAAACTTGTCGATTGTAACAATATTTCCACATTGTGGAAATACAACAGATGGCGAATGAAACTCTTTCAAGAAGAAAAACGAAGGAACCGGAGAAAGTTGTTGCGGTGAACACATCAGAATGTCAGGAAGACTGACACGCTTGGTGCAGATGCTTTTCATGTTTTGTTTCCTGACTGCGCTAGTTGACAAACAAGATCGCGGTTATGGGTTCACATAAAATGAGTTCCGGCGTTTCCTTGCAGCGTCTCTATCGCGGAACTTGCTGGTTTGTTTTCTTATTTTTAAAGCTTTTCTTTCCCTTTTCTTCGTACCGACGTAAATATGTATATCAGCGCACTCATACAGCTGGGTGTGCTCTGACTGACTTTACTGTTCGCTCCTCGCGGGAAAGTTGTTGCTTTATGCAACTCAACACAATAGACTTCCCCCGTTGGGACATGTGTAGACGTATATCGGTCTGATGAGGAGCACATCCGTCACACGAGGAAAGGGTCGCGTTGATGAGAATGTTGGCTCCTGTGCTCCAGTGAACTACTATACAATATACTACTATACTACTATACTACTATACTATATACTATACAGTGCTGCGCTTGCTGTGGCATCTACTATACACGTGTGCTGCACGAGCTGCTGGCGTTCCTGGTTGTTGGTTGTGATTGTGTGCTGGCTGCTTTCATACCGCTCTTCACATCTTAACATGCAACTGGCGCACAACATGGAAATGTGCACATGCAGCGCTGATAAAAGGCGTCCTTGTGGTACAGCGAGTGAAAGAAAGTATCGGTGGGAATGGTGGATGGATAGCGACGGAACAGATTGCTGCGGCAGATTGAGTGTGGGATGCTTTGTCTAAATGTTTTTGTTTTATGCTGCACGCGTGCACTGCGGCATCTATTGCGTTTTTGAGATCGTACCAGAACATACCGCAGTAGTTGTGCAGCAAATGGGAAGAGAAAATTTATTTAACATAGTTCCCTCGAGCTCCCAGTATGCTACTAGTTGCTAGCTATTGTATTGGTCCGGTAAGGTGTAATTAGGTGTAATTAGTCACGAGAGATGAGGGATGAGTTGTTGGCAGAGGTAAACGACAATTGGCAAATCGTTTGAAAAGTAAGCATAAACAATTACGGAGGCTGTTTGAAACGGTCGTTTGGCTAAGCGCTAAGTGCCTGGACGTACAGTTCATGAAGAATAAAAACATTTTAAACAGCAGGAGAAACAACATCAATAGCACTCAGGATTTAAGGGAGGGTTTTACGCTCTGGTAATGCAAGCTACAGTATAAATATAGCAATTGTATTCAATAAAAAAGCTTTCATACATAATTTTTAAATTGAATTTCATTGATCCGGTCGAAGGACCTTACAGGCTTTTCAACAAAAAATTGGAAAGTCATGGTGTAATAGAGCAACAAAAGCAATAATTCATCACTTGCATTAATCAAACACAATGCACAAGATCCATCCAGAATCGATTTAAAGCTCACAGCGTCACCATAAAAAAACAAAACAGAGATTAAATGATTTATTGCACCTGCCACGCACACCAAGCTTAAATGTGACTAATTTGAATGATAAATGTTCAGCGGTTAAGAGCAGTATGGCATCAAATCGACGGCATAGTAAGCTTATCTTAGTTTACCTCTCTTCCTTCTCTTGAATTGTACAAACCGTACGCGAACGCTGGCCTTGTGCATTATGGTGTGCAGTACAGTGTTAAAACGTTTTACTTTTTATGCTAGTACCACCACCACCAACATCATTCTAGGCATGCCCATTCATCATAGTAAATTGCATACTTGCTCATAAACACTTTGCACCATCATCATTATTCTTCTGCTACAGTATCCTTCTGTGTTGAGGCCGGTGTTGGTTGGGATGTTTGTGGTTTTGCCTTCTTTTTCCCCACTAGAGAGCTGTCCACAAACAGTCTATGGGGGAAAATGCTCAGAACAACACTCTCAACGGGAGAATGTAATAATGTTTTACTGCAGCCTTTTCTTTTGCTTGTTACTCTGTTAGCCTGACCTGGATGCATCATGGTGCAACATTGCTCGTACCGACAACCATTTAAGAACTTTAATTTACTCGTCAAAAATGATTGTATTAGCATTGAAATGGATAGTTGGAAGGATAAAGTTTGATTTGAAATTCGGTTCGGTTATTGCTTAAAGCAAAACTGATGTGCTCTTCAAAAGGCTTTAGCTGCGTACCATTTATCGTTGGAACTGTAAAACCTCGAATTTTACTTATTTGAATTAAACGTCGAACGTATCACAAAAGGACAAATACGAAAGGCAGAAGAATAAACCGAAGGCTGAAGGTGTTGTCAGTACAACGATCCGTAAACGAATGATCTTTATTTTGACATTCAGATTATCGCACAGTTGTCACGGTGATGGTCATATTCTGATCCGGCATAATGAGCACTATGGTCTTATCAGGGGTCAAATCTCCAGGATATTACAGAACCTCTTTTTGTAATAAGCATTTTAAATTTTTAAGAGTTTGTGTAAGCCTTTCCTATCCTTGATTGAAAGGCAGTATTTACTTAACTTATTCTTTCAACAAACATGCACATCGACGTACAAGTACTAGACTCTTAAGGAAATAGACTCCTCGATTCTTTTCTTTTTGCACGAATATTAAAATTGAAACCCTTTCTACAACCTATCCTATTTTTTTGTAAATAAACACACACTTACTGATCCCTTCACTGTGCCAACGCACCATGGCGTACGCTCGGGAGACTTGTAAGGCAGGCGGTACATGGGCACAATATGCCGCGTAAGATTATGGATTATTGTTTCGGCAAAGTATTCGGCAATAAACAACCATCACGTACCATCCCCTGGGAGCATAACCGCCTTTACGTCACCTACCATTGTTGTTGACTGATGGGAGCCCTCTCAGGATCACGGGATCACGAGTGCAGGAAGGGATCGTCCACCATTCGACGGGCGGCCGTCTTTTCGTTTATCTAGCTCTCATGAGAGATTTACTACCATTTCATTGTGTGCGTGTGTTTCTTCTGTCTTTTTTGTACCATTTTCAGATTGTTTACTGTGGACCGGGGAGCCGTCGCCAGGGCAGCCAGCGACATATGCCACTGCCAACGAAAACGACGCGAACCGGCAGCTGTCCAGACATTTTATAACCGGAAACAATGGAGGAAACGTCCGTCACCTTCGTTTAATACACTCTTTGTTTTTGCACAGTGCAGCCCAGTGTATCCGTTTTATCCTGTCCTCGACAGATCATCAGCACAGCGGCACAAGCTTCTACAAAACGGTAAGCTTCTATGGGTTTTGGCTCATTTCTGGGAAAACAATATGTCTGTTTGTTGCTACAGTGTTGGATTATATCAGCATCAACAGTGTAAAGAAAGGAGCTTCAAACAACGTTTTAGGCCTGAAACATCATAGAAAATTCGAATTCAATTTATGCTGCGGTCGTAAATACAAAACATCAAACAGAACGTATAATTAATAGCAACAATTCGGCGCATATCGTTAGCTACACGAACAAAAACAAATATTCCTTCCGAAGTTCTGAGCTACACAAAACTGTTTGATTAGCCTAATAGAAAGATGAAATAGAATTAATGCAAGCTCAATCTTCCAATATTTGCAGAGCTGTTGAAGCATAAATGAATTATACGTAAAGTAAGTTGAACGACTGGAATCCAATAAATCATCCAACAAAGCGGTTCTATTTTAGCAACTTAAACCTTTCCACCGCTATCGACCGGGGAAAAACACAACAGAAAAGCAGATTGGCTGTGAGAGTGAGTTATGGTTAGGATCAAAATTAGGATAGGGCCGCAGGAAAAAGAAAGGAACCCACTTTTCAAACCAAACACGAAAGCTCATTATCAACTCGCCTCGAAACACCATTAATCGGATTTGGTCTAACACGATCCAGCCCACGGTTTTCAATTAAGTGTGTGAGTGTTTTTTCTCTGCTCCTGTGGTTGGCGTAGTATTGAGGTTTTCCTTCCAGGAAATTGTATATTCTTTGGATGTGGCAAAAGTTTACCTAAACCATTGGGATTGTATTCATTTTGATTAACCAGTCAAAAATGGTTAAGTCTAAAATGAAGAAAGTTTAAAGAAATCTAGTCCGCCCACTTACTAACTAGTACGGACGGTATACCAGGACAGATATCTATTGTACGGTACTCGTAGCAGCCACACCCATGTCCAAGGCTTGAAGTTACCTGTTTGTGCTCTTTCATTCCACCTTCCGTGTGACAAAGCCCTCTTGGGAACGCACTGATCCACACCATACAAATCTTGCTAAGTTGAACAAATTTTGCTGAATTTTGTTGAATTTCTTTCAGCCGTACTCTGGGGTCATTCCCATGGGTGATGGAATTTGAGGTGGGGTTGGTACAGATTAGAAATGTTTTCGCTGGTTTGCTCGACCCGGGTTGCATGAGACAGAAAGCAAGTAAACGGCAAAATTAAATAAACTCCTCATGACCAATCGCTGTAAGCACGGTAGGTCCTTTCTTGTGGGAAATAGGGATTGCTTGAGATTGTGTAAGATTAAATACAGGCTTAGTAAATACAACAAATTTATAGTTAATGTTTAATGGGGGTTTAAGGATTGCTTACTGTCGCTTATCTTTGTGTTCTATAGCTAAGAGTGAGCTTCTGAAGATATTACATGAAAGGTTTTTTCTTAATTATTTATTTTATTCTGAGCTATGAAATTATTTCTCAAATTATACAAAATGAAGCAAACGATAAAGCCCTTTGGATAAGCAAGACAAATATGGTACGATTAATCAAGTAAAGCTGGTAAGCTACCCGCAGGCATTACGCTTGAATGCAACAGCTTAATGCACAATGCATTTAGTGACACAAGACAAATGACACAGCACTTTCCACTGTCACAGCGCTTTGTGAAACTTAATTAAACGGGCGCACAGGCTAGTCCATCCTTTAATCAAAAGCATTTTCTCATTTCCGGTCATCAGCTGGTCTACCGGAGCTGGCGGGCGGTGGGAACATTTAGTTCCTCGAACAAAATGAACGTTGAGCGGGAGCAAGCAAAGCTACTTAAAACAAATAGAAAGCGGACAATGGAAGAAAAAGGATAAAGTTGAAAATTTCTTCATTTTCTTATTTGCTCATCTCCGGCTCATCCCCGTTGGCAGTAGATGGCCGGATGGCCAATGCGGTGGTTTAGTGCACTTTAGAGAAGAAAGAAGATAATGTTTGCAAGGAAATTGCCCAGGGTTTTCTCCAGAGATTCGTTTAAGAAAGAGCTTTGTTAAGAAAGGGTCAATCTGCAAGTATCCATCCAACCATTTAGCATATGGATACGGGACAAAATGCATGTGGAGGCAAAATTAGTCAATTAAAATGTCGATCTGAAAAAAAGCTGTTTAGCTTCTTGCAAATTTGTTCTTAACCATTCAAAAAGAGTAAACATTTAGCTATAAAACTTATTCTAATTATTTACATGTGATAAATGCGAATTGTGAATCGTGGTTTCGATAGCGCAAGTCGTACATTCATAGATCACCTCCAAACCTGGTGCTTATTTATGTTTTTGCTTGATATTTCATACTAAACGTGCTTTGTGTGTATAAAATACGTATCCGTCAAGTTATTTTTTATTGTTTATGCCATCGACACGAAACAACCATAATTCTTTTGACTTCGATTGCTTCATAGGTGGAATGTGATTGTGTTTGTGAAATGAAACTGCACAGTTTGTTCCAAGAGAAACATCTTCATGAAAATATTGCCTGCATTGTATTTATATTGTTGGCGAAAAATGGCTTTATCAATCCCCAT
Organism: Anopheles coluzzii; assembly: GCF_943734685.1. Taxonomy (NCBI): domain Eukaryota; kingdom Metazoa; phylum Arthropoda; class Insecta; order Diptera; family Culicidae; genus Anopheles; species Anopheles coluzzii. The sequence goes on along the minus strand of NC_064670.1, from coordinate 9,742,411 downwards.
AAATCTCCAGGTAATGTCTGTTGTATCGTGAATTTTATATCGATTGCAATGGAGAGAACTATACGTTTTATTCGGCTGTTGGGTGCGGTTTAAACGGTGTTTTTGGATTTTTCTCAAAAAGGTGTGCGGAGCAAGCTACGATAATTTCTTTTGATTTTATACGTAAGCGTTGTAAAGTTTTATGGATTTTTTTGCTAGTAAAATTTGTAGTAGAAATTAGAAGAGAAAGTCAATGGTAACAATCAACTTTGCACATAACTTTTCATAGTTATTTTAAATAAAGGTAATTGTAAAATTAAGGTATAACAAGGGACTTATAGACATTCGTTCATACACATCCGCAATGGTCATTATCGTAGCTCTGGAAATTAAATTGGATTTTTAGCCTAGTACTGCTGTGAACCAGTGTACTTGATGGCAGGATAAAGTTTTACTTACACAAACGCACGACTGGTTTCATTTCAGGCTAGCATTTTATCTATTACGGCAAGAGCAATTTCACGCTTTCACAAGCAGAAGCGTAGACTTGAGAAATGCTGCGAACTTTCAACTATCACTCAACCATAGTTAAAAGAGTGTTTCCGGTGATTTGTAAAGCCGAGTAGAGGAAAATCATCTTTCTTCCTGCTTCACTTTTTATCAAAAATGTCAAGAAACTTCAAAGAAATTGCGTAAAAATGGAATTCGTCGAAAAAAAAGCACATCGTGCAGACAGTTTTCCTCCACAGTTTCCTTATTTTAAAACATTTTTCGCATTTTCCATGTTGTATTTTTTTATTGTATAATATTTTCCAATGATGTGTAGTTCCTGGTTCTTATTTTCGACAGTTTCTGGTTAGGAGTTTTCCCTCGACCCTCATAAACATGAAAAACTTTAACGAAAAATTTGTGACCCAGAGGAAGTGGATAAAAGTTTATAGCAAAATAAAAATAGACAAACCGACGCAAGGAGCAGTCAGGAGCTGGGTACATTACAGTTCCGGTACTTTGAGCAACGATATACGGTTGCTCAGGTTTCCATTGACTGTACTAGAACGCACGCTACCAGGATGTAGCCTGCGGGATGAAGGGTAGGTCGTCCGAATGCCTAGAGTGACGGACTTACGGAACGATAAAGTGAAGAAAACGTATGGGTAATAAAGAGAAGACGCAAGATTGGTTGCCTTTTTCCCTTCCCGTAGTGATTGACCCTGTTCTTTTTTCTGTTTGACTTCGGGGCTCGGGACTCTGCTGACGTTCAGCTGGTCGACTGGTGAGTTCCATTTCCGGCTTAGATTAATATGGATGGATAACCGGTTCGAGATGAGAGCAAGATTACTGGCTACATGGCACGTAAGTGAAATTGTGTGTTCCTTTATCGAAGTTTATGAACTGGCGTTGCCGGCCAGAAACGAAGCTCGGTCCAATTTCGGTCCGTGATCTGGTTACGCATTTGCTACTACGGGCTAAGTGAATATGCATTCGTGCTCGATAGATAGGAAGTTCCTTCCGTTTTCCATTACGTTACGCTGCGTAAGGTTTTTATTTTATGAACAGATGAATTGCACGCTCCATGCAGCAACGACAACGACGTTGATTAAATGGTAGAAGAAAAAATAAATATTTTGGTATATTTTTTCTCTCAACCAATTGTTTGATGTATTACCAGTTCCGACAGCGTTTTTAAAGCAGCGCTTTTCTCGAAGTTTTTTGTAATAGATCACTGCTAAACTTTAAAGTTCATTGATTTAGAAAGTAGAATCGTCGAAGTACTGCATTCCTCCATTACTGGCATGTGTGTGGAAAACTATCTTCCGTGCTAGGGAAGAGGTTTTGTGAAGTTATAAAAATTTCAATCATTCTATGCAATAACACCTGTGTAGTAAAAGAAAGTAAATGCAACAGGCCAGGTAGAACGAGAATTTCAAAAAAATTAACTCGTTTCTAAAATCTATAAAAGTCTTATTAAATCAACTGAAACTTGTCCTCAAATTAATCGTTCCTAAGACGATGATACTTGTTCAACAACAGTGAAAGCTGAATATATTAATCAACAACCGAACGGTAATAGTTATTACTTTCTTTTCGCTTGCCTGCAAACTCATGCCCTTGCATCTACTTGCATCCGAAGAACTCAACCGATAATACAACAGATACACAGCAATATCAAACCAGCTGTACAGTATGCTTTATTCTCTGTTGGTGAATGTGTCCCTTGCTTGTAGTGTTTCTATGCCAACAAGATTCATCCCCCGAGGGAAAACAAAGATTAAATCAGTACAGTATCTTTAAAATTAAAACAATAACAACCGCTCAAAGTTGTTTTGAGTTAACTTTATGCGTTTATTGTTGCATTGGTAGAATGTTGGATGCATATGGCATACACAAAATTACAATTTCACAAAATTATTATGAGGTGGATTTATTTAAGTAATATTAAGAAATCATGACGATGTAAGGGAATTATTTTTAAAATTAATCAAGTTCAATCATCTGCATTATATTGTTTATTTTCCGCGTTAAAAGAAATATCATAAAAGTTCAGTAATTTGATGCTGGTCGTCCATCCCAAATAAAAAAAGGAACATTCCCTCGGGTGTTATAACCAACAAAAAGTTTGTCGTTAGCTTTCACCACAATGTTACGACAGAAACACAACGTAATGAGTTTTTATGTTTAAGGATATAAACCGGTTGGTAGAAATAACTAAGGTAAACTAAGGTAAATAAGGTTAAAGTAAAACACTAAAACAAAGGCAATGGTAATTAGTTAGTGCAAGTGTTAATTTTGTCATTCCACGGAAATTAAAATTAAGTATTGGCGAGTGTTTACTCAGAACGAAAGGAGAGTACATTGAACATGTGCATTCGTACAATAAATGCTGAATAATAATTAACCTTGCTTTTATTTTTTTCTATTTTAATTACAGTTTCACTCCAAGGGCTTGACAGTGATGCATACCGAACCAACCAATCGTTATCATGATCACTCTCATCATCATCTTTATTATGAGTGGTAGTAATTAACAGATCGTTTGGTACCGTATGGTGCGTTTATCATAATGGACACAATTTGCAGGTCCAGCCCAATGTCCTACTTTATTAAATTTCATCTACGTTATATGAGGTTGCGCTTGATCGTTACTGTACTGTGCTTTACAAGTTTGTTATGTCAAGGTAAAAACGTATAACAGATTCAAAATAAACAATTTTTTTCGAGGCAAAACTTTAGCTTCTGCCAGCAATGATCGTATCAAGAGCGTGTAAATGACAGGGTTCAGTTCGACTGTGGAAGACTAGCACAACGATTTACATTAGCTCGAAAGCAGTATATGGTTAGAGAAAAAACAAATCAGCCACTTTATTCGAGATGTTTCCTATTGTTATTAAACGTTAAGCAACGAACTGAACATATTCAGTCCTGATACAGGATCCATTGGGGTGGGCGAACGATGAGAACAAAATCGAGCTACGGCTGTTGTGAGTGGTGTTATCCATTTAGAAGCGCCACTAACGAGTAGTAATTACGATTCATTCGAATAACAAGCAGAAACGAAGTAAAATAGAACATTTCTTTGTGTAAATAATTGCAACTAATACAAACAATACTGAATGGTAGTGGTTGGTAGGTGTACTAGGGAACAAAACCAAAACCTAATGAGAACAAACACTGTACGGACTTGCTTCTCGCAGTACAGTACATGAAATGACGAGGTGTCAGGAAAACAATTGATAGTTGGTTTCAAATGTACCATTTCAGTAAAACATAATCCCTAGATAAGTCTCAAACGTGAGTAACTGAACAGAGCGTCATACATCCGACGAACTGTGTGGTAGAATTAAGCTGTGCATGTATAGCGTAACAGGCACTGGCGGTTCGTTGCTTGCTGTGCGGCTTTGCTTTCAAACGACTTAGGCTGGACAAATGAGCCCCACCGGTGTTCTGTGAAGATCAAGTGCAGGAATGGTTTGTGTACACTTATGAAAATAACAAACAGAGAAGTAAAAGTAAAGGAAACCATGATTTCCCATGTTTCATTCGCGCATGGCACTCTTGTAGGAGCACCTGTGCTGCTTACGCCATGTTTTGTTTGCACGTGATGACTGCCAAAAATCGATTCGGATTTGTTTCGGGTCACCGTTTGAGTTAAGTACGTGACATCAATCAAACCAAGCGTACTAGCGGATCACAACACCATTCCGATACACGTGTTGGCGCGTTGTTCCGTGATAAACTGCCCTGCACAGTCTCGCTATACGGACGGAGAATTGTGTCGCAAACAACGCCAGCCAAAAGGGGTACCAGATTGTATGCTGATGCTCTCTGCATTCCTCATTTATGCAAAGTTCAAGCTGAAATTTGGCCGGCACCACTTTTAGGTCTCTAAAAAGCGCCCCGATTCGCGCATTGTGCTGTCACAAAGCTATTTTCATCAACATCGCCATCGTCATCATGAACATCATCATCATCCGCATACTGTTCGCCGTTTGGTTTTGCAGAGTGAGGAATTTTGGGAACTGCGGCGACAGTTTGCTGTAAAAGTTCCTTCTCACCATTCGGGCGCACATTGGGTAACGGACGCATCGAAAGTAAGACGCTGTGGATGGTGGAGCACGCTTGGTTCGGTGGTACGCGAACGTCATAAATCACTCCTCACTATACTCACATGCTCATATCAACACATCACCACGTGTGTTCCGAGAATGGAAAATTATACCGAAAGCAGCTTGCAGAACGTGGAACCATGCTTGTATTTCTGTACCTATATCAGCGTGAACTTTCCCATCCATCAGCAAACCAAACAGTGGTGTAAATATGTGTCCTTCAATGAACAAAAACGGAATGTACGTAAAATCCCTCATTTATTCTGCACGACACAAACAAAGAAAACTCCAAACAACCATGTGCTTTCCTGTCGTTTTGTCGTTTGTTTTGCTATCCTTTGCAGCTGCTGCGTGGTACTTCCTTTTATAGCTAACTCTAATCAGCAAACCATTTCACTGCACTCCTTTTCACGGAACACCACTCTTTAAGCCTCCGATTGAAAGCAAAAGCCACACTGAAATCAACGGGGTAGATTCATCAGTGCGACAGTGGGTAGTGCGTTCGGTAAAAGTACTAATAAGAGTTTTTGTTACGCTTTTGAAATGGAAAGCCTAGCAGAAAAAAAACCTGATGCGGCAAACGAGTGTGTACAAAAGTATCTACAGTATCCGAGCCGAATGTCAATGTTAGATTAGCGCTGTACGTAAATTACACTGCTGTACACGAAGCTACTGATTACAGTGTTTGAGGTAAAAAGCAGCGCGTGCGTGTGGACGGAGTGATAAAACTTCAGTCAATACGTTCAGTTCAGAGTGCGAAACAGGAGAACTTTTGCAAAAATATGTCCGAACGAAAATCGTAACTTAAATAATATAAAGTATAGTATAGTGTCTCAAAGGATGCAAAAAGGTAAGGTTGCGGGTTAAATGGTAACATACGAAGTACCAAATTAAAATATAATGAAACGTCGGTCATGGCTTTGAACAAACAAATGAACGTACTAGAAAGAGCCGTATTAAATTTGACATGATTATTGAATCTATTTTTACACACTGGTAGTACGAAAAAGAGGAAAACCCGATTGCCCGAAAGCTGTACCCACTTCAAACGGCACAATGATTGTAAAGATAATGCAGGACGAGCAGATTCGAGGATTACGGGCGCATGAGGCACTCTTCGGTATCCACCCATGCATCCCAATGGTTTGATATGAGTCAGTAAAGCAAAACTTTATCAATTTAACGCAAGGTTAGCATGTAACATAGCTGGCAGCTGTTGGGTTTTGTGGTTGAAGCGCTTCAACGACTATCATACAGGGGGGTGAACAGCAAGCGAGGAAACTAAACATCACTTACACACAGGAATGTTATTCAATGTAAGGCAGCTCCAGTGAACGTGTAAGTATGTGATGTTAAAATTGAACGGATAATACAAAAAAGAAAAACGTTGGAAGGAAATAAAAAAACAAACTAAACGATAAAAACGAACGTCAAACCGCAATGAAATGTCCAACCACAGTGCGTAAAAGGAGAATGATGTGTGTTTTGTTTGAGTAAGCAAAAAACAGCAACAGCAAAACGAACGTATTTGCTGCGGTATTTGTTTCAAAAGTGAACAATAAAAACTTTTTAAATTAGAATATTGCAGATGGCTATGCTAAATGAAGTAAAAATTGTATTCTAACAGCGCTATTTCGGTGTTAACTTGCCCAGTTGCAAGCAGTCCACTTAAGTTGGGATGCAATTAATTATCGAAATGAAATTTTTCTTACCAACCATGAAACAAGGGACAAAACGTTGACCCAACAACAGCGTGCAATCATTGAATGAAACCATTTGTGCGTGCTGTAAGGAAAAAGTAAACTTTTTTAGATCTAACGAAATAACAATTCAACCAAACTATTAACAAATGCAACCGTACAGGGTCTCAAAAATTGGACAACCGATTCGATAGAGAAACAAATTCTTTTCTTAGCCAAGTCAAATTAACTAACGCGGTCAGATGAATCGCTCACCGATTGAATAGTGTACGATAAACAATTTTTAAAGTCTATCCAACAGTTGAAACAATAAACCTTTGCCCAAAACAGCATTACGATCGGTTTTTCTATTGCAGTTGTATTTCGGATCAACTTCTAGCAACAAGGTAAAGTATTGAAGGAGAAATAGAAGGTAAATGATTTAGAAAAGTATTAATTTTAATGATAATTTTGCTCATTAGTGCAAGACGATTGATACGGTATTATTTTGTTTTTAGTTTCAACCGTAAATGAGACTGAACCCTTTTGCAATATCAATTATTTATTTTTCGTTCTACGTTACACGACAATTATTGCCGGTATTTGACGTGTTCGATAACAAACCAGTAAAATAAATGGAATGATAAGATAAATAAATGGAAATAATATAAGATGCAAATGTAAGCAGTGAACCATATTGATTTCCATTGTTTTCATTGTTGAGATAAACCTATTCGTATTTCATATATTTCAAAATAAAGATTGCATATAAATCATTCAGAATGTTACGTGTTTAGATTTAGTTGGAGTACGGTGCTCAACAACAAAGTGTTACGTGAACGTACTTAGTATTTGATTGATTTCTGGTGGTTGGCTTGGCTTTTACACTAGGCAAGCTTTTGATCGGGTACAGTAAACTTCTTCTCTCTAGATACAGTTTTTTCCGCACTTGCATATCACAAGTTTTATCCATTATTCAACACCAACCACCAGGCGTCTCCATCTCGCACATCTCAAGTCAAACGTTTTGCGCCAGCGTTGCTATCGTGGTACATCTCATAGCACCATCTTACGGGAAAGTGTACGTGAAGTTGAAAGAGAGAAATTCTCACGACCACATCCGTTGCCACTGGCAGCCGGCCACCCACCCTTCACCTGTCCCAGGTAAACTGCCAGTCGTACAGGATTATTTATGAGCATAACCGCATAACGTCCCCCACCATGTACAGTGTGCTGAATGTTTCAGGGCGCCCCGTTCCACCAACTGACTACGGGGGCAAACTTTTGTCCAGGTCAATTTTCTTTCTTTATTTCAGCATCCGGACGCAAAAGTCAAACCAAAGTTACATACGAAAACGGATCAAATATATCAAACAAGAACTGAGGGTGCGTAGTTTTGCACACCGGCTCAACACCTTCCGGAGGAGTGTTTTGGTTTGCTGCGTTTAGTCGAGCTACCTTCTCTAGCTATTGGGCACAAGAACGGTTCGAAAAGTGTTGGAAGATCTTTGTCCTAGGCTGGGTCAAAATGTTGGGATAAATCGACAGTCTCAGTAGAGAAAACATTGTTCATGCCGCCGGTCTATTTTCGGGGGTTAATCTGTGGGTGTACACGCACGATATCACAGTTTGGCTGTGCTGTACCGTGTGTGGATACTTTGTGGATGAGAAAATTGTTGTGATAAATTCAATAACAGGATACTGTACTGTTTACTGTCTATTCTTCTGTTCAAATAGATGCGGAAACACATTGATAAAATGGTAGAATTGAGATATGATTTTGGTTGTAATTTCATGCGTCATAATGTAGATCAAGTAATGATGTAGAATTTTATCTTATTTTATTTGATTATTTTGTTGTTTGTTTTCATATATTTACTAAATTCAATAACAAACTTCATCAGAGATTTCATGTTTTTTACGGGAGAATAAATTATTATCATTTAAAGCAAGAAAACAGGTAATTATTATTTATAATCATAAATAAACAGCCATCAATCAGTGATTTCAATGTTGCAAACAAACACGATAAACTTCAAAACACTCACCTCACGCAAAACCAACCCAATAACTCAAAGCTTTGTGGAGCGATCTGTACCGGTGTACCAATGTACACTAACAACAGTATGCTCCACTGCACCACCGAATGGAGACGATGTAGATCGTAATAAGATGTAAACATTCGAGCTTATATCTTGCTGCGTTTTGGAGGAATAATTGTGTGCGTACTGGTTCGTATGGGTGTGCGTGTGAATCTCCACCAACATGGCTCCGTCGTTTGGAGGTGATTTATGAACTTTACCACCTCTTGCTATGGGGTGCATGATTTATCACCTCAAGCCAGCAACCGGCAGTTTTTTTCTCTTCTTCCTCTCGTAGCTTAAGCTAAGCTACAAGCAGTGCAAGACAAACTACCAACCATGGGAAAGAAAGATTTAGGGTTTGCTCATGTTTATGTATATTTGGTACCCTTCCTTAACGTTTGGCGAGCCAACTCATGTCAGTCCCGAGACCTAGGGAAGCTTTCTTTTCATGCGAGATTTTCCTCAGACCATGAGTGAGAAAAGGTTCATGGATTTCGGTCAATATCGCGTTCTGCTTTAGTGGTAACTTACTCAAACACATTACAAAATGACACAGGGATAATAAAGTTATAGCCACCGACGGAGGAAATAATCTTTAAAGTGGTTTAAGATGACAACAATTTGGAAAAATGTAACAATCGTTTGTTTTGCTTTGGAAATCAAATGCATTAAAAATATACTAAAAAATGGTTCCGACTTTATGGAAGCAGCATACGAAAAGTTGAAAATTCCAGTTAACCAATTAATGGATCACAAACGACTATTTTTCATTATGAAGCTTCATTTTCCTAGAAGTATGGAAATTTAAACCTTTTTGTAATTTCCTAGTAAACCCTGTTTGCTTTTTAATTCATATGGGCGGTATTGAACATTTTACTACATTAAATTTCATATCATACGATGCACCAAACCTGCTCCAGCATAATGGGCCATAAATTCCAATTTACAACTTTTTTCGTAAAATGCAGCATCAAACCATAGAATGCTGCAGGTGAAGAATTCCGGTGCTGCGCCCAATATTTATAACACAAGTAAATTTCAAAGGTAGACCAAAGGTAGGTAGATCGACTACGGGCTGAACACTCTGACTCTGGTGTTTGCAGCTACTTCATGCTTGTAACCATCTGTTACACCGAGTGAATTTGAAATTTACTGTACAAGACTTGCGATTACAGTAGAAGTAGTGAAGAAATATACCGCTGTTGATGTGGCCAAACGTGTTTTAACGTTGAAAGGCAGCAATCGGAGATGCTGCAGTTAGCAAACGATTTTAGTACAGTTAAAGCTAAAGTTAAAGCACCTTGACTATATCCGATTACAGCCTGAGGAATAGTGGATCGTTAAGAAATTCCGGCTAAACTTAAATGTTGTGTTTCTTCCGTTAAACAGAAGCAATTGCACGTTGCTCACATTTAATTGAATGTAGATAATCTTTCGCTGTAACTTTAACTGTTCAGCGAATTGTTCAACGTTGTACATTTATTCGCACAATTTCATGCGGCACCATCTTCTTCCCTTCAAGTTGTACTGTTTTTTACGTATGTTTTGCTGCTGAATCAAGAGATCTCTTTTGCTACGAAAGCAAGCATTGCGCAAAAGTTACTTCGTTTGCAAGAGGATAGAAATCGCCTATATTCAGACTAGGCTGGCTGTTGTTCCATCTGCAAACGCAATCGCCTCGCATGATAAGGGACGGCAATGTTGTGCTGTGTTCACAATCGTCCAAACTTTTGCGTGCGAAAGTAAGTTTCACGTTCCTTCATTCTCACAGAGAGTGGCATGGAACAGGCCAACGCCTTACGTTACGTGCGTGCGTGACCGAGCACAAGGGAAGCGTTATTTGTGACCTCGTACACAACATTTTGAAACAGTGCTGGAAAGACAACAGTGCTGGCGAACTATGTGGACGCCATCGTTGGAACGATTAAGTTGGCGTAAAGACACACTGTGCATAGAATGTATCTTATTTTAGGGAAAAACATTATACGATAATGTAGAAACTACAATGGAAAAATGTGCAACAGCTTACAGGGTTTCCCACGATATATTGGTTGGTTCCCATCAATTTTTGGTGGATTCCCATATTTTTTTGGTGCGTTCCCACGATTTTTTGGTCGTTTCCCAGAATTTTTTGGTCTAATTGTATTGATATCCAATCGGAAAATACCAATAAATTATAGGATCGAACCAAAAATCTATGGGATACAACCAAAAAATCGTGGGAACGCACCAAAAAATCATGGGAACTGACCAATAAATCGTGGGAAACCCTGTAAGTAAAATTATCAATGACAGTAACGCGTGAGGATCTATGGCACAACCCATTCACTCATAACATCAATATCTTCGAATACTGTGGTAAGGTGTAACCAGAGCTGCCAAAATCACTATCTGCACAACAATACCTGCGTGTTTGTATGTGTGTATGGGAGAGGTGAAAGTTGTTCTTTCCCACAAACCATGCTGTGCTGGTGTTTGTGTAAGAAGAAACGATTGTTTTCTCACTTCCATTGTGTGCTTTGCATTTTTTGCCTTGTTTTGTTTTAATTAAATCTCTTATCAGCAGGAAACGCTAACGACGAAATCGAGAATGACACGAACAAATGCAAACAAAACCCCCTATAACCGTTGCAACTGACTGCAAATGACAGACGTGCAGACGCAAACACTCTCACCCAAGGAGGTGAGGGCTTTCGGAACAAAATGGATGATAACGCCCAGACCTGGACAGGCCATACTGTAGAGGAAGAGGAAGTGGAGAGGTGTTGAGGATGCGTACAAGTAGATAATTCCATTAGGTTTCGCTTTGAATGCCTCCACCGCTCTGGTTGCTTACTTCCGCGGTTTGCCAAACGCGTTGGCCTCCGCACGCCACTAGCGCAGTTGCTCCCCGTGTGCCTTGGAGAGTTCCGCCGAGCACAGTTTTGGTAGGAAAACTGATTAAGGCTCAATGGGCTGAAGCAATCTGTTGACACAATCACGCCAACGAGGACGATCGTTGACAGAACAACACAACAACAATTAATTTGTTTAATTAGCAGCAAACTCTCGGCTTCTGCGCTGCTACCCATGCTTCCTGCCAGACCTAAAGCCACCACATCCTCCATTACCTCCGAAGGGGAGAACATATTTACCTACCAAACATTGGGACAACGTCTGACATTAGGACACATTCACTGGAGCTGGCACACGGAACTGTAATTGGTGTTAAAGTGTGTTTGGTACGATGTTTGCTGAACGAAAACGATAACGGGCAGACAGAGAAAAGGTGAAAAATACATCGAAAAATATATAAAGCTTTCATAAGAACAAACAACAAGAGGAAATAAAGACAGAAGATGAAAGAAATACGTGGTGAGGTCGCGCTTTTCACCATTTGTTATGCAAATGTTGTGCGCCTTAAAAAGAAAAACGAGAATCAAACTCTTTCACCCCGAGAAGGGTTCATGTGGTAGAGAGAAAAACGAAATCCTATGCTTCGTCTGAAACTTTTTATCTGACTTTCACCAGTTCACATTCTGTTCCAACGCCCCTGCCCATGTTGCGTTTGTCTCATCTTCACCCATTGACATCACACACCTCTATCACTTACAAGAGGTTCACTCTTTTGCTATCACAAAAATCCAGCACGTATTCCGACCGTACGGTTCTTGGCTGTACTTAAGTCCCCTTTTCAAAGAGATGTCGAGTGAACCGCTGCCCAACTGATAATGGGGCAATGATACATTGCGTTGCAGGATTTGTCTTCAGTGTTGATGGCGCCTTTTCGCTGCGTTATTCCTATGCCGTTTATTCGTGACACAGCTTTGTAACTATTCCCCTGCCCCGGAGCGACCGTATCGATTGTAAATATTAGGCCGCTTACTCACTGAAGCGTCCAAGTCCAAGCAAAATGTCCAGCGATAGCTTTCCGGTACTTCCCGCGCGGTAGCCAAAGGTCAGCAAACGAGTGACTCCAAGAGGCTTGCGACTCAAAAGCGGATACGCTTAAAGCTCTACTGGTCCGTAAAGTAGATGACACCGTCTGACTTTGCCACAGTTGTGTATCGTCTTTAGTTGCGTCGGGAGTTGAGTAAATTGCCTGCAGCTGTTTGCGTTTATGTTGTCACTTATCTTCCGGAGACAATCTCCGCTTCTTGGCGCGTTCAATCACTGGCGTTACGGTAACGGACTGTTTGCTGCCAGCAGTGCCAGCACATTGAAAGCAAATTGGAAAAATCAAATAATCATAACGCCACAGACAACCAGCTGGCTGGCATGTCGTTGGGTCTCAATATAGTTGCTTTGGGTTGATGTTGATGCCACTTTTGGATGATGTTTGAAAAGCAAAAATCAAGGGATTTTGGTGTAGTTATCATGCGTGAGAGATAAAATTTAATAATATATTTGCGCTGCAGATAGTTTTTTAAATAGTTTATTTTGTCAGCATACCGGATTCTAGTTTGGGATTCCCTGTCTAGGTCAACCTATCCTTTTAACTTTACAGTTTAGAGGAAAATATAGAGTTTAGAGAAGTGTTTAGTAATGAAGAAGGATGAAAGCCTGTCCGTAAAGCTGTTACATGATTGGTGGTACTTCATTTTTTCTATTTGTGTAACAGCTACAGGAAGAAAAAAGGGTCACCTAATGATATCGATTTCACCGTGCACCTTCGTTCGTAGACGGGTGGAAAGTGTCTCTTGAAACTGGAATTTTTGCCCACCGTTCAAATGCGATCCCAATCGTGCGAAGCTACCACCAAGTGGTCCGGACAGTCTGGGGCTATGGGTCAGGGACTTCTCACTATCCTGCCGGTGTACCCTTATCACTCAAATTAACACATCGAATCGGCGTTCCACAGTACTGTTGTTGCTGCTGCTGCTAGGTTAGCAGCCGCACGAAAGCAGAAGCTTTGATTTGATGGCAACACTCGCCGGCGAAGATTCGAAGAACGAGGAAGACGGGAGCACCGTGCATATCAATTTCCAATCAAATAGTTAAATCCATCGATTGGATCGTAGATGAAACCTCCGCAATCGTCGGCCCACACCATTTGCCCACCTAATTTGCCACGATAGTGGATCGTGCCTGATGCGATGGATGGACGCACACACACACACATGGACAACACGTTCGATCGAAAGATACAAAATGGAAACAAGCGTATTTCCCTTTTCAAACATTTCTTTCCCGTCTGCTGATAAGAACATCTCGCTAGCAATGTACATGTGTGTGTATGTGTGTAAATGGTTCAAGACGGGGGAGGTTCCGTTGGATGTACCGATTGCTGCTCGATTCTCATTGCTGGTGGTGTGTGAAAACTGAATTTAGTTCAGGTTGACTGTGGTGGTTCGAACACGTTTTCCACGAAACAGGGAAACCACATCAGATATAATGGTTGGATGGAAGTTGTGTGAGTGTATGAGAGAGAGAGAGAGAGATAGAGAGAGAGAGAGAGAGAGAGAGAGAGAGAGAGAGAGAGAGAGAGAGTGGAGGTTACCGCAAAAAGGGGAAGGAGTTGTCTATATCATGTCTATGTCGAAATGCTGGCGGAACGAGCATTGACACAATATATTGTATGAAATACTGAGAAACAACAGAGAAAGAAACTTGCCAAACATTTGAAGGGTTGCATGGTAAGCCATACATGTTTTGTAAACCATTTGGCACGAGTTTTATGCAAACTGATGCGGAGGCGTGTATTTTTGACAGTAAGTTTTGTTACTGTTCTTGTTGTTAAAACACGTTTGGACGAGGGTGTTGTGATACGTCTATTGCATGGGCAATGATAGCGTTTTGAAGTATTGATATGGTGTATACAATAAAAAAGAGACGAAATGGGGACATTTCTTCTTGATGGCTTTATTAAGACCCCCACAAAAAAATATGTATACAAACATTCTTTTGTATGTTTTTTTTGTCTAATACTAGTTTTTTTCCAATCATTCATTTCAATGGAAAATATTTTATTATCTAAACATCTTTAAAATGTCAATGGATGCTCTCAAAAAAGCATTTAATGGAAACTACATGCGTTACCAAATAAAAATATATACATGTACATGTATTTTATTATTATTTTTTATGTTATTTTTAGGCAAATCTTATTTTAAGCAGATTACCGCGCTAAAAAGATCAAGAAAACATGGAAACTTTCTCAAATTCATGGTAAAACTCCTTCATCTCATCCCGTGAGGCGTTAAAGCTTCACGCTTGCAAGCTTTCCTAAACACGATTCTGCATCAACGATTCAGCGTCACGCCACAACACACGCCGTCGTGTTTGCAACCCCCTTTTGATGCTTATTTCGATTATTATCGTTATGATAAGCGGAACAAGGCTAGGGTTCGAGCAAAGGTGTTGTGCGGGAATGCGATTCCTGGCAAACAGCAAGTCACCGTAACGAAATTGTGTGTGCAAAACAGCACACACTCATACAAACACACATTTAGATACACTATCCATCTACAATCTGGTGGCGTTTGAACTAAAAATAGTCCAAATCTTGTGTGAGGATACATGAAGGCATCGCCAAAACCGGAGAGCGACGAACGGGTACGACTTGAACGACGACAGAAAGCATTTCAGCAAAAACATTTCTTCTGGGGTGCCTACAATTCACAAACACAACAAAAAACAGTGTGTGGGTTTAAGTGTGTGTGTGTATGTGTGTTTTGTCTCCTTCCATCCCAGTCCGTCACGTCGGGATAATATCATGTGAAGTGGCAGTAACAACGGATCAAAAGATATCGTGTTGATGGTTTTTTTATTTGTTTTTATGTTTTGACGGCAAAGAAGTTGGATAAAGTTGACGAAAGGCGGAAGAAAGCTGTTGATAGAAAGTATAATGCTACGATGCAGCGAATGAGCACCGTTAAAGACAACTCTTACGGCCTGGGCCGATGGGGATAAAGTTTGCCGACGATGTACAATCGATTAGTTGTAGTGTTTATCTACGAAATGGACACGTATCTATGTCCTTTTGAGGGTTTGGTTTCGGCTCGGAAAAAGAGAACACAGCACTGTGGGCGATGCTGATCCATCGTTGCGCAAGCTGTTAACAGGGAGGAGCACATCACTGAAGAAAGTTCTTGAAATGGCTAAATAACTTGTTTCACTAACTTTTTCCTGCAAAACAAAAACATACTTTCTAGAAGATTTTTGTACAAAATTACATATAAGCATAAGGAAGCTTAGGGCATGAAATTCAATTTATAGCGGCTACCAGCACTTATCGTTGTAATTTACATTATCTCGTTCAGATCAACGACATCCTAATTTAAGCTTTCATTGCCAGTTGTTGTGACAAGTTGGCCATGAAAGGAATATTGAACGACTCGACGCATTACAGTAGCCGTAACGACGTTGGAAAATCCTCGTGCGTACAAACAGTACAATAATCGTTTCATTTTACTGTTACAGTTACTGTTTGATTCGCGTTCAAAAAGCGTAGATTTGGCTTGTGATGGTGCAAGAGCACAAGTCGTCGTACAATCTCCGCGGATGGAACCACGTCGCCAGTTGGAAAAGATTCAAGATTGTTTAATCGCCTTGATAACTAATACAATTTCGCCGATTTACTGATACAGAGACTTGGTTGGCATGCCCGGAAAATGGTTTAGTGCCACAGATAATGAAAAACAGACCTTTAAAGCACGTTGCTACAAGTTTGGGATTAATTATCTAAACGAGCCATTTTAAACAAACCATACACTAATAGACCGGTAGAAGAGAATTTCCTACCATTTCCTGCTGGTGATCCGGATGTTCCGACTAGCAAAGCTGCCACGAGCAGCAAATGATGGGATCTAAATTTAATTTTACTCTCAACATTCGTGCCCAACATGGATGCCGAAGCATTTCTAACGTTTGATAAGGTTGCTGTATGTACCGGAAGCGATGCATCAAAAGCTGTAAACTAAGTAATTTTTAGCTTCAGATTGGTATAGTTATTTAGAGCCGCCCGAAGAGTAGCGAAGGAAATACTCAATTGTCAGCTTCCGGGTTCAGCTTGCGCAAAGTAAAATGTAATAGACCATAAACATCTGCTCTAGGAAAATAAACGGGTTTAAAATAGCTTATCATCGTACTATATGTTTTAAGAAAAAACCTTATCAAACAAGGAAGAAACTTTAATTTGATTAGAAATTGTAATTTAACTACATATTTGTTTTCAAAACCTCTTTTCAAGCATTAAAACAATTTAAAACCAACATAATCCTACTGTTCCCACATTACCGCATGTTCTATAAGCGTAAATTCAATCAATAATACAAAGTAATGCAATAAAGAAAGTGTTCACTGTCTCCATGAAAACACGCCAGGTAGAGCGATACCACAGTTTTTCATCCGACTAAAACATGTCCACGGTCTAACTTTATTGAACGTAACACGCCAGCCGATGAAATGCGGGAGCCAGTGCCGGAAGTTTGCCGTGCATTGGCACCTCGAAAAAGAAACTAAAAGTGATGTCGGTTGGCACCACCATAGTTTTCATAAAATGTTACAAATTTAATATTGCTCGAGCGTGAGGGAAGTCGGGCATTGGATGGTTAAATTTACGACCGATGACCGGTGCACCATCGCAATGGACACAGTTGACGGGCGGGTTAGGATCAAACTGGCGATAGTGGACAATAAAATTTACTGTCCCGAACTGTACCGAACAAAATGCACTTTCGACAATACTTCGATGACGCTATACATCGTATCATCTGTCGGTTGAGGAACGCAATATAGCGGGGATCAAATAGGTGTCATTTGAGCAACTGAGGAAAAGCTGTTTTGTTTTACTTTTTGGTTCGTATATTAGGGCGCCCAAACCAGCCGTTCCATTGGTTGCTAATCAAACTTGTGGTTCGTAAGTTATATTGTAAGTAAATGCATAAATGTATTGCTTTCACTTGAAGCTCATCACTTGCATTTTATGTAGCATTTGTTATTTAATAACGCGTTTTATTGGCTAAATATCAAACCAGATATTCACATCTACGACGGCAAACTTATTTGATACAAAATAACACTTTTTTACTTAAAAAGTTGACGATAAGTTTCGAATCACTTTCATAGTGTTTGCTTCAGTGGTCTGAAATTTATTGATACGTTCGCAATGTCACTAATTACCACAGCTTTATGACAAACATTCACTGAACTGCTCAAACGCAATAACGCAACGTTACAACGATACATTTCGAACAGGCCATACAGAGAGAGAGCATAAAAGTAATTAATCCAAACACTGATTCATTCGTAAACACATATACATTTAGTACGTGAGTGTAATAAAGTTTCCCGGTATAATCGTAAGCAATGATTGAATTTCATGTTCCACTCTCCGAACACCAAATTGTTTCGAGTACGAGTCATCGCAATGAACAAATTGCCTTTCATGGCAATGATTTAAAAGAATTGGGATTTGTGGTGACTGATAAATGATGGTAAGCGATGCAAAGAATCAGCTGCAAAAAAAACGGTTTTTATTTATCCTTTGCCTTTGTACAATCTGCTTTGTATCTGCAATTACGTTTTTTACTGCATTGAGTCATAAATAAATCAAGGTCGCAATAAATCAAGGTATATAGCACAATTTTCGTATAGTGCGTTACCAAGTAGCGAATTTCTGTGCATCTGTTGTACTACTGTTACAACTTTCAGATGAAATCGAAATTTGAATCGAATCGCGCAGGGATCAGAAATGGAATTTGTTTCATTTCATTCTATTTGAACGGCTTAAATGCTGAGGGTATGCCTGTTGGTGTTCAGCCTCGCATTAAAGTTAAAATAAGCTTTTATTCACGATGTTCTGCATTCTAACAGTTTAACAGTACTCGCGATGCAAAATCTATACAGCGCAATCCGAAATCATTTTTAAAGCCATGGTAGCAAATTGTCAAACATTGACGCTTTGGCAAACCGCTTCCAATTCCATCTATTATACGTAACAGCAGGTTTAAGCGACACTTTACCGAATTGTTCAAGAGTTTTGATACTTACGGGACTTGCACAGTATTAGAAGTTTGTATTGAAAGTTTAATTGATTTTTTTATTAAATATATGAAATTTAAAATACATGACAATTGTTTTCCTAGTTTAAAAACTTAACTGTATCTGACAGAGGCCATTCCCTGGAGAATCATATGGAATGTTTTGAATGGATAAAATATATTTTTATTTAATCACATGCTGTTATATTGAATTGTAGTTTTATGACACCGTTGGCAACGTTCGAAACAAGGCCCGTATCTTAAGCATCGAGATGGAAAGTACTAGGCTATCGACTAGTTACACTTCTGTTCACACCTCTTTTGGAACCTGTTGGAAAATGGTATCATTAGCCAAAAGGGTACACCACATGTTGATGATTGACACGCCACTACGATCGCTAGACACGCGTGCGATAGACACGGGCACCACCGAAAAAAAGCTACACGTACATGTGCACGTGTGTGTGTGTGCGTGCTCACGATTATCATTCATGAAAACGACGACCATACCAGTGCCGTCAAAGCAATCACGAAAGAGCATCACATTCGCTACCAGTTGATCTGGAGGGTATAAACTCGTTGCCGTTCCGGAGCGTAAAATGGGGGCCATTCGTGCTGGAGCCACCAAGCGCTCTCTCATCGTGCTACGGTTCTCGCTCACCAGGAGAGTCCGAGTCGGCGGCGATGTTTTTCCTCCCGTGCGTACCCACAGTTCGGGTTCAGGGTGGTTTTCCACGACGGGACTGCTTCAGTTCATGGTTGACATCCGCTGCTGCTGGTGGTTTCGATTACTTTCAGTGCGAGCGTGATTTCCACCAACCGCAGTCCTACTAGTGGCAGTTCGTAGTGTTCAAACGACTTGCAACATCGAGGCAGTAAGTGTGTAAGTGTCCGTGAAGTGGAAAGAATAAAAATGGAGCGAAAATTTTACGACCAATGCTTGTGATTTATGGTGCATGGAGAGGTTTGTTTAACTTACGACCTGTTGCACCTGTTATTTGATGTGTTCTGGGTGATTCATTCCCGTATACGTTAATTTTAATATTGAAGCTCGTACGGTGATCGTTTATATTTTGTGCAGCATACTCTCGAAGCATACTTAAAGCTAAGATGAGCTAGGTGAATTGGCCGTTGTGGGTGTGTGAGCGTGCCTGTGTGATTATTTGTAGCTGTGCAGTGTTAAGTGAGAAGAAGAGATACTAACCATACCGAACCGACAACTCAATCACAATACTACACGCTGCTGCTGATGGATGCGACGAATCGGCACAATCTGTCTGCGTTCAGTACCGACGCCGGTCCAACCATGTCGCACGATGAAGCGACGGAAATGATTGTGAAGGGTTGGTGGGGAGACGGGTGAAGGAGAAACCGATATCTTTCGAACAACACGCTCGCACATACATCTGCAAGCAGATTCCGCTGGATTGAATCTTCCCGTATCCTCGATCTGCCCTGATTCGTCTGCTATCCCGCTCATCCGGATGTTGTGCGTCGTCAGTTTATCCAAAACATTCGCTGTGAAAAGGGTGCTGGAGTGATGTGTGATATCTTACGTGTTTTCTTCGTCTATGCTTTACTTCGCGGGCCGTCTTCTTCAATTGTGGAATGGTTTATCCTAGCAAATTTTACGGTTGTTCTCGTGAGGACTTTAATGGATATTTTCATCAAAAGCTTGTTGTCTACGGCTCATCGACGGCTACCTGATGGCCTTGTCAACAACGTGCACAATCACCGGTTGTCCGGTGATCAGAAGGAAAACGTTGTCCGGTTTTGCGATATTCAGGTAACAGTTTCTCTCATCCTCTGCAAAACTCCAAACTCTGTTTAGTTTCTATGTACAGTATGGATTAATTATTGATAAATTTTCATCAACAGCTTTCAACGCAGCTAAATCATAGAAGAACGCACTTCAAGGACGCCAAGGACGCGTCTAAAGATGCGCAGCACCAGTCGATGACGTCATCGTAACCACACCAGACATATGCCGGTACAACACGCGCAGAGCTGGTCGATGATATTCTTAGGCGGTGGGTAAAACGAAAAGTAGAAGGGAGGGTAAAGGAAAATTATCGCGTCATTTGGAAGGGGTAAAGCATTATGCCGTGTACTGGGTGTGACTGGGTCTGGGTCATACAATTCATTTCACGACCCGACCCGTTGTAAGGTGCAAACCTTTTGGAAGCAATTCCAATCCGTGGATGCAACGGGTGCACTAGATCAAAGTCGAAATCACAACCGACCCGTGGGAGTAATGAGTTTGGGTCGACCCGAATAACCAGTAGGTGCAACAAATCATAAGCAAGTTCAACCCTTTGGAGCAGCAAACCAGTAGGTTCGGATCGACCCGCCCATCACTAATACAGAGAGTAAGCAGGCCAAAACGCACGTGGAAACAGTGAGAAAAATGTTCAATAAAAAGCATGCCAAAGTATGCATAAAACAAATAGAAAAGCATTACTATCACAGCCAGAAATCCGAAAGCATTAGAGCATCTAAATGTATGCACGAAGGAGACTTCGTGCGACTTCTTCTATTTTTACTTTGGTACTGCTGGTGAAATAGTTGAGGTAATGTTTTGAGTAGAAAGATTTTATACGTGCCTTCGTCGGCGTGGGATTCGCCCTCTTTGCCTCGTTTATATTTGTTCTACCGTCATTCCGAAATAAAGACAACTCATCCACCAAGACCACCGCCATTTGACCTATTAGGCATTTGTGCAAAGCTGAGTGGCAAGATAGTGGAACGATATTTTAATTGGCCTGTAATTTTATACCGCATTCCCACACCGCAAGAGGGAGCCGATAAGCTCAAAACACCATAGATACGATCTGGCAAGGGGTATAAGATAAGATAACAAAAACACTACAATTCAAACACGGAAAGGAGACAGCCACAGCAATCAACAGCCCGATCCGAATTCCATGTAAATCGATACCGTCAGCAACCAAGCGTGTGCCAATCATACCCTTTCTACGTGTGTCTATCTCGTGATATTTGCTTCCACGCACACTCAACGGCCGCGATATGGGGCCGTGAGGACTGGGTTTCGCTTGGTTTGTTTATTAATGATTCTTGTGTTTTTGTTCGTTCATTTTTTCTCAGTTACTTTGTACGGTTGTACGATTGAATCATTGCTATCGTTTTCCTCCGGCCAGATCACACCACCACGCACCACAACACCTCATTCCAGCTCGCCGATGGAATGCGATGATGGATTAAGGGTTTTTTTTTCGCACACCATCACACGTCGGTGATTGCTTACAGCAGGTTTGTTTTGTGTTTTATGTCACTGTCAGCCCTCCTGCTGCCATCCATTAATTCGCTAGGAAAACGACACCATTCCGTCACCGTGTCGACCGCTGATAATTCAGGTGACGGAAAAAGCCATGATGCCATCTGGCGCGGTTGACTGGCCGAACGTGCCACAATACTGTTGGCGTGTTTTAGTATGCCATAAACCAGCCATTGATTAGCGATGGTAGCTGGGAAAATGGGCGTCAGAGCAGAACGCATGTTACGTTTGTTGCCAATTCTTGGAAAGCAGGGCACGCATTACGAGCGTTATTGTGCTGGCAGGGGTTTTATCTTATTGACACGGTGTACTAGTACTAATGAAACAAAATACAACGAAAAGAGATACAATCAAATAACATTTCACATGATGGGTGGTGATGATAAGGATGAGCAAAATGGAAACATTCAGCAGAAATTTAGTACGACATTTAGCTTCAATGCACTTTCCAACCATAGGATTTGGTTCTGATCATCTAGGAAACAGGAAGCTTCATATATTTTGTTAAGTTATGTCACGAGTTACGAGTTATGTGCTGTGAATTGCCGAAGAAGCTCATAGACAATGACAATCCTACTAATTGCCTTCATGCACCAGAACGGATTCAACCGACAGAAAATCCAATTATCGGTAATTAATGTTGTTCAATTTGATTGTTTTAACGGTGCGCACATTGCGTCAATATCATTTTTACTACCACTGCATTTTTTTCATCACTTTTGTGCCAGTTTTACTTAAGCCTCTGATGCCGTGTCCGTATTATAAATTGCACATGCCGAGCGCAAAATAACTTCCTCTTTGACCTCACCTGTTTTGATGCGTTTGCTATCCAGTGTGGTCTGGTCGGAGGTATGTTAAATAGCTGTTTAAATATGTATGCAAATTCCTTTCCCGCACCGGCTCGTGTTCGGTGAGATTATGCATCATTAAAACAGCAAATTGATCCGTACCGAGTATCGGTGTCGGGCGAAAGTAGTGTTCGATTTCTGATTTCAACCGCTATATTTCATTTGCAGAGTGTGTCAGTGACACAATTCAGATCAATGTATTGAAGTTATTGTTGATTGATTTTTGTTAGGTATCAAATGTTATTATTGGTTTATGTTGTTTGGAAGAGAACAATACGAGAGTGATCGACAAAAACAGGATTCAATTGCTTATCAAATTACTGCAGCAAGAGCATTTATTCCCGTTACTAAGTACCATCAAAAGCTATTTGCTCAACCCTTCTTCGTTGTTAAAAATGATCGTTAAGGTGATGTAATTAAACCACCTTCTCCCTGCCGCCCTTTGGGGAAGATGAGAATAAGCTACAGGATGCGGAATGGAAAATTCAATTCCACTTAAGAGCGTCCCACAGAAAAGGAGTTGTATTTTTTCAGGCTGCTGACTGGTACATTTCCCGCAGACGAGGGTGAATGAGACGCCCAAAAAAATAAAGATTGGAAATTTGTGTCTGCAAAAGCTATTGAACCTGCATTCGTCACTTAGCGTGGCGCACAAACACTTTGTTCAATCGATGTGCCACCGTACTAATGACACTTTCTTTTGCCAGTGTAAAACCCAATTTCTCGTCGGCTAATGGCATTCTATGCTCGTGTTTTTAATGCGAGTCGAATAAACAACGTTTGTTTTTTATCGTTGATTTGATGTATTTAGCGATGCTGCAGGCCCTGCTGCTTGCGTCTAATGTTGTTAGTCCTAGTACGCGACGAATTTCCCTGCACGAAGTCGCTGCCTCGCTGTCTTCCCGCCAAAAATAATGTACACACACGTGTCACATTCGAGTTCGAGCTCCAAGATCAAAGACTTCCCAGTTTCCAGGATACGTGTGCTTTGCCGAGGCTAAGGAACGCATGGCTTGCGTGTGCGTGTGTGCAGAGAGCTTTTCCTCCACGGGCGGCAACCCAATTAGTTCTGGCAGCCAAACGCAAAAAGACTACGTGTACACACTTGCGCACACAAAGCGTGAAGAAGGCACAGATATGGCATGACGAAAAGATGTTGTGCGATTTTGGCATCCCTGGAGAGGAGAGCAACCATGTACACTGTAGGAGTCCTATTTTTAATTCAATTCCGTCGCCTATCGATCTGTGCACTCTCTGCCTGATGAGCCATTTGCGCAATTGGTATGCTTCGACGCAGTGCTTCGCTTTCATTTATCAGGCTCGCGCGAAATGAACTCGTTCGCAACAAGTAAATTGAATTCGGTTCGAGCTTCAACGGTGACATTTTCTGTGTTGTTTTTTAGTTGTTAAAACGTGAGCGCAAATGCACACATCGTTGAACACCTGAAGCGCATGGGGAATGGAGTTGTTTCTGAGGAACACACCGGCACCATTAGTCGCTCAAGTGTTAATGGGATTTTATTTTATCGCTGGAAGCTATGTCACATGAGAATGGAGGAAACACAGACAACAATAGGACGAGAGTGAGAAAAAAAAATCCACTGGCTATTTGTACAAGGAAAAACAGAAACACAAACACCGGGCGCACCGATACTCGCGAGCTTTGTTCGGTTCAATCAGATCCATCTATGGTGATATCGTGATGGAAATTGCATTTACTAGATTGCACTCACTTTTTCTCTCGGCTTTTGTATTGCTGCATAGTCTCTTTGTGTGTGTGACTGTGTGAAGTATACTTTCCATACCTCTCGAGGGCCGACCTTCTCGATTCAAGCACCTTGCACATGCATCCTTGGCATGGTGGTGAAGAAACAGAAAGAAAAGCAGCAGTAGCAGCAGTAGGTCGCCTGACTCACCGTTTGTTTTGCTGCCGTTGTATCAATAAACGGCTCCTTCTGTTGGCTGGGTGCTCTCAGGAATGAGTAAACCATGCGAATTAAACATTCTGTGCGCTGCGGACGGACTCGGCTTGCGAAATGCAATTTATCTAATGGCGGGCGAGAGAGCGAACATGTACCACCAAGGATGGTGAATATGGAATAGTTGAGGTATGGAATTTGATGCAAATTGTTTGCATAAACCGACAGTTTGCTGGCTGGATTTGCATTGAGAAAGTGCAGGCGCGTAAATGCGTGGGGAAAGGTGTGGTGTAGTTTGCTAGTGCCGCTGGAAATGGCATGGCGAACATGCCGCACTTGTTTGGTGGTACGTTTCATCTGTCAGTCGTTTTGACAGCGTTGAAATTAGTAGTATGGGCTTGGAACCGTATGCCCTTTGGAGTGAAATGGTTACTCAAGGTAGCGATTTACTAAACTACAATACTCCAATATCTGGATGCGTTGATGATGTTGAACTGTAGCAGGATTGGCTAGGTCCTTCGTACTAGGAGCAAGATTAATAAAGGGTATGATCCCATGACGGGCATTTCGTGCGAGTTGAAGACTGT
The DNA here is from genome assembly GCF_943734685.1 of Anopheles coluzzii. Lineage (NCBI taxonomy): Eukaryota > Metazoa > Arthropoda > Insecta > Diptera > Culicidae > Anopheles > Anopheles coluzzii. The sequence goes on along the minus strand of NC_064670.1, from coordinate 9,717,454 downwards.
AATCCAGGAATGGTATTGAATTATTGAACAATGAACAAAATCGCAATTTAACTATGATCCCCTTCCCGCCACTATCAAAACGAAATCTGCCGAAAACCTCATCTGACTTTGAATCATTAAGGCCGGGTGACATTGTTCGTACTCGCTAGTATTTCGCTAGAATATTCTGGCACGAATATTCCCTTTAAGACCAAAAAAAGCTTCCACCAGCCGTCACCAGATGCGCCAGTGAAAATCGAAATTACACTAGCGAGTACGGACAGTGTCCTCCGGCCTTTAGACTTGGTTTTGCTTGATCAGAAGAAGTACAACATCTCGTCTCATCCCGTGCTCACTCAATGTGAACATAATTTGATTTCCGTTCATCGGCCACACAGTTTGTTGAGATTGGTTTGATGGAATTATGTCGACATTTGCCTGTTACCAGTCAATCATAATTAACATAATCCACCATCTTCTAACGGTTGGATACGATGGACGTTGTTGGCCTTGCAGAAAGACAAGAGAAACAGAACAAGCATAAGAAATTTGTCAACACCGAGGCATCCCTTATCCCTAGATTAGTAGCATCAACAGCAGGTGCGAGAAGAAAGCAAGGCAGATGGGCAGTCAAGCACATCCTTAACTCTCAGCTAAGCAACAACAACAACAACAAAAACACCAAAACGACCACCCCATCTTAAACGAGAAAATCTTTGAAAAATCGTTGACATCCTGCACCGGCCGGCTATTGTTCGACGCGCGAATACTAATTAGCTGTCTAATTTGTTGGATGGGGATGGAAAAGGCACTCCCCGAAAGCTTTGCGAATGCACCTCCTTCCAATGAGCTTACATCACTAGCGATTAGGAGCAAGAGATAGCAGGGAACATGACAGAAGAAGTAAAAGAGCACACGAAAAGTGTATCTATTCAAATGGCACTGTGTTCAGTGTTTCATTTTCTTTGCCGACAAATGTTAATTACCGCGCGGCATCGTCGATGGGACCGGGTTCAAGTAAGCGTAGTGGTTATAATCAGATTTTAATGGCTTTTTCCGATGGAATCTGCTTTTAGATCAAAGCTAATTGTTCGTACAGTGTCCATGAGCTCAATAGAAAGGCTTAAGGCGCTTCCCAGCAAACAGTAATGGACAGAGTGTGGGAGTGGAGCCATTCCGTTATCATCTAGCCCCCTAACTAACCGAGACGGCGATTCGGTCGAGCGCAGATCGAAGGAATGTTTAATGATAATTCCGAACGCCGAAAACTGTCACCACCGCACGTTCGGTCGAGCGTGAAGCTGCCCGAAGAAGCCATTTAGCTTGAAGAGTTTTGCACAATAACTCATTCCAAGAAATGGGGTGGCTGTATGGGTGACCCGATCATACCCTTAGAACGGTTTTTCCTTCCCTTGTTTCCCCTGTTCCCCTGTTTCTCAATTTTCTACCGAATTGTTTGTCAAAGTCATAATTTTCTGGAATATTGTTCTGAGCTTTCGAGCGTAGGGTAGATATAAGGAGATTCATTGAATACTTAATTTATGATGTCAATTTTACTGATGCTTCAAAATGAAACACACTAACAACCATCTCGCTATTAGTAAGTCGTATTACCACCACAACATGATAGCAACTAGAACAAAACGAATAAAACAATGTCTCTCAAATCATCTCAAAAGGGTTTCTCCAAGAAGCACATCATCATGTGAAAGCGATAAAGCACGCCAACCTTCATCGGCCTTTGACTGAGACACAAGGAGAAACGATCCAGCAGGACAACTTGCCAGTTCTAATCGCATTAAAATGCTTCATCGCGCGATCCATCGGAAGGCTTTTCGAACCCTTGGGAAGCCACGAGGCAAGGTTCTACGAAATTATATTACCCAAAAAAAGAAAGGCCAAGCAAAATGTCGGCGACAGTTTCACAATTCCTTTCGTCCAACACGAGCCTGGACTCGTTCGGTCACTTTGCAGATCTGCGCTTTTTACATCCACCCAGACCGGGAAATTGTTATAGCGAGCCCCGTATTTATATCATTCACCAACGGACTGTGGAAGCTTGGGCCCAATGCCTAATGTTGCTGAAAACGAAACAGTGCAGGAAACAAAATGATAATAATAAAACGTATTTCTACTGGCCGACCTTGGGCTCGTTGCTGGGTTGGTATTTGCTTGTGTGTGTGAATGTTCGTGTTTTTCTCTTCTTTTCAGTGAGCTTTTGCTGCCCTAATGCCTTCCGGCGTCAGGATGTACCATTTTCTCGGATCGTGTCGCCATTTTTTGTTTGTTGCTGCTCCTACCCTCCCCCCTTGTCAATAGACAAGCACTGTTCTATCGCGAATGAGCTACTGAATAGAATCTGGAATGAATAAACAGAACGAAGAAGATAAGGAAGAATACTAGAAAGCTCAAACCCCTGTAGTCGTGGAGCCAAAAATCTTAAATTCGGCGAACGTTTTCTACACGGAATTGGCGTTCATCCGCCAGTGCCGAAACTTCCAATTATTCTGCTCACATTTTGGTAAATTTACTCCTCACACACACCAGTTGACCCTTGGTGGAGACCATATATTTGCTCCCTCCCACTGTTGTTTGGTGGCACGTGATAAAAATGGCGGAAAAGAACGCTGAACTGCGTGCGTGGGTCGGAGGCGTGAGTAAGCAAAGTTTGAATTAATTTACGCCGCTTGCCGCCCTTCACGGGGACCATCTGCAGGATATGTGCATGAGTTTGTTTATATTGGTGCGTATTATTAACGTATATGCTTTGAACTCGTTGATCTTGCCTTGCTGGATGTTTTATTTTTCTTCATCTTCCCTGCTCTGAACTTAAAATATATTACCCAAGCGAAGCTGCTGATAACGACCACTTTCCGGTAGGCCCTACTCTCGCTCACTCTCTCATTGGCTCTCTCCCTGGGTACAATTAATATCGGCAAGTAGAAACTTACACACTTTGCTACACACTCTAAGTAATTCTGGGCAGCATGTTTCTCTTTGCTCGACCGGAAGCTGAGAAAACTTGTCGAATAATTAGGTTCTCTTTTTTCCTGTGTTTTTCTTCCCTGTTACCGCGCGTAGCCATGCTTCTGTTGCTGGCTCTCTCGGTATCTCTCTCTACTCTACAGGCTTTGCATCATCTTACCATTAGCCGAATGTTTGTCTTTTCGCATGGAAGGATGGGGAAAGGGGTCGACGGTTGAATTATCTTGGCATCGACAACTGGACAAACTTCTTCTCCGTCCCACGGGTGGGGAGGAATCTGTGCTTAAACTCTCCTTCCCTCTACCGGACGGAGGCGGAAATCATTATTCTCGGTCTGTTGCCTTTCTCGAGTTGCTTCGGAATCAAGTTCGTTTTTGGCCGGGCAATTTCCGCTCAGAAAGTGTACCGGGAGAGAAGCAGGGGGGAATAGAGCCTGGGTGTATGGCTTAGCTGGATTTAGGCTTAGCCGATCACCTGAAGCCTTGGGAATGGTATAATGAAATAATAATTCTTAATTCGCCCTGACGAACCGGCATTTCTGCTTCGTTTGAGTTGTTTTCAAGGCTTATGTTCGGCCTCCAATGGCATTGTTCATGCTTGAGCGAGTGTTGTGACGAGGCAGTGTTGATGGTTTTGGTATCGCTTCCAGACGCCAGTAACCTACGTACGATCGAGTTCGGGTGAAAATGCGCTGCATCATCAGGCCGTTATCTTGACTGCTGAGCTTGTTAGCTTCTGCTGTTCGTCTGCTGGAAAGGACATCAATACACCCGATATACATGGCAATCGGGACTCACGATGGGTCGCTTCACTATCCGCCAATTTTTGGTTCAATTTCCTTGAACCGTCTAGCGGCAGATGTGTCTGTCGGGTAGCTGTTTTTGGGCTGTTTCGTCAATTTATCCATTGCGATTGCTTGCTCTTTTCCACACAAGCTCTCCAGCCGATTGATATGTACGGTTAGCAGCGAGCAAATAATTTAATCAGCTTCCCTTCGTAGTGTGTGCGTCAGTGCGTGTGTGTATGGCAGTACGCATTACTTTCACAGCTGGAGTGAGTTATTATTTGCTCAGCATCCATAAATCTCCATTATTGCCGACGCCGGTTGTTTCAGTGCAGTGATTGCTGGCTGCTAGTTTTGTAATGGGTGTGATTTATTCGCTTCGTCCATTGCATCTGACCCGGTTTGGCAGGATGGCGCGGAAAGAGGGTGGAGGCCGTGAGCTAGTATGTAGGCGATACTCCGGAAATTGGGCCAGTTTTGAGCGGCGTCGCTATACGAAGGCTGAATGGTTTTGGCGGCGTTTGCTACAGATAAACAAATAAATAACCACCTTCAATCAAACACAAACCATGTGTGCGTGTGTGTCGATGTGTTGCGGTAGGAGGCAGCATTAGGCAGAAAAAGGGCAATCTATTACCGTTAAATGGAGTGCAGATTTTGTTGGGCATTGTGCTATAATTTTGAGAGTTTAATAGTACGCGATTTTATGTAACGACATTTCCATTTGGAGTGTTTGGGTAAACGGGGAGAGCTAGTTTGATTTCGATCTCTGTGTCGAAAATGAAAATGTTTTTTGTTTTTTTAATTAACCGAGTCATCAACTATATTAAACTTGCTTTGTATGTTTTCTAGATTTTACAAACGTTATATTTAAAAATGTGACTATTTTAGATTACGATCATGTGACCAACGCTTTAAATAGTCACAAAAGCTTTGTTGGAATACCGGTCTCATGGTACAGTCGTCAACTCGTACGACTTAACAACATGCCCGTCGTGGGTTCAAGCCCCAAAGAGACCGTGCCGCCATACGTAGGACTGACTATCCTGCAATGGGGGGGTCATTGAAAGCCAACCCCATAAGTGGTACAGAGGCAGGCCTTGACCGACAACGGTTGTTGAGCCAAAAAGAAGAAGAAGAAGAAGCTTTGTTTAATTCACCATACGAGTTTGAGATGTTTGATAGAAAACACTACTATAGGTACACATAAGTTGTTTCCTTAACGACTTTTTTTGGATTTAGACCTCTCTTAGGAGCACAATGCACTTTGGACCTGACCCACCGATAAGAGCGCCTGAATAGGCTGAGATGGTCCTAATTGTCGAAAAGGCAGACGGAGACAGCTGTGTAAATAAAGCCCTCCTTCCTTAAGAGATGTGCAATACGAGGCGGACATGGTATAACAGTAGCATTTGTTGATCGCAACGACTTTCCTTGCAGGAAAATATTCTGCTTTAAATTTGCCAAAGAATTAGATTATACACGAAAGGATTCCGGCTCACCTGGATGCTGTCTGTGTCGTCAATTAATTACCTTCAAACCTCCTTACTACGACTTCGCATTGTGACTAATGAAGCTGTATAAGTTTTGTTTGCCTTCTCTCTTTTGAATGTAGATTTGTGGACAAAAAACCTAACGTCCCTGAGGATCTCGACCCGTCAAGGGTCCGAGATTATTACACTGAGATGTACGCAGGCAAATGTGAGTCTCTGATAACGTTGTTAATAGTTGAAACTTTTTTTGTCTCTGCTGTTTCGTTTTTAATTTCCACCATTTCAACCCAGGCAAGGATGTGTTGGTAGGCAAAAAAACACAACAGCCGTTCCCAAACTTTGCATCCGTCCCATTCCGTGAAGGGATGAAAAGGCCGGTTAGATATGGGGCGTTAAAATTATACGTCCATTTTTTTTTTGCCAATAATGTACGAAAGACCGACAAGGACTCGGTTCGGAAGTGCCACCGAGGTTTTGTTTGGTGCCTTTTCCAGCCTTTCGTTGTCAAGTGTTTTCAGATTGTGAAAAGAGGAAGCCTTTTATGGTTTTGTTTCCATTTTCCACTGCAAATAGTAGCGAAGCGAACCGTAATGCCACGGGCACGGCAGGGGTAGTCGTTGAATTAACCTAATTTTTGTGTAGGTTTTTGGGTTTCTCCGGATGTTGTCGAAAGTGGCGGTGGTTGGTTGGGTTCCACTATGTTGGGCCTCTCCCCAAATTGGCCAATTGGGAATCGTAATCGAGCCGTAATCAGCATAACAGCCGGTGAACTACCGTTGCTCGCGTTGGCCTTGACGGCGGCAACCCTTCTCCATTGGGAAGCAGAGGTGCAGGCTGGAAGCATTAGAGATTATTATGTTTCCACATGAAGGTGCCTCATGGGTTTGATTGTATGAGGTTGGAGAACGAAGCAGCCAAACAAAAGGATTAGATTTTGTGGTGGTTATGGCGGAGCATCAAAACAGTTGAGTTCAAAAACAACACGATGTTGTTATTGAAGCTAATAGAACAACAAGTTAGGTAATGAAATAAGCTCTATTAAAATCGCTTACATATCTGAAAAAAAAACTCACTTTCTTTCACTTCAAAGCTTTCATAGACAATGTGAGCTAGCTGCTGCCACGTAAATTGCTCCACAGAATAGATGCGATCGTAGCTTCTCGTTGTGCGCGAGAACGCTTTTGGTTGGTTACTCCTTCGTTGGTTCCGCTCGCTAAATCTCCTCGAGCAGGTGCTCCTGCATAAGGCATCGGGTTGGGAGTACAGTAAAATACTATTTGTTTTTCCGATTTTGGGGCCCTATGTGTTCCGTTGTTTGCTTTAAAGCATCGCACGCGTGTTGTTTTTGCTGCCTACCGTTTGATGTGTGAAGAAAGTCTTTGCTGAGCGAAAGGGGCTGTGGACGAACATAGGAGTGAATTAATTTCGATTACCGGTTACCGGCACACCCATGCTGCTGGAAAAATGCTTGTGCAAGCGTTGCGACCTCGATTTGAAGGCAAGACCCAGGCAGGCAAGTTCGAGCAAGACCAGGCCTGACAGCATGGTGCGAGCAATAATGAAAATGCCTTTGGCGTTATTGTTATACATTAATGAATTTACTTCCAGTGTACAGGCAGTCGGTGGTGGTGGTGGTGACGATGGTATTAAAACCAACTTCCCCATTGCACGGTAGGTGCAAACATATAAAATCGCTATCGACACGAAACTCGCGCTCGAAAGAAACCAGTCAGCGACTTTTGAGTAGCGGTTGTGGTAGATTGCAGGTGGAAGGACTCATTTTTCATCTTCGTATAACCTTAGCATTTAATTTTTGTTCTTGCTAGCCGCAATATTACTTCCGCCGTCTAACGGCATCTCCTCGCTTGGTGCGGTTAATAAAGAAGCTCTTATTTTAATTAAACTCCGCGATTGAAAAGGGGCACATACTTTCGTAAACCCATACATGGCTCGATGTCTTTGACAGGGGCTGATATCGTATAATGACTGTCGTAAAATAATTTATCTTACATCCATACACTTTAGCTAACACATTCTCGTTTACGTGTGTATGTGTGGGGAGTCTTTTGTAAAACAGAAATCATATTTTCTACTAACAGTATTGAAGACGGCTAGTGTTCAACGATCAACTTCAGAACGAGAGGATGGGTGATTATTCTTTGAGCAGGCTCGTTCGTTTGTTCAGGGGAAGGAGAATGGTTGTCTTTGGATTAAACTTTTTGTTTGTTATCAGTCGACGTGTTCTAGAAGGAGGTGAAATGAGAAAAGACCATGTGAGGAAGATGATAATACGTAGCAGTGGAATGGAACGGAATGTGGTCATGATGAATGTATCTTCATCGATCATCGACCAGGACCCAGGAATGGAAGTGGTGCTTTGTGTGTGGTTGTCTGTAACCATACTTAATTACGTAAAACACATACATACATCATCTTTCTTTCTGCATCACTTGTTGGGCGAGCTTTTGCAACAAATCTGTTTAAATCTGCCATGATGAGCAAGTGCAAAGACAATTTTCCTACAACATTGGAAGGAGGAGAAGAATGTATATACGTTTCAGCACGTGTCATCTACGGACACACATTTTCACACCCACAAAACCATCCTAAAGTAGCTCGTCAGCAGCAGTCTAGAGAATGCGGCCACTCGGTAGGTTACTGATCGTCAACGTATTGTTTAACTACATTTGAATTTCGACGTCTAGCGACATAATCAGCATACATAAGCAAATTTGAATGTGTGAGTGTGTATCTGCTTTCAAGCTCACCTTCTCTACGGGAACCTAATCGAACACACACACTATTCTTCTTATGTCACCGGGAAGCAGCAGGTTGTTGATTTATGGAGTGACGCCGTTGAGGCAGAGTGAAGTAGAAACGCCTTTGACAGCCTTCCTGCCTGCCTGCCTGCCTGTCCACAAACTTCATCAACCGTCCAAACATCTTCCCAGAACGTGACCTCGAGCGTTTCGCCGAAACTTTAGATACTGGTACTTTGTGGGACTGACTGCTCAATGACTGCGTGATGCATTGACGTCACGCTGGCCCCGCGTTGCCTAGTTCTGCTTATGCAGCGATGCTGTGCAGCATACAAACTCCCCGCGAAAAGTTCAACCTGGAAAACTTATGCACTTATTTTGGTGCCGGGCGCGCAACAAGGTAGAAAACATTGAAATATTTCCTTTTAATAATACACAGAAAGCGTTGAACAGAATCCGGTGAGAAGAAAGATTATTTATGGTGCTTTTGGTACCGTTTGGTTGGGAGAACTTTTTTTTCTTCTTAACAAAATATTGAACACCGAGCTAATATTAAAAATTGAGTACAAATAGCATCGGTTTTTCGTGGACTGGAGGCAACCGGAACCGATTTGAGAAGAAGGATTTGGTGCATTATTAATGGCTGCGAGAGTAGTCGGCACAAAGTTTCTAGCAATCGAGAACCGTGTATTGATCCTTGATGGCTTTTCCGTTTCTTTATCGACTCACCTTCCGGCAGTTTGTCTATTCACTTTTTTATTTTCATGATAAACCATTTCCCAGTGATAGCACGGGGCCGCACAGTGTTCGAGGGAAAAAAGGTAACGTAGGCATTGTGCGGAAGCCACTCGTTTCGATAGCATTAGGAAAAGCAAATATTTTTCACAATTTTCCTCGAAATGGGACGAATGTTGCAAACGTTTGGCTATAAGTGTGTGTGTGTAAGCTTTAACAAGCTAGAACAACATTGAATTTTGAGATAGAGAGAGAGAGAGAGAGGGAGAGATATAGAGAGAAAGTGAGAGAGAGAGAGAGAAGGATACAGAGAGACAAAGGACGAGAGTACCGGAAAGTGGAACAGAAACTACGCAGCTAATCATTTCCCATCGATTAGCAATCAATCATTTCAGGTGAAAGGCGAGAGAAATTTTGTGGATGCGATACAAAATCACCTGAAAAAATAATAGAAATAAGGGAAGAAAACCCTCACGGTCGATAAAACCAACCCCGGATAATGATTTTTCTGATATGTCCGAAGATATGTGTGCAGCAACCCACCTGGGCTTAATTGATGTAGTTAATGCTAGCGAGGCCACGTTTTGAGGCCACGTAGCGTATATTGATAGAACTTTTTTTCGTGTTTTAATAATAATCTTATGTTTCATTTTTCTAACTGTATATTTCAATTTAAAAGTTTGCTCTCAAACAGTTTCACCTGCTTACTCGCATATACTATAAAATGAGTCAAAAACACCATCACCATGCGCTTTCGGCGAAAAATTTCCCTCATAACTGATAAATACGGAGAAATGCGTTTCACCTTTTGATGTGACGTGCCCGAAAATTGAAACGTAGAAAAATCTAACAAAAGCATAGAGTTCGTGAAGAGCTTGATTGCGCGGGATCATAACTTGAATACGAAGCCCACGACCCGGAAGCTACCTAGCAACGGGAAAAGGTGAAGTTGGGGCTCATCGGGCGACAACATATGCTATTTTCTGACGCTTTCTGCATTTTTTATTCTTTTCTTTCGTTCCGAGCTGGCACTGTCGTTAACTGGATTCGCCCCGGCGTCCATGACCCAGTGCAGAGATGATGAAGTTTTACACTTTCCTGTGAAGCGGGGGAAACGCAAGAAGAAACGACGGTTCGGATCGCCTCGGTATTGACTTACACTCTGCGGGGTTGACCTAGGCAGACATGCTGACGCGAGCAGGATGAGCATCATCGTGTGCGAGTAATCAGACACCCTTCACACACGCTCTCGTTCTCTCTCTCTCTTTCTCTCTCCATCTGTTTGTCTCTTTCTTCCACTGGACTGGGTGTGTCGGCATTGGGGTCAGAGGGCACACCACGATAATTCTGTCGTCAATCGGGCGGAAGAAGATATGGCGTTCGATATGCGGAAGCCGATGATCGTTGGTGCTTACACTGCATGAGAGAAAAAGAGACCGAGAGTGAGTGAGAGGTAGGAAAAACTAGGTCAACAAAACAGGATGCAGGATACGGATATAGTGATGGTTGCATTTTTCAAAACCAGACCCCAATCCAATACCTTCTTTAGCATTATTATCTGGATGAGTTGCATTTTCAGGCGCAGAGAGCGGAAAAAAAGAATTGAAACCCTGTCAGGAAAAACTCTGAAATAAATTTATAATTCATTTGGTGGAAATTTAAAAACGGTCGTGCACCAAAACCGAGCGTAATAGTCATCCAAAACCATTCCGTTTATCCGTTTGGTTGGGTCGGTTCGGGAAGGTTCCAATAAAGTAGTTATGTATTTCCAATTTGCAGCATTCCCCCAACCGAATTGAATTGCGACGAATCAGTCGCTACTGCCGCGATGTGGAAAGAAGGGTATTGAAACGTCCATTTTTCATCGCAAATGAATGATGTTTGGCTTGCCCTGCGTTAAACGGTCGCAAACGTGATTTTTGCTATTTGAGCCGTTCTCCAGCTCTTGATCAGATCATTGAACGAAGGAAAATTTTCGTTTTTACCAGCAAGTAAGCAAGCAAACAAGCAAAGATAATAAAAGAATCAAAAAAACACAAACAGCACAAACAACAAAAAAGGCAAATCTCTCGCCCCAATCGCCTGAACTTTGCCCGGAACCGGCGAGGACAGTGTGCGTGGATTGAATGACCCCTGTGGGTGTTGCTCGAAGTTATTTGAACCCCGTTGGTCGAAGTTATTTGAATATTAGAGCCATTTTCTGAGTGATGAATTTTCGTCTACCACGCACCAGGAGCGCACCAACACGAAACAAAAAGGCCTCGGTTGAGTAAATATGGCGTGTGAGGTTTTGTGAGGAGAAGTCTTTCTGTTTTTGCTTTATCTTTGGCATTGGATCTGGCACAGCCTCTCGTTTAATAGGGAAAAATGGTGCATCGTAGAAAAAAGAGCTCCAATTGCTGTTTGGAGTAAGTTTTGGTTAAAGTTGGCATTAAATCAAATGAACATTCGCGTTGTTTCCAACAGTCTTTTGTTTGATTGCTGCACGTGAAAAGGCTATTAAACTTTGGCTCATGTTTAGCCTTCATAATGAAACGCACCGTTTATATCGCAGACAAAAAAAGACGGATGGATGTTTCTAATCGACAAAATCCATACTTCAATGAAGAAAAAGTATTGAATCGTTGCTTGCTGCTTCAATGCACGATAAGTACTTTCGAGAGGCTCAATATTTGCTCGGTACGTTCGAGCTCATAAAGCATTATGATATTGAAATTGAAAAAGTCATGTTTTTTGCCATCCAAATGCTTCAACTGATCATACTGAAGTAGGCTTTTCGGCGAGCTTTTGCAAGCAGTTAAAACGATCCATTTGAATTACATCGCTATGACAAATTGAGCAGCAACGGCGGCGTGCCGGCTCCTATATCTGCGTTCAAGCTCAAATCCTATCGCAATGTCAACACACAATCGCCAGATACACATATTCAAAATTCATGATGATTTACTTGTACTCAAACCCATTCGAAGGTCTCTCACACAGTCACACACACGCAGACGCTTCCCGGACTGCCAAAAAACCCCGTTGGCCCGCTCATCGTCAACAACCGGCTGTCATTGCGAATTATTGAAATACTCTGTCAGCGTGCATGACGATTTGCTGGTAATACTTGGCCGAAGCTTTTCTGTGCTTTCCCAAGTGACAACGGGAAAATGATTGCCCTCTTTCCCCTCCACAGATCATTTTGAACGATGGGTTGTGGGATTTCGATTTAACGGATCAAAACCAAATCCCCTTTTGATATGCTGTTCCCCACATCAAACATCAAAGCGATCCTTTTCCGAAAAGGGGAAATGTGAAATGAGTTTTCCTAAACGTCTTGTGCGCATTGCCATCGCTGTGTGTGTGTTTTCTGCATATTTTCGTATGACAGCTCTGTCCCCCGACCTTAAACAATCCAATCCTTCGGCGTACTTATCTGGCTTTCTCGTTCCTCTCCCACCACGTCTCCTGAAACAATTTACGGTCTATCTTGGGGCAATCAAATGCAGAGCTTTCGGTAGGATGGTTTCGGTCGTTTTCCTGTTTTTAATTTGCCCACGAACAAATCTACGACGATATCTCAAAGGGTCTAATGCGCCACAACAACGACGTTCGCGATGTCGAATGTAAATGCAAACGCACGGCACCGTGTAATAGGAAATACAGTACCGAGGCTAATGTTTGCTTGCTGTTTTTTTATGTTGGCCCTTAAGCAACAAGGCGTGTGAGGGATTAGTTGAGGAGGTGGCTGGAGAGCTTTTTGAAGGCGCCGGTTGCAGTCTTTAGCGGCGCTCCCACGATGAGAAAGCAAAGATAATGGTGGTACCGTTCTGAGGAAATCGTCAATCTTTTCCAAAATTGTTTTTTTGTGCGTGTTGTTGTTTCCGTTCAAGTGTAGCGGGTACTGTGCGCTTAAGAAAAGATTGCACAGCAAACAACAATCAACAATCTGGAACGCTTTCAAACGAAAGGCACATGACTGTTAATCGTAATCGGAAAGGCAAGATTAAGATGTAGCGCTTCATTGTGCTTGAGTTACGCAAATACTAGACGCGAGGGTCTAAGAAATGCCTACGCCCCATGATGAAAAGAATGCTACAACAACAAAAAAGTACATTTATCATATTTGAAGCATTAATTCTAGACTTTCAACTGTGCGCACTCATTAGCTTAATGAATGGTGGTTCAAATCCATTGAGTCTCTAATTAAAAGTCTAGTCATTAAAATGGAAGATAAGCAGAATAATGTTGTGGCCTATTTATGTTTATGAAAACGTATTTCTTTTAAAGTGAAGTTGCAGCGTTACCTTGACAACCATACTAGAAAACGAAACCTTATGAAAATACCTTTTATATGTGAGAAATTCATTGAACTTAAGAGAGCTATCGATAAAACATATTTTCGCAAATAATCTTTAGCTTTTTTAACTTTTGGTTGTCGTCTGATCGCATGTAGAGAAGATTGCGCTATTTTTGCTCTGCGAAAGATATATCGCAATAAATAAGAACGGCCTTTTGAATATTGAATGGTGCAGAAATTGCCTCGAGCCGCTAGCTCATATTTTATAACGCGGGACACTGGCAAAGCTCCCACCACTTCCGGTTGCGTAAAATACGTAAAACGTACCGCTCGAAACGGTTTGTTTGCGAATGTGCGGGACACATATTGTGCGCTTTCTGATTTATGGTTCGCTGGCTGGACAAGTGAAAATGGAAATACCAAATATATTGAAACCGTGTTAGCGGAGGAAAGCTCTTAGTTGTCACAGCCAAAAGGAAGATATCATACAATAAGACACACATACACACGAAAGAAAAGTCAATCTCGATGTGGAAACGTTTAACGAACGATTATCTGCCCTGAAGGGGAAGATGGGGGCAATTGGACCATGTTGATTCGATTGCCGAGAGAATTGTGAGCCTATCGGAGGGTGCCACTTGACGCGTGAATGTGAATGTTGCACGGACACGGGACATGAATATGTTTGGACCGTATGTTACGCCGGAGGGTTGCAATCTGTTAAGTCGTCACCAGTTTTCCGACGCTCACACACACACAACATTTTACCCAGTCGATACCGAAGAATCACAAAAAAGGGAAGGTCGTTCGGTGATTGAAAAGTAGACACACTCGTGACGGCCATTTTGAGGAGCTTTCCTGTTTTATTGTTGCTTCTTCAGCGTTCGTACGAATGTGGCCCCAGATTCGAAGAAGTTGGCCTCCCCTACTCTCCGTAGAACCGTAGAGCCTTTTGGGCATATTTCGGCATTCCTTTGAACTGGGTGATATGCATGATTCCATCTAACCGTAACAGGTCTGACGGATAAACGGGGCCAATCTTCCCCCATCCGTAGGTACGCGTGTCGCTTGGCCAAATTGCCTTACCGCGCCTGTGTTGGACTGAATGAAACGAAAAATAATGGCTGCTAAAACCTCAAGCCCCCGACAGACCAGCCAACCAACTCGAGAGCCCTTGGCGTGTCGGTTTTGTAACATATTTTTCGACTCGGTTTGTAACCTTGTTGGTCGCTCTCGACCCGTTCGGTAAAAATAACTTTTTCCATACCTGTCCAACCGGCTGTGTTGTTGTTGGCCCGGGTAATGCTTTTACCCTTTTTAGTGACATTTTGTTGTAAGCGAACACTTGCACTTACCTCGAGTGACATGTTATTTGCATTCCGCTATTTTTCAATTTTTTGCATTCGTTGCTTTGTGATGTCGAAGGGCAACGTGTTTTTCGAGTGGCTACGGGTTGCGATTAAAAGATTGGTTGAAAATCCTTGTTACCTTTAATGATGGATGGCGCTTGCTCTGTGTACCCGACAAGTCGCACGAGGCCTTAAGGTTCTACAACAGACTGATTTTGTGTTTTAATCCCCAAAGTAGTACATTTCATTTGTTTTTATTTGAAGCACATGATCTTACGTGTTCTTTTCGTTTCGTCGTCTGTGCTGCTGTGAATTCAGTTCAGTGATGAATTCTGGCACAAAATCCGTTTGAGAAAACAGAAATTCCCACGACCTTCTTACGGACGGGAGGACCGGTTGGCGTCGATGTCTTGTTGCACGCTGGGCGGAAATTTAATTTTCTCCCGATTTTCTCCTTACGCTCCAGCACATTTCAATCGAAATTGATCCCAGCGCCTCGAGATATGCCCCGAGAAAGCGCGAGTACGAAAGCAGCAAGAAGAGGACGGTTTCGCAATGGACCAAGTTTACCGCGTATCGTTCTGCGACGAATTGTGAGCCGCCTTGTTTTTCACGCTCTGCTTCCTTCGCGCCCAGACTCATATCCTTGGAAAAAGCCGGAGCGTCTGCCGGTTCGATTCGCTCGGTCACTTGGTGGAAAATTTTCAGCTCGTTAGCACAACCGGAAGCGAGTGAGCGCAACGGAAGATTAACCTTTCTGGTATCCGTTCCAAAATGATGGGAGGTGGTGGGGTGGACTAGAAAGAGGCACAGATCGGGGGACGCAAAACGGAGGGGTATTTATGTGTACCGAAGCTGTTAATTTTGACAGCTACGGTAGCGCGACACTACGGTCTTGCCACTTACCACTAATCCTTCCCCCAGGATGCCCTCTACCAGACACCCGACACGTTCGCCCTGGCTTTGTGTATTTGCTGGTGTTAGTGGTGGTGGTGGTGTTAGTGGTGATGAAATGTTGTTGCAAAATGTGGTCACCGAAATAGCGAAAACAAACAACATCAAATGAATTGCTCGGTTGGAGCAGGCAGTTGATGCTCCTCTCTCTTTCTCTTTCCCTCTTTTATGTCTAATAACTGTTGGTGACCGTGTATTGAGAATTTCACATTGCGTGGAGAAACCATTGGTTGGTGTTGGTGGTGCAGTAAATGAGCAACTTTTTTTCAATGAAGAAACGAGTGTGCAAAATCGCTTCCAGTTTTAGTACGTTCAGGCTAGGCACGAATCAAACTGGGTGCGCTTTCAATGAAGCGTTTTGATTGGTGGCACGGAGTGTGAGGCATCGGAATCAATTTGCTCACCAGACTGACAGAATAATGATGAGTTTTCGCTTCTGGGTCTGCTGTTGCTCTAGCGTTCGCTGTCGGTGGTTCCATATCCTTACCCCAGACATACTAGCTTCCGTGTGCTTGCTGGTTGGTTGTCGTCCTTCTTTATCTGGCACACGAAAACAGTGAGAAGGCCAAAACAGTATCGTCAGAATAGGACACCAGAACAACTGCCAGCGCTCCGATGGACAGCTAAACGTGACTTTGGTTGCGTTGTGAAGATGACGATGCAGGAATGTAGATTCTTCCGTACACCTTCCAATTTATGGTCGAGCGAAAGTGCTGCGATACAGCGTTTTGCGTGTGCTAGCGTGACAGTTACATTTTACAGCGCAACTAACGAGTAAATGTAGACCGGTGCCAATGGAAGCGAACGGTCCGATCGTAAATTCATCATCGCTGGGTTCGGGCTACATTTTATGCTGATTTATTATTGTATAAATTGCATGGAAAGGAAAGGTGGAACGATATAAAGGTGGTTTGTGAATATGGAAACAATAAAAATAATGCATTTACGCTTCAGACATTCATGGCTGATTTATTTCGCATTTCATAGTTTAAGTAAACGCTATGAAAATTATAATAAGGAAGTAATTGAAAAACAACTCCAATGAGAGCATAAATCAATTTTATTTTAATCTACTATTCGTCAACCATTGCAAATTAGAATATATGATGGTGCATTTTGGGGCCGCATGTTACTTTGTTACTGTTGGGGGAGACGCATGGTGCTTTGTGAGTTTTGTTGAATCCATATAACAGTGTAGTACGTACTGTATAGTACAGTAGTGTGCCGAAACAGACAAAACTGAAGTGGATACTGTTTCGAAGCGGATTTTTAACACTCGATCGTCCAGGAGATCATAGAAACCTTTAACACTTTAAGCGCCGCGTCATATAAATTCGCATTGCGGTTTTGCTCACCGCTCAGATTTATATCTCACCCTCGATGATTCTCTTGAGAATGAATAAGATAGTAAAAAAAGGATGAGAACGACATGTGCTACTCCGCTTATCGAAATGAAAACAATCGCACGAGAAATTGTCGCTCTCATCGCTCTCGTGCCATGCGCCACGTGCTCACTCGAAAAACTCTGTCGTCAGACCGGCGAACAAAGTGTTAAGAGGTATACCATACTGGTAACCTTGGAATTTAAATGACTTGCCTTGGGTAGGGGTACTTAATTTAATTCGTTTAATGAGAAGTTTATGCTTGTAGTAAGGGGGTAGTCATATCCTGACAGTTCCTGTTTATGTTGTGCGTTTCGGTTGTTTTTGTGTCACAAATGTTTGCTTGTATGTACGGTGTGGTCTGAACTCTTTCTGGTCTATTGCTATGGTATAATATAATTTACTAAATGTGTTATAATGAATCCGTTACAATGGTTCAATTTGGCTTTCCAAAGTGTGTTACAACGTTTCTAGAGCTGATAGAGTGTAATATTAAAAGTTATATGTAGAGGATGTGCAAAATAGTTTTGCGCTTGTGTTGTCAACAATGTCAAAAACAGCTTTATTTTTTAGTATTATATATTCAAATATTAAACTATATTTAAAAAAATAGTAACCCATAATGTGCTACAGTGTTCATAAGAGCCTCGTTTAAACAAGAATCATTGAAGTAAGGCCAGAGGATTTTTTTTCCAAAAAGTGTTCAATATTAAGATTGTTTTGAATGATAAAACTTCGCTACTGTTATGGGATAATAAAGCAATCCATCAGCAAATCACAAAATCAACCTTGAATGTCAAGAATTTAAAACTAATCGGTAGTGGTGTGCTTATCGTATGTGCAGCAAATTGTGTAATATGCTAATTGAACATGTTTGCTCGCAATCTGAATTGAAATTGTGCACTGCTAAGTATGTTAAGTATTACACAACAATCACGCCATGCAAATTTCCCTTCTACGACTTGTGCAGCTTAACGACCACGCACGTCCTCATAATTATGGTCCGCAACGCCTTGCAGTTGCACTACACATGCCTGAACGATACATGGTTGCAGTACTGCAGTACGAATATACTATGAAGTACAAAGTAAGTGGGAGCGGTGCGAAAAAAAAAACATTTCAAGTACGACAACATTCTTCACCGGGTTGCCGGTTGTACAAGCAACTGTCGCTACCAGAAAAATTCAATTACACTCAATCTTTTCCTCCCAGTGCCGGTTCGTTCCTCTTCCTTTATCATAGGCAGTGAGCAGGCATAAACGTGCCATAATACAGGCTTTAAGCATGTGCTTTCATGATCACATCACGCCGATTTGCCTCTCCTCCCGTAACTTTATCACATGGGAGCGTTCAGTGTTTACTCTGGTGGAGACAGCACGTAGTACAGGAAACTTGGTTGGAGTAGTTTACTTTGCAAGTGGAGAAAAATCGTGCAGAAAATGGTTTCCAACCATGAAGCGTCGGACGATAAAGGGCTCAACCTGCACGAAGCTGAACAAACGCGTGTGCTCATATCGGCCGGACATTTATTGCACAGGAACGATCCCTAGCAACTAGAAGCAATCGGTGGTAGGTGATGTAAAGCCAAAACAAACATCCGTAACAAAGAGGTTGTCCAGTGGTTTGGATTAAATTTGCAAATATTCTCTCTCCATCCACCACCATCAACGATCGAGCCCAACTGTAGGTAAGGGAAAGCTTACTTTACACCACCACCACACGGTGGCTCTACACACTTTACACAGTTCAAACAGTAAAGCCACAAGAAAATGAACTGTTCGTTCGCAGTGTGTTATGTTTGCCCTTTTTCGCAGAATAGACGCTTTTGTGGTGCACGAGCGTACGTGAAATGGTATCACATGAAATGCGTAAAGCTTAATTCAGGTCATTTTTTCTTTCATCCATCTTCTGCCAGCACGGGAAAGCTATACAAAAAGCTCGAGTTGTGTAGTTGTGAACGCTCAGCAGGTACAGGATAAGCAATTAACATTCTAATGAATATTACATGCAACCGGGCAGGCATAAAGCTACAATGATGATAAGGTATTTTGCGTTGTTATAGTGATAGGGGCGTTTCACAACCTCTCTGCCTCCCAAAAACAGACGGGTCTGAGTTATGCACCCAAGTTATCTAGGGATTTTATACCTCATAATACCATGCGTGCCTCCGATCCCTTTCCGAGTTTTCTTGTGCATAACGGTACATTTATAAAGATAAAGATATCAGTTAATAGGTACCAGTTCGGCCATCACACCTGCTTCATAGTGGTTTCCACAGTACTCGATGGAACTCGCACTCGATTGTTACCGTATCAACGCTACCGTCAACCATTCCCGACCATCCGACTACGCTCAACAACCCTGTGCCTCGATTTTCCGATGCATGTTTGCATTTAACCCAACAAATTGGGCCACAGCATTCGACCCTGCTTCCCACATGGGCATGGTGGTGATAGATGAGGCCGAAACAAAAGGTGCAGGCGGCTTGTTCCAGCACTGCAGTTGGCAGGGTGGAAACAGTTAATTCGAAAGACAACAAAAGCAGCAGCATGCGGGGCCAGACAAACCACACAGGTGGTTTACATTCTGTTGTATAATTTCAGTGAGGTGTAGTATGGAACAAGAGCTGGGATGATGTTGTTTGGGTGACCTCATTTCTGCTGACGGGAACGGAAGAGGGGTTGTCTCGAAGGACCTGTGTCCACGCGCTTTGTTCGCTCGCTGTTTTATAAGTGCAGCAGGAGATTTGTGTTTCCCGACTCGTGAACAAACGCACCGGTTCCCGTACGGCTGGTGGCGATGAGTAAAGGGTTTGTGTGGTAGCCAATTATTACGATACATATTTTGAGTTTATCAAACTTCCGATCGTTTGAAAAGTAATCAGGAGACCGAAAATTGAGCAACGCGTGGAGATTTAAAGCTACCATTTTAAGCGCTTTAAGGGTCTTGTGTCGTTTAACGTCGATACAGCGGCCGAAACCATTGTTTCCGTATCGCACATAAACAGCTCATAATCCTATTATGCCTTCAGCATTCCGACGGCGTAACATTAATAATTTCTCGTGGGCTCGGCCGTACCACCTTCGAAAAGAGTTTTTAACGAGCAAAAGTGATTTTCATCGACTTTAGCAAAACCCGCACGCAGCGTTACACGGCACAATCTTAATCCAACAGGTTTGCCCGGGTCGCCTCATGAGCCCTGTTCTGTTTTCTGCTGAACGTGGCTTACGTGTTTAGAATGCCATAACGATGATTCGCCAGCGGGGTCACTCCCTGACTAGATAGGGGTTGCCGCATTAGGAGACCAATAAATGCGTCTAATGGAAATCGCATATTTATGATCACTGGCTGGTTGAATCGTTTGGATCGTTTTCGCACCACATTGCTGATTCATATCCGATACACGTTGATGACTCCCTGAGGGACACTTTGCACGAGGTTGGAGTGTGTTGGTGTTTACCGAGTATGATTCCCAATGCCCGGTTTATCGACACCCTTCTCACCATCGCTAAGGCAAACAAGGGGAAAACCAAGGCAAAAAGAAAGTAAACTTCTCAATATCAAAAAAAGCTCAAGACAACACACTGAAGCCTTCTGTTTCTTTACGCTTTTGTCCTTCTGCCCACATGAAGATGAGGCGATGGATGCTTCAGTCGACTGTACGGCGGAGGGTGGGATCATCCGACAAACATCTTACTTCCTGGCCGTCTGCCGGTGGCATTAGGATTAAGAATCGTTTCGAAGGTTTCGGCTTACTCCCGGGGCAATAAACGGTACTTTGTGTCGCCGAGTTTCGCAGCGTTTGTACGGGCAAAGTACGGACGGAACCCTTTGTACCGTTTAGCGTGGGAACTTTTTTTGTTGTTTTTTGGCTCACTCTCTTTTCGTTTGCTTGTCTGCTTCTTTGTAAAATCGGATGAAAATGTTTTACTTCGCGTTTTAAGTAAATGGCACTTTCAAGCCACCGCATCCTCCCGCGTAATATTTTTTGCTTTTGTTTTAGCGTTTGACATTTTTTACTTCTTCTCCTATTGCTTTTGCTTTCCACTACCTGCTGAAGGTGCAAAAAATTTGTCTTACCAGCATAAAACTGATCTCCGTTTCCGTGGGTTTGTTTAAAATTTGTTTTTCTTTTGGCTGCACAAAACAGTCCACTAAGTCGGTTGACGGGTTTTGCGAGAGCTCCTTTTTGTGCCTCGTATTTCGCTTGAATCAGGTTGAATCAGGGTTTATCCACAACACTTGCCGGTGCACCTAAAGCGGAAAACGAAAAGCGCCATTTGGATGTCAGTCACGTGTTTGGCTTATGACGGTTTTACACAGGAAAAAGGGCTAGATGATTAAGGCACGGTCGTTTCATGCTGTCAGACAAGCGTTGCAAAGCATATTTTTCTAACACAATCACTGTTATCGGGTCATTGCACTTTCCGTTTTGATAGTGAATATTTAGAATTAGTTTACTTTTAACCCTGATGGCAAAGACTTCTTCGTACCTTATTTCATAACATTTTCCGCACAAATATAATCAAATAGTTGCTCCTTCCCCCGTGGCACCGAAACAGTTTAAATCCATTCGTGCATTTTCCCGTTCCAAATAAATGAAAGAACATTTCCACCAAAAATTGCATAACGTTTCACCCGTACACTGACGCAAACACCGGCCAAAGGGAGCAGCAACCAGCTCACAGCCTTCGACGTCGGTATGGAAAAGCCATGCAATTGAGTTCATTATAGCGGGCATAAGTAATCCTGCCCTCTGGAGTTTCGCGCTAAAAGTTACCGTAACTTTCACTGCAGGCGATCGACTCGCTCTGGCTTCGTCATTCATAATTCGATTAACCCATTTCCGTGGTCGATCTATTAGAGAGAGCGCGCGCGTTTCGTTCCATCGTGACCGAGAATCGTTGGAGTGGGTGGGAAGAGTGTTTCCCACTCGTTTTCCACTCATCCGTCGTCATGCTAGTGGGACGATAATCGATAATATATTAATGATTTATGATCGCAAATGTTTGTTACGCAAAGTAGCGACGTCACGCATCAGGGGACGGAAGGACCGGAAGGGTCTCGGCTGTATTTTGGGTGTCACCGCGCGATTTGTTATCGCCAGCGGAGCGATTGGATGTTGTTTGGACGGGCAAATGAAATTATATTTGAATGAGTATTTATTGATTTTCGTGGGCTGAGTTGAGGGGAGTTTGGAATTCTTCGGAATTCAATGAAGATTGCGCCACTCATTGGTGGTTGGCGGGAGTGTTTCATTAATTTTGAATGATCTGTGCCCTTGGAAACTGGCAGAATGGAGAGTAAAAACATCCAATAGTAGATTGAAAAGAGAGAAGAAGGGAAGGATTCAACACAAACGTACGATCAAAGACGCAGACGATGGCTCTGAGCTCGTGGCTGTGCTTCTGCGTGCTTCGAAATTGGCTTCCACTGCGTTACTATTGCGCTGATGAAGTAGTAGTGGTATCCCGCTTGACACATACCACACAAGAGATCCAAGGTGAAGTGGTGCTTGATGGTGTGAAGGACGGTACATTGGCGACTTTCCTTTCATCAAGTGCGGCTGCCAGCGACACCAGCTCTCGCGAACATACACTGTAGAAGCCACCGTCCGACTGATTACCGAGACGCATTTAATTAGTTTATCAAAAACTGTGTACGGATTTCTACCAAGGCAAGTGCATCATCGCACTACCATTCGAACCCGCTGTTGATTGAAACATCTGCTCCGGCGGTGTTACTGGCGTTTTGTTTGCTGCTCGATTTGAATGGATACGAATCTTAATTGAAAATGTCCTCCTGTACCACTGCCTGCCTCTCGTTAAACCTACTGGCCTTTGTATTATCGGTGCTGTAGATGAAAAGCTCAAACGTTGATGCTGATTAAATTCAACCCCGTTCCGGAAAAAGAAGGAGATTGAACGAGGCACGCGCTTCCGACGCGTAATCACGGTTCATGGTGATTGGTGTGGACCGTGAATCTGCACACCAACGACGCGTTCAAGCTGCTAGCGATCGTGGAAATAAAGCATCCGGCCTTTTAAACTGTTAAAAATAGTGCCGAACGCTAGCCCATCCGAAAATGCTTGTCATGACTTGTAATTTGTGCTCAACTTGACCGGGAATGATGTATAATTTCTATCTATATAATAGCTCACGAACGAAAATAATATATAATTTACAACATGAAACGCAATTTAATTCGCCTCGCAATTTAAACGCAATTTAATTCGAACTGCCTCCCAATTGGTTGGGTTACGCTTCAATGGAAATCGGTCTTGGATGGTTCAATGATTACCGAAAGTTATTTCATTCGAAATAGACTCGAATGAACTCGGCACAGGTGTGGCTCTGGAGGGCCACGTGCAGCAGCACCAGCATCAATAATGCTCGTAAAGAAAATGCCTTTTTTGTATGCTAAATGAAGCGCATTTATTTTCATCCACTGCCCAACTGCGGGTAAAAAACGACGTGTAGCACCGTTCCGCTCCTTCAACTCCTTCGGCTGCATTCACACCCGAACAGGCTCGTCCCGTGGAAACTGCTACTAACGAGTGGTTCGTCTAATAAAACAGGGACAAGATAAATTAGGCACAATGTAATCAAATTCGAAGGTTTCGTTCCTTTCGCTGCTTCTTTTTTGTGCCCGTTACAGGCACTTTACTCACAGGTTACAATGGATCGAAAAGGACTGGCGTGATGGTGGTAGAGGTGTAGGG
Organism: Anopheles coluzzii; assembly: GCF_943734685.1. Taxonomy (NCBI): domain Eukaryota; kingdom Metazoa; phylum Arthropoda; class Insecta; order Diptera; family Culicidae; genus Anopheles; species Anopheles coluzzii. The sequence goes on along the minus strand of NC_064670.1, from coordinate 9,694,030 downwards.
AAGGTTAAGTAGTAGACCCTGGTTAGATCCCCTAGGTCAGCAACACACGAATAAACAAAAAGAGAAAAATATCTAAACGAAAAAGATGGCACCCAAACTCGTGGAAGCAAACAGAGGTGTGGCTACGACAAAAAGCGGCCTGGTTCTCGATGAACGTAATGGTGGAAAAAGGCGTTCGAAACGGTTTTTTCTTATGTTTGTGTGGGATGGGTGAAATCGGAAGGGAGGCCAGCAGACTGCAAAGGTGCGTATGAAAGAGACTACAGAAAATGGTCGAACAGGTTATTAGTTGAAAAGGTCTCGGGTTGAGAAATGGGTGCATTAAACATCCATTTTGGGAGTAGGAATGGGAAGGTTTCGGTTCGGGAAAACAGATTAGTGAAAAACACAAAAATGACGAGCGGGTTCGTAAGCAAGTGTAGAGTAGAGTTTGACGACGGCGAGGCATCAGCTGCGGAAAGTTTGTTTAAGCTCGCTGGTGAGCTGGATCTAAGCGGAAAGTGCTTACAACAGGTGTTTGCTAATTGGAAAAAGCTTTCTACAGTGTGGTCGGTTACTGTCAATAGCGGTGGCAAAAGTTACCGTAATGGGTGGTAGGACGCAGTCATGGTAGGGTTCATAAGACGCTGAGCTGTTATTGAGGTCCGACAACGGCTAGGTATGGGGTGTGGGATTATTAGCAAGTTATCGCTTATCTGCGAACAGTCTAAGCGAGGATGCATTAGAGATTATCTTGCTTCACAGCGCACCGGCTAATGCAGCGTTTGCTTTACATCAGCCTCTGAGATATAGAATTTCTGCATCATTACGCCGTAAATTGGAAGGGAGCGACCCTATAGGGCTCAAAATGAACTTGTTGTACTCGGGGTGGTTTCTTCACTTTTAACTCGACACTAACAAGGACTAACGAACGCAACGACGGAAAGGCACAGTTTTAATGGCCACGGGGGAAATTTTGCATAGAAGCTTCCTGACCGGAAATTGGACAGTTGTTGTTTTCTCAGTTCTCGTGATTCACTGGCCTACACAATGCCTCAGGCAGTTTGGGATGTCAAACGGACTGGGAAATGTCAAGACAGGCTGCAAAACCCACAGATTTGCAACTAAGTAGGCGCTCGTTGCGAGCAAAATGTTAAGGGGGAAATGAAAAAATCTCTTGTCTCCCAACGTTGGTGAGAGGATGGACGAGTATTTCCGACGAGCACATTGTGCGTTGTTGTCGAGTGGTTCATTAAGCCGTGGCAAGATTGCAACGTTGTTGCACTGGTAATTAAATTGGAGATTTCACACGAAGCGATTAATGGCATCCTTGGAAGGTAGACGACAGAAAAGGTAATTGATTTTCCATAGAGCACGTTTGAGCACCGTAACACGAAGAGGGTGCCGGAGCGGCGTATAATTTGTGGCTCGGTTCGGATATGCTTTGGCCCATTCATTCTGCCGTTGTGTTAATTAGTATCGATTGCCGTTCACTTCGTGCGTCCTGTTGGCGTATGCGGTAAGTTGAAACGCGTGTGACGGCGACCTCAACAGTTAGTGATTAGTGCCGGCTTGAGGTATGTAATCTAAACCACCACCACACCTGTTCTCGATATGAACGAGCGACACACACGCAACAATGTGTTGCGCCTAATCCATTATTTATCATCCGTTTTCGAGGTAAGGCGTGCACACTAATGTGATATTCATTTAATCGATACAAATGGTTACCAACATGGGGCTTCAATTCGTGGGGAGTTCGATTTAATTTCGATCGATTTGCTCTTCTCTCTTCAAGTGAATGAAACCGTAACAAGATACTTTCCAGAAATGGGTAATGGTGTTTTGCCTTCTTGATGTCACCCGTTTTGTTTTTTTTTATTTGACCAGTTTAAATCGATTAGCTCCTCAAAACGCGCTGACTGCATCATCATGCTGCTGTCATCCGTATACTCAATGCTTTACAATTGGGCTCGTCTTCCGATCAGGTTATCAATGACATTATGCCGTTGGGTGTGATGATCTGATCTCTACGAGGGCTCTGATCTACACGAGGGCGAGACTGCCTTAATGCTCTTCCCCATTTCACTTGCTTCCCCATTCGAACGCCCATTTTGTTCTCATTGAATCTACTAAAGGATACGTTTTCACCCGTACGCCTCAAGCACGTCTGCTGCCTGACGTGGTGATGGTGCTGGTGTATATTATTCAAGGGAAAGCTCTTTACAAGTAAATTGTGGTGAATTTTATTAAAGCCTCCAAGCTACCGAGCTGTCGCGTGTCACTCCTTCTATCGTTCAGCCATGCGGTCCCCGAAGTACACTAGCTGAAGGGCAAGTTGGGCTGAAAATTTCACTTACCGCTGCGTTTATACTTTGAGCGCAAATGGAGTGAAGCTAATCTGCATTGCAAATATCCGTACCCGTGCTCCTTCCTTTGGTGCTTATGTGGTGTCGAATGAGCTGAATGAACAGCAGTAGCCGGCACCTGCTCTTTGTGTGCCCTCTAACGGCTAGTTGATATCTTTTCGGAAATAATGCCAAGTTCTGGTGAGTGCCAAGCGATAATGAAGAAGTTACCCACACTTTAGGAGGGTATAAATTCTGGCATATTAGCTAAGGCCGGTTACCCAGCTACCTTTGGCATCGGTTTTCTGAAATGGCTCCTCGGTCTTGTGAAGACGTTCGGTGCATCTTTAGCTAGCGTCTGCTGGAGAGGAAGCCCTCGTGACCAATTGTTTGAGAGCATAAGTTTAGTGGTAAGCTCGTTTGCTCTTCGCATACATTATAAACCTTGCAGTGAAAGTACTGCATAGCAATGAAGCCACTGCAAAGAGAGCCTTCGATAGTTTGGATTTCAGTTTGAAAAGAATGTGTACGGATTACGCTTGTGACCAACTCAGGAATCATTTATCTTTTATTGAATTAAAACAAATATAAGGAGAGCTTATTCCTTCGAAAAGGATACTCGTATTCACTTTCGAGCAAACAAAAGCTGGTACATGAGTTAAGAATACTTTAGTTTACGTTAATTCAATTTCAATTTCTATCAAAACTCAGAATGTCTCACGTTCATCAAATTTAGGATACCAGAATTGAATAGCTGCTCAAATTAAACGAAACAATGTTAACACATCCCACTGCCAGCAATGCCAGCTGGTTGGCAACTAGCGGACACATCCAGCAAGATTCGCCCATAAATCCGCTCTGTTATGTTTGATTCGAAGCCGTAAAGTATCAATTAATATGATCAGCCTTGTAACCAACAAACAGGTCTGCAAAGCATCCTTCGAAGGTAAATACGCTTCCACCGTTGAGTAGTAGCACAAATATTTCATACACATTCCAACCGCGCAATAACCTGCCATCATTCGGAATGTACAGCGCACACAGGAAGCCAGTTGGCTGCTGCTGCTGCTTCAATTAGTTTATCCAATACACCCCATCGAAATGACGTACGTAAACGGCACTCATCTTGAGTACTTGCATGTGTGGCCTGTGGTGTGTACATGGTAAATAAACATCCGCCCGTGTTGCCGTGAGCAGCTCATACCGGCGGATCCGGCTCAGCTGGCCACAAATACTAATCGGCTAGTGGCGTAGAATCGGTTCTCTTTTCTCGGTGCGTGAAAATGAGATTATTACTGCCCAGCTGATAATATCCATTGGTCTACCGCTGCCCTATGGCCTTTTTGAATTTCGAGGAATATAGTTGATTGAAGCAGATATAAAAAAGAAACAAAAAAACTCGTGTGAAACCTTTTACAGTAATGCGATAAGTCTTTTGATAGTTCGTTGGATACGATTTAAATGGAAAATCATCACCGACCGCTTGCTACGCCAACACATGGTGATAGAAAGCATCATGCGAAGCGCCATAAATGTAAGCTTCTGTAACGCCTCCAGCGGCCGTGTCACCATGCTCCAGTTCCATGTGTCTGTCAGAAGTGTGTTGGGCGTTGTACAATACATGACGGGCTGGTGGAGTGATGGTGAGTAGCTCTTTTCTAGCCACATCTAGACAGAGCAAATGATTGTTTTTGTTTTACTGCTTAGTAATCACTATTCCTTTCCATCAACTATCGCACAAAAAGAGGGAACAAACAAACCGCACATAGAATGCACAAGATTGCGTTCCGCGGTTCGGAAATTGAAATATATTTTACTCGGTGCATCTTGGCGCTACGCAACCAAACCACGATCCTCCCATTTTCTCATCATTCTCTTTAAGCGCCTCTGCTGGAAACGACTGCCCTGATGGTTGCAACGTGTCGGAGGATGGGATTTACGCCAGCCCCGGGTTGGTAACGTTCGATGATAGTGCTGGTTTTCCAACATGTATGTATGTAGTTTTACCGGTCTCTTCCACATACCGCTCCACAATGCGCTCGGGAAGACTGGAACGCTCCTAGATATGCAGTTACATGCAGCAAAGAGCCGGCCGGGAAGGTGCGCGATTGTAAGCTGGGCGATTTATTTCGTAAGAGATTCGTTGTATCATACTGTAAAGGAGTATTTGTGTGAAATCGAACCCCGGTGTCGGTTACCATGGTGCAAGGTGGATGCTGTTGTGCATGGCACTGCCCCGGTACTATGGGCAAAAATGCAAGGTGGATGCTGTTGTGCATGGCACTGCACTCATCGTGTTTGCACTGAACTATTCCCCACTTATCGGTGTTAGCATTCGAATTCGAGCGAATCATTCAAGGGGATTGTATGAGGAAAGATGGTGTTTTTGTTGTTCCATCACACACAATGGGAAGTTGGTGGTTTATGTTGTTCCTTTCATTTCACGCAAGCTTCGAAAAAAGGACTACAAGCTCTTTGCCGCATGCACACAAGACACTGACCAGATGAACTGTTTCAGGTTTGCTGATGTTTCCGAATGCTCCTTTCTATATGCTTCACACCTATTTCATCCTTGTTTTTGTTGTTGTTTTGGGTCGGTCTTTATGGATTTGGGTAAGGTATTTTGTATGGAGTTAAGGAAAACATGGCGCATCCTTCCTTCGTTGGTCCCAGTGAACCGTTTCCATTTCACGGGAAATTGAAAATCAATCCTCTTAGAAAGTATTATTTTGATGGCTATGGGTCGGTGTGTGCGAATGATCGCCTGTGTGTGTGTTTTAAAGTGTTTTCAAAGCCTCAATATCAAGTGGGACCGAAACTAAAGATTCCAATTTCCAAGAGCTCGGAACGTACAACAGATTACGAGTGTTTGTTAATTGAATGAGTCGGCATCCTCGGTGTGGGGGCAGTAGGAATCTTGGCACCCTGAACCACCGTGAAGTTACTTTATTACCTGTCGATTTGATGAAGTTTCAGCATTCCGATACGTTTTCGGTGTGGAATCGATGGAGCGAATTGAGAAGAGGAGCACAACAAAAGAATCTCGCTTTCAATTCCGTGATTCGCACTAGTGTGGGTGGTATCAAACCTGTTTCGAAATTCCTCAACGGTACGGAGCGTGGCAGAAGCAAGAAATGTTCGTGGAATTTTGTCATGTTCTTGTTGCAATGTGTCTGCTTCAGTTTTAGAGAACGACTGGTGAAGAAATGTTAGAGAGCGAAATTGATTGTAGTTTGCTTAGACCATTGTTGTTAACAGGTTGAACCAAATCGACTTAACGTTGGAAACGTGTAATGAGAGTCACGAATTAAGCTTATTAAGCTAATTAAGCTGCTTCGATTACTATTCATCCAATAATATTATCGAAAAATGAAAGAGACATAAAGTAAAGAATTGTAAATTGCTTGTTGATTTTTTAACAAATAATTTGATCGTTAAAGTTTGCATTTTCTTCTGAGCATGAGTTTGAATTTTAAACTGCAAAACAAACAATACTACAATAGTTTAAGAATCATTATCGATCATCATAAATTTTGTTAAACGATTCGGATTATTATGAAGTGTTTGAAATAATACTTCAAGAATATCTGTTGGCCCACTAATAGCATATGATTTCCATTATTCGTTCACTTCCTACACATTTTACCACATTAATTTTTAACCAATCGAAGGTTTGTTGTGTAGATAGGATTTGTTCCCTTACAAAATTGAATCCGCCAGAAAAAAAAAACCTTTTTTTCATGTCATATAAATCAATAAGGCCTGATCATGGAAATGAAAAATGCGTGGTAAGGCCAATTAAAGTGTTGATTTATCATTCCGTTGAATAAATCATCAAACTCTCTTAATGCGAAGCATATTATTGTATATGCATCATTTCCACTCCGTTTGGTACCAAAATGTTGGATAGCTTATATATGCAATAAAATTATGAGTAATTCTGTGAAGGCAATAATGCAAACATTTATGAATGTATATAGATACCCCTTCACATTACGCATTACGACCGACAAATTATGTCTCTTTAATGCATCAATTGTAAAAGTTCTCTACAGATGTTTTTTTTATAAATTATTAATCGATTAGATTCAAATAACTGGAGTTAACAAAAAGAACATTCATGTGATTGATAGCCGTTACAGGATGACGTAGATGTTTTTGACATTTTTCAACATCATCACATTGCGAGTGGGAAGCCAGTGCGAGTGGGCAGCATTTTAAAAAGAACGTGTTTTGATGAGTTAACCACAACTTTGTGCGTGGCTGTGGCACTAAATGGAATTGAATTTCGAAAATGCCTGCTGGTATTTTCTCTTGTTCACGGAAAACCTTTTCAGTCTGTTCAAAAAGGTACCAATAACTTGAAACTTGCGGTGAAAAAGGTAAAAAATGATGAAAATTATACAATCAATTCCAATTCAGTCACTGACTCAGATCATCTATCTCAGAAAATGCTTTTAATTTACATGATTAGGACTATATTGGGAGCTTAGCAATAGTAATGCTAATATTGAATTTTCACATCCTAAAATCCAACCTACACAAGAGATACATCTATTCACAACATTGGTTTGAGATTCTGCTTATGAAAGAATGTGAGATCAAAACATGTTCGGCTTTATCGTGTTTATGTTTGCGTGATTGCGATATCTTTATACCATGTGGCAAATCCTACGAACCTTTGTTATATTGCATATCATTTCTATTTTTTGTGGAATATCCCAACGTTCTGGGATAAGGGAATAGAAGGCAAAAATGAGTTCATATACAAAGAAATCCCTAGAAGGATACTAGCACACGCAATTCAAAACGGATGATAAGAATAACAATAAGCTGTCACATTCGAACCTGCTCCCTGGGGACCAATGAGGATTACTGGGGATGATGGAGCGATACTTAATCAGGGCTTAGGAGGCATTGACCTACAATAGTTAAATACATCATATTCTTCTCAGAAGCAAACCTACTACCATTGTTAATAAATATTTTAATGCCTGGTTGATTTATAAAATTAGGTGTTTAACAACTTTAAACAATCAAAACGGACCAATTTCATGTAACAATTTATTATTGAGGCTTTTTCCTCCACGAAACCATTTCAGCTGGTAAGACGAGTCGATATGCGAAGATTGAAAACTAAAGCACCACCTCTATATAACCGCATTATCTGCTTAGTCGCTGAGCGTTATATTAAAACTGTAGCGGCCAGCACGAGGCAGCCTCGACACGATGCTTAGCGAATCGACTCTTTGGGCACCGCCACAGCAGATCTAGTCATTAAATGCAGTGCTAAAATTTATGGCTGCCCCTTTTATTTACTTACGACACAAAACCAAAGACCGCGTAGACTGTCCGGCCTCTGTCGGCAGTAGCGGATGCCAGCTACCAAGGGGAAAGGATGCGTTCGCTTCTAAGGTGATGGCGATCGAGTTTCGGAGGTAATGGAGTTACTGCTCAGTAATTAACTATATTAAGTGTATTAATTAATTTACGTCTGCATAACCTTCGGTTCGGAACTATACCGGCCCGGGTGATGACGATAATGATGATGATTGTTATTATTGATGCGAGGTAAAGAACCGGGATGAAAGTATGATGGTATCTGCGCGTAACCATGCAGGATGGAATTAAGAAATGCTATCTGACGGGATAGGAGGATAAGTCCACACCCGATGACATGCTGCAAGGGAAGAAAATAGGATGAAACGTTACCTACGAGACTGGAATTTATGCGCCTAAAATAGTGTGCCACTTCAAATAATAATGTTTATATTGTGCAATACGCCATCAGTAATATTGAAAGCAGAGAAGAAAGGAGTAAACCACAGAAAAAGGTTTAGAGAAATCGAAAACCGAAACAATGTGTGGTTACCAAACACAGCTGAGGTCATCTTAGGAAACATGTTGGCAGGGTCAATTCCTTTTTCCAAATGAATTTGCAAGGTTGCAGTTTCATCGGTTTCTTTTGGCAGAAAGCAACAGTCATCGTGTCGATCGCGCGGGCTAAACAAAGGAAAAAGCTCACAAAAATGCAGTCACTCGTACGGGTTCAGCTGATTCAATTGTATTTCAATTCTATTTATGGAAATTTTTACTCTAGAGCACATAGAGCACTTTTTATGAGATGCATAAACAATGTCTCCGGTGGGAAGGTAATAGCTCACTTAAAATGATTCGTGTGGCATTGCCAAGAAACATATCGAATGATGGCGCTTTCTTAGATATGTGACACAAAATCGGGGTTATGCTTATTTCCATCGTTTCACCCTTTTCTATTTCCATTTCAGAAATTCAAATACCAAGACCGGGAGATAGAGACATGCGGCTTCCTCGAAAAGGATACTCCCTCCTAGGCCGCCTTCCACATCGCGTTCTTCCTTAGCTCGTACGTGGTCCCGCTCATACTGATCAGCGTCCTGTACATGTGGATGTTGTCCCGGCTGTGGCGAAGTTCGGTCGGCGGTCGTTCGGCCGAATCGAAGAAGGGCAAAAAGCGCGTTACCCGGCTGGCGGTGATTGTGGTGGCAGCGTTTGCTTCATTATGGTTTCCCATACAGGTAAGTGTAGGCGATTGATGCGAGGGCCGAGATGGACGTGGAGAGGGGTTTCAATTGTGTGAAAGTTGTCATGGCATTAGAGCATTTTGGGGTGGAAGGATGTAGCATGGTGGTAGCAATAGAAACACACTCATACAAAGTGTTGGACAATGCAGTGAAAGCAGACGAAGGAAGTGCCTTTGTTAAAGATTTTACTTGCCAGCAGCTACCACGTTACTGTCTACGAAAATGAAGCCAAGAGAAAGTATTGGATGTGGAGCGGTTGGAAGGTTTATTATCCATTGACAAAATGGTTCCGTACAATGTTGAGTAAAACTTCCAACCAATGCTGTCACAAACATTTGAGGTGATAGGAAACGAAAGAAGGAAACATAGCTGAGGAATCGGGTGGCCTCAAATTATTTCGAAGTTTTTTAAGCTGAGGGTGAGTGTCGCTCCGAGGTGAAGTTGAATTGATCTGGGACATTTAGAGCTTGAACATTTTGCTAGCAAACAATTATCAATTCACGATTGCCACTGCCTTCTGCATCGCACTGTTTTAAATTGTTCGGGAAATTTGTGCCGCACTGTAAACTGGGGAAAAATGGTAGGTTATAAGCATTACAATGAATCGCAATACGATGTGAAATTTTGGAAAATAGCTTAATGTTTGCAGGTTTTCTTTGTTTGAGAATTTCTATTCGAAATCAATATTTATAAAACGAGAATCGTAAATATATTCATATGTACCTATATCTGCATGTGTTTCTGCCGCCAATCGTATATTCTCATGAATATGATGCATGCAGCGTATAGACCTAATCAATACACGCTCTCCGTGCTGTTGCTGACCTAACCGATCATGTGAAAAGACAGCATGACATGGTTCTTTTAAATTCATTCTGTGAACCAATTCAAGCACGCCAGCAATTCGTATCATCATTCCAATGCCCTTTTCCTTGCAGCTATATCCATAAACCAGAAAAACCGGTTTTGGGTCATCAACATGGTTTCAGCCCAACAAAAAACTACCCCATAAAATGGCTGGCATCGTTGCCTGATCGTACAGGACGCCGTATATTCCCCCCTCACCCACTACCGAGTGTACCTAAACCCAAGCGAACGGAACGAAACATTTTTGAGCCCATCGTTTAATGTGCTGCTTTTACAAACATTATCCCAAACGAGGGGCGTCACCACTACCACCAAGATCACCAGTACCAGCACCGCAATGCAATTGCGCGATTGCCTACATCCTTGTGTATTTATGTGTGTGGGTCGGTGGTGTAGGATACTAAAACGGTAGGCCGTATCAGGAACCGGTATGCGCTCTTCATTCCATAGCTGACCAGTCGGGTCGGCTCAACCTTTGGGACGTACCATTTCCCAGTATTTGATGCTTGCATACCCCAACCCGTCTCTGATCTTCTGGCCGTCGGTCAGTCGTTTCGAAACGCGTACGCAATGTGTTTAATAAATTGTAGCAAATCAAATCAAGGGGCCCTGTAGCGTGACGGTGCGAATCAGATCAGGGTGCCGTGATTGATGGATGACCCAAAATGCTGACAAGCGGACTGTGCCGGCATGCGTATGAACTGACCCCGATTGCATTTGATTGATACTGCTCAGTGGGCGAGATTAGTCGAGTGAACAAAGCGAAGAGGGATGCAAAATTCATAATCATTCAGCAGAGGTTCGGTGAATTGTGTAACCGATTGTTGTCTGCATTATTAATGGTATATAAAGGGATTTACTTGTGTTTAATTGAATGATTTACCGACCGTGGCTGAAGGGGTGAATATTTCTGCTTCACAAATAGGAATGCAACTACAAACGATGATCAATTGCACATGCCGATTTAAACGCCCTTTGATCGTTAAATTAAAGTACATTTATGTGGCAAACGTGTTGATATTTCCTGGAGCACAATTCATTTGAATTCTTGTTAAATCGCTTGGAATAAAACGACGAAGGTTCATTTTGATAAAGGAATCATAAAAGTAGCTTTTAACCGTTGGTAACCGCAACGTTTAGCTAAATCATTACAAATCGGTGCCAAGAGCTGCTAAGCTTTACGCAATTGGCTAATGCTCTGCAACAAATGTTTTCTTATCCTAGCATAATTTACACACTTCCGATTGAAATACTCCTAGAACAGCCAGATGTATTGTATGTTCTGGCTCGCCACTGTGCTGCAAATAACTTGTGGACAAATTTGATTTCGACTATGCACAACCAATCTACCACACAATGAAATGGTACGTACTCGCTGGATTCGCTGTGACCAAAGTAATCTAATGGATGGAAACCCCCGTGAAACGTTGTTCCGTTTTCTTTTCGGTTTTGGTACCATCGGGATGATCACCACTATCCGAACTGCAGCTCCGAAACAACCCCGTGGCCGATTGCGTATAATATCATAGCACGGAAGAGCACGAGAGATCCATTAACAGCTTTGCAAAATGGGCAAAATAATCTGCATACGGTTGTGTGTGTGGTTATGGTTGTTGGGTTTAGAGGCGGCCATCAGTGCACTGCATTCAGTATTTATATATTCCATTCCATGCTATTCCTCCAGTCAGCCAAATATTGCACTTTGAACTATTTCTGTGCGAGGAACGAATCAATTTAGCTTAGATGAAAACAGCATGAGTTTTATTTGATTCATAGTTAGGAGGACAAACACTAGTTTTTTGACTAGTTTTTGACAGTTCCGACAGAAATCAGGTCATGAACACTGACGAATCAAGTGTGTGCAAGAGAAACAGGTGGAAAACCATCCTCAGAGTATTGTAGAAAGCTTATTAATATTAATTATACACATTCAGTGTCTAACCCGCTCTCAAATTGCAGTTCCCAGCTGCTTTAATGCAACCTATTTAATTTCGTTTGCATACTGTAGATTAGCACGACCTTATGTGTGTCATGAGAGTGTGTTGTACATCTGGCAAAACGATTGCCGTTGAGTACACGTGCCATGTTACATAGTAAGGCGGCAATCCCAGCTCGTCATCAGCAGTGCTCGACATGGGGGACTTCACTCTACCGTACCAGAGTACATTATCCCAATTTCAATGTTATGCTTCGAAGGAACGAGATGCATCGGACACCATGTAAAAAGGAGGTCAACATGTTACTGCACATCACGCTGTAAATTCAATCTCATTAAAATGATAATTGCTTTGCAGCTTCCACTAAGGGCAGTTGAAGTAGTTCGGAGTGTTATTTTATGGACGTTGGTTTGCTTTTAATAACGCGACACAACTGTTTGCAGATGAAAATTTGTCCAACAGGCGGACGTACCGACACCACAGGCATGGCGGTTCGCTTTCAGTTGTTATCGCATGATGTTCTGCATCAGTTGGAAGTGGAATTGAGAAGCTTTAAAACATCTTTTACAACACTCCTTATTTCTGTCCAATGCTCCACGTTGCGTCATATGGGAAGACAACTTCTCTGTTTGACTTTCTTTTCATTAATTTTCTCTCATTCAATTTCATGTTTATAGGTCATCCTGGTCCTAAAGAGTGTGGACGTCTTTAAACCAGACACGCATTTTAAAATTTCACTACAAATCGTCTCGCACGTGCTGGCATACACGAGCTCCTGTATAAACCCGCTGCTGTACGCGTTCCTGTCCGAAAACTTTCGGAAAGCATTTCGTAAGGTAGGTTTACATGTAAGGTACCCCTCGAGGTTAATGTGGTAATTTTTTGTTGGTTTCTGCTATCGATCAGATTTGTTCAGTTGGTTCCCCTTCGTATTAGGCATTGGGCATAGGGAGCTGTTGTGTTTTCATCGTTTTTTTCATCGTCTGTGGTTTAGTTGTCGTGACTAGTCATCTCACCGCGGGGAGCCATTTGTTATTCCATTATGTTTTGTAGAGTAAGATTGCGGTACCAGCGTTGCCGAGCAGTGAGAAATTGTATCGTTTCGCTCTCTCTCTCTCCCGTTTGGATGAAACAATGTTCTCAAGTACTGTGGTTTATGGTTTGCGGTTGTTCTCATCTTCACTTGCTAACAATCTCTATAGGCGTGGTGCTTTATTTTATTTTTTTCCCTTCCAAACATGTCACGGTACATGCTATTTTTTCCTTTGGAAAACATGGATTCCAAGATAAGCCAAGACCGTAAATGGTGACAATGTTTTGGGGTATTTTCTTTCATAAAGAGATACCATAGAGAATGCATAAGATTTCAACTGTGTAAATACAAGCATTCACGTCTATGTTACTTTGCTTCTTGGAATGTTTGTTGACAGTACATTTGAGCCTCCGTAGAATGTAACCAAATTTTGCAATCGGGTTTTGATTTTCTTACTTCGGGGCAAACAATGTCTGAAATGATGTTGTTCTGTGCAGTTGGTTAAATAGCTTCAACATACAATTGTTTGCTTTGGAGTTTGTTTTAATAAACACAATATACCTTTACGGCGAGTCAAATTTCGTAGATCAAGACCAAATGTTGTATTTTAAGGCTGTCTGTAAATGAATGCATTAAGAAGAGATGTTTTCATGATGGATAACAAATGAACAGACTATAAATTACTCGCCCTAGGATATTGGCGGCTGTATGGATGTTACACTGTGTAGAATATTACGTACCGAAGCTTTTATTCACTCTTTTCAGTTCAACAGAATGTATTTTTTATTGAACACAACCTTTTTCCTCTGAAAGTCGATCTTGAAAGATGTTCGAGCATGGTACAAATAAATAACAAAGATGAAAATTTTTACACACACGCATGTTCTTGGCATGTTGTTTATATTTCGTAACTCGAACCTGGTGCCCTATTTATGCTACAACCTGTACCATTCTGAACCTAAGAGATGAACTGCAATTGGCAGAAAAACATCTTCATCAACCAACGGCATCAAACATTCAAGTAAAATCATTCCCATGTTTCCTTTTTTCTGCCATTAAACCAGTTTCCTTTTCCAAAGCAACCACTGTGACATTCCAGGAAGACGGGTAAGGTTTGCTCACGTGTTTTTGCCTTCGTTGCGGCCTCTCTGTGTGATGAGTGTGTTTTCCGGTTGACGTGACCGGAAACAGAATTGATTTTCATCGATACAACTGGACCACCGAGGCTGGGGAGAGGGCCGATCGTTCGGGGCTAATTTGCATTTTGCAGCTTTCGCAGTTGGATGGAGGCTATGTCAACACATGGCTTACGGGTTGTATTTTATTGGTCAGTCTTCAAAGGGTCGTAAAGGGGGACGATTGCTTCAAGGAGAAAGTAATCAACCTGATCTCTGTGACAGGAGTGAAATGTTACATTAGCTGATAAGACACAAACCGTATCGGATGGAGCACACAACACAAACACGATAGTTTTCAACACTGAACAAAGGGTTTTGATTAGCATCTGCAACACACTAGAGGATGAGTTTTTTGTGAAATTTACTTTTAAAAGATAGAAAAAAAATACAGAAGCCTAAAAGCCGATGTGCCGTTTTCATTCTGATTCACCAGAACTTGTACAAAGATTAAATTTACGACGAATTCCGATCATGTTTGCATCTGACACGCTTACCACGAACTGTTGACTGTTGTGTTTGAATGTCAAATTGCGGAAATCGCAATGCCTGACAGTTGGCTGACAGAAGAAGCGCAACGTATGTCGAATGAAATTATGTAGCTTTCGTTCGTAGAAATGTGGACTGATGTTCATTGGATGGCTTTTGAGAACAATTGCCGGCTTAGAGCTCCCTGCTGAGAGTAGAACATGTGAAAAGCGGTAGTTTGTTTCATGCAAGAATAGAGCGGACGCATTTGCAGTGTGTTCCCAGCCTCTTGGTGATTTCATTTCCGGTCCTGTTGTGTGAGGTGACATTCTGATTACGTATGCTCATGGCAGTGCGGATCGATGAAAGGCATCTCATCTCAATCATATTATGTTTGGACTTATCCGCACTGGGTTTGCTCTGTATCATTCATCTCTGTACCGTATCCAGCCTAACTCATTCCTATCAATCTTCCCTCCACAGCCTGTGTATCTTTTCAAACCGTATTGCACTTTTAAGTTTAGATACAAAACAAACTAACCTGCCATTGATAGTGTGCAGAAGTGGAGAAGCAATTTTCTTTCGGCTTCATTATTTGGTTTTACTCTCAATGGCTTTCCATCGATACCGATTCAGTTGATCATCATTTTCCAAATACTATTTTTGGCACGTAATCTAGAACGATTGCCGCATGGCAAAGGAGAAAGGTTTTTAAAACAAAAACCATACGAACGTCATACACCTACCCGCACGTAGTGGTTCTGCGGTATTTCTGGCCGTTGGAAATTGTTTATTTGAAAACTGCTAAACGACCAGCGGAAAAGGCCGTCTTTGCGAGGTGCGAACTTACGGATGGTGCCCGTGTAACGGACGTTTTGTTTATGTGCGCTAGAGAGAGAGAGTGTGTGTAAATAGAGTCGTAACATCAAACGATTGCAGCCAGACGGTGAAACTTCTTCGGGTCGGTACCGAGTTGGCAAGGGCTTTGATTTTGATCATCGTTTCTGTCATCATCTCAATTGAGCTATTCAGTATGGCATTTTTGCTTCCATTTCCTTTTATTAGAACGCTTTGTGCATAAATGTATGACCTGATCGCATTGTTAGTCACACGTGTTGCTATCGATTGGCAACAGCAGATAACAGCTACTTCCTGTCAACGTACAGAGTTGATATATGATGCAATTTAGATGGGCGCTGAGGTAGTAAAAGCTTGTTTGGTAAGTTCCTAGAAGACGACAAATACAGGTTGGGTAAATAATAGAATGATAAATAGAAATAGAATGATAAGAAATAGATTGCCGTTCGATGTAGGTTTGGTGGGTCAAAGTTTTGCATTTAAAGTTCAAAAGACACAAACCAGTTGCTTGGGTGTTCTGTTCAATCCAAAAGGTCACACTGTCGCTGTATCATCAGTTTGGACAACAAGATACTGACTTGCAGCGAACGTGTGTTGATCTCGGCAGCTGCACACGTCATCACTGCTCGTCGGCAAGATATTTCAACTTCAGAAAAATGTGCAATGTATCCGATGTCATGTGCATTCATGGCTGACGGCCAGCCCAAGGCTAGAGAGATTCGTTGGTGTATTCATACTGCTCGCACCGACGGCAGTATGCAGCAGCATTGGCGTGGCATACGAAACAGCGGCATTCGTGCATTCGTTGCGACACGATAAGAGAACGATTTTCTTTTGTGTTAGGAAAATGGGAAACGATTCAACGAACCAATGATGAAGACATTTTCACTGCACAACATCCGAGTCCATCCGTTCAGGTGGGAAAAGGTAAAGGCAATCCAGGATCGTGGTGTACTAGCCCGAAGCAAATTGTCGTGCAAGCTCTCTGTCTGTTTTGAAACGATTTCCCGAACGATTAAAGGTTAATGGAAACGACGAACAGGATAAAGCGAAGTGTTGACCGCCCACGGACAAGGATGGTGGCTTGGCGTTGTTTTTATCGCTGCTCACAACACCATGGGAGCTCCCGGTCAAGGTCAGAGTGTGTGTGTGTCTGTAGAAAGGCAAATGAGAAATATTCGTATGATAGTAAAGCTGTAAGTAACGACGTGTTGCAAAGCGTAGTGCTCAGTGTTGTGTTCAATGCAGCGAGTAGGCGAAGATCATTCGTTTCATACCGTGCGTAGCTGTTTGCAAGAGGATTTTCAACCTATCCATGTCATGAGAGTATCAGCAGTCTTTGTGCAGCATAAATAACCCCTTGAAGTTATATATCGAGTGTATTATCAAATTGCTTTTAAAAAATTTTGTTCTTTTCATATATCTACAGACTTTCAAATAAATACAGTGGTAGATTGTGGCCAAAATAATAACCCGTTCAATTATCTGTCACATTACCAACTTCCATAGCATTTAAGTGGCAGCCATATCATCGCAAACATCCGTGGCAAAGTTTATTCCACAACTGAAATATACCTTTGATTGCCATACTGTATGTTTGTCGGTTGCCGTTGTAATGTCATACTTCTATGTCATGATGTGTTGAAGCTTGATATAACTTGCGTGACAGTTAACGCACCAGGGCGAAGGGAGAGTTTGTTGGCAACGTTCTGAAGTGCATGATCTTTTTCGCAATAAAATGTCAAATGGATGAATGCTACGAAGGGGTTCGTTCCTTTTCTCCCATACAAAGTTGTCAAATAAGCACTAAACTTGAGTGAGTATGTATTCCGCACGAAAAGAAATACATATTTCCAAAATAAAATCACTGAAAAGATGAACACGTTGAAACGGAAAGATGTGGCTGTGTTCAGTGCATTGTTTCCTAAAATGTTAAAATTATGGCTACAACCAACTGAAGTGAAGTTTAAGTTACTCATGAGCTTCTATAGCCCTTACCAAGGCATGTATTAACATACAACACTTTTGGGCTTGTTACATTTACAGATTTTTTCCCTCTTCAATAAAAGCAACTCGCAATATTATCGTTTAGGAAAGGGAAGTGGGAAAAAACAGAACGTGTACTATATTTTGGCTGTCAAGTGACCCTTGGTGGTTAGCTGTTTCGAGAATGTTTAACATACTTGAACTTGATTTTATGACCAAGTGACACAGACAAGCATCGCAAGCACTCCACCGGCACGAAGCGATCGCCCGTACGCGATGGTGGTCTTTGAGTGACCTACTTTCCGATAAGCTATTCCTCATTCTCGAGAGTCATTACCTTGCGCCATCATTGTTTCTCCTATTAGTCGGCCTTCTCTGTCGCAGGAGGGACCAGTGTTGACAGGCACAGCAGCGGGCAGTGCCATCTCTTCACCATTCTCATCACTACCACCATCACCATCATCACGCTGCTGCAAGACACATTTCCGACACTTGCCGGCAAGCCATCTCCGGACCACAACCTGACCGCCTCCCAGAGCTAACACACCGCTGAACCACACTGATGGGACCCGATGTTTAACCTGATAAATATTTAATACGAGCGTCATTTCTGAGCCCATAAAGTTAAAACCATGGCGAATGGGCTGCCGAGAGTGGCGTTGGCGTGACATTTTACTGCAGAACGCCAGGACCAGAAAAAAGGCAGGCGCAAACTGATCAGCCTGCAACCACTCACGGCCTAAAACCACCGTAGAACGGTAGTGACACAATGCCGAAACGAGACCTCACGCTTTGACCGTCGCTTTGGCCGCCCGAGGGTTTTGGGAGGTGGCGATGGTTTGCTAAATCGTTTTCATCGGAATGAATTTATCCTCCGCGCTCGGTCGGAAAACTCGGCTAAAGTGCTTCAGAATTGAACTCAGTGAGGAGAGACCACCATCGTTTGGATTATTTACGAGTAGACGCTTGCATGATCGGGATGATGGCAGTTGTGGGAGGTTGGTCGTGGTTTGCGTAGTGCAGGGAAGGCTCCAGGGTGCCTACAATCTGCCGAAAGATGGTTTCAATTTGGCTTGTTTTGTGATACAGGCGTCTCTGTCCCGAGATGCCCGCAGTGCTTCAATGTTCAAAAGTTGCTAGTCCAGCTTGTAAATTTTTCATTATAGTAACGATGTTTTTATGTCTTTTATACAATTGCTAAGAAAACATGGCATCATGGGTGGATAATCTTGGTCTTCACCGAAATGTACAAATCAGTCAATTTGTGCCATCCGTATGACAAATTTTGGTAAATCATCCACTTCCCATCGAACGAAGCTGTTGCATGTCTGCTGCCGCCCATTCGAAGCATGAATTTGCATACTTTTCTGTGCGGTTGGGTTTCGCTCACGTCATGAAACAATGGATTAATGCGACAGGTACGGCGGCTTTTCTGGATTGCAATGACGGAGCGTCTCCCATTTAGGCACGCACGCAAAACGAACCTCGGCAGGACATTTGTATTTGAGCTTAAAATCCTATGTTGTTTCATAAATACTGTTGGTTTTGTGTACCACAACACAGTACCGTATCGGTTCGTGATCAAATCCATCCGAGTATGGATTAAATCTAGCTCTGTCTTATTCAATGATTGGTTGGAAACATGCGTGTATGAGATTTACTTCTAATAAAACACAAACTCCATCCATATCATACGGTATGAACACGTGTGAAAGCCTTTGAATAGTCATACTCTGTTTCACGCTATTCAGGACGGAATATAAAATCCATACTATCAAATCACATTGTTCTGTTGCGAAATTCAAGTGGTGTATATTTTATAAAGTAAATGTAACATTGTATTATTATTGGAACATTTAAAAAGTATTCTGATACGATTGTCAGCTCCCTAAAGAAACCACGACCAATAAAATGGGAGCAATCGAAAGACCCTTCTTCATTTTACCATTTGTCATATTTGGTGCAAATTGTCAGCAAACACAACTTGGACAGTTTCATACCCACCGGGGACAGCGATAGCGTGCTGCTCGATGCGACAAATGGCAATGTGACAAATGCTGCAAATTCTATTGAATAGCAACTCGTCCTTTCGGAACAACAGCCAGGTATTCAACGGAACTCGTCCTTGTTTCCAACCAGCCAACCAAGCTATCCTGGGAGATTTCATCTTCCCTTTGGTCCCGGTACCCTTGTCAAAGTATAAACATAATAGGGAAGGGTACTTTGTCCCTTGTCTGTGGCATTGTAAACGATAAAAATTAAGTTAGATAAAGCAAAAAGAACAAATAAACACAAAACGATATTTACCAAACAGTATCGAAAACACTAGGGTCCGTTTCTCCCTACACTGTAATAAACACACAGTGTGTACAGTATGTACTGAGACAAAAGTTGACACAGTTGTAAATGAATCCACGAATACAGTTAAAATAGATTGTAGAAGTTTGTTACATGGTTCATGGTGTTCCTAAAATCGTGGCGATTTATTTTACTATTTTCATTCCAGTCCGTCTTCCTGTTAACTTTCCACAAACAATGAGAAATCAATTTAGTTTCAACGCTCCTTAACGCCGCAAAGCATACGATGAACCAGATTCCTGTGTATGTGTTCGTGTTCACTTCCCACGTAAAAGTTCATAAAATTGTTTCAAATCAGAACGCTCAGTTTTCTCAACAAACCTCGAAAACGCATCGTTCCACATTTACTCTTCCAGCCTGGGCGTTGCGAGTAGTTCATCTTCCACAAACTTGCCGCTTGTTACAAACTCGCCAAACAGATGGCGAATGGAACTCTTTCAAGAAGAAATAGAAGGAACCGGCGAAAGTTGTTGCGGAATCGAAATGGCAGGAAGGCTGATACTCTTGATGCATGGGCCTCAACACATGTGCTTTTCATGTGTTGCTTCCTGACTGCGCCAGTTGACAAACAAGATCGCGGTTATGGGTTCACATAAAATGAGTTCCGGTGTTTTCTTGCTGCGTCTCTATAGTGGAACTTGCTTGTTTTCTTATTTTTAAAGCTTTTCATTCCCTTTTCTTCGTACCGACGTAAATATGTATATCAGCGCACTCAAACAGCTGGGTGTGCTCTGACTGACTTTACTGTTCGCTCCTCGCGGGAAAGTTGTTGCTTTATGCAACTCAACACAATAGACTTCCCCCGTTGGGACATGTGTAGACGTATATCGGTCTGATGAGGAGCACACCCGTCGCACGAGGAAAGGGTCGCGTTGATGAGAATGTTGGCTCCTGTGCTCCAGTGCACTAATTGCAGCTGCGCTTGCTGCGGCTTCTACTATACACGTGTGCTGCACGAGCTGCTGGCGTTCCTAGTTGTTGGTTGTGATTGTGTGCTGGCTGCTTTTATACCGAGCTACACGTCTTAACATGCAACTGGCGCACAACATGGTAATGTGCACACAACACTGATAAAAGGCGTCCTTGTGGTACAGCGAGTGAAAGAAAGTATCGGTGGGAATGGTGGATGGACAGCGACGGAACAAATTGCTGCGGCAGATTGAGTGTGGGATGCTTTGTCTAAATGTTTTCGTTTTATGCTGCACGCGTACACTGCGGCTACTATTGCGATTTTGAGATCGTACCAGAACATACCGCAGTAGTTGTGCAGCAAAGCGGAAAAGAAATTTATTTAACGTACTTCCGTTGGGCACTAAGTACGCTCTTTGGCTACTATCACTTGCTAGTCGTTGTATTGGTACGGTGAGGTGTAATTAGCGGCCACAAGAGAAGCGGGATGAGTTGTTGCCAGAAGTTTCACGACAATTGGCAAATCGTCTGAAAAGTAAGCATAAACAATTGCGGTCGGATTTGAAACGGTAGTTTGGCTGAGGGCTAGGCGCTTCGTACAGTGCAAGAATAGCAAAATAAATTAAAAAAAGATCAACCAAATCAACAGCTTTCAGGGTTTAAGGGAAAGTTGTACGCCCTAACAGTGCAAGCTACAGTTTCAATATAACAATTGTATGAATTCAAAAAGCTTTCAAACATCATTTTTTATATTAAATTTCATTGATCCGGTCGAAGGACCTAACCGGTTTTTCAACAAATATTTCAACAGCCATGATGAAATAGAACCACAAGGGCAATAATTCAACACCTTCATTAATCATACACAATGCACTAAATCCACCCAGAATCGATTTTAAGCTCATAGCGTCACCATAAAAAAACACAGAACAGAGATTAAATGATTTATTGCACCTACCACGCACACCAAGCTTAAATGTGACTAATTTGAATGATAAATGTTCAGCCCTTAACCGTAGTATGGGATGAAATTGACGGCATAGGAAGCTTATCTTAGTTTGCCTCTCTTCCTTCTCTCCAACTTTGCAAACCATACGCGAACGCTGGCCTTGTGCATTATGGTGTGCAGTACAGTGTTAAAACGTTTTACTTTTTATGCTATTACCACCACCACCAACATCATTCTAGGCATGCCCATTCATCATAGTAAATTGCATACTTGCTCATAAACACTTTGCACCATCATCATTATTCTTCTGCTACAGTATCCTTCTGCGTTGAAGCCGGTGTTGGTTGGGATTGTTGTGGTTTTGCCTTCTTTTTTCCCAGCAGAATGCCACTAGAGAGCTGTCCACAAACAGTCGATGGGGGAAAATGCTCAGAACAACACCATCGACGTGAGAATGTAATAATATTTTACTGCAGCCTATTTTTTTGTTGGCAATTTTTGTGGAATGGGCCGGATGCATCATGGTGCAGCATTGCTTTAACCAACAGCCTTGTGCAAGCTTGTTGATACTTCGAAAATGATTGCACCAGCATTGTAATGGGTAGATGGAAGATGAAGGTATAATTTTAAATAAAACTTGACTGAAACCATCGTATGAATCGGTTCATTTAAACCAAAACGAATGTGCAATTGAAAAGGCATTTGCAGAACCATTCATGATTTAAATCTTTTTGTGTAATGAGCATATTGAATTTCTAATAGTTCCAAGAGTTTTAAGAGGCAAGGTCTGTAAGCCTTACCCATCCTGGCTTGAAAGGAAATAATTGCTTTATTGTTACATCAAACATGCACATCGAGAAATAAGCACATCTTCTGAAAAACTGACATTACGCGTCTCGTAAGCAAAAAGACGCCTCAATTAATATGTATTTGTACGAATATTACAATCTCAACAACTTTTCATCTTTTCACCTTCACCATTTCATTCATTTTGTTTCTCAAAAATCAACACACACGCACACACTCACTAATCCCTTCACTCTGCTAACCTACCGTGGCGTACGCGTGGCGAATTTATGAGGCAGGTGGCACATGGGCACGATCTAGCATGCAAGATTATGGATTATTGTTTCGGCAAAGTATTCGGCACCTTCTGCTGGGAGCATCACCGCCTTTACGTCATCTACCATTGTTGTTGACTGATGGGTTCAGCAAAACGGGATCCTAATAAGGGAAAGGAAAGGAAACACCATTCGACGGACGGCCGTCTTTTCGTTTATCTAGCTCTCATGAGAGATTTACTACCATTTCATTGTGTGCGTGTGTTTCTTCTGTCTTTTTTGTACCATTTTCAGATTGTTTACTGTGGACCGGGGAGCCGTCGCCAGGGCAGCCAGCGACATATGCCACTGCCAACGAAAACGACGCGAACCGGCAGCTGTCCAGACATTTTATAACCGGAAACAATGGAGGAAACGTCCGTCACCTTCGTTTAATACATTCTTTGTTTTTGCACAGTGCAGCCCAGAGTCTCCTTTTTATCCTGTCCTCGACAGATCATCAGCACAGCGGCACAAGCTTCTACGAAACGGTAAGCCGCTACGGGTTTTGGCTCATTTCTGGGAACACAATATGTTTGTTTGTTGCTATAGTGTTGGATTGGTATCAGTATCAGGAGTGTAAAGAGAGGAGCTTTAAATAACGTTTTTAGACCTGAAACATCATAGAAAAATCGACTTCAATTAATGTTGCGTCCGTAAATACGGAACATCAAACGGAACATCTAATTAATAGCAAGAATTCGGCGCATATCGTTAGCTACACGACCAAACAAAAACAAAGATTCCTTCCGAAATTTTGAGCAACATAAAACTGTTTGATTAGCCTAATAGAAAGATGAAATAGAATTAATGCAAGCTCAATATTCCAATATTTGCAGAGCTGTTGAAGCATAAATGAATTACACGTAAAGTAAGTTGAACGACTGGAATCCAATAAATCATTCAACAAAGCGGTTCTATTTTAGCAACTTAAACCTTTCCACCGCTATCGACCGGGGAAAAACACAACAGAAAAGCTGATTGGTTGCGAGGGTGAGTTATGGTTAGGATCAAAATTAGGATAGGGCCGCAGGAAAAAGAAACGATCCCACTTTTCAAACCAAACACGAAAGCTCATTATCAACTCGCCTCGAAAAACCATTAATCGGATTTGGTCTAACACGATCCAACCCACGGTTTGCAATTAAGTTTGTGAGTGTTTTTTCTCTGCTCCTGTGGTTGGCGTAGTATTGAGGTTTTCCTTCCAGGAAATTGTATATTCTTTGGATGTGGCAAAAGTTTACCTAAACCATTGGGATTGTATTCATTTCGGTTAACCAGTCAAAAATGGTTAAGTCTAAAATGAAGAAAGTTTAAAGAAATCTAGTCCGCCCACTTACTAACTAGTACGGACGGTATACCAGGACAGATATCGATTGTACGGTACTCGTAGCAGCCACAGCCATGTCCAAGGCTTGAAGTTACCTGTTTGTGCTCTTTCATTCCACCTTCCGTGTGACAAAGCCCTCTTGGGAACGCACTGATCCACACCATACAAATCTTGCTAAGTTGAACAAATTTTGCTGAATTTTGTTGAATTTCTTTCAGCCGTACTCTGGGGTCATTCCCATGGGTGATGGAATTTGAGGTTGGGTTGGTGTCGAAGCAAAAGAATACGATGCTAGGAACTAGGGGCGCCAGATGGTGTGAGCGAAGCGAAAACAATACCGAGAACTCTGTATTTGCTTTGTAAAACAAAAGACAATTGTCTGCGCTAAGGCACGTGCGCGCTTTTGGTGGCCGATCGGCCTTTCTTAGAATTTCATAGGTTAAGCGACAAACCAGAGAAGTTTGCTATCATGAGCGTATGAAATAAAAGGTGAGTCCATCTTTAGCACTCGACGCGATCGGTCAAAATAAAAGAATTTTCACAGCAGTCCAAGTTTTAATGTTTAAATTCAAAACATTTTTTGGTCCTTCTAACCGTATTCGAACATTTGGTTACTCGAAACGAATTCCAACAGCAGTTTTGCTTAGTTCGATTCGAAACCTAATGCTAGCTACAATCACTATCCGCGAACGTGATTGTGCACAGTGAAAGTGTTGATGAACAATAAGAACAATGTCAGTGGAACGCACGCCGGTAAAAGTTGCCGATCTAGTGGGCGACCATGAAAAAAGTGTCACACCAGGTGAACAATTGCCGTCGACGTCTAAGATGGATCTCTCTGACCCGTTCAAAGGTTTCGGAACGGGAAAAAGTGACATGTTGGAACATGAAAAGGCTTCCAGAGTGCGCGATCATCTCGATCGAAAGATGAACCGACTGGATACCATTCTAAGCGATGCGGATCTGGAAATTTCCCAGCTTAACGAATGTGCGGACCGACTTGCGGCGGTGCAGTCGGAATACGAGAAAGTGCATGTGAGCATTTTAGAAGTGTCGGACACAATCGAAGAAGAGGAAGAAATTTATGCACGCTTCGAGACGAAGTTGTATAAATTAATTCGAAACGCAAAGCAGCGAATCGCAGCTGCTACAGTGAAAGAAGTGTTACCTTCTAACGTTTCGAAGCAAATATCGCGAGTGAAGCTACCGGAAATCAAATTACCGAAATTTGACGGTTCTTTGCAAAATTGGACGACGTTTCGTGATAATTTCAAAACGCTGATAGATGCGGCGCCGGAGCTAAGTGAAGTGGACAAATTTACGTATTTGATTTCATGTCTAACGGAAGATGCAAAGCGCGTGATTGAAGTGATAGAAGTTACCACAGCGAATTACAGCGTTGCTTGGGATTTACTATGCACCAGATATGAAAACAAATATCTAATAGTGAAATCTCATGTGGACTCTATTTTTGCCATCTCTCCGATTAAAAAGGAATGTCCGGAATCTATCATGCGTCTGGTGGATGAATTTGAGCGAAATTTGAAAATGTTAGAAAAGCTTGGTGAACGGCCTGAAGGGTGGAGTACGTTGTTAGTGTTTCGCTTGTCATCGTGTTTGGATCCGGCTACTTTGCGACAGTGGGAAACACATAAGCGTTCGACTGAAGTTCCTACTTACGACGAGTTAGTGAAGTTTCTCCGAGATCAATGTAGAGTGTTACAATCTGTGGAATCAGTGAAATTAGATCCGTCGGACAAAACCTCATCACAGTTTCGACGCAAACCGGTCCAGAAGAACACAGCAGCGTATTCGACAGTGTCCTTAGGTGCAGCGGAAAAGTGTGTTTTTTGTCGTGACGTGAAACATTCTCCTTACAAGTGCGTTATGTTCCGAAACATGGCAGTGAATGATCGAAAGGATTTAGTGAAGAACAAGAAACTGTGTTTCAATTGTTTATCATTGGGTCATACGGTTAAGGACTGTCCATCAGGTACATGCCGTATTTGCCACAAGAAGCACCACACCATGTTACACGAACAATCGAATGCCATGCCAGTTCAGGAAGTATTGCAACAGCAAACGATACCCGAATGCCAACCCGGTCCTTCCACTTCTGCTTCGTCTAATCCAGAAACTCCAGCTTCGTTAAATCATTGTTTTGTGAATGTGCCACCGGCTTCTAATCAGGTATCTTCAACGGTCTTGCTTCAAACGGCCGTGGTCAAGGTATGTGACTGCAACGGAACGCAGTATTGGGCGCGAGCTCTGCTCGACTCAGCATCACAATTGAATATTGTGACAGAACGACTAGTACAACGTCTTCGACTCCCTCGCATCAAGGAAGTACACTCGATCGGCGGTATTGGTGAGTCGAAAATCATGTCTTACTCATCGGTCATGGTGAGCATCAAGTCAAATTGCAGTGCTTTTAGAACGACATCCAAATTTCATGTGCTCAGCCAAGTCACAAGAAATCTACCGGTAAGTGCAGTCGATCTAACAAAGCTAACCTTACCTCTAAACATCGAACTAGCAGACCCTAATTTCCATGAACCCGGACCAATCGACATGATAATCGGCATGGACCTGTATTATCTAATCTTGGAAGAGGGCCTTTTGAAAATGCAGTCAGGTGCATTGGCAGTACAAAAAACTGTGCTAGGATGGGTCATAGCTGGAAGAGCCACCGTTTGCCAACCAAGTGAGCAAACATCAGTAGTGGCTCATGTGAGCAGCAACCTCGACGCACAGCTTAGACAATTTTGGGAACTTGAAGCATGCCAGACTAACAGCAAACTATCGGTGGAAGAAAGCAAATGTGAACAATATTTTGATAGAACAACAAAACGTAACACCGCAGGTCGGTTTGTGGTTTCTCTACCAACACGCGACGACAAAATTGCCCAGCTGGGCGAATCCAAATCTATTGCTTTACGCAGATTCCTAGCATTAGAAAGACGTTTAGAAACCAGACCACAACTTAAAGCAGAATATTCACAGTTTGTTTCAGAATATATAAACCTTAACCACATGGTACAAATAACAGAAAACACCACAGGACAAGTTAGCCCAAGCTATTACATGCCGCACCATTGTGTGCTTCGTCCCGATAAAACTACCACCAAGCTTCGGGTGGTGTTTGATGCGTCGTGCTCTTCCAGCAGTGGAGTCTCATTAAACGATTGTTTGATGGTAGGCCCAATCCTTCAAGACGATCTTATGTCTATCTTACTAAGATTTCGTATGCCAAAATTTGTACTCGTGGCTGACATTGAGAAAATGTACAGACAAATTTTGGTAGCTGACGAAGACCGTCCCTTGCAACGAATTCTATGGCGAAATAAACCAACCGATCCAATTTGTACATTTGAATTGAGCACAGTCACTTATGGTACTTCTTGCGCACCATACCTCGCAACTAAAACTCTACAACATCTAGCAAAACTAGAAGCAAATACTTACCCAGAGGCAACAAACATCTAGCAAAACTAGAAGCAAATACTTACCCAGAGGCAACAAAGGTTTTAGCTAACGACTTTTACATGGACGACATGCTAACAGGAGTCAATAGTGTAGAGGAAGGGCAGAAACTCAGTGACCAATTATTGAATTTACTTCAATCTGCTGGTCTTTGTCTTCGTAAATGGACATCTAACTGCTCCGAACTACTAGAAAAAATTCCCGTTGATCTTCGGGATGATCGAACTGTTTATGATCTTGATTCGCCAACATCATGCATCAAAACATTGGGTCTGAAATGGCAACCAACAACCGACAATTTTCTCTTCGAAACACCTGAGTACAGCAATCATGACAATCCAGTTACGAAACGCATTGCTGTATCAGACTCGGCAAAACTTTTCGATCCTTTAGGATTGGTCGGTCCTGTGATAGTGGCAGCTAAAATGTATCTTCAAGAGCTTTGGCGCAATGAAACGTCTTGGGATGAACCTCTCAACCCACCACTACAGAAACAGTGGAGAGATTTTCGTAAAAATCTTGCAGAACTTAATAACATAAGTATCCAACGTTGGGTTCTTTCTCACACGCCTGTAAAACAAATACAGCTACACGGATTTTGCGATGCGTCTGAAAAGGCGTACGGCGCTTGTATTTACATCAGATCTGTATCCAGCGATGATACAGTTACAGTGAATTTACTAACGGCTAAATCTAAAGTAGCTCCTCTGGCAACTTCGCGTAAACAAAAACGAGTTTGTTTACCTCGTTTAGAGCTATCAGCCGCATTACTCTTGGCACATCTGTATGAAAAGGTTTCCGGTGCCTTGAAAATTGAAATAAAACCATATTTTTGGTCAGATTCAAGTATTGTCCTACACTGGTTGGCAGCAAACCCATCGCGCTGGAAAACTTTCGTTGCGAATCGTGTATCGGAAATACAACATCTCACTGCAAATGGAAAATGGAATCACGTACCCGGTATAGAAAATCCAGCAGATATAATTTCTCGCGGAATGGATCCAGCACAGCTACAGCATGCCACATTATGGTGGAACGGCCCGAATTGGCTAAATGAAGAACCTCTGATTTTCCCTACAAAGGTTGCAAGTAAGGTTGAACTACCTAAGGAAGATCTCGAAGAAAGAGTTACGTTGGCAGCTCATTCTATTGAACCGAGTTTCATTTTTAAACTGCGTTCGTCATTCGGCGATTTGAAAAGACTTGTAGCATGGATACTCAGATTTGCTCACAACGCAAAACTCAAAAATCGTGATCAACGACGATATACGCATCTGACCACTGAAGAACTAAACGATTCAATCAAGTGTCTCGTCCGTCTTGCACAACATGAAAGTCGTTAAATCCATACATCGAAGCCGGCATACTGCGAGTAGGTGGCAGGCTACGTCATGCAGAAGTATCTAACGATCGACGACATCCTATGATACTTCCATCCAATCATCCCCTCACCGACATGATTGCAATGTTCGTTCATCTGAAAATGTTGCATGCCAGCCCTCAATTTCTGACCACGAGCCTGCGCGAAAGGTTTTGGCCTTTGCGAGTCAGAAATTTAGCCCGAAAGACAGTGCACTCATGTTTGCAATGTTTCCGCTGTCGACCAACATCGCTTCAACAAATTATGGGCGACTTACCAATGGAACGCGTGTCTCCAGCCTTACCATTCGTCCGCACTGGAGTGGATCTATGCGGCCCGATAGCATACCGCTATCCCCATAGAAAATCGCAGCCGCTAAAAGGATACGTGGTCATTTTTGTATGCATGGTCGTGAAAGCGGTGCACATCGATCTTGTTACAGACTTGACCACAGACGCCTTTATTGCGGCCCTACGCAGATTCATCGCGCGCAGAGGTAAGCCTTCATTAATTGAATGTGACAACGCTAAGAATTTTGTAGGCGCATCGAAAGAATTGGCTGTCCTAGCTCAGCAATTCAAGGATCAGGCATGGCAAGGCGACATAACTCGGAAGTGCAGCGATGAAGGCATCGAATTTAAGTTCATCCCCCCTCGTTCTCCGAATTTTGGCGGCCTATGGGAGGCGGCTGTCAAATCCTTCAAAAATCATCTTAGGCCTACGATGGGAAACGCGTTGCTGACCTACGAGCAGCTCACCACGCTTCTAACGCAGATCGAGAGTTGCATGAATTCTCGACCGTTGACTCAACTATCAACCGATCCAGCTGATCTTGACGTTTTGACGCCGGGACATTTCCTGATCCATCGTCCGCTTTCTGCCTTGGCCGAACCATCCCTGGAAGCGGTTCCAATCAACCAGCTGAATCAATGGCAGGAAGTACAAGAATATCTTCGAAGGCTGTGGAAACGTTGGAGTACTGAGTATTTGTCCGGTCTACAACCACGGACAAAGTGGACCCGTCAACGCAACAACATCTCCGTCGGAACAATGGTGCTTGTGAAAGACGATGGTTTACCACCCCTGAAATGGTGTTATGGTAGAATAGTTGAGATTTTTCCGGGAAGTGATGGGAACATAAGAGTAGTTACCGTCAAAACGAAAGATGGTTTGTACAAGCGCGGAATATCAAAAATCTGTATTTTGCCTGTAACCGAAAACAATTCTGTTGAATTCAATAATTCAACCGGGGGGGAGTATGTCGAAGCAAAAGAATACGATGCTAGGAACTAGGGGCGCCAGATGGTGTGAGCGAAGCGAAAACAATACCGAGAACTCTGTATTTGCTTTGTAAAACAAAAGACAATTGTCTGCGCTAAGGCACGTGCGCGCTTTTGGTGGCCGATCGGCCTTTCTTAGAATTTCATAGGTTAAGCGACAAACCAGAGAAGTTTGCTATCATGAGCGTATGAAATAAAAGGTGAGTCCATCTTTAGCACTCGACGCGATCGGTCAAAATAAAAGAATTTTCACAGCAGTCCAAGTTTTAATGTTTAAATTCAAAACAGGTACAGATTAGAAATGTTTTCGCTGGTTTGCTCGACCCGGGTTGCATGAGACAGAAAGCAAGTAAACGGCAAAATTAAATAAACTCCTCATGACCAATCGCTGTAAGCACGGTAGGTCCTTTCTTGTGGGAAATAGGGATTGCTTGAGATTGTGTAAGATTTAATACAGGCTTAGTAAATACAACAAATTTATAGTTAATGTTTAATGGGGGTTTAAGGATTGCTTACTGTCGCTTATCTTTGTGTTCTATAGCTAAGAGTGAGCTTCTGAAGATATTACATGAAAGGTTTTTTCTTAATTATTTATTTTATTCTGAGCTATGAAATTATTTCTCAAATTATGCAAAATGAAGCAAACGATAAAGCCCTTTGGATAAGCAAGACAAATATGGTACGATTAATCAAGTAAAGCTGGTAAGCTACCCGCGGGCATTACGCTTGAATGCAACAGCTTAATGCACAATGCATTTAGTGACACAAGACAAATGACACAGCACTTTCCACTGTCACAGCGCTTTGTGTAACTTAATTGAACTGGCGCACAGGCTGGACTGTCCTTTAATCAAACGCATTTTCTCATTTCCGGTCATCAGCTGCTCCACCGGAGCTGGCGGGCGGTGGGAACATTTAGTTCCTGGAACAAAATGAACGTTGAGCGGGAGCAAGCAAAGCTACTTAAAACAAATAGAAAGCGGACAATGGAAGAAAAAGGATAAAGTTGAAAATTTCTTCTTTTTCTTATTTGCTCATCTCCGGCTCATCCCCGTTGGCAGTAGATGGCCGGATGGCCAATGCGGTGGTTTAGTGCACTTTAGAGAAGAAGGCAGAAAAAAAGCAAAATACTGTTTGCAAGGAAATTGCAAAGGGGTGTTTCCAAAGATTCGCTTAAGAAAAGGCTTTGTTAAGAAAGGGTCAATCTGCAAGTATCTATCCAATTATTCAGCATACGGGTACGGGACAAAATGCATGGGAAGGCAAAATTAGTCAATTAAAATGTCGATCTGGAAAAAGATGTTGAGCTCTCTGCATCTGTGAGCAGTCGAAAAGAGTAATCATTTAGCTAGAGACTAATAAAACTTATTCTTATAACTTATATAAATATGTGATAAATGCGAATTGTGAATTGTGGTTTCGATAGCGCAAGTCGTACATTCATAGATCACCTCCAAACCTGGTGCTTATTTATGTTTTTGCTTGATATTTCATGAAAACGTGCTTTGTGTGTATAAAATACGTATCCGGGCAAGTTATTTTTTATTGTTCATTCCATCGACACGAAACAACCATAATTCTTTTAACTTCGATTGCTTCATAGGTGGAATGTGATAGTGTTTGTGAAATGAAACTGCACAGTTTGTTCCAAGAGAAACATCTTCATGAAAATATTGCCAGCATTGTATTTATATTGTTGGCGAAAAATGGCTTTATCAATCCACATAAATCTTCAGGTGGTGTCTGTTGTTTCGTGAGTTCGATATCAATTGCAGAGCATCCTGACTCTGACTGTACGTTTTATTTCTAACAGATTGTTGGGTGCGGTTTAATGGTATAGTTGAGATATACTACGACGAATGGAACGTGCAAGCCATTTCTTTTGATTTTGTACGTAATTGTTATAAGGTTTGTTGGATGGTTTTTTTTTATTTGCTAGTGAAGTGCTAGTGCTAGTGAATTTCTAGTAGAAATTAGAAGAGAAAGTCAATGCTAACATTTAACTTTGCACATAACTTTTCATAGTTATTTTAAATAAAGGTAGTTGTAAAATTAAGGCATAACAAGGGACTTATGGACCATTGTTTATACACTTGTGTAATGGTTGAGCTTGCCACAATACTCTGATACGTTGCCAAAATGGTCTGTCCTGCTCTGTGATTCACGGCTATCAAAAAATCAACCTCTTAAAATTCAATTGGATTTCAGCCTAGTACAGCGGCGAATCAGTGTACTTGATGGCAGGATAAAGTTTTACTTACACAAATGACGACTGGTTTCATTCAAGGCTAGCATTTTATCTTTATACTGCAAGCGCAATTTCACGCTTTCACAAGCAGAAGCGTAGACTTGAGAAATCCTGCGAACTTTCAACTATCACTCAACCATAGTTAAAAGAGAGTTTCCGGTGATTTGTAAAGCCGAGTAGAGGAAAATCGTTCCACTTCCTACTTCACTTTTTATCAAGAACATCAAAAAACTTCAAAGAAATTGCGTAAAAAAGGAATTCGCCCCTAAAAAAGCACATGGTGCAGACAGTTTTCCTCGACAGTTTCTTCATGTTTAAACATTTTTCGCATTTTCCATGTTGTTTTTTTATTTAATAATATTTTCCAATGATGTGTGGTTCCTGGTTCTTATTTTCGACAGTTTTGCGTTAGGAGTTTTACTGCCTGCCCTCTGTGACGGGAGTATCAGAGCGTCGACCCTCATAAACATGAAAAACTAAAACGAAAAATTTGTGACCAAGCGGAAGTGGATAAAAGTTTATAGCAAAATAAAATAAAGACAAACCGACGCAAGGAGCAGGCAGAAGCAAGGTACATTTCAGTTCCGGAACTTTGAGCATGCAATATACCGTTGCTCAGGTTTCCATTAACTGTACTAGAACGCACGCTACCAGGATGTA
Source organism: Anopheles coluzzii (assembly GCF_943734685.1). Classification (NCBI taxonomy): domain Eukaryota; kingdom Metazoa; phylum Arthropoda; class Insecta; order Diptera; family Culicidae; genus Anopheles; species Anopheles coluzzii. The sequence continues at coordinate 9,661,139 of NC_064670.1, read as the reverse complement.
GCCTGCGGGATGAAGGGTAGGTCGTTGGAATGCCTAGAGTGGCGGACGTACGGAACGGTAAAGTGAAGAAAGCGTACGGGTAATAAAAAGAAGACGCAAGATTGGTTGCCTTTTTCCCTTCCCGTAATGATTGACCCTGTTCTTTCTTCGGTATGGTTTCGGGGCTCGGGACTCTGCTGACGTTCAGCTGGTTGACTGGTGAGTTCCATTTCCGGCTTAGATTAATATGGATGGATAACCGGTTCGAGATGAGAGCAAGATTACTGGCTACATGGCACGTAAGTGAAATTGTGTGTTCCTTTATCGAAGTTTATGAACTGGCGTTGCTGGCCAGAAACGAAGCACGGCCCAATTTCGGTCCATGATCTGGTTACGCATTTGCTACTGCGGTCTATGGGGCTAAGTAAATATGCATTCGTGCTCGATAGATAGGAAGCTCCATCTGCCATAACGCTACGCTACGTAAGGTTTTATTTTGCGGGCAGATGAATCACACACACCATGCAGGAACAACAATGACGTTGATTAAAGGGTAGAAGAAAAGAGAAACATTTCTATATATTTTTGTTTTCAACCATCTTTTTGTTATTTTTTTCAGTTTTGACACTGAAATTGAACTTTATATCGTTATATCTTCATGCTTTGGCATTACAAACATTTGTTTTGTATTGGATATAAATATATTTTTCATATTAATACGGCACGTTTATCTTGGTATTTCATTTTTTCATAATGAAAGTTGATTAGTTCAGAAAGTTTCACGATCGAGGCGCTCCATTCATCCATCTTTGGCATGTGTGTGGAAAACTATCTCCCGTGGTACACATTAAACTCCCATCATTAAGCAAACACTGGCAATGAGTGGAAAAGCTTACCGTATCTAGAACTTGATGGATAACCAACGTGCAAATTTGAAAGTTTTCAATATATTTCGAGTTGTTTTATGAAAAAGAATATATTTCTTTTAAGCTCAGTTGATCCCATTATAAGAAGTAATAATAACTTCAATCATTCTATGCCGTATCAAGTGTGAAGCAAAACAAAGAAAATGCGATAGGCCAGGTTGTACGCCTGGTTGGTGCGTACTTTATGAAAGTGACTCGTCTAATTGAATCAACTGAAGCTTGTTATCAAATGAAACGTTCCTAAGATGACGATACTCGTTCAACAACAGTGAAAGCTGAATATAAAGCAACAACCGGACGGTAAAAGTTATTATTAAGTTATTACGCTTGCCTGCAAACTCATGCCTTCTACATCCACTTGCATCCGACGAACTCAACCGGCTATACAAAGAGTAATGGTCAATGTTTTCTCAGATACTCAGCAATATCAAACCAGCTGTACAGTGTGCTTTGTTCTCTGTTGGTAAATGTGTCACTGGTATTTGCTTACACTATTTCTATGCCAACAAGATTCATCCCTCGAGGGAAAAACGAACAAAAGGACAGAAAACAATGTAAAAATCAGTAAAGTTTCTGTAAAATTGAAACAATCACAACTATACAGTGAAAACAACTGATAGTTGTTTAGAGTGAATTTATAACGTTGACTGCTGCATTGGTAGAATGCAATTTTTAATAAGTACGAGATGATTCAGTAACAAAAGATCAACGTTTCCTGCTTTTTTCAAACAGAAAGTATCAGATAGTTGATCAGACTTGCATTTGCATTTTATTTAAAATTGCAATAATATGTAATAATCATAGCAATGTAAGAGCTTCATTCTTTAAATTAATCTAGCTGAATCCTCTTCATTCCATTGTTTATGTTGCAAGTAAAGAATATACCATAAAAGTTCAGTAATTTGATGCTGGTCGTCCGTCCCAAATCAACAAAGTAACATTCCCTTGGGCGTTATAAGTAGCAAAAAGTTTGTTAGCTTTCATCACAATGATACGACAGCAGCACATCGTAATGGAGGTTGGCTGTACCGACATAATTTGCATGTAGAATGAGTTTTTATGTTTAGGGATATGAACTGGTCAGTGGAGCTAGAGGTTAAAGTTAAAGTATACAAAGCGATAATTGGTTGGTGAAAGTTTAAATTTTGACACAATATAACATTGCACGAAAATTGTAATTAAGTATTTGCGAGTGTTTATTCATACTATTCCTGTCCATAACAGGGAATAGTACATTGAACATGTGCATTCGTACAATAAATGCTGAAATATAATTAACCTTGCTCTTGTTTTTCCCTACCTTAATTACAGGTTCGCCAAATGGCTTAACAGTGATGGAAACCGAACCAACCAATCGTTACCATAATCACTCTCATCATCATCTTCATTATGAGTGGTAGTAATTAACAGATCGTTTCGTACCGTATGGTGTGTTTATCATAATGGACTCAATTTGCAGGTCCAGTTTAATGTCCTACTTTATTAAATTTCAGCTGTATTGTATGAGGGTGCGCTTGATCGATACAATACTGTGCTTTACAAGTTTGTTATGTCAAGGTAAAAACGTATAACAGATTCAAAATAAACAATTTTTTTCGAGGCAAAACTTTATCTTCTGCCAGCAATGATCGTATCAAGCGCGTGTAAATGACAGGGTTCAGTTCGACTGTGGCAGACTAGCACAACGATTTGCATTAGCTCGAAAGCAGTATATGGTTAGAGAAAAAACAAATCAGCCACTTTATTCGTGATCGCGCAAACCCCTTCGTTGTGTTATATTTTTTATGAAAACCAGAACACGCTTTCACAATTTTACATACTTTTAACGCGCGCTGTCGAGAGCCGTTTCTCCTTCGTGGTCGGTTACAAGAATGAATATCATTATGGCAGCTTATTCCCGCGATCTAATTCCCTACCAATACACACAAAAACAGCACCTGTCAATCGTTTCGTTTATCGGTGAAACGCATATGCAAATAACGCAAGTGAAATATTTCACTCGGAACTATGGTATATTTAAAAACATGAAACGTAAACAATTCGAGTTGTTTCCTATTGTTATTAAACGTTGACACTAATGCTTGACAAACAATACTGAATGGTAGTGGTTGGTACGTGTACTAGGGAACAAAACCAAAATCTAATATGAAACAGAGCTTCACACATCTTAAAAGCTGTGTGGTACAATTAAGCTGTGCATGTATAGCGTAACTGGCTGTGTAATGTATAGCGTGGCCGGTCTCGTAGTACAGTCGTCAACTCGTACGACTTAACAACTTGCCCGTCATGGGTTCAATCCCCAAATAGACCGCGTCGCCATACGTAGGAATGACTATCCTGCTATGGGGGGAATCAATTGGTCACTGAAAGCCAAGCCCGCAAGTGGGTACAGACAGGCCTTGACCGACATCGGTTGTTGAGCCAAAGAAGAAGAAGTATAGCGTAACACGCACTAATGATTCGTTGCTTGCTGTGTGGCTTTGCTTTCAAACGACTGATGCTGGACAAATGAGCCCCACCGGTGTTCTGCGAAGATCAAGTGCAGGAATGGTTTGTGTACACGTATGAAAATAACAAACAGAGAAGTAAAAGTAAAGGAAACCATGATTTCCCATGTTTCATTCGCGCATGGCACTCTTGTAGGAGCACCTGTGCTGCTTACGCCATGTTTTGTTTGCACGTGATGACTGCCAAAAATCGATTCGGATTTGTTTCGGGTCACCGTTTGAGTTAAGTACGTGACATCAATCAAACCAAGCGTACTAGCGGATCACAACACCATTCCGATACACGTGTTGGCGCGTTGTTCCGTGATAAACTGCCCTGCACAGTCTCGCTATACGGACGGAGAATTGTGTCGCAAACAACGCCAGCCAAAAGGGGTACCAGATTGTATGCTGATGCTCTCTGCATTCCTCATTTGTGCAAAGTTCATGCTGGAATTTGGTCGGCACCACTTTTAGGTCTCTAAAAAGCGCCCCGATTCGCGCATTGTGCTGCTCGCTAAGCAAAGGCTGTCACAAAGCTATTTTCATCAACATCGCCATCGTCATCATGAACATCATCATCATCCGCATACTGTTCACCGTTTGGTTTTGCAGAGTGAGGAATTTTGGGAACTGCGGCGACAGTTTGCTATAAAAGTTCCTTCTCACCATTCGGGCGCACATTGGGTAACGGACGCATCGAAAGAAAGACGCGGAGGATGGTGGAGCACGCCTGGTTCGGTGGTACGCGAACGTCATAAATCACTCCTTACTGTACTCAAAAATACCTATATCAACACATCACCATGTGCGTCCCGAGAATGGAAAATTATACCGAAAGCCGCTTGCAAAACGTGGGCCCATGCTTGTATAGCTGTACTTGTAGGAGCGTGAACTTTCCCATCCATCAGCAAACCAAACAGTGGCGTAAATATGTGTCATTCGATGAACAAAAACGGAATGTACGTAAAATCCCTCATTTATTCTGCACGACACAAAAAAAGAAAACTCCAAACAACCATGTGCTTTCCTGTCGTTTTGTCGTTTGTTTTGCTATCCTTTGCAGCTGCTGCGTGGTACTTCCTTTTATAGCAAACTCTAATTAGCAAACCATTTCACTGCACTTCTTTTCACGGAACATCACTCTTTAAGCCTCCGATTGAAAGCAAAAGCCACACTGAAATCAACGGGGTAGATTCATCAGTGCGACAGTGGGTAGTGCGTTCGGTAAAAGTACTAATAAGAGTTTTTGTTACGCTTTTCAAATGGAAAGCCTAGCAGAACAAAAAACCTGATGCGGCAAACGAGTGTGTACAAAAGTATCTACAGTATCCGAGCCGAATGTCAATGTTAGGTTAGCGCTGTACGTAAATTACACTGCTGTACACGAAGCTACTGATTATAGCGTTCGAGGTAAAAAGCAGCGCGTGCGTGTGGACGGAGTGATAAAACTTCAGTCAATACGATCAGTTCAGAGTGCGAAACAGGAGAACTTTTGCGAAAATATGTCCGAACGAAAATTGTAACTTAAATAATATAAAGTATAGTATAGTGTCTCAAAGGATGCAAAAAGGTAAGGTTGCGGGTTAAATGGTAACATACGAAGTACCAAATTAAAATATAATGAAACGTCGGTCATGGCTTTGAACAAACAATTGAACGTAGGAGAAAGGGCTTGATGAAATTGGACATGATTATTGAATCTATTTTTACGCACTGGTAGTACGAAAAACATAAAAAACCGATTGCCCGAAAGCTGTACCCACTTCAAACGGCACAATGATTGTAAAGATATTGCAGGACGAGCAGATTCGAGGATTACGGGCGGATGTGTGTACACAGGCACTCCTCGGTATCCACCCATGCATCCCAATGGTTTGATATGAGTCAGTAAAGCAAAACTTTATCAATTTAACGCAAGGTTAGCATGTAACATAGCTGGCAGCTGTTGGGTTTTGTGGTTGAAGCGCTTCAACGACTATCATACAGGGGGTGAACAGCAAGCGAGGAAACTAAACATCACTTACACTCCTGTTTTATCCAATGTACGGCAGCTCTATTGAACGTGTAAGTATGTGATGTTAAAATTGAACGGATAATACAAAAAAGAAAAACGTTGGAAGGAAACAAAAAAAAACAAACTAAACGATAAAAACGAACGTCAAAACGCAATCAAATGTCCAACCACAGTGCGTAAAAGGAGAATGGTGTGTGTTTTGTTTGAGGTTTTTTGAGATCCTCTTTTTAGTTTACAATAGTACGCATGAATATGCTTGCATCATCACCACAACATAAACCATTCAAAACGAATGTATTCGTTGTGGTTTGTGTTTCAAAAGTGAACAATAAAAACAATTTTAAAGCACAATACTTCAGTAGACAAGGCAAAAGCAAACAAAACTTGCTTACTAAAAGCGCTTTGCTTGTATTTACTTAACGAGTCGTGGGAAATCAATTTAGGTTTCAATTCTCTCAGTTTAAAAGCAACCGTACAGCGTCTGAACAATTGGACAAACGATTCGATAGAGAAACAAATTGCTTTCTTAGCCAAGTCAAGCCAGTGTACGATAAACAATTTTTAAAGTCTATCCAACAGTTGAAACAATAAACATTTGCCCGAAAAGCATCACGATCGGTTTTGCTGTTTCGCAGTTTGCAGTTTCATTTCGATGCAATTTCTGCGAACAATGTATAGTATTGGGGGAGACCATAAGGTTTGTTGGGAAAATTATTAATTAAAATGCAAATTTTACTCATTATTGTTTAAAGATTGATATGTTACTGTTTTTTAAATTTGAATTATTGTTTGGCCATTGTCAATACAACCTCAACCCTTAGCCATAGTTATACTTTATTTTTCGCTGTAGGTTCCATGGTAATTATTGCCGGCCTGTACCTGTTCGCTGATGATGACCTGTTCGCTAACAATCCAGTTAAATAAACATAATGGACATGGGAGTGCTTTATGTTGAGTGTTCCAGAGAAACGTTAATTAGACCTTTTGATGGAACTGTTCATTGTTGAAAAAACCTTTTTACATTTCATATCATTAACAAGTTAATACAAAATGAACAATGCATCTCAAACAGTGCGAATGTTACGTGTTAATATTCAGTTTGTGTACTGTTCTCAACTGCAACTATCATCTTACACAACCTAGTGTTACGTGGAAGCACATAGTATTTGATTGATTTCTAACTACTTTCACACTAGACAAGCTTTTGATCTGGTACAGTAAACTTCTCCTCGCTATTTACGGATGTTTTCCGCACTTGCATATCACACAAGTTTTATCCATAATTCAACACCAACCACCAGGCGTCTCCATCTCGCGCATCTCATGGCAAACGTTTTGCGCCAGCGTTGCTATCGTGGTATATCTCATAGCATCATCTTACGGGAATGTGTACATGAAGTTGAAAAAGAAATTCTCACAACCACATCCGTTGCCACTAGCATCCAGCCACCCACCCTTCCCACCTGTGATTATTTATGAGCATAACCGCATTCCTCCCACCATGCACAGAGTGCTAAATGTTTCAGGGCGCCCCGTTCCACCAACTGGCTACGGAGGCAAACTTTTGTCAAGGTCAATTTCCGTTCTTTATTTCAGCATCCAGGCGCAAAAGTCAAACCAAAGTTACATACGAAAACGGATCAAATATATCAAACGAGAACTGAGGGCGCGTAGTTTTGCACACCGGGTCAACACCTTCCGGAGGAGTGTTTTGGTTTGCTGCGTTTAGTCGAGCTACCTTCTCTAGCTATGCGGCACAAGAACGGTTCAAATAGTGCCAGAAGAACTTTGTCCTAGGCTGGGTCAAAGTGTTGAGATAAATCTTGAGACTCAGTAGAGAAAACATTGTTCATGCCGCCGGTCTATTTTGGGGGTTAATGTGTGGGTACACGCACCCACACGATATCACAGATTGGCTATGCTGTACCGTGTGTGGATGCTTTGTGGATGAGAAATTGATGTAATAAATTCAATAACAGGATACTGTACTGTTTACTGTCTATTCTTCTGTTCAAATAGATGCGGAAACACATTGATAAAATGGTAGAATTGAGATATGATTTTGTTTGTCATTTCATGCGTCATAATGTCATGTTCATGTGTTTTCACTCGGGAAAGTAAATTATTATCATTTCAAGCATTAAATCAGGTAATCATGAATCATCATTCGTAATCATAAATAAACAGCAATCAATCCGTGATTTCAATGTTGCAAACAAACACGATAAACTTCAAAACATTCACCTCACGCAAAACCAACCCAATAACTCAAAGCTTTGTGGGGCGATCTGTACCGGTGTACCGATGTACCAAAACCGCAGTATGCTCCACTGCACCACCGAATGGAGACGATGTAGATCGTAATAAGATGTAAACATTCGAGCTTATATCTTGCTGCGTTTTGGAGGAATAATTGTGTGCGTACTGGTTCGTATGTGTGTGCGTGTGAATCTCCACCAACATGGTTCCGTCGTTTGGAGGTGATTTATGAACTTTACCACCTCTTGCTATGGGGTGCATGATTTATCACCTCAAGCCAGCAACCGGCAGTTTTTTTCTCTTCTTCCTCTCGTAGCTTAAGCTAAGCTACAAGCAGTGCAAGACAAACTACCAACCATGGGAAAGAAAGATTGAGGGTTTGCTCATGTTTATGTATATTTGGTACCCTACCTTAACGTTTGGCGAGCCAACTCATGTCAGTCCAGAGACCTAGGGAAGCATTCTTTTCATGCGAGATTTTCATCAGACCGTCGGTGAGAAAAGGTTCATGGATTTCGGCCAATATCGCGTTCTGCTTTAGTGGTAACTTACTCAAACACATTACAATGTGACACAGGGATAATAAAGTGATAGCGTTTGACGGAGGAAATAATCTTTGAAGCAATTTACCATCACAACAGTTTGATAAAAAGAAACAATCTTTGTTTCGTCATGGAAATAAAATGCGTTTAAAACTTGTTAAAAATGTAGGTGCCGCTATGGAAGCAGCTTACGAAAAGTTGAAAATTCCAGTTAACCAATTAATGGATCACAAACGACTATTTTTCATTATAAAGCTTCATTTTCGTAGAAGGTTGGAAATTTACACCTTTTTTTAATTTCCTAGTAAACCCTGTTTGCTTTTTAACTCATATGGGCGGTATTGAAAATTTTACTACATTAAATTTCATATCATACGATAAGCCAAACCTGCTCCAGCATAATGGGCCATAAATTCCAATTTACAACTTTTTTCGTAGAATGCAGCATCAAACCATAGAATGCTGCAGGTAGGAAATCCCTTTGCAGCGCCCAATATTTATAACACAAGTAAATTTCAAAGGTAGACCAAAGGTTGGTAGAACTACTACGGGGCTGAACACTCTGACGGTGGTATTTGCAGCTACTACAAGCCTGTAACCATCTAATACATTGAGTGGACTTGAAATTTACTGTACAAGACTTGCCATTACAGTGGAAGGAATGAAACATAAATATGCTGCTGTTGATGTGGCCAAACGTGTTTTAACGTTGAGAGTCAGCAATCGAAGCTACTGTAGTCAGCAAACGATTTTAGTACAGTTCAAGCTAAAGTTAAAGCACCTTGACTATAGCCGACTACAACCTGAGGAACAGTGAATCGTTAAGAAATTCCGGCTAAACTTAAATGTTGTTTTTCTTCCGTTAAACAGAAGCAATTGCACGTTGCTCACATTCAATTGAATCTAGATAATCTTTCGCTTTGTAGAAATGTAGATAAGCGCTGTAACTTTTACTGTTCAGCGAATTGTTCAACGTTGTACATTTATTCGCACAATTTCATGCGGCACCATCTTTTTCCCTTCAAATTGTACTGTTTTTTCTGGATTTTTTGCTACTGAGTCAAGAGATCTCTTTTTCCAGGAAAGCAAGCATTGCGAAAAAGTTACTTCGTTTGCACGAGGATAGAAATCACCTACATTCAGAGCCAAGCTGACTGTTGTTCCATCTGCAAACGCAATCGCCCCGCATGATAAGGGACAGCAATGTTGTGCTGTGTTCACAATCGTCCAAACTTTTGTGTGCGAACTTACAAACCATACATCGAGGAGGAAATACACAGAGAGTGACATGGAACAGGCCAACGCCTTACGTTACGTGCGTGCGTGACCGAGCACATGGGCAGCGTTGCAATGGTGAATGTTGAAACAGTACTGGAAACAGAATGCTGATGAACCATGTGGATGCCATCGTTGGAACGATCGAGTTGGTGTTAAGACACATATGATGCGTAAAGACACACTGTGCGTAGAATGTATTTCATTTTAGGGAAATGCATATAATGTACAAAAGGCAATGGAAAAATTTGCAACAGCTTAAGTAAAATAATCAATGACAGTAACGTGTGAGGATCTGGGGCACAACCCATTCACTCGTGAAATCAATATCTTGCAATACCGTAGCAAGGTGCACCCAGCGCTAACAGCATCAATATCTGCACAACAATACCTGCATGTTTGTATATGTGTATTTGTATGGGAGTGGTGAAAGTTGTTCTTTCCCACAAACCAACCAAACCATGCTGCGCGGAAGTTTGTGTAAGAAAAAAAGATTGTTTTCTCACTGCCATTGTGCGCTTGTCATTGTTTGCCTTGTTTTGTTTTAATTAAATCTCTTATCAGCACGAAACGCTAACGACAAAATCGAGAATGACACGAACAAAAGCAAACAAAACCCCCTATAACAAATGCAACTGGCTGCAAATGACAGACGTACAGACGCAAACACTCTCAGCCAAGAAGGTGAGGGCTTTCGGAACTGAATGGATGATAACGCCCAGACCTGGACAGGCCATACTGTAGAGGAAGAGAAAATGGAGAGGTGTTGAGGATGCGTACAAGTGGATAATTCCATTAGGTTTCGCTTTGAATGTCAACCCCACAGGATGGCCTCTGCCGCTCTGGTTACTTACTTCTGCGGTTTGCCAAACGCGTTGGCCTTCGCACGCCACTGCCACAGTTGCTCCCCGTGTGCCTTGGAGAGTTCCGCCGAGCACAGTTTTGGTAGGAAAACTGATTAAGACTCAATGGGCTGAAGCAATCTGTTGACACAATCTCGCCAACAAGGACGATCGTTGACAGAACAACACAACAACAATTAATTTGTTTAATTAGCAGCAAACTCTCGGCTTCTGCGCTGCTACCCATGCTTCCTGCCAGACCTAAAGCCACCACAGCCTCCATTACCTCCGAAGGGGAATAATATATTTACCTACCAAACATTGGGACAACGTCTGACATTAGGACACATTCACTGGAGCTGGCTCACGGAACTGTAATTGGTGTTAAAGTATACCAGGCTCGATGTTTACTGAAGGAAAACGATAACGCGCAGACTGAGAAAGTGTGAAAAGTGCAACGAAACATATATAAAGCTTTCATAAGAACAGACACGGAGAAGAAAGAAAGACAGAAAATGAAAGAAATACGTGGTGAGGTCACGCTTTTCACCATTTGTTATGCAAATGTTGTGCGTCTTAAAAAAATGGAATCAAATGTCTTCACTCCGAGATGGATTCATGTGGCAGAGAGCAAAACGAAATCCTATGCTTCGTCTGAAACTTTTTGTCTGTCTTTCACCAGTTCACATCCTGTTCTAACGCCCCTGCTCATGTTACGATTGTCTCATCTTCACCCATTGACATCACACACCTCTATCACTTACCACGAGGTTCACTCTTTTGCTATCACAAAAATCCAGCACGTATTCCGACCGTGCGGTTCTTGGCCGTACTAGAAGTCCCCTTTTCGAGTGATGTGGAAGTAGCTTACGGTACCAAACTGCTTCCCAACTGGCAATACCCCGGGGGCAATGATACATCGCGTTGCAGGATTTGTCTTCAGTGTCGACTTTGCCTTCCCTTGTCCGTGACACTCCTTTGTAAATATTCTGAAGAACGGTTTGCTAGTCCAGCTTGCCCCGGGGCGACCGTATCGATTGCAGATATTAGGCCGCATACTCACTGAAGCGTCCAAGTCCAAGTGAAATGTCCTGCGACAACGTTCCAGCGCTTCCCGCGTGGTAGCCAAAGGTCAGCAAACAGAAAGACTCCAAGAGGCCTACGGCAGGCAAGGAAAAGCGGATACACTTAAAGCTCTACTGTGCCGTAAAGTAGATGACACCATCTGACATTACCACAGTTGTATATCGCCTTTAGTTGCGTCGGGAGTTCAGTAAATTGCCTGCAGCTGTTTGCGTTTATGTTGTCACTTATCTTCCGGAGACAATCTCCGCTTCTTGGCGCGGTCAATCACTGGCTTTATGGTAACGGACTGTTTGCTGCCAGCAGTACCGGCACATCGAAAGCAAATTGGAAAAATCAAATAATCATAACACCACAGACAACCAGCTGGCTGAGGATGCGTCATGTCGTTGGGTCTCAATTTAGTTGGGTTTGGGTTGATGTTGATGCCACTTTTCGATGATGTTTGAAAAGCAAAAATCAAGGGATTTGGGAGTAGTTATCATGCGTGAAAGATAAAATATTATATAATATTTGCGCAGCATATAGTTTTTTTTAAAATATTTTATTTTGCCAGCATGCCATACGGGATTCTAGTTTGGGATTCCCTGTCAAGGTCAACCTATGCTTTTAACTATACAGTTTAGAGGAATATATAAATTTTAGAGAAGTGTTTTGTAATGAAGAAGGATGAAAGCCTGTCCGTAAAACTGTTACATGATTGTGGTGCTTCATTTTTTCTATTTGTGTAACAGCTATAGGAAGAAAAAAGGGTCACCTAATGATATCGATTTCACCGTGCCTCTTGATCGTAGACGGCCGGAAAGCGTCCCTTGACCCTGCAATTTTTGCCCAGCCATCCAAATGCGATCTCAATCGTGCGAAACCAACACCGAGTGGTCCGGACAGTCTGGGACTATGGGTCAGGGACTTTGCACTGTCCTGCCCGTGTACCCATATCACTCAAATTAACACATCGAATCGGCGTTCCACAGTGCTGATGTTGCTGCTGCTGCTGCTAGGTTAGCAGCCGCACGAAAGCAGAAGCTTTGATTTGATGGCAACACTCGCCGGCAAAGATTCGAAGAACGAGGAAGACGGGAGCACCGTGCATATCAATTTCCAATCAAATAGTTAAATCCATCGATTGGATCGTAGATGAAACCTCCGGCATCGTCGGCCCACACCATTTGCCCACCTAATTTGCCACGATAGTGGAAAGTGTCTGACGCGATGGATGGACGCACACACACACACACATGGACAACACGTTCGATCGACAGATACAAAATTGAAGCAAGCGTATTTCCCTTTTCAAACATTTCTTTCCCGTCTGCTGATAAGAATATCCCGCTAGCAATGTACATGCGTGTGTATGTGTGTAAATGGTTCAAGACGGGGGAGGTTCCGTTGGATGTACCGATTGCTGCTCGATTCTCATTGCTGGTGGTGTGTGAAAACTGAATTTAGTATAACTTGACTGTGGTGGTTCGAACACGTTTTCCACGAAACAGGGAAACCACATCAGATATAATGGTTGGATGGAAGTTGTGTGAGTGTATGAGAGAGACAGAGAGAGAGAGAGAGTGGAGGTTACCGCAAAAAGGGGAAGGAATTGTCTATATCATGTCTATGTCGAAGTGCTGGCGGAACGAGCTTTGACAGATTATATTGTATGAAATACTGAGAAACAGCTGGGAAAGGAACTGGTTACACATTTGAAGGGTTGCACGGTAAGCCATACGTGTTTTGTAAACCAGTTGGAGCGAGTTTTATGCAAACTGATGTGGAGGCGTGCATTTCTGGCTGTAAGTTTTGTTACTGTTCTTGTTGTTAAAGCAATTTTCGACGAATTTTTTTTTCAATAATTCATTTCGATTGAACATATTTAAATATCTAAACAATTTTAAAATGTCAATGGATGCTCTCTTTTTTTTAAGCAGGTTTACGCATTGAAAAGATCAAGAAAACATGGAAAGTTTCTTCAATTCATGATAAAACGCCTTCATCTCATCACGTGAGGCGTTAAAGCTTCACGCCTGCAAGCTTCCTCAAACACGATTCTGCATCAACGATTCAGCGTCACGCCTCAAAACACGCCGTCGTGTTTGCAATCCACTTTTGATGCTTATTTCGATTATTATCGTTATGATAAGCGGAACAAGGCTAGGGTTCGAGCAAAGGTGTTGTGCGGGAATGCGATTCCTGGCAAACAGCAAGTCACCGTAACGAAATTGTGTGTGCAAAACAGCACACACTCATACAAACACACATTTAGATACACTATCCATCTACAATCTGGTGGCGTTTGGACTAAAAATAGTCCAAATCTTGTGTGAGGATACATGAGGGCATCGCCAAAACCGGAGAGCGACGAGCGGGTAGGACTTGAACGACGACAAAAAGCATTTCAGCAAAAACATTTCTTCTGGGGTGCCTACAATTCACAAACACAACAAAAAACAGTGCCTGGGTTTAAGTGTGTGTGTGTGTGTGTATGTGTGTTTTGTCTCTTTCCATCCCAGTCCGTCACGTCGGGATAATATCATGTGAAGTGGCAGGAACAACGGATCAAAAGATATCGTGTTGATGGTTTTTTTGTTTTGTTTTTTTTTCTGTTTTGACGGCAAAGAAGATGGAGAAAGTTGATGAAAGGCGGAAGAAAGCTGTTGATGGAAGGTATAACGGTACGCCACGGTGGATGTGCACCGTTAAAGACAACTCTTACGGCCTGGGCCGATGAGGATAAAGTTTGCCGACGATGAACAATCGATTAGTTGTAGTGTTTATCTACGAAATGGACACGTATCTATGTCCTTTGGAGGGTTTGGTTTCGGCTCGGAAAAAGGGAACACAGCACTGTGGGCGATGCTGATCCATCGTTGGGCAAGCTGTTAACAGGGAGGAAAGTGCTTTAAATGGCAAAATAACTTGTTTCACTAGCTTTTTCCTGCAAAACAAAAACATACTTTCTAGAAGATTTTTGTACAAAATTACATACAAGCATAAGGAAGCTTGGGGCATGAAATTCAATGTATAGCGACTACCAGCGCTTATCGTTGTAATTTACATTATCTCGTTCAGATCAACGACATCCTAATTTAAGCTTTCATTGCCAGTTGTTGTGACAAGTTCGCCATGAAAGGAATATTGAACGACTCGACGCATTACAGTAGCCGTGACGACGTTGGAAAATCCTCGTGCGTACAAACAGTACAATAATCGTTTCATTTTACTGTTACAGTTACTGTTTGGTTCGCGTTCAAAAAGCGTAGATTTGGCTTGCGATGGTGCTAGAACACAAGTCGTCGTACAATCTCGGCGGATGGAACCACGTCGCCAGTTGGAAAAGATTCAAGATTGTTTTAATCGCCTTGATAACTAATACAATAACGCCGTTTTACTGATAATCGACTTGGTGACTTTGTAGCATGCCCGGAAAATGGTTTAGTGTCACAGGTTATGAAAAACAGACCTTTAAAGCACGTTATCACGAGTTTGGGATTAATTATCTAAACGAGCCATCTTGAACAAATCATACACTAATAGACCGGTGGAAGAGTATTTCCTACCATTTCCTGCTGGCGATCCGGATGTTCCGGCTAGCAAAGCTGCCACGAGCAACTAATCATGGGATCTAAATTTAATTTTACTCTCATCACTCACTCCCAACATGGATGCCGAAGCATTGCGAGCATTTGATAAGGTTGCGGTATATACCGGAAGCGATGCATCAAAAGCTGTAAACTAAGTAATTTTTAGCTTCAGATTGGTATAGTTATTTAGAGCCGCCGGGAAAGTAGCGAAGGAAATACTCAATTGTCAGTTTCCGGGGTTAGCTTGCGCAAAGTAAAATGTAATAGACCATAAACATCTGCTCTAGGCATATAAACGGGTTTAAAATAGCTTATCATCGTACTATTTGTTTTAAGGGAAAACCTTATCAAACAAAGAAGAAACTTTAATTTGATTTGAAATTGTAATTAAACTAGATATTTTTTTCAAAACCACATTTTCCAACATAAAAACAATTTAAAACCAACATACTCCCCCTGTCTGCACATTACCGCATGTTCTATAAGCGTAAATTCAATCAATAATACAAAGTAATGCAATAAAGAAAGTGTTCACTGTCACCATGAAAACACGCCAGGTAGAGCGATACCACAGTTTTTCATCCTGCTAAAACCTTTCCACGGTCTAACTTTATTGAACGACACACGCCAGCCGATGAAATGCGGGAGCCAGTACCGGAAGTTTGCTGTGCATTGGCACCTCGAAAAAGGAACTAAAAGTGATGTCGGCTGGCACCGCCATAGTTTTCATAAAATGTTACAAATTTAATATTGCTCGAGCGTGAGGGAATTCGTGCATTGGATGGTTAAATTTACGACCGATGCACCATTGCAATGGACACAGTTGACGGGCGGGTTAGGATCAAATTGGCGATAGTGGACATTAAAATTTACTGTCCCAAACTGTACCGAACACAATGAACTTTCGACAATATTTCGATGACATCGTATCGCATCATCATATGATCTGTCGGTTAGGGAAGGCAGTATAGCGGGAATCAAACCAGGAATCATTTCAGCTACTGAGGAAAAGTGGAATTGGTTGACTGTTTGGCCGCAATGTGGACCATGCTGTCGGTTGCTAATCAAATGGGTGGTTCGTAAGTAATGTTGGAAATGAGTACGCGTTTCATTGGCTAAACTAAACAGGCAGATGTTCACATCTACATACGAAAACTTATTTCTTACAAAATAGTTTAATTGTGGTTTGTATGTGTTATTTGAGAGGTTGAAGATAAGTCCCGAATCATTTCCATATTATTTGCTTCAGTGATCTGAAACTGATTGATATCTTCGTAAAGTCACTAATTACCACAGCTTTATGACAAACATTCACTGCACTGCTCATACGCAATACCGCAACGTTACAACGATACAATAGGCCATAAGGAGAGGTCAAAAATTGCAATTAATCCAAGCACTGATTCTTTCGTAAACACACACACATTTAGCAAATGAGTGTGATAAAGTTTCCCACTACAATCGTAAGCAATGATTGAATTCAATGCTCCGCTTTCCGAACACCAATTTGCTTCGAGTACGAGAGATCGATAAACAAATTGCCTTGCATGGCAAGGATTTAAATGAACTGGGTTTTGTGGTAGCTGATATATGATGGTAAACAATGCGAAGAATCAGCTTCAAAGAATTTGGGTTTTATTTATGCCTTTGTGCAAATTGATTTTGTGAAATACGTTTTTTTTATATTGAGTCCCCTTTAACCACGGTCTATAGGGTTTTTGCTGTATACCGCGTTACCAAATAACGTATTCCCGTGGATCTCTTAACTATACGTTTAGGCGTTCTAATACTTTTGACATTTTTGCGAGACTTTTTCGTACGGAAACTATAAAGTAATATAATGATCTAATGTTTTTAAAATTAAAAACAGTTTCTTTGGTATATTTCAAAATGAAGTATTTTAAAATATGCTTTATGATATTAAAAGGTATAATTCTTGAGAAATTAAATCAATCCATATAAACACTTATAACCACATGGCATAATTTAAAAAAAAAAGTTACTTAAACATAAAAACTGTTGTATCACATTGTCCAGTTTAAAAAGCGTGAATATTACCTCCATTGCCATACAATGGAAAAACTTTCCGAACTGAGCTAATAAAAGCTTCAGGCATGTCCTCTACATGCATCCAACGAAGCTACGCTCTATTTTAAGCTTTTTGTCCCATGTCTTTTGCGCATGCCTGAACTCAGCGCTTTTTCCACAGCAATATGGATAACGGTTTTCCAAAGTAATACGTATCTGTTCTACGAATTGCATACAATAACTTGTTCGCGAAAAAGTTTAAATATGAGTGAAAATTTTCAATTGTAGAAAGCATAATAACTTGCAATCGAAAACATGTTCGTGCTTTCAGGGGACAGAAATCAAAGAAATATTATCCGAATAAAAAAAAAGAATTGAATTGGAGGGCACTAATACGAGCCAAAATTGTATTCTCTTCTATAGTCGTATTGCTAAAAATGATCGATTGTTAGCTTTAGTAATTGTTCCATTCCTAGGTTTGTAATTTCCATACATTTAATTATTTATACATTTTTGGAACAATAAGAATCGGTGTGCAGGCAGAGTTCATTAGTCGAACGCATTTAAATTGGCTTTTAAGTTGAACGATCGATAGTTGGCTGACAGCTCAAGTGCAATAAAGCATGAATTTGTATGGAAAAACGGCTTTTGAAAATTTTACATGAACCTGTAAAGAAAATTATATTTTTTGACAATTATTTTGTATGGAAAAACGCGTCAGCTTAAAAGCACAAATTCAATCGTTGGCAGGGATTCCAAGTTCATCCAATGAATTTTTAATATTCTCAATAGGAGTAGATGTACGTACAAAGCTTTACTTGACAAATTTGTTTTTCGGGTTTGAATTTAAGTGATTTTAACATAGTGTAAACGAGTTACACTTAAAAAAAACATCATAAATAGCCAATTAGTATGTGAGAAACTACGAGGAACACATACACTCATACCGATCATATTTATGAAAATATATTATTCACATAAAATGATGCATGGATTACTCCCAAAAAGACATATAATTAAAAAAAAAAAGAATCAGCACAGGCAGCATCAAAAAACCCCTAAAAAGAAAAATCAAGATAGGACCTTTTTTCCAACCCATTTGATTCCATTCCCGTCCACTGCTGGCAAACGGGCTATCACAATGACAATTACGTTATTTTCTTTTCGTTAAGTTTGAAATCTGGAAGGAAATGTAAGAATTCTTTTACAGTGAAAGAAGTGCAAAAAAAGAAGAAGAAGTCGAACAAAGGAACACCTTCAACACCGAACGAGGTGCTAGCGGGAAATTGGTTCACCTCAAAAGAGTAAGAGATTCGTTCCAAATAATCACTACCCCCCCGGCCAGGCGGCCAAGCGGAACCTGTACGAACGGTTTAGCGATAGTGCACGGAAAATGGAAGCATAAAGCACTCGAACAATGTAAAATAGAGGAAGAGAGTAGCGCCAGCGGAAACGAATTGGAGAAAAAGAATTCGTCCGTTCTCTGGCTGCGGTGGTGTGCAATTGCACCACCACCAGTTTTAAACCGCACTGCGCGTCATGTGCCACTCTGCGGAGAGACAGTATTACAAGTGTCTTTAGTGTCTGCGCGCTGCTGCCGGAATCATACTTGAGCGAATCCTTTCGCCAGCAGTGCCGCTGCACTACAATGTGGGCTTTCTTCGCCAGCTGTAGAAAGAATGCACTCATAAAGAATGTTCGTGGAAAAAGTGGAAAGGCAACACAATGGAGCTCGGATCGAGTTTATGTACGAGTGTCTGTGTGTGTTTATGTGTGAGAAAGAGAGAGAGAAAGAGAGAGAGAGAGAAAGAGATAGGAAAAAGAGAAAGGGAAAAATAAAAAATGCAATGGTATGAAACGCGCTGGGGATAAGCTGGTCGAGAAAAGTTGCTCGTTCGTCATTTGAAACGATTGAAATTTTGCGATGAGATTTTTCCCTTCCCCGTTTTCAATTGGCGAGAATTGTGGTGTCGCTTGTGCTTGGGAAAGAAACCAAAAACAAGCAAAAACTTTCCGTTTAAACTTTCTTCTACGCGGCTTGAAAGGGGATGCGAAAAAAGTGCATCCTCCCAGGGCATAGCCGCAGAAGCAGCAGTGGAAACTGTGACAATACCATTTGGGAGAAAGTTTTTGTTGGCAGATCGTTTGCTGGCTGTAATGTGTGTATTTTAAGTTAAGAGTAGAACGAAAAAGAGAGATAGAGAGAGAGAGATGGGGATACAGGAGAGACACAACGAGACCAGATAAGGAATAGTTGAATCTCGAAGTAACGTGCAGCAAATGAAAATGTGCGGGACGAGACGCGACGAAAACTGCATTTTTATGGAAATAATTTCAATCCTGCATCATCTTACACACCTGCTCGCTTGCTGGGCTGCTTAGCTGGCACGATACGCTTCGCGAGGCCCATTAAAGTGTTCGCCTTTCTTGTGTGCCACAATTGTAATTTGGTTTTGAGAACCATCCGCTCGGCCGTTGCATCGTTCGGACAGGGAATTTTTCGCAAACCTCAGCAGCACGAGGCAGTCGAGCCCTCTCATTGGCTGTTAAATCCCTGAAGATCCTGTTTTTGAATGGGCACAGAGATTGTTTATAAGAGCCACATTTTCTCTGCTTCCTTCAACTTGGCTCAAGAATGCACCGACTGTTTCGGCCGAGACCTAAGGGCTAGGGTGGCAAAATTCTGCCTTCAATCGTGAAGGATAAAGTGTGCTACTGCGAGGGAGATATTGCACGGACGAGTAATGTGATGGGTATTTATGCTCACTTTCCGCCCACTCGCGGACTCGCCGAGCTGGCCTCCGGGAATGAGCTGGCAGAGCACACAATGAGCCCACTTGAAATCGGGCATGAAAACGTCAAGTGTTGCTTTGCAAACGGCAGCGGCACCGAGTCAGCCACGCTGCGCGAGTGGGTCCTTGGCAAGTGTCGAGTTTAAGAGTGCTAATTAAAAGATGACGTTCGTAAAAATACACCAAAAGAACGTAAAAAGCTCACTGCCACTGCCGCAAACGGGGCAGGGCAGGGAAGCACTGTAATGTGCCTTCGGGGCCTCAGCTCGGCAGCGGCCTTTGATGGGATTTGAGGAGATGCTTTTCGGTCCTGCAGATGGAGCAATGATTACGTTTGCGCGGGGTTTTACGTGTTTATCCTTCGGGCGATTGGTGTTTATGATAATGTGTGCACTGCATTGAAAATTCATGCCGCTCGCTTCATTATCGAAAAAACTGGCAGAGACCTGGAAATGGTACGCGAAACGCGTTTGTTTGGTCACTGTACACACAACACACAAAAAAACGTTCAAACTTTTTGAAGTTGAGCTTTCCATGGTGTGATACAGAATGTGTGTGTGTGTGTGTGTGTGTGTGTGTGTGTGTGTGTGCTGTAATGGCATGAACATGGTATTAGTGGCAAACGTGTCGCACGGTGGCGTGAAAATACTACTTTAAAGTTGTGCAAAGCGAGCGAGGAAGCACGAAATAAAATATAAAAACAAATAAGCAAACAAACCCCGCCCACCATCCTCATCTCTCATCTCCGCCCCACGAAGCATAACATCGTGTCATCGGTAATCGTAAAAAGATGTTTTATGTGCGAACATTAACGTCACTGAGCGGCCAACAGAGCGTACAGGCACGCCGGGAGCGGTCATCCGCGCTGAAGGGTGGTTCGCTGATGATAACGCAAACAGAACAAATGCGATCTTTCCCACTCCTCGCCGCCCTGCGTATCTCACCTTTCATGGAGCGGTAAAAATCTCTCTCTGTCTCTGTCTCTCTCCTTCTCTTCTTCCACTAAGAGAACAAAACGACCGAAATACTGCGAAACCTATTGACCTTAAACGAAATGGCTAATGTTGTTGGGGAAGGAAACAAAGCATCAACACGGCCACCACTGTCACTGTGAAAGGAAGGAAGCGCAAGAAAAACAAAAACAAACACACACACACACACACACACACACACACACACACACACACACACACACACAAACAGAACATTGAGTAACCACGGCACGACCACGGTGACGTTTTTTATTTGCATTTTGTTTATCGTTTTAACTCCATCCGGTCGGAATTGTGCTGCGTATGCTTTATGGCTGAAGAGATTTGTATTTATTCTAGGGCGCTTTTACGACGCGCAGCAGCAGCCCGGCCTCTCCCATCTAAAGCTAACAGCACTTGGGCACACTTTCCACCAAACAATTGGCCAAACAACAACAACAAAAAAACACACACACAAACACATAACAGCGGGCCCCGCCGAGCTGCAACATATCTCGGGCTCAGCCGACCGGCTTTAGTAAAGCGAAAATGAACAGAAAAACAGCTTAAAATAATTGGCCGAAAGAATTCACCTTTTTATGCAAAGCTGCTGTGTCGGAGCAGTCTACAGAAGATGGGGAGGGGCATGCACTGATTGAAGGAAGGCCAAACGGATCCTTCTTCACTCGCAGTCTCTCTGAGGTATCATAAAAAAATCAGTTCCATCCTCATTTTCACGTTTCGGCTGCTGGAGAAGCATTTCATTCTGCCACTTTGCTGCCACATTTTCGCAATACCCAACCGCTCATGCCTTCCTTATGGTTGAGCGTACAGACGACGTACCGCAAGAGATGTGTAGAAAAAAAAAAACCACCACCACCACCCACTGCTGTTCGTTTTTGGTTGGACGGAGATGCAGCAGCATTCGGTAAAAATGATGAAGAATAAAAGAAACCAACAAAAAAACGCACCCCAATGCCACCCCAAGTGGTGAACGCTGTGGACGTTAATTTAAATTCACGTCAGATTCAATTTTGTCGAGCCGTTTCCTTCTTTTATGGTTAAAAATGGTTGCTCGTGCCGGATCGATAGGAAGGAGTAGATGGGTAGAGGTTTCTCACAGGCTGCTTCTCTTTTATTCTACTGTGTTTCACTAGAACATTCCTAAGTTTGCCGGCACCAAGCGGTGATTGGTTTAAAGGTGGAGGCGAAGGCGCCAACATATAATTTATTTCATTTTCGTGAGCCCACTCTTGAACGAATGCATTGGTTGTCGAAGGTCTGTACGTTCCAGATGGAGATCGAAGGCTGGATCTGAAGACACACAAATTTTATAAGTCGCACGCGTTGTTTTTTTTTAATTTAAACACTCCGTACGACCGATTGGTTCAGCTAACTCGGCTGATGTAGATCATGTGTGTCACGCAAATGAGCAATATTAATGTCACCCTCCCTACGACACCACCACTTAAATGGCAGCATGCACCTTCTCACACCGCATTGCGTTTCAAAAGCCATTAAGCGTTCTTCAATGCTCAACAAATTTCACACCATCTCAGCAATCATCTCAGAAAACATTTTCAATTCAAGACTGAGCATTTCGTATTTTCGTCATCGAACATGAAATTTCACTCAAACGGGAACCGCTAATAGAATATTATCGGCAACATGAAAATGAAGCCATTTCGGGGCAGGATAAAGAGCACAATAAAGTGCGAGTGAAAAAAAACAACGATTGCGATAAACGCAGATAGAATGGCAGCAGATGAGACGAACCATGGTGTTTCTCCGTCACGATGCAATCAAACTGTGGGAAAAAGGGATAAAATGAGAAAATTTGCAGAAATAATGTTGAATCGCTTTCGTTTAAACTTTTCACTTTGTGCGGTAAGAGACCCCGTTTATGGAAATCGTGTGAAATGATTGCCAAAGCCGGTGGATGAAATAGGAACCATTCCTCAATTTGCATTTGCTCAACGTAATCAAGATTGACGGCTCTAAATTGAAGGTGACATCGATTGTTTTTACCATTTTATGCTATTGGTATTTTTGTTTGCAGTTTAGCTCCTTAGTTAATCACATTTTTTTTAAAGATGATTTGAATAATGAGAAAAACACACTATTTTTGATAAAAGTCTAAACGAAATGGATTAAACTACGTGCCCTGTACTATGTTTTGTATTTTACTTTTTGTAACGAATAACTGTACAAGATAAGAGAGATAATAGAGCGTTTCGTTGGGTGACGATCGTACACTCTATTTCTGATCCTCAGAGACGATGCCGCTTCTGCAATATGCGCTCTGTCTCTCTCTCAATACGTTCTGCTGAGTGTTGCTGAGAGAACAATAACAGAGAAGGAGAGTGAAAAAGCCTTGGATCGAAAACTATCCACGCTGCGCCCAAAGTGTTGAATTTGGTAAATGATTGATAAATGCGATGTAAAGTACTAGGCGTCTCCATCAATCTTTTTTGAAGAATTTAAATAATAAAATATGATAAAAAAGCATAATGAGAAGAGTTAGCCAATGGTGTATTGAATTTATAAAAAAGCTTCTTAAAGATCAGACTGGGTTCAAATCTGATTTAACAAACCTTCCTATAGCAATGATCTTTGTAATCGTTATACCAAAAACATATTTTTTTAAGCTGGCAGCGTAATTGAATGGAACTGTGTGTTTTTTAAGATCAGCCTCTAGTAAAAATCAGAAGCTTTCTACGGAAACTTATAACAACTCTTCGGTTCAGCGAACGTAGCCATCGACGGTACGCTAACAAGCTTGAAGGACAACGTCCGGTTCAGTGATTGTACTGTTGAATAGGGAATAGGAATAGAATATAAATCAACAGTGCACATCTAACGTGACCAGAACACTTATTATCGAGTCGTCGTAAAGCCGCCTGGAGGGGTTTCCTGTTAACTTCGTGTATGTATTTGTACTTTTCCATAGAAATTGCAGCGTTACGTGCAGTATTAAGGCCGGGCTACATTGATCGTACTCTCTGGTGTAATTTTGATTTTCACTAGCGCATCTGGCGGCGGCTGACCGAAGCATTTTTCCAAACAATTTGGAGCCGCTTCAGAAAATACGTTATTTTTCCATGTTTTTTACTAAAAATGGAGGAGAAAAGTTTTGTAAAACGTAGATACACATGTCTTGCACGCATTGCATCCATTTTTGCAATGGAAAACGATGGAAAAACTACTTAATTTTGAGATCCGGCAGGTCCATTCCCTCGATGACCAAAAAAGCTTCCACCAGTCGCCGCCAGATGCGCTAGTGAAAATCAAAATTACGCTTGCGAGTACGATCAATGTAGCCCGGCCTTTACGTTTCAATTCCAATGCTGCAGACTGTTTAGAGAAAACAGTAACAAGCAGGCGGAAGAATTTATCTTTCAAGTTTTGGTCGGAATCGAATGCATGCCACACCGGTTTGGCTCTCCAAGGACATCCGGAACTAGTTTTGCCAAAGTT
This sequence comes from Anopheles coluzzii, assembly GCF_943734685.1. Classification (NCBI taxonomy): domain Eukaryota; kingdom Metazoa; phylum Arthropoda; class Insecta; order Diptera; family Culicidae; genus Anopheles; species Anopheles coluzzii. The sequence continues at coordinate 9,636,887 of NC_064670.1, read as the reverse complement.
TTTACCCAGCTCTGTCGGTATGTTCACACACCGGATGGTGGGTAAAAAAAAGTACCATCTTTCCGTGCCCCACTGGGAAGGGTTTTAGTTTTCACTTTGCGTGTGACAAGATGACCACCCGGTACGGTCGGTCTGATGTTTGTCGGGTCTTTCCGTTTGCTGCATATCGCATCTGATCAAACCCGGCATAGAGCAACGGTAAAAGACGGCGCATACCAACGGTAGACGGTAGTGACCGAGCGCACACTGCAACGCTGCAACCGATGGGAAGCTGTTTGCACAGAAGCGTGGTAGAGTCAGGTGTAAACAAATATTGATTCTTGCGCTCGAGTTGTCGGTGGGCAAAAACAGCACACCCTTTGCGAATCTAATACCTCTTTGGAGAGCAAGATTTCAAAACCATTCCCCTGAAAAGGTGAATAAATTTGGGAAGCACAGTAAATTGTTCACACAAAATGGGTTCATTACATTTGAGATGATATTTTAAAAGTTTGTACTATCTAAAATAGACTATGAATTGCTCACAATTTGCTGAGCATTGTGTGCTAGCAAAAAAATAAAAACATTACACTGCATACACGCTCTTTACCCTTCCCCAACAATAGCAACGCCTATGAAACAAACACTGCACGCACTCGGTTAAAATTGGCAAAGTTTCTTATCTTTGATTAGAGCATGCTCAACGCGATACGTATGGGATGGGTAGGGAAAACGCCAAGGAATGTGGGGGGGGGGGGGTACTAATTTTGCGATGACTATTATGGGCCAAACTCACAACTTCCGTGGATGAAACTTTCACGCTTGGCAAAACTTTGCCCTTGTCTTTGTGAGGGCACCCATTGTGACCGACGCCTTGGCACTTACCGTGGCTCATACCAACCGCCAAC